>NC_139611.1:5804524-7004524 GCF_964270895.1 Podarcis filfolensis | reverse complement strand
AGCCCTAAAGTGACCTGCTAGGCTGATTAAAAGGCAAAGGGACCCCTGACCATTAGGTCCAGTCGTGGCCGACTCTGGGGTTGCAGCACTCATCTCGCTTTATTGGCCAAGGGAGCCAGCGTACAGCTTCCGGGTCATGTGGCCAGCATGACTAAGCCGCTTCTTGTGAACCAGAGCAGCGCACGGAAACGCCATTTACCTTCCCGCCGGAGCGGTACCTATTTATCTACTTGCACTTTTTGTGCTTTCGAACTGCTAGGTTGGCAGGAGCAGGGACCAAGCAACGGGAGCTCACCCTGTCACAGGGATTCGAACCGCCGGCCTTCTGATCGGCAAGCCCTAGGTTCTGTGGTTTAACCCACAGCAGCACCCGTGTCCCAAGCTAGGCTGATTGGAGAGGGTTATATTCCATCCCCACTCCCCTCCTGTGCTGTGTCTACTTTATTCTTATTTTTTTTGGCCTCGCTGCCCAAATCAGTCAGGTCGGTGTTGGAGGAGAGGAGAAAAATTTGCCAGGAGAGCCTGATGTTCATCATTTTTAAACTTTGGGATCTTTCGAGTAGTACAGTGGTACCTCGGGTTACAGACGCTTCAGGTTACGGACGCTTCAGGTTACAGACTCCGCTAACCCGAAAGTAGTACCTCGGGTTAAGAACTTTACCTCAGGATGAGAACAGAAATCGCACGGCGGCGGCAGGAGGCCCCATTAGCTAAAGTGTTGTCTCAGGTTAAGAACGGTTTCAGGTTAAGAACGGACCTCCAGAAAGAATTAAGTTCTTAACCCCAGGTACCACTGTATGTCCCTCTCATCCCTGTGTTGCCTGAGAGCTTGAGCTGAGCGGGCACAGAATCAGGGACATCTCTCGGCTGGTGCAAGGAATGTGGAGGGCCAGCCTGAGTTATGCGCTTTGAGCATCTTATGTGCCTGAGAAACCAATGCTGAGCTGGCCTTTCGCATTGGTTGTCCTTCCCCGGCTGCTTTTCCATGCTCAAGGTGCAGTATTCGAAACTCCCATTGTTTTGCGGCAGGGGATTTCATGAGCGCTAGCTCTCAGTGCTGCGCCTGAGATTTCGGATTAAAACTGCAGAGTGGAAGGAAAGGAGGACTTTTTTCTGCCACCCCACTTCCAGCTGCTCTCTGAAGACTGGAGAAGGGACCCTCTTAAGAATATTATGGAGGGCGTACAACGTACAAAGTAAATATATAAATACATTTTAAGATAATGCATTAACAGTTACGGAACAGAGCACGACTGAACCAAAAAGTCATGCGTAATATCATTAGGGCAAACATCTCATGGTAATAAACACTGAAACAATAAAATGCAAACATCCAAATAAAATGCAAACATCCAAATAGCAGCAAAAGCAGTATCTGCCCCACACCTGCCAGGAAGGGAGTGGGGAAGGCAGGTGGAAAGTCTTCCCCTTGATGGTTCAGGCAGACTCTCCCCTATAGACTCTTAAGGCCCTCTTATTCCCCCCCCCCATACCTGCAGCGTTCGCTGGAGGATGAGATCAACCGCACCACCTGGGAGGACCTCCCCATCTTTGCTGTCAGCTACGTGGTGATCTTTGTGTACATTGCACTGGCGTTGGGCGAGTACTCCAGCTGGAAGCGCATCCTGGTATGAAGGGGCTGCCCCACGGCAAGGCGGGTGGAGGTGGCCAGACCCAAGAGGAGGAGGAGAAGCAGGGGGGCAGAGGAGCTCCAGTCCCTCCTGCAGCATCAAGGCTTCCAATACTTAAGGAGCAGCTGCTTTCCGAGTGCTTCAGGAGTTTGGTGCCACCACGGAGAGAGCCCTGCTCTTCTCCTGGACCCAGCACAACATCCGGAAGAGGCTTCATGCCTCTCTGGGTGTAGAAGCAGGTGCAAGGACTGGGCTTGCCTCTGTGCGTCCTCGCTGCTGAGGAGCACCCTCTCATCACCACGCCTTGCCTCATCTTTTCAGGTGGACTCCAAGGTGACGCTGGGCTTCGGAGGAATCCTGGTGGTCCTGGGGGCTGTGCTGTCGTCCCTGGGCTTCTACTCCTACATAGGGCTGCCCTCCTCCCTCATCATCATCGAGGTCGTTCCCTTCCTGGTGCTGGCGGTCGGTGCGGACAACATCTTCATCTTCGTGCTGGAGTACCAGGTGCGAGAAATGCTGGGAGGGGTGCCATTGGCTCCCAAGGCTTGGCATGTCCAGAACAAAGGTGTTTTTGCTGCTTGAGCGGGAGGAGCAATGGAGGCTAAAGAGGCACAAGCAGAGGCAGCCATGGCCTTGCTCTTGTTAGGCAGCAGCCCCAGGCAACGGGGGCAAGCAGCGGCACGCAGCATGCTGCTTGGGGGGTCCAGATCTACCACTCTTCCCAACTGTCCCCTGCTGCCCAAGGCAACTGCCTCACCCAGCCTCATGGGTAATAAATTTATAATAATAAAATAAATTTTATTTCTATCCCGCCCTCCCCAGCCAAAGCCGGGCTCAGGGCAGCTAACAACAATAAAATAATACAACATTCTAAAATCATTTCATTATAAAATTAATTCAAATCAAATCAATAGCAACCATTGGGCTAGAGTTCTACCAACTCTAGGTTGGTAGAGGATTACCAAAGGAGGGGGTCAGGCTGTGCCTTGGCCAAAGGCCTGGTGGAACAGCTCCGTCTTGCAGGCCCTGCGGAAAGATGTCAAATCCTGCAGGGCCCTAGTCTCTTGTGACAGAACATTCCACCAGATCGGGGCCACAGCCGAAAAAGCCCTGGCTTTGGTTGAGGCCAGCCTAACCTCCCTGTGGCCCGGGACCTTCAAGATGTTTTTGTTTGAAGACCATAAGTTCCTCCGTGGGACATACCAGGAGAGGCGGTCCCGTAGGTACGAGGGTCCTAGGCCGTATAGGGCTTTAAAGGTCAAAACCAGCACCTTAAACCTGATCCTTACTCCACCGGGAGCCAGTGCAGCTGGTATAGCACCGGGTGAATGTGATCTCGCAGCGAGGACCCCGTAAGGAGTCTCACCGCGGCATTCTGCACCCGCTGGAGTTTCTGGGTAGGCTGGCCCTGTCCGGAACAGAGCAGCTCTCCTACTTCAGGACTGCTGGGCCTTGGGGAAGGAGAAGGGGGTCTGAGAGAGCCCAGATTGGAGGGACACCTTTGCATACAGCTGAGGCCAGACCACCCCTCTTTGAGAAACCCAGAAGACACCTCGACTTCTCCGCCTTGCTGCTCTGTGGGTGCGGACCCTCCCTTTCTCAGACCCCCCTCCCTCTGCCTCCCATTGCAGCGGTGTGAGCCACAGCCTGGGGAGTCGACGGAGCAACACATCGGACGGGTTTTGGGTGACGTGGCCCCCAGCATGCTCCTTTGCAGCCTCTCTGAAGTCATCTGCTTCTTCCTGGGTGAGCAAAGCCACTCCTTCTCCGAGGATGGAGTCGGGTACAAAACCCTGGTGGCCAAATGCCGCCAGGTTTGGGCTGAGAAGGGTGGCAGGACTCTCGGGGCTCACCTAGACTTCTGCTATTCCTGCCACTTCTCTCCGGAAAAAGCCCATCTTTGCCTCTGAATCGCAGAGCAAACGTCAACCAGGTTTTCGGCGGATGGATGTTTGTACCCATTCAGTGCTAAAGAGCAGGTTTTCCTGGGGAAAGGGCGGGGCTGATAGAAAACTGCATAGAATGTGGAAATGTGACGACCCCTCAGTTAAAGGTAAAGGGACCCCTGACCATTAGGTCTAGTCGTGACCGACTCTGGGGTTGCGGCGCTCATCTCGCTTTATTGGCCGAGGAAGCCGGCGTACAGCTTCCGGGTCATGTGGCCAGCATGGCAAAGCCGCTTCTGGCGAACCAGAGCAGCGCATGGAAGCGCCGTTTACCTTCCCACTGGAGTGGTACCTATTTATCTACTTGCACTTTGACATGTTTTTGAACTGCTAGGTTGGCAGGAGCAGGGACCGAGCAACGGGAGCTCACCCCGTTGCGAGGATTCGTTTTTTTTAAAATAAATTTTTTATTGGTTTTTCCACACATAATACAAAACAATACAACACAATACATAGACATACAAACATATAAACACGTATACTTTCTTAACCTTTCTTTTCTTGAACCTTCTTTCAGCGACTTCCCCATACCTCCCCTTTCTGCATCCCTGTTATCAATCTTTTCAGCATCCCCTAATTTCAATATAACACTTTCTTTAGATCTTATTTTTCATATCCAATTGTTAATCGCTGCAATTCTATTTTACATTACCCAAAACATTTTAGCATTCATTAATTTTACAACAGTTCTTAAGATAGATTTTAAACTTCTTCCAATCTTCTTCCACCGTCTCTTTCCCTTGGTCTCGGATTCTGCCGGTCATCTCCGCCAGTCCCATGTAGTCTATTACCTTGGTCTGCCATTCTTCCAGTGTGGGTAGTTCTTGTGTCTCCGTTGCGAGGATTCGAACCGCCGACCTTCTGATCAGCAAGTCCTAGGCTCTGTGGTTTAACCCTGATCCCTCAGTTAGGCTTTGGGAAATGCCCGACTAATCTGATTTTGCAAAGGTTCAAGCCTGGGAGTCTCTAGAATGCAGAGCTGCTTTGGGGCCCTGTGACTGGCGGCAGCTGTCTAGCTGCGTGGACAGAGACCGCAACTCAGGTTGTGATGGTGGCAGGGGCTGCTGAATGGGCCAGAGGCTTCCTTGTAGGGCTGCCTTCATCCCAGCCTTGCGACAAGGCCTTTTTCCTGGGGGTGAGCGAGCGCTAGAGCAGGCAAAGCTGCAGGAGGACTGGGGTCCTGATAAGCCAGGAGAGCCCCGATGTGGTCTCAGCCCTGAGAGATGAAAAGAAGAAAACAAGGGAATGGCAGTAGCCCAAAGCTAAAAGCTGATGCTGACTCGCCCTGTGGCCAGAGAGCCCAGGAGGTCCACCCTGTGCCTTTTTTTCATGGACATCCAATGGAGCTGAATGCTGGAAGATTCAGAAGAGGTAAAAGCTAGGACTTTCATGCAGCGCATAGCCAAACAGTGGGTTTCCCTCTCAAAGATGGCAGTGATGGCTCCCAACCTGGATGGAGGTAAAAGAGGCTGGAGGAGGAGAGGGCTGTTGATGGCAACTGGCCAGGATGGCTTTGTTCTGCCACCACAGTCAGATGCAGCAATGCTTTTGAATCCCAGTTACTGGAAGCCACAATGCTTGGGCCCTTGTGCTTGGATCCTGCTTATGGGTTTCCCAATAGGGCAGCTCGTTGGCCACTGTGAGGACAGGATGGACCTCTCTGCCTTTGGCCTGATCCAGCAGCCAGGATCTGCTGCTGGACCTTACGCCTCCCTTCCTGCTTCTAGGTGGCCTGTCGGAGATGCCGGCTGTCCGGACCTTTGCCTTGAACGCTGCCCTGGCCGTCCTCTTTGACTTCTTGCTCCAGGTGTCCATGTTTGTGGCCTTGCTGTCTCTGGATGCCCGCAGGCAGAAGGTGGGTGGGGCCTTTCTTTAAAGTGCATTTTTGAGGTGGGGGGGTTTCCTTACTGACTGGGGTTTCAGGCTTCCACAACCACCCCTCCTCCTCCTCCCCAGCCCCACACTCCAATGGGGTCCTCAGCTGGTGCCCCTTTTGCCCACAGGCCTCTCGCTTTGACCTGTGTTGCTGCATCCAACTGGAGGAGAAGAACCCAGAGAAGAAGCAAAGAAGCCTCCTTCGCACCTTCATAGAACGCTTCTATGCTCCCTTCTTGCTCAACAGCTTTGTCCGGTTCATGGTGGTGAGTGCTGCTGGCTAGGTGGCAGAGGGTGGTTTTCTGGTGTGCGTGTGAATACAAGGCGGAGAGCAGGCAAGGTGGCAAGAGAGAGGCAGGAGAGAACACAGGGTGCGGGGAGAAGAATCCTTCTTTCTGAGCCTTCTTAACCAACTCCCCCTCGGTGGCTGTTAGTCTTGGAAGCCATATCTAATATAATAATGATAATTTATTATTTATACCCCGCCCATCTGACTGGGTCTCCCCAGCCACTCTGGGCGGCTTCCAACCAAATATCAGAAATAATACAGCGTCAGACATTAAAAACGTCCCTAAACAGGGCCGCCTTCAGGTGTCTTTTAAAAGTAAAATAGTTGTTTATTGCCTTGACATCTGCTGGGAGGGCGTTCCACAGGGCAGGTGCCACTACCGAGAAGGCCCTCTGCCTGGTTCCCTGTAACCTCACTTCTTGCAGGGAGGGAACCGCCAGAAGGCCCTCAGTGCTGGACCTCAGCGTCCGGGCAGAACGATGGGGGTGGAGACGCTCCTTCAGATATACTAGACCGAGGCCGTTTAGGGCTTTAAAGGTCTGCACCAACACTTTGAATTGTGCTCAGAAACGTACTGGGAGCCAATGCAGGTCTCTCAGGACCGGTGTTATATGGTCTCGGCAGCCACTCCCAGTCACCAGTCGAGCTGCCGCATTCTGGATTAATTGCAGTTTCCGGGTCACCTTCAAAGGTAGCCCCAGGTACAGCGCATTGCAGTAGTCCAAGCTACTGTAGTCCATATCTACCTCCTCCAGGATCAGAGGCGGGGTGTCAGGTGGGAGAGGGTGTGACTTGAAGGTCCAGGGGGCCCACCACTAAGCAGGCCCTGGTCAGAATGAGACACCACCTGCGGAGCCCACAGACCCACCCATGACGAGTGGAAAGAATGGGGGTGGGAATCCATCTAACACATAAAATAATGGCCTTCAGGTGAGACTTGTGTGCTTCCTGGGAGCCTTTAGTTGGTCCCTGGGCAAGGGAGGACTCGGATGCTGAACTAGACGCTTTGGCCTGATCCTGTTGCTTCACCTGCAGAGAACTCTCTTGTGTTCTTACTTTCAGATGCTGATCTTCATTTTCATGTTCTGCGCTGGAATCTTCCTGCTGTTGCATGTCGAAGTGGGGCTTAATCAGGAGCTGGCCATGCCCACAGTAAGAGCTGGCTGACTTGCTGGTCTTCTGGGCCAGCAGTGATGGTGGTCCCTCACGGGGCTTCTCCACAAGGAACTTCCTTCAGGGAACTCGAGGACTTGGCTGAGTCTGGGTGCTCTGCACCTTAACGAAGGGAGCTGCTTAATTCCACCTGGCTTCCTCCAGTAGCTCTGTTAATTAAATTATTTGCAGGATTTATAGCTCGCTCTTCATAGAATGTTTTCAGTCCCAGAGCAGGGGACAGAGTAATAAAAAGAAACAGAAAAACATGAATACAAAAAAAAAAAGAAAATATAAACAGGTCCAATGAACAACAGTTTTATCGTATGGCAAGCAAGCAAAATGACAGCAACATTAAAAATAGTATTTCCTGTTTAATGAAGTATAAATATTTCATATCTTTATACATCTGTCTTACTTTATGCTCCGTAGAGCGATTAACTTCCCTCCTTCCCTTCCGAAGGTTTTCTTATTCCAGTCTCAAATCCACACTTCCTTAGTAATATCTAAGCCATGTCATAAGATTTATTTCAGTCCTGCTAATGTCTTCACATTTCTACAGTTCTCACTTATACAGTCCATGAATTTACTCCATTCTTTTTGGCACTTTGTTTCCTCCTGATTGCGAATCCTGTGGGTCAGTTTTGCTAATTCCGCCTATTCGACCATCATTGTCTGCAATTCCTTCACAGTTGGTAATTCCTGTGTTTTCCATTTTTGGGCTATCAAGATTCTGGCAGCAGTCGTAGCATACATGAATAATCTTCGATCTACTTTCTTAATATCTTCCCCCATCAAGTCTAGCAAAAAAGCTTCAGGCCTTTTTGGGAAAGTATATTTAAGCATCTTTTTTAATTCATTATAGATCAGTTCCCAATTTTTTCCCCTTCATTTTATCACATGTCCTAGGTGGTTCTTGATATGTACTGAAGTTCTCACCCTGGGCCAGCAGGGGGATATCTACAGAGATAGTTATGCAAATGAAGGATTGAAAGTGACGTTCAGTGATTGGATAGTTTGTATGCAAATGAAGGATCGAAAGTGACCTTCAGTGATTGGATAGTTTTAGAAAGTTGCTACAGTTACATTGTTCTGGAGCTCTAGATAAGCAGGCTGACTGAGCTCTTCAGTTCAGTTCTGTTCTGGCCTCTGAATAAAGAAGAGCTGTTTGAAGAATCGCTGTGTCGTCTGATATGTTCGCCCACAACTTAACAGTTCTTATGTTCTCATGCTCTGCTCTCCCCAGGACTCCTACATGCTGCAGTACTTCCAGTACCTGAACACGTACTTCATGGTGGGGGCCCCAACTTACTTTGTCACCACGCCGGGCTACAACTTCTCCACGGTGGAAGGGATGAACGGGGTCTGCTCCAGCTCAGGCTGCGATGACAACTCCCTGACGCAGAAGATCCAGTCCGCCGTGCAGTTCCCAAATGTGTAAGTCGCTCGGAAGAGCTGTTCTGCTCCTGTAAAAAGGGGGTGGGTGGGTGGGTGTACAAAAGCGCCCCCCCTCCCCAGTTTTGCCCTCAAACACACCAGAATATTATTGCATGCTCATTCCTCCACATACCTGCCAGGAAACATAAGAAAAAATAGAGAGAGGGAGGGTTCCTGGAGGGTTCGTCTTAGAGGGGCAGAGAAAAAGATGCTTTGACTGGGGAGGGCATGGTGGCAAAAGAGCAGTTGCAGAAGCTCTTTTGCCCTGACCCTTCCCGGGGGAGAAGGAGCAGCAGACCCCCAGGCAGATGCTAGAAAGCAGCCTGGAGTTTGCTTCATACCAGGGAACCAGGCACAGGGCCTTCTCGGTAGTGGCGCCCGCCCTGTGGAACACCCTCCCATCAGATGTCAAAGAGATAAACAACTACCTGACATTTAGAAAACATCTGCCCTCTTCAGGGAAGTTTTTAATGTGTGACATTTTGATGTATTTTTAATCTTTGTTGGAAGCTGCCCAGAGCGGATGGGGAAACCCAGCCAGATGGGCGGGGTATAAATAATAAATTATTATTATTATTATTATTATTATTATTATTATTATTATTATTATCATCATCATCATCATCATCATCAAGATCTCAGAGGAGAACAGACCAATTCATGGAGGAGAGGGCTATTGATGGCTACTAGCCACAACATCTATGTTCTGCCTCCATAATCAGAGGCAGGGTACAAATATTATTATTATTATTATTATTATTATTATTATTATTATTATTATTTGTACAGGAAAGGTAGTGTGGTCTGGCCCTCCAGCCTCTAGAGGCACAGGAGATTCTTAGTGGTCTGTAGGGTTCCAGAGGGCAATAAGCTCAAAATCAAAGCAGCCCCCAACCAGCTGAGGACCAGACAAACATCCAGCAGCTTCTCCTGATATTTTGAGGTTCAGCATCGGGCCCAGGATCAGGTGCCTGGCACCCCAGGCCCTTCTCAGGCAAGATGAGCCCAGCTTCCTGCATCCGATCACTGCAAGATCAGCTCCATCCCTCCTCCTCCCACCTCACCAGTGGCACCTCAGGCTGGGATTGGCAAGCCAGTCCACGAGTGCTGCTGCGGCTTTTCATTTTGCACCTGCCTCCAAGGGCAGCCCCCACCCCGCAGACCACAGGTGGTGCTCCTGGAGGGGCCTAAGGCCTGGAAGATGGCCGAGGCAGCCCAGGAGGAGCAAGTGCCCTGTGCCTGCCTCCTGCTCTCTTGCCAGTCTCTTGGACTGTCTCACCAGAGTGGTGCATGCTCTAGTTATCTCCCGCTTGGACTACTGCAATGCGCTTTACGTGCGGCTACCTTTGAAGGTGACCCGGAGACTACAACTAATCCAGAATGCGGCAGCTAGACTGGTGACTGGGGGCGGTCGCTGAGACCACATAACACCGGTCTTGAAAGACCTACATTGGCTCCCAGTACGTTCCCGAGCACAATTCAAAGTGTTGGTGCTGACCTTTAAAGCCCTAAATGGCCTCGGTCCAGTATACCTGAAGGAGCGTCTACACCCCCATCGTTCCGCTCGGACACTGAGGTCCAGCGCCGAGGGTCTTCTGGCGGTTCCCTCATTGCGAGAAGCAAAGCTACAGGGAACCAGATAGAGGGCCTTCTTGGTAGTGGCGCCCGCCCTGTGGAACGCCCTCCCATCAGATGTCAAAGAGTTAAACAACTACCTGACATCTTAAGGCAGCCCTGTTCAGGGAAGTTTTTAATGTGTGACATTTTAGTGTATTTTTGGTCTCTGTGGAAGCCGCACAGAGTGGCTTGGGAAACCCAGCCAGATGGGCGGGGTACAAATAATAAATTATTATTATTTTTTTTTTTTTAAAATATTTTTATTCAAAAGTTTTTCCATGTAAACACGACATACATAGACATACAAAAACAAAACGAAACAAAAAACATGTACCATTTCGTATCCTAATTTCTTATACCTTCCTTCCCCGACTTCCTCATACCTCCCATTTCTGTATTCCAAATTCTTATCAATTGTTCAGCAAATCTTCCCTTATTTTAGTTAAAGTTTAGACTAATCTTCCTTATTCTCCTTGTCTTAACCATTACTAATAGTAACCATTTACTTTCTAATCCAACATCATTCTAACTTTCATTAACTTTATAATATTTCTTTAAATAGTCCTTGAATTTTTTCCACTCTTCTTGCGCTGTTTCTCTTCCCTGGTTTCGGATTCTGCTCGTCATTTCTGCCAAACCCATGTAGTCTATCACCTTCATCTGCCATTCTTCCAGTGTGGGTAGATCTTGCGTCTTCCAGTACTTCGCGATGAGTATTCTAGCTGCTGTTGTAGCATACATGAAAAAAGTTATATCTTTCTTTAACACCCCTTGGCCGACAATACCCAAGAGAAAGGCCTCTGGTTTCTTGGTGAAAGTATATTTAAATACCTTTTTAAGTTCATTATAGATCATTTCCCAGAATGCCTTAATCTTTGGGCACGTCCACCAAAGGTGAAAAAATGTACCTTCCTTTTCTTTACATTTCCAACATTTATTGTCAGGCAAATGGTAAATCTTTGCAAGCTTGACTGGGGTTATGTACCACCTATAGATCATTTTCATAATATTTTCTCTTAAGGCATTACATGCCGTAAATTTCATCCCAGTGGTCCACAACTTTTCCCAGTCAGCAAACAAAATATTATGACCAATGTCCTGAGCCCATTTAATCATAGCTGATTTAACCGTTTCATCTTCTGTATTCCATTTCAGCAGCAAGTTGTACATTTTTGACAAATTCTTAGTACTGGGTTCTAGCAATTCTGTCTCCAGTTTTGATTTTTCCACCTGGAAGCCAATTTTGCTATCCAATTTGAACGCTTCATTTATTTGGTGATAATGCAGCCAATCTCTCACCTTCCCTTTTAGTTTCTCAAAACTCTGCAATCTCATTTTGTCCCCCTCCTTTTCCAAAATTTCCCAATATCTTGGCCACTTGGACTCCATATTTAACTTTTTAACTGCCTTAGCCTCCATTGGCGACAGCCACCTTGGAGTTTTATTTTCCAGCAAATCTTTGTATCTGACCCAAACATTTAATAGTGCTTTTCTGACAATATGATTTTTAAAACTTTTATGTGCTTTAACCTTGTCATACCACAAGTATGCATGCCACCCAAAAATGTTATTAAAACCTTCCAAATCCAAAATGTCTGTGTTTTCAAGAAGCAGCCATTCTTTCAGCCAGCAGAAAGCTGCCGCTTCATAGTAAAGTTTAAAGTCTGGCAGGGCAAACCCTCCTCTTTCCTTTGAGTCCGTTAATATCTTAAATTTAATTCTGGGCTTTTTGCCCTGCCAGACAAATTTAGATATATCTTTCTGCCACTTCTTGAAACAATCCATTTTGTCCATTATTTGCAGTGCTTGAAACAAAAACAACATTCTTGGCAATACATTCATCTTTATGACTGCAATTCGACCTAACAAGGAAAGCTTTAAATTTGACCAAATCTCCAAGTCTTTTTTCACTTCTGTCCAAGTTTTTTCATAATTATCTTTAAATAAATTCACATTCTTAGCTGTCATGTTTATACCCAAATATTTCACTTTTTTAACCACAGTCAACCCTGTCTCATTCTGAAACCTTTCTTTTTCCACCTGTGTTAGATTTTTCTCCAATACCTTTGTTTTTGACTTATTCAATTTAAATCCTGCCAATTGACCAAACTCTTGGATTATTTCCAAAACTCTTTTCGTACTAGCTTCTGGCTCTTGCAATGTAAGTACTAGGTCATCTGCAAATGCTCTCAGTTTGTATTGTTTAGCTCCGACCTGGATCCCCTTAACCAACTGGTCCCTCCTGATCATATTAAGCAAAACCTCCAGGACCGATATAAAAAGTAATGGGGAGATAGGGCACCCCTGGCGTGTCCCTTTTTCAATCTTGAATTCTTCTGTGACCACATTATTTACAATTAGTTTAGCTTTCTGTTCAGAGTATATTGCACCTATACCATTCTCAAACCCTTGGCCTACCCCCATCCCCCGGAGGTTCTTCAACATAAAACTCCAAGAAATGTTGTCAAAGGCTTTCTCGGCGTCCACAAATATCAAAACTGCCTTAGTGTTTATGTTCACTTCCAACTTCTCCAAAATGTCAATTATATTCCTTACATTATCCGACAAGTGCCTTTTCGGGAGAAAGCCCGCTTGGTCCCCATGAATCTCCTCCATCAAAATTCTTTTCAGTCTCCTTGCTAAAACATCAGCAAAGATTTTGTAATCCACATTTAGTAACGAGATGGGTCGGTAGTTCTTAAGTTGAGTCTTTTCAGTCTCTGTCTTTGGTATAAGTGTAATATAGGCCTCTCTCCACGTATCGGGTGCCTTCCTCCCCTCCATGATCTCATTGCAGACTTCCTTCAAAGGTTGTATAAGCCCTGCCTTTAAGACTTTATAATATTTGGAAGTCAGTCCATCCGGTCCAGGTGATTTGCCCAACGTCATGTTTTGAATGGCATCTTCTATTTCCTGTGCTGATATTTCCTGATTCAAAATTGTCTTACTTTCCTGTGAAATCTCTTTCAGCCCATTTTTCTCGAGGAATTGTTGTATATCTGTTTGTTTTTGCGGCCCTTGTGTGTAGAGTTGTCTAAAGTAGTTCTGAAAACAATTCCTAATTTCCGCTGGGTTGCTTATGTTCTTTCCTTCCACTTCTAAATTTGTTACCGTGTTGAGTTTTTGTCTCTTCTTTATTTGCCAAGCCAATAGCTTGCCACATTTGTCAGCCGATTCAAAAGTCTTTTGTCTCATTTGCTTAATTTTCCACTCTAGTTCTTGATTCGTCAGTTCCATATATTGTGTTTGATAAAGTTTGATTTCTCTTAAGATCTCTTGTGATTTTGGCTTCGATCTTAGTTTCCTTTCCCCTTCTTTTATTTTTTCCAGAATTTTTTCCTTCCTCTCGTTTTGTTTCCTTTTCTTTAATGTATTTTGTTGTATCAAGAACCCTCTCATCACGGCTTTGCTTGCGTCCCATATTATTCTTTTTTCTACTTTAGTCCTTAGATTAATTTCAAAATAGTCTGTCAAGGTTTTTTGGGCCTTCTTACAAATCTCCTCATCTCTAAATAAGGTGTCATTCATTCTCCATCTGAAGGAGCCAGTTGTTGTTTGCCTCATCACCATCTTCACTGCATTGTGGTCGGAGAAGGTTTTTGGGCAGATTTCCACTCTCTTTATGTTTTGCGCCATACTGCTAGTTACCCAAATTTGGTCGATCCTTGTCCATGTCATTTTGGCTTCAGAAAAGAAGGTTCCCTCTCTTTCTAGTGGGTGTTTTGTTCTCCATATGTCAATCAAGTCCATATTGTCAGTCATTTCAAAAAAAGTCTTTGGTAGTCTTCCATCTTTTGTTACTACCTGTCTTTGTGCTTTGTCCATATTTGTTGAAACTACTCCATTCATGTCTCCCATCATGATTAGTTTACAATCCATGTGGTCCATCAAAATCTCATGCAACTTCTTAAAAAATTCAGCTTTCCCTTCATTTGGTGCATAAATTCCCACTATCAAATACTTCTCTCCTTGAAATTGAATTTCAATTGCCAAATATCTTCCTTGGTCATCTTTAAAGATTTGTTTCGGTTGGAGCTTCTCCTTTGCATAAATCACCACTCCTCTCTTTTTTACTCTGTCTGAAGATATAAATTCTTGTCCCAATTTCTTATTTACTAGTAACTTTCTATGAGCTCTTGTCACATGGGTCTCTTGTAAACAAATTAAGTCTAATTGATCTTTCTTCAAAGCATGAAATATATTTTTTCTCCTTCTAGGGATGTTCAAACCGTTACAATTCCAAGTTAGAAGTTGCAGAGCCATGATGGGGTTACTTGCTCTTTCCTCCTACAGCTCCCAATTTTTGTTCCTCGTTTGTCGGTGATTCCTTTTCCGTATCTAATGAAGGATGCCCTTGTCCTGGATAAGTCTCTTTCTGTAGGTCTTCTTCGTGTTCTCCCATAAACTTGTCTTTATCACTCACGGTCTTTATTCTTCTCTTCTTTCCCTTGTATTTAAAAGACAGGCCTTGGGGGAACTCCCACCTGAATGGTATGTAGTTCTTTCTCAGCAGTATCACCAGGTCCTTGTAATGTCCTCTTGCGTCCAAGATACTCTTAGGAATGTCTTTGAAGATCTCAATATAAAAGTCTTCGATTCGAAGGGTTGTTTGATAATGCAGGTTCAATATTTTATCTCGCTCCTCCTTTGATCTTAAAGTTATAAGACAATCTCTGGGTCGATTCTTCCTCTGCCTTGCTCCCAATCTGAAAGCACTTTCTATCTTAAATTCTTCTTTGCCCAGCTCCTGCTTCCAAAAGTCAGAAAATTCTTTTGTCAAATAGTCCACCAGGTTATCTTCTTCCTTTTCCGGCACAAGTCTGATCCTTAGATTTCTCTCCTTGCGTTGCATGTCCTGCATAGAAAGTGCCAGTTCATATTCATCTAGTTTCTTAAACACTGGTGGAAACTTTGCCTCCGCAGCAGTTGCAATTTCTTTGGCTTCCTCAGCTATTTTTCTTGTTGTAGATGATTCTTGCAATATTTGCCCAATTGCTTCTGTATTTGAATTCACTTTATTCCCAAGGTCAGTTATACTTTTTGTATTTGAGTCAATTTTCCCAGAGATTTCTTCAATTTTCTTATTTGTTTCAGCAACTTGTACTTTAGTTTCAGCAACTTGTGCTTTAGTTTCTGCACCTTGTTTTTTAAGTTCCTCCAGAGAGTCATTTATCTTCTCCAATACCTTGGCAAATGATTCTTCTGTAGACATTGTTTTCACTCTTGCCTTTGGAACAGCTGTAATTCCAGAGGCTCCTGATACTGAAGCCCTTCTCTGCATAAAAGAGTCAATTTTATATTGTTTGCCAGATCTCAAAGTTGTTTCCTGTAAATCCCCTTTCTCTTTACCATCTGCCATAACAAAGTCTTTTAGTCAAGGTCATTCCCAGACTCTTGAGCCGTCAAACAAAAGTTCTCATAGATTTCACTCGTTGCTGTAACAATTTGTAGATCCACCAGAGGGCGCAGAGTCAATTTTTACTTCTCCAAGTAAACCCACACTCTCCTAAAAGTAAACAAAACTTTCCTAATCCCTTCCAATTGTTATTTTCTCTTTCTATGGGGTCTAAAATCAATAGTGTCCTGTAAGTAGCTTTGCAGTGCAACAAAGTAAATATTTCAAGTTGAGAGTAACCCAAGTCAATTAAAGATACTTTTTAACCTTCTTATAGCAACAGTCTTTAGCCGGTTCCTTTCCTCCGAGCGTCCGATCCCAGGTATAAGAACAACGGTATTTGACTCAATTCTTTAAAATTGGCAGAAAAACACTTTAAAATCTTCTCCCCCCCCCCTTCTGCCCTTCGGGGAGGGAGTTCTTTGCTTTGGTGATGAATTTCTTAGCTCCCACAAATTTCCTCTCAAGCAGTTACAGCTGGAATGCCTTTCGCTTTGATCTTGCTACAGAACGGAAAGCAGACTTCCTTTTTAGTGCTTGTCCGTCTCGGTGCCCAATTTCTTTAATTTTGATATCCAATTATATTTTAGCGGTCAATCCTACTCACGGATAGTTGTTTTTTAGTCCAATTTCGCCGGAAGAAATCAGCGCTCTCCGCTAATGGCGACGCGGCTTCTCCTCGCAGGCTGGGTAAGAACGACTCTCAGCACCGCTTCTCACCCCCTCCGCTGATCCGCAGCCTTTAAAAAGGCTATTTCACAGCGTCGGGGGGGCGCAAAGGTGCCCGCCGAGTCTCCGGTTCACAGGCAACGCGCCTGTGATTTTTAAGGGTCCCCGCTCCGCCGTAGCTGACAGGACCCAAACCTACGAAGTAGACCTCTCCCGGAGCTCCGGGTGAGGTCCGCCATTAAGCGCTGGCGCTAACCGGAAGTCCCAATAAATTATTATTATTACCCTTCGAGCCTTGCGCTCTCTCTTTGGCCGTGGGCCTTGGCCTCCCTCCATGCCGCTGTCTCTCCCCCCAGGTCCTTCCTGGCCATCCCTGCCTCTTCCTGGGTGGACGACTTCATCGACTGGCTGAGCCCCTTTTCCAGCTGCTGCCGCATCGCCGACGGCCAGTTCTGCCCCTCCACCAACAGTAAGCAGAGAAACCCGCCAGAGATTCTTCAGCTGCGATTCTTGCATTGCAGCGGGTGGGGCTGGATGACCCTTGGGGAGCCCTTTCAACTCTACAGCTCTATCATTCTCTGAAAGTATAGGGGGGTGGGACATCCCCTGGGGGGGTTCCCTGCCCGAGGTTTGTTAAAGTTTGTGGGTGGTTAATCATTTGACCCACGGGGTCTGCTGCATCGGCACTGCAATAAATCTGATTTACGAGCTATCCGACACTTCAATGGCGCCCACACGCTTCCACTCGTGCGCTGCCTCTCTTCTCAGTTGTCGGATAGTAGCAGAGTTCACACCATAGCTGTCAAGCGTCCCTTATTTGGCGGGACAGTCCCTTATCCCAGCTCCATGTCCCGCTGCTGTCCCTTATTGATGATGTTCCTTAAATAAGCTACTGTATGTAATGGGGCCCTTTCTATGTCCAGCTGTCCTTTGTCAACAACAAATTGTTGCTGGTTTTTGTGTGTTGAATATATGCTATATGGTAATTTATGGACCTAATAGGTATCTAAAGCCATTTGCACGCAACAAAATATATATTTTATCAAAGTAATTGTTGATCCCTTATTTTGACTGCTGATCCCTTATTTTCAAATCTGTAAGTTGACAGCTATGGGTCACACGCAGCGTAAAATGGCTTGTCTGTGTCGACGTGGTGTCTTCAATAACTCAGCTCGACACCAGTGCTTCTAATCTAACACTCTTTATTTAGAAGCATAACAAAGAGAAAAGAAAACCTACAGAATCTAGCTGCATGTTCGCAGCGTTCTGTCTCTAACAAAAACGAAACTACCCTGCTCACATTCTCAGACAGACTGCTCTCTGCAGCCTCCAGAGAGCACAATTCAAAGGGAAATGCCCAGGTTCATGTGGGCAATGCACCCAGTGAATAAGGTTGCAGCTGGAAGGGAGCAAAGATTCCTGCCTGGACCTGGGGCTCTGCCTCTCCTCTGCCTCTCTCTCCCCCAGCTTCCCTGTCCTGCCTCAAGAAGTGCATGGCTCCGACGAGCGGGACCCTCCGGCCAAGTGTCGAGGAGTTCCACCGGTTCCTGCCCTGGTTCCTCCACGACATGCCCAACCTGAAATGCCCCAAGGCGTGAGTACTGCAAGCACCAGGGTGTGTGTGTATGTGTATGTGTATGTGTGCGGGTCAGGATTCGGGTCTGGGCGATTGTTCCTACAGCAAGGAATAACCCCCCCCCCAGAGAGGGTCTCCTTGCCTGGTTGTGCGTTGTAGAGGCACCCCTACTGGAACGGGGGGTCAGCTGGAGCTCCAGGGCTGAGGAGCAGCCGGATTGAGCCAGTGGAGCCCACGAGGCCAGGCCAGAGTAGACAGGCTGCGGGTGGACTTTGCAGGAAATGGTACACAAGGAGGTTGGAGATTGGTATGAAGCCCATGGTTTTTTCCTGGGGGCAGCTGGACCTCTGTGGGGTAAAAGGTAAAGGGACCCCTGACCATTAGGTCCAATCGTGGCCGACTCTGGGGTTGCGGCGCTCATCTCGCTTTATTGGCCGAGGGAGCCAGCGTACAGCTTCTGGGTCATGTGGCCAGCATGACTAAGCCGCTTCTGGCGAACCAGAGCAGCGCACGGAAACGCCATTTATCTTCCCGCCGGAGCGGTTCCTATTTATCTACTTGCTCTTTGATGAGCTTTTGAACTGCTAGGTTGGCAGGAGCGGGGACCGAGCAACGGGAGCTCACCCTGTCGCGGGCCGACCTTCTGATCGGCAAGTCCTAGGCTCTGTGGTTTAACCCACAATGCCGGGATGGGGGCGAGGAGTATGTATACCACCTTGAGCTCCTTGGGGGAAAGGAGGCGGGATAATAATCGCATTAAATAAATCAATAAAATAAAAAGGGTTCTGGGGCCATTTCCAGTTTGCACCTGCTGCATTGGGTCTGCCATGGGGAGTGCTTCTCTCTGAGACTCAACATGCACCCCTCCATCTTTTTCTCCAGGGGTCGTGGTGCCTATGACACATCTGTGCGTCTGGGGCCAGATGGGGAAGTCATAGGTGAGTGTTTCCCCCCCCCATCCCCAGAATAAAAAGAAGCCCCAGGTGCGAATTCTGCTGCCCTGCCAGGAGGGCACTGACTCTCTTGCTACGGCAACCAGGGTGGGTGGAGGGATATGCAGATGGGGAGGTGGGCTTCTGGCTTCATATACAGTCCAGAGCCATCTCCCCTGGTGCACCACTTCAGAGGTGGGAGGCTGCGGGAGGAGGGAGGCGGTTAATGCCCCTCTGAAGGGGTGCACCCCCTCTGGGTGGTTGGGCTACTGCAGCGCCTGTCTCCTGTCTCCACAGCATCCCGCTTCATGGCATACCACACGCCCCTCAAAAACTCGCAGGAGTACACAGCAGCCTTGAAGGTGGCCCGGGAGCTGGCGGCCAACATCACCGCTGCCATGCGGCAGGTGCCCGGCACGGACCCCGACTTCACGGTCTTCCCCTACACGTAAGATGCCGGGAGCGGCTGGGGAGGGACTGGAAAGGGCATCTTGTCCTTTTTTGGGGGGAAATTGTCCCTAGTTTCCCGGCTCTTCAGCCCTGGGGTCAGCGAGGCTCTAGGAGAGCGGCGAAGTGTGTCTCTGTGCCTCGCTGGTGTTCCCACGGCCGTTGTGGTTCTTCTGTAGGATCACCTACGTGTTTTACGAGCAGTTCCTGAGCATCGCCCTTGCGGGAGTTGTCAACCTGGCCGTCTGCTTGCTCCCCACCTTCCTGGTCTGCTGTGTCCTGCTAGGCATGGACCTGCGCTCAGGACTCATCAACCTGTTCACCATAATCATGATCCTGGTGGACACCCAAGGAGCCATGACCCTGTGGGGCATTTCCTTCAACGCCATCTCCCTCATCAACCTGGTGACGGTAAGCCAGCCCTTGTCATACAACAAAACCGAAACACCAAACCGGCTTGCAAATATAAAGGACAATTTGACTGAGTTCAGCAAATTAAAGTGCAACGTGCATAGCAAAGCCTGGAGATACTTAGAGACATACAGTGAACTAGTGGCACAACTCTGCCAATAATGTATATAGTAATAGTGTCATAGACAGCTGAAACAAGTACCGTATTTTTCGCTCTATAAGACGCACCAGACCACAAGACGCACCTAGTATTTGGAGGAGGAAAACAAGAAAAAAAATATTCTGAATCTCAGAAGCCAGAACAACAAGAGGGATCGCTGCACAGTGAAAGCAGCAATCCCTCTTCCTGTTCTGGCTTCTGTGATAGCTATGCAGCCTGCATTCACTCCATAAGACGCACACACATTTCCCCTTACTTTTTGGAGGGAAAAAGTGAGTCTTATAGAAAAAAAAAATACGGTAAATTGCTCTGGGGCACAGCTCTGGCTTTGTGGGGCGGGGGCGGCAGGAGAGGGCAGCCCTGAAACTCCCAACTTGGGGGTGTTTTCCAAGGGTCATCATGGAGTTCCTTCCAAGGTGTCTAGCCTCAAAACGGGATTCCGCCTTCTGGCTTTGGGAGTCTGCAAATTCTACACAAAATCCTCCCCACCCCACAGAACAAACATTTATCCTGAAAGACCTACATTGGCTCCCAGTACATTTCCGAGCACAATTCAAAGTGTTGGTGCTGGCCTTTTAAAGCCCTAAACGGCCTTGGCCCACCAGTGGCGGAGCTTCATGCTCTGGCACTGGGGTGGGGGGGGCAGCCACAATGGCACCCCACCAGGATCATGCTGCTGGCGGCAGTGTGCGCTCCCCCCGCACTCCTCTTCCTCCGCCAGTGCAGCCCAGTATACCTGAAGGAGCGTCTCCACCCCCATCGTTCTGCCCGGACACTGAGGTCCAGCTCCGAGGTCCTTCTAGCGGTTCCCTCCCTGCGAGAAGTGAGGTTACAGGGAACCAGGCAGAGGGCCTTCTCGGTAATGGCACCCACCCTGTGGAACGCCCCCCCCCCCATCAGATGCCAAGGAAATAAACAACTATCTGACTTTTAGAAGGCATCTGGAGAAACTTCCGGTTCCGGTCGCGGACGGCGAGGAAGCGCGGAAAGCCACGTAAAGGCTTTCTGAGTAATTCGGAGATTTTGGGGCGTCGCAAGGGCACTGCGCCCCCCAAAAAATAAAAGTCCAGGGGGGGAACCCCTGGAGGAAGGTTTCCCGGCAGCGTGGAGCGGCGTTTTTGCCTCTGTGGCTCACTCTCCCTGGTGAAGAGCGAGTTCAGGGCGGGGCCGCAAGCGCAACAGGGGAAAGTCCCGTCTCCGAGTTACGATGCCTCAGGCTTCCACCGAGAAAGGCGACGAACCTTCATAGGCTTAAAATGGACACCCCGTCGTGTTTGGACTTAAGACAATACTGAAGTTAAGGGTTACAGATGGGTGAGTCCTGGTTGGTACAGTCTTTTTATGTACGGATCCCACCCGGCGGAGAGCGAAAATGGCGCAGGTCTTAGAATCACAGGCAGCGAGTGAAGGGGAGTAATTACTACTGGCCGAGCTGTGTAAGCACGGAGCGAGGAGAGATATCTTTTCCAACAAGATTTAACGAACCTTTATTTATGGAACGTTATAAAACTGCGTGCCTCAGTTGAGCTTCTACGGTTTGAGATTCAGCGCGGACTTATTGGTGGATTTAGGTCTGGGACTATGTTTGGACTCTGATTTTTGAGACTTTGATTTGAGGTTATTGTTAAAGGTCTGGCGGTCTCTTTAACCGACCCCCAATAGAGACATATAACAGAATTGGGAATCAAGACAAGAAAAACTCTGAGGGGACAGAGATAAGAAGCAACCGCGGACACTCTTGCTAGGACGTCGATTATAAAAAGTCGGTAACCAACTTTTATTAAAGACATTGGAGACACACGAAGAAACTTCATAAGAACTTCATAACTTTAACTTTATAACTTTATAAGAGGGCGGTGCAAAAGACGCTGAAAGACAGATAATTGTCTAAAGCACTCTAATTACCCTCCCCCACTTTAGCCGACCAAAGTGGTTTATTGTTTAGTACTTGTTTAGTACTTATTGGTTGCTTCCCCCCCCAAGGTTTCCTCACCCCACCTCCATTTGCTTTTCATTGGTTATAGTTATACCTGACTCTTGACCCCTTCTGCCATCATTACCCCCTCTGTAACCTTACATACCTATTCTACCCTTAACCCACTTCCACCTCCCCCCCGCCTCTCATAATATTAAGAACTGACTCACCTCCTTAATACCCCAAAAAGGAATATTTACTGAGGTACTTGGTTAAGTCCTCAGGGGTCTACACTTACTGTGGTATTTGGTTAAGTTGTTAAGCGTTGGTAAACGTGGAGGGACAATTGGTAGAGGTCTGGGAAAATTATATAGAGACTCCCTAGTGGCACTAGAAGGAACGTTAACCTTTAAATTAATCGGAATATTTAATTGATATAATTATCAGAGATTGTAGGTCAGAATTGGCTTTTGTATCTGGAAGTGTACTGGAACTTTGTCCTTCTTTTGGTCCCTCCTTTGTGTAATTTAGTCCAAGGTCAACTATTGGTTAGCAGCGGAAGGCGATACGCACAACTCCCTGGAGAGAAGGGAAGAAGCGTTACAGACCGTAAACCCCGGGCTACATATCTCGGATTACATATCCGGTTTAACTGGTTTAACCAGCTGGGCTAGACGGAAAGGTCCCAAGACGTGGGAGCAAGGAGATTGTGAGCCCCTAAGGGGAGAGAACGCAACACTAGAAGAACATAACAGGGAATTAGGAAAAATGCAGGGGAAGAACGGGAAAAGGGGAGGAGGAGGAACACCAGGTGAAAGAAAAGCATCCAGACAGGAAGAAATCAAAGATTTAGATTACTTGTGGTTAAAAATTAAAGAGGAACTCAAACAGAACGAAAGTCATATAGAAAACAAATTAGAAGAAATGCAAGAGACGATAGATAAGAGAATAGAGGGAGCAATAGGGGAGCTCTCGAATAAAATCCAAGAACTAGCGCTTAAAACTAAGACAGTTGAGGAGACGAACAAAAAAATTCAAAAAGACCTGAGGGAACAGAAAAAGGAGACGGAAAAAGTGAGGGGAGAGATGAGAGAGTTGAATAAGGCACAGGAACAGATTTGGGACAATATCGCGATGACAGAAATGCGACAGAGACAACTACAATTAAAATTTAGAGGAATAGGAGAAGAAACGAGAGAGAACATTAAGGAGAGAATAATTAAGGAACTAGCAAGGTGGTTAGAGATGAATGAAGAGGAAGTCGCTTGTACGATTGAAAATGCCTTCAGGATTAAAATGAGAACATACCAGAACAGGGCTAGCAAACCCCTTGGGGACTGCCTAGTAGTGTTTAACTCAATAGGAATGAGAAATTTGATACTCAAAACGAGTTATCATAAAAAATTAATAATAGGCAGCAGACCAATTATTGTCCTTAAGGAAATTCCGGTCAGACTGTTGCGCAAAAGGGAGGGATATAGACAAATAACAGGCGCCCTGAGAAGAAACAATATACAGTTTAGATGGGAATTTCCCGAAGGGATTGCTTTTTTCTTCAAGGACAAGAGATTTAAACTGACAAGTATATCAGAAGTAGAAAAGTTCCTGAGAAGATACGAGAAAGAGCTTGGTAAGATGGAGGATAGAGTATCAAATAGAAAGGGTGACGGAGATGGAGGGACGCGGGGGGAGGAGAGGGAGGAGGGTAGAGAGGGGGGAGAAGAAGTAGAGGAGGAGGAGGGCGCAGAGGAAGAGGAGGGGACAGAAGAAGCGGAAAAAACAGGGAATTGATAGTTAGATATAAATCGGCGTCCAATTTTAACAATGTCTTTAACCTTTCTATCTTGGAATGTTAACGGTTTGAATGAAAAATCAAAAAGGAATAAAATAGAGAAAGTTTTGAGGAATAAAAAATGTGACGTGGTTTGCTGTCAAGAAACCCATGTAGCTAAAAAACACAAACATATATTGGTCAACAAAAAGTTGGGAATGGAGTTTATTAATTCGGATGTGAACAAAAAAAGAGGGTTGGTGATCTACACCAAAGAGAAATTGGATCCTAAAATAATCTGCAAAGATGAGGAGGGGAGGATTTTGGGGATTCAAATCACCCATCAAGGGGAAAAATTTAATGTTGTAACAATCTATGCCCCTAATACAAACCAAACGGTGTTCTTCAAAAAATTGGAACAAATATTATTAGAATTAGAAAACCATAAACTAATTTTATTGGGAGACTTAAATGGAGTCCCTGAACCCGAGATAGACAGAAGTGAGAAAATAAGGAAACGGAAGCAAGGGAAGCTCCCAAAAACCTTTAATGACCTCCAAGAAAATTTGGATCTGACTGACATTTGGAGGTTTAAAAATCCAACAGGAAGACAATTTACGCACTTTTCGGGGCCACACCAAAGCTGGGGAAGAATAGACCAGATTTGGATCTCCAGCGAGCTTACGATAAGATCAACGAAGTGCGAAATAGAGCCCAGAACGTTCTCAGACCATAACTCAATTCTCCTGGAAATAAAGTGTAAATCACTAGGACCATATAGATGGAGAATGAACGATTATTTAATGGATCAGGATGAGATCATCGATAAAGCAAAGAGCACCTTAAAAGAATATTTTGACCTGAACCTGAATAGGGAAACTAAAATCAATGTTGTCTGGGATGCAAGTAAAGCAGTACTCAGAGGCTTCCTGATCCAGCAGAACAAACATAGAAAGAATACAAGAGAGGCAAAGAAGGAAGAAATAATTAAACAGCTAAAAAACGTAGAAGGGAAGTTGACAAGGAACCCTGGGGATGAGAAGATCAAACAAACCTATAGATTTCTACAAATCCAACATGAAACATTGTTAAATGAAGAAATAGAATGGGGAATAAAAAAGATGAAACAAAAGTATTTTGAGTCGGCAAACAAAACGGGCAAGCTATTGGCATGGCAACTGAGAAAAAGGAAAAAACAAAGTGTGATTAACAAAATTAAATTGGAAGGCCAAATAATAGAAGACCCCAGTGAAATAAAAGCAAAGTTCCTCCAGTTTTATGAAGTCCTATACAAAGGGAAGGAAGATGAAGATATAAATGAGATAGGGAGGTACCTGGATAGGAATGGAGGGGTACAATTGACAGAGGAGGAAAAGGAATTTCTAAACGATCCAATATCGGTGGAAGAGGTCAGGTATGTAATCAGGAATATGAAATCCGGTAAGGCCCCAGGCCCAGACGGTCTTTCTTCAAAATATTATAAGACACTAGAGGAACAACTAGCCCCGATACTATGTAATGTAAGTAATAATATTCTGCAAGGTGGGGAGCCTCCGGATTCGTGGAGAGAGGCGCACATTACAGTAATACCTAAAGCAGACTCGGACAGACTTGACATAAAAAACTACAGGCCAATATCATTGCTTAATAATGATTATAAGATCTTCGCAGGGATAATGGCGAATAGACTAAAGAAATGTTTGAACAAAATAATAAACAAAGACCAAGCCGGATTCCTGCCCGGAAGGCAACTAAAGGATAATGTGAGACATGTAGTTAATATAATCGAATACTTAGAACTTAGGAATGATGTCCCGGCTGCGTTAATCTTCATAGACGCCGAAAAGGCTTTTGATAATGTTTCGTGGAACTTCCTATTAAAAGCGATGGAAAAGATAGGAATAAGAGGGCCATTCCTAGAGGGCATAAGAGCTATCTACACAGATCAAAGGGCAAAACTGATCATCAATAGCAATCTAACAGATTCGTTTACAATAACAAAAGGTACAAGACAGGGGTGTCCGTTATCCCCCCTGTTATTTATCATGGTCCTGGAGGTTATACTGAATAAAATAAGAGAGACGCCTGAAATAAGAGGGATCAAAATTGGCACAAAAGAATATAAACTAAAGGCATACGCCGACGATTTAATAATCTCAGTAGAAGACCCCTTAAAAGGAATAAATGAAGTTATTGAGTTAATGGAGGATTTTGGAAGACTATCCGGGTTCAAACTAAATAAAACTAAAACCAAGATGCTGGTAAAGAATGTAGATGAGAACTCAAAAAATAAGATCGAAGATGAAACAGGGATAAAGATAACAAAAAAGGTTAAATATTTGGGTATTTGGGTATCCCCAAAAAATATAAACCTAGTGGAGGACAATTATAATAGAATCTGGAGGGAGTGCAAAAAAGATCTAGACAGCTGGAATAGATTACAGCTTTCTTGGGAGGGGAGAATGGCTGCCATTAAAATGAATATTCTTCCAAGAATGATATTCCTATTTCAAAATATCCCGGTAGTCAGAGGTACATCAATGTTTAAGGACTGGCAGAAGACCCTGTCAAGATTTATTTGGCAGGGTAAAAGAGCCAGAATTAAATTTAAGCTGCTCACCGACAAAAGGAAAAGAGGGGGGTTTGCGGTACCGAATCTACAACTATACTATGAGGCTTCGTGCCTCTGCTGGATTAAAGAATGGGTAGTTCTGGATAACACCGACCTGCTTGACCTGGAGGGCTTCAATGCCAGATTTGGGTGGCACGCGTACCTATGGCATGATAAGGGAAGGGTCCATAGGGGTTTTTCAAACCATATAATAAGAGGGGCGCTGTTAGAAGTATGGAATAGATGCAAGAGGATAATAGAAAAAGACACCCCTTGGTGGCTGTCGCCCATAGATATTTTAGCCAATAAAAAATTAAATATGGAAGGCAAAAGATTGACGTACACAGACCTTCTGATAAGTTCCGATAAAGGTTGGAAATTGAGGCCCTATGAAGAGCTAAAAGATAAATTATCGGGGTGGCTACAATACCATCAAATAGGGGCCCTTTGGAATGAACATAAAAAAGTCGGAATGAGTAAGAATAAATCCAAGTATCAACTGGAAATATTAGATGGGAATACAAAACTCTTAACTAAAATGTATAACCAACTATTAGATTGGGACACCATGGATGAGGAGGTTAAAGAGGTTATGATTAAGTGGGCTATAGATTTGGGATATCCCCTAGAATACGAAAGATGGACAAAACTCTGGAACAAAGACATGAAATTTACAGCTTGTGTCGGACTCCGAGAGAACATAGAAAAGATGATGTACCGTTGGTACATCACCCCAACAAAGCTAGCAAAGATGTATAAAACCGGGGATAAGACCTGCTGGAAATGTAGGAAGAAAGAGGGAGACTTCCACCACATGTGGTGGACATGCGAGGAGGTGAAAAAGTTCTGGGGCGCTGTCTATGAGGAACTAAAAAAGATTTTAAAGTACACCTTCCCAAAAAAGCCTGAGGCATTCCTTCTAGGAATGGTGGGGGCTGAAATCAGGAAAGAAGACCAAACCCTGTTTCAGTATGCAACAGTATCCGCTAGGATACTGTTAGCAAAGAAGTGGAAAACACCTAACATCCCAACAATCAGAGAATGGCAAACCAAGTTAACTGAGTACACTGAACTAGCAATAATGACGCAGAAGATCAGGCAGCAGAAAAATACCAAATTTATTAATGAGTGGAACAAATTTTTTGTATATATGGAGACAACTTTAGGGAACATTAAATTCTCAGTAGGCATAATATAAAAACTGTGAGGTAGTGATAACGGGTATTATAGATACTGCTGAAGATATTGTTGAAATACAGCTCGCGCCGTGGTGGTGGGAAGTCAGAGAATGTTATAGACCTAAGTAATGATCCAGTACTTAGATGGTATGGATTTTGAACTTGGTTCTTTTTTCTTTTCTTCGTTTTGTTTTCTTTTCTGCTGCTTCTATGGATGAAATATTTTGTATGTGCTTTTTTTCTTTTTAACTATTGGAATAACAATAAAGTTTATTAAAAAAAAAAAAAAAAAAAAAAAAAGAAGGCATCTGAAGGCAGCCCTGTTTAGGGAAGTTTTTAATGTTTGATGTTTTATTGTGTTTTTAATCTTCTGTTGGGAACCGCCCAGAGTGGTTGAGAAGGCCCAGCTGGATGTGTAAATCATTAATAATAATAATAATAATAATAATAATAATAATAATAGTGCAATTTGATGTGAGGCACATGGAAGCACGTTCTTATTTGCACACATTATCCAGCTTGCACATGTACTTTGTCGAACACATCTGCTATTTGCTTTCTATCACAGTTTTTTTTTTAAGGAATTCCATTCACACCAACATACCCAAATTGGGAGTTCTGGATGGATGAGAGATAGTTGGGGCGACAGGTGTGTGGGGTGCAGAACAGGAAATGAAGATCATGGGGAGAGATGAGCGTCAGCAAAGTGAAGAAAGCAAATGCTCCTTATTGCATTTTCCCAAGAGAGTTGAAAATCTGATAGGCAGCATCTATGCTTTGGAACTCCCTGCCTAGTGACATTACACAGGCGCCCTCATTATATTGTTCCTGATACTTGCTGAAAACTTTATTTCAGCAAGCCTACCCAGAAATTTAATGTAGTTATCCATATTTGTTTAAAAATATTTTTCTGTTTCCTTTACACTTTATCTTATACACACATATTTTTTCAAACAGTTTTGTTAAATTTAGGTGTTTTATTGATAATTTTATCATGTACGCCACTGAGTTTTCTCAGTAGTCTATGAATCGTCCTAAATAAAGGGGGATTTTTAAGCACAACTAGCAAGGACCCCTCCCTTTGAGGCCAGCTCTATAAATATTAAGCAGCAAGGAACTTTGGTTTTCTTCCCCCAGAGCCCATAGGACACAGAACTCAACAACACATTCATGCAGTAGCCTTAGAACACAAAGAGGTAGACATAATACATTATGGCAAGTTGCAAAGATTTTAGTGAGAAAACAAGGAAGCCAGGGGGTTCTTATATGTAAGAATATTTGTTTGGGAATAAAGGAAAGGAACTTCATCACTTACATTTTACCTGATTGCACAGAACTTGGGGCAATGCAGCACTTTCAGGGAGAAAATGTTCTGAGAGAGTGTTGATTTAGATGGTTCTAAGGTGATTGGGAGAGAGAAGCATTGCGTAAATTTAAGGGGATCATTTGATGGCGATTGATTAGTTTTGAGACCAGTGGTAGGAGAAGCTCCATCACTGCTAAGCCTTTGAGGTAGCCAATCATAAATTTATTTAAAGGTTGATTCCACCTCCCTATTGATTCTGGACTTCCACCATAAAAAGACTATCCAATTCAGGCCAGTTGGCTATTAACTAAGAACATAAGAAGAGCTCTGCTGCTGGATTAGGCCAGAGGGGGCCCATCTAGTCCAGCATCCTGCTCTCACAGATGCCAGCCAGATGCCCATTATTGGATGATGCCCACGAGAAGGACCTGAGTGCCACAAGTCATTGCGAAGAAGGGGCTTACCTGCGAATGGGTGTTCTGAAATAAAGCTCCAAATAGCTGCCTGTCCAGAATTTCCTGAAGGGGGCGCCAAACCCTAGACACCTGAAAGGGAGCGCTGTTGGACTTCATCGAAACAGAGGTTTCTGTCCACCATAACAAAAACTATCAGGGAGCTGGGTTTATTTCCTAGCATTCAAGAGAAGCTTTGTGGCACTTCACCCTAGACAGCCTTGGTCCTGAGCTGCAAAGCTGTGTGCCTGTTCTGGCAGAGACACAGCAGCTTGAAGGGTAATGGTGGGAAAACCTGCTGCTGCTTCTCTTTCCCCTCTCCATTTTCCTGATTACAATTATTTCCTTTACCAATTAATCTACGAGCATTGTAACCACTGGACAAAACACAGCTGATGCCCAGGTTATTGTTCTTTAGTCGTTTAGTCGTGTCCGACTCAGGCACTCCTGTCTTCCACTGCCTCCCACAGTTCGGTCAATCTCATGCTGGTTTGAGAACACTGTCCCACCATCTCGTCCTCTGCCGTCCCCTTCTCCTTGTGCCCTCCATCTTTCCCAACATCAGGGTCTTTTCCAGGGAGTCTTCTCTTCTCATGAGGTGGCCAAAGTATTGGAGCCTCAGCTTCACAATCTGTCCTTCCAGTGAGCACTCAGGGTTGATTTCCTTCAGAATGGATAGGTTTGATCTTCTTGCAGTCCATGGGACTCTCAAGAGTCTCCTCCAGCACCAGAATTCAAAAGCATCAATTATTCGGCGATCAACCTTCTTTATGGTCCAGCTCTCGCTTCCATACCAGGTGCCCAGGTTAGGTTGGACCATATTTCTGCTTCAGTTGCAACAGAAGCAAGGTGCAATTTTTGGTTTTTTTTCCAATTTTTTTTTATTAGTTTTCCAAATTTATGACACATACGGTAAATCCACAAACATGAAAAGAAAACATTAAAAAACAAACAAACAAACATTTATCCTAACTGTCATAATTCCACTTTTGTTAACATTGTTGGGTGACTTCCTCAAATCCCCCTGGCTGAGTTTCCATATAAATCATTGTAGCAGTTTTCCAAAACTATTTTTACATAGAATTTACTTGGTTGATTAACATCTTTCTTTCTTTTCATTTTAACAACATAGTATTCTACAACATCACATATTTAAATCCTAGGCCTATCTGATACTCGCAAGTAATTCTGTTTAAGTTATCTTAACATAGTTAGCTAAATAGTCTTTAAATTTCTTCCATTCCTCTTGGTACTCCTCCTTCTTCTGGTCGTGGACTCTTCCGGTCAGGTCGGCCAGCTCCCAAAAGTCCATCATCTTCATCTGCCATTCCTCCACTGTTGGTACTTCTTGTAGTTTCCAATTTTTGGCCAACAAAATTCTAGCTGCAGTTGTGGCATACAAAAACAATCTGGCATCTTTCTTGGGCAATTCCAAACCTGTTATTCCAAGTAGAAAGGCTTCTGGTTTCTTAATAAATGAGTATTTCAACATTTTTTCCAATTCATGATAAATCTTTTCCCAGAAGCCTTTCACCTTGGGACAGGTCCACCACATATGTGCAAGGCGCAATTTTTGTGCCCGTTGCTGATCAGGTCGAAATTGCCACACATGGTACAAAAAAGCAACTGGGGCTTTTTGGCCCAGCAAATGCACCAGGTGGGCTTTGCAATAATAATAATAATAATAATAATAATAATAATAATAATAATAATAATAATGATTTAATAATAATAATAAAGCTGCTCATCCTTCTGACAAAGGCTCTGTTCCTCCCGGCAGGCTGTGGGCATTTCGGTGGAGTTTGTCTCCCACATCACTCGCTCCTTCGCTATCAGCACACAGCCCACCAAAGTGGAGAGAGCCAGAGAGGCCACAGTCAACATGGGGAGTGCGGTGAGTCGTGGGGAGAGGGGCACATGTGGGAGGTCTGTGGCTTCGTTTAGGATGCTGCTTGGGTGCATTGGGGCAGGGAAGAGAGACCAGGCTTTGGTCTTTCAAATGTCCATGGTGACATACCCCCCTCTTGCCTCTCCCCTTCCATTCTGCTCAAATCATTGCATCAGAATTGTGGTGTCCTGCGGTGCCCCCTAGGCTTGGTGCCCAGTGTGGTGTAACTGGTCACGGTGCCCTAAATCCGCCTCTGGAGAGGCCCTGCCCTCATGGGGCCTTTGGAGCTGGTTCGTAGAATCAGTGAATTGTAGAGTTGTAATTTGAATCCCCACGACGGGGTGAGCTCCCGTTGCTGGGTCCCTGCTCCTGCCAACCTAGCAGTTCGAAAGCACGTCAAAGTGCAAGTAAATAAATAGGTACCGCTCTGACGGGAAGGCAAACGGCGTTTCTGTTTGCTACTCTGGTTCGCCAGAAGCGACTGAGTCATGCTGGCCACATGACCCGGAAGCTGTACGCCAGCTCCCTCGGCCAGTAAAGCGAGATGAGCACCGCAACCCCAGAGTCATCCACGACTGGACCTAATGGTCAGGGGTCCCTTTACCTTTACCTAAGGGACCCCAAGTGTCATCTCCCTGTAATGCAGGTAAGGTAAAGGTAAAGGGACCCCTGACGATTTGGTCCAGTCATGCCATTTACCTTCCCGCCGGAGCGGTACCTATTTATCTACTTGCACTTTGATGTGCTTTCGAACTGCTAGGTTGGCAGGAGCAAGGACCAAGCAACGGGAGCTCACCGCGTCGTAGGGATTCAAACCGCTGACCTTTTGATTTGCAAGCCGTAGGCTCAGTGGTTTAGACCACAGCGCCACCTGCGTTGCAGGTATCACAGCTAAAAAATCCGATGGATGGCTGTCCAAACCTCTGCTCCCCCTCTCCAGAATCAGTTGTGCTCTTCTCACCCCCCCTGCCCCCCCAAATAAACACATTGCTTTTGGTCATCCAGAACCAGCTCCAAATTGGCATGGGAGCTCCTCAGCCTCTCCCTCCACTTTCCAACTTCCACTCTTGGGAGCTGTTTATGCCCATCTGGTGGGCAACCAACTGGGCGTTGGGCTGTGTTGGTGAGGCTGCCAAGGCCATAGCACTCCTCACCTGCCTGCAGAGGCAGTCCCCGCTGTGTGAGTCAGCTCTGCTCCTTCTCCCCCATTTGCAGATTTCTGGGTATAACCAGCCTGTGCTGTCTGCTTGCTCTCCCTCCAGGTGTTTGCCGGTGTGGCCATGACCAACCTCCCGGGCATCGTAGTCCTGGCCTTTGCCAAAGCCCAGCTGATCCAGATCTTCTTCTTCCGCCTCAACCTCATCATCACACTGCTGGGGATGCTCCACGGACTCGTCTTCCTGCCTGTGGCCCTCAGTTATTTCGGTGAGCCAGTTTGCCTTCCCAAGCCGGACCCCTACAAAGAGGGGCAATAGCTGAGGCAGCCTGTAAAACGGACCCCTGACCATTAGGTCCAGTCGTGGCCGACTCTGGGGTTGTGGCGCTCATCTCACTTTATTGGCCGAGGGAGCCAGCAGACAGCTTCCAGGTCATGTGGCCAGCATGACTAAGCCTCTTCTGGCAAACCAGAGCAGCGCACAGAAACACCGTTTACCTTCCCGCCGGAGTGGTACCTATTTATGTACTTGCACTTTGATGTGCTTTCGAACTGCTAGGTTGGCAGGAGCAGGGACCGAGCAACGGGAGCTCACCCCGTCGCGGGGATTCGAAGCGCTGACCTTCTGATCGGCAAGTCCTAGGCTCTGTGGTCTAACCCACAGCGCCACCTGCGTCCCTGTAATGAGGGGCAAAGAGGACAGGGGCACGGGGATGGAGGCACAGTTTAAGCTGCCTGCGACAGGAGGGGGAAGTGGTTGCCCACCATTGCTCGTGGGGTGGGAGAGGACTGCTCTTTCCTGAATGACTCTAAGGAAGTTGTTATGTACTGAGTTGAATAGGATCCAAACTGCAGCAGTCTGATTGGTCTTAGAACAATGCAGCAGTATGATTGGTTGGCAGGAGCCACCCAATCATGCTCCAGATAGAAGTGAATCCACAATCTGATTGGCTTACAGTAGAATTCCGGAATTAGCCAATCATGTGCAGCCCATTGTGTAAATAATGTATATAAAGCAGATACTTTGAGGGGACATTCATTCATTCCTCCTCACCACTATGAGCTGAATAAAGAGCATGAAATCACTTTGCGACTCTGAGTATATTTCAGAAGTGCTCTGCAGAGGTAGTTTGCTTGCTGCAGGGGGTTCCTCTCTCCATGAGACCTCGCTCTGGGTTCTCCTCCTGTCGAACGGGCCCATCTCTTCCTCTCTTCTCCAGCGTTTCGGAAAGATGCAAATCCAGCTGAGCTTTCATTCATTCGCTTTTTTCCCCATGTCACTTTCTCACACCCACACGAAAAGATGCTCAGAGTGGCTTGCAGCAAAGAAAACAATGCATTTCAAAACCAAACTGTGCAAAAAGAATTTCCTAATAGCACAGCAAAACACATGTAAGCTGTTTAATCCAGTTTTATCTTCAGTGCCGGCTTTAACTTGCTGATTTAGAATACACCCCACTTTTGAAGAGCTGGCAGCACTGCTCTGTACCAAGTCCCCACTCGCTCAGCACAGTGCCTGTCTGTCTGTACGTTTCCGAGCACAGTTCAAAGTGTTGGTGCTGACCTTTAAAGCCCTAAACGGTTTCGGCCCAGTATACCTGAAGGAGCGTCTCCACCCCCATTGTTCAGCCTGGACACTGAGGTTCAGCGCTGAGGGCCTTCTGGCGGTTCCCTCCCTGCGAGAAGCAAAGCTACAGGGAACCAGGCAGAGGGCCTTCTCGGTAGTGGCGCCCACCCTGTGGAACACCCTCCCACCAGATGTCAAAGAGATAAACAACTACCTGACATTTAGAAGACATCTGAAGGCGGCCCTGTTCAGGGAAGTTTTTAATGTGTGACATTTTAATGTATTTGTAATCTTTGTTGGAAGCTGCCCAGAGTGACTGGGGAAACCCAGCCAGATGGGCGGGGTACAAATTATTATTATTAAGCCCCCCCATGCCATGCAGGACAGAGTTAAACTATGGAACTTGCTCCTACAGGAGGCAGCAATGGTTGTCCAACTTGGTGATGGCCTCCCATTCAGATCGCTTTAAAAGACAAGTTCACAGAGGAGAGGGCTATGATGGCTCCTAGCCACGATGTTTCTGCTCTGCCTCCACGGTTGAAGGCAGCAATGCTTATGAATGCCAGTTGCTGGAAACTACAAGAGGGAAGAGGTCTCTTGCGCTCAAATCCTACTTGCTGGTCTTCCAAAAGAGGCATCTGGGGCGTTCACATAAGAGGCTGGACTAGATGGGCCATGATCCAGCAGACTCTTCTTATATTCTTATGAGCTCCCTTCTTCCCAGCAATCAGACTACAGCTATGAACAAATCATGGTGGTCAGCGCTTCTCTTCTGTGCATGCTCCTTGACCGAGACAGCAACTGTCCTCCAGAATGGCTGCTATTAAGTACAGTGGTATCTCGGGTTACATACGCTTCAGGTTACAGACTCCGCTAACCCAGAAATAGTGCCTCGGTTAAGAACTTTGCTTCAGGATGAGAACATAAATCGTGCTGCAGCGGCACGGTGGCAGCAGGAGGCCCCATTAGCTAAAGTGGTGCTTCAGGTTAAGAACAGTTTCAAGTTAAGTACGGACCTCCGGAACAAATTAAGTACTTAACCCGAGGTACCACTGTAGTGGGTTGACAAAGCAGACGACACAGAGATTTCTCCAAGTGGTTCTTTATAGTAAGCTGGAGCTGAACTGAACAGCCGGCTGTCAACATTATAACAACAACACCCCAGGGTTTCCCGCCTAAATTACCTGAAGTGGACCTGAGTGAAAACTATACAGTCATATAGTTGAAGTAGGGGTTGAAGTAGCTTTGGGATGAGTATTTTTGGGTTGTGCTCTGTGGCAAACCGGAAGTAACGGAGTGCATTACTTCTGGGTTTTGCTGCTCGCGCATGCGCAGATGCTCAAAATGATGTCATGTGCATGTGAGGAAGTGGTGAATCGCGACCCACGCAGACACAGGTTGTGTTCGCTTCAGGATGCGAACGGGGCTCCGGAACAGATCCCGTTCGCATCCAGAGGTACCACTGTATACACAATATGCCTGGTGGCCAGGGTAAGCTCTTCAAAACATAACACCTGCCATGTAGGTGTGGGTGCTTCATGTGAAGTTAGGGAGCCTGGTGGTTGACTCTACCTCTTTTTGTCCCCACACCACCCCACTAGGGGTGGGTGGGTGTTTTGGATCAGGTTAGCCATATTGATTTGCATGCTGTTAGTGGATTATTGTCATTGTCTTGTTGGGCTGTGTATGTGATAAAGGGAGGCCATACCATGGTGAAGGCGTCTTCTTCTGTTTGTCCCCGTGTCAGTTTCAGTTTATTGGTTAATTTTTCTAGTAGAGCTGTTTCCCATACTATTTGGTACCATTGGTCCATGCTTACTCCTGACAGCTCTCTCCAGTGTCTGGTTATGATGTTTCTGGCTGCTGAGAGTAGGTGGGTTATGAGTTCTTTGTGGTGTAAGTGGGCATTGTTGCTGTGCATGCTCCTTGACCGAGACAGCAACTGTCCTCCAGAATGGCTGCCATGTGGTGTGGGTGCTTCATGTGAGGTTAAGGAGTCTAGTGGTTGACTTTACCTCTTTCTCTCCCACCCCACTAGGGCCTGATAGCATCCACTTGAATGTGCAGCAGAAGACAAAAAGCAGCCTGGTCATCGCCAACAGCCTTGCTCTTGAAAGCAGCAACGGGATCCAGAACCAAGCCTTTAGTGGCTGCAGTGAAGCTCCAAAGGACAGGCCCAAGCAGGAGGGATCTGAAGGAGTGGGTGGCAGCTGCCCAGAAGGAGCGGGCATCTAGGCAGACACAGGACAGAGGCTCTGGGCAAGCAAGGATGCTGGCCGGTGCGGGGAGCAATGACAGCAGCCCCCGCAAGCGAGTGTCGTGTGTGTGCGTGATTGTGCGCACACCCAATAGTAATTATTCTCCAGCCTGCATCCCTGTGAGCAAGAGGGCAACAGTACAGTGTTATCTGTAAGAACCTGGTTCCTAACTGCAAGAATCTGCCTAATGTGGGTAGATTTGTAAACCAGAGTTCTGGCCTTGTCCCAGCCAACCAAGAAGAGCTGGAGGACCCCACAAACTGGTCGCCTGTGGTCCCCCACTTTCTGCAGCCACCAGCCTGGTGGAGGATGTGATTCCAGGTGTTTCTTCCTCCACAAGATGCTCCTCTGAAGAGGAAGGAGAACCAGGACATAAGACTGGGACAGATGTGCGATGGGGCCGCCTTGCCAATGCCTCTGCGCTTCTGGTGGTTGGGGCCTGTCTGAAAACCCCATGGACGTTCCCTTGAGTTCCGTGTGCGAAAGATGGGGTGGAAATGGAATAAAGATCAAAAGCAGCACAAACACATTTCTTTGTGTTCCTCGGCAATTCTCTGGTGGTTTGTCTCTTGGTCAAAGCTGCCCTTCCCTCTAACGATGGGGCTTCAGAGGTTGCACAGGGTTGCAGAGCTGTGGCTCTAGGCGGGAGGGGGAATAATAATGGCCCACCCCCAACACCCGTTTTTTACCCCCTCCTATTGAAGCCACTCTACCAAATAAAGGTAAAGGTAAAGGGACCCCTGACCAGAGCAGCGCACGGAAACGCCGTTTACCTTCCCGCCGGAGCGGAACCTATTTATCTACTTGCACTTTGACGTGCTTTCGAACTGCTAGGTTGGCAGGAGCAGGGACCGAGCAACGGGAGCTCACCCCGTCGCAGGGATTTGAACCGCCGACCTTCTGATCGGCAATCCTAGCTCTGTGGTTTAACCCACAGCGCCACCCACATCCCATAACCTACCAAATAGCTTTCACTTTAGTCGGCCTGCCTGGGGCAACAGTGAGCAAAGAGTGAGCCTGAGTCACAAGCTTCTGTGGACTGGTTGGTTTAGTCAGAAGCATCTGGTGCCATCAGAACTTGGCATAACCCCATATAAAACAGGGCAGGTATGGAGGAGGGAGGTAAATGGCTAACTGCTCCAAGGGCCAGTGGCGTAGCGTGGGTTGTCAGCACCCAGGGCAAGGCAAGTAATTTGCGCCCCCTAACCCGTGGATTTGCGCCCCCTAACCCGTGGATTTGCCCTAACCCCCAGATGTTGCGCCCGGTGCGGCCGGCCCCCCCTGCACCCCCCACGCTACGCCACTGCCAAGGGCAGCAAACAGGGCCTTCGCTAAGACGTCACCGTGCCTTCTTTCCTCCAGAACACAGGAGGAGACATAGAGACCCCTCTTCCCCTGTTTTACTCTCTCCTCCACAAAATAAAATAAAATATTATTTTGCTTTAGTGATTTCCCCTCCTTTCCGTATGGTGGATCCAGGGTGTGTATGAAAGTAATTCTATAGAAAGCAGCCATGGGCTAATCAGGGCCGCAGAACAACACCTGCTTGCCCAACTTCGGGTGTCATGGGTGATGCCGGGGTCGTTTTCATTTTCAATATGGCTGGGCTGGAAGGCAAGGCTGATCACTGGCTGGTTGACGGGGCTTGCAAAGAAACCATTTGGTGTCAACGTGCCTGGATGTCAAAAACGGGGCACTAGGCACCAAGCCCATGAGGAAGGGACAGACAGGGCCTTGCAGAGCCAGGCAGAGGCCCGGGCCAGGTAGATAATGTGCTCCCCCGTTTTTACCCTGGGGATAACTGAAGTCTTATAAATAAGTATGTAAATAATTTTCACAAAAGTTATGCTGACAAGTAGTTTTATTTCAAGGCTTGAACTATATCTGCATATAAAGACAAAATGGAAAATATAGATATACAATATAAAAATACATAGGGAAAAGGATTATTTGAAGTATTTACATTTAAATATGCTTTCCTAGCAATTGTGAATATGCTGACCGAGGCCCCCTTTGGAATCGGAGGCCCGGGCCAAGTGGCCCATATGCCCCCCCCCCCTGTCTGGGCCTGGGGACAGAAAATATGCTACCACCAGGCCGGCCCTCAGCAGCTGCCCCATCTTACATCTGAGGGTGGGGGGCATAAAGATGAATATGAAACTCATAACACTAAAACCCATGGACATCCAATGAAACTGAATGCTGGAAGAAGCAAAACAGGTTAAGAGAAAGTCCTTCATGCAGTGCAGTTAAACTATGGAACTCACTGCCACAGGAGGGAGTGATGGCCACCAACCTGGATGGCTTCCAAAGAGGACTGGACAAATTCAGGGAGGAGAGGGCCATCAATGGGTACTAGCTGCCACAGCTATGCTCTACTTTGACAGTCGGAGGCAGAAATAATGCTTCTGAATCTCAGTTGCAGAGAGTGCTCTTGTGTTCAGGTTCTGCTTATGAGATTCTCCACAGTGGGAACCAGAGGCTGGACTTTGGCCTGACCCAGAAGGCTCTTCTTATGTTCTTTACCCATACAAGAATTCCAATTGAGAAAATTACACGACCTTTCCCCTCTTGTTTTAACAACTGATAGCTCAGTCCGTAGAACACGGGACTCTTAATCTCAAGGTCATGGGTTCAAGCCCCAAGTTGGGCAAAACATTCCCGCATTGCAGGGGGTTGGACTAGATGACCCTCACATAGTCCCTTCCAACTATGTAATTCTGTGATTCCAAGTTTTATATTCTGCTGTTCGATTGGATTATCGTTTTTAAATTACAAAAAACCAGAAGAGCCCATTTTCTCTCTGGATATAGCCATCCTTGCCAGACAGCTCTCTGAGCAAAATATTTTTTCCTGCAACTTGCGGGTGAAATCGCATCAGCTCCGATCACCCCTGGAATAGTCACTGAGAGACTGGATGCCCGTTTTAAATCTAGATGAAGTCACTGGAACTCAGGGCTGGCAAGGGCCAGGAGGTGTCGCACTGCGACCGGAAGTTGCAAGGCAGCACGTGCTCGGCTTCTCTCTTTGGACTCGACCCATAACGTGCTGGCGCTCGAGCTCTCCCTCCCTTCCTCTCTATCGCTAGTCTCCGAGTACATCCGGGCACCTCCGCCCTCCCCTCTTCTCGCGAGGCTTGGCCCGTTCATCCTTCTTCCCGACGTCGCGTCCCAAGATGGCGGCCCCCTGGTGGAGGACGGCGGTGGCGGCTCGGCGGGGCCTCGAGGCGAGTCTGGGGGCGGCCAGGAAGTCGCTTGGGGGGGGGGGCTGGAAGGGGCTTCACGCGCTGCTGCGGAGGGTTCAGGTGCCCCCACTCGGCCAGGAAGCTCCCCGCGTGTGACGTTGAGGGGGGGGCGTCGCTGCCTCTCAGCCTACCTCGCAGGGTTGTTGTCATAGCTGTCAACTTACAGATTTGAAAATAAGGGACCAGCAGCCTCGAAAATAAGGGATCAGCAGCCAAAATAAGGGATTTTGAATGAATTTATTAATACGGTCACAGACCAGCGTCAACACACACAATATCACAGATCATAAAAAATATATATCAGAAATACAAAAGACAATATGAATATAACAAGGATTTAAATATAAAAATTAAAATTAATTATTAGCGTGCCCCCTGTAATTAACATTTAGGGGTTTAGTCACTATGGAATACCACTTGCTTCCTGCGATTGATTGCAGATGCACAGAATTTAGCTACCTTTAATGTAGTCTTGGGATTCTTGTCCTCTAGCAGTAGAGGATTTTGCTTAGCTTATACATAAAACCGGCACTGATGGAGCCATGCTGCTTTTGCTGCCACTGACTGTGTTTTGCAGGGGGTTGGACTAGATGATCCTTAGGGTCTACAACTCCCACCAAAGAAGAGCGGCAGGCAAAACTGATGAACGACGTCGAGATGGCAAAGCTTACAGGCAGAATTAGAAACCAGGAAGAGGACCTCTTTAATAAAGAATGGGGAAAGTTTATAATTTAGTTGAAAAGCTATTGTCAAGAGTTACATACATTGGAAGGATTGACAGAAAACTTGTGGTAAAAATTTGGGCTATGGATGGACAGATGATTTATAAAAATAGAGTTATGAAAGGGATGCAGAGGGGGAAATCACTACATTAAGATGCTGCATTGGTTGGAGGGGATGCTAAGCAGCACGTCGGGGTTGCCGTTGTCCTGGCGCAAGGAGTTCCATCGGCCCTTCCCCGCCTGAGAGAGAAGGACGGAGGGAGAGAGAATGTCGCCCACGCTGCCCACGAGTCCGGCATGAGGCGGTTGCGGCGCCGCTGAAGCGCTGCCCTTCTGCGTCCCTCCCCATCTCCTCCTTTTCCTCCTCCCTCAGGCCACCTCCTCAGCAGCCACTGCTGCTGCCGCCTCTGGCTTCCCCTGGCAGCGTGGCGGAAGTCTCGCAAGAGAGGGGCTGCCCGCCCACCCATCTCATGACGCGCCCCTGAGGGGGAAAGGGGAGAGACGGAGACGCAGCAGCTCGTGTGTGCACTCTCTCGACATGGAGGACCCCGAGCCGCTGCTTCCCTCCTGAGCCGGGCGAGCATGAAACCTGGGAAATTTAAGGGGCATCATCAATAAGGGACAGCAGCGGGACACGGCGCTGGGATAACGGAGTTTCCCGCCAAATAAGGGATGGTTGACAGCTATGGTTGTTGTTGTTGTTGTTGTGGGATTTATTGAAGGAAGTGGGGAGAGCCATGCACACTACCCTGAGCATCTTGGAGGGAAAAAGGCGGGATATAAACGTGACAAATTACATTTAAGGGGCCTTCACTTAAAAGCTTCCAGTGAAGCCTGGAACAGGCACGGTGAACCTTCAGCTGCTTTCAGCATCAGGAAGTTCTTCCTGAAGTTCAGTCTAAATCTCTTTACCTTCAGTTGCAGCCCTACCCAACTTCATGTGCGTCAGGGGCAGCTAGGGTGGTGGCCTGCAGATGTTGGACCACAACCCATCAGACCCAGCTAGGGATGGGGGAAAGTGTGGTCCAACAAAACCGCCACCTTGAACGTGACCTTTTGTTGTTGTTGTTTAGTCGTGTCCGCCTCTTCGTGACCCCATGGACCAGAGCACGCCAGGCACTCCTGTCTTCCACTGCCTCCCACAGTTTGGTCAGACTCATGTTTGTAGCTTCGAGAACACTGTCCAACCATCTCATCCTCTGTCGTCCCCTTCTCCTTGTGCCCTCCATCTTTCCCAACATCAGGGTCTTTTCCAGGGAGTCTTCTCTTCTCATAAGGTGGCCAAAGTATTGGAGTCTCAGCTTCACGATCTGTCCTTCCAGTGAGCACTCAGGGCTGATTTCCTTAAGAATGGATGGGTTTGATCTTCTTGCAGTCCATGGGACTCTCAAGAGTCTCCTCCAGCACCAGAATTCAAAAGCATCCATTCTTCGGCGATCAGCCTTCTTTATAGTCCAGCTCTCACTTCCATACATCACTACTGGGAAAACCATAGCTTTAACGATACGGACCTTTGTTGGCTAGGTGATGTCTCTGCTTTTTAAGATGCTGTCTAGACATAAAGGTGACCTTTATGTCTCCTAATTGTCTCTGTATGTTGCACATGCCCAATGCCTTCAACATTTCCTCATAGCACCTTCACCATCTTTGTTCTTCCTCTCCTGGGCATGTCCCACTTTGTCAACATCATCCTTAAACTGTGTGTGGCCCAGAACTGGCCACTCCAGGTGAAACCTGCCCAAAGGAGAGCAGAGCTTTGGAACCGTTTCTTCTCACAGTCTAGACGCTGTATGATTTCTGGTGGTACAACTTCGAATTGCATTAGCCTTTTTAGCTACTCCACAGTGCACTCCTGATTCCTGTTTAGTTTGTGTTCTACTAAGACCCCTAGTTCCTTTTCACACGTGCTCCTGCTAAGCCAGGTGTCACTCATCCTATTCTTCTCCTGTCAGGATAAATCTTGCGTCCTCCTGCCTTCAAAGGTATTCACTACCCCTCACAGTCTGGTGTCTTCTGCAGCTTTAATGAGCATCCTCCATCTAAGTCATAGAGGAATATGTTCAACTATGCCAGGCCCAGAATGGAACCCTAGGGCATCCAACTTGCCTGTTCTCTCCAGGAGCCACTCTTTGGTACAGTCCATCACCTAAAAATAGCCTGTATTGTCTAGCCCACATGCAAGCAGCTTCCAGTGCTTCTGGAAGATGAAGTTGTCAGCCAGGCATCAGGAATTTTAGATTCAGCAAAGCTTGCCTTCCGGTATATATCAGGATAGTTGAAATCTCTTCTTTGAAAATGTGCTCATCTGGCTGTGATAGGTCAGTCAGTAGAGCATGGGACTTTTAATCTCAGGGTCCTCGAACAGAAGCCCTACCTTGGATAAAAGATTCCTGCATAGAAGACAGATGGACTAGATGACCCTGAGGGTCCTATGATTCTAGATCTAGGAAGGCATCATTCAAGTCTTCTTTTTGACATGACAGTCTGCAGCATGCTCCCACAAAAATGTAGCTGTTATTTCCCTCTTTATAAAAAAATTTACCCAAGTGTTTAGGTTTGTAGATTTCTTCATTCGTGTATACATCCTTTTAATGATCTGTTCTTTATTTCTCAAACAATTCAAACCTTTCCACCATCTCTGTAGCCAGTCCCTTGATTCTAGTTTTCTTCTCTCTTTTTTGAGGACATAACCTTCTTGGAGGCTGAGTGCTGCCAAAATTGTTAGTTCTTGATAACTAAATGGCACCTCTTTGTTCAGAGGCAACAGCATCTCTGAGTAGTGGGAGCTAGAGACCTAGAAAGTGTGGTGTGTGCTTGTGTCCCCTGTACTACAGGGGAGCTCTTGAGCTAACCTAAAAATATGCATAGAAGTGCTTGGTTTGGTTCTCCATTGTGTCAGATGAATAGCTGATTGTCATTCTGTTCTCAGGCCTTTGTAGGGAGTCCTGGCAATACTTCTTGGCACCTCTGTGCAAGGCGGGATTTCCGGACCAGTGTTGCCTGCTGTAAGGTAAGAGCCTGAGAGATCCAAAAGATACTTGGGTGGCTGCTGTCCTGGGAGAGCTGTGGAGCACTCAGCCTTTTTGCAGGAAAGACTGGGTTTTTTTCCTTTTAGGGCCAGGGCTTCAAATGGGGTTCTCTGACTTTGCTTGCTGAAGAAAGCTAACCACATACCATGCTAAAAGGTGTTGGGAGCACCTTTCATTTTGTCTGCAGAGGGATTTTTCTGTATGAATTAGGTCCCCTCACATTTAGGCCAGGGGTGCGGGTGGCACTGTGGGTTAAACCACAGAGCCTAGGACTTGCTGATCACAAGGTCGGTAGTTCGAATCCACATAATGGGGTGAGCTCCCATTGCTCAGTTCCAGCTCCTGCCAACCTAGCAGTTCGAAAGCACGTCAAAGTGCAAGTAGATAAATAGGTACCGCTCTGGCGGGAAGGTAAACGGCGTTTCTGTGTGCTGCTCTGGTTTGCCAGAAGCGGCTTAGTCATGCTGGCCACATGACCCGGAAGCTGTACGCCGGCTCCCTCGGCCAGTAAAGCGAGATGAGCGCTGCAACCCCAGAGTCGGTCACGACTGGACCTAATGGTCAGGAGTCCCTTTACCTTTACATTTAGGCCTGTGAGGGGCCCTGAGCATGCCACAGCTGAGCTGGGTTCAAGGGAGCCTCTACCCCCCACCCCTGTCAGGACCTTTCAATAGAAAGGCTAGGTCAGGAAGGGGATCATAATCAGCACCACAGCATTCAAGCAGGGGTGGGGGGGTTGGGTCTTCTTTCCCCAAGAGTCTTCTTTCTCTTGTATAAATGTTCCTTGCACAGCAATCTGCATTAGAAAAAAACCACTCCCTCTGGTGCCAAATCCAGAGTCAAAGGTCCTTGTGGATGTATTGTAAATCACCCAGAGGGCTGTGAGGCTCTGCCCACCCCTGGCTTCCTGTGTATTGTGGCACTGCAGGCAAGGGCAAGATGCCTTCCATTATTATAAAGATGGCATAGGATTCTGCTGTGCGCACACATGCTGCTTGTGTGAGAGAGGTAAACACCTCCTGCAACACCTCTCTTGCAGAACCGAGCAGCTCGGGTTCGTGTTGGGAAAGGAGACAAGCCCGTAACCTACGAGGAAGCCCTTCCACCCCACTTCATTGCACACCGCAAGGGCTGGCTCTCCCAGCACACAAGTGAGTTGGGGGGCAGTGGGGGGGGGAGGGAATGGGCTGTTCTGACACTTGTATTTGGAAAAGGTTAAGATGTACAAGTGGTCTGCCGCCACTCCTTCCTGGAAGGTTTTGGGTTTGGGGCTGTTGTCATCAAACGGGGCCTAGGACACTATTGTTGGAGAAAGGAGGTGTGGGGTGGGGGGTCATCACTCTTGACATCTTCTGCACCACTTGTGTCTTGAAAAGAGAAACTCATTCAGTGTTCTTGTCTGCAATGGGTGGTTTTCTTGGTAGGTATAGATACTCCCTTGGGACTTGTTATGAGCTGCATACAAAGTTCTTCCAAACCTGGCCTCCTTGGAAGGGTATTCAGTCACTTTGATTTGATTTAATATTTGTAATTCTGCTTTTCCAGCAACAGATGCTGAGCTCAAAGCAGCTCACAACAACCACAAGAGCCTTAAATCACAAACATACATTGCAATCATGATCATATCGAACACAGCAGCATATAAATAAAGCAAAAAGACAACCACCAATTCATCAAAACAATTAATGCAATTCAATAAAGGCATAATAATTCCCCCTGGAATTGACCTAGGTTGTGAGCCATGTCCTCATTGGCTCGGCCATTTTGCAACCCAGTGAAGTTGTGAACCAAAGGGCTGGTTGAAACCACCAGCAATAGCTATGACCCTCCTGAATGCAGAGCACAGCGAGGATGGTGCTCCCTGATACAGAAAGTCAGTGTGGTATAGAGGTTAGAACATCAAATTAGGACCTGGGAGACCAGGGTTTGAATCCCCACTCGGCCATGAAGCCCACTGGGTGATGTTGGGCTAGTCACTCACACTCGCCTAACCTACCTCACAGTAAGGATGAAATGGGGAGGATGAGAACTATGTATACCACCTTGAGCTCCTTGGAGGAAAAAGTGGGATCGAAATACAATAATTAATGAATTAATGACCTACCCCCACTTCCCCTTGTGTTGTTGCCCACCCTGTAGGTAACCTGAGTGGCGAGGGAGGGGCAGCTGAACGCTCTGTGGAGGATGTCTTCATCCGCAAGTTAATCTACGGCACCTTCCATGGCTGCCTGGCCAGCGATATTGTGTTGAAGCGCCGTGCCAACACACTGATAATCTGCGCCATTTTCCTGCAGAAGCTGCGGCCTTCCAAGTTCTACTTCCTGATTGGCTACACAGAGACGTTGCTCTCCTTCCTGTACAAGTGCCCCGTCAAGATGGAAGTGCAGACGGTTCGTGAGAAGGTGGTCTACAAGTATATTTAGTTCTGGCCGTCCCTGCTGGGGAGAGCTTGTCTTTGAGCCAAGACCCAGCTGGTTCCTCCTGCTTCTTGAGCCAGGAGCAGGAGCCTTCCAGCCAGGGACTTCAGAGGGAGTCATGGGCACCTGGGAACTTCTGCTTGGTAGCCACCTTGTAAGGAAGACACTCAGTTTGCTTGTGTAGGCTCAGAGAATGACTGAGCCCTGGACTCTTGCTGTGAAAGGAGCTGGGGTTTGGGGCTTTTTTGTTGAAATCCAAACAAAGAATGTTTGTGCCCCTTATTCGTGGCTCTTTCCAGATCTGTTTTCCTGGACTCTCGACTTATATGCCAGGAGCATCCCAGAAGCTGTTGACGTCCATTGGGCTTAGCCCTGCTCCAGGCAGGGGATTGAAGTATCTTTGTGGCTATAGCAGCCTTGGTGCAGAAACTGCTCAAAGCATCCCCTCCTATATGGCAGCCTCTTTGCGGTGGTCCTGCAGGTTTCCGTTTGGTGCCAATTACAGAAGATTAGGGATGTGGGTGGCACTGTGGGTTAAACCACAGAGCCTAGGACTTGCTGATCAGAAGGTCAGCGGTTCGAATCCCTGTGACAGGGTGAGCTCCTGTTGCTCGGTCCCTGCTCCTGCCAACCTAGCAGTTCAAAAGCACGTCAAAGTGCAAGTAGATAAATAGGTACCGCTCCGGCGGGAAGGTAAACGGTGTTTCCGTGCGCTGCTCTGGTTCGCCAGAAGCGGCTTAGTCATGCTGGCCACGTGACCCGGAAGCTGTACGCCGGCTTCCTCAGCCAATAAAGCAAGATGAGCGCCGCAACCCCATAGTCGTTCACGACTGGACCTAATGGTCAGGGGTCGCTTTACCTTTACAGAATATCTGGTTCACACAGGCAGTGGGTGGCAGTGCATTCCTTCTGCAGGGGATAACTTTACTGTTCAGAGAACTGGGCCGCTTTTCTTTGGGAGAAGAAAAGGCTAAGGAGTAAACCTCACACAAATCTGAAGCGGAGTTCCTAAGACGGTTGGATGGCACCTTGTACGCCTCCTTCTGGCAACTCCTGCAGCCAAGCTGGTGCCAAATGTACTGCTCTGCTTTCTTTTGGACCACATCAGTGAGGCTGGGTGGGGGGGTGGTGGTCTTGTCATCTGGACAGCCCAGGACCTCCATACACACTGCTCAGGTTTGCACCCTGGAAAGGTTTGGGTTTTTTTGCTGCTGCTGCTGCTGCTGCTCTGATAGATGGGTTGTGGACCTTGTCCTTTGTCATCAGTGACGGTGACATCACTCTTTGCTTGGGGCCACTCATACTTGTGCAGCCAGCGCCCAGCTAGCACCAACACAGCAGAGAATTGTACTTTCCCAGCACAGATACAGGAAATGTAAATTCCCTGGAGCAGAATAAGGCAGCTGGGTCCTGGGCAGCAAATGAGTAATAACTGTCTTTGATGCGCTATAAAGCAATTGTCCTCCGTAAAAGAGAGGGAGAACGGTCTGGATTATGCCGTCACTTTTGTCCTGGAGTGGTAAATAGGGCAAGTGCCCAGCCACTGACCTTGTTAAAAATGAGGGAGCTGAAAGAATGATGCTAGCAGTTGGCTTGTAGGCCCACATCGCACAAGCCGGCTGCCTGTTTTCTGTGCTGGGTGTGGTGGAAGAGAGGCTTCTTCCACTCTTCCCAGCAGACAGCTGGGGGAGGGGGGAGGCGGCATTTTGAGGGGGGGGGGGTTAGACCTCACCTACTTTGTGCTTTTTCCACTGCACCTACTGGTTGTGGATACTCCTAGGGGCATCCTGTCCTCACAATAAAGAAGGTCATAGAATCATAGGAGAGTTGGAAGGGACCCATGAGCTATCTAACAGAACCCCCTGCAAGCAAGAACCACAGCCAAAGAATCACTCTCAGATGGCCTTCCAGCTTCTGTTTAAAAACCTCCAGTGAAAGGTTGTCCACCACCACTTAAGGGATTCGGTTCCACTGTCAAGCTGCTTTTAACTTCAGAAAGTTTTTCTTAATGTTTATTCAGAATTTCTTTTATTATAATTTGTATCCATTGGCTTGGGCCCTCCCCTCTGGAGCAGCGGAAAGCAATCTTGCTCCAACTTCCATGTGACAGCCCTTTAGGTACAGTGGTACCTCTGGTTACGTACTTAATTCGTTCCAGAGGTCCATTCTTAACCTGAAACTGTTCTTAACCTGAAGCACCACTTTAGCTAATGGGGCCTCCCGCTGCTGCTGCGCCGCTACCGCATGATTTCTGTTCTCATCCTGAAGCAAAGTTCTTAACCCGAGGTATTATTTCTCGGTTAGCAGAGTCTGCAACCTGAAGCGTATGTAACCTGAAGTGTATGTAACCCGAGATACCACTGTATTTGAAGAGGCCCATCAGATCTTATCTTGTCTTTTTTTTTATATATATAATATTTTTATTTTCCATTTAAACACAATACAACGAACATAAACATACAAAAAACAGAAAACGAAACAAAAAACATGTATCATTTCATATCCTAATTTCATATCCCATCTTCCCCGACTTCCTCATGCCTCCCCTTTCTGTATTCCAAATTCTTATTGATTGTTCAGCAAATCTTCCCTTATTTTAATTTAAATTTAGACTATTCTTCCTTATTCTCCTTGTCTTAACCAATACTAATAGTAACCATTTACTTTCCAGTCCAACATCATTCTAACTTTCATTAACTTTGTAATATTTCTTTAGATAGTCCTTGAATTTTTTCCATTCTTCTTGCGCTGCTTCTCTTCCCTGGTTTCGGATTCTGCTCGTCATTTCTGCCAAGCCCATATAGTCTATCACCTTCATCTGCCATTCTTCCAGTGTGGGTAGTTCCTGCGTCTTCCAGTACTTCGCAATGAGTATTCTAGCTGCTGTTGTAGCATACATAAAGAAAGTTATATCCGTCTTTAACACCCCTTGGCCGACAATACCCAAGAGGAAGGCCTCTGGTTTCTTGGGGAAAGTATATTTAAATACCTTTTTAAGTTCATTATAGATCGTTTCCCAGAATGCCTTAATCTTCGGGCAAGTCCACCAAAGATGAAAAAATGTACCTTCAGTTTCTTTACATTTCCAACATTTGTTATCAGGCACATGGTAAATCTTTGCAAGCTTGACTGGGGTTATGTACCACCTATATATCATTTTCATAATGTTTTCTCTTAAGGCATTACATGCCGTAAATTTTATCCCGGTGGTCCACAACTTTTCCCAATCAGCAAACAAGATATTATGACCAATGTCCTGAGCCCATTTAATCATGACCGATTTAACCGTTTCGTCTTGTGTATTCCATTTCAGCAGCAAATTGTACATTTTGGACAGATTCTTAGTACTGGGTTCTAACAGTTCTGTCTCCAATTTTGATTTTTCCACCTGGAAGCCAATTTTACTGTCCAGTTTAAACGCTTCGTTTATTTGATGGTAGTGAAACCAGTCTCTCACCTTCCCTTTTAATTTCTCAAAACTCTGCAATCTCAATTTGTCCCCTTCCTTTTCCAAAATTTCCCAGTATCTTGGCCACTTGGACTCCATATTTAACTTTTTAACTGCCTTAGCTTCCATTGGCGACAGCCACCTTGGAGTTTTATTTTCCAGCAAGTCTTTATATCTGACCCAGACATTTAGTAGTGCTTTTCTGACAATATGATTTTTGAAACTTTTATGTGCTTTAACCTTGTCATACCACAAATATGCATGCCACCCAAAAATGTTATTAAAACCTTCCAAATCCAAAATGTCTGTGTTTTCAAGAAGTAGCCATTCTTTCAGCCAGCAGAAAGCTGCCGCTTCATAGTAAAGTTTAAAGTCTGGCAGGGCAAACCCCCCTCTTTCCTTTGAATCCGTTAATATCTTAAATTTAATTCTGGGCTTTTTGCCCTGCCAGACAAATTTAGATATGTCTTTTTGCCACCTCTTGAAACAATCCATTTTATCAATTATTTGCAATGCTTGGAACAAAAACAACATTCTTGGCAATACATTCATCTTTATAACTGCAATACGGCCTAACAAGGAAAGCTTTAAGTTGGACCAAATCTCCAAATCTTTTTTCACTTCTCTCCAAGTTTTTTCATAATTATCTTTAAACAAATTCACATTTTTAGCTGTCATATTTATACCCAAATATTTCACTTTTTTAACCACAGTTAACCCTGTCTCATTCTGAAACCTTTCCTTTTCTATCTGTGTCAAATTTTTCTCCAAGACCTTTGTCTTAGACTTATTCAATTTAAATCCTGCCATTTGACCAAACTCTTGAATTATTTCCAAAACTCTTTTCGTGCTAGCTTCTGGCTCTTGTAATGTAAGTACTAAGTCATCTGCAAATGCTCTCAGTTTATATTGTTTAGCTCCGACCTGAATCCCTTTAACCAACTGGTCCCTCCTAATCATATTAAGCAAAACCTCCAGGACCGATATAAAAAGTAATGGGGAGATAGGGCACCCCTGACGTGTCCCTTTTTCAATCTTGAACTCTTCTGTAACCACATTATTTACAATTAGTTTGGCTTTCTGTTCAGAGTATATTGCACCTATACCATTCTCAAACCCTTGGCCTACCCCCATCCCCCGGAGGTTCTTCAACATAAAACTCCAAGAAATGTTGTCAAAGGCTTTCTCGGCATCCACAAATATCAAAACAGCTTTAGTGTTTATGTTCACTTCCAGCTTTTCCAAAATGTCAATTATATTCCTTACATTGTTCGACAAATGCCTTTTTGGGAGAAAGCCCGCTTGGTCCCCGTGAATCTCCTCCATCAAAACTCTTTTCAGTCTCTTTGCTAAAATATCAGCAAAGATTTTGTAATCCACATTCAGTAACGAGATGGGTCGGTAGTTTTTAAGTTGGGTCTTTTCAGTCTCTGTCTTTGGTATAAGTGTAATGTAGGCCTCTCTCCACGTATCGGGTGCCCTTTTCCCCTCCATAATCTCATTGCAGACTTCCTTCAGAGGTTGTATCAACCCTTCCTTCAAAACTTTGTAATATTTGGAAGTCAGTCCGTCCGGTCCGGGGGATTTGCCCAGCGTCATGCCTTGAATGGCATCTTCTATTTCTTGTGCTGATATCTCCTGGTTCAATATTGTCTTACTTTCTTGCGAAACCTTTTTCAGCCCATTTTCCTCGAGGAACTGTTGTATGTCCATTTCTTTCTGCGGCCCTTGTGTGTAGAGTTGTCTAAAGTAGTTCTGAAAGCAATTCCTAATTTCCGCTGGGTTGCTTATGTTTTTTCCTTCCACTTCTATATTTGTTACCGTGTTGAGTTTTTGTCTCTTCTTTATTTGCCAAGCCAGTAACTTGCCACATTTATCAGCAGATTCAAAGGTCTTTTGTCTCATTTGTTTAATTTTCCACTCTAATTCTTGATTCATCAGTTCCATATATTGTGTTTGATGAAATTTGATTTCTCTTAAAATCTCTTGGGATTTTGGCTTCGATCTTAATTGTTTTTCCCCTTCTTTTATCTTTTCCAAAATTCTCTCCTTTTTCTCATTTTGCTTTCTCTTCTTTAGAGTATTTTGCTGAATCAAAAACCCTCTCATCACGGCTTTGCTTGCGTCCCATACTATTCTTTTTTCTACTTCAGACCGTAAGTTGATTTCAAAATAGTCTTTCAAGGTTTTTTGGGCCTTCTTGCAGATCTCCTCATCTCTGAATAAGGTGTCATTCATTCTCCATCTGAAGGAACCAGTTGTTGTTTGCCTCATCACCATCTTTACAGCATTATGGTCGGAGAAAGTTTTTGGGCAGATTTCTACTTTTTTTATGTTCGGAGCCATACTGCTAGTCACCCAAATTTGGTCAATCCTTGTCCATGTCATTTTGGCTTCAGAAAAGAAGGTTCCCTCTCTTTCTAATGGGTGTTTTGTTCTCCAAATATCAATCAAGTCCATATTGTCAGTCATTTCAAAAAAAGTCTTTGGTAGTCTTCCATCTTTTGTTATTACCTGTCTTTGTGCCTTGTCCATATTTGTTGAAACTACTCCATTCATATCTCCCATCAAAATTAAGTTGTAATCCATATGGTCCATCAAAATTTCATGCAACTTCTTAAAAAATTCAGCTTTCCCTTCGTTTGGTGCATAGATTCCCACTATCAAATACTTCTCTCCTTGAGATTGAATTTCAATTGCCAAATATCTTCCTTGATCATCTTTAAAGATTTGTTTCGGTTGCAATTTTTCTTTTGCATAGATCACCACTCCTCTCTTTTTTACTCTGTCTGAAGATATAAATTCCTGTCCCAGTCTTTTATTTATTAATAATTTCCTGTGTGCTCTTGTCACGTGGGTCTCTTGTAGGCAAATCAAGTCCAATTGGTCTTTCTTTAAGACATGAAATATACTTTTTCTCTTCCTGGGAATATTTAAGCCGTTACAATTCCAGGTTAGAAGTTGCAGAGCCATGATGGGATTATTTACTCCTTCCTCCTACAGCTCCCTGTTTTTGTTCCTCGTCTGTCGGTGGTACCGTGTTCGTGTCCAGTGATGGATGCCCTTGTCCTGGAAATGTCTCTTTCTGTAGGTCTTCTTCGTGTTCTCCCAAGAACTTGTCTTTATCACTTACAGTCTTTATTCTTCTCTTCTTTCCCTTATATTTAAAAGACAAGCCTTGGGGAAATTCCCACCTGAATGGTATGTAGTTCTTCTTCAGCAGTGTCACCAAGTCCTTATAATGTCCTCTTGCGTCCAAGATACTCTTAGGAATGTCTTTAAAAATCTCAATTAAAAAGTCTTCAATTCGAAGGGCTGTTTGGTAGTGCAGGTTCAATATTTTATCTCGCTCCTCCTTTGATCTTAAAGTAATAAGACAATCTCTGGGTCGATTTCTCTTCTGTCTTATTCCCAATCTAAATGCACTTTCTATCTTAAAGTCCTCTTTTTTCAGCTCCTGCTTCCAAAAATCAGAAAATTCTTTTGTCAAATAATCCACCAAGTTCTCTCCTTCCTTTTCCGGCACAAGTCTGATCCTCAGGTTCCTCTCCTTGCGTTGCATATCCTGCATAGAAAGTGCCAGTTCATATTCGTCCAATTTCTTGTAAACTGGTGGAAATTTTTCCTCCGCAGCAGTTGCAATTTCCTTAGCTTCCTCAGCTATCTTTCGTGTTATAGATGAATCTTCCAATAATTTCCCAATTGCTTCTGCATTTGAGTTCACTTTATTCCCTAGGTCAGTTATACTTTTAGTATTTAGGTCAATTTTCCCAGAGATTTCTTCAATTTTTTTATTTGTTTCAGCAACTTGTACTTTAGTTTCAGCAACTTGCAATTTAGTCTCCGCACCTTGCTTTTTTAGTTCCTCCAAAGAGTCATTTATCTTCTCCAATACCTTAGCAAATGATTCTTCTGTAGACATTGCTTTCACTTTTGGCTTTGCAGCCACTATAGTTCCAGAGGCTCCTGTTACAGAAGCCCTTCTTTGCATGAAAGTGTCAATTTTGTATTGTCTGCCAGATCTCAAGGTTGTTTCTTGTAAATCCCCTTTCTCTTTACCATCTGCCATAACAAAGTCTTTTAGTCAAGGTCATTCCCAGACTTTGAAACTCACAAACAAAGCTCTCAAGTTTTAAACTCCACTTGTTGCTGAAACAATTTGTAGGTCCTCTAGAGGGCGTAGAGACAGTTCTATGCTTCTCAAAATAATCCCACACTCTTCAAAAAAGAAGGAATAAAAGTTTCCTAGTCCCTTTCAATTTTTCTTTCCTTTTTCAAGGGGATCCCAGTCAATAGTGTCCTGTAAGTAACTTTGTAATACCACAGAAACAGTGTTTCAAATTGGAAGTAACCAAAGTCAATTTAAGATACTTTTTAGCTTCTTATAGCAACAGTCCTTAGCCGGTTCCTTTTCTCCGGCAGTCCGGTCCCAGGTTAAAGAGCAGCGATACTTAATCCAATTCTTTTAAATTGGCAGGGAAACACTTTTAAAATCTTCTTCCCCCCCCTCCTGCCTTCGGGGGGGGGGAGTTCTTTGCTTTGGTGGTGGATTTCTTAAATCCCGCAAGTTTCCTCTCAAGCAGTTACAGCTAGAGTGCCTTTCGCTTTGATCTTGCTACAGAACGGAAAGCAGACTTCCTTTTTAGTGCTTATCCGTCTCGGTGCCCAATTTCTTTATTTTAGAGTCCAATTTATACTTTAGCAGTCAATCCTACTCACGGATAGTTGTTCTTTTAATCCAATTTCACGGGAAGAAGTCAGCGCTCACCGCTAATGGCGACGCGGCTTCGCTTCGCAGGCTGGGTGAAGACGACTCTCAGCACCGCTCCAAGACCCCTCCGCTGCTCCGGAGCCTTTAAAAAGGCTATTTCGCAGCGTCGGGGGGCGCAAAGGTGCCCGCCGAGTCTCCAGTTCACAGGCAACGCGCCTGTGATTTTTAGGGGTCCCCGCTTCGCCGTAGCTGACAGGACCTGAACCCACGAAGCAGATCTCTCCCGGAGCTCCGGTTGAGATCCGCCATTAAGCGCCGGCGCTAACCGGAAGCCCAGATCTTATCTTTTCACTCCTGCCATGATGATACCTCCCTGCTGCCATATCCAGGAGGCAGGTCGCTCTGTGCATGCTCAGAAGCTCTTGTGCGTTATTTGATAGGTTTGTGGGCGGAGCCCTGACTCTGCCAAGGGATCCAGGGATCTGTGCCTGAGCTTGAGTTGCATGTGGTGCATGAGCCCCGATTGGATGTGGGTCAATGGAGGGCCTTGAAGATGGAGGGTCAATGGAGGGCCTTGAACACTCTTTTGGCCTCCGTTTCTCCACCATCTCAACAGCTGCCCTCAGTGACTGGCCAGGCTGGGTGCCAATGGAGGGCAGGTGGCAGCCAGGAAACTGGCTTGAGGCAGTTGCAGAGAGTCAATCATTGACAGGTGGGCAAGTGCGGAAGCTGGTCACTCTTGGCATGGGCTTCCTTGGCTCGAACACTAAGCAAGCTCTCCCTCCCCTGCGGGCCGCCCTAAGATGAGGCCAAGACCTAGCAGCTGTGCTTGTGCAACTCTGCTTGCCCTCTTTCTTCCTTCCTTCCTGGAAACGGGCTGGTTGGCCAGGGAGGGAGCTGGCATACCTGGACAGAGAGCACGTGGAGGGAGTCATGCTGACTGCAGCCCTATTGCTGTCAAAAGCTCACCTCCAAAACCAGGAGAGTCTGCCAATCAGCACTGAAGCATTCACAAACACTGATTCTGGAACAGGGAAATGGTTCAGATGGATGGATGATTCCAGATCTGTGGATGGAGGAGGTTTGGATCAGCCGAGGAAGACTGAACGGCCACTTGCTCATTGTGCTTTGGTTCAGTCTGTGGCGACTGATATTCCTAAAAGTGGGGGGAACCACCACCAGCGTCCTCCCGCCCGGGTGGATTACAGGCCTGGCAACAAATTGTTCCTCTCAGAGGAGTGCTCCACTTCCGTGGACAATTTTCTCAGGCCTGGGTGGGAACTTTCTCAGCAGAGTAAGGGGAACTCAGCAAATTTGTAACCAGCTCCGCCTCCCCCCCCCCCCCCGGCAAGAAAATACACATTTAGGTTACCTGTACATAATAGCATAGCCATAGGCGCTGACTCCTAGGGGCCAAGACACTTCCCCCCCATGTAGTTTTTGAGGGAGCCAGCCCCCTCAATTTTTGGATAGTGTTCAGCTCTGCTCCCTTGTTCCTCGTGACAGGTCTGGACATTGTGCACCACCGTGTCAGCCCCACTCCCCCCCCAAATCCTGTGGAGAAGCTGGTCCTCTGAGCATAGCATAGGTAAAGGTAAAGGGACCCCTGACCATTAGGTCCAGCCGTGGCTGACTCTGGGGTTGCGGCGCTCAGCTCGCTTTATTGGCCGAGGGAGCCGGCGTACAGCTTCCAGGTCATGTGGCCAGCATGACTAAGTTGCTTCTGGAAAACCAGAGCAGCGCACGGAAATGCCGTTTACCTTCCCGCCGGAGCGGTACCTATTTATCTACTTGCACTTTGATATGGTTTTGAACTGCTAGGTTGGCAGGAGCATAGCACAGAAGCTGCCTTAATACTGAATCAAACCATTTGTCCATCTGTACTGACCAACAGCTGCTCTCCAGGGTTTCAGGCAGAAGTGACCTGACTCAGTCAAGCTCAGTGTTTTCCACATTGGCCTTTGGTGACTCTCACTCCAAAGTTTGAAGCAGGGGACATGTCCAGCCCCACTGGGAGATTCCGTTTGGGATGGAAGCTGGGACCTGTATGCCAAGCTGGTCCTCTCCCACTGATCCATGCCTTTGCGCATGTAAGCAGACCCTCGCCCACAGTGGGGTATTTTTGCGCTTCCTCCTCTGCATGTCCTGCGGTGTGCAGGGACATTTTTGACTTTCAGGATGCTGAGACTGCAGTCCAAAGCCTGCTCATTAACGTCAATGAGATCCGCATCCTCTGCAGCCCACTAACTGCATTAGAGCAGTTTGGGAAAGCCAGGGGTGCTTGAGTCCCCTGTTAGTCCCGCTGCTTCTCTTTTTGCCTCCCTCCTGGCGGAGTAATCTGATGTTTGGCAAATCATGGGTACCCACAAACTCAAATAGGGGGAATTTGAAGAAGAGCCCAGTACCAGCTGGGTCAGGCTAATGGGGGCCCATCTAGACTAGCATCCTGTTCTCACAACAGCCACCCAGGTGCCCCAATGGAAAGTCGCCCACAAACAACAGGAGCACAGAAGCAACACCCCACCACCACCAGCAACAACTGGCATTCAAAAGCATATCACCTCTCATCTTCCAGGACAAGGTCTGCCAGCAGTGGGTTGTTGGAGCGGTTGTGTATGGATAATTATCTTGGCTTTAGGTGGGTTGCCTGGCTTCCGCTGAACAGAAGTAACTCTGGTACCTTTGGATTTCCTCGAATGATGCCCAGCTTCTGACCTCACAGAGGTGGAAGCCTGTCAAGCGAATTGGCCAATGTGCACAGGAGAGGTCAAAAGCAGTGCCAAAGGAGGCCTTGTGTTGCTTGCAATGATTTCTCAGCTGCCAGTGGGAGCTCATCCCCGTGGCAAAGTTGGCAGGCCCTCTTTGTTGTAGGGGGCGGGGGAATAGAATCGGAACTACAGAGTTGGAAAGGACCCAGAGTCATCTAGTTCAACCCCCTGCGAGGCAGGAATCACAGCTCCTTGAGACCCACTGATGTGTGTTACAAACTTAGAACATGAGTCCATATCCTGAATATCATTGTTAGAGTAAGCAAATCTTTTATCCTGAGCATGTGCTCTTGCTTAAGAGGGTACAAAACAGGCTTTTAAAACACACACACAAATTCCAGCAGGCACAAGGCAGTCCAAAGACAAATTTTGCTTTGGCATACTGGGCTTCTGATCAAAACATAAGCTTCCCAGATTCAGATTGCAAGGTGCACAATTCATAGCTGTCAACTTTCAGATTTGAAAATAAGGGATCAGCAGCCTTGAAAATAAGGGATCAGCAGCCTCACCTGTCCCGGGGACAGTCTACAGGATGTCTAACAATCTGGATATCGGCGGGAAATGGCACTGGAATAAGGGGATTTCCCGCCAAAAAAGGGAAGGTTGACAGCTATGCCACAATTTGATGTGCACATGGGGTTGCTTACTTTCATTTATTCCATAACCAGCAGCGCTTCTTCCAATACAGCATGGCTGTCATAGGAGGCAGAACTGAAATTCACAGGTCTGCAACCCAGAACTGAATAGAGGAAAGGCAGTCTTTTTGCCACCACAGGTTGGTTGGGGAGCAGCCAGTATTACTCTCTTAGAACGAGAGTAGCACTTTGTTGTAACTTTTTGGTTTTGTGCTTTTATATTTTGTAACCCACGAAATCTCAAGAACAAACCACACATGGTAGTGGAAGCTCCACGACTGCATATTGCAATACTGTATTCTGTTTTCAAAAGCAACCCACTGGAAGAGACAATTTGGATCCTGGTCATGCTGCGGGGGAGCAGGGGAAGCAGCCTAACCTCTGTGCCACAGCTCTGGCCAAAATCCTCTCCCAACCCAGACCTCTTAAAACTGTACTTTTCCTCCTACACATGTTATAGCAGTTGGCAAGGGAAGAGGATTTGCGTTGGGGCAAATGGTTAGATCAGGGGCCAGCAAACTTTTTCAGCAGGGGGCCAGTCCACAGTCCCTCAGACCTTGTGGGGGGGCCGGACTATATTTAATTTTTTTGGGGGGAGAACAAATTCCTATGCCCGACAAATAACCCAGAGATGCATTTTAAATAAAAGCACACTTTCTGCTCATGTAAAAACATCAGGCAGGCCCCACAAATAACTCAAAGATTCATTTTAAATAAAAGGACACATTCAATTCATGTAAATACACACTGATTCCCGAGAAGGTGATTGGGCCGCATCTGGCCCCCGGGCCTTAGGTTGCCTAGCCCTGGGTTAGATTGTCCTTCCAATCGAAACTTGCTCCCTCCGGTGGCTGCTTTTCTGAAAAAGACTGAACTTGTAGTTTGGCCCCAGGCATTCAAATAAAGCTGCCAACAAGTTTTTCCTTCCTTTCTTCCATGGAACTTGCTTTGAATATGATGCAAACCACCCCCCCAAAAGATATTTTTATCATCGTATGCAAAGAGGGGAGAGCCAAGCAAATGTTCCGCTGGCTGCTAGTGCTGTTCTGCTGCAATCTTATCACTGCATAGATGTTTGTTCTACTTTATCTTTTAAAAATAGCACTGTATTGTTTTATAGTAGTGTGTTAAAATGTAACCTGCTCTAAGACCATCAAGATGTAAACAGAAGAAACTAATAAATAAACAAACCCATTTCCCTTACTGACAAAGGAATTTGTGTCAAGCTTCCTCATGAACCATATTTTCGAAATGTTCAGTGGTCTCATGAAAAGTCCTCTGTAGATGCTCTTTGGCATGAGAACAGAGCCCATCCAGCCCAGCATCGTATTCTCACAGTGGCCAACCAGATGCCTGTGGGAAGAGGAAGAAGAGTTTGGATTTGATATCCCGCTTTATCACTACCCTAAGGAGTCTCAAAAGCGGCTAACATTCTCCTTTCCCTTCCTCCCCCACAACAAACACTCTGTGAGGTGTGTGGGGCTGAGAGACCTTAGAGAAGTGTGACTGGCCCAAGGTCACCCAGCAGCTGCATGTGGAGGAGCGGAGACGCGAACCCAGTTCACCAGATTACGAGTCCTCCGCTCTTAACCACTACACCACACTGGCTCCAGCTTGCATGCAGGACTCAAAGCACAATAACACTCTTTTCCTGTGGTCTCTCGCAACTGGTATTCAGAAGCATGACTGGTGCACCTTAAGATTGCTTCCCTCCTCCCAGCAAAATTTCATTGGGTGGCTGGTGCCTCTTCCTGCTTGACCAACTGTGGGAGCCCATGCAGAGAAAGGACAAGGTAGCAGAACATGCAAAGGCTAAGGTAGCTTTGGCAAGCCTCTTTGGTCTCTACTAGCCCTCTGGCCACTGGGTCATCCTCACCAGCCATGCTGGCTCAACTGGACATACTGCAGCATCTGCAACAGTGGGACACAGAAGACCCAGGTTCACATTTTGTCACTGGTTGGTCCAGGATGCAGATCCCATTCTGAGACTCCCAGGCTGGCCCAACAGGGCTTAAGAAAACAGCCACCCTCCACACACACCCCAAACCCAATCCTCTCTTGCCTTTGAGCCTGGCAGGCCTCATGGTGTCCGATTCAGCTTTGGTGCATGAGCAGAGAGATTCAGGCTTTTTGGCCGTTGCTAGCCTCTCTGCACCTTGCTAAGCTCTAACTGTTTAAATGTCGGGTTACATCTAAATAAATTCAGTGTTTCCTGCATGATTCTTCTTGCCATTATGTGTGTGTTAAAAGCAACATTCTTTGAGGGTGAGAATCTTCACTCCAGGGCTTGTTATGCCAGGCACAGTGTTATTTTAAAATTGTGGTGTGGAAGAAGAAGCAAGAAGGTCAGGGGCGGTGGCATCTGAATGCACCATGTTTGATGTGCATTCACTGCTTGGTGTTCTGGAAGTGGGTGGCTAATAGTCACCATGATTTTGCTTTAAGTGGTGGTCTGATTCTGAATTCCAGTTCCTGGGAATCACCAGTGGGGAGGGTGCCATGTTTGCACTCATGTCCTGATTGGGATGCGGGTGGCGCTGTGGGTTAAACCACAGAGCCTAGGACTTGCCGATCAGAAGGTCAGTGGTTTGAATCCCCGCCATGGGGTGAGCTCCCGTTGCTCGGTCCCTGCTCCCGCCAACCTAGCAGTTCGAAAGCACGTCAAAGTGCAAGTAGATAAATAGGTACCGCTCCGGCAGGAAGGTAAACGGCGTTTCTGTGCGCTGCTCTGGTTTCGCCAGAAGCGGCTTAGTCATGCTGGCCACATGACCCGGAAGCTGTACACCAGCTCCTTCGGCCAATAAAGCGAGATGAGCGCCGCAACCCCAGAGTCGGCCACGACTGGACCTAATGGTCAGGGGCCCCTTTACCTTTACCTTTACCTGCTTGTGGTCTTCCCATAGGGGCATCTAGCTGGCCATGGATAGAAGAGGAAGTGGGCTAGATCCAGCAGGGTTCTTTTTCCATTCGTCTACTTGGTTATGTTTAGATAGGGATATGTCTCTTCTTTTTATTAAAAAAAAAAATTAACAATTTCAACATAACAAATTATCAAAACAAATCATCTTAATTATTCCCCCTTTTGCCCTCCCACCTCCCCAGCAAACCCTCCCTCCCCCCTAGACTTCCCTCAGCTCCACTCTCTGATTTCTCAACTCATGTTATTCTCTGCATATTAATTAATTAATATTAATTAATTAATTAAAATTGTAGACATCCTTGTATTATCTATCTACCATATTAAACCTCAATAAATTTGTGTATGTTTATTCAAAACCTGCCAAGGAGTCCAGTTCATTTTGTTGTCTTTTTAAACAATTTGTAAAAAGCTCCCATTCTTCTTTCAAGTAACACCTGTCCTTATCTCGCAATTTGCATGTCAATTTCGCCAGTTCTGCATAGTTAATCAATTTCTCTTGCCACTGTTCTTTTGTTGGGGATTCGTCATTCTTCCATCCTTGTGCTATCAAGACTCTTGCCGCTGTTGTTGCATACATAAATAAGTTCTTTCTTTTCCTTGGCAGGTCTTGTCCTACAATCCCTAACAAAAATGCTTCTGGTGTTTTTTTTTACAAATGTCATTTTAAACATTTTCTTCAACTCATTGTATATCATTTCCCAATTTTTTAAAATTTCTCTACATTCCCACCACAGGGATATGTCTCTTCTTAATGCCACAGCACGCAAAACGCTTAAATGTCCACAATTGCAAATTTGGGTGAGATCCAGGTCCCAGGTGTCTCGCCCAATAGATAAAAAAGAGCCATGAGAACATAACAAGAGTTTGCTGGATCAGGCCAATCACCTCTGTCAGGGAACTGCCATCGGAACTAGAGGAGGAGGTGAGGCTCCACAGCGATGCTGGAGAGGGGCCAAGCAGGGAGAGAGGCAAGTCTCCTGTTGGGGAAGAAAATCAGCGCTACACCAGGGATAGAGGGGGGCCAATGGGGGAAGCAGAGAGCAGGCTCCGGGACTCTTCACTGGACACCAGCGGGGAGAGCACAGGTCCTCCGCTACCCACGCCCTCCCTGCGCAGAAGACTTCCGCGCAGGGAGAGTAGGAGGAGACTGGGTGTCAAACAACTTTTGTGTTGGAAAAGGTTTAAGAAACGCCCACTGACGGATTCTGCCAGCGACTGAACAGCCACGGAGTGGATGGCTGTCCAGCGAGAAATGGTTTAACCAGCTAACCTAGCCCAGAGCGGCGGCAACTTACTCACAAGCAACCCCTAAAGCCATTACACCTCTATTCCCACATCCTGTTCTAAAAGTGGCCAACCAGATGCGCTAAAACAAAACCTGCAAGCAGGACTTGAGCATGAGAGCTCTGTCCCCTCCTGTGGTTTCAGAGGCACTGCTGCCTCCAGCTGTGGAGCAGAGCATAGCCATCCCCAGAGGAGGATGTGCGGCCGGTTCAGTTACACTGGGTGCAGAGACTTGTGTGTGGTGTAGTGGTTAAGAGCGGTGGACTCGTAATCTGGTGAACCGGGTTCGCTTCCCCGCTCCTCCACCTGCAGCTGCTGGGTGACCTTGGGCTAGTCACACTTCTCTGAAGTCTCTCAGCCCCACTCACCTCACAGAGTGTTTGCTGTGGGGGAGGAAGGGAAAGGAAAATGTTAGCCGCTTTGAGACTCCTTAAAGGGAGTGAAAGGTGGGATATCAAATCCAAACTCTTCTTCTTGTGGGCACCGCAGCAGGCTCCACAGCTGTTATGTAGAATGGAAGGTGAGAGGTGGTGGGCGAATTTTGGAGTTGCAAGGGGGTCTGCTGAAATTTGAGATCCCAAGGTCCACCACTGCTATCATGGCTAGTAGCCTTGATAACCCCCCTCTATGAATTTGTCTAATCCTCTTTTAAAGCTACCTGAGCTATTGGGCATCACTGCCTCCTGTTGAAGGTAGTTCCATGGTTTAACTATGCACTGCCTGTAGAAGTCCTTTCTTTTATCTGTCTTGAATCTTCCAACAAAGTCAACAGGCAAGCTCCAAAAGGAAGGACAAATCCTGGTCATCAGCATTGCTCAATACACATACAGTGGTACCTTCAGGTTACAGACGCTTCAGGTTACAGACTCTGCTAACCCAGAAATAGTACCTTGGGTTAAGAACTTTGCTTCAGGATGAGAACAGAAATCGTGCTCCGGCAGCAGCAGGAGGCCCCATTAGCTAAAGTGGTGCTTCAGGTTAAGAACAGTTTCAGGTTAAGAACAGACCTCCGGAACGAATTAAGCACCGTATTTTTCGCTCTATAAGACGCACCAGACCATAAGACGCAGCTAGTTTTTGGAGGAGGAAAACAGGAAAAAAAATATTCTGAATCCCAAAAGCCAGAACAGCAAGAGGGATCTGGCTTCTGGGATAGCCGTGCAAAGCCTCTTCAGGGCAGCGGGATGAAGGCTCCCCCTAGAGCCGTGCACCCTTTAAAGAGCACATGGAGTGTGTGTGTGGCTCTTGGGGGCTTTTCCCCGAGGTGGAAAGACGCACACCCATTTCCCCTTTTTAGGAGGGGAAAAGTGTGTCTTGTAGAGGTACCACTGTAATGGAGAAAATAAAACAGCATTTATTAAACAGGGGGAAATTGCTTTTCCTTAAAAGGTCCCTTCCCACCTTTCCTCCAGTCACTCAGCTGCTAGATCTCTAGGCCACCCTGATCCTTAGAAACTGTAAACTGCAGATAGTTAACCCAATGCATTCACCATGCATCATTCCAGTTAAGCTGGTGGGAGCTGGTAGGGCACAGTCACTGCCTTCTGGCTGGTGGAAAACTCCTGAGAGAGAGCAATATGACACTCCTTTATCCTCCAGGCTTGGCCGTTGGGTCTTGTTTATGCCTCATCCTTTCGGACTGTTGTTATCCTTGGAGAGAGCTCTCGTCTGAGGGCATGGAAGATCTGTGTCTCATGGGTTTTTCCCTCCAGGTTTATGCAATTATGGCTGACTGGAAAGCCACTCCTGCACAAGAAAAGCAGGGCAACAAACAACAACTGAGACATCTGTGGTATGCAAAAGTTTTAGGACTTTAGCAGAAAGTGAATTGGAGGCGAAGCAGCCTGTCCCCTGCCGAAACTTTTGCAGGGGCCAAACAGTGCTGAAAGTGAGATTGCGTATAACCACCCAAACACCATCATGACCACAAGTCATCACGAGGGCACAGTAAACTTGCTGCACTTGTGTGACTCACCTGTTGACTAGTTGCTCAACCCAACAAGGCACTAAGTTCAACACTCCTTGCCAGCTGGCTGGAGCACACAGTCCCACCTCAGGACCTTTCAAAGGTCAGAGCAGCTTCCGCCAATTCTGCTCCTCCCACCCAACCACTCTGGCCCTAGAGCTTTGGATGTCAACACAGCCCAGTTGGGCCATTGGGTTCCTCAACTGAAAGTCTTTTATCTCTGTCTCACTCTCAGCTTTAGAAGCTAAAGGCCACTCAGGCAAGTCCTTCAGAGGCCCTATTAATACATCTTTCTATTTATTTGCTACATTTACATCTCACTTCCCTTCCACCAGACACCTTGAGGTGACCCATGCTGGGTTCCCCTGTGGCCTCTTCCATTCAGCGAGGGGCTGATGAGGTTCCTCCAGGCTATGATTCAGTCTTCCGGATTCATGAGCACTTCCAGGTCCCAGAACTTGGCACTGAGAAGGATTATTTGATTCCCCCACCTCTCTCTCACACACAGCAACATGTACAATCCATATAGTATTGTATAGCCAAGACTGCAGCATTAAGGAACCAAGAAAAAAGCTCAGGATCTGTTCAAATGATATACCTGATTGGGCACTGTACCCAAGTACCGTATTTTTCGCTCCATAAGTAGCACCTGACCATAAGACGCACCTAGTTTTTAGAGGGGGAATGCAAGGGAAAAAATATTTTTAAAAGGAGCGTTGAGCTGAGCCTGTATGCATCCCAGGTTCTGCTCAGCGCTCCCTTTCACGAGCCGTGTGGAGCGCTTGCAGGCTTTTCCCCAGGAGGGAGAAGGGCAATTCCCCCATCTCGTAGAAAAGCCCGCAGTAGCCGCGTACCCTCTAAAGAGCGCACGGCTCCTGCAGGCTTTTCTATGAGGAGGGAGAAGAGACTGACTGGCCGCGTCAGTCCCTTCTCCCTCCTCAGGGAAAAGCTCGCAAGAGCGTGTGTGTGGCTCTCGGGGGCTTTTCCCGCCTGCATTCACTCCATAAGACGCACACACATTTCCCCTTACTTTTTAGGAGGGAAAAAGTGCGTCTTTTGGAGCGAAAAATATGTTAAGTTTGTTACAAGGTACATGTCTAGCACTCATATCCTTACATACACTACCAAGAGCTTTAGGACCTTTTGCTAGAGTTATAGTGTGTGTTTGTTATGAATATGTGTTTTCCCACTGAACCTTACCCCCAAAAGCTTACTCACACAGTTTCACTTATAGCAATTACCTGCTTAGGAGCATTCTCATCAGGGAACTAAGTGAAACTAAGTGAAACTGTACTCCCCCCCCCCTTTCCCCCCTCTTCTTCCTAATGTCTCAACAAATGAAACGGATCTGTAAAAAATGTTACTTGGAGAAAAAGAGAGAGAGAAAGAGACTGCACATACTTTTGTAAACCAAGAAAATCTTTAATAAAAATACATTTTTTAAAAAGTGAAACTGTACCCTCAGAAGCATAAAGGTAAAGGGACCTCTGACCATTAGGTCCAGTCATGGCTGATTCTGGGGTTGCAGCGCTCATCTTGCATTATTGGCTGAGGGAGCCGGCGTACAGCTTCCGGGTCATGTGGCAAGCATGATTAAGCCGCTTCTGGCAAAGCAGAGCAGCGCACAGAAACACCGGAGTGATACCTATTTATCTACTTGCACTTTGACGTGCTTTCAAACTGCTAGGTTGGCAGGAGCAGAGACCGAGCAACGGGAGCTCACCCCGTCGCGGGGATTCAAACCACTGACCTTCTGATTGGCAAGTCCTAGGCTCTGTGGTTTAACCCACAGCGCCACCTGCGTCCCCTCAGAAGCATATATGCATATAAATTTGATTGCCCTGGGCAAGATAAAGCAATAATAATAATAATAGTGAGGAACTTGACAGCTTATATAAATGCTGCTTCAGAGAGCAAAGTTACAGTAGAAGCAGGCAGCAACTTGCACACTACAAACAAAGCTTAATCTAAAGAGGACAAGGAGGTTCCTTGTCAAAAGCTTAGACAGAGAATGTGTGACGTTTGACACACTCAAGCTAAAAGTACAGCAAGAAAGGGAGATGGGAGCGAATACCTGAAGCAAAGCTGTCAGGCCCGTCCTTCAGAGCATAGAGTGAAAAAGGGTCCATGTTGGAGCTGTTAGAGCTGACCAGCCATTGAAAATCATCATTTTATTTGTATGCTGCCTTTTCACAGTTAAAACCATGCTCGAGGCTGCTTACAGTATGAAAAGATTTACATAATTACAAGTAAAGCAAAGTAGTCATAAAAATAAACAAAACACATTAAAAACTACACAACCAAACTGAACATTTTCCACATGAAAATAAAGATACAAAAAGTTAATATCAGTAATATCAGTTAACATCAGTAACAACAGCAAAAGCTTCCAACAAAACTCCCCCCCAAATACCCCAGTCCTCCAGGTGGAGGAAGGCTTGGGGCCAACATTAGCTTATGGAGAAGGGAAGGGGGTCTTTTAGATGAGTAATTTGGTAAGAACACCTTGATTATTCATTTCTTACAAGTTCGTGTCTGCTAGCTATTCTGCTTTCCTGACTTTGTTGTTGTTGTTGTTGTTTAGTCATACATCAAACATTAAAAGTTTCCCTAAACAGGGCTGCCTTCAGATAATAGTAGTAGTAGTAGAGGTAGTTGTTGTTGTTTAGTCGTTTAGTCATGTCCAACTCTTCATGACCCCCTGGACCAGAGCACGCCAGGCACTCCTGTCTTCCACTGCCTCCCGCAGTTTGGTCAAACTTAGTTGTAAGCTGAAATAATATAATGCTAGTGAGAAACGAACTGGTTATCTTTGCTTGTTTCCTAAATTCTAAGTGTTTTTTCTATTGTCTATGTGGAACCCACTCCTTTTACAGGAGGGGCAAATTAAACTTTGGTAACTCCAGATTACTGCAGTGTCTTAGATCAGGAAGCATTCCAGGCCTGTTCAGAATAAGGACTTGTACCAGGGTCAAGTCCCATGGACTGCAAGAAGATCAAACCTATCCATTCTTAAGGAAATCAGCCCTGAGTGATCACTGGACGGAGAAGAAGAAGAGTTTGGATTTGATATCCCGCTTTATCACTACCCAAAGGAGTCTCAAAGTGACTAGCATTCTCCTTTCCCTTCCTTTCCCTTCCTCCCCCACAACAAACACTCTGTGAGGTGAGTGGGGCTGAGAGACTTCAGAGAAGTGGGACTAGCCCAAGGTCACCCAGCAGCTGCATGTGGAGGAGCGGAGACACGAACCCAGTTCACCAGATTACGAGTCCTGAGCTGAGGCCATCCTTCAGGTTGCCTTAGGACTCTTGCAGGTCCTTCTTCAGTGGCGCTGGGCTCCTGCACAGATCCTCCTGCCTCTTTCCTAAAGGAGGACTCTCCTGGGTCAGGAAAGAGCCTGGCAGAAGGTGGGTAATGCTCACCTGCTGCCCAGCAGCAAAGACAGTTCCCTGCAGCTCAGGGCTAGCCCAATACATTTTGCCTCTGTAATAAACAGAAATCTGCCCTTATTCCCTTATGGGGGACACAAGAGCCCTTACAGAGTCCTTTGCAGGTTCTCCATCGGTCGGAGAAAATAAAGAGGCCAAGCAGAGAATATTGAGAAGCAAAGCAGCTAGTAAGCCTGATCTTTATTGAACTGTTGAAACAGGGTGCCCCCTTCACACGCAGGAGGAGGAGGAGGACCCAGAACAAAGGTGTGTCCGCCCTTTAAAAGGTAAAGGGACCCCTGACCATTAGGTCCAGTCATGGCCAACTCTGGGGTTGCGGCGCTCATCTCGCTTTATTGGCCGAGGGAGCCGGCGTACAGCTTCCGGGTCATGTGGCCAGCATGACTAAGCCGCTTCTGGCGAACCAGAGCAGTGCACAGAAACGCCATTTACCTTCCCACCGGAGCGGTACCTATTTATCTACTTGCACTTTGACGTTCTTTCGAACTGCTAGGTTGGCAGGAGCAGGGACCGAGCAACGGGATTCAAACCGCCGACCTTCTGATTGGCAAGTCCTAGGCTCTGTGGTTTAACCCACAGCGCCACCCGCGTCCCTTATATAGACAATTTAAATTGCCCGCCCTGTAGTCCAAGACCACCCCCAGAAACATCATACCTACATCATGGAAGGGGTGTAGCCTAAGACCCCCCCCCAGATACATCATACTTACATCACAGAAAGGGCGGTCTACAACAGAAATCTGAGTGCATTGTTTACCTCCTGTCTGGCAGGTTACTAATCATGCTTACTTGATTGGATACCCTGGGGAGCCTGGCCAGTCTTTTGTAATGATAAGTACTTAGTTCCTGAGCCAGGTCATAGGCTCACCCTATTCACACACAGACCTACCCTTAAGACAGGATTTGTCAGCCAAAAGGCAATGGGGAGGCTCCCCCACCTCCTCCCTCCTTGCAGAGAAAACGTTTGGTCAGTTTGGGAGTGAAAATGGTTTCAGGGCGGTCCTCCTGTGCTACTCCAGACATGTGGTCCACACATCTATGTATGCGCTTGGTTGGTACATTTATGAACATTTATGATATATATATAAAAGACCTTAATTTTTTTTATTTCACCTCCTTTACCACCACCTGAGGTGACTGCAGGTGACCTGAGGGGCATGCTGCAGCTTGGGGGGGGGGGAATGAGGCTGGAGAGGAGCAGGAAGTGGCAGAGGGAACTCCCCGCCCTGCGGGATAACTGGGGTGGTGATGGCGACTACTATCTGCAGCCAAAGGAGGAGGAGCAAAAGCACATAAGGATGCTCTTTTTTTTTCAGATCTGCCACCCTTCCCAGCCATCCCCAGCCTGCTGCCTGAGGCGACTGCCTCCGTGAGGCCAATGGGTGGGCCGGTCCAGCTCCAGCTCCCTGGGGCAAGAGCCCAGGGCAGGCTGTTCTCAGATACCATATTTTTCACTCCATAAGACGCACCTTTTCCCTTCTAAAAGGTAAGGGGAATGTGTGTGCGTCTTATGGAGCGAATGCAGAGGGGAGGCAGGCAGGAAAAGCCCCCAAGAGCTGCACACAAGCTCTGTGCGACTCTTGCGGGATTTTCCCCAGGAGGGAGAAGGGACTGACGCGGCCAGTCAGTCCCTTCTCCCTCCTCGTAGAAAAGCCCGCAGGAGCCGTGCGCTCCTTAAAGGGTGCACAGCTCCTGTGGGCTTTTGCGGGAGGTGGGGGAATTGCTGGAGAGGCTGCGCGCGGCTAAAGAGGAAGCCAAGACAGCCAGCGGGATGGATCCCGATCGCTGTCTTGGCTTCTTTGCTCTTTGGGGCTGGGGGAGGGGAACCCGGGCTTCCCCCGGCAGCCCCAAGAAGCTCTGGGAGAAGCTGGCAGACTGTGCGCAGCCTGTCCGCTGCTCTTTGGGGCTGGGCGGGGAAATAATATTTTTTTTCTTGATTTCCCCCTCTAAAAACTAGGTGCGCCTTATGGTCTGGTGCGCCTTATAGAGCGAAAAATATGGTAACTCCACCAATGCACATAGGATCTCCAGGAATGTATGTCTGCATGTCCAGGTACCTGGGGGAAACATCTACAGAATCAGATGAACAGAATGGCGATCAACCATACCCTGGGCCACTAGGGAAATTGCATGCTGCCTCATTGTGGGAAGGAACAAGAGACATGCATGCGCACACTCTGGAATAAGTTTAATCATCTCTCTGGAGGGCTTTGGAGATGGGCTGGTAGAAGGGCTGGCTCTGTTAATTCTTAACTTTTTCGCCGGCAGCTGTTGGTACATCTTGGGTGGGGAGGCTTGGCTCGCAAGAGGGCAACGAGGTCTTTGCAGCCCTTTCCCCCTGGGCAGGCGGAGTCTGTAGAGCTCACCTTGGAAGGAGATGCTCACATGCGCTGGGGTTACGCAACTAGGCTCATTAAGCCCTGTGACTCGGGACATGCGAACTCCTCGAGGCTGAACGGTGGAAACCTAAGTACCCAGTTACCCCTCATGTGAGGCATGTCGCCTTTGAAGGAAGGATGGCCACGTACAATCACAGCAGGGCAATTTCTGATGACCTCTGGGGATTAAAAAGCTACTGGCAGAGATGGGAGCCAGGAAAATGATTATTACCCCTGTCATGTGGCATGCTCTGCCAGGAGAGATTCAGCAGCTGCTTTTTGTTTCAGCTACGGACTTTTCTATTCGATCAGGATTGCACAGGCAATTAAGAATGCATCCTTCCGTAATCGTTCACTGATTTCTGATTTTAATTTTTATACGGTTTCTGGCAGGGTTGTCATATTTCAAAAGGTTATAATCTGGACACAAAAGTTGTGGAGCTCTTTAAAGGAAGTTTAGCCATACGTCCAGATTTTCCCAGGCACTCCAGCTATTTCTGCCCGGATGGTGCTTCCGACTGCCGTTTCCCGGGTATGTCTGGAGAATTACGGACATATGGCAACCCTATTTTACCGTATGGTTTTACGTTAAATTGTTGAAAGCTGCTCTGCTTTTTCAGAGGGGAAATACAGTGGTACCTGGGGTTAAGAACTTAATTCGTTCTGGAGGTCTGTTCTTAACCTGAAACCATTCCTAACCTGAGGTACCACTTTAGCTAGTGGGGCCTCCTGCTGCCGCTGCGCAATTTCTGTTCTCATCCTGAAGCAAAGTTCTTAACCCGAGGTACTATTTCTGGGTTAGCGGAGTCTGTAACCTGAAGCGTCTGTAACCCGAGGTACCACTGTACAGCAAAAGCAGGACACAGGAAGTGCCTAGTGTCTGGCCCAGAAGGTCTTGCAAGTTAGCAAGCCCAATTGCTGGACTCCACAAGGGGCGGAAAGAATTCTCTCATGCTTGAGTCCTGCCTGAAGGTCTCCCATGGGCATGCGATTAGTCACTGTGAGAACAGGATGCCATTGTTCTGATCCAGCGGGTCCTCCTTATGAGCAACCAGAGAGGTGCTGATCAGGCCCCAGCCCTGAAACCTGTTTTTCAGAACTGAGATCAGTCCCGAATAATGGCTAATAATAAGCATCTTAAGATTTTCCCCCTACACTGAAGCAGGTTTCTAGACTAGGGTGTGAGGCCTAAACCCTTAAAGAAGTAACAACCACCACCTAAGCCCTCAGTTGGCAATCTGATTGAAGTCCCATGTCTTCAGACCACAAAACAAAATTCTGTAGGTCAGGATGCAAAAGCTCCACCCTGCAAAGGCCTGTTTCTTGTTCCCACCAGTGTTTCCAGCCTCCTTTCCTCTTGAGGCTGGAGCAAAACACCTACCCTCATCTTCCAGACAAGAGGCCCTTTCATGAGTCACTGTGGAGAAGCTTTTCCAAGCTTGGTTTGGGTCGCTTTCGGTTGACTCCTTCTGGCTGTGTGGGAGTAATGAGGCCGGCACAGATGAGGCAGAGTCAGCTGTGGACCAGCTAAGTTATGGCTCCTCTGGGATCCTGCCACACTCTTCTGGAGGGAACCTCCGCTCTGGCCTCCAGCAGTGCTGCCTTTGGAAGTCACGTGTGAATTCACCCTCAAGATGTCTGGTGCCTTCCACTTTCAATTGCACAAACAATATAGGGTTCAGTGTGGGAGGACTTGGTGTGAATAAGATGCTTTTGAATTATGGTGCTGGAGAAGACTCTTGAGAGTCCCAAGAAGATCAAACCTATCCATTCTGAAGGAAATCAGCCCTGAGTGCTCACTGGAAGGACAGATCCTGAAGCTGAGGCTCCAATACTTTGGCCACCTCATGAGAAGAGAAGACTCCCTGGAAAAGACCCTGATTTTGGGAAAGATGGAGGGCGCAAGGAGAAGGGGATGACGGAGGACAAGATGGTTGGACAGTGTTCTCGAAGCTACCAGTATGAGTTTGACCAAACTGCGGGAGGCAGTGGAAGACAGGAGTGCCTGGCATGCTCTGGTCCTGGGGGTCACGAAGAGTCGGACACGACTAAATGACAAGAAGATGAGCCTGTTGGATCAGGCCCAAGGGAGCCCGTCTAGTCCAGGAACCTGTTCTCACAGTGGCCAAACAGATGCCCCAATTGGAAACCAGCAAGCAGGATATGAGCACAAGAGTGATCTCCTCTCCTGTAGTTTCCAGCAACTGGTATTCAGAAGCACTGCTGCCTCAAACTTCGGAGGCCGAGCATAGCCATTGTGGCTTGTAGCCATCCATCGCCCTCTCCTCCCTGAATCTGTCCAATCCTGGTTATGTAAACTTTCAGAATATTTAGAATTCGCCAAACTGACAGATATAATAAGACAAAAACCAAAAAGTGAAGTCAAAAAGGAATGGGAGTGTCTAAATGAATACCTTAAAAGCCAAGGTTCGAGGACAGAAAATCTGGCTGAGCCTGGAATAACCTTGTGAAGTGAAAGGATAAGGAAGAGGGATTTATATCTAGATGCTAGGATAGAGATGATCAGGAAAACAGGAAGACACAATGAGAGATAAAGAAGATGCTGTGGGATTGGTGGAAGTCAATGTTTGTTTTTCTTTTTAGTGTTTATATTATTAACTTGTAAGATATGGATTTGTGGTTTTTTTGTTTTTTGAATGTTGGTTTTTGTGTACTGTTATTTTTCGTGTTGTTGTTGTGTGGAAAATACTATACTATAAAGAATATAAAGAATAAAAATAAAAAATAAAGACACTGTCCAATCCTCTTTTAAAGTAATCCAAGTTGGTGGCCATCCCTGCCTCCTGTGGGAGCAAGTTGTTGTTGTTGTTTAGTCGTGTCCGACTCTTCGTGACCCCGTGGACCAGAGCACGCCAGACATCCCTGTCTTCCACTGCCTCCCGCAGTTTGGTCAAACTCATGTTCGTAGCTTCGAGAACACTGTCCAACCATCTCGTCCTCTGTCGTCCCCTTCTCCTTGTGCCCTCCATCTTTCCCAACATCAGGCTCTTTTCCAGGGAGTCTTCTCTTCTCATGAGGTGGCCAAAGTATTGGAGCCTCAGCTTCAGGATCTGTCCTTCCAGTGAGCACTCAGGGCTGATTTCCTTAAGAATGGAGAGGTTTGATCTTCTTGCAGTCCATGGGATTCTCAAGAGTCTCCTCCAGCACCATAATTCAAAAGCATCAATTCTTCAGCGATCAGCCTTCTTTATGGTCCAGCTCTCACTTCCATACATCACTACTGGGAAAACCATAGCTTTAACTATACGGACCTTCGTTGGCAAGGTGATGTCTCTGCTTTTTAAGATGCTGTCTAGGTTTGTCATTGCTTGGGAGCAAGTACCATAGTTTAACTGTGTGCTGCGTGAAGAAGTCCTTTATCTGTCTTAAGATTCATCGGATATCCATGAGTTCTAGTGAATAAATGAGGGTAAATATGACAAGCAGGATATATATCTGGTTATGGTCTGGATTTTGAAGCAACAATGGCCTTTACTCCCCACTGTGGCACCTCACATTTATGACACACGTAGCATTACTCTGCAATGTATGTTCTGATGAGGCTCCAAACTACATCCTGGACCAAGGAAGAAAATGCGTCAATCAGTGAGGAGGAGGAAGGATGGGGGGCGGCAGAGGCAGGTGGGGGCTTCCAAATATCTAAGAGAGGGAAATGGCAAGCCTTAAAAAGCAGGGTTCAAATTGCTCGTCTCGATCTCTCACAAAGCGTCTGAAGGGCAAAACTCGAATGTGGGTGGTTGTGTTTTGTTTTGTTTTTTGCATATGGCATTTTATTTCTTATACAAATATTGAGGCACCATCAGTACATGCAAATATCTGGTTCATTTAAGACTATATAGAACCTTTATTCTCAATAAAGATGGAACTTGCAGGTGAATAATGCTGTTTTTTTTTTAAATAAATCATTACTATTTGTAAAGGGAACCTTTGTTTAATACTGTATTATGATCCTTTGGAGCTGTGTTGGATCTCTGTACTTTTCTCCAGTGCTTTTTTTTCGGGGGGGGGGGGTACGCAGGGGGTACGCATACCCCTAAACATTTTGTGAATCTTTGTACTTTTGTCCATTTACTGTATATATTTTCCCCGATTTTAACTATGAAATAGTGATTTTCTTGAGTCAAAATGAGAGTACAGTCATACCTCGGGATAAATACGCTTCAGGATAAGTATTTTCGGGTTGCACTCCGCGGTGACCCGGAAGTAACAGAGCGCGTTAATTCTGGGTTTCGTTGCTCGCGCATGCGCAGACTGTCAAAATGACGTCATGCGCAGAAGCGGCAAAACGCGACCCGCACACGTGCAGACACGCTGTCGGGTCTTACGTTCCATTTGAGATGCGAACGGGGCTCCAGAACGGATCCCGTTCGCATCCCGAGGTACCACTGTACCCTTAAACATTTTTTTTAGAAAAAAAGCACTGCTTTTTCTCCTTCCAGATTGTGATGCTTTACAGTTTAAATTTCTGATTCTTTGTTTTCTTTCTTTTTTGTTAAGTACAAACATAACAAAAAAGAAAGAAAACAAAGAATCAGAAATTTAAACTGTAAACAGCACAATCTGGAAGGAGAAAAAGTAACAAATAAGTAACTTTTAAATAGCCACCCCCAAAAAAGTTTTTGGAACTTTGTGGCCCAGCGCACCTCAGGCTCCCTTCTGCAGCATAATCTACACGGCTGTGCCTGCAAATCTACTTGGCGAGTGTGGAAAGTTATTGTAAGACTACATCCAAAGGAGGAAGATGCTTGCTCCAAAGCATCAGATTAAAAGGTAAAAGAAACTGAAAAGGCAGGTGTTTATTTTCAATGAAGGTTTCATCTGCTGGCCATGCCTGGAGCACATGATATATGGAGGTGTGTGTGCGCGCAAAACAAACATGCTGTGTGCCTGTGGCCTGGCTCTGTTGCACAGGGGTAGGAAATTACACCACAAGGGACGGAAGAAAAGAGCCAGTCTGTTCCCCAGCGTCTCCTGGCCCTCCGGCTGCCCTTCCTGCCCTCCCAAAGCCACAATGACTTGCCAGCCCACTGTGGTGCAGGCCCTGCTGGGACGAAAACAGGATCCTTTTCCTCCCACAGGTCTGGCCTGGCACCATGACAGTGACACCGGCTCTGGCAGGCTTGGCTCCAAGACATTCATGGGAGGAAGAGAGGAGAGAAAGAGAGACAGACAGAAAGGAAATAAAACCTAGTATCTCATCACTGGTGTGCCAGGAGGGCATTCTACAAAAAGCACCCAGTATTCAGAAATTGCAGAAAGCACAAAAAGTACACATTTCCCACAAGAGAGACAGAAAACTAGATGCCTGCCATAGCTGTCAACTTTTTCATTCTGCCCAGACACTGAGGTCCAGCGCCGAGGGCCTTCTGGTGGTTCCCTCGCTGGGAGAAGCCAAGTTACAGGGAACCAGGCAGAGGGCCTTCTTGGTGGTGGCACCCGCCCTGTGGAACGCCCTCCCACCAGATGTCAAAGAGAAAAATAACTACCAAACTTTTAGAAGACACCTGAAGGCAGCCCTGTTTAGGGAAGCTTTTAATGTTTAATAGGTTATTGTATTTGTATTTAATGTTTAATAGGTTATTGTATTGTGTTTTGCTGGAAGCCGCCCAGAGTGGCTGGGGAAACCCAGCCAGATGGGCGGGGTATAAATAATTTATTATTATTATTATTATTATTATTATTATTATTATTATTATTATTATTATTTTCCCTTTTCTTGCGTGGAATCCTATTCGGAATAAGGGAATTTCCATTAAAAAAGGGAAACGCGGTGGACCTGTCCCAAGGTGATAGACTTCTGGGGAAAAAATTATAATGAATTGAAAAAAATGTTGAAATATACATTTATAAAGAAACCAGAGACCTTTTTTCTTGGAATAACAGGTTTGGAATTGCCCAAGAAAGGTGTTAAATTATGCCACAACTGCTGCGCGTATTTTATTAGCTAAAAAGTGGAAAACCCAAGAATTACCAATGATAGAAGAATGGCAGATGAAGATGATGGGTTTTTCGGAGCTAGCCGACCTAACCAGAAGAGTCCGCGATCAGAAGGAGGAGGAATATCAGGAAGATTGGATTAAATTTAATGATTACTTAGTTAAACATGTTAAGTTAAATTAACTGAAAACAGCTTGCAGATACTTAATTGGCTTAGGATTTTAAGTTAAGTGATGAATTAATATGTTTAATTTCATAATGTGAAGATCTAAGGATGTTAATGTTTAAGTTAATTTTTATAAGAACTGTAATTTGGAAAACCGTTAAAAGGACATGCAATGAAATTCAACTAGCGAGGAAGTCACTGAACAATGTTAATTTTCAATAAGGCTATGATTTATGTTTGTTTGTCTTATGTGTATGCTTGTTTATAATGTTGTGAAAACCAATAAAAAAATCTGGGGGGGGGAAAGGGAAACGTTGACAGCTATGGGTGGGGGGAGAGAGAAAGATCGGGGTGGGGGGGGCCCTGCGCGTCTTGGGGGGGAATAGCATGCTTCCCTCTCTATTGGTGGTTGGGGGCACCTCTGAGCAAAGGGCGAGTGGGGGGTCGCCCGTGGGGGGGGTCGTTCCCTCCTCCCCCACCAGTGGCGTAGCGTGGGTTGTCAGCACCCGGGGCAAGGCAAGTAATTTGCGCCCCCTAACCCGTGGATTTGCGCCCCCTAACCCTAACCCCCAGATGTTGCGCCTGGTGCGGCCGGCACCCCCTGCACCCCCCACGCTACGCCACTGCCCCCCACGCCTCTTCCACGCGGGGGAGTCGCTGGGCGGAGCGCCCCCTGGCGGGGCTTCCACCCACTGCACCTTCCCGGGAGGCGCGCCTGCGCGGGAGGCCCCTCCGGCGCGGGGGCGTGGCTTCCTTCGTGGGTGGGTGTGGCGGGACGCAGAGCGCGCTCTCTCGCTCTCCCGCGCGCGCTCATTCTCTTCTCCGGTCCCGCGCAGGAAGTGACTGGGCGGCCTCGGCCCCGCCCTCCCTCGAGAGCCCAGGCTATAAGTAGGCGCGGCCCGCGCGCCTTCCCAGACAGAGCCGTGTGCGCACGAGGTCGGGCGTCAGCGCTGCCGGCGCCGCTGATTGGCCGAGACGGGCGGACGCTAAGCCAGGGAAGGGAGAGGAGCAGCCGGCGCGAGGCGGCGACACTCCCGGGCAGACGCCGCTCGGGTCAGACCACCTGAGGGGACTCCGCCGGCGACGCCACTCCTACGGGCCCAACTCGGTGAGGCGGAGAGAAAGAGCGGGCGGGCGGGGGAGCGGGCGCTTCTTCCTCCTCCGGGTTTCCCTCAGGCGGGAGCGGCCGTTACGCGCAGGCGGGAAACGGGGGTCTGCCGGCCCTCACGGTGGAGGCGCGCGAGGGGCGGGGAGGGTCCCCCGGGAGGGGAGGGGGAGGGGCCCGACGCCCCCCTGAGGGAAAGGGAGCGAGCGAGCGCCCGCCTCGGACTCCTGTCAGGACAGGCCGGTGACCTTGGCGCGGGCGGTATGGCTGCTGGTGCGGCCGGCCGGCCTCTTTGTCCCGCGCGGAAGCCGGCTCAGCGCCGCCCTCGGAGCGGGGAGGAAGCCCTGAGCGCCTGGCCGGGGTGAGGGGCTCCCCCTGGAGTCGGCCAGGTGTTTGTTGGGGGCCCAGTCCATCTGGCTCAGTACAGTGGTACCTCAGGTTACAGACGATTCAGGTTACAGACGCTTCAGATTGGAATCCACTAACCCAGAAATAGTGCTTCAGGTTAAGAACTTTGCTTCAGGATGAGAACAGAAATCGTGCTCTGGCAGCGGGAGGCCCCATTAGCTAAAGTGGTGCTTCAGGTTAAGAACAGCTTCAGGTTAAGAACGGACCTCCGGAACGAATTAAGTTCTTAACCTGAGGTACCACTGTACTTAATTCGTTCTGGAGGTCCGTGCTTCACCTGATACTGTCTTAACCTGAAGCACCACTTCAGCTAATGGGCCTCCCGCTGCTGCTGCACGATTTCTGTTCTCATCCTGAAGCAAAGTTCTTAACCCGAGGTACTATTTCTGGGTTAGCAGAGTCTGTATCCTGAAGCGTATGTAACCTGAGGTACCACTGTATTGCCTCAGCCGTGGCTCTCGAGGGCTTGAGGCAGGAGTCTCCTCTTCCTACCTGGTCTACGGACCTTCCATGTGGTGGGCGGCATGGGCTGACTGACACAAGGCTTTTCTTCTTTTCTCTCTCCTCCCCTCCAATTTCCTTCCAGGATGAGAGACTCCCGGTTGCCACCTCCTTCTTCGCACAGACGTCCTTCTTCCTCCTCCTCCTTCGCAGCAGGATGGCGGACCAGGCAGCTCCCCTGAGCATCTCTTTCAGCCAAAGGAACTTGACCACAGAGACTGGCATACCCAGCTTATAGCAGTGACTTTCTGGCCCTGCAGTATTTAATTTTGTAACACTATTTATTACAGTATTTTTTTAATCATACCTCAGTTTTTGTTTACACATCAAAGTAACGAGTTGCTTGTTGGGAGCCGCCAAAGTTAGTTATCATGGAGACAACCACCGCCACTGTGAGGAGTTACATCACCACCGCCCTGAGCGGCACAGCCTCCTCAGGCCCCTTGGTGGATTTCCTGTGGATGCTGATATTAGGTTTTATCATTGCCTTCATCCTGGCATTCTCAGTGGGTGCCAATGACGTAGCAAATTCCTTTGGCACCGCCGTGGGCTCTGGGGTGGTGACCCTCCGGCAAGCCTGCATCCTGGCATCTATCTTTGAGACGGTGGGCTCTGTGTTGCTTGGAGCCAAAGTAAGCGAGACCATCCGGAAGGGGCTGATAGACGTTGAAATGTACAACACCACCCAAGAGCTGCTCATGGCTGGCTCCATCAGTGCCATGTTCGGTGAGGAAAACATCCATTCCTTCTTGCCTGCGCTTGGAAACTTAAAAGCACTTGAATGTGGCTCACATTGTTCATGCTGGGTGTCTTGCTGTGAATTAAAACTTCAAGTGGCTCAGTTGTTGCCCAAAGTCCACTTAACCCTTTCTTTGCCTTTCTTTCTTAGGCTCAGCTGTTTGGCAACTAGTGGCTTCGTTTTTGAAGCTTCCCATTTCTGGTACACATTGTATTGTCGGGGCGACAATTGGCTTCTCTCTCGTTGCCAAAGGACAGGAAGGAGTCAAGTGGTCCGAATTGCTTAAAGTTGGTAAGCAATAACCTTATGACCATCTTTTCCTTAATAAATGCAGGCCTTGATTTCAGTATGTAATTTTAATGTGGCAACAGCATTGTCTTGCAGTAGCAAATATTTAGTGTGCCCTTAATTCTTTTCCAGTGCTGTCCTGGTTCATCTCTCCCCTCCTTTCTGGCATCATGTCTGCTGTCCTGTTCTTTGTTGTCCGTAGGTTCATTCTTTCCAAGGTAGGTCGTCTTCCCAATAAAACCTGATGTTCATATGAGATGAATGTGTTGGGTGGGGACTCCTGAAACATGCTGATGCCGGCATGTCAAAACTCACATTGGGAGCCATGAGCTTTATCAACTGAAGCTGGAATGCTAATAATGGATTGCAAAATGTGCCCCCCCAGGTAGCCTACAAGCCTACTGTAATTTTTAATTTGTGTCCGTCTGTGGACAGCTTCCACTTGGCTGGACACTTGCCAAGTGTTGGCATTTTTACTTTCCTCGGCACTGAGTATGCTGAAGATAATTTAAAAAAAAATAGTTTAGTGTTCTAGGCAGAACAAATGCTATGTAAACCACAGTTTAAAACATTGCATATGTGGCTTATGTGAAATGTAATTAAGTTTTCCCCAGCAGCAGATTCTCACATCTCTAAAAGATGAATTGTCTCTGTTACAGCTGTCCAGAGTCCTCTGTTGAGAGGTTGTTTCTTTTCATGCAGGCACATGGCTGAATAGATCTGTAGTCCACAGTCTGGCCTAGACTAGATGGGAGGGGCAACAGCAAATTGCCACTGGCAACTTTGAATCTAGATTTGAGTAGCATTGTATTCATTTCAGAGACCCAGTTTCAATTGTATTGTGTTAAATCATGCTATGATAGTTACAAAGCAATGCATTTGTAAAAGTGGGCAATTCCCCACAGAAATGTGGGCTTGAATAATGTTTCACTTATGTGGTATTGCTGTGAGCAAAGGGGACCTAGGTTTGCCAATTGCGAAACTCCTTGTCTTGTAGGTAGATCCCGTTCCGAATGGTTTGCGTGCATTGCCCATCTTCTATGCCTGTACAATCGGGATCAACCTCTTCTCCATTATGTACAGTGGTGCGCCTTGTAAGTAGACATTGAAACAAGAGCTTGAATTTTTATAAGCCTTTATTAACTTCTCAATCAAACAAAGAATTTTACCCCTTTTGCTTTACAGGAATGACTTCTCCTAGAAGGCAGCTGGCCTGGGCCAGTTACAGAAGGCTGCAGGCTCAACCCTAGATAATAGTTTCCTCCCTCCTACCCAAGAGGCCTGCCTGCTCACAATCTAAATGGCTAGTAGAGACCTGTTCTCCTTAGTCCTCACAGAAGCTGCAGATTCTGACAGCTTAGCTGCTGATACTGGGGTGCCACAGGCTCCCTCCTTTAATTACCTGCAAATCCTGACACTCTCCTCTTCCCCCTCCCCCTTTGCCTCTTTGCTGAGACCTGGGATGCTAGCTGCTGAGAAAGAAGGGGGCCTTCTCAACATTCTGCTTAATGAATTCAGGCTCATGGCAGGGCAAGAGGCCCTGTGGTGTTTTTTCCGATGATGCCTTGATTGCGTTTGATCCCAAATAATTCATCCTGTTATCCTCCCGCCCCCCAAGAAGAGCTGCTGGCAACCAAGTACTTTGAAGAGGAATTCCATGGTCCTTTCTTGTGGCTTTCTGGGGTCTCTCAGTTGAAATCTTAAACTGTCTGTTACTAAGAGTAGGAGAAAGAAGCTGCCTTCTAGTTCAATAAATAAGATGTAGGATTAGGTTGTGACTGGTGGAAAGCAGATGGGTGTCAGGAATTCTAAGTTGCAAGTTGTCTGATGAAGGTTAAAAGCTTAGATTTGAATATTGGTTGCCTCAAGGTGAGAGACGGTGGCAGCTCTGACACAAAGAATATGGGGCAAGGGTAGGCTGTGGCGCCACGTCCCACTTGAAATGGGGGATGGTTTGCGCCACAGTTGCTCTGTGGTACTTGGGGGTCAGATAAATGTCAATCACAAATTTGTGGGCTCCCTCCTGGTTTTGCCTCGGAGCCTTTTGTTACTATGGACACTCTCTGCATCTAGCCTCATGCCTTTAGGGGGCCAAGTAAACAAAAAGTGCAGCTAACCATGGAAGTGAGGGGTGGGCAGGGAGAAGCGACTTGCATCCAGGTGTGTTATGGTTGGAGGCTAGGACCTGACTTGAACTACCTAATTCCAGCAGGGCAAATCCTTTTCTGTAGATGAGGCCTTATGCTGTGAGAGACCATGAAGTTTCTGTAGCTGGGCCAACTTGGGCTAACTCTGTAAAAAGCATCTTGTGAGTCTGAGACAGGTTTGGGAAGCCTGATGATGTGAGTGGGGCTGTTTCCAAACTTCACAAAGACTGTTAACGGAGGGAGGGTTTTAGAGTATGTGGATGTTGGATGGAAAGAATGTAACCTGGCAGGTTGTACTTTTTACTTCTGTTAAGCTGCAATTGTAACTTTGAATGCTAGACTTCATGGCCTGTTGATATGGAAGACATAGATGTTGCAGATCTCAGAAGAGCAAGAAACCCTGGTCACTAAACCTTCTATTCAGCTGGGGAAGAGCTCTTTTGTGCTGGGAGGGGCCTCGCCGGCCTTGGGGTTTTCAAGATGCATTGTTTTATTTCCTAGTGCTGGGCTTTGACAAACTTCCCGTCTGGGGCATCGTCCTCATATCGGCGGGGAGCGCTGTTCTGTGTGCTCTCATCGTCTGGTTCTTTGTCTGTCCAAGAATGAAGAAGAAAATTGCACGTAAGTACATTTAGAATTGTACATAATGTAATCTTTCAAATGTATATCTGAATGCAGTGAGAGGCTGGCTGTTTGCTTTCAAGCGTAATCTAAACATGAAGCGCCCTTCATGCGTCTTCCCACAAGGCACTTAACTGGCACAAATGGATGTCTTCTGGATTTTGTGCAGCTGAGAACTTAAGAGCCTTTTCTGTGTGCACTTGTATCTGTTCCCTGTGTCAGGCCAAGTGACAAAAGGCAGACATAAACTCTATGCACATAGGTGGTAGGAAAGGGATACCCAAGAGAGGCATGTCTGTCATATCTAAAGCCCTGGATGTAGACCCCTGTGCACATCCTCAGCCTTTTTTGCCCAGTGTTTTCACAGATGCTATAAACAGGATTCAAAACCTACTAGCTCAGGGCTGCTGCTTTAAGAGAGAGGCGAGGCAAGGTTTCGGGCATCTCTTTATGCACATTATGAAGGCTTTCTCGTTTGTCCTCCTGCAACTTCACTTCCTTCTGCAGAAGAGATCAAATCAAGTCCCTCTGAGAGTCCCTTAATGAAGAAGAAGAGCAGCCTGAAAGAGCAGGATGAGGCCAAGGTGGATAATAAGATTGCTGATGATGATGACCAGAGGAATTCCCCTACCGAAGGGGAGCCATCCTCTGTGCCCCACAGAGCAGCTGTGGAGGAAAGGATGGTCTCCTTCAACCTGGGAGAGCTGGAGGAGATTCCAGAGCGGGAGCGGCTGCCCAGGGTGGAGATGAAGGAGACCAGCATTGACAGCGGTGAGTTGGCTCTGAAGCGGGGCATGAGGGGTGGGGCAGCTCAAGCAAGTGTGAGCTGTGATGCCAGGGCAGTTTCCCTTCTTGCGCCAACCCAGACTTTCTGCCTGCAGGAGCCATGTCCTTTCCAAACGGTAACCTTGCCCAATTTAACCAGGCTGTCAGCAGCCAGATGAGTTCCAGCGGGCATTACCACACGGTGCACAAGGACTCTGGCCTGTACAAGGAACTGCTGCACAAGCTCCACCTGGCCAAGGTGGGGGACTGCATGGGCGACTCCTCGGCGGACAGCAAGCCCCTGCGCCGCAACAACAGCTACACCTCATACACCATGGCCATCTGCGGAATGCCCCTGGACTCGTTCCGGGTGAAGGAGCCTGAGCCAAAGGGAGCAGATGAGGCGGAGAGGCTGGCATGGTCTGGATCAGATTCCAAGAAGAGGATCCGGATGGACAGCTACACCAGCTACTGCAACGCTGTGGCCGACCCCCACCCAGCTGACGTGGACTTGAGCCAGGCAGAGAAGGGTGGCAGCAGCGGCTCCCTGGATGAGTGGCACGACCAGGACAAGCCAGAGGTGTCCCTCCTCTTTCAATTCCTGCAGATCCTGACGGCCTGCTTTGGGTCCTTCGCCCATGGGGGAAATGATGTGAGGTCAGTGGCTGGGCAGCTTGAGTGGTTTAGAAAGTTCTATTTTCCCATAAGGCCCTGCCTGTAATGGAGCCTTTGGCAAAGTGGCTCCCTGCTGGGGTTTTCCCTTCTTTGTCTTTCCACTTAATTGATCCCTGTGTGTTCCCTTTTGGCAGCAACGCGATTGGTCCTCTGGTTGCCCTGTACTTGGTCTACAGAACAGGCGACGTGTCTTCAAAGGTGGCGACACCGATTTGGCTCTTGCTGTACGGTGGTGTCGGGATCTGCACTGGCCTGTGGATCTGGGGGAGGAGGGTCATTCAGACCATGGGGAAGGATCTCACTCCCATCACACCATCTAGGTAAAGTGGAAAGCTTTTTTGCTTTATACTGAGCACGCTGAGGGGGGGAAGTAAACTGTGTGGTTTGGAGGGCTGGGCTGGAATGGAGCTGGCAGATGTACGGACCCTGCTAGCTGAAAAGGTCTTGGGTTTGTCCGCTTGCTTTGAAGGTGTTTAGAACTCGGTTATGTAAGCATCAGTGTGAAGGTTTTTCATCACACCTAAAGTATTCCTGATGCAAGCTTACCGTCTCTAACAAGAAAAATAACCCCCAGCAAAGCTTCAGCCATGCCTTCTTCTGAAGCAGTTTGTTTTCTTTAGTGGATGCTCTTGACCCACTGAAGGTGGTGGACTCTCCTTCATTGGAGGCTTTTAAGCAGAAGTTGGCTGCCCATCTGTCAGGAATTATTGAGCTGTGGTTCCTTCATGGCACGGGGTTGGACTAAATGAGCTTTGGGGGTTCAACTCTGTTTCCACAACCCTTCAACTATCTGCCTTGTTCTTTTCACCCTTTGAGCTAGTTCTTTCTGACAATGCCGCATGTTTTCCTCTTTATACCTGCTCAGTTTCTTCAGCTTTGCTTCATGCCCTTCCTGAGTTTGCTTAGCGCTTTGTAGCCTTCAGCCTTTGAACTGGGTAGTTGTGCCTTGTGCGCAGCGGACAAGCCTTTCATCTGTGCCAGCCTCCCCTGGGGGCTTTTTCCTCTAGCCTCCTTGATGTGTAAAGGTTTACTGTTTCAGTCTTGGCAGCAGAGCAAAAAAATGTGACTGCTAGGACTCTTTATCTCTTCAGGGCTCACACCTATCATAAAGGTGTGTGTTTGGCTCTGCAGATGCCAAGGTGCTCTGCATCACTCACCAGTGCAGCAGCCAAAGGCGCTACCATTTCCTCCTACCTTAGAGCAGAGGGAGGGGTAACAGGATAATTGCAGCCCCCTTTGGAAGCTCCAGGAGGAAGAGGAAGGCTGGGGGCTCCTTGGCCAGAGGGTGGTGAGCGTAAATTGTGACATTGCCAGACATGGATAATTTAATATTGTGTCCTTGACTCTGTTGCCAGCCCTGAATGAGGCCTTGAAGAGTGTGGGATGTCGATTCAGGCTTACAGCTAGACTTCAAAACAGAATAATGTAGAGTGGGGCAGCCAAATGTTACATGGTTAGCAGTAACTGCAGGGTCCCTTATCTTTTCTTTTAGCTGCAGCTGGAGGGCAGAGTGTCAGCTTCCGCCTGCCTTTCCTATGAGCAAGAGCTATGAGCCCATGTAGGGTAAAGGAAGGAGAAATGTCAGGGCAGTTGGAGGCTGTAGTTCACTTCCCAGCCCCAGCAAAAGGGAAAACCAACTTTAAATGGAAGGGGTGGGGATTGTGACAACCTTGGGCTCCACTTTGGGAACCCTGATATATTGAAGCTGCCCAGTGGCTCATCTTAACACCAGCTCTTTGTCCACAGTGGCTTCAGCATTGAGCTGGCGTCCGCTTTGACCGTAGTAATTGCTTCAAATGTTGGCTTGCCTATCAGCACGACTCACTGCAAGGTAAGTGGAAGAGCTTCTTTGCGTAACACCTGGATCTATGTCACTGTCAAGGGCAGCCCAGTTGAGGATCGGGGGCTCTACAAGAGCATTTTGGGAAGAAAGTGGGTCTATAGAGTGGCAGATTTTGGCTGGCTCAAGAACCGGGGTGGGGTATTGCATTTTTATTCTCATACCTGGGCTGGGAGAGAGTTGTTTGCTCAAGGCCACCTCGGCTTCATGGCTGAGCAGGGATCTGATTCCTGATCTTGCAGATCCAAGTCCTAGCACACTTTCCCTTTTGCCTCTGTCTCAGTTTGAGAACTGGATTAAGCTTGCTTTTAAAATTCATTTGAGCTCTAAGGTAATGGAGAGTTCTTCACACGCTTCATCGTTTTGTGAACTGAATGAATTCTGGACTGTTCTGACTAGCCTTTGTGGCCCGCCTGTCTTGGTGCCTGGGACTTTCAGATCTTATCCCTTGTCAGGAGTGCTTGTGCAAGACCTGTGCTTTGTCCCTTGCTGCAGGTGGGTTCTGTGGTCTCTGTGGGATGGCTGCGCTCCAAGAAAGCCGTGGACTGGCGCCTGTTCCGCAACATCTTCATGGCCTGGTTCGTCACAGTCCCAATTTCTGGTCTCATCAGTGCTGCCATCATGGCACTGTTCAAGTACCCCATCCTAGGGCGATGAAACAGACGTGCCAGCAACCCCGTAGCTTTGCTGCCCACAAGCGCCTGTCTGCATATCCTTGCCAAGTGGCTGAAACAGTGTTAGGGTGACTCCACCATGTGCAAGAGGGGCCGGTTGTCTTCTTGATGCTGTACCTGCTTTTACGCGTAAATCTCTTGTCTTGGAACTAGAGAAGTCCCACTTCTGCTGGGCTGTGAATAATTGTGTCTACATTTCTATACTGTTTTGTATTGAGCTTTAACTTCATAATTAATGTTGTTAGACCTATCATTCTTGTTCTCTGAGCTGAGCCTTGAACCTGGCGAGCACAATGAGGAGGAGGGAGTAGCTTAGCAGAAATGTATGTGATGAGGGGCCACTTTTATAAATAAAAAAACTTTTTAAAATAAAGTAGGCTGGGGTGTGTTTTGGTGGGGGGGCAGCGCTGAATCTTTGTTTGGAAGTACATGGTACTGGGGCCCAAGACAGCCATCTTGTTAAATACGCACCAATCCAGTTTGGCTCAGTGAGCCAAGAATGTCTGCCTGTGCAAGTGGCTTCACTGCATGATTTGGAAATGGCAGCACCTGTAGAGTTGAAAGGTGACCCCAAGGGTCATCTAGTTCAACCCCCTGTAATGCAGGAATCACAGCTAAAGAATCTCTGGCAGATGGCCAGCCTCCCAATGAAGGGGAATCCATTACCTTCTGAAGGATTCCTGGAGATAGTCCTCTCCTTTATGAATGAAGGGGCTATTGATGTCTGCTCAGCCTGCACAGCTGGAGGCAGCAATGCTTCTGAACGCCAGTTTCTGGTAACCACAGGAGGGGAGAGGACTCTTGGGAGTGAATCTACTTGAGGGTCTCCAGCTAGGGCATCTGGTCGGCCACTGTGAGAACAGGTTACTGGACTAGATGGGCCATCGGCCCGATCCTGCAGGTTCTTTTTTTCCTGAATGATCCAAATTTGTTCCTTAATGTCAAATGCACTTGCAAAGATAAGCATTAAAACGTTAACTAACAGGCCACAAAATCAAAGAACCAGCATGAAAATATCAAATATTTGAACCATTGCCAAAAAGCTCAGGAAGATCAAAAGGACTTTGCAGAAAGGCAGGCGCCTGGGGAGATCCTGTGAGGCACCACCTTCAAAGCAGTCCCGTATATTTGTTTATAGGTGGGTACCCAGGGAGGGCAGGAGCAGCCCTGAAGTGCTCTGGCCCTCAGCCGTGAAAAGGTTTTCTAGGTCCCAGCAAACAGACTGGGTGCCTTAGGGGATTGATATACCACAGGTGTCACATGATACCAGCCAGTCCTAACTAGTTATCTGGCAGACACATTCTGTCCTGAGGGCAGTTTACGGAGACAGCCCCATGTAATGAGCCTGACCTGCAGGTTACTGGAGCATGGAGCGCAGAGGCCCTGCCCTGCCCACCTGGTTTATCATGGAAGCTAGGAGTTAAGGCATTCCATTCCAAAGAATGGGTCTGAGCTTTGCTGAGGTCAAGGTCGAGCTGTCCAGGGGAGCCCTCCACTTCCATGCTGTCCTGTCCACCTTGCCTTAATCCCCTCATCCCTTGAGGCACATATGGGTGGTGGTGGGGGAGACCTAGAACTTCTTTCATCCCCCTTGAAGATGGTTAAGCATATTTTCTGGCATGCCGTCAGTCCTGGAAGATCATAGCCAAATGCTCTGAGGAGCATCTGGCACACTGGTAAGTGGGCGCTTCAGCAGCCATGTGGATGAGCAGTTTAACTGCAATGTTGAGAAGCTGGTCTTATTTCATGCAGCCTCCTGTTGCCTCTATAGCATGCTCTAATCTTCAAGCTTCACCCTGTAATTATATAATTACGCTTTCCCCCACTGCTGGCTCCGTGGACTTGTGAGCTGGGGTGGGGGCAGCAGGGGAGTCCTGCAAGGATCTGTGCTGGCCCTGAGGACTTCCTGCGCTGTAGTCAACTGCAGATCGTTCTTTCCCAGGCAACTCTCCCCTTCCTGGCATTTTATCTCATCTCGTAATCTGCTCTGAAGAATATTCCATGGCTGTTAAGTCCTGCTGTTGGGAAAGTGGTGAGAGGCAGTTGGGGAACTGTAGAGATGATCCTAATGTAAGCAGAGCCTGGTCTGCATCTAGTTATGTGGCTAGCCAGCTACAGTGCCTTCCTGAGTGTTCCTCTGCCCTGCAATTGGTATTCAGCTCCAGTTGGAATGTCTCAGGGGGGCTGGGGTGATCTAGTCCACCATTTCTGGTAGCAGCCAGCCAGATGTTCTGGTAGCTCCCATGCATGGCCTGGGCAGATGGCCTCCCATGTTTGATCCTCCCCGGGAAGCCCCACAGATAGCACACTGCAGTAATCCACTCTTGAAGTAACCAGTGCATGAACTTTAGTTGAGAGTTCTGCATTGGAGGATGTTGGACTAGATGAGCTTTGGGGTCCCTTCCAACTCGACCATCCTATGATTCTACTGTGGCAAGGCTTTCCCGATCCAAAAATCAATGCTTCATTGGAAAGTGGGGAGGTACAATTTGCCTTGAAGGAGTCAGTGCTGCGCCACCTCCTTAAGAAGACTCTTGCCCTGGCCCCATAACTGTTAACAACTATTGCCCAGTGGCAGATATCCACTTTCTGGACAAGGTTCTTGAGAAGGTTGACGGTCCAACTTCAGGCATGTTTGGAGAAAGTGGATTACTTAGATCTGTTCCAATCTGGCTTCAGGCCTGGTCATGGCATCCAAACTGACTTGGTTGACCTTGACTGATGACATTTATTGAGAGAGAGATGAGAGTGTTGTGCAATCTTGGCTCATTCTCCTCAATCTGCCGCTTAGGATAGTGTTGGCCCCAGTATACTTCCAGACAGGTGCGCCATCTCCTAGGGGCTGAGCCCAATATGCAGATGATGCCCAGCTCCATCTCTCTGTTCCACCTGAATCAGGAGAGGTGGTTGAGGTGTTAGACCAGCGCTTGGAGGCAGTGATGGGTTGGGTGTGGGTCAATAAACAGAACCTGAGTGCTGAAAAGACAGAGGTGTGACGGGCCCCAGATTCTCAGGCCCAACAGATGGGGAGCTGACTTGCCCTTGGTGGGGTTGCGCTCCCTTGGAAGGCGCAGCTTTGGAGTTTGCTCCTGGGTTCAGCACTGTCACTGGACTCTCAGCTGACCTTAGCTACCTTATTTCAGCTCTGGCTGATTTGCCAGCTTTAACGCCGTTTGGATTGAGGTGACTTGGCTGCTGTACTCTGCACGCGGTAACTTCCAGATTGGATAATTGCAGCACACACTATGTTCTTTGCCAGCTGCTCTCCACAGCCATTTTCAGCCTAGCCCACCTCACAGGGTTGTTGGGAGGACAAAAGGGGTGAAGGGATCACGGAGCTGTTTAGAAGGAAGAGCAAAAGCCAATTCTGATGGTCCGCAGAACATTGAGGCTTGAGACTCCCTCAGAACCTCTCCTTCACTGGAGGTTTTTAAACAGGTTGGGCAGTCATCTGTCAGGAGTTAATTAGCTGTGATTCCTGAATGGCAGAGAGGTTGGACTGAATTAACCCTCAAGGATTCCTTCTGACGCTATGATTCTACGGCTATCCATCTTGCGTTGCTCTGGAATGGGATGCCGAACCGTTCTCTGAGGTCCAGAACATTTTAAACTCTAATGCAATATCGGTTAGCAAAACTATGCCGCCATCTCTAATTGGTTTTCTTTGCAGCTCTGAGCTGAGAGAGTGCGTTACACTTTGGTCCAATGCGCATAAAGACAAGGTGCTGTCCTTCTGCAAATTAAGAAGTGTCTAAATCCGAGGTCCCCTTTGTGCTTGAGAAACACTCCCCCCCGCAATGATCCTCCTGATTCCCCATCCCCCACTCACCCTGAATGCCCCTGAGCTGCATTGTTGATGCTGCCTGTTGGAAGAATGTTGGGGGGCTGGCAGGCAGGTGTTCTGATTGGTTGGCCCCTTCTCCAGGGGAGCCCGCCTGCCAGAGGAGGAGGAGGAGCCCTCTGTCTCTTTGGCAATGGCTGCTGCTGCTGCGGTTGTGAGCCTGCAAGGTCACAGCAGCTGCTTCTGTTCTTGTAAGGACGTCAGAGGCTGACTATGCCAGTGCAATCCACTTAATAGCTAACTGCCTCTCCCAAATGCCAGCTCAATGCAGTACCTGAAGGGGGAAGCTTTGAAGAGGACATTCTGCCCTGCGTGGAGGTGGGGGGTGTAGCCAAGGTGATTTTGGGTGCAATGGCGGTGCTTTGGCCTGGTGATAAGGGTGGGTGGGCTGTGTCAGGTTTCGTTGACGGGGGTCAATACGTGCTCATGCATATTTCGCCATGGCTAAAGGTCTCGCCTGTTGCAAAACTTGCCGTATTTAGCTTGCGAAAGATGCCGAAATAATTTCGCTAGCAATTGGCTCAACTGGAGCTGGGCAGAGAAGAGCTGTTCTGGGCCTGGAGCATTGGGGACAGGGACCTGCCCTTGATTCTGGGGTGGGGGTGGGGGGCAGTGATGGGCCCAGGCAGGGCAGGTGGGAGGTGTTGCTCCTTCTTGCATGCGGATGAGGGGACAAAGGTGAGGGAATAACCCTGAAATGCAGCAAGCAGCAAATGGCATTAGAAACAATTTCATCCTGATCCAGAGCCCAGTGGGATAATGGTCCATTTCCTGTGCTGTTTTGAGTGTGAGGGAGGGGAGGAGGTTAGCCTGGAGGTTTTAAGATGGGTTGGTTGGTCATTTGCCTGGGATTCTTCAGCTGCAATTCCTGCAGTGGGGCTCCCTTTGAAGGTGACCCAGAAACTACAACTAATCCAGAACGCGGCAGCTAGACTGGTGACTGGGAGTGGCCGCCGAGACCACATAGCACCGGTCTTGAAAGACCTACGTTGGCTCCCGGTGTGTTTCCGAACGCAATTCAAAGTGTTGGTGCTGACCTTAAAAGCCCTAAATGGCCTGGGTCTAGTAAATCTGAAGGAGCGTCTCCAACCCCATCGTTCTACCAGGACACTGAGGTCCAGCACCGAGGGCCTTCTGGCACTTTCCTCACTGCAAGAAGTTACAGGGAACCAGGCAGAGGGCCTTCTCTGTAGTGGTGCCCTCCCTGTGGAACGCCCTCCAACCAGATGTCAAAGAGAACAACAACTACCAGACTTTTAGAAGACATCTGAAGGCAGCCCTGTTTAGGGAAGCTTTTAATGTTTGATGTATTATGGTATTTGTATATTTTTTTGGAAGCCGCCCATGGTGGCTGGGGAAGCCCAGCCAGAAGGGTGGGGTATAAATAATAAATTATTATTATTATTATTATTATTATTATTATTATTATTATTATTGCAAGGGGTTGGGCTGGCAAGATGTCCCTTGGGATCCCTTTCAACTTTGCAATTCTATGATTCCATGTTGACTGTGGTTTTGCTGCTGCTGCTGCTATTACCTTAGGAGAAGCCAAGAGCTGGAGGGAGACGGACGGATCTGCTCTGCTTACCTGCTCCCCAACCACTCCCAGACAGTTTGTGCCTTTGACGGTTTTACCCTTGGCAATATAGGAACCACACCTGGCCTGGGATGGGGGAAGAGGGCCTTTGTAACCTTAGCCAAAGCCCTTTGGGTGCAAGAGCTAGGGGGTGTGGGTGAAGACCCACACCCCTTCGAAAGGTGCAAAACGTGTGCCAGGGAGCAGCAGGAGGTGGCAGAAGTTAGGTGCCTGGGTGCTGGCTTTGGGGAGGCAGCCGTGTTCAAAGCCAGAGAGAGAGAGAGAGGAGGGGGTTCCTGGAACTTTTGGATCTCAACTCCGTGGCAGCAGCTGAAGGAAGCTCTGCGTCTTCCTTGTGGGTGGTCTGGCTCCCTTAATCTACATTTAAGGATGCTGATGAATCATGATCTTGGGCTTCACACTTTCATTCTCAACTTCCTGTGAATGTTTTCCAAAATTAGAGGGGGCTTGCTTTGTTGTTGTTGTTTTTAATTTAATTTCTGTTTAGGTGGAAGATTTAAATGTGGCAGATGAAAAAAGGAGCCGGGTGGTGGGGGTGAGAAAACGCAGGGGGAGGGCGTGCAAAAGCAGAAGCTGTCTCTCCAGAGTGCTGGAGCATCACACAACTGCCACCTTGGGGGCCTGGGATTTGTTTTGGTTTTTCACAATGCAAATGATGCTCCCAGGAGTCCCCGTGATTTGGCCATCTGATTTTGTGTCAAATTTCGCATTTGTACCTGTGAAATCCCAGAGGGGTGTGTGTGATGCCTCATAGGCAGACTCACTGAGTGGGTGGAGAAGAAGAAGAAGAAAAAGAAGAAGAAGGAGGAGGAGGAGGAGGAGGCAGTGTTGCATAGCGGGTAGAGTGTCGGACTAGGATAAAGGTAAAGGTAAAGGTACCCCTGCCCGTACGCGCCAGTCTTGACAGACTCTAGGGTTGTGCGCTCATCTCACTCTAGAGGCCGGGAGCCAGCGCTGTCTGCAGACACTTCCGGGTCACGTGGCCAGCGTGACGAAGCTGCTCTGGTGAGCCAGCACCAGCGCAGCACACGGAAACGCCGTTTACCTTCCCGCTATAAAGCGGTACCTATTTATCTACTTGCACTTAAGGGTGCTTTCGAACTGCTAGGTGGGCAGGAGCTGGGACTGAATGACGGGAGCTCACCCCGCCGCGGGAATTCGAACCGCCGACCATGCGATCGGCAAGTCCTAGGTGCTGAGGTTTTACCCACAGCGCCACCCGCGTCCCTAGTTGGACTAGGATAGGGGTCAGGAAACTTTCTCAGCAGGGGGCCAGTCAACTGTCCCTCAGACCTTGGGGGGGGCGGACTTTATTTTTTTAGGGGGGAAATGAATGAATTCCTATGCCCCACAAATAACCCAGAGATGCATTTTAAATACAGTGGTACCTCGGGTTACATACACTTCAGGTTACAGACTCCGCTAACCCAGAAATAGTACCTCAGGTTAAGAACTTTGCTTCAGGATGAGAACAGAAATCGCGCGGCGGCAGCACAGCGGCAGCAGGAGGCCCCATTAGCTAAAGTGGTGTTTCAGGTTAAGAACAGTTTCAGGTTAAGAATGGACCACTGGAACGAATTAAGTACGTAACCAGAGGTACCACTGTAAAAGGACAAATTCTACTCATGTACAAACACCAGGCAGGCCCCACAAATAACCCAGAGATGCATTTAAATCAAAGGACACATTCTACTCATGTAAAAACATGCTGATTCCTGGACAGATTGGGCTGGATCCGGCCTCCGGGCCTTAGTTTGCCTACCCATGGACTAGGACCAGGGAAGAAACCAGAGTTCAAATCCCCAATTGGCTGTGAAGCTCCCTGGGTGGCCTTGGGCCAGTCATTGCCTCTCAGCCTGACCTACCTCACAGGGTTGTTGTGGGGAATTAAATGAGGACGGGGACAGAACTGTTTTAGCCACCTTGAGCACCTTGGAGAAAAAGGTGGGGTATAAATGCACATAATAATAATGAGCGTCACCACTGGGAGAAGCCATTGGCTGGCCAGGAATTTGAGTCTGTTAGGAGATTCCAAAAATCCCAAGGCGGAGTTCCAAAACTGGTGAAGGCCTTCTGGATCCGGCTCCCCACATGCCCTTGGGCAAATCTGGAGGAGAGGCTCCTGGATGGGCAGTAGCCAGCCAGGCCAGGTTGACCCTGCGGTGGGGAGGAAGTCCAGGCTGAAGTGCCACTGGGATGTTTGCTCAGCCTGTCCAGCCCAGCTGGTCTTTACTTCTCTGCTTCTAGCTCCAGCTCCTTTGACATTGCAGAAGTCAGGGATAAGTGGGGGAAAAAAGATCCACAGCTGTGTTCATCTCAGGAGACCCTGGGGTGAGTGAAAATAACCTTCTCTGTAGAGGCAGCCAAGAGGTTGCTTAGTTCAAATAGCTGAAGAGCTGTCCCACGGAAGATGGAGAAGCTTGCTTTCTGCTGCTTCGGAGGAGAGGTCCCAAACCAATGGATTCAAATGACCCAGAAGGAGATTTTGACTAAACCTTTCTGATGGCAAGAGCCAATTGACAGTGGACCTGGAGTCCCCCAAAATCTCCTTCATTGGAGGTTTTAAAGGCGGAGGTTGTGTGGCCATCTGTCAGGGATTCTCCAGCTGTGATTCCTTCGTTGCAGGGGGTTGGACTAGATGATCGCTGGGGTCCCCTTCCGACTCTACCATTCTATGATTCTGTGAGTTCGGATGCCGAAACACCTGAGCAAAATATCAATCAATGCCCATGTCTACCCAGCAGAAAGGGTGGAGGGGGGAAAGGAACACAACAAGCCCTAGTTGGCCAGTGAGTGGCCCAGCCAGCAGGATGGGGGAGAAGGCCAGAGTCCCCTTGTTTGCTTCCCTTCCTTGCTGGCAAGAGGCAACGCTCCCTTTGCTTTCCTCCAGCCCGTTCCAAAGCGGAACTAGTAGCGTTCAGTTTCCTCCCCTACCTGCCCCCCAGCCACATATGATCTGGAGCTGATTTTGAGGGTGTGCATTGGGGGGTGGGGTGGGCTTCAGGGCAAGGAAGGGAACATTGCATGCTGCAAGTGGGTGTTACTTGCGCTCATGGAACAGAAGTGTGGGGTAAAGGTAAAGGGACCCCTGACCATTAGGTCCAGTCGCGGACGACTCTGGGGTTGCTGCGCTCATCTCGCTTTACTGGCCGAGGGAGCCGGTGTACAGCTTCCGGGTCATGTGGCCAGCATGACTAAGCCGCTTCTGGCAAACCAGAGCAGTGCACAGAAATGACGTTTACCTTCCCGCCGGATTGGTACCTATTTATCTACTTGCACTTTGACGTGTTTCGAACTGCTAGGTTGGCAGGAGCAGGGACCGAGCAACGGGAGCTCACCCCGTCGCGGGGATTCGAACCGCTGACCTCCTGATCGGCAAGTCCTAGGCTCTGTGGTTTAACCCACAGCGCCACCCACATCCCAGAAGTGTGGGATACCACCCCATTATTTCCTTCGTAAGATTAGAGTGGGTCAATCTAGCGAATGCTCGGATAAATAAACACACCCAATCCAGCTATATGTCTGAGCACCAAGGCACCTATGCTCAATTCGAATCGATCTGCATTCCTGAAATTGTTTTCTCTGAAACAATGGGATCCACGGAATTCACTCATGTGCAATTTTAGGGCTGGGGTGAACTTACTTAAAAATGTAGTTTATGGAATAAATTGTTTATTGTTTAAAATTGATGTTATTTCTGTGTTATGTATGGATATTTTTTCTTTTTTTTTCTTTTTTCTGAAACTGTTGTTTTGCCTTTTCTTTTGGTTATTTAAGTGAAATTCAATAAAAAGAAATTAAAAATAAAATAAAATAAAATAAAATTTAACCAATTATGAAGAGTTCTGTTGGCTCAGGCCAGTGGTCCATGTAGTCCAAGTTGCATTTGCCATCTTGCTGCCTGTTTCCCCAATCTAGATAAATCCTCTTTGTGCTCTTCAGAGGCACTTTTTCTTTTAACTACCCCAACAGAATTAGTATCTTCAGTGACTCTGGCAATCTCACTGTTCGCCAGCAGCCCCAGCTCATTTATGAGCCAGTTAAGAAACATAGGTCCCAGTGCTGGTTCTGGGTGAACTCTACTTCCTTCATCCCTCCATCAGGATAGGTAAAAGTAAAGGGACCCCTGACCGTTAGGTCCAGTCGTGGCCGACTCTGGGGTTGCGGCGCTCATCTCGCTTTATTGGCCGAGGGAGCCGGCATACAGCTTCTGGGTCATGTGGCCAGCATGACTAAGCCGCTTCTGGCGAACCAGAGCAGCGCACGGAAACGCCGTTTACCTTCCCGCTGGAGTGGTACCTATTTATCTACTTGCACTTTGATGTGCTTTTGAACTGCTAGGTTGGCAGGAGCAGGGACTGAGCAACCGGAGCTCACCCCGTTGCGGTGATTCGAACTGCCGACCTTCTGATCAGCAACTCCTAGGCTCTGTGGTTTAACCCACAGCGCCACCCGCGCCCCTCCATCAGGATAACTGCCCCTTTATTCCTTCTCTTTACCACTTCCTGTTATCTAACCAGTTCATGATGATCCACTAGAGGGTCTTGCCTCTTATTTCATAACTTACTTAGGAACCTCACGCAGGAAGCAGAGAAGGAGGAGACATCAGGGTTAACAGTTTGTGATGTTGGAGAAATATTTGCAACAGAACTAAAGAAATAGGACAGCAAGGAGAGGGGGGAAAACCCAGAGGAGAGATGATAGACTGAAAGAAAGTGAAGAAAGATGAAATTCATACAAGGGGGAGACCAAAAAGTTCCAGAATAAATGGGACCTCTCTCAGGTGCTATTAAAGGTTGTGGACAATAAATGTAAAAGCTGAGATGGAAACGCAAAAAGACATATAACTAGTGGCTAAAATGGCTAAATAGTGGCTAAATATGTGCAACTGTTACAGAAGAAATTACAGCTGAACTGCATCTGCACAGAGACGACAGTGAAATGACAAGGATATATTTAGCTGTTAGATTCCGAAATAATATTAAGCGGAGATGAATCCCAGAGGAAGGTGAAGGAGACGACCAGTCAGAGCACCTTTAAGGCACAGAGTCTAGGACGAGAGTGGGAGTCACAGAAAGAGCTTATAGGATTAACCTGAGATCTGCAGTTAAAAATAAACTTGACAGGGATATTCACATTAAATATATAAGAGTGAAATGTCATAATCTGAAGAGACATAGAAATATTAGGTGATGTACAACCAACCTGATGTTCTGAGGCAAAGGGAACCTGCAGGTTTTTGGGTTGTTTTTTTTTACAAAGTGTTTAGACGAAAGAAAGATTCAGTTTAGATGTGCATGGATAAGGAGGAAGAAATTGTGGTTCAAAATGCTGAAGAAGAGACAATTGCTAGGAACAATAACTTGCCCAAAAAGGGTGGAGAAATTCAGAGGGGAGAAGCAACAAGGAAACAGCCCTTTTTGGGGAAAAGATCTGTGAGATAGAAACAAAGTGTTTTTCAGTAAACATACATAGAATTAATGATTCGACAAAAACAGAAAATAACAGTTACAAAATGCGGCTGCGGGAATGCTGACTTTCTGATTGCAGTAAACATACAGTGGTACCTCGGGTTACATACGCTTCAGGTTACAGACTCCGCTAACCCAGAAATAGTGCTTCAGGTTAAGAACTTTGCTTCAGGATAAGAACAGAAATCGGGCTCCGGCAGCGCAGCGGCAGCAGGAGGCCCCATTAGCTAAAGTGGTGCTTCAGGTTAAGAACAGTTTCAGGTTAAGTACGGACCTCCGGAATGAATTAAGTACTTAACCTGAGGTACCACTGTATATTCAAAGAAGGGAAATGAACAAATAAATAAAATAGTTTATAACAAGTTGTATATTCAATACTCTCTGGTAGACTGGGTATTAGAACATGCCTCTGTAATTTCACATTATTTATTTATTTATTTTCATAAAATTTATACACCGACAGATTGTAAAACAGAAACAAAATCCCTCAAAGCAGTTTACAAAAGGATAATAACACCGAGTAAACTGGCAAAAATGTACAGATCTAAATCAAATAAGTGTTGGAAATGTAAAGAGAAAGAAGGTTCATTTTATCATATGTGGTGGTCTTGCAGTAAGGTTAAGGCTTACTGGGAAATGATTTACACTGAAATGAAAAAGATGCTCAAAATAACATTTGTTTAAAAAACCCCGGAAGCCTTTCTCTTAGGAGTTATAGGAACAGAACTACCTAAATTATGTAGAAACTTATTCATGCAAGAATGTTACTTGCTCAAAAATGGAAAGAAGAAGAAGTCTCAGCAAAGGAAGAATGGATACAAAAACTTACGGACTATGCAGAAATGGCAAAACTTACCGGAAGAATAAGAAATCAAGATAACAAACTTTTTATGGAAATGGTTTATTGAATATTTACAGATAAATTGCAAACAGATAAAAACATTAGCAGGATTATATATATTTAAAGTAGATAATTAAATGAACAAATTAAATGAATTTGGATATGCAGAAGATATTTAAAAAAAATTTAATGAACTGCAGAAATAGGGGGAAGGAAGTCAGACTTTGAAATGTTAAATTGATTGTAAAACTAATGAAATGTATCAACTTTAAAAGTATAAATAAAAACTTTTTTTTTAAAAAAAGATAATGCAATCGATAAAAATTCACAGCCGTACTTTAAAACATACAAAAGTCGAAATAATAAAACAGATTGAAATTAGCTTAACTTTCTAAGCATCTAGGTAAGCTTGCCTAAACAGGAATATTTTTAGCAGGCGCCAAAAGGACTACAGTTTCAGCTTATCTGGAATTATTGCTGAGTCCCAGAAGCTTTAGGTACATTTTATCTTCTTTTTACTGGGAAACTGAGGCTTAGGTGGGGTCACGAGGTTTGCCTCTGCTGTGAGGCCACCAGCTCTGCCTACGAGATGATAAAACTATCGGGGACTCTGGGGCTTTCTCATGTGATCGCTGCAGCTTGTTTTGGAAGCTGGGAGAAGGACCTCAGGAACCCTCCAAGAGGCAGGACTGTGCAGAGTGAGCCCAAGGCCAGTCCTAGCTGGAAGCAGTGCCGGATTTACGTAGTGGCTAAATATGTGCAACTGTTACAGAGGAAATTACAGCTGAACTGCATCTGCACAGAGACGACAGTGAAACGACAAGGACAGATTTAGCTGTTAGATTCCGAAATAATATTAAGCAGAGATGAATCCCAGAGGAAGATGAAGGAGACGACAAGCTATAGCTTAGGGCCACTCTCTCTTGGGGGCACCCCAAAAAAATTAAAGGGAAAAAAAACCCTGGATGTGCATTTCCAAAATATAAGATCAAAAACAAATAAAATAAAACTTACATACAGCAACAGTGTTTTGTGTTGTGTAGGCTCCTATGATGTGAGTAATGGGCCCCACCTGCTAGCCTGCTCCCTCAAATATCACTGGTTTGCTCTTTTCTATATATAGGGTGCCTACATTCTGCTATTTATAATTATTAGGAAAAGATAAAGGTAAAGGGACCCCTGACCATTAGGTCCAGTCACGGACGACTCTGGGGTTGCGGCGCTCATCTCGCTTTACTGGCCAAGGGAGCCAGGGTACAGCTTCCGGGTCTTGTGGCCAGCACGACTAAGCCGCTTCTGGCGAACCAGAGCAGCATACGGAAACGCCGTTTACCTTCCTGCCGGAGTGGTACCTATTTATCTACTTGCACTTTGACGTGCTTTTGAACTGCTAGGTGGGCAGGAGCAGGGACCGAGCAACGGGAGCTCACCCTGTTGTGGGGATTCAAACCGCCGACCTTCTGATCGGCAAGTCCTAGGCTCTGGTTTAACCCACAGCGCCACCCGCGTCCCATAATTATTAGTAGTTTGCATTATATATTTACACCTATTATTATTTCATGTTATAGCAAGTTTCTAGAGACTAGATCAGGGGTCAGCAACCTTTTTCAGCCATGGGCCAGTCCACCATCCCTCAGACCATGTGGTAGGCTGGACTATATTTTTTTGAGGGGGAAATGAACAAATTCCTGTGCCCCACAAATAACCCAGAGATACATTTTAAATAAAAGGACACATTCTATTGTCCTTTAAAAAAGGACAATATTCTACTGATGTAAAAACATGCTGATTCCCGGACTATCCGCAGGCCGGATTGAGAAGGCGATTGGCTGGATCTGGCCCACAGGCCTTAGGTTGTCTACCCCTGGACTTTATCAGTCTTTGTAAATTGTGTTTCTAAAGGAAATTTTGTTATCGCCAAATGCCAATGTGTTTGCATTATTAAGTTTGTTATGAATAAAAATAATTTTTAGTTAGAGTTTAATAATTATTTCACTATTAATATACGGTCTGTTCTTAACCTGAAACTGTTCTTAACCTGAAGCACCACTTTAGCTAATGGTGCCTCCTGCTGCTGCCACTCTGCCGCTGCACAATTTCTGTTCTCATCCTGAAGCCTGAGGCACTATTTCTGGGTTAGCAGAGGGTGTAACCTGAAGCGTCTGTAACCTGAAGCATCTGTAACCTGAGGTACCACTGTATTGTTGCACGTCACCTTAACCTCTAGGCAGCGGGGATTCCAGGCGCTTACCAAGAGTTTCTGTTTCCTTTTGGAAATGAGGCACAACGGAGACTGTGGTGTCTTTGTGATATATGGTTTATTTACACATATATACAACCTGAGCCCATGATGGAGGGGCTCACAGCATTAACACCCCAAGAGGGTCCCGTTTCTTCCATAGCTGTAGCCTTGGATTCAAGCAGAAATCAAACACCGTGCTCTGCCTTTTCCCACCTTTTCCCCTCTAGGTCAACATTTTCAACCCAAAACTCTGGCTTTTACCCTTCTCACTGTCTAAGAGCTGGAGAGGTCCCACCCATTTGCCCATCACTGTTCCTTTGTTCTCTCAATGGCCCATCACCCCAGGCGATTACTTCACGAGGAAGCTCACCTGGCTTATATATTAATCCTTGTTGGGTGCATGAATTTAGATGGGTCTGACACCCATAGTTATTGCAGTTCTATGCCGCCTTTTCCTCCAAGAACCTTTGGACTCACAGCTGTCCATGAAGGCACAGGTTAATTCTGTGTCCACGGCGGCTGTCTACCAGCTCCATCTGGTACGCAGGCTGAGATCCTACCTGCAGGCAGACTGTCTTGCCAGAGTGGTGCATGCTCTAGTTATTGTCCGCTTGGACTACTGCAATGCGCTCCACGTGGGGCTACCTTTGAAGGTGACCCGGAAACTGCAATTAATCCAGAATGCGGCAGCTAGACTGGTGACTGGGAATGGCCGCCAGGATCACATAACACTGGTCCTGAGAGATCTGCATTGGCTCCCAGTATGTTTCTGAGCACAGTTCAAAGTGTTGGTGCTGACCTTTAAAGCCCTAAACGGCCTTGGTCCAGTTTACCTGAAGGAGCGTCTCCACCCCCATCATTCAGCCTGGACAATGAGGTCCAGCGCCGAGGGCCTTCTGGCGGTTCCCTCACTGCGAGAAGTGAGGTTACAGGGAAACAGACAGAGGGCTTTCTCAGTAGTGGCGCCCGCCCTGTGGAACGCCCTCCCTTCAGATGCCAAGGAAATAAGCAGCTATCTTATCTTTAAAAGACATCTGGAGACAGCCCTGTTTAGGGAAGTTTTTAATATTGAATGCTGTATTGTTTTTAACACTTGATTGGGAGCCGCCCAGAGTGACTGGGGAAACTCAGCCAGATGGGCGGGGTATAAATAATAAATTGTTGTTGTTGTTGTTGTTGTTGTTGTTGTTGTTGTTGTTGTGTTTTTATACCTGGTCCTCCCCCCCTCCTCCTCCTTTAATCTTCACAACAACCCTGAAAGGTAGCTTGGACTACAAGTGGGAGACTGGCCTGAGGTCACCCAGGGAGAGCTTCACAGCTGAGTAGGGGATTCAAACGCAGATCACCCAGGTCCTGTTCCAACACTTAACCACAACACCACACTAGCTAAAAGGCCTGTGAAAGGAGGGGGGTCTATGTCCCTTGAGACCCCTGCCCACCCATGTGCAATGCTCTCCCACACAGTGGGGGAGCAGGGAGGGCTTTCTGTGGTGCCCCAACAGACGGGGCCATCCGGGTGACAGAACAGAGCAGAGGTAGAGAGGCCCTTCAGCTGGAGCTAGCAGAGGCTGAGCTAGGAGCCAAAAAACTCTCCCTACCTCTTCCCACCTGCCTCTGCTTCCTTCCTGTCCCCCCCCCCCCCCAGTCCTGGGTTCCCACCAGCTCCAGAGCCACTGCAGGAGCTGATAATGGCAGGGAAGGACATGGAGTGACTTGCGCTCAGCTGTCTCCCGCAGCCACTCCCAAACCTGCGCCAGCCTTTGATCTCCAGAGCCAGGCTGAGCTGGGCCACCCACTGTGGCTGAGAGATTGCCAGGGTGGGGAGAGAGGAGCCCTTTCGGCTCCCTTTCTGCTGGAGAAGGGAGCTTGTGGAGGGCTACCCCCCAACCCACCTATGTCTGGAGAACAACTGCAATTGCACAGCTGCGAGGTACACCAAGGGTCATGCAGCCCAACCCTGGCAGTTTAAAAATTCCAATGAACTGGAGGATTTAAAATCAATAGCATGCTGTACAATGAAGGAGAACTATGTGAAAATGATGTACCGGTGGTATTTAACACCTGTTAAATTAGCAAAGAGGGACACGGGTGGCGCTGTGGTCTAAACCACAGAGACTAGGGCTTGCCGATCAGAAGGTCGGCGGTTCGAATCCCCGCGATGGGGTGAGCTCCCGTTGCTCTGTCCCTGCTCCTGCCCACCTAGCAGTTCGAAAGCACCTCAAAGTGCAAGTAGATAAATAGGTATCGTTCTGGTGGGAAGGTAAACGGCGTTTCCGTGCGCTGCTCTGGTTCGCCAGAAGCGGCTTAGTCATGCTGGCCACATGACCCAGAAGCTGTACGCCGGCTCCCTCAGCCAGTAAAGCGAGATGAGCACCGCAACCCCAGAGTCGGCCACAACTGGACCTAATGGTCAGGGGTCCCTTTCCCTTTACCTTACCACTGTATCTTGGAAGGCACAGGGAGGACAAGAGATTCCTGCACCAGGCTGTTCCATTGCTAGTATTAAATTGTTTCCAGATGTTGTGTTTATTATGCTGGCATAAGATGGGACTGGTGTGGGCATGGGGGTTGCCTATAATGGTCTTGGATTATGTACGCCTGGCTTTGTACTTTGAACCGAGGCTGTGGGCCTGGGGTCTAGGAGAATGCTGGATGCTCCTGCTGCCACTGGGCAGTCAGCTGGGCTGCAGGGGGTCCTTGCGCAAGGGAGACCACGGAGTCCCCAAGCTGCCCAAGGCTATGCTGCTGCTGAGGCAGCTCTCTGGCTGTGCTGTGTGTACAGAGGGGCTTATTGCCAGCCTCCTCCCCTGCCCTTTGCCCCCTTTTCGAACGTGAGGCCTGGATGGCTCATCTGCACTGCTTGGTTAGGGCAACCTCTGGCGGTCAAGGCCTGGCCACTTGGACGGTGCCAAACAGCAGGAGGTGGATGGGCTGGCTGCTGCAAGAGGGACGGGTGATTGCAGGGTGGGCGAGCTCAGATCCTGTTTCTCCTGCTGCTTGGGGGCTCTGGGAGCTGCAGTTTCCCAACGGATGGTAAAATGGCAATTTGTGGATGCCGAAATCCAGCATCGCCTGAGCTCTGCGAGTGCAGCTTTCTCCCAATTGAAGTGCAGAGTGTTTGAGGACCGGGACATTCGCAGGGAAACCAAAATGCTAGTTTACAAAGCTATTGTACTACCAACCTTACTATATGCTTGTGAAGCATGGGCCACTTATAAACGCCATCTCCAACTCCTCGACAGATTCCATCAACGGTGTCTCTGAAAAAGTTTACACATCACTTGGGAAGACAGGCAAACTAATGCCAGTGTACTGGAAGAAGCAAAGATCACAATTCTTCAACATCAACTTTGTTGGACTGGTCATGTTGTTTGGATGCCTGATTTTCATCTTCCAAAGCAACTGCTGTATTCTGAACTTAAAAATGGAAAGCGTAATGCTGGTGGTCAACAAAAGAGGTTCGAAGACTCTCTCAATGCAAATCTAAAAAAATGTAGTATAAACACTGACAACTGGGGAACACTGGCTTGAGATCAGTCATGGGCTTTGAAGACGCTCAAACTCAGGACGAAAGGGAGAAATGCGCTAAGAGGAAGGCATATTTAGTAAACCCTCATCATGATTAACTTCCACCCAGAAACTTATGTCCCCACTGTGGAAGGACATGTGGATCCAGAATTGGTCTCCAAAGTCATTTATGGACTCACGGTTAAGACAATCTTACTCAACTACAAGGGATCGCCAAAGAAGTAGAAAATGGCAAATGCAATTCTGTGTGTTTCAAGCGATGCAAGTCTGGGCAGTTTCTGTTTCTCAAATTCACATATGCGCTCATGGGGCTTGAACCGGGGGTGACGGAGCGGGAACAAGACCTTGGGGTCGTAGCAGGCAGCTCAAGGAGGATGTTGACCCAGTGTGTGGCGGCCGTGAAAAAGGCAAATTGCATGCTAGGGATCATTGAAGATAAAACTGCTGACATCACAATGTCATCATACAACAAATTCGTGTTGCAACTGCATTTGAAATGCCACGTGCATGTTTTAGTTGCGTCACTTGAAAAAGGATATTGTAGAGTTGGAAAAGGTTCAGAAAAAGGCAAGCAGAATGATCGGGGGGGGGGTAGAGAGACTCCCCTGTGAAGAAAAGATGTAGGTAGCATTTGGCATGGAGAGAGAAATGTGTTTTTTCCTCCTTCCTAACTCTGGAACTAAAGGTAAAGGGACCCCTGACCATTAGGTCCAGTCGTGACTGACTCTGGGGTTGCGGTGCTCATCTCGCTTTATTGGCTGAGGGAGCCGGCGTACAGCTTCCGGGTCACGTGGCCAGCATGACTAAGCCGCTTCTGGCGAACCAGAGCAGCGCACGGAAATGCCGTTTACCTTACCCCCTGAGAGGTACCTATTTATCTACTTGTACTTTGATGTGCTTTTGAACTGGTAGGTGGGCAGGAGCTGGGACCGAGCAACGGGAGCTCACCCCATCGCGGGGATTCGAACCGCTGACCTTCTGATCAGCAAGCGCTAGGCTCTGTGGTTTAACCCACAGCACCACCCACGTCCAAACTCTGGAACTAGTGGATATCCAATGAAGCTGAAGGTTGGAAGATTTGGGACAGAGAAAATAAAGTGTTTATGCAGTGCATAGTTAAACTATGGAACTATGGCTCTGCTCCCACCATGTGAGCCACTGTGAGAACAGGATGCTGGGCCAGATGGGCCCCCATTGGCCTGATCCTGCAGGCTGTTTTTATGTTCATATGCTCAGGAGGCCTATCACACTCAGATCCATGAGTGTTTTTGGGGGAAGCTGCCATCAGCTTTAGCACACATTCCACCCATGGCGATGCAGCTGCAGTTTTGGATAATATCGCATGGCGGGAAGTACGCCCCTGCCAGCACGCATTCTGCGCAGTAGGCTTCGTGCAGGGGGGGGCGGGGCTGAAAAGGCTGGGGGTGACGTGACTTTTATGCTGGGGGAGGTACAGAGACCGACCACTCCCGGATTCTGCTAGCGATTGAGCCAGACATGAACTTTTGACGCTCTTCACTGTAAATAGTTTGCACCAAGAATAAAGCCTGGAAAAGACAGGTTGGAGTCTTGCTTGTTCACTCTTGAGCAATCACACCAGTACCTGACACCTCCCTGGCAAGGTTGTTGTGAAGGCTACAGAGATCATGTGTTTGCTGCACTGTCCGTCTTCTCTGTGATGGGGAGGAGCATGGAAGCAGCCAGGCATTGCCCATACCTGGGGGCTTGAGGTTCGTAGCTGCTGTTTGCCATGAAGGACTAGAATGTTCCCAGCATGAAATCTCTTGGGAAGCAGGAGTCCGGTCACCAATGATGCATTTCTTGTCTTCCCAGAGGCTGGTCCTTCCTGGGGTGTGGAATAGTGCAAATGACAAAGCCCGCTGTCCCATTGCCACTGATGCTGTAGCCACACTGCCTCTGTGCCATGGAAACTCAGGCTGCTGGTTTGTGGGATCAGGGCCCCCCCTTGCTCCCCATGAAGCGAGACAATGCCTTGTCCATGTGATTTCTTTATAATCAGCTGAGGAAGTTGTTCTGGGACCAAATTCGCCTGGTGTGATGAGTATTCTTAGCACTCCCTGCCTTGTGATGTGTCTTTCAGAGTCTGGGGCACCAGGGTGATATTATTTATATCTGCATTTCATCCTGAAAGCCCATTTTACACTGAAGTGTCATGCTCTCTTTTGTATTCTGTTTGAATTCGCTGTTGCACAAATCAGCTGAAGCTCTTAAGCTCTTCCAAATCTCCTTCTTCGAGTCTCAGTTGCCACCCAGCCTGAATAAATTTGCACAGCGGGACCTTTGAATGGGGTAGATTGGATTTGCTTTGCCCAATTGCAGCCACCAGCCAGTGAAAGGTTGTGTGTGTGTGTGTGTGAAATGCAGATCTGTGAAGTCTTGAGATGGGACTGCCCCCCCCCGAACTTGGCCTTCAAAGGTTCCTGATGGCCACACCAGAGATTATCTGGATATTATGGTGTATAATTAATGGTACAAGTGAGGTGTGTGTGTGTGGGGGGGGGGACATGGGGACAGAGCTGGCCTCTTTGAAGGACGAGGTATGCCAACACAATCCGACGTCTATTTGCTCAGGAATAAACCCCATGAAGTTTACGAAGTGATTTTAGGAATGCAGCCTTACTGTGGCTGGAGAGAGAGACCCTTTTGGATTAGAGGCTGATTTGTGGGGTGCTGTTATTGGCAAGGTCACACTTTTCTGCAAGTGGCATGACATTTGTAGGCACTTTGCATTTCCCCCAGTCTCAGGCCTGGGAACCCCTTTCCCCTCATCTGTCCGAAATTTGGAAGGCCAGAAGCTGGGGTGGGGACTGTCCTGGCTGCAACTTTCCTGCGGGGGTTGGACTAGATGGGGGTACCTTCCTGTGAAAGCAGGAACACAACCAATGGCTTCGGCCAACAAAGGTTGGCCCCTTTGGTCATTTTGATGACAGGCTTTCTAAGCAAGGGTCCGAGCACCTTTCTGTTTGCGCTGCCCGGGAAAACCCATTCTTTAACACGGAATTTCAGCAAATCCGATTGACGTTTGTTCCGATTCAGCACCAAAGAGCGGGTTTTCCTGGAGGAAAGCGGTGGCACAAGCCAAAGTCTGCATGAGACATGGCCAGCTGAATAAAGGATGGCCTCCAAGTGCCACCAAACTGGCTTTCATTGTGAGAACGCAATTGATAACATGCAACTTTCAGGAAAAGAAATCAAAGGGAATTTAACTGTATGCTGATGTATGAATACAGTGGTAACTTGGGTTACAGACGCTTCAGGTTACATACGCTTCAGGTTACAGACTCAGCTAACCCAGAAATAGTACCTCGGGTTAAGAACTTTGCTTCAGGATGAGAACAGAAATCATGCTCCGGTTATATACGCTTCAGGTTACAGACTCGGCTAACCCAGAAATTTTACCTCGGGTTAAGAACTTTGCTTCAGGATGAGAACAGAAATTGTGCTGCAGCAGCGGGAGGCCTCATTAGCTAAAGCGGTACCTCAGGTTAAGAACAGTTTCAGGTTAAGAACGGACCTCCGGAAAGAATTAAGTACTTAACCCGGGGTACCACTGTACTGGAAAAGGGGAATAATCAGTAAGACTGTTGTGGGTTGTGGGGGCAAAACAGTTTGTGGAAGTTCTGCCTTAATAATGTATCTGGTGGTCTTCCAGGTCCCACCAAAGGACCAATGCCAACTCCTTCCAAAAAAAAGGTCTAAGCTTTCTCATTTGAAAAAATGAAGAAAAAATGAAGGAAAAAAAATAAATAGTGGTGCAATTGACTTCCAATAAGCACACAGAGTGCGAACAAGACTGAATGTATGTGGGGGGGGGAGGGGGCTCGTTTAATTTCACTGCACACAGGTGGTGTAGTGACAATAAAGGTTTTATTTAGTACTATTTTTTATTATTATTATTTTGTTAAGAGCACCTGTGCTTCTGGTGGACAAAGGGCGCCCTCTGCTGGAAGATTCACACAATGACGCCTGGTCTTTAAGCTATGTAGTGTTTTGATTACCTCTCCCCATTGCTCATCATTCAAATGACAGATCCGTCTCCACGCTCTCTCGTTGCCCCCCGGTTCCTAGAACAGCCCCAGCATGAGCACCGAGTGGAGCAGTCAGTGGCGTAGCGTGGGTTGTCAGCACCCGGGGCAAGGCAAGTAATTTGCGCCCCCTAACCCATGGATTTGCGCTCCCTAACCCGTGGATTTGCGCCCCCTAACCCTAACCCCCAGATGTTGTGCCCGGTGCGGCCTGCCCCCCCTGCACCCCCCATGCTACGCCACTGGGAGCAGTCCAGCTTCCCCAGAGCTGGATTTCATGGTGTCATGCCTAAGCATTGAAGGCAGAGGAGAGCAACCTGGAGAAGAATTTGCCGAGTAGAGTTGGGGCGAGAAAGCAGCCCTGTTTCACACTGATCTTTATAGGGAAGGCATTTGAGGATGAGCTGCCATACTAGACAGTGCCATGCATGCTCTCGTGGAAGGGACACAATCATCTTGGTGCAACCATAGCAAGTGACCAAAGGAGGCACGATCGCTGGAAAGAGTGCAGAGAGAACAAGCATTGTGGTACATCTACAGCAGCACAACCGGACGCCCAGCTGCAACAAAACATGTCTCTCCTCCATCGGTCTCTACAGCCACAACAGGTGCTGTAACACTTCCAACAGTTTGACTTCATCCCTGATGGTGAACTCTTATCAGAATAATAATAATAATAATAATAATAATAATAATAATAATAATAATTTATTTGTACCCTGTCCATCCGACTGGGTTTCTCCAGCCACTCTGGGCAGCTTCCAACAAAGATTAAAAATACATTAAAATGTCACACATTAAAAACTTCCCTGAACAGGGCTGCCTTCAGATGTCTTGCAAATGTCAGGTAGTTGTTTATCTCTTTGACATCTGGTGGGAGGGCGTTCCACAGGGTGGGCCGCCACTACCGAGAAGGCCCTCTGCCTGGTTCCCTGTAGCTTTGCTTCTTGCAATGAGGGAACTGCCAGAAGGCCCTCGGCTCTGGACCTCAGCGTCTGGGCAGAACGATGGGGGTGGAGACGCTCCTTCAGGTATACAGGACCGAGGCCGTTTAAGGCTTTAAAGGTCTACACCATACTTTGAATTGTGCTTGGAAATGTACTGGGAGCCAATGTAGGTCTTTCAAGACCAGTGTTATATGGTCCCGGCAGCCAACAACAGAGGAAATACATGGCTGATTTGTTTGTGTATCTGCAGCAGGGTTTGTTCCTGGTAGATTCCAGGAATGTCTTAAGCCTGGTCCCTGGCTTCCCATAAGGACATAGGAACAGCCTCCTGCATCAGGCCAGCCTAGTCCAGCATCCTGTTCTCACAGTGGCCAACCTTCTCCCCTCCTGTGGTTTCCAGCAGCTGGTGTCCAGAAGCCTTGCTGCCTTCAGCTGTGAAGGCAGAGCCGAGGTCTCACCATGAACTTGTCTAACCCTCTTTTAAAGCCATTTAAGGTCCCCATTGCTTACTGGGGGAGGGAGTTCCACAGTTGAATTTTGTGCTGCATGAAAAAGTCTCTTCTTTTATCTGTCCTGAACCTTCAGCTTCACTGGATGTCCAAGAGTTCTAGTGTTTTGAGAGAGGGAGAAAAACTCTCTCGCCATGCCCAGCATGATTTTATTAATGTCTATCATGTCACTTGGGACACGGGTGGCGCTGTGGGTTAAACCACTGAGCCTAGGACTTGCCGATCAGAAGGTCGGCAGTTCGAATCCCCGCGATGGGGTGAGTTCCCGTTGCTCGGTCTCTACCTAGCAGTTTGAAAGCACGTCAAAGTGCAAGTAGATAAATAGGTACCACTCCGTCGGGAAGGTAAACGGTGTTTCCGTGCGCTGCTCTGCTTTGCCAGAAGCGGCTTAGTCATGCTGGCCACATGACCCGGAAGCTGTACGCCGGCTCCCTCGGCCAATAAAGCGAAATGAGCGCCGCAACCCCAGAGTCGGCTACGACTGGACCTAATGGTCAGGGGTCCCTTTACCTTTTTATCATGTAACTGCATAGAACAGGGGTCAGCAAACTTTTCCAGCCGGGGGCCGGTCCACTGTCCCTCAGACCTTGTGGGGGGCCGGACTATATTAGGTGGAGGGAATGAACAAATTCCTATGCCCCACAAATAACCCAGAGATGCATTTTAAATGAAAGCACACATTCTACTCATGTAAAAACATGCTGATTCCCAGACTGTCCACGGGCGGATTTAGAAGGCGATTGGGCTGGATCTGGCCCCCGGGCCTTAGGTTGCCTACCCATGGCATAGAATAGTTTTAGAGTTTGAAGGGACCCCAAGGGTCATCTAGTCCAACCCCCTGCAATGCAGGAATGCCTCGCCTTTTCTCTGATCTAAAATGCCCCAAACGCTGCAACCTTTCAGGAGAGTCGCTCCAGCCCCTTGACCGTTTTGGTTGCCCTTTCCCGAGCCTGTCCCAACTCTCTCACATCCCTTTGGCCGCGAGAACCGCGTGCAGCCTTCCCAATGCGGTCGCGCCATAGGTTTATGGTGTATAGATCGCCTTATGATCCCAGGATCGCTGGCATGAAATTGCGAGGAACGAGAGAGGGAGAGGTCCGGTGTGTGTGTGTTCGAGAGCGCCTGGCGCGCTTCTGCAAATCGTCTCCGGCGAGCTGCAAATGCGCGCATCTTGCAGAGAGCCCTTTGCAGGATCCCACCCCTTCTCTCTCCCCCCTCCCCTCGCCCGCCCCACTCTCTCCACCCCAATCAGGTCCGGGAGGGGTCCGCCTGCAGCTGGGATGGCTGCCTGGGAGCAAGAAGAGGACGGGGAGGTGGTGTTTGTGTTTGGTGGGGGGAGAGGCTAAAAATACGCACCGGCAGGAGGAGCAAAGTCCCCGGCAGGGGAGCGCAGTCGTGGCGGGGAGGCGGGGGCGCTGGCCAGCCTGAGCGAGCGGGGCAGCCCTCCAAGCCCAGGCACAGCAAGGGGGGCAGGGAGGCTATGGGCTGGCGGGGGGCGGGAGGAGGAGGGCCATCAGCTGGGCCGGGCTGATAGCCTATCTCCCGGGTAAAAGGGAGCAGGCCGCCTCCTCGCCTCCTCCTCCGCGCCAGCCGCTGTCAGATGATGGGCAGCATCGCCAGGGAGCCCGCCGACGGAGCCATGGAGCCCCGCGCCGAGCTGAGCGCCCCCGAGACGCGCGCCCCCGTCAAGCGGGACTACCATCACCGGTAAGGGGGCAGCCGGGCCATCGGGGCGTGGGGAGGCGCTGCTACCTCCAGACCTAGGGAGAGCATGCCGGGCGGCATCCGTCGAACCGGAGAGCTGGAAGGGGGACCCCAGCGGTCATCCAGTCCAACCCCCTTGCAAGGCAGCAATCACAGCTCAAGACTCCCGGGCAGATGGCCAGCTAAGCTTTGCAGCCAAGGAAGGAGAGTCCGCGACTCTCAGGCTGCTGCCAGCTGCTCTGCGGAGTTGGGGGGCGGGAAAAGGGGGCAGCGGGCTCCCCTCTGAGCGCATTGGGCAAGGGAGTGTTTTTGAGCGAGATCTCTTGGCAATGGCTGTGATGTTTGTTTATCCAGTGGCAGGGAGTTCCTCTGGTCCCCTTTGAGGATGTGGGGGCTTGTTGGGCAGGGGTGGGGGAATATGTCTCTCTTCAGCTGCATATGGTGCGTGGGGGGGACGGGGGGGCAATGAAGAAAGTGGATTATTGAGGGGAGCAGCGCAGCTCCCGCCTCCTCCACCTGCACTGGTGGATTTGCAATGGTTGCTGATATAATCCCTGGCCAAGTTCAAGGTGTTACTTAACAGCCTTGTTACCTGTTACTTAACCAATTTAACTGCAAGATCACCTCGCCCCACAAACGCCTAATTTGACTGCTCTGCCACATAAGACCTAAATACTCTAGATTTTAGGGTGACAGCACGCTCACTTTGGAACTGCCTGCCTCTTGACATCAGGAAGGTGTCTTCACTGCGCTCTCTTCATTGCCTGCTAAAATCATTTTCGTTAGGGCAAGCCTACCCAGGTGTTCAGAAAGTGGATGCTAGTCTTAATCGGTTTTTAGTCCATTGCCATTTTAATGTTACGGATGTCTTCAATTATTATTGCTAATTTTTCTTGCCGATAATTTTATTGTTTTATCTCTTTCGTGAACCGCTTGGAGGTTTCTCCTTTACAATCAAGTAGGGTAAAAATGAAGGGTGGCACTGTGGGTAAAACCTCAGTGCCTAGGACTTGCTGATCGCAAGGTCGGCGGTTCGAATCCCCGCAGCGGGGTGAGCTCCCGTCTTTCGGTCCCAGCTCCTGCCCACCTAGCAGTTTGAAAGCACCCCTAAGTGCAAGTAGATAAATAGGTACCACTTTATAGCGGGAAGGTAAACGGTGTTTCTGTGTGCTGCGCTGGTGCTGGCTCGCCAGTTGCAGCTTCGTCACGCTGGCCACGTAACCCAGAAGTGTCTCCGGACAGCGCTGGCCCCCGGCCTCTTAAGTGAGATGGGCGCGCAACCCTAGAGTCGGTCACGACTGGCCCGTATGGGCAGGGGTACCTTTACCTTTACCTTTAGGGTAAAAATGAAATAAATGTTACTGGAGACGGGTGAGGAGCAAGGCCCTTCCTGGTCAGAGAACGAAGCTTTGCTGCATCCAGAGTGTCCTCTCTTCCACTTCAGGGCTCATTTCCATCTCAAAAGCGTTTTCTGCTCTAATAACTTGTATTGTCTCCCCCCCACAGTCCTTCTCCTCCTCCTCTCCTGGCAAGGCCTTTCCTTGCTTTCTCCTCCTGCTGGCTCTTTGGGGCCAGGACTACACGCTCCCCCCTCCCCAAGGACAATGTCAGCAGGGAAGCTGCCCTGAAGGCAGAGGACCCAAAGGCCAGGAAGGCGGGGGGGGGGGGAATGGGGTGTCCCTGGAGGGCGGTCAGTCCTGAACTGCCAAACAGCATTGCAGGCCCAGAATCTCAAGCTGGGGGAGATAGGAGGGGAAGGACTTTTCCTCTGGGGTGCTCCTGTATTATTATTATTATTGTTGTTGTTGTTTATTCTAATTTCTGTTATTTTATTTATATCCCACCTTTTTCTCCACAGAGCTCAAGGGGGCATTTATTTATTTTTTAATATAAATTTTTATTAGTTTTTTTTTAACATACCATTTTCAACAGTAATTAAACATATTTTTACATCTTATTCAAATTTTTTTTGACTTCCATCAGTCCTGTCTGAAAATTTTTCCAATCTAATCTCTTAGTATACATTTCTTATTTTCCCTGTTACATTTAAAACTCATAACCAATATCTCTGTTCTTTATCTACTTTGTAGCGCTTCATATATTCTTCCTTACAAAACTTCTTGTACTCCCACTAGCGTAATTTGTTGGTTACAATTGCTCTTCAAATAGCTCATATACTTCTTCAAATCTTCTGTAAATCTCTGGTCCCGCAGGTTTCGAATCCTTCCTGTCATTTCGTCCAATTCTGCATAGTCCATTATTTTCGTCCGCCATTCTTCCTTCGTCGGAATTTCTTCTTGTTTCCTCAAGGGGGCGTTTAATCCCCCACAACAACCCTGTGAGGTAGGTTAGGCTGAGAGGCAGTAAGGGACTGCCCCAGGTCACATCCAGTGGGCTCTGTGGCTGAGTGGGGAGTTGCACCCTGGTCCCCTGTGTCCTAGTCTAACACTCTAACCACTATGCCACGCTGTCTCTCAACAACAAGGGTCCCTCCTCCGAGCATGGGCGGCTGAATATGCAGCCTAGGTGGGGGTGTCAAAAGATCCCTCCTGAGGACCTTCTGTGGCAAAGGTGTCACTGGGCCCTTGTGACATCTCCTTCCTTCCTTCCTTCCTTCCTTCCTTCCTTCCTTTCTTTCTTTCTTTCTTTCTTTCTTTCTTTCTTTCTTTCCTTCCAATTTTTTCAAATTAATTTTCCAAAAATTCAAAAACAAACAGACATACAAACATACATACATCCTGTTTCAATCTTGGTAACATTATTAAGTGACTTCCTCAAATCCATTTGACTGAATTTCGTTATATATCATTTTAACAGCTTTCCAAAATCAATTTTCTCCAAAAATTCACTTGATCGCTTAACATCTTTTGTTCTTTCTAATTTAGCTTTAAACATCTTAAATCTTATCCTTACATATTTCAGTCCTAAGCCTATCTAATATTTGCAAGCTTTTCCAGTTAAGTTATCTTGACATATTTAGCTAAATAGTCTTTAAATTTCTTCCATTCTTCCTGGTACTCCTCCTCCTTCTGGTTGCGGAGTCTTTCAGTCAGGTCAGCCAGCTCCAGAAAAATCCATCATCTTTATCTGCCATGTGACATCTCCTTTCAAACGCCAGTAAGGAACCCCGATCAGCCTCATCTGCATTCCAAGAGGGGTTTGGTTCAGATCTGGGTCAGGGAAGCTTGGGAACTTGACGGCTCATTCCTCACTTCCTTCAGATTCCGCTCACCTCCTGTTGGCAAGGAGGGTGGGAGGGAACCTGCCCTCGTGGCTTTTCCTGCTTCCCAGTTGCACCCGTGGCTGCCTGCGGGGGGCCTGGTCCATCAGGGCAAAATGGGGCACTGCCAGCTTCCTACTTTCGACCAGGTGACGCTGGGGGTCCCTTGCAACTCTAGGTAAAGGTAAAGGGACCCCTGGCCATTAGGTCCAGTCGTGGCCGACTCTGGGGTTGCGCTGCTCATCTTGCTTTATTGGCCGAGGGAGCCGGCGTACAGCTTCCGGGTCATGTGGCCAGCATGACTAAGCCGCTTCTGGCGAACCACAGCAGCGCACGGAAACGCCGTTTACCTTCCCGCCGGAGTGGTACCTATTTATCTACTTGCACTTGGATGGGCTTTCGGACTGCTAGGTTGGCAGGAGCAGGGACCGAGCAACGGGAGCTCACCCCATCGTGGGGATTTGAACCGCCGACCTTATGATCGGCAAGTCCTAGGCTCTGTGGTTTAACCCACAGTGCCACCCACGTCCCTCCCTTCCAACTCTACAATTGTACAAATCCACAGTCACTCTGTCTCAGTGTTCAGCTGCAATCTAGAGACCTCTTGGGAGATAGGGAGAAGGGGAAGAGGACACTGGCAGGCAGCAAAGCCACCCGTTGGGACTGGGGTGGGTGGAGCAGAAGGCCAACCAGAAGAGACTGACCCAGTGCCATCAGTTTTTGCTTTGTCCCCATGATTTGTTAATTGGTGGTGTAGGCTTAGGGGTGAGCAGAGAGCGACCCACGTTTGCCGATGAGACCAAATTGTTTCAGGTAGCTAATGCAAAAAGGGATTGTGGAGAGCTCCGAAAGGTTCTGTCCAAGCTGAGTGAGTAGATTTAAAAAGGGCAAGTGAGGTTCAGTGAAAGGAAGTGCAAATTGATGCACGTTTGGGCAAAGCGATCTTTTATATATTCTATAAACTTCCGCGGGAATGAGACCTTGGGGTCGCAGTAGATCGCTGGAGGAAGCTGGTGATCAGGTGTGCGGCAGCCATAAAAATAAAAGGCAAACTCCCTGCTAGGTATCCTCTGGAAAGGAATCGAAACTGCCAGTAATGTAAGGCTGTTATACAAATCTACGGTGTGACCAGATTTGCAATACTATTCATGATTCTAGCCACCTCACCTATCCAAAGGACATTGCAGGTTGGAAAAGGTTCAGAAAGGGGACACCCAAATGACTGAGGGGATGGAGCGAATCCCCTATGCCAGTGGCTTTCAACCAGTGTGCCGTGGCACCCTGGGGTGCCTTGAATGATGGTCAGGGGTGCTATGGGCAACACTGGCCTCTGTCCCTCTTTCCTTCCCTCCCTCCTCTGATGCGCTCTTGCATCTCTGCCTCCCAAAGGCTTGCACAGCTGTTTAATGCAGCAGCCCTGGCTGCAAGCTCCAGGGGCGAATGATGCCTCTGGGATGATGATGATGATGATGATGATGATGGTGATGATAATAATAATAATTTATTTATTTGTACCCCGCCCATCTGGCTGGGTTTCCCCAGCTACGCTGGGCAGCTTCCCACAAAGATTAAAAATACGTTACAATGTCACACATTAAAAACTCCCCTTCAGATGTCTTCTAAATGTCAGGTAGTTGTTTCTCTCTTTGACATCTGATGGGAGGGCGTTCCACAGGGCAGGTGCCACCACCGAGAAAGCCCTCTGCCTGGTTCCCTGTAGCTTTGCTTCTCACAGTGAGGGAACCACCAGAAGGCCCTCAGCGCTGGACCTCAGTGTCCAGGCAGAACGATGGGGGTGGAGATGCTCCTTCAGGTATACTGGACCGAGGCCGTTTAGGGCTTTAAAGGTGAGCACAAACACTTTGAATTGTGCTCAGAAATGTACTGGGAGCCAGTGTAGGTCAGTGTAGACAGTATTGAGCTAAATGGACCAAGGGTCTAATTCAGTATAGAGCAACGTCTTGTGGCTTTAAAAGGAGGTAAGACAAATTCATGGAGGAGAGAGCTATCGAGGGCTACTAGCCATGTTGGCCTCCACAGTCAGAGGCAGCAGTGCTTCTGAAAGCCAGTTGTTGCAAACCACGGGGGGGAGAGGGCTCTTGTGTTCGAATCTTGCATAACAGGTTTCCCATTGGGTGGCCACTGTGAGAACAGGATACTGAGCTTTGGTCTGATCCAGCAACCTATTTTGATGTTCTTTAAAAAAAAATTATTAACATATAAAACACATACATCTGTATACATTTACACAATACACGTACACAACACACTACCTTATTTTCATAACATAAAACATACCTACATTACTCTATATAATACCTACCTATACTGTACATTTCAACATACAGTGGTACCTCAGGTTACATACGCTTCAGGTTACAGACTCCACTAACCCAGAAATAGTGCTTCAGGTTAAGAACTTTGCTTCAGGATGAGAACAGAAATCGTGCTCCGGCGGCACATCGGCAGCAGAAGGCCCCATTAGCTAAAGTGGTGCTTCAGGTTAAGAACAGTTTCAGGTTAAGTACGGACCTCCAGAATGAATTAAGTACTTAACCTGAGGTACCACTGTACCTACACTCCTGCCCTACATGGACACCCACCAAGTGGCTTGACTTCCAGCCGTTCTTGTTACGCTGCTTTATTTTTCCAACTGGCTTAAACGTGTTTCATTATTTCTTTAATGTTTTCTTCTATCTTGACTTTGCTTTGCTTTCACCCTAATCATTTTCTGGATTCACTCAATATCTGTCAGAAATTCTACTTTTTCCACATAAATTTTGATGTTTTCCTTAATGATAGCCCACTCCTTATTCACTTTTTGTACCACATCTCCTCTTGTCCTCCCTGTTAGTTCGGCAATATGGAAGTATTCCATCATTTTAGATAACCAGTCTGTTTTGGTTGGGACGCTGCTGCTTTTCCAATTTTTGGCAGTCAGTAACCTTGCCGGCGTAGTTGCATACATACCGTATTTTTCGCTCTATAAGACGCACCAGACCATAAGACGCACCTAGTTTTTGTAGGAGGAAAACAAGAAAAAAAATATTCTGAATCTCAGAAGCCAGAACAGTAAGCGGGATCGCTGCGCAGCGAAAGCAGCGATCCCTCTTGCTGTTCTGGCTTCTGGGATAGCTGTGCAGCCTGCATTCGCTCCATAAGACACACACACATTTCCCCTTACTTTTTAGGAGGGAAAAAGTGAGTCTTATAGAGCAAAAAATATGGTAAATGTTGGTTTGACCATTCTTTTTATTTCCTCTGACATGATACCTAGGAGAAAGGATTCTGTTTTTTCCCCCAAATGAAAATCTAAACATCTTTTTCAATTCGTTATAGATATTTCCCCAGAATCCCACTATCCCAGAATCCCACTATCAGTATCTTCTGATGTTCTTATGTAAGCGTGAGCCATGGAAATTGCAGGGTCAGCTCTGGGAGCCGCAGGCAAAGTGGTGTCTTGCCAGAGTCAGGGCTATTTGCACTGGCTCAAAGCAAACAGGAGGGTCTCTCACCTTTGGCCAGGGCCTCTGCTCATCCTACCAGGAAGGCTTCTGGCTACACACCTCCTTCCTGGCCTCTCCTGGCGGACCTTGCTTTGGCAAGAGAGGGATCCGTCCTCAAGGGAGGAAAGGTCGCCCTCCTGTGTGGGCATTGCCTGAGGCCATTACATCAGCCGGCGCTGGGGGAAGCAGACAGGGGACCCTTTCCAAACTCTGATAGGGAAGGTAAAGCTACCCCTTATGATGCAAGGCTCTGACGCACGCCCTGAGGTCAGGGCCCTCCCTTGGCAGCCCAAGGCCTTTCTGCTAACACCTCCCTGGGACAGGGTGGACAGGACGAATCGCTGCATTCCCATGGGCTGGACCTGATGACTTCTTGGGTCCTGTTGTAAGCAACACCTGCCCTTCTTCCCTTATGGGGTATCCAAGAGCCCATATAGAGTCCTCAAGTGGGTTCCCTATTGGTAGGAGAAAATAACACAGGCCAACCAGAGACTATTGAGAAGCAAAGCAGCTAGTAAGCCTGATCTTTATTGAACTGTTGCAACAGGGTGCTCCCCTCACACACAGGAGAGAGGAGAAGGACCCAGAACCAAGGTGTGCCTGCCCTTATATAGACATTTTAAATTCCCTGCCCTGGAGCTCAAGACCACCCCTCCATACATCATACCTACATCACAGAAGGGGTGTAACCCAAGACCACCCCCCACAAACATCATCCCTACATCACAGAAAAGGCGCTCTACAACAGAAATTTGAATGTTGTTGTTTTTCCTGTCTGCCAGGTTTATCTGATAATGCTTTATCTGATTGCCTTCCCTGGTAGTCTGCCCATTCCTTTGAGATGGTGATTACCCAATTCCTGAGACAATGGGAAGGTTCCCTCACCCCCTCCCTCCTTGCAGAGAAAACATTTGGTCAGTTTGGGAATCAAAATGGTTTCAGGATGGTCTTCCTGTGCTGCTCCAGACATGTGGTCCACATATCTATCATAGCTGTCAACGTTTCCCTATTTTTAAGGGAAATTCCCTTATTCCGAATAGGATTCCTCGCAAGAAAAGGGAAAAGTTGACAGCTATGATATCTATGTACGTGCTTGGCTGGTACATTTATGGACATTTATTATATATATATAAGACCTTAAATTTTTTTATTACTGTCCTTTCCAATGCCACGATTCTACGATTCTTCACTACTAGCATTTTGCGGCTGGCCACGGGGCCTTAATGGCAGGCTTTGTGCTTGGACGTGGCTGCGTCTCCCCAGTTAAGGAGCTGGCAAGCAGCCTCTGGCAGGCACTGACTCCTTCCCTACAAAGCGGTCAGCTCCCTCCCTCCGTCCCTTGCTCATTCAAGGAATCTGCTTGAAGTCTTCCAACTAGGCCACATTGCATTTAATGTAGAACTTGGAAGCTCCTTTGGAAGACTGTGAGTGTGAGATCTGGCTTGTGCGTTTTGTTAGCAAGGAAGATTAGTTTCTAGACCTCATGGTGAGGGTGGCAAGGCCTTCCCCAAAGGCAAGGTTGGTTTCAGCTTGTGAAGGGGTGGTGTGGGAATTTAAGCAGTTAGGTAAAGGGACCCCTGAAAAGGCGAGGCATTCCTGCATTGCAGGGGGTTGGACTAGATGACCCTTGGGGTCCCTTCAAACTCTAAAACTATTCTATGCCATGGGTAGGCAACCTAAGGCCCGGGGGCCAGATCCAGCCCAATTGCCTTCTAAATCCGCCCGTGGACAGTCTGGGAATCAGCATGTTTTTACATGAGTAGATTATGTCCTTTTATTTAAAATGCATCTCTGGGTTATTTGTGGGGCCTGCCTGGTGTTTTTACATGAGTAGAATGTGTGCTTTCATTTAAAATGCATCTCTCGGTTATTTGTGGGGCATAGGAATTTGTTCATTCCCTCCACCCAATATAGTCCGGCCCCCCACAAGGTCTGAGGGACAGTGGACCGGCCCCCTGCTGGAAAAGTTTGCTGACCCCTGTTCTATGCAGTTACATGATTAAAAGGTAAAGGTAAAGGGACCCCTGACCATTAGGTCCAGTCGTGGCCGACTCTGGGGTTGCGGCGCTCATTTCGCTTTATTGGCCGAGGGAGCCGGCGTACAGCTTCCGGGTCATGTGGCCTGCAGGACTAAGCCAGCAGGTGAACCAGAGCAGTGCAGGGAAATGCCGTTTACTTTCCCACCAGAGCGGTACCTATTTATCTACTTGCACTTTGACATGCTTTCGAACTGCTAGGTTGGCAGGAGCAGGGACTGAGCAACGGGAGCTCACCCCGTCGCGGGGATTCAAACCACCGACCTTCTGATCGGCACGCCCTAGGCTCTGTGGTTTAGACCACAGCACCACCTGTGTCCCACAGCAGTTAAAGGTAAAGGGACCCCTGACCATTAGGTCCAGTCGTGACCGACTCTGGGGTTGTGGCGCTCATCTCGCTTTATTGGCCGAGGGAGCCGGCGTACAGCTTCCGGGTCATGTGGCCAGCATGGCTAAGCCGCTTCTGGCGAACCAGAGCAGCGCACGGAAATGCCGTTTACCTTCCTGCCGGAGCGGTACCTATTTATCTACTTGCACTTTGACATGCTTTTGAACTGCTAGGTTGGCAGGAGCTGGGACCGAGCAACAGGAGCTCACCCCGTCGCGGGGATTCGAACCACCGACCTTCTGATCGGCAAGCCCTAGGCTCTGTGGTTTAGACCACAGTGCCACCCGTGTCCCATAGCAGTTAAAGGTAAAGGGACCCCTGAACATTAGGTCCAGTTGTAACCAACTCTGGGGGTGTGGTGCTCATCTCGCTTTATTGGCCGAGGGAGCCGGTGTACAGCTTCTGGGTCATGTGGCCAGCTAAGCCGCTTCTGGCGAACCAGAACAGCGCACCTTCCCGCCAGAGCGGTACCTATTTATCTATTTGCACTTTTGACGTGCTTTCAAACTGCTAGGTTGGCAGGAGCAGGGACTGAACAATGGGAGCTCACCCCATCGCGGAGATTCAAACCACCGACCTTCTGATCGGCAAGCCCTAGGCTCTGTGGTTTAGACCACAGCGCCACCCGCGTCCCACAGCAATTAGGGATGCTCAAAAAAGACTTCATGGAACACATTGCTGAAAACATTAAGACCACCGGCCAGAAGCTCTTTAAATATATTAGCAGCAGGAAACCATCTAGGGAGGCAGTTGGATGACAAGGGAGTCAAAGGAGGATAAGGAAATTGCAGAGACGCTGAATGAGTTACTTGCATCAGTCTTCATAATGCAAGATGTTGGACGCACCCCAGGGCCTGAACCAACTTTTGCAGAAGGTGAGTCCTGGAAAGACAGATAGTAGTGAGGAGAGGTAAAATTCTAGGCCTGGAAGTCATTAAGTTGTCTTGTGCTTGAATCCTGCAAGCTGGTTTCCCATAGGTTGGCCACTGTGAGAACAGAATGCTGGAATAGTTGGGTCCTTGGCTTGATCCAGCAGGCTGTTCCTCTCTCCAAAGAACCCAGGAGGTAGTTGTCAGGACCGGAATCAGGGTGGTGTGGGAAGGGGTGATCTCACCAAGAGGGATGCTGATGAGTGGATGGCCTTTTCCCTTTCAAGAAAATGACCTTTGCAACCCCGGAATATTGACCCAGCCAGCTGCAGCAACCTGGCCCCCAAACAAGCCACAGGCACTTCCAGATGCAGTGATTATTTTGCACTCATCCTGATTAAGGACACCTCTTCCCATATGAACCTACTCGGTCCCCCTGAGATCATCTTCTGAAACCCTCCTTTGTGTGCCTCCTTGAGAGGTCCGGAGGGTGGCAACACGAGAACGGGGCCTTCTCTGCAGTGGCTCCCCGTCTATGGAATGCTCTCCCCAGGGAAGTTCGCCTGGCACCTTCATGATACACCTTTAGGTACCAGGTAAAAACATTGCTTTTTAACTAGGTTGATTTGATTGACATCCTATGCCGTTTTAAAATGTTTTTTTTTTGGGGGGGTGTTATTGGGTTGCTGTTTTTATTTCGATTATGCATTTTGTGGTTTTATATTTTGATTTTGCTCTGTGAACTGCCCTGAGACCCCCAGGTATAGGGCAGTATATAAATTCAATTAATAATAATAATAATAATAATAATAATAATAATAATAATAATTGTTATGTACTGAAGTTCTCACCCTGGGCCAGCAGGGGGATACTGTAGATTGTTTTCATTCAGGTCCACATATGCAAATAAGGGATTGAAAGTGACGTTCAGTGATTGCATAGTTACAGAAAATGGTTACAGTTGCGTTGTACTGGAGCTCTATATAAGCAGGCTGGCTGAATCCTTCAGTTCAGTTCTGTTCTGGCCTGTGAATAAACAAGAGCTGTTTGAAGAATCGCTGTGTCGTCTGATACGTTCACCCTCAACTTAATACTGGCGACGAAGGAGGGATTGATGGACATCAGAGCACAGCCAGATGCGGCCACCCTCTGAGCTGAGCTGAATCACTGAGCTGAAACACCGAGCAAAATAATAATAATAATAATAATAATAATAATAATAATAATAATAATAATAATAATTAGAAGAAGAAGAGCATATGCTGGATCAGGCCAGCATCCTGCTGTCATGGTGGCCAGCCAGTTGCCCATTTTGGGAAACTCACAAACCTGATCCAACAGAGGCCCATCTTCTGCTCTTGGTACTCTAACTTGCCAACTCCAAGAGGGAGTTTGTCACTTGGATTGCAAGCGCTGGGCAAGTTTGCGGCTCCTCCTGGCCAGTCAGTGCAGGGTGTGTGACTCTGCCCTGGTGGTCCTGGAGATTCACCTGGCAGAGTGAAAAGATAACTGCTGCTTCACCCATCCCTGTGGGCCTCTTCCTGAACTCTAGAGCCTCTGATGTATGTTGTCTACTCCTTCCGCCATAGCTGTCAACCGTCCCTTATTTGGCGGGAAAGTCCCTTATCCCAGCGCCGTGTCCTGCTGCTGTCCCTTATTGATGATGTCCCTTTAATTTCCCAGGTTTCAAAGGAAGCAGCTCCTCTCCCTCCCTCCCTGCCGGCCAGGGAGGAGGGAAGCTCCAGCTGTGTTGCTTGGATGTGTTGCTCCCCCAATAAGGAGTCTAAGAACGACTGGGGGGCGGTGGAGCTTGCATGCCTTGTGCCGATCAAATCGGCCGCATTGCCTGGGGACTTACCTTTGTTCAGCACTTCCCAGTGGAGAGGTGACAGTGGTTTCCCTTGCTGCATCCCCTTTGCCGGGTTGCTGCGCTGTGGGAACCACCGCTTGAGGCTTTGTTTGGCTGCTGGTTGGGCTTTCTGCCTTTGGCTTGGAGGGGCTCAGAAGTTGAACATACCCGTGCTAGGAAAATCCCTTATTTTGGCTGCTGATCCCTTATTTCCAAGGTTGCTGGTCCCTTATTTTCAAATCTGTAAGTTGACAGCTATGCCTTCCGCGCAGTGGGGAGACCCCCGGGGGAGAAAACAGAAGAGCAGCGTTTTGCCTAGGTGCCTTTGGAAGCAACAGTTGGGCAATTGCAGAGCTCCAGTAATGATTCTCAGTATCATAAAACATAATTAGAAAATGCCTGGGATGCCTGTGGCAGAATCCTCGCTCAGTGTCAGGGAATGTGGGTGGGAAAGAGGAGCCCGCGTTTTCTGGAAGGCTGTGCGTGTATAAGGGCTGGCGGATGGATTAAAAACTCCTTTGCCAGCTGGTCTGGGTATCGAGATCTTGCATTGAGGAATCTTTCGATGAACATTAGGTTCACGTGGGGTGTGTGTGCGTTAAACAGGGAAGGCTGAGTTTCATAGCTCATAAATCCCTGTAATGGGAAACCTGTTGACACAGCCTGCCCAGGAGCCCTGCTAATGTTACACAGCTACGCTTAGTGCCCTCCAGGCCAGCTCCCTCCCTCTCTGTGCATCAGCGATGCTGTGAGGCTCATCACACAGAGCCACCCAGGACCAGCAGCCACGAGTCAGGCCTGGGTGTGCAATAAGGTAAAGGTAAAGGGACCCCTGAGCATTAGGTCCAGTCGTGACCGACTCTGGGGTTGCGGCGCTCATCTCGCTTTACTGGCCAAGGGAGCTGGCGTACAGCTTCCGGGTCATGTGGCCAGCATGACTAAGCCGCTTCTGGCAAACCAGAGCAGCGCACGGAAAGCCATTTACCTTCACGCTGGAGCGGTACCTATTTATCTACTTGCACTAGTGTGCTTTTGAACTGCTAGGTGGGCAGGAGCAGGGACTGAGCAACGGGAGCTCACCCCGTTGCGGGGATTCGAAACGCCGACCTTCTGATTGGCAAGTCCAAGGCTCTGTGGTTTAACCCACAGCGCCACCCGCGTCCCTGGGTGTGCAACAGGTGCAGTGATAAAAATGGAAACCTGAAGAAATTGGATGCATGGGGGTCTTCCAGGAAGATTGGGCCATCTAGTCTAACCCCCTGATCTACAATTCGCACTCAGAACTCAGGGCTCTCCGTAGCCAGATGACCTCCCAAGTGTGACTTGGAGTAACTGGAAGATGGTTGGGCTTTCTCAGTTTCAAAAGGACTCTACACCAGTGAAGGCAGAGAGTGGAGTGTGTGTACCTTTCGAAAAAGGGTTTGGGTAGAAAACCTTCCATGACACTGCATCGCGGTTTCCTAGGTCCTTTCCAGACAAAGCACAGCCGATTAGATGGGACACCCAAATTGCCGGCAAGTCAGGGGGCAGATTGTGGCTCTTGGGGACCTCATGACACGGTCTCTCCTTTTCAGGATCTTTGTGAACCGGAGTCTGGCGCTGGAAAAGATCAAATGTTTCGGCTTTGACATGGACTACACTCTCGCAAGTAAGTAAGAGGCCGCCAGAAAACAAGCTTGCTCCATCTTCCATGTGACACAGAGGAGATGGGGAACAGACCCCCTGTGCATTTTAAGCTGAGGAACCAGGTGATAAAAGTTGTGCCTCATGATGGCTAAAAACTCTTGTTTTTATACTTTATTTTAATGCTTCCTTTCTGAATCACTTTGAGCTATTTTTGTGAAAAAGCAACTAATAAAGGGGGGATATACCGAGTCCTTGGGGGGTGTTGGGCTGTCATAGCCAACCCCCCATTTTTCCCCCTTATATCAAATACTAATACTAAATGGTTCCTCCTGTTCAGGGGCAGTCTACCTCTGAGTATACAAGCAACAGGGGAAAGTTAGCCCGGCTTGGGTGCTCCCAAGGGCACCTGGTTGCAGTTCTTGTCCACATTGCATAAATACTTCATTTTGATTGTTTTCTAAAATTTGCTTGTTTGTTTATTTATTATTTCATAAAATGTTTGCACCGCTTGACTGTAGAAAACATCGAAGCGGTTTTCAAAGAAGCCCCCAAACAAACAAAACACACACACACAAAAAACACAACACTAAGAAAATTAACAATAATTGAAGACGTTAAGTTAAAATAGCGATAGACTAAAAAATAATAATTGTTTAGGCTTGTTCATAATACCATGACACAGAATAAAAGTAGAATCCAGTTGCTACTCCAATGACTCTGGAATATCCAAAGCAAGATGATGAAAAAGAATTTGAGGATATTGAGAAATACAGAAGTGCAATTGGAAGTTTGCTTTATTTAGCAAACATATCCAGGCCTGACATAACAAATGCAACTAATGTACTTAGCAGAAAAACGTCCAGGCTTATAACGAATGGTTCCTTTAAAGTATCCTAAAACACGTTTCATTGCATTCCAATCTTGCTGTATTGGCTTGGACATTTTTCTGCTAAGTACGTTAGTTGCATTTGATATGTCAGGCCTGGATATGTTTGCTAAATAAAGCAAACTTCCATTTGCACTTCTGTATTTGTCAATGGATACGTTTGATCTTCTTGCAGTCCATGGGCCTCTCAAGAGTCTCCTCCAGCACCATAATTCAAAAGCATCAATTCTTCGGCGATCAGCCTTCTTGATGGTCCAGCTCTCACTTCCATATATCACTACTGGGAAAACCATAGCTTTAACTATACGGACCTTTGTTGGCAAGGTTAAAACGTATCCATTCTTCAGGAAAATCAGCCCTGAGTGCTCACTGGAAGGGCAGGTCCTGAAGCTGTGGCTCCAATACTTTGGCCACCTCATGAGAAGAGAAGACTCCCTGGAAAAGACCCTGATGTTGGGAAAGATGGAGGGCACAAGGAGAAGGGGATGACAGAGGACGAAATGGTTGGATAGTGTTCTCAAAGCTACAAACATGAGTCTGACTAAACTGCGGAAGGCAGTGGAAGACAGGAGTGCCTGGCGTGCTCTGGTCCATGGGGTCACGAAGAGTCGGACACGACTAAATGTCCAAACAACATTTGTCAATATCCTCAAATTCTTTTTCATCATCTTGCTTTGGATATTCTAGAGTCATTGGAGTAATCATTGCAAAGGGGGAAAAAGACCACCGGGCTGTATTTGATAGATGGGGCCCAAGATTTCCTGAGTTTGCTTTGCAACTTTTTTTGCGGGGGGCCAGTCAGACCAGCCTGGAAAGATAAACCCAGGAAATGCCTCCTCCAAAGGGCCAGATTTAGGTTTGATGAGGCCCTCAGCTACTGAAGATAATGGGGCCCTTTATATGTCCAGCTGTCCTTTGTCAACAACAAATTGTCGCTGTTTTTTGTGTTGAATATATATGCTATATGGTAATTTATGGACCTAATAGGTACCTAAAGCCATTTGGACATAACAAAATATGTATTTTATCAAAGTAATTGTTGAACTGAAATACAATTAAGAAGAAGTATATTAATAGTGAAATGCACACTGTTGCTGTATGTAGTTTTATTTTATTTGTTTTTTTATCTTGTATTTTGGAAATGTACATCCAGGGGTTTTTTCCCCTTCAGTTTTTTTTGGGGGCCCCCAAGAGCCCTAAGCTATAGTTTGTTTAGCTTATCTCTAAATCCTGCACTGCTCCCCAAACTGCTTTATGCCTCTGCAGTGTACAAATCTCCGGACTACGAGGAGCTGGCTTTTGAGCTGCTGCTGGAGCGCCTGGTGTCCATTGGCTACCCCCACGAGATCCTGGAGTATAGATACGACCCCACTTTCCCCACCAGGTAAGGGAGCAGCGATGGCTTGGCAGCCCAGAGGTGGCCAGGGAGAAAGGACCCACCCTCCTCACCCGCCCTCTCCTCTCCCTCAGGGGCCTCGTATTTGACGCCATGTACGGGAATTTGCTGAAGGTGGACTCCCACGGGAACCTGCTGGTCTGTGCCCACGGATTTCGCTTTCTCAAAGGGTAGGTGATGTCCTCCAACATAAGCAGGACCACATAACACCAGGGACCACATAACACCGGTCCTGAGAGACTTGCATTGGCTCCCAGTACGTTTCCGAGCACAATTCAAAGTGTTGGTGCTGATTTTTAAAGCCCTAAATGGCCTTGGTCCTGTATATCTGAAGGAGCGTCTCCAGCCCCATCGTTCAGCCCCGACACTGAGGTCCATCGCCGAGGGTCTTCTGGCGGTTCCCTCATTGCGAGATGTGAGGTTACAGGGAACCAGGCAGAGGGCCTTCTCGGTGGTGGCGCCCGCCCTGTGGAACGCCCTCCCTTCAGATGTGGAGGAAATAAGCAGCTATCTTATCTTTAAAAGACATCTGGAGACAGCCCTCTTTAGGGAAGTTTTTAATATTTAGTGCTGCATTGTTTTTAACACTCGATTGGGAGCCGCCCAGAGTGGCTGGGGAAACTCAGCCAGATGGGCGGGGTATAAATAATAAATTATTATTATTATATTTACTCTCTCCAGTCCCCAACAGCTGTGGGCTTCTGCTGCTCCTCCAAGAGAAACAGTCAGCCCTGGGAAGCCACAAGGAGAAGGTCCTCTTATGTCTCTTGGGATGGGGGGGGGGGCACACACACAGAAGAAGAAGTGTTTGGATTTGATATCCCGCCTTTCACTCCCCTTCAGGAGTCTCAAAGCGGTTAACATTCTCCTTTCCCTTCCTCCCCCACAACAAACACTCTGTGAGGTGAGTGGGGCTGAGAGACTTCAGAGAAGTGTGACTAGCCCAAGGTCACCCAGCAGCCGCATGTGGAGGAGCGGGGAAGCGAACCCGGTTCACCAGATTACGAGTCCACCGCTCTTAACCACTACACCACACTGGCTCACAGACGGATAGACTTTCCTTCATTGGATGTTTTTATGAAGATGCTGGGTGGCCATCTGCAGGGATTCTTTAGCTGTGGTTCCTGCATTGCAGGGGGTTGGACTGAATGACCTTTGTGGGTCCCTTCTGATTCTGTGATTCCAAAACATAAAAACAAAGAATGTCCTTACAAACCTTCAGACCTCCTTCCCTCCCTCCATGGGTTCCATTTCCAAAAATGTAAACTTTTTTCCTGCATCTTTTACCGTTACCAATCTATTTTTATATATACCGTATTTTTTGCTCTATAAGACTCACTTTTTCCCTCCTAAAAAGTAAGGGGAAATGTGTGTGCATCTTATGGAGCAAATGCAGGCTGCACAGCTATCACAGAAGCCAGACCAGCAAGAGGGATGGCTGCTTTCGCTGCACAGCGATCCCTCTTGTTGTTCTGGCTTCTGAGATTCAGAATTTTTTTCCTCTTGTTTTCCTTCTCCAAAAACGAGGTGCGTCTTGTGGTCTGGTGCGTCTTATAGAGTGAAAAATACTATATATATATATATATATATATATATATATATATATATATATATATAAATTTTTTTATTTTTTACCAACAACCAAACCACAAACAGTGAAACCCCCCAGGTAGCTGATACATTGGGTATACATAATCAATAATAACATATTCAAATCAACCATATGTACAATTTTATATACGTTAACACTCCTCCATTCACAAGGTTTATTTAACTTTTAACATTTTAATTGCCCCAAATTGTTCAAACCTACCCAAATAATTCAATATCTTCTCAAACCAATCCTCCTCTTGCTCACTGACCTGAAACCCTTTCATTCTGTGTATCTTCACAGTTAGATATTCTAAAATTATAATATTATTCAGTTTTTTCCTCCGTTGGTTCACCCCTAACTCTTCTGCATTTTTCCAGTTACTCTCTATAACCTGTCTGGCTGCAGTTACCATCTATTTTACCCATTTACATTCCTCTTTTGTTTTTAACTCGGTGCTACTCAGACGAATAAGAACCATTAAAATTGTGGGTAGGAAGGTGGGAATATCTAAATTAATACTTCTTATCAATCTATTATATCATATTAACCAAAGTTCATTTCGCTTTACAGGTGTCAATTGTTTACAGTGGTCTTTTAAGTATATTACAAATTTCTTCCAGTCTTTTAAGAAATACTTGGTCTTCCTGATTTGGTCTTCCTTTCAGTAGAGAATTTCCTATCTGTCTTCCAAAGCCTTTCCCAACCTGTCATTAATATATTATGTCCCACGTCTTTCGCCCATTTTATTGTAATGCATTTGACCTGCTCCTCTTTGGTGTCCCACTCCAAGAGCAGATTGTACATGTCTTTAACCTTCCCTCTGTGGGTTTTCCTACAGTAAGGTCACCAGATTTTTTCCAATGAATCCTGGGACACTTTAATCCTTTATTTATTTAATGAATTACTACACGTTTGGGACGTTGATGCTGCAGTGATGGCTGCAGCGCCTTGACCTCAACGGCCATGTTTCCCCTTCCTCCGAGGCTTCTATCTCCTTTCTCCATGAGCCTGGGCAGCCCCTGAGTTGTTTGTTCTTCAGTGGTGGTGGTGGGGAAGTGGTGCGCAGTGGGTCAGGCAGGGAAGGCGGAGAAGGAGGGCTGAGAGCGGCGGCGAGGCTCGGGCAGCACAATGCCTCCCTTCCCATCGGAGCAGCCCTAATCCCATTCCTACTTGTGTGCAAGCGGGCAGGGATCCCTCAGCTGGGAAGGGTGGCTTCACACTGCCTTTCGGAGCAGCCCCATCCCAACTGCTACTTGCATGCAACTCCTACTTGCATGCAGGCAGGAGGGGGAAGGGATCTCCCTTCCCATTGGAGCAGCCCCAATCCCATTCTTACTTGCGTGCAAGCAGGAGGAGGCAGGGATCCCTCAGCTGGGAAGGGAGGCTACCTGCTGCCTAACTGAGAGATCCCTGCTCCTTCCTGCTTGCACGCAAGTAGGAGTTGGGAGGCTGCTCCGATAGGCAGCGTGAAGCCTCCCTTCACAGCTTAGTTGCCAGGGTCAGGGAAGGTGGAGGCAGCCCGGAAGCTGCATCTTGGAGCCCCTGCACCACCATCATATGGGGACTTCTGAGCAGCTCCTGAAGCCAGCCAGAGCCAACTGCTCTGGGCTGCTGAGACTGTTGCTGCTGTTTCCCGGGGACATTAGATGAAATCCGGGGACGGAATTTGTCCGGGGACTTATTCACAAATCTGGGCACTGTCCCCAGGAAACGGGGACGTCTGGTAACCCTATCCTACAGGGCCAGAGCTGGCAGTCACCTTCTCAGGTGGGAGCAGCTGGTCTGATCTTGGTGGTGGCTTCATCCTGCCCCTTGGAAAGCTGTTTCACCTCCCCCTCTCTCCCCCACCAGCACATTTCTGCCTTGCATTGTTCTGATATCTGTTTTTTTTTACAAGATATTTATTAAGATTTTTTATAATATTACAATAAAATAAAATAAGAAAAAACAGAATAACAGAAATACAGAATAAAGAAACTTTTTAAGAAAAGAAAAACACACATACATTTTCAATTACTTATTTTCTTTTAACTTGTTTCCCTCCTCATACCTCCCTTTTTTGTATTCCACCCCAAATTGTTAGTTCAGCAAGTCCTTACCATTATATTATTACCTATTTATAATCCTTAAAGCATTACAGCTGGAAACCACTTAATTTCAATCCAACATCATTCTAACACTCATTAATTTTACAATATTTCTGTAGATAATCTTTAAATTTCTTCCAATCTTCTTCCACCGACTCTTCTCCCTGGTCTCGGATTCTGCCAGTCATTTCTGCCAATCCCATGTAGTCCATCACCTTTGTTCTGATATCTGGGATGGTTCTTTGCCCTCTAGTGCACACAGGGCCAGGTGGGAAGGAGAAGGGACCCACGGCAAGGTCACTCCCTGCCCTCGTGTCTCCCCAGAGCTTCCCAAGCTCTGGGCATCCAAATCACCAGCCTGGCATTTGCTTGCTCTGAACCAAGAACCCTTTGAGGTGTGTCCAAAGGGACCATGCTCTCACAGTGGCCAGCCAGGGAGTCGGAATTCTGCAAGCAGGATTCGAACGCAGGAGCAACTCTCCCCGCTCCTGTGTTGCTGGTATTCAGGAGGAGGCAGAACACAGCTCTGGTGGCCGCCAGTAGCCCTCTCTGCCATGAATTTGCCCAATCCAGGAGGCAGGATTGGGCCCCATATCTCCCCTCTCCTAGGGTCGGCCAGTTCAGATACCGTATTTTCACTCTATAAGATGCACCAGACCATAAGATGCACCTAGTTTTTGGAGGAGGAAAAGAAGAAGAAAAATATTCTGAATCCCAGAAGCCAGAACAGCAAGAGGGATCTCTGCGCAGTGAAAGCAGTGATCCCTCTTGCTGTTCTGGCTTCTGGGATAGCTGCGCAGCCTGCATTCGCTCCATAAGACACACACACACATTTCCCCTTACTTTTTAGGAGGGGAAAAGTGAGTCTTATAGAGCAAAAAATACGGTAATTGGTGTTGCTTTGCCTTTGAGTTTGCCCCCTTCCCTGCTAATTTCAAGGTCTCTGCCATTCTGAGAGCAGAACCAGCGCCCTCTTTGCCCTCCCTGCCAGCAAGATGCCCCTGCTCTCCTTTTCCCCACAGAGATGCCCCCCCTCTGTTTTTGTCCCTGGAACAGGCTGAGAATAGCTTTTGCAGGAGGGGGAGGCTGCAGTTGGGGGGGGGGATAGTTCCCAGCTGCTGTCATGATGCTAAATCCTGCCCAGATGACTTTCCCTTTCCTATAGCGCGGATATTTCCCTAAGTGCCAGGCTTATTGTCCCCGAAACGCACCAGCTCTGGCGTCCCTCCTGATGCCACGGGGCACACATCCCTCTTGCCTTAAACTAGGACAGGGTTGGGCAGCTGAGGGGTGCAAGGAATTGGCAGAGAAACGGGGAAGCCCCAGATTAGACGTTGGTCTGAATGCAGGCAGAGCCTCCATCAGCTGGGGAAAGCTGGGCTGCAAGGAGGCCCAGCTGATCACTGGGAAACAGGAAGAGACAGCGTGGTGCAGTGGTTAAAGTGTCGGATTGTGACCTGGGGGACCAGGGTTCAGTTCCCCACTGAGTCACGAAGCTCGCTGGGCGTGACCTTGGGGGTCAGTCCCTGCCCCTTGGTGCTACAGGGAAAAAGGTGGGATGGGAATAAATAAATAAACTTAAAAAGGCGATGGCAGCCAAAGCGGAGGACTTTCTCCTGCCCCCCCGCCACCCATGATATGGACAGAGTGGCTGGGAAGACTTCCCCCTCTTTCTCTTCTAAAAGCAGAACAGGGTTTCCGTGGGTCCAGAGCCAGCTTTTCACTCACCTGGCATCAGGTGATATCAGGTGCAGGGCAGGTAAGGCACAGCTGCCAGGGAACCATCCGGCCACACAAGCCCTCCCCCACCCATCACGGCTTTCAGCAGGGAGCAGAATGCCCACCTGAGGTCAAGTGGTTGACAAGTGACCCATAGGTCAGTGATTAACTGGAACCCTAAGGTACATCACTGCCAAATGACAGACAGGCTATTCAGGAGGTTCGCACAACACATAATTTAATTTTCCGTCGCAGGGTTTAGAAAAATTCATGGAGGAGAATGTTATTATTTTCGTTATTATCTGTGATTATATATGATGATAAGGGACACGGGTGGCGCTGTGGGTTAAACCACAGAGCCTAGGACTTGCCGATCGGAAGGTCGGCGGTTTGAATCCCCACGACGGGGTGAGCTCCCGTTGCTCGGTCCCTGCTCCTGCCAACCTAGCAGTTCGAAAGCACGTCAAAGTGCAAGTAGATAAATAGGTACCGCTCTGGCGGGAAGGTAAATGGCGTTTCCGTGCGCTGCTCTGGTTTGCCAGAAGCGGCTTAGTCATGCTGGCCACATGACCCGGAAGCTGTACGCTGGCTCCCTCGGCCAATAAAGCAAGATGAGCACTGCAACCCCAGAGTCGGCCATGACTGGACCTAATGGTCAGGGGTCTCTTTACCTTTTATATTTGATGATATTATTCTCCTCCATGAATTAATCAAAACCCCGTGTTGGAAAATTAAATTACATGCTGCCTGAATCCCCTGAGTAGTCTGTCCATCAGTTTGGAGGGGTCGGGGATGAACTTCAAATTTTATTTTATATACTGCCCCATCCCAAAGGAGCCCAGAACAGCAAGACAGTCACAATGGAGTGTGTATGTATCTCTCTCTCTGTGTAATCTCTCTTGCTGGGGAGAGTCTGCCTTTGTTCCCCCACCCAGTTTGAGGGTTTCTCATCAAGGCAACTTGTGGGATGCTGGATTGACTGGGTCCCCTCTGGCCCAATCCAGCAGCCAGCCAGGGGGCAGCGGTGAGCTATGGGGCCCCGATTCACCGCTCCCTTTGTGCACAGCCTTACTCTCAAAACCTCTGAACGGAGGGGGAGGTTTGGGGTTCCCAGTCTGCCGGTTCCTTCCAGCCCCCCTCACCTGCTTCCCATTATACACCCCCCCACCTCATGCCTGTGTGCTGTCCCCTCCCCCTTCCTGCTTTTAGGGCTGAGATCTGGAATTATTACCCCAACAAGTTCATCCAGAGGGATGACATGAAGAGGTTCCACATCCTGAACACATTATTCAACTTGACAGGTGAGTGCAGATGGGGGAGACAGCGACTGATGGCTCCTTGCCACAATAGCTCTGATAGGTAAAGGTAAAGGGACCCCTGACCATTAGGTCCAGTCGTGGCCGACTCTGGGGTTACGGTGCTCATCTCGCTTTATTGGCCGAGGGAGCCGGCGCACAGCTTCCGGGTCATGTGGCCAGCATGACTAAGCCGCTTCTGGCGAACCAGAGCAGCGCACAGAAACGCCGTTTACCTTCCCGCCGGAGCGGTACCTATTTATCTACTTGCAATTTTGACATGCTTTTGAACTGCTAGGTTGGCAGGAGCAGGGACCGAGCAACGGGAGCTCACCCCGCCACGGGGATTTGAACCGCCGACCTTCTGATCAGCAAGTCCTAGGCTCTGTGGTTTAACCCACAGCGCCACCCGTGTCCCAATAGTTCTGATCTTCCTCCACAATTAGAGGCAGAAATGCTGGAAGTTTCTGGAAGCCACAGGAGGGGAGAGTTGCTCTTGTGCTCTTATTCTGTTTGCTGGTTTCCCAGAAGAGGCATCTGGTTAGCCGCTGGGGGGAGAAGTGGGTGCCACCATTGGACTGAAACCGCCTTGGTCGTGCTGGTCAAGTGATCTCTAGCAGCCTAGGAACAGAGATGAAAGCTGTTTCCTGGTCCTGCTGGATCGCTCAGCGGCCTTTGATACCATTGACCATAACATCCTTCTGGACCACCTAGAGGAGCTGGGGGCACTGTTATACAGTGGTTCCGCTCCTTCCTCCTGGACGGTGTCCAGAAAGTGGTGATGGAGGATGAGTGTTCAGACCCCTGGGCTCTCACTTGTGGGGTGCCTCTGGGTTCTGTCCTCTCCCCCATGCTTTTTAACATCTACATGAAGCTGCTGGGAGAGATCATCATGGGGTTTGGGCTGGATGTTCATCAGTACAGTGGTACCTCGGGTTAAGTACTTAATTTGTGCCAGAGGTCCGTTCTTAATCTGAAACTGTTCTTAACCTGAAGCACCACTTTAGCTAATGGGGCCTCCCACTGTTCTCATCCTGAAGCAAAGTTCTTAACCCAAGGTACTATTTCTGGGTTAGCGGAGTCTGTAACCTGAAGCGTATGTAACCCGAGGTACCACTGTATGTGGATGATACCCAGCTCTACCCCTCCTTTAAATTGGAACCAGTGAACATCCTGTGTGAGTGTCTGGAGGCAGTATGGGTGGATGGCGGCTAACAAATTGAGGTTGAATCTGGACAAGACAGAAGTGCAGTCATACCTCGGGTTAAAGTAGCTTCCATTTGAGCATTTTCAGGTTGTGTTCCGCGGTGACCCGGAAGTAATGGAACGGGTTACTTCCGGGTTTTGCTGCTCGTGCATGCGCAGACGCTCAAAATGACGTCACGTGCATGCGCAGAAGCGGCGAATCGCGACCCGCGCACGTTCAGACGCAGGTTGCGTTCTGCTCAGGATGTGAACGGGGCTCCGGAACGGCAGGTGTGAGGGACTCCCTGGTCCTGAATGAAGTATCTGTGCCCATAAAGGACGAGGTGTGCAGCCTAGGAGTAATTTTGGACTCGCAGCTGCCCATGGAGACCTCTGGGTAGCTCTGGGAAGGGATCCCTGCACTTCAACTGACCTCTTCCTTTGAGGTGCCCCACTGACCTCTCCCCCCTCTTTTCCTGCAGAGACCTACCTGTTTGCCTGCCTGGTGGATTTTTTCACCAACTGCTCCAGATACGTGAAGTGAGTGCGATGGATTGTTTTGCCTGGGCGGTCTGTGTCGAGGGGGCACGAGGTGCAGAACAGTGCCGGGGGGAGGAAGGTGCCTGAAACAGTCTGGAAATCCAAACATCTGTTTGTGGTGTCTGTTCCTCTTTCCCCAGCTGTGACACAGGCTATAAACACGGGAACCTCTTCATGTCCTTCCGAAGCATGTTCCAAGATGTCCGAGACGCCATGGACTATGTCCACCTTTCAGTGAGCACCGCAGGGTGGGCAGTGAAGGGTGGGCATGGAGAACGACAAGGGAGCATCACCCACCTTTAGAAACCTTGCCCTCTGCCAACCTCCCCCAATTTGGCGTCCGCCAGATGTTTTAGACCTTGGCTTCCACCAGCCCAAATCCTCTCAAGATCTCATCAAAGCAAATGCAAGAGGTGTTGATGGATGGCTGGTGCTTTTATGTCATGCTGGGATCTGTGCTGGGGGGGGACATGTCTGGGGAAGCCCCGAGGAGGCCCTGCTGGCAGCCCCCTGCTGGCTAGAGTGGGGGGACTCTGATGACCTCTTTGTGTCTTCATCTTCTAGGGCTCCCTCAAGGAGAAGACGCTGGAGAATCTGGAGAAATATGTGGTCAAAGACGTGAGTGTTGCTCAGGCCTAGGTGCAAAATTGCTGTCAGACAGGAAGCTTTCTTTGGGGCTGACCCATTTGGCCCTTGACAGGCAGGCCTCTCCACCTTGAGCTCACCTTGCCTCCCACCAAGCCTGCTGAGGCAGGTGCCAGAGGGCCAGGAAGTGTGAGGCAGCTTCCGGCTCAGCAGCTGCAGCTGTCGGTGCAATTCCATTTTTCAAATTTCCTGTGCTCAGTCGTACTTCAGCAGCTGTTGACAAAGAATCTGGGGAGCGCAGATCCTTCCCCAAGGTCATTTCGCCCAGAGGAACCAGGGGGCTGAGCGACAAGTCCAGAAGTCCCTAATTTCAATCTCGTCTCTGCCCTGACTTCACTAAAAGGGGGTGGAGCTTAGGCAAGCCCCTCCCACCCAGCCTCAACCTTCCCTTCTGCAATATGGGGTAATCATACTCACCCTGCTGGGTGTTGCAAGGATTACATCAATCCGTTGAAGGTAAAGCCCTTTGATCACGCCAATGCAATTGGCAAATCCTAAGTATTAAAAGGTCGGGACACGGGTGGCGCTGTGGGTTAAACCACAGAGCCTAGGGCTTGCCAATCAGAAGGTCGGGAGTTCAAATCTCCGCAATGGGGTGAACTCCTGTTGCTCGGTCCCTGCTCCTGCCAACCTAGCAGTTCAAAAGCACGTCAACGTGCAAGTAGATAAATAGGTACCGCTCTGGCGGGAAGGTAAACGGCGTTTCCGTGCGCTGCTCTGGTTCGCCAGAAGCGGCTTAGTCATGCTGGCCACATGACCCGGAAGCTGTACGCCATCTCCCTCAGCCAATAAAGCGAGATGAGTGCCGCAACCCCAGAGTCGGTCATGACTGCACTTAATGGTCAGAGGCCCCTTTACCTTTAAGTATTAAAAGTAGGAGGTGCTTGGATTCTTCCTGGCTGGGATCTGAAGCCCCCTTATCCATCCTGAGGTCACCCAAAGGCGCCTGGGTGGGTGAAGCTGCTTGGGCATCACTTGCCGCTCTCAATATTGTTCCAAAAAAGAGCAAAGGTTAGGTTAGGTTTCTTGAACTGATGTACAGCTCCATTGGCGCCGGGGCTACATTCCAAGGCACCGAAGGCATCAGTGAAATCCTGTAGAATTGAAACCCATTGAGAAAGCCCAAAAAACACCCCTTTTTGCCACTGTTCCACCCTTTTAGTGACGTTTCAGTGACGCCTTTATGATGTTCTCTGGGGTTCAGCACAATGCGCATATACATGTTCACACACATATTGAACGTGCGTAAATGAGCGGGGGGGGGGGGGGTTGCCTGCATAAACTCCCACAGGGGAAAATTCCAACATGATTTACAATGAGAATAAAATGATAAAATTACTTCCAGAGAAAGGGCAAGGAGGAGGCTGCAGAACAGAAGTTTATAAAATGATGTGTGGTAGGGAGAAAGTGAATTGAGGAAAGTTTTTCTCCCTCAGGACCCTATTTTTTTACACTGGTACCTCGGGTTTCATACGCTTCAGGTTACATACGCTTCAGGTTACAGACTCGGCTAACCCAGAAATTTTACCTTGGGTTAAGAACTTTGCTTCAGGATGAGAACAGAAATTGCGCAGCAGTGGCAGCAGGAGGCCCCATTAGCTAAAGTGGTACCTCAGGTTAAGTACAGTTTCACGTTAAGAACGGACCTCCAGAACGAATTAAGTTCTTAACCCGAGGTAACACTGTATTTTAATTATTCAGTTTATTATCTACTTCTCACCATAAAGTCCCAGATGCTCTACAACAGTTTAAAATACAGTACAGCAGTACCTTGGTACTCGAACAACTTGCTTCCCGAACAAATTGGCTCCCGAATGCCACAAATCCGGAAGTAAGTGTTCTGGTTTGTGAGTGTTTTTCAGAAGCCAAATGTCTGACGCAGCTTCTGATTGAGTCAGGAAGCTCCTGCAGCCAATCGGAAGCTGCGCCTTGGTTTTTGAACGGTTTCAGGAGTCAAACGGACTCCCAGAATGGATTAAGTTAGAGAACCAAGGTACTACTGTATTAAGAACCCAGAAACATTTACCTCCTCTGATTGTGGAAGCGGAGCAATAGCTGTTGTGGCTAGTAGCCATCAATAGCCCTCTCCTCCATGACCTGGTCTGTTCCTAAAACCTTTTATTGGCATCACATACAACATCCAAAACAAAACAAATCAATACAGAATTACCACTTCCCCAGTGGCACAAAACATTTGCTAAAAGAAAGGAGGCAGAGCCGTCTGTCGTATAAAAGGTTCTACGAACGAATTGGTCTGTTCCCCTCTGAGGTCTTGACGCCTGCCTTCTTCATTTCCTCCTGCCTTGCTTGCACAGCCACGGGTGCCTCTCCTGCTCAGCCGCATGAAGGACCACGGGAAGGTCTTTTTGGCCACCAACAGTGACTACAACTACACAGATGTAAGTACGCCCCACCTGACCCCATGGCTCACTGAGGGCAGATGGGTGCACCTCCGTTCTCCCCACTTTGTATCTGGCTCCACCCACGGGGAGAAGACGGGGCTGGCTGCCAGATGTGTGCAACGCTCGGCCCCCCACTTCTGTGGGTCTTCTGCACTGAGCTATCCACCGAGTGCCACTGCCCCACACAATGCCATAGCAGGCAGGGGGACATTGTTGGCTGGCAGGGGTCAGGAGGGGGAGCCACAGAGTCAGAGAAGTGATGGCAGCTGGGGTGGCTCCTTTGGAAACAAGGAAGGCGAGCCTGTCTTGGGTTCGGGTTCCTGAAGGAAGCTCCAGTGACACGTGGGTCTGTCCCTTTGCAGGCGATCATGACGTACTTGTTTGACTTCGGAGAAGACGATGTGGTGAGTCGCCGCTTTTCCCTGATTGCTAGCTCTCACTCTTTCTCTTGCTCCCTGCTCCCAAAGCAAGGAAGGATTGGACTCTGATTAATAAAATACACACAAGGCTTGACCAGCAAGACTCTGGGAGGGGTGCCAATAATAATCCTGTCCGCCCCTTGGCCCAGGTCGTTTTATTCACAAAAGAACTTTTTACACAGTGTTCATAAGAACCAATCAGATTTCCTCTGAGCATTTCAAAAAAAAACCCATGTGGAGACAAAGTTAAAGTTAAAACTACAAAGAAACTATTTCCTACTTGAGCATGCATACATAGTTCAGAGTAAATAAAATAGGAATCAAGGAGGAATGCTTTTAGGAAACCCCAGAGGTCCTAAACAGCAGTAAACGGGAGAGGAAGGATGGCACTATTTACCATCTCCTTGTGAACTCTCTTCCTGGCCCTTAGATTAACAAAACTAAAGAAAGGTACGTCAAAGAAGCTACCTACTATCTTTATGACCCAGGATGCCTGATGAGCAACTGCCCTGTGTATTTAGAATGCTTATACGTGCCTGTCAGGCTTAGAGAAAGCAAATGGCCGAGGTGCAGAGGCTTGTGGGATTCGATCAGAAATTATTGTCAATGGATCAAACCCATTCAACGCAATGCTTTCATCGCGGACACAGTGGCTTGCTCCATATTTCATAATTCCTCATAGCAATCCCACCTGACCCCCACACTCTGGATGTTTGCACCCCTACATCAAGGACCAGTTGGAAAACTCCACAAGAGGGCCTCATGTGAGGAAAGCTTCTTGTCTCCTGTTGGGTGACAGGAATGGGGGAGATTCCCCTTGGTGGGTCGCCGCCACATGGGTGGGCCAGTTCTGGGTTAGAGTGTTGGACTAGGACCTGGGAGACACCAGGGTTTGAGTCTCCTCCATGAATCTGTCACTGGGTGTGACATTCTATCTCAGCCTGACCTACCTCACAGGGTTGTTGTGAGGACAAAATGGGGAGGAGGAGAACCCCCACACGCCACCTTTCAGAGGAAAGGTGGAATAATAATAATAATTATAATAATTTTTTATTTATACCCTGCCCATCTGACTGGGTCTCCCCAGCCACTCTGGGCGGCTTCCAACCAAATATCAAAAATGTCAGACATTAAAAACTTCCCTAAACAAGGCCACCTTCAGGTGTCTTTTAAAAGTAAAATAGTTGTTTATTGCCTTGACATCTGCTGGGAGGGCGTTCCACAGGGCGGGCGCCACTACTGAGAAGGCCCTCTGCCTGGTTCCCTGTAACCTCACTTCTCGCAGTGAGGGAACCACCAGAAGGCCCTCGGTGTTGGACCTCAGTGTCCGGGCTGAACGATGGGGGTGGACACACTCCTTCAGGTTACACAGGACCGAGGTTGTTTAGGGCTTTCAAGGTCAGCACCAACACTTTAAATTGTGCTCAGAAACGTACTGGGAGCCAATGAAGGTCTTTCAGGACCGGTGTTTTATGGTCTCGGAGGCTGCTCCCAGCCACCAGTCTAGCTGCCGTATTCTGGATTAATTGCAGTTTCCGAGTCACCTTCAAAGGGAGCCCCACGTAGAGCGCATTGCAGTAGCCCAAGCGGGAGATAACCAGAGCATGCACCACTCTGGCAAGACAGTCTGCGGGCAGGTAGGGTCTTAGCCTGCGTACCTGATGGAGCTGGTAGACAGCTGCCCTGGAACAAACGTAATAAATAAACCAATAAGCTTCCAGACTCAGAGGTCAGCCTCTTCCCAACAAAGACCCCCTCCTACCCAGCTCTAAGCTGCCCTGATTTTTCCCGTCCCCCAGCAGGAAGCACCCCAGAGCCGGCCTTGGCGCTCCTACTTCGACCTGATTGTGGTGGACACTCGCAAGCCTCTGTTCTTCGCGGAGGGCACTGTCCTTCGGCAAGTCAACACGGTAAGTGCCCTTTTGGTGCCAGTTGGGAGGCTGGATGGGGGTAGAGGCATTGCAGGGGGTTGGACTGGATGGCCACTGGAGGGCCCTGACCTGAACAGAAGTTGTCCTGCCGGCTGGGATGGGCCAGGATCTCTGAGTCTGGCTGGGAAAACCCCTCTTAGAGAAGTTTGTAGAGCAGAACACATGGACTAAGGCAATTCCTTTAGCTTGGGTTCCTGCATTGCAGGGGGTTGGACTAGATGACCCCTGAGGTCCCCTTCTCAACTCTACAATTATGTGATTCCGTGCTGAGCAGCTGGAAAGCCACTCACCCTGCCTTCCAGCTTACCTCATTCCTCCCCTGCCTGACATAACTCCCTGTCTTTTTTTCTCAGGACACAGGGAAGCTGCGGATCGGTACCTACACAGGACCCCTTCAACACTGTGCTGTCTACTCGGGAGGTAAAGCCTGCACCAAAGCTATAGGCCATGTTGGGAAAACTGCCTGGCCTTTAAAAGAACCCCCAATATTAGCCAGACGTCAGTTGCTGCAGAAGGGAAACAGCCACAGGGAGTGGCATGAATCCATCAGGTCTGGACTCTGTTGCCTCTGTTGTAAACAAAATCTGCCCTTTCTCCCTTATGGGGTATCCAAGAGCCCATATAGAGTCCTTACATAGGTTCCCTATTGGTAGGAGAAAATAACAGAGGCCAACCAGAGAATATTGAGAAGCAAAGCAGCTAGTAAGCCTGATCTTTATTGATCTGTTGCAACAGGGTGCTCCCCTCACACGCAGGAAAGGAGGAGGAACCCAGAACAATGGCGCGCAAGGCCTTATATAGACATTTTAAATTCCCTGCCCTGGAGCTCAAGACCACCCCTCCATACATCATACATACATCACAGAAGGGGTGTAACCCAAGACCACCCCCCACATACCTCCATTACAGAAAAGGTGGTCTAAAACAGAAATTTGAATGTTGTTTTTCCTGTTTGCCAGGTTATCTGATTGCCTTTCCTGTCTGTCTGTCACCCATTACAATGCTGATTACTCAATTCCTGAGACAATGGGAAGGCTCCCTGACCCCCCTCCCTCCTTGCAGGGAAAACATTTGGTCAGTTTGGGAATCAAAATGGTTTCAGGTCGGTCTTCCTGTGCTGATCTATGTACGTGCTTGGTTGGCACACTTATGAACATTTAACATATATCTAAGACCTCAAATCCTGCCAACCTAGCAGTTCGAAAGCACGTCAAAGTGCAAGTAGATAAATAGGTACCGCTCCGGCGGGAAGGTAAATGGCGTTTCCGTGCGCTGCTCTGGTTCGCCAGAAGTGGCTTAGTCATGCTGGCCACATGACCAGGAAGCTGTACACCGGCTCCCTCGGCCAATAAAGCAAAATGAGCGCCGCAACCCCAGAGTCGGCCACAATTGGACCTAATGGTCAGGGGTCCCTTTACCTTTACCTTTAAGACCTCAAAATTCCTATCACACCTCTTCTCTTTCCAGGCTCTTCAGACCTGGTGTGTGACCTTTTGGGAGTGAAGGGCAAGGACATCTTGTACATCGGAGACCACATATTTGGGGACATTCTCAAATCCAAGAAGAGGCAAGGATGGAGGACCTTCCTGGTGGTGCCCGAGTTGGCCAAGGAGCTGCAAGTCTGGACAGAGAAAAGCGGTGAGGAGGAGGAGGAGGAGGAGGAAGGTTTCAGAGGGTGGAGGCAGGCTCCTCTCACCCCTTTGCAATGACCCCGAGAGCACCACCAGCCAAATCCTTTGCACAGTGCCTTGTTAATCTCTGGAACTCCTTCCCACAGGAGTCAGTGCTGGCTAGAAACTTGGATGGCTTTCAAAGAGGATCAGACAAATTCGTGGAGGAAGATAGGGCTGTTGATGGCTCCTAGACAGGATGGCTGTGCTCTGCCTCCACAGTCTGTGGGGGTCAGGTGGGATTGCTATGAGGAATTATGGAAAATGGAACACGCCATTGTGTCAGCGATGAGAGCATTGCTTTGACCGGGCTTGATTCGTTGACAATAATTTCTGATCGAATCCCACAAGCCTCTGCACCTCTGCCATTTGCTTTCTCTACTCCTGACAGGCACGTATAAGCATTCTAAATACACAGGCCAGTTGCTTCAGCAGGCGTCCTGGGTCATAAAGATAGTAGGTAGCTTTGATGTAGTTTGTTAATCTTTAGGTAGATCTTAAGGGCCAGGAAGAGAGTTCATAAGGAGATGGTGAATACTCTTTCCTTGCCATCCTTCCTTTGCTGCCTGTTTCTGACCTCTGGGGTTTTGCTAAAAGCATTCCTCCTTTATTTACGATACTCTCAGATATGTATGCATGCTCAAAGTAGTCTTTTGTAGTTAAAAGGATTTCTTCTGATCTGACTTTGTCCCATGTGGGAATTTTTGAAATGCTCAGAGGAAATCTGATTGGTTCTTACAAACACTGTGTAAAAAGTTCTTTTGTGAATAAAACGACCTGGGCCAGGGGGTGGATGGAATTATTATTGGCACTTCCCCCCAGAGTCTTGCTGGTCAAGCAACAACAGTCAGAGGCAGCAATGGTTCTGAATACCAGTTGCTGGAAACCACAGGAGAGGAGAATCCTGCTGGTGGTCTTCATCTGGTTGGCCACTGTGAGATGAGGGTGCAGGATTAGATGGGCTATTGGCCTGATCCAGCAGCCTCTTCTTATGTTCTCTGCCCTCCTGTGGTTAAAGGGGTGTCCCAGCCCACTCTACCTCCAGATCTTGGCTCTGATCCTTTTACTGGTGCCCAAAACCAGGTCTTATTTCCTAGATGTGTATCAGATAGCTTTGTTACTTGCTGATACCAAGAATCTAAAGACCCACCTCATCCCCAGTTCTAAGAGGTTGTGCTGGCAGGTCTTTTGCACCTCCTTTTCAGAAGCCACACCTAAGAATGTCCATTTCCCCCTCCACAGAACTTTTTGAAGAGCTGCGGAGCCTGGACATCTTCTTGGCTGAGCTGTACCAGTAAGTTGGGATTCCTGCCCATTAGCACTTTGCCTGGGTGCTGCCTGTTGTGTGCACATGAGAAATTTGCAAGGAGCCCATGTTTCGTATTACTAGAAGAGAAACTTTGTTTTTAGAAAGACGGACAAAGTTTCTGAATGTGGAGTCGTTGCCAGGGAGAGCTGCCTCTGTTGGAGGCGTTGCCATGGCTGGAACTGGAAGTGTCCTGCGGTGCCCCCTGCCCTGATTATGGCGATTATAGAATCACAGAATTGTAGAGTTGGTTGGGACCACCAAAGGGTTATCAAATTCATCCCCCTTTAATGCAGGAACCACAGTTAAAGAAGCCCTGACAGATGGCCATGCAGCCTCTGCTTAAAAACTTCCAGCGAAGGAGAGTCCACTACCTTCCAAAGGAGTCCATTCTATGGACAAACAGCTCCCACCCTCAGAAAATTCTTCCTGATAATTAGACGTAATCTCCTTCCTTGTCATTTGAATCCATTGGTTCAGGAATTACCCTCTAGAGCAGCAGAAAACAAGCTGGCTCCATCTTCCATGGGACAGCCCTGAAGATGCTTAAAGATTTAAACACAAATCCTCTGTGTTTGTGTATTTAGAGCATCTGTATGTTGTCCTTCAGCCAGAAAGAATGGGCTTACATACAATACGATAATCTTTATTGTCATTATCCCATACTGGATTATTGTAACTTGCTCTACGTGGGGCTGCCCTTGAGACTGACCCAGAAACTCCAGCGGGTGCAGAATGCCGCGGCGAGACTCCTTACGGGGTCCTCGCTGCGAGATCACATTAACCCGGTGCTTTACCAGCTGCACTGGCTCCCGGTGGAGTACAGGATCAGGTTTAAGGTGCTGGTTTTGACCTTTAAAGCCCTATACGGCCTAGGACCCTCTTACCTACGGGACCGCCTCTCCTGGTATGTCCCACGGAGGACCTTACTGTCTTCAAACAAAAACATATTGGAGGTCCTGGGCCTCAACCAGAGCCAGGGCTTTTTCGGCTGTGGTTCCGATCTGGTGGAACGCTCTGTCACAAGAGACTAGGGCCCTGCAGGACTTGACATCTTTCCGCAGGGCCTGCAAGACAGAGCTGTTCCACCAGGCTTTTGGCCAAGGCACAGTCTGACTCCCTCCTTTGGCAGTCTTCACAGAACTCTAGCCCAATGGTTGCCATCAATTTGATTTGAATTAATTTTATAATGAAATGGTTTTAGAATGTTGTATTATTTTATTGTAGTTAGCTGCCCTGAGCCCAGCTTCGGCTGGGGAGGGCGGGATATAAATAAAAATTTATTATTATTATTATTATTGTTATACAAAACAACGAAATTGAAAAAATCTACATCAGACATTCAAAAACCAACAAGTCTGTTATCCCAGTCTAGTTAACCACCTAAAAACTCTGATACCCCATAATTAAATACAATATACCCCCATAGAGACTACCTTACACTGTGTTTAAAACCAAAATCGCATTTGGATAGAAACTGTTTCTCAGGCAGCTAGTCCTAGTCTTTATAACCCTGTACCTTCTTCCAGAAGGCAGAAGCTGAAAGAGATAGTTTCCGGGGTGCGCACTATCCTGCGCTATCTCTGCAGCTTTCTTGTGGCACCTGGAAGCATAGATTTGATCCAAGGTGGGAAGAGTGCACCCAATTATTCTCTCCACAGTCTTTACAACCCTGGACAGCATTGTTTTTCCCCTGACCGTGCAGCTCCCAAACCACACACACACAGTAAAAACAAGACAGTCCACACTTGCAGGCTTACAATTTAAAAAAAGGTCCTATGACAAACAAGGGAAAAACAACAGAGAGGGAATAGGAAAATCGGCATCCAAATTCAGGCACCAACTTCAAAACAGCTTGTACAGTTCAGGGGCAAGGAAGTGCCGGGTGGAACTGGGCTCCCAGCAAATTTTTAGGCAGGCAGTGTGACCTCCAGAAGGGATTCAGAAGGGATTCAGGTGGGATTTTGAGCACAGGTGTCCTCTTTTCCCCCCCAGGCACCTGGACAGTGGGAGCAACGAACGGCCGGACATCAGCTCCATCAAGAAGCGGATTCAGGTATCCCCGCCGGTTCCCAAGCAGCATCTTGGTCTATGGCCCTCCTGAGCCCATCACTCAAGCTTTTGGGCTGCTGGTCAAGGCTTCTGGGGCCAGAGCTCCGCCTCACTCAGACACAAATCCATTTAGGGCTTGCTTAGTAGGCAGCAAGGGACGCGGGTGGCGCTGTGGGTTAAACCACAGAGCCTAGGACTTGCCGATCAGAAGGTCAGCGGTTCAAATCCCGCAACGGGGTGAGCTCCCGTTGCTTGGTCCCTGCTCCTGCCAACCTAGCAGTTCAAAAGCACGTCAAAGTGCAAGTAGATAAATAGGTACCGCTCCGGCGGGAAGGTAAACGGCGTTTCCGTTCGCTGCTCTGGTTCGCCAGAAGCGGCTTAGTCATGCTGGCCACATGACCCGGAAGCTGTACGCTGGCTCCCTTGGCCAGTAAAGCGAGATGAGCGCTGCAACCCCAGAGTCGGCCACTACTGGATCTAATGGTCAGGGGTCCCCTTTACCCCTTTACCTTAGTAGGCAGCAGAGCTGGCTAAAGAATGGAGCCTTCTTTAAGGCTCCACTGTCTTAGGGTCCAGATGCCCAGCAGCATCATCCTCTTGGTTCCTACCTGGGGGGCTGTGACAGGCCGCAGGTGACAACCAGAAGCCCCAATGGGGAAACCTGCAAGCAGGATTTGAGTGCAAGAACCCTCACCCTCCTCCTGTGGTTTCCAGCAGCTGGTGTTCAGAAGCATTGATGCCTCTGGCTGTGGAGGCAGAGAATAGCCTTCTCCTCCATGAATTTATCCAGTTCTTTTTTAAAGCCGTCACTGCCTCCTGCAGGAGTGAGTTCCATAGTTTAACAATGTGCTGCTGCATGAAGAAGACAGAGCCTGTTTTCTCCCACAAAGCAAAGGTCGTCTTGCTGGTCCTAGGCAAAATCCCCAAACCCACATGAGGGCAGGAGCTTCTTTAAGCCAAGCAGCACGTTGCACAAAAGCTCCTCTTTATTGGTTGGTAAACTAGATGATGGGCAGGTCCAGCAGTGGGGAGAAAGTCCGTGGACAATGGCAGAGGTGTGGGTGACACCTGCTATAAGAACCTCTGATTCCCTTATGGGGTTATCTAGATCCCGTATAATGGGACGTGGGTGGCGCTGTGGGTTAAACCACAGAGCCTAGGACTTGCTGATCAGAAGGTCGGCAGTTCAAATCCCCTTGACGGGGTGAGCTCCCGTTGTTTGGTCCCTGCTCCTGCCAACCTAGCAGTTCGAAAGCACGTCAAAGTGCAAGTAGATAAATAGGTACCGCTCCGGCGGGAAGGTAAACGGCGTTTCTGTGCACTGCTCTGGTTTGCCAGAAGCGGCTTAGTCATGCTGGCCACATGACCCAGAAGCCATTAAAGCGAGATGAGTGCTGCAACCCCAGAGTCGTCCGCGGCTGGACTTAACGGTCAGGGGTCCCTTTACCTTTATTATATATATAAGACCTTAATTTTTTTATTACATAAATTTTTATTTTTATTTTACCTAGAGGCTCTGCATTGTGATACCAAAAGCGGTTCCCTCAGAGCCCACCAAGTTTGTTTTTAGCTCGATTTGAAAATCAAATGAAAGAATGGAGTATTTTTTAAAAAAAGATTAAAAAAAAGATTAAAAGTAGCGCAGAATATCTGGTGGGCCAGCCTTTTGGAAGGCACCCTCAAGAGCTGTAGCTCTCCCCATGTCCACTTTTTCCCATGCTCTTCCCCCCCACAGGCCCAAAAAAGGTAATCCACCCCCGCCTTGGTTTTAGGAGGCCACAGAGAGGTCTGCTCACGCAGCACAGATTATTCAGGCAGTTGGGAAACATGGGCTAGAACCGCCAGATTCAGAACATTGCAACATAAGCTTGCCACAGAGGAAAATTTGTTTTTTTTCTCAGGCCCTTGAGCGATGCAATCCAGCTGACCACAGCTGGTTTTGCAACATCCTGAGGGGGTTACTCCAACTTTAATTACGCCTCTCTCTGTTTCCTGTGTTAAAAGTTAACCAATCCTGATAAGAGACTTCTGGGTTTTTTCTCTCTCTCCAAGTGTTCTGTTATAGAGAAGTAGTTCCTAAACATTTTTGGGCCACTGCCCTCTTGGTTCCATATTATTCGGCATTTTGCACACCCTATTATGGAAGATAATAACACAATAAAATTCAGAACAGTAAGGATGAATTGCACATTTATTCAAAACCCAATTAGAACAGTTTATGTTTAAGGAAGTCAACAAAAGCGATGCACTTGATCAAGTGATACCAGCTTTTTGAAATAGGATAGTCATTTATACCTCCAGCGCCCTCCACCTGCCCCCTTGCTCATCCTATGATCCCAGTGGCTGCTACAACTCAAGTTGGGAACTCACTGTTAGGGAGTCCTGTATATTGGTTCTTGAACTCAATCCTTTCTGGAGGTCCATTTGACTTCAAAAACGTTTGAAAACCAAGGCCCCGGAAACCATGCTGACAGCTGAAATGGACGTTCAGCTTCCAAAAAACATCCGTAAACCAGAACACTTACTCCGGGTTTGCGGCATACGGGAGCTGAATTGTTCGTCACCTAAGCTGTTCAGAAACCAAGGTACCATTGTACTTAAAATACCCCTAGCACCTGGACATTGTTGGCTGGGTTGGGGGAGCATTAAATGTTTTCCTGTTGTGAAAGTCATGGAAGAAAATGAGGAAGAAGACACAATTAAGGGTTCAATGCAAAAACTTAAAATATTAGTTGGAGTGGCCACAGGTCACTTGGACTGCTGTTAAGACTGAGACTTTGTACAGTGGTACCCCAGCTTAAGTACTTAATTCGTTCCGGAGGCCCGTACTTAACCTGAAACTGTTCTTAACCTGAAGCACCACTTTAGCTAATGGGGCCTCCTGCTGCCGCCACACCACCAGAGCATGATTTCTGTTCTCATCCTGAAGCAAAGTTCTTAACCTGAAGCACTATTTCTGGGTTAGCTGAGTCTGTAACCTGAAACGTATGTAACCTGAGTGTATGTAACCTGAGGTACCACTGTATAGGGTGGTATACAAATTTCAATAATAATACTAATAATAGTATGGTAAAACTTGCATACTAGAAAAAGCTACCTCACATGTGGAACAAGGCCAGCATGATTGGTCATTTGCCAAGAAGCTGCCACCATCGGCGAGCTTTCTTGCTTACAGGATCTGCTCACTTCTTCAGGGACGCTTCCCAGTTGAGGGAGTTGGGGATGTTTAGCCTGGTGAAGACGGAGAGGTGACAAATACCTGGAAGACGGAGTGAGCTTGATTTGTGCTGCTTCGGAGGGGAGGACCCGAACTGATGGATTCAAATTGCATGAAAGGCGATTCTGACTCAACGTTAGGAAGAACGTTTTGATGGCAAGAGCTGTTTGCCAGCGGAACGGATGACCTTGGAAGGTGGTGGAATCTCCTTCACTGGAGGTTTTGGACGGCCATCGGTCAGGGATTCCTGCATTTCAGGAACCAGATGACTTTTGGCGTCCCTTGCAACTCTACAATTCTAATATTCACTTAGGCTTTCATTTGCAAAAGTCCCGAGAGCCAGTGTGGTGTAGTGGTTAAGAGCGGTAGTCGTGTAATCTGGTGAACTGGGTTTGCTTCCCTCCTCCTCCACATGCAGCTGCTTGGGCCATAGCTGTCAACCGTCCCTTATTTGGCAGGAAAGTCCCTTATCCCAGCGCCGTGTCCTGCTGCTGTCCCTTATTGTTGATGTCCCTTAAATTTCCCAGGTTTCAAAGGAAGCAGCTCCTTTCCCTCCCTCCCTGCCGGCCAGGGAGGAGGGAGGCTCCAACTGTGTTGCTTGGCTGTGTTGCTCACCCAATAAGGAGTCTAAGAACGACTGGGGGGGGTGGAGCTTGCATGCCTTGTGCCGATAAAATCGGCCACATTGCCTGGGGACTTGCCTTTGCTCAGCGCTTCCCAGCAGAGAGGTGACGGTGGTTTTCCCTGCTGCATCCCCTTTGCCGGGTTGCTGCGCTGTGAGAACCACCGTTTGAGGCTTCGTTTGGCGCTGGTTGACTAAAATCCCTTATTTTGGCTGCTGATCCCTTATTTTTGAGGCTGTTGGTCCCTTATTTTCAAATCTGTAAGTTGACAGCTATGCCTTGGGCTAGTCACACATCTTTGAAGTCTCTCAGCCCCACTCACCTCACAGAGTGTTTGTTGTGGGGGAGGAAGGGAAAGGAGAATGTTAGTCACTTTGAGACTCCTTCGGGTAGTGGTAAAGCGGGATATCAAATCCAAACTCCAAACCCCTCCTCAATAGACAGATAGTAGACCTGGAAGTTGTGGCCCTATCTCGCACAAAGCGTTTGTGTTACCACCATAGAGAGATGGGGTGTGTGTGTCTTCTCTCCCCTGACAAAGGACAAAAAACCAAAAAGGGGTACCTGGTTGCCAGGACCCCACCTCCCAAGCCTCGGTTTCCCTGCTTCTATCCTTGGCACCTGACTGAGCAGGGACTCTTCTTCTCTTGCAGAAAGTCACCCACGAGATGGACATGTGCTACGGGAAGATGGGGAGCCTCTTCCGCTGTGGGTCCCGCCAGACCCTCTTTGCCAACCAGCTGATGCGCTACGCAGACCTTTATGCTGCCTCCTTCATCAACTTCCTTTATTACCCTTTCAGCTACCTTTTCCGGGCACCACCCACCCTGGTATGTGGCTAGGGCATGCTGGGGCAGGAGATGGGTGTGTGTGTGTGTGTGTGTGTGTGTGTGTGTGGACCTGCCTCTTGGCCCAGGGAAAGGGCTGACGATTAGACAAATTCAGGGAGCAGGGGGCTATCGATGGCTGACAGCCCTGCTGGCTGTACAGTGGTACCTTGGGTTAAGTACTTAATTTGTTCTGGAGGTCTGTTCTTAACCTGAAGCACCACTTTAGCTAATGGGGCCTCCTGCTGCTGCCACGTGATTTCTGTTCGCATCCTGAAGCAAAGTTCTTAACCCGAGGTACTATTTCTGGGTTAGCAGAGTCTGCAACCTGAAGTGTATGTACCGTATTATTCGCTCCATAAGACGCACCTAGTTTTTAGAGGGGGAATGCAAGAAAAAATATATTATTTAAAGGAAGTGCTGAGCAGAGCCTGTATGCATCCCAGGCTCTGACGGGCTGCCCTTCTCCCTCCTCAGGGAAAAGCCTCCAAGAGCTGCGCACACGCTCTGCGCAGCTCTTTAAAGGGAGCGCGGCTATCCCTGGCTTTTGTGGGAGGTGGGGGAAAGGATAGAGTCACGTGCTCTGTCCCTTCCCCCACTTCCCGCAAAAGCCAGGGATAGCCACGTGAAGCCTCCGCAGGGCAGTGGGGAGCCTTCATCCCACTGCCCTCTGGAGGCTTCGCAGGCTATCCCAGAAACCAGAACAGCTAGAGGGAGTGCTGCGCCACGCTCCCTCTTGCTGTTCTGGCTTCTGGCTTAGCTGCGCAGCCTGCATTCGCTCCATAAGACGCACACGCATTTCCCCTTACTTTTTAGCAGGGAAAAAGTGTGTCTTATAGAGCGGAAAATACGGTAACCTGAAGCATATGTAACCTGAGGTACCACTGTATTCTGCCTTCACAGTTGGGGGAAACAGTGCTTCTGAATACCACATGGTGGTCGGGGAGAGGGATTCCCACGGGGGCATCTGGTTGGCCACGTGAGAACAGGATCCCATAATAGATGGGGCCCTTTCGGCCTGATCCAGCAGGGCTCCTCCAAGGTTCTTACATCACAGGCTTTTTCTATGGAAGAGACCAGTCTTCAAAGCTGGCAGGGGGATGGGACAAGAGGGGCAACCATCTAGCCTTCCTGCACGGGCTTGCAGCTTTTGGCCAGCTCTGCAGCAGCTTAGCTTTTTTCTCCTCTGGGAGGCTGGGTCTGCCTCCCGATGCCCACCCCCAACCCTGACAGTTGTGTGACAATTCTTGCCCCTCCAGATGCCCCATGAATCTACAGTGGAGCACACCCGGGTGGAGTTCAGCGAGACGGGTCTCCTGGCAGGGCATGTGATGCCCCTACACAGGCCGCTGCAGGTGAGTCTCTCTCTGCTCTTCTGCTGTCCCAACACACCCCTGCTTTCTTCCTCCTTTCCCTCCCGTGGTTTTCGGCTGCCCTCTACTGACACCCACACCGGCACGCTGAAAATGGCTTTAGGTTTCAGTTAGTCATTGCCAACACAGTGGATCTCAAATTTAATCAGTTCCAGATGTCCGTTCCAAAACCAAGGCACGCAATCAATCAGTAGCTGAACTGATTCCACACATTCACAAAAACGAAACAAAAAGAGCTGCAGAAACAAAAACGCAAAATGAATAGCAAAAACAGACCTCAGCGTAACACTCAAAACGGAAGTGTGGCACTCAAAACAGAGCATGTTCGGCTTCTGAAAAAAGTTCGCAATCCGGAACACTTACTTTGCAGTGTTTGGGTTCCAAGGTGTTTGAGAACCAAGGTACCACTGTGCTCCTAAAAGCTTGGCCACACTAACTGAAACACGCAAGGGTTTCTGCAATGCAGGAATATGCAGCTGTCCCACATGGGAATTGAACCTGCAACCCTGGCATTATCTGCACCATGCTCTAACCAACTGAGCCATTGTGAAAGGATGGAGCAGAGAGATCTTGACCTCTTGGACATCTGAGTGCCAGCACCCAAATACAATGAACACTCTGGGATCCTGTGTCCACATCCCATGCAGCTTCTTCAACGGGATGGCACTGTTGAAATCCTCACTTGGCCGTGAAGCTCACTGGGGTGACCTTGGGACAGTCATTGCCTCTTAGCCTAGCCTACCTCACAGGGTTGTTGTTGAAGATAACATGGGAGAACTGTGCCACCTTTTTGAGCTCCTTGCAAGAAAAGGTAAAGGTAAAGGGACCCCTGACCATTAGGTCTAGTCATGGCCGACTCTGGGGTTGCGGCGCTCATCTCGCTTTATTGGCCAAGGGAGCCGGCGTACAGCTTCTGGGTCATGTGGCCAGCATGACTAAGCCACTTCTGGCGAACCAGAGCAGCGCACGGAAACGCCGTTTACCTTCCCGCCGGAGCGGTTCCTATTTATCTACTTGCACTTTGATGTGCTTTCGAACTGCTAGGTTGGCAGGAGCTGGGACAGAGCAATGGGAGCTCACACGTGTCATGGGGATTCGAACTGCCGACCAGAGCAGCGCACGGAAACGCCGTTTACCTTCCCGCCGGAGCGGTTCCTATTTATCTACTTGCACTTTGATGTGCTTTCGAACTGCTAGGTTGGCAGGAGCAGGGACCGAGCAGTGGGAGCTCACCCCGTTGCGGGGATTCGAACCACCAACCTTCTGATCGGCAAGCCCTAGGCTCTGGTATAACCCACAGCGCCACATAAATGCAAGAGATAGCCAGCTCCCCTCCGCCTGTCCCAACAGAGGCAGTGAAAGGAGGGCAGAGGTGGTCCCCACCCTCTGCTGCTAGCAAGGGAAGGATGGGGGAAGAGCCAGGGCAGAGAGCACCCATCTGAGGAATGGGTGACCTTGGCAAGATGAGCTGCTGGGGTGGAGCATGGGTGCCCCTGCAGTAGAGTGTGCAAGGCACCCACCCAAAAACCGAGGGAGATAGGCAGCCATGTCTTTTGCCAGCTAGAGAAAACACACAGGTCACTTAGCTTTTAGATAATTCCACCCACCCAATATAGAATTATTTCAGTTTGCTTGTTGCTGTGAACTACCTTTAGAGGGCTGCATATCCTTGAAAGGTGGGTCACAAATACCTACCTAAACAAAGAGGCGCAAAGGACCCACGACAACCAATTCTGAGCTCATAGAATTGGGTTCTAGCGCAAGGGTCATCCAGACCACCCCCCCAGGAAATACTTATTTTCAGCTGGGGGGGGGGGGCAGTCCCTGCATTCGGCTGCCATGTTGCTATTCACATTTTCCCTCCTTGCTCTTCTGTGTGCCTTACCGACCTTTCTAAATGGCTTCGGCCCAGTATACCCGAAGAAGCGTCTCTGTCCCCATCATTCTGCCCGGACACTGAGGGCCTTCTGGTGGTTCCCTCCCTGCGAGAAGTGATGCTACAGGGGACCAGGCAGAGGGCCTTCTTGGTGGTGGCGCCCGCCCTGTGGAATGCCCTCCCGCTAGATGTCAAGGAAATAAACAACTACAGTGGTACCTCGGGTTAAGAACTTAATTCGTTCCAGAGGTCCGTTCTTAACAGGAAACTGTTCTTAACCTGAAGCACCACTTTAGCTAAGGGGGCCTCCTGCTGTTGCTGTGCCACTGCCGCGCCCTTTCTGTTCTCATCCTGAAGCAAAGTTCTTTACCCGAGGTACTATTTCTGGGTTAGCGGAGTCTGTAACCTGAAGCGTCTGTAACTTGAAGCGTATGTAACCCGAGGTACCACTGTATCTGACTTTTAGAAGACATCTGAAGGCAGCCCTGTTTAGGGAAGTTTTTAATGTTTGATTCTATTTTTAATATTCTGTTGGGAGCCGCCCAGAGTGGCTGGGGAAACCCAGCCAGATAGGTATCAATAAATTTATTATTATTATTATTATTATTATTATTATTATTATTATTATTATTATCATCATCATCATCATCATCCTCCCCCCACTGCCTGAGGGTTACACTTCATGCAACTAGATTTGAGTCCAGGAAAGAAGCTGCTTAAGTGTTTAGCAAGCAACACTTTAACTGCTGCAAAAGAGCAGCTTAGGGGCCTCTCTGAACGCTGTACCACTGTTTCCCTGTCCCGTAGAAGCTGCACAGCGCTTCCCAGGAAGACACTGACGATGAGCATGACTGAGCCAGACCCCAACGGAGGATGCAGAAGGAAAATCTTGAGTGGAACGAACGCCTTAAGCTGCTAAGAGAGGGGTGGGGGGGAGGAGAGGTCCGCCCCAGACCCTTCCCTGTGACGCTCCCAATTCCAAAGAGAGCCAAAGGGCTTCTGCTCAGCTTCTCAGGGGGTGGCTCTGGGAGGTTCTTCCGGGAAGCTTACCCCAAGGCTGCTTTCTAGAGCCGCCCCAGCGGAGCTCCTTATGGCTGCTGGTTTCAACCACCTCCCCCAAGGGCTTTTGAGATCCCTTCCTACACCCGAGCACCGCTGTGGTTGTGGGGTCAAGTATTTAAGGAAGCAATCCAGCGTGACCCTCTGCCACTGTGCTGGAGGGAAGCCCCTTCCCTCAAGGCTCCAACCACTAGGCTGTCCTGCTCTTCCAAAGACTCAAGAAGTCCTGGGAAGAAATCGGGAGATGCTTACGGCAAAGGAGAGGCTCTCTGGTGGCGCTGGAGAAAACCCAAGCCCCTCTTCTGCCTGGGCACTGAGGGAGGTCAATGCAGTTGCCACAAATGTAGGGGGCTGTGGCTCTGTGCTTTGACAGGAACAGCTGTGGCCTCGTCGCTGAGCACTGGCAACCCAGACAAAGCCCTCAGCTGTCCCTCGAGCACAAGCACCTCCCAAAGGAAGAGACTGTCCGAGGGAGAAGGGGGCAGCATTTGGGGCACGGTGGCCGTTCAGTGAGGATGGCTTGCAATGGAGCGGATTCGAGTGTCTTGCTGAGAAGCCAGAAGCAGCCCCATAAAGGAGTTTAGAAACTCCCCACGCCAGGTCCAAGGGGAGCCCTGAGACCTCCTTTGCCACAATGCCCTCTCTTGCGAGAAACGCGGAAGAGCTAACAATCTGCTTGCAGCTCCCAGAAAATCCACACAAATGCCACCGCCAAGGGGCTTCCTGTTCATGGGCACCTGGCACCCAAGACTTGGACTTCGTTTAGGGTGAGGCCCGGCGGCGCCAAGCCCAGGACGCCAGGCCCCCACCCCACTCTGAAAAACCCATTCCACACCCAGAATATGGGGAGGACCCTTCCCTGCCAGTGCCCACAAAATGGCAGGCAGAGGCTCCCCCCCCCCCGAATTCCTTTTGCTCAGAGAGAAATCCAGCTGGGAGAGATGAGGGACCCCCCCCCCAATTCTTGCCGCTTCCTAAAGCCACCCGTGTTGTCAAAAAGGTTGTTTTCTTTTTTTTTTAATCATTTTAAGAATAAAGATGCATATATATATATTCTGAAAAGGGTCCCATGCTATGACCCCCACATTTCCAGTCCGCTGATGCAGCTCTAACAGAACAGGGGCCTGCGCAGGGGTGGGTCTGGGGAGGCTGGCGCCGAGGTCCGTGGCAGAAAGCCCTCCACCGTCTCTGGCAAAGCTTCGTTCTTGCGGAAGATGAAGCGACAGCCGTCCTCCGCGTCCATGATTTCGTCCAGGCAGGACACGACGGGGTTGTGGTCCCTCAGCATCTGTGGGTAGCGAGCAGACGCCTGCTCGATCCGCAGGGACCGCCGCACGGGGGTCAAGAGCTTCAGGCTTGGCCTCGCACTCGGCTCCTTGGCTCTGGGAAGGGACAGAGGGCATGGAATCATAGAGCCCCCTCAGAACCACAAGGCGGCCAGCTGCCCTGGCCTGCTCCGCCATCTTTTCCTTCCTTTCCTGGTTGCCTCACCTCAGAAAGGATAGGGTAGAGTTGAAAAAGACAGAGCTAAGGCCCACCCCTTACCTGGGCAGCGATGCCACTTGAAGCTTGATTGCCGAAAGAGGCTGGCAAGCTGGTCCTTGCCCGTTGCTCTGCGCCTGCTCCTTGCCGGGAAGTCGGGGTTCAGCAGGGGTTGCTGTTGGGGGAGAAGAGAGTGAGAGAAGCCATTGAAGGAGAGGCAATAGCTGAAGAGGAAGAGCCCTGAGCTGGGCCTGCCTTTGCCCAGAGCAGCCTGGAGGGGCCTTGCTGGCAAGGGAAAGAACGGCAAACCCGCTTTGGTTTTGCAGAAACTGCTCCATGTCCCCATGCAGAAGACCATCCTGCTTCCAGGGGCAGGCAGTCGCCCAGAGAGCCCATTGCGACAGTTGGCAACCGACAGCAAGTGGGGCATCTTTCTTTCAAGCTGGCTCCAGAGGGTCCTGCCCATAGCTGTCAAGCGTCCCTTATTTGGCAGGAAAGTCCCTTATCTCAGCGCCGTGTCCCGCTGCTGTCCCTTATTGTTGATGTCCCTTAAATTTCCCAGGTTTCAAAGGAAGCAGCTCCTCTCCCTCCCTGCCTGCCGGCCAGGGAGGAGGGAGGCTCCAACTGTGTTGCTTGGCTGCGTTGCTCACCCAATAAGGAGTCTAAGAACGACTGGGGGGGTGGAGCTTGCATGCCTTGTGCCGATCAAATTGGCCACGTTGCCTGGGAACTCGCCTTTGCTCAGCGCTTCCCAGCGGAGAGGTGCCGGTGGTTTTCCTTGCTGCATCCCCTTTGCCGGGTTGCTGCACTGTGGGAACCACCGCTTGAGGCTTCGTTTGGCTGCTGGCTGGGCTTTCTGCCTTTGGCTCGGAGGGGCTCAGAAGTTGAACATACCTGTGCCCAGAAAATTCCTTATTTTGGCTGCTGGTCCCTTATTTTCGAGGCTGCTGGTCCCTTATTTTCAAATCTGTAAGTTGACAGCTATGGTCCTGCCCTGCTCCCGCCTCCTGCCTACCCAGCCATGCTGCCAGGGAGGCAACCCCAGCGCTCTCAGGCCCAACAAGATTCAAACGGTGCTGAGATTCTCCAGCGTTACCCCTCCCTGCCCGCTCCCATCCTTCCAGGTCCAAAGTTCTCTCCCTGCAGGGCTGCATTTGGACACGCAGAGTGAGCTACGGCGCATTAAGACACAAGAGAAACAAAATATAAACTGAACGTAGACTTATAAATGCAAAAATTGCAATCGGGTAAAAAGAAAAAAGGACACAGCCTTCTCGATGAGCAATGCTTAAAAAAACTGAAGAACAGGGAGCCGCCTCTGCTGAAGGAAAGCAGGGCATTAATCAAACAGTCCATGGCCACTTTGGGGATCGAGGACGGGGTCAAGAGATCCACTGTGTTGGATTTGGAGGTGCACAGTTCCTTGCAAATACTAGGCCCAACCTGGGACACACTCTTTCAGGGAATGGTCCTGAGCTCTAAGAAAGCTTTGGCAAGAAGCAAAGGAACATCGCTTCCTCGCAGGAAGGTTTTGACACAAGGGGGCCAGAAAATGGGAGCTTTGACTGGGACCCAAGAATGCTTAGCCCAATCCCATCTGGAAAAACCAGGAGCATTGCCTGCAGAACTGAGAGAGGGATGCAGGGCTTGCTTTGGGCATTGTCTGCAAAAGGCCGCCTGTGTATATTCCCAGATGCAGAGATACAACATTAACTTCCAATGAGGAAACTGAAAAAATCATTTTGTTTACAATTCGCTAGGCACTGGCCTTAAAGCAGCAGTAAGGTACAGTCATACTTGTTACGTTCGGTTCAGGTTATGCTCTTTCAGGATACGTCCCGCGGTGACCCGGAAGTAACGGAACGGGTTACTTCCAGGTTTTGCCGCTGGCGCATGTGCAGATGCTCAAAATGCTGTCATGTGCATGCGCAGAAGCGGCGAATCGCGACCAGCGCAGACACAGGTTGTGTTCTGCTCAGGTTGCAAATGGGGCTCTGGAACGGATCCTGTTCGCAACCAAAGGTACCACTGTGTTCTACGCAGGGGAGGAGACGCTGCCCTCTCTTCACTCTTTCGTGTGTGTCGTTTTTTTTGGGGGGGGGCACAGAGTTTGGCTGGCAGGCCCGAAGCCCAGCCCAGCCAGCGATGATGGCTATGCTCTGTCCTCCACAGCTGGAGGCAGCAGTGCTTCTGAATTTCAGCAGCTGGAAACCACAGGAGGGGAGAGGGTTCTTGGATTTGAATCCTGCTTGCGGGTTCCCAAAGGCATCTGGCTGGCCACTGTGAAAAGAGGATGCTGGGACCAGATGGGGCCTTGGCCTGATCCATTGCTTACCCCAGGCTTGACTGGAACACTTCAGAGTGTCAACAAGGGCATCTCTCAACTCTCGTAGTGGCTGGAATGAGAGCAAAAGGAAGTCCATCACTGAGTGACCAGAGCAGGCTGTTGCGTTCCCAAAGTAAGGAAGGATTGGACTCTGATTAATAAAATACACACCAGGCTTGACCAGCAAGACTCTGGGAAGAAGTGCCAATAATAATTCCATCCACCCCCTGGCCCAGGTCGTTTTATTAACCAAAGAACCCTTTACACAATGTTCGTAAGAACCAATCAGATTTCCTTGAGCATTTCAAAAAATCCCACGTGGGGACAAAGTTAAAGTTAAAACTACAAAGAGCTAATTTGAGCATGCATACATTCTGGGGTAAATAAAACAGGACTAAAGGAGGAATGCATTCAGCAACCCTGGAGGTCATAAACAAGCAGTAAACAGGAGAGGAAGGATGGCAAGGAAAGATTAGGCATCTTTATCACTTTATCCTACCTAAAGGTAAAGGGACCCCTGACCATTAGGTCCAGTTGTGACCGACTCTGGGGTTGTGGCGCTCATCTCGCTTTATTAGCCGAGGGAGCCGGCGTACAGCTTCCGGATCATGTGGCTAGCATGACTAAGCCCCTTCTGGCGAACCAGAGCAGCGCATGGAAACGCCATTTACCTTCCCTCCGGAGTGGTACCTATTTATCTACTTGCACTTTGATGTGCTTTCGAACTGCTAGGTGGGCAGGATCAGGGACCGAACAACGGGAGCTCACCCCGTGGCAGGGATTCGAACCCCCGACCTTCTGATAGGCAAGCCCAAGAGGCTGTGGTTTAACCCACAGCGCCACCTGCGTCTACCTAAAGATTAACAAAAGCTACATCAAAGTAACCCACTATCTTTATGGCTCAGGATGCCTGGTGAAGCAACCAGTCTGTGTTTTAGAATGCTTTACGTGCCTGTCAGGCGTAGAAAATGGACAATAGAGAAGATGGGCAGAGATGCAGAGGCTTATGGGATTTGATCAGAAACTATTGTCAATGACTCAAACCCTCTCAACGCAATGCCTTCATCGCTGACACAATGGCTTGCTTCATTTTTCATAATTCCTCAGAGCAATCCCACCTGACCCCCACATCAGGCCTCAGAGTGCTGCCTGCAGGATTTCTCAGAATCATAGAGTTGCAAGGGCCCCCAAGGAGTCATCTAGTCCAACCCCCTGCAATGCAGGAATCCCAGCTAAATGATCCTCCACCTCCGCTAAAAATACCGTATTTTTCACTCTATAAGACGCACCAGACCACAAGACGCACCTAGTTTTTGGAGGAGGAAAACAAGAAAAAATATATTCTGAATCTCAGAAGCCAGAACAGCAAGAGGGATCGCTGTGCAGTGAAAGCAGCAATCCCTCTTGCTGTTCTGGCTTCTGGGATAGCTGCACAGCCTGCATTCACTCCATAAGACGCACACACATTTCCCCTTACTTTTTAGGAGGGAAAAAGTGAGTCTTACAGAGGAAAAAATACGGTATATCCCAGGGGTCTGCAACCTTTAAGACAAAAAGAGCCACTTGGACCCGTTTCCAAAGAAAAAAAACTGGGAGCCGCAAAACTCGTCATTATAAAAATAACTTTTTTGTCACTTTTTTATTATTTCTTTGTTTGACCCCTCAGAATTACTCCTCCTCATAGAAATAAAAGTTAAATTGACAAGTTACCTTTTTTCGTGTGTGTGTTCTTCACTCCCCTTCAAAACAGTGACCAGCGTACATGCCCCTTACAATGTAGTGGGCAGGCGGGCAGGAAGGTGAAGTCGGGACGGTGCGTGACTAACGCACGCACCGCCCCCATGCGACGTCACAGCCAGTACAGCGCCCGCCACAGTGGGGAGTGTCGGGGCGCACAATGCGCCTCCTCCCCTCGCTAGTATCTGCCCCGGAGCTGCGGCAAAGGTGTAAAAGAGCCACATGCGGCCCCGGAGCCGCAGATTGCCGACCCCTGGTATATCCACTTGCCTTTCGAGGGAGCAGGTTTCATGCACAAACATCCTTTTGCTACAGTTGTTTGGGGGGCAGGGGGAGAGACGCACATGGTGGGGGCACAGAGCTGGCGGCCCCTGCAAGGGAGATTACACAGGACTGGCTGCTTAACAGCTCCACCCCAGGACGGATGGTCCTTTATAGCAGAGGTGGGGGGACCACAGCCAATTTCAACCTCCTCCCCTGCCTGTGGGCACACAGGTCTTCCAGCAGCCCCCAGAGAATCATAGACTTGTAGGGACATCCAAGGGTCATCTAGGAAAGCCCAGCCCCCGTGATCTGATGTGAACAAGAGCCCACAGCAAGAAATGGCTCCTTACTGGGCGTGCGCCCCACGTTCTGGGGGCACCTCTTGATGCTTCGAGCATTCTCGGCCCAGGTGGGATGGGCAAAGGCACCCCGCTTTGGGGTTCAGGAAGCTCAAGGCCAGACAGTTAGGGAGGCAGGAGGCTGGCATAGGGCTTTTCCTTTGTCGGGGAGCCCTGCACCTCCCCACCCCTCCTGGCATGTCCTTGCTAGGGGAAAAGCTCCTTTGGGCCTCCATGGGTCTGACCATTTTGAACCCTGGCCTCCCAGGTGCTGGCCCAGCACTCTAACCACTACACCACACTGCCTCTGCCTCTGTGCCGCAGACACAGCGGACGAGAGGCCGAGAGTGAGGAGATTCCACCCACCACAGCTCCAGCGCAAGCAGCAGCACGGTACAGCCCGGCTGCATCCAACGGGCCTTGGCGGGCCAACAGCTTCGCCTTGCAGGCCCAGAACCGGGCAAACTTCTCTGCCTCTGGGATGCGGGACAGCATGGCCAGGAGCTCTTCCGAAGGAACCCCCTGGAGGGAAACAGAACGGAGTCAGAAGGAGGCCGGCAGATGAGGAACACTTTGGGCTCGCTCTGTAGGCAGACTGTTTCCACTGGGCAGTGCTAGCCCAACCTTAAGGGTGTGCTTGTGCAAAATTGGTTTTTGTTTTCCTTTTGCCCCGGTGCTTGAGGATAGAACCTGCAGATGGCAAAGTCGCTGGCACCAAAGACAGAAAACTGGGCGGGCATTCCTGTACCTCCAGACATTACAGAGCCTGCCAAGAAAATGAGGCGTAAAAAACCCAGTCCCTCTTGACCCTGGAGACGTATATTTTAGGACCCTCCGTATTTCTGTAATTTTGAGTTCTTTTAAATTGTTTTTTTTTGTTTTGTTTTTGGTGTAATTTTGTGTTTTAATTGTTACCTGCCTCTTGAACCTTAAGTCACCCGACCTCCCTTTAAAAACCTCCAGTGAAGGAGTCAGCCACTTTCCAAGATGGTCTGTTCCACTGTCAAACAGCTCTAATAATAATAAATGCACATGGGTCCTGAATTCTGACTTCCCCATAGAAAATGGGCTTGAACTCGCTGCCCGTCAGGCCTGACATTCCCCGCTTTGGTCTGCAAAGCGTCAGGGAGTTCCACAGGCTCAATTCAGATCCGCCCCCCCCCCCCGATCTAAATGATTTAGGGAACTTTCCCTTTGATGTTGGACAACGGGCATTTCTGAAAACATCTCTGTTTCAACTGACTCTTGGACTGCCCAGTTTGTTTCTTGAGAGTTACAACGCAATGGGCCAAGGGCCACAAACAGTAAAAACCTGATTGACTTCCTTATTTCATTTATATCCTGCTTAATTGTGGAAAAACTCTGCTCCCGGCAGGTTGGGGGGGGGGGGAAAGGATAGTTTCAAAGGAAAGAAAAACAATATTGAGGCTGCCTTGGTGCGGCATGGCAGCTTTTTCTCCCTGCTTTTATCATTCCTTGTGGATTTTAATGATTGCGTGTTTTATTTTGTAAACAGTTCTGCTTTTAAGCCACACAGTGAATATTTATTGATCAGTCTAACCCAGTGTTTTTCAACCACTGTTCCGAGGCACACTAGTGTGCCGCGAGATGTTGCCTGGTGTGCCGTGGGAAAAATTGAAAAAGTCGAAAGATTTTTTTAAAAAAAAATATTTCAAATTTTCGCCCACTAGGCGGGCGCCGGACTGTGTCCTGGGTATGGGGGTGGGGTGGGGTTTTTGACCCCACCCTCGGCCAGCAGGGGCGCCGATTGGCGCTCCTCAGGGGGACACCCTCCACTTTTCTGACTCCAGCCTGGACCTATCACAGGAGGACATCATCTCCCGACTTCCTTCCCGCCCGAGCACAGTGTGCGCAGCAGCGGAGAGAAGACGACGTTGCGACTCGAGTCACCAGGAGGACCGGAGAAGTTGTCATTTTATTTCTCCTCAGTCTCCACTGAATGCCTTGACTGGGTTAGGGACCCTTATAGCTCAGCATCAGTTGGTGGAAAGGACATGACTTTACAGGAGCAGGAGGAACTAACTGAACTGAGACAAAATCGTGGTTTCAAGCTAAGATTTGCTGATCTACCTTTGGACAGTTTTTGGTTGGATACTGCCAAGGAGTTCCCCCTTCTGGCAAACAAAGCTATTTTGACATTGCTCCCGTTTTCCACTACATATCTGTGTGAGATGAGCTTTTCAAGCATGATTGCTATAAAAACTAAATACAGAGAGAGACTGAGAGCTGTTGACAAAGAGCTACGTGTGTGTCTTTCTTCGATTCCAGCCAAAATATCAGCTTTGTGTTCAGCCAAACAGGCCCAGGTTGCGCACTGAATAAAGTATTTTATAATTTTTCATATTTCTGTTTACTTACTATTTCATAATAAAGTAATTATAAAATACTTTCTTTGTGTTTATTTGATTCCTATTCAAGAGAATTACTTTATATATAGTCAATATAGGCACAGAGTTAAACTTTTTAACATTTTCTAATGGTGGTGTGCCTCGTGATTTTTTTCATGAAACAAGTGTGCCTTTTGCCCAAAAAAGGTTGAAAAACACTGATCTAACCAACCAGGCCTGCACTTTCTGCCCCATCGAAGGATGAAGCTTCCGGGCAACTTTCCAGACTAGATGGAAGACCCAAAGCTCACCTCGTCTGCCAACTTCATGCACTCTGCCAAGGTGCTGGCGATTTGCTGTGCCACCTTTTGCTGCTCCATCTCTTCCTCCATGCAGTCCCAGAAGGAGCGGTCCAGGGCCTCCTTCTCCTTGGGCGGGGGCCGCCTTTTAACGGGGAAGGTCATCGGGGGCCGCTTGTATTGTTTCCCCTTGGATGCCAACCACTCCTCTAGCTGCTTCCTAAGGGAGAGCAAGGAGAGGTCAGACGACGTCAGAACCGAAGACAGGCCGGCCGGATCAGCCGCCACTTTCATTTCACTTTTAATTTGTCCACCGCCTTTCTGTATTGCTACAAACGAGGCGGTTTGCAAGCTGAAGGAGCAACAAGACAGACAGCAGAGATCACACGCCTAAACACAATCTGACCCAATACAAAAATGCCAGAACAACATATCTAATGAAGACATATTCAATAAGGCATTAAAATATAACAGTACAGTGGTACCTTGGGTTAAGTACTTAATTCGTTCCGGAGGTCTGTTCTTAACCTGAAACTGTTCTTAACCTGAAGCACCACTTTAGCTAATGGGGCCTCCCACTGCCGCCGCACGATTTCTGTTCTCATCCTGAAGCAAAGTTCTTAACCTGAAGCACTATTTCTGGGTTAGCAGAGTCTGTAACCTGAAGCGTATGTAACCTGAAGCGTATGTAACCCGAGGTACCACTGTAAACAGTAAAATTAAATGCCAGCAGATAATAATTAAATAGTTCACACTTAACAATAAAGAATTGCAAAAGTATAATCAGTAAAAGCGGCAGCAATTTACAATGCATAAAATCCCACAAAACATACCAAACCACGTAAAAGGATCAAATTGAGAAACGAGGAGACACAACTTATGAATTTTTTTTATATATATAAATTTATCCCTTCTCTCTTCCCAGCTGCTGCTTCTGCTCTCAAAGTCATGGTCTCCTAGAGCTGAAGGGTGGGGTAAGGCAGCTGGAAAAAGCCCTCTCCCCCTCCATGAATTTGTCTAATCCTCTTTCAAAGCTGTCTGAGTTGGTGTCCCTCACTACCACTGTTGACGCAACTCCCAGGCTACAGTGAAAAGCCTGGTCTTGATCAGAGCCTCTGTGGCTTTGTGGGCAATAGGACGGCCAAGGACAGGGGTCAGGAAACTTTTTCAGCAGGGGGCCAGTCCACTGTCCCTCCGACCTTGTGGGGGGCCGGACTATATTTTGAAGGGGGGGGGGAATTCCTATGCCCCACAAATAACCCAGAGATGCATTTTAAATAAAAGCACACATTCTACTCATGTAAAAACACCAGGCAGGCCCCACAAATAACCCAGAGATGCATTTTAAATAAAAGGACACATTCGACTCATGTAAAAACATGCAGATTCCTGGACCGTCCGCAGGCTGGAATAAGAAGGCGATTGAGCCGGATCCAGCCCCCTGGGCCTTAGTTTGCTTACCCATGGCCAAGAACAGGGGTCAGCAATCTTTTTCAGCAGGGGGCCGGTCCACTGTCCCTCAGACTATGTGGTGGGCCGGACTCTATTTTGAAAAATAATAATGAACGAATTCCTATGCCCCGCAAACAACCCAGAGATGCATTTTAATTAAAAGGACACATTCTACTCTTGTAAAAACACACTGATTCCCGGACCGTCCGCGGGCTGGATTTAGAAGGCAATTGGGCCGCATCCGCCCCCCTGGCCTTAGTTTGCCTACCCATGGCCAAGGAGGTCCAATTAATAGTTAGAGGCCAGAGCAAAATTGGGGTCATCTATGACCCCTTGCAGGCCTATCACTTTTCTTCTTCCTTGTTCCTCCTTTGTTTGGGGTTGCTTTCTACATGCCTTCAGTATTCATAGAACTGCAGAGCTGGAGGGGACACAAAGGGCCATCTAGCCTGACCCGCCACAATGCAGGAATCACAGCTCATCATTCCCATGAGGGTGGCTCCTCATGCACACAAAGTAACACATGGAAACGATGTCCCAAGTGTGGAAGGTCTATCTGCAAGCAGATTCGCCCACAAGGAGGCACATTAGTGTGCCTTTTCCGCACTGTAATCTTGAATCTCCTATTAGTCCATCAGCAGAACCTGGTGGAGATATTGAGCACCTCGGCTGAATAAAGATCTAGGGGTTCCTCTGCACATTAAAACACACAGGTGCATGAGGGATAGAGGCAGCAGTTTGGCCGTGCGCTGGCCCACCCTTGAGGGACACGCCTAGACCCCATTCCCCACACAGGAAAGACAGACAGATGGAACATGATAGTGGCATCAGTCCAGTCCTATGGAACTCTCTGCCACTAGAGATTCAGCGGGCAACCTCTGTGCCAAACTTTAAATGCCTGCCTGTGCAGACAATTAAGAATACACCATCCCACAATGGTTAATCAATGTGTGTTCTAAACTTCTTTATACAGTTGCACCTTGGAACTTGAACAGAATCTGTTCCGGAAGTCGGTTCGACTGCCAAAACCAAATCGCGGCTTCTGATTGGCTGCAGGAAGTTCCTGCAGCCAATCGGAAGCCGCGGAAGCCCCGTCAGATGTTCGGGTTCTGAAATAACGTTTGCAAACCGGAACAATCACTTCTGGGTTTGCGGCGTTCGGGAAGCAAAACATCCAAGTTCCAGGGCCTTTGGGATCCAAAGTACAACTGTACAGTTTTATGGCATAGTTTTATGCATTTATTGCTGTACGCTGCTCTGATGTTTTTCGTTTTCCTTCCTCCTCCTGTGATGAGGCTGCATTTTAATATTTTAATGTTTCAATATTTTAATGTTGTATTTTAATCTTGTTTTTAAGTTGTATTCATTCAGCTTGTTTTTATTATTGCTTGTTAGCCGCCCTGAGCCCGGCCTTGGCTGGGGAGGGCGGGGTATAAGTAAAAATTATTATTATTATTATTATTAATTTCTATAAATGAATAATTGAAGTGGGTGCAATAGCCACACGGGCACCTACTTCTCTGATCTGTTGTGAACAAGAGCCCAAACATTCTAGGGGCAAACCCAAGAAGGGGCACTTTATCAGCCCAGACCCCCACAATGCACCCTTGCTAGTCGCTGCTCAGAGCAGCCTCAGCCCAGATGGAATGAGTGAATGCAGCCCGCTCTGAGTTCAACTTGCCTCCGATCCCGAGTGCCTGGGGTCTTGGGCTCTTGGCCTGTCTCCCTCGCCGGCTGCTTTTCTCTGGGTGTGCCTCTACCGCGTCCTCCAGAACCCTGCTCCGAGGCTCTGTGCCTGGATTGTGGCTCGGGAGTCCTGGGCGCTTGCTTGAACTTCTTGCTGCCCGCGTTCCTCCCTGCTGGGCTTCTGTTCTGCTTGGCGCCACCAGGCGCCGCTGAACGACATCTCTCCGGAGTGGCCTTCCGTTTCCTCTGCAAAGCCCCGTGGCGACCGGGCAGCGGTCTCTCCTGCAGAGCACCAGCCTGCGGCCTGGACCGACCCCTCTGAAGGATGCCCAGGGATGAGGATGACACTGTTCCTTCCCTCCCAGCCAGAGACCCTCCAGGGACAGGCGGACCAGCGGCCTGTGGAATCACCACAGGCTGCTTTATTAATCTGGGATTTTGGCTTCGGACTCCTGGCCTAGAAACAGCTGAGGGCCGTCCACGGGGTGGTGAAGTCCGCACCACTGAGATGCTGTGGACTTGCCTCTGAGGACCCCCGAAGGGTGCTCTGGGCTTAACCTGTGCCGCAGCAGCCCTGTGGTTTTTCGAAAGGGTGCCGTTCCCCACAGCTTGCTTGCCGTTCTTCACGGGCGGTTTTGAGCCAGCTTGGGATTTCGCTTGGAGGCTGAAGCGAGACATCTCTCTCTTCTGAGGCTGCCGAACATGATTCAGCCCGGAGTTCTCTTTATCCCGCTCTAAACTGCTTGAGTCTGAAAGGACTTTTGACGTCCTGGATGCTGTGGCCAATTCCTGCTTTCCAAGTTCTCTCGTCCTGCTTAAGCGATGTCCAGCGGATGAGCTCCCCCTGACCAGCTTCTCAGGGTGTTTTCTAGCAGGGGGCTTTGAGGGGAGAGGAAGTATGGGCCCCCACTTCCTTGGAAGTTGTGTGGGTGCATTGTTTGGCTCCCGATGCACGAGAGCCCTGGAAGGCTTATCTGGAAGGACTTTGCTAGCAGGTCCCGACCCCTTTGCCTCCCTGGTCGATGCACTTTTGGCTGTGCTTGGGGCAACGTTTTTCCGGGATCCGACAGTCTGGAAATGGAGAAAATAATACGGTGAAATTATTTGAGAAACTCTTTAAATCAATTTTTCACAAATAGAGCTTTCAGGGCATTTTATATAAAACAGAATTAGAAAAATAGTACAAGCCTTTGAACAAACAAAAAAATTCAATTGCCTTTAGTGCCTTTGTTCCCATCCTGTGGAACTCTCTGCCACTAGATTCAGCTTCTGTGCCAACTTTTAAGCACCTGCTGAAAAGCATTCTATTCCGTCAGACCTATGCAGGCAACTAAGAATGAATTCTTCCACAATGGTTAACTGATGTCCAATTTTAACTTTCTTATGCTTTTATTGTTTTTATTGCTGCAAAGCACACACACACACAGAGTATACAGTGGTACCTCGGTTCTCAAAAGTCTCCGTTGTCAAACGTTTCGGAACCCGAACACCGAAAACCCAGAAGTAAACGCTTCCGTTTTTTAATGCACCTCGGAAGTCGAATGGCTTCTGCTCTGTGTTTTTCAATTTTCTTAATTGCATTTGCAGCCAGCCCTTTGCATCTTAGTTTTTGAACGTTTCGGAATTCAAACGGTCTTCCAGAATGGATTACGTTCGAGAACCAAGGTACCACTGTATATATTTATGATTTAGCAGTATACATCTATTTTTATAGATAAATAAAAATAATAATAGCATGGAGACCTTGGACAATTTCATCTGATGCTCTGCAAGTGCCTCTTAATCTGGTCCTGTGAACCCAGCAAAGCAGGCAGCCTTTCCTGCCACTATTCAGATCTCAACTTAGCTTGAAAAGTGCCATGTCTGTTCAGCTATTTTGAAGGAGTTTTTAAAAATATATATATAATGAACTCTATGGACAGATTTGCTTTAACAGAACATTGTGACATAATCAAGGGATAGCTTAATGCCCACGCAATCATCGCATGAGGACAATTTTAGTGAGAAATCTTAGAGAAATACCTTTAAGCTGAGTAAGTCAATGTATAGAAAGACAGGAGCATTTGGGGAAAGAGTTTTTAGACAGCAGAGAAAAGGGTGGGGGGAAGGAAGGATGAGAAATATTGCACTTTCACATAAAAACAACAGTGAATCTGACATGTTACTTGTTTGAATTTGGGGAAACTAAAAGCATGTGCCTGTTGTCTTTGTCCATGGTGTTTTCTTGGCAGGGATACTGGAGTGGCTTGCCGGTAGAGTTAAAGCTATGGTTTTCCCAGTAGTGATGTATGGAAGTGAGAGCTAGACCATAAAGAAGGCTGATTGCCAGAGAATTGATGCTTTTGAATTGTGGTGCTGGAGGAGACTCTTGAGAGTCCCGTGGACTGCAAGAAGATCAAACCTCTCCATTCTGAAGGAAATCAGCCCTGAGTGCTCCCTGGAAGGACAGATCCTGAAGCTGAGGCTCCAATACTTTGGCCACCTCATGAGAAGAGAAGACTCCCTGGAAAAGACCCTGATGTTGGGAAAGATGGAGGAGAAGGGGACGACAGAGGACGAGATGGTTGGACAGTGTTCTGGAAGCTACCAGCATGAGTCTGACCAAACTGCGGGAGGCAGTGGAAGACAGGAGTGCCTGGTGTGCTCTGGTCCATGGGGTCACGAAGAGTCGGACACGACTAAACGACTAAACGACAACAACAACAAAAGCATGTGCAGAGTGCCTTGCAGAAAACATGGTCTGAGAATGCATTAAGTGCATGAGATCTTTGGGGGAGGCTTTTTTCCACCCCACCACCCTCACGCGCATGCTTCAGGATGTGGGAGAGGGCCATTGGAACTCCCTCCCTAATGACTCTAGATTACCTTCCTCCTTGCTTTCCTTCTGCCAGCAGGTGAAGACTGTTTTATTCTGACAGGCCTGTAGGACCTGACTGGTTTTTTTTAAAAGAAAGAGCTTTAAATAGGGTTGTGCAGTTTTTTATTACAGTATCTGTATTTTAATAGAATTAAAATACAGTGGTACCTCGGGATGTGAACGGGATCCGTCCAGAGCCCCGTTCGCATCCTGCATAGAATGTGTGTGATGTCATTTTGAGCGTCTGCGCATGCGCAAGCAGTGAAACCCGGAAGTAACGCACTTCGTTACTTCTGGGTTGCCGCGGAGCGCAACCTGAAAGCACTCAACCTGAAGCACATTCAACCTGAGGTATGACTGTAATATAAAGAACAAATCCAGTTGAATTTACCTACTTTTAAACTTTTTTAAAAAAATGTTTTTAGCATCCTGTATTTTGTCTGTGTTGTTTCAATTTGTGCAAGCCACCTTGAGTGCCATTCTGGGGAAACAGTGCGATGTAAACAAATATAGAGATAATTCAGTAACGGTCACCAAATTTGTACGGCTCCAGAGAAGAGAAAGAATGAGGATGACACGCTATATACCGTATTTTTTGCTCTATAAGACTCACTTTTTCCCTCCTAAAAAGGAAGGGGAAATGTGTGTGCATCTTATGGAGTGAATGCAGGCTGCGCAGCTATCCCAGAAGCCAGAACAGCAAGAGGGATTGCTGCTTTCACTGCGTAGCGATCCCTCTTGCTGTTCTGGCTTCTGAGATTCAGAATATTTTTTTTCTTGTTTTCCTCCTCCAAAAACTAGGTGCGTCTTGTGGTCTGGTGCGTCTTATAGAGCGAAAAATACGGTATTTGTCGGAACTGGAGACCAGAGGATGCCTCCCTTCTTCCTGTGACAGGAGGTTTGAACAGCAAGGTTTTCCTCCAACACAAGTTGCCACCTTCTGAGTGGTCTTGGGCTCCACTGCCAAGAGAGCTTGCCAGCTCACACCAGCTATTGTGAGGAAAAGAGAGATTACCCTGGTAAAAGGGACTGGATCTAAATCCCAAGCACGGGTGGCCCCCAGAAGGATCCAGAATCTCAGACACTCTTCATGTCATTGGTCAGAATATACATTTATTATTCATTTATTGCACTTATATTCCACTTTTTCCTCCAAGGAGCTCAAAGTGGTGTACATGGTTCTCCTTCAATTAACCTGAGAGGCAGTGACCGCCCTGGGTCACCCAGGGAGCTTGGTGGCCAACTGATTTGAACCCTGGTCTCCTGGATCCCAGTCCAGCAATCTAACCACTACACCACTCTGGCTCTCTAGATACAGAGGCTCACTGGATCTTGTCTACTTACAGGTTGTGCTTTGGAGGGAGCTGGGTTCTTCTGCCTGCTGTTGTCCTTCAAGTACGGCCTGTGCAGCATAAGGAAAAGTTTGAAAATAGTTTACTTTCTTTAAAAATCCCCCCCCCCCCGTTTTACAATTTAAAGGACTCGTTTTTGCATTCTTAACATATCAATGACTTCATTTCTTCTCTTCCCATGGTTCATTTTACATATAATAAATCCCTGCATATTTTACAGAAACTATGCCAGTCAGTATCCCATTATTACATCCATCAAAACTTATTTACACTGTTGAATTTATCTTAATGCTTCCAGCGTTTTCAGCTGTACAGTTATTTCCCACATATTCAATAAACGTTTTCCAATCTTCTCTAAACATATGTTCTTCTGGTTCTCTTATTTTATATGTTAAGTCTGCAAGCTGCGCATATTCTGTCAACTTAAGTTTCCATTCTTCTTGGGTTGGGACCTCACTTGTTTTCCATTTCGCAGCTAACAAAACACGGGCCACCATAAATATTTATTACATAAATAACCTTTTCTGAAACCTGGGAATTTCAGTCTAAATTCTCCCCAACAGGAAGGACTTTGGTTTTTTGGGGAAAGTAAACATTTTTTTTTTCAATTCATCATGGATCATTGCCCAATACTCTTTTACCCTTTTACACCACATATGGACGAACGTTCCCTCTATCTTCCCTCTACTTTCAAGGGATAAAAAATGTGACCAAGATTGCAATTCATGCACACTTGGGATAGCTCAGTTGTCTAAAGTGTTATTGGCCGAGGGAGCCGGCGTACAGCTTCCGGGTCATGTGGCCACCAAGACTAAGCCGCTTCTGGAGAACCAGAGCAGCGCACGGAAACGCTGTTTACCTTCCCGCCAGAGCAGTACCTATTTGTCTACTTGCACTTTGACGTGCTTTCAAACTGCTAGGTTGGCAGGAGCAGGGACAGAGCAACGGGAGCTCACCCCGTCGCGAGGATTCGAACCGCTGACCTTCTGATCGGCAAGCCCTAGGCTCTGTGGTTTAGACCACAGCGCCACCCGCGTCCCAAAAACTTATGTATACCACCTTGAACTCCTTGGAGAGAAAGGTAGGATATAAATGTAACAAATGAATGAGGGTTGTGAGCCCAGGAAGTGCAACTGGGCAGGATGAAGCCCACCCCTTTTCTCACGCCAGCAGGCCTTCACCATCCTCAAGGGGTCCTGGTCTGTTTCTGGGGTCAACCCCAGGGGCTGATTTGGGTGTGGCTGGTGCACAATGCCCAAAGGACAGAGTGGCACTGAGAGCCTGTTTGGTTGCAAGGGAGAAGAATGAGAACCTTTGACAGAAGCCTGCACCCCACTTGCATGTTTCCAGCTGGCCCACTGAGGCAGGCAGGGGTTCGCAGCCCCATCAGAGCTCCTTCTTCCTCCAACTGCCACCTCAGGCTGCCTCAATGGAGAGCCAAGAGGAAGCAGGAGCATAGCTGTCAACCTTCCCTTTTTTGAGCGAAATTCCCTTATTCCAGCGCTGTTTCCCGCTGCTATTCCAGATTGTTAGATATCCCATAGACTGTTCCCGGGACAGGTGAGGCTGCTGATCCCTTATTTTCGAGGCTGCTGATTCCTTATTTTCAAATCTGAAAGTTGACAGCTATGAGCAGGAGGTTCTCTTATTGCACTAGGTTTACAGGAGGGCCTGATCCAGGGAGCAACTCCTTGCCATTAAACTGTGCCACCTTGGTGCCTGCATTCTGAGTTTTCCTCTTCCCTCCTTGTCCCTTTCCCCTTGCATGCCATGTGATGATGATGATGATTGATTGTAAAGTTGCGGGTAGATGAGGGACTTTCTTGTTTTGATGCTATGTAAGCAACTCCGAAAGGGACGCTGGTGGCGCTGTGGGTTAAACCGCAGAGCCTAGGACTTGCTGATCAGAAGGTCGGCGGTTCGAATCCCCGCGACGGGGTGAGCTCCCGTTGCTCAGTCCCTGCTCCTGCCAACCTAGCAGTTCGAAAGCACCTCAAAGTGCAAGTAGATAAATAGGTACCGCTCCGGCGGGAAGGTAAACGGCGTTTCCGTGCGCTGCTCTGGTTCGCCAGAAGCGGCTTAGTCATGCTGGCCACATGACCCGGAAGCTATACGCTGGCTCCCTCGGCCAATAAAGCGAGATGAGCGCCGCAACCCAGGAGTCAGTCACGACTGGACCTAATGAAGGCAGCCCTGTTTAGGGAAGGTTTTAATGTTTGATATATTACAGTATTTTAATGTTTTTTTGGAAGCCGCCCAGAGTGACTGGAGAAGCCCAGCCAGATGAGTGGGGTATAAATAATAAATTATTATTATTATTATTATGGTCAGGGGTCCCATTACCTTTAAGCAACTCCAAAAGCAAATCAAAAGCAAAGACTCACTTGGTGTTGGCGGGTCTCAGCCTTCCTTTGGCAGCTAAATATTCTTGCAGCTTCTGCCGCCGCTCCTCCACTGCTGCTGCTGCAGGAAAGAGAGAGAGAGAGACAGGAAAAGCCCTCAGAGGGTCGCAGTCAAACGGGCGCCCCTAATTCCCTGGAGACCCCCCCAAGCCCAGCCCCTCTGGAGAGTCAGCAGAGAAGTCCCCCCCAACGGCCGCTTCCCGAGCTTCCTTTCCTCCTGGACCCCCTTCCCCGTTCGCGCCTGCACTCTGCACATGCTCCGGAGACCCCTGCACCCTCACCGATCTCCTCTCTTCGTCCTCCTCCGCGCCGCAGCCCCGGCCCTCCCGAGCTCCCAGGCGCCTCCATGACAGCCGGCGGCCGCGGCATCGCCCTCGAGCAGCCGCTTCCCCGCAGCTCCCGTTCAAAGGGACCAATGGGCCGCGAGGGGCGGGGAGGAGCCTATCCAATTGGCCGGGGAGAGCGGAGTGGGCGGAGTCGGCGACGTTCTTTCAGAAAGGGAAAGGCCACTCCCCTGGCCGCGCCCCTCGCGCCTTAGCCACGCCCAGGGCCAACTCCCTCTTGCCACGCCCCCTTCTCCGCTCTCCTGCTGAGTTTTCCCACGTGCAAAAGGCCCCGCCTCGATGATGGGGGCGGGGCTGCGCAGGGCTCCCCAGCCCCACTTTTTAAAGGGTGTCCAGCCCCTCCCCGTCCCCCCCCCCGCAAATCCTGTGCTCAAACAGGAGCGCCGGGACTGCAAGGGGTTTTGTCCTGGGTGGGGGGTGAAGGCAGCCCCTTGTCAATCATGGGATCACGTGATTCCTGCATTGCAGGCGGGAGGTTAGACTAGATCACCTCCTTGCAAATAGAAGGGGGAGGAAAGGAGGCAGTGAGAGAGTTTTCTTTCTTGGGCTCCATGATCACTGCAGATGGTGACAGCAGTCACGGAATTAAAAGACGACTGCTCCTTGGGAGAAAAGCAATGACAAACCTATACAGCATCTTAAAAAGCAGAGACCTCACCTTGCCAACAAAGGTCCGTATAGTAAAAGCTATGATTTTCCCAGTAGTGATGTATGGAAGTGAGAGCTGGACCATAAAGAAGGCTGATCGCCAAAGAATTGATGCTTTTGAATTCTGGGGCTGGAGGAGACTCTTGAGAGTCCCATGGACTGTAAGAAGATCAGACCTATCCATTCTGAAGGAAATCAGCCCTGAGTGCTCACTGGAAGGACAGATCCTGAAGCTGAGGCTCCAATACTTTGGCCACCTCATGAGAAGAGAAGACTCCCTGGAAAAGACCCTGATGTTGGGAAAGATGGAGGGCACAAGGAGAAGGGGACGACAGAGGACGAGATGGTTGGACAGTGTTCTGGAAGCTACCAGCATGAGTCTGACCAAACTGCGGGAGGCAGTGGAAGACAGAAGTGCCTGGCGTGCTCTGGTCCATGGGGTCACAAAGAGTTGGACATGACTAAATGACTCAACAACAACAGATTAGATGACCCTGGGTGGTCCCTTCCCAGTCTATGATTCAGTGACGGGTGTCCCCGCCCACCTATCAAAGTTGGGCCCTAGGTAGAGATCTGGCAGCCCCCTTGCACCACCCAGACAATGGAACCCCCCCCTTTCCGGGCTTAACTTTACTTTCAAGTTACAGGTAGGTAGCCATGGTTTTTTTGTTTTTTAAAAAATAATTTTTATTGATTTTATTTTCTCAAACAAATATTCAACATCATCATTTAACATCCATTTTCTAGTTTCCCCCTCCCCGTTGACTTCCCCCACCTTCCATTTCTGGTTTATTAAACCAAATGTTACATTCTGCTGTGTATACATAATGTTCTATTATCACTAATTGTATTTCTTGTTTTCTGTAAAGAAAACTGTAAATGTTTGTTTAAATCCTGCCAACGAGTCCATGTTTTGTTGTTGTTTCTGAATGTTGTAAAGGGTTCCCATTCTTTTCCAAAGTCACTATTGTCCTTTTCACGTTAATTTTGCCAGTTCTGCCTATCTCATAATTTTTTCTTGCCATTGTTCTTTAGATGGTATATCTCCAGTCTTCCAGTTTTGTGCTGTTAGAATTCTTGCTGCTGTAGTAGCATACATAAATAATGTCCGATTTTCCTTCGGCATTTCTTGTCTTAGAATACCTAACAGAAAGGCTTCTGGTTTCTTCACAAAAGTTATTTTAAACATTTCCCCCCCAAATGATTATATATCATTTCACACATCTTACAATCCCACCACATATGATAAAATGTACCTTCGCCTTCTTTACATCTCCAACAGTTCTTTTGTTCTGTTTTGTATATTTTGGCCAGTTTTAATGGTGTAATGTACCACCTGTACAAGGGATGCGGGTGGCACTGTGGTCTAAACCACTGAGCCTTGGGCTTGCCAATCAGAAGGTCCCGTTGTTCAGTCCCAGCTCCTGCCCACCTAGCAGTTCGAAAGTATGTCAAAGTGAAAGTAGATAAATAGGTACCACTCTGGCGGGAAGGAAAACGGCGTTTCTGTGCGCTGCTCTGGTTTGCCAGAAGCGGCTTAGTCATGCTGGCCACATAACCCAGAAGCTGTCTGCGGACAAACGCCGCCTCCCTTGGCCAGTAAAACGAGATGTGCACCGCAACCCCAGAGTCGATCATGACTGGACCTAACAGTCAGGGGTCCCTTTACCTTTACCACCTATACATCATTTTCATATAGTTCTCTTTCAGCAATATACAATCCATAAACTTCAAGTTCACTTTCCAAAGCCTTATCTAGTCGTCCAATTGTATGTTGTGACCTATATCTTGTGCCCACTTAATCATTACTGCTTTAACTTCCTCATCTTTTGTTTCCCATTCCAACAGGATATTATACGCCTTCTTTAACAATTTAGACTTGCCATCTATGATATCCTTTTGGAATTTGGAAACTGTGTAGGTGAATGTTGTGTAGCCGTGTTGGTCTGCTGTAGTTGAAACAAAATAAAAAAAATTCCTTCCAGTAAGCATCAAAATGTTCAAGTAGGTCAATGCTAATAAATAAATAAATATGCAAGTGAATGAGCGAATGAATGAATAAACAAATAAATATATGCAACATTTCCATATACAGTATATACATGATAAAAAACATGTTGACAAAAACTGCTCCGAGAGGTTTTTTTTTACAATCAAGCAGTGTATAAATTTTATGAAATAAATAACTAAATAACTAAATAGACAAATAAATAAATAAATAAATAAATAGTATAACATGCAAGACCAGGAACTGGGATTTCTGTACGTGGTACATACGTGGCCCCTGAGAAATTCAGGCAGCCTAAAAAGACAACCAACCAACATACCACTGTGGCTGAAAACATTAATGGTTATTAAAATAAATGAAAGTCGGTGTAGAAACGTTCTCCGATGACGTTGTGCATCTGTACGTAGCCGTTATCGTTTGGGGTGGCCAAGTACCACCCGGGACAGATCAGGGACTGGAAAGTGAAGGTTTCGCTCGCTGGGCTGGTGGGCTTGTAATAAAAGAGGTACTTCTGGTTGTCTCCGGAGATTTCCTTCAGGGGCTTCTCTGCTTCCTAGAGGAAAGGGAGAGTGGTCAGGGGGTTGCCACACTCCCCAGCACACACAGCCAGAGTCTTGGGGGCCACACAGAGCTGCCTGAGGAGCATAGCTGTCAACTTTCAGATTTGAAAATAAGGGACCAGCAGCCTCGAAAATAAGGGATCAGCAGCCAAAATAAGGGATTTTCCGGGCACAGGTATGTTCAACTTCTGAGCCCCTCCGAGCCAAAGGCAGAAAGCCCAACCAGCAGCCAAACGAAGCCTCAAGCGGTGGTTCCCACAGTGCAGCTACCCGGCAAAGGGGATGCAGCAAGGAAAACCACCATCATCTCTCCGCTGGGAAGCGCTGAGCAAAGGCGAGTCGCCAGTCAACGTGGTCGATTTGATAGGCACAAGGCATGCAAGCTCCACCCCCAAGTCATTCTTAGACTCCTTATTGGGTGAGCAACGCAGCCAAGCAACACAGTTGGAGCCTCCCTCCTCCCTGGCCGGCAGGGAGGGAGGGAGAGGAGCTGCTTTCTTTGAAACCCGGGAAATTTAAGGGACATCACAATAACGGACAGCAGCGGGACACAGCACTGGGATAAGGGAGTTTCCCGCCAAATAAGGGACGCTTGACAGCTATGCTGAGGAGCCCAATGCATTTTGTGGGGGGCTCTGGAGCCCTACTGCTCACCTCCTACTCACTACTCTACTCACCTCCAGCTGCAGGCGGCACCCGTCTCCCTCCTTGACGCACGTCAAGTACAGCTTGCTGTCGACAATGTCCAGAGCGACCAGCTGCCCAGACGTGGCATCGCTGCCCAGCGGTGAGCGATAGAAACGCAGGTCCAGTTCCACTAGGAAGAAACCAAAGGGCAAATCCTGCCTCAGTTCTGATGAGCTCAAGGCCAGAACCCTTGCAGAGGGAGGGGCTTGAGCTTTGGCTATGTCTCCCCAAGCCCCCTGCTCCTGGGTATGCGCTTCCAGGACACAGAATCATAGATCAGGCACAGGGTGGGTTTCTGGTCTCCTGCCTCTGCCCCTAGCTGATGTCCTCACCGATTCCCTGCTGAAACGTCTAGAGGGGTGACTTGAAATGCACCCCTTAAAATGACAAGCAGGCCATATCGCTCTCTTGGGACACTTTTTCATGTGACCCAGGTCAGTAGACTTTCACAGCTCAAGAAGGAGGTCCTACTTGGCGCTAGATTTCCCCTCTTTCATTTTATTTATGAACATTTATAAATTTCATAGTGGGTCCCATGCAACTTGGTACATTTGAACCACCTAATGCATGTGTAAGGGATGCGGGTGGCACTGTGGGTTAAACCACAGAGACTAGGACTTGCCGATCAGAAGGTCGGCGGTTCAAATCCCCGCGACGGGGTGAGCTCCCATTGATTGGTCCCTGCTCCTGCCAACCTAGCAGTTCGAAAGCACATCAAAGGGCAAGTAGATAAATGGGTACCTCTCCAGCGGGAAGGTAAACGGCATTTCTGTGCGCTGCTCTGGTTCGCCAGAAGCGGCTTAGTCATGCTGGCCACATGACCCGGAAGCTGTATGCCGACTCCCTTGGCCAATAAAGCGAGATGAGCGCCGCAACCCCAGAGTCGGCCACGACTGGACCTAATGGTCAGGGGTCCCTTTACCTTAATGCATGGGTAGGCAAACTAAGGCCCGTGGGCCGGATAAGGCCCAATCGCCTTCAAAATCCGGCCCGCGGATGGTCTGGGAATCAGCATATTTTTACATGAGTAGAATATGTGCTTTTATTTCAAATGCATCTCTGGGTTATTTGTGGGGTCTGCCTGATGTTTTTACATGAGTAGAATGTGAGCTTTTACAGTGTTACCTCTGGATGCGAACAGGATCCGTCCCGGAGCCCCATTCGCATCCTGAAGCGAACGTGAGACGCGACTGTGCGTCTGCGCGGGTCGCATTTCGCCACTTATGCGCATGTGCGTGACTTCATTTTGAGCCTCTGCGCATGCGGCAAAACCCAGAAGTAATGAGCTCCATTACTTCCGGGTTGCCACGGAGCGCAACCCGAAAATATTTAAGCTGAAGCGTATTCATCCCGAGGTATGACTGTACAGTGGTACCTCAGGATAAGTACTTAATTTGTTCCGGAGGTCCGTTCTTAACCTGAAACTGTTCTTAACCTGAAGCACCACTTTAGCTAATGGGGCCTCCTGCTGCTGCCACGCCGCTTGAGCACAATTTCTGTTCTCATCCTGAAGCAAAGTTCTTAACCTGAAGCAATATTTCTGGGTTAGCGGAGTCTGTAACCTGAAGCGTATGTAACCTGAAGCATATGTAAACCGAGGTACCACTGTATTTAAAATGCATCTCTGGGTTATTTTTGGGGCATAGGAATTCGTTCATTTCCACAAGGTCTGAGAGACAGTGGACCGGCCCCCTGCTGAAAAAGTTTGCTGACCTCTGACCTGATACATTAGCATTAGATGCCAGGGATGTTCTGATCTCGCCTTCCGCCTGCAAAAAGATGTACCTTGCCCTGACATCGAAATATATTCCATGAGGAGGCTGGGCATGCCACAAACTGGGAGCTAGCACAGAGAAGACCCTCTTACTGTTTCCCCATCTTTCATTGACCAAACTGTTGGAGACCATTGGAGACAGACCTAGCATGGACATTGGCCAGCCTGCCACACCCTGGCACCCTCCAGATGCCTTGGAGCATCTATAACTCGCCCTACAGTGGTGCTTGGCAGGAGAAAGGAGGGAGGCTGGTGTATGAGGGAAGATGGAGAGGTGGCGTGCTGGCACTTTCAAATATCTGAAGGGCTGTCCCACAGAAGATGGAGCCAGCTTGTCTTCTGCTGCTCCAGAGGGCAGAACCCAGACCAATGGGTTGAAATGGCAAGGAAGGAGATTCTGAGTAAATGTTAGGAAGAGCCATTGCACAGTGCAACTGGACTCCCTTGGAAGGTGGCAGATTCTCCTTCATTGGAGATTTTAAAGCAGAGGTTGGATGGCCATCAGTGAGAGATTATTTAGCTTTGCAGGGGGTTGGACTAGATGACCCTGGTGGGTCCCCTCCAGCTCTACGCTTACATGATTCCTTACCTGGCTTTTCGTTGGCTTGTAAGTGCAAGGCAAGGAGCTTGGGCTGCCCTGGGGTCCCGTCCAGGAAAAAGCACTTGTTGTCAAAGTCTTGGATGGTGCACCTTTCCACCTTGACATAGGTGTAAGCAGACGGAAGCCCTGAAGACACAAGGCTGGCTTCAGCAAAGGAAGATGGACCTGGACATGCAAGAGGGAACAGGGAGCATTATGGTCAGCACAAGAGAGAGGCCAGCAAGACTTGGAAGCTCTTGCTACAGCCCTTCCAGAACAATTCTCTCGACGCTCCTTCTGGTGGAAGCGATATTCTCCCAATCTTAACACATCTTTATCCTCTAAAGACCTCGGATTGGTACACAAGGTTCTCTGTCAGCTCATGTTTCCCTGTGAGGTAGGATAAAGGTAAAGGTAAAGGGACCCCTGACCATTAGGTCCAGTCGTGGACGACTCTGGGGTTGTGGTGCTCATCTCTCTTTATTGGCCAAGGGAGCCGGCGTACAGCTTCCGGGTCATGTGGCCAGCATGACTAAGCCGCTTCTGGCAAACCAGAGCAGCGCAAGGAAACGCCGTTTACCTTCCCGCCAGAGAGGTACCTATTTATCTACTTGCACTTTGATGTGCTTTTAAACTGCTAGGTGGGCAGGAGCTGGGACCGAGCAACGGGAGCTCACCCTGTTGCGGGGATTTGAACTGCCGACCTTCTGATTGGCATATCCTAGGCTCTGTGGTTTAACCCACAGCGCCACCCGCATTAGGTGGGGCTAATGTCACCTATGGCCGTGTGGGAACTTGCATAAGAACATAAGCAGAGCCAGAAGGAACATTTTATCATATGTGGTGGGAGTGTAAGAAAGTAAAGAACTTCTGGGAAATGATATAAAAGGAGATGAAAAAGATCTTGAAATATATGTTTTTTTTAAAAAAACCAGAAGCATTTTTACTTGGTATTATAGGTCAGGATATTAATAGGCAAGATGTTAAACTGTTTTTATATGCAACAACAGCGGCAAGAGTATTGTTAGCCCAGAAATGGAAGCAAGAAGAAATTCTGACGAAATAAGAATGGCAGGTGAAATTAATGGACTATGCAGAACTGGACAAAATGACAGGAAGGATTCGAAACCTGCGGGAACAGAGATTTACAGAAGATTGGAAGAAGTATATGAACTATTTGAAAAGCAATTGTAATCAACAAATTACACTAGTAGGATTACAATTAGTTTTTTAAGGAGAAATATATGAAATGTTACAAATTAGATAATGAATTTAGATATTGGTTATGAGTATTAAATGTAATAGGGAAAGTAAGAAATGTATAATAAGAGATTAGATTGGAAAATTTTCAGACAGGATTGATGGAAGTCAAAAAATTGTATAAGATGTAAAAGTATGTTTAATTACTGTTGAAAATGGTATGTTAAAAAACTAATATTTTTTTTTATATATATATTAAAAAAAAGAACATAAGCAGAGCCTGCTGGATCAGCCCAATGGACCGTCTAAGTCCAGCTTCCTGTTCCCACAGGGGCCACCCAAATCCCTGTAGGAAACCAGCAAGCAGGATTTGACCACTAGGATCCTCTCCCCTCCTGTGGTTTCCAGCAACGGACATTCAGAAGCACTGCTGCCTCCAACTGTGGAGCCAGAGTCCGGCCGTAGTGGCTAGTAGCTGTCAAGGGCTTCCTCCTCCTCCATGAGGACATCCAATCCCCTTTTAGAGCACTGCTATCCTTTGGAACGCCTTGCCACTCAAAACTGGGACTGGCTGAATAGAGGGAGCTCAGTACCTTCCACCAAGTTGCTGGTCAGCATCTCGCTCAAGTCGGCATCTGTGAACAGCCTGCTGCGGCTGGGCCTTCTCCGTCTTGGTGGCTGCGTGCTGGGCTTGGTTGCGGCATCTTCTAGAACGGAAAGGATACCTGCGTGCTGGAACGACTGATAGAAGGAGATCTATAGGGGGGAAATGAGCTGGAATAGTCAGAAAGGGGCCCTGGAACAAACAGCGCAAGGTGTCCCATTATGGAAAGAGCTCAAGGGAGCAGCCCCTTCCCTAGGGGCTCTGGCTCATTCTGATGAGACCTCCTGCCGCTCCCTCCAAATGCACCCTGCTTTCGCCCCTTCTCTTCCGCCTGCTCCCATTGCACCCAGCTAAGGGCTTGGCTCTCGGGCACCCGAGGGAAGGAAGTGGTTGCTGCTGTTGTCTGCTGCTGATAAGAATACACAGGCCCTTCTTGGAATAACAGGTTTGGAATTGCCCAAGAAAGATGTCAAATTGTTTTTGTATGCCACAACTGCAGCAAGAATTTGGTTAGCTAAGAATTGGAAAAGACAATAAGTTCCAACAGTGGAGGAATGGCAGATGAAGATGATGGATTTTTCGGAGCTAGCTGACCTGACTGGAAGAGTCCGTCACCAGAAGGACGAGGAGTATCAAGAGGAATGGATGAAATGCAAAGACTATTTAGTTAAATATGTTGTTGTTGTTGTTGTTTAGTCGTTTAGTCGTGTCCGACTCTTCGTGACCCCCTGGACCAGAGCACGCCAGGCACTCCTGTCTTCCACTGCCTCCGGCAGTTTGGTCAAACTTTAAAGATGTTGAGTTAATTTAATTGAAAAAGCTTGAAAATATCAGATAGGCTTAGGATTTAAATATGTAATGTTAGGAATTAATATGTTTAATGCTAAAATAGAAAGAAAGAAAGATGTTAAGTGATTAAGTTAATTTTATGAGAAAATTTGGTTTTGGAAAACTGTTAAAATGATATACACTGAAATTCAACTAGGGGGATACGAGGCAGTCATTTAACAATGTCACTAAGATTGGTTTAAATACGGTTGACATTTATGTTTGTTTAAATTTTTTGGGGACAATCAATAATTTTTTGTTTTTTAAAAAAAGAATGCTCAGGCCCTTTTACTGGCTCATGGGGGGGTAGGGTGGGGAGTGGATTTTCTTCAACTAACTAACGCTGTTGTTGTTTAGTGCATTTATATCTCTTTTTTCTTTATTTAATCTCTGCAGCAACTCTGTGACGTAGGCTGAGAGGCGGTGACTGGCCCAAGGTTACCTCGAGAGGTTCATGGCCAAGTGGGAACCCTCCTCTTTCAGGTCAAACATAATAATAATAATAATAATAATAATAATAATAGTAATAATAATAATAATATTAATAATAATAAATTTACTTATACCCCGCCCTCCCCAGCCAAGACCGGGCTCAGGGCGGCTAACACCAGGTATAAAAACAATTGATTAAAATACAACTTAAAAACAAGATTAAAATGCAACATTAAAATGCAGCCTCATTTCAGTAGAAACTCAAATCAAAAACTTTTTGGGGATGAAAACGTCAACTCTTCACCAAGGCCAACTATCCAGACTGGTCCTTCGTGGGCCAGAAAAATGCCAGGGAAGTCCCCAAATAGGAGTTCCATCACAGAAGGAGAAAGGAAAAAGGAAAGAGAAGGAGGGGATCAAGTTGATTCCAAGCCAAAGGCCAGGCGGAACAACTCTGTCTTACAGGCCCTGCGGAAAGAAATCAGATCCCGCAGGGCCCTGGTCTCATGAGACAGAGCGTTCCACCAGGCTGGAGCCAGTGTTGAAAAGGCCCTGGCTCTGGTTGAGGCTAATCTGACTTCCCAAGGGACCTCTAGGGTGTTGCTATTTATGAACCTTAAGGTCCTCCGCGGGGCATACCAGGAGAGGCAGTCCCGTAGGTACGAGGGTCCTAACCACTGCACCACACGGTCTCCATTACAAGAAAAGAGATTCCATCTAAACATTCAGAATAACTTTCTGGTGGCAAGAGCTGTTCCACAGTGGAAGGTGGTGGACCTTCTTTCATTGGAGGTTTTTGAACAGAGGTTGGGCGGCCATCTAACAGGAATGCTTTTTTTGTGATCCCTGCATTGCAGGGGGGTTGGGCTGGATGACCACTGCAGTGCCCTTTCCAACTCTGTAATTCTAACCAGACCGAGCTGTAACGTTTGAGGCAGCTTTGCTCGGCCGGAACTACAGCCGCCGCTGGGGGAACACACAGAGGTGGAGTCTGCAAGGCATTTACTTTACACAAGCGTATAGAGAGGCATCTCTCAGCCTTAGCTTTACACATGCGTAGAAATTAAGTACGTAAAGAGCAGTTACAACCAGATAACTAAGCTACAGCCTTATCAGAGGAGCAGAAGTAACATCCTAGGCCAGAACTTCAGAAGAAACCAGGTCAATCCCACTTCCTTCCTTATGAGGAACTCTTGAGGGAGTTGAATATTTTTAAGTTTGGAGAGAAGATGACTAAGAGGAGATATGCTAAAAAGGTAAAGGGACCCCTGACCATTAGGTGCAGTCGTGGCCAACTCTGGGGTTGCGGCGCTCATCTCGCTTTATTGGCTAAGGGAGCCGGCGTACAGGTTCCGGGTCATGTGGCCAGCATGACTAAACCGCTTCTGGCGAACCAGAGCAGCGCGCGCAAACGCTGTTTACCTTCCTGCCGGAGCGGTACCTATTTATCTACTTGCACTTTGACATGCTTTCGAACTGCTAGGTTGGCAGGAGCAGGGACCAAGCAAGGGGAGCTCACTCCATCGCGGGGAGTGAGGGCCAGGGCCTTTTCAGTGATGGCTCCGACCTGGTGGAATGCACTGTCCCATGAGACCAGGGCCATTCAGGATTTAACCTCCTTCCATTGGGCCTGTAAGACAGAGCTATTCCCCCGGCTTTTAATTTGAATTCAGCCTGATCTTTTATTTCCCTTCTCTTCCCTCTCCCTCCCCTTTTATGAAGATTACCCGCTCTGAGACCCCACAGCTAATTCTCCCCTGGCCTCCTCGCTGGCCCAAGTAGGACCAATTCAGCCAGCTAGCCCTGGGGATTATCTAATGCTTATTTCCCCTAAATTGATTTTTGAATTTTGAATTTTATTGTTATTCGTGTTTTTATACTGTATTTTATGCTGCTTTTACAATTAAGTGTTTTAAATTTGTTCTTAGCTGCCCTGAGCCCAGTTTTTGAACCGGGAAGGGTGGGGTATAAATAAAAATGTATTATTATTATTATTATTATTATTATTATTATTATTATTATTATTCTATTGTTAGCCTCTCTTCAGATTGCAGAATATCCAGGTTTTTCTTTTTGTAAGCACTGCAGCAGCAGTAGAAGCAGCAGGTCACCACAGATGTGGACCCCCCCTCTTTATTTGATCCCTCAGAGCAGTGTGGGGCAGTGGGATTCCCTGGGGGGTGGGGTGGGGGTGGGTTGCTAAAAGGCAAGCAGGCAGCAGGGGGCACTGGAGGTATATCAGACTTTGCAAAGCTGGCATCACCAGATCAAGTTCATCAGTTTAGCTTTTAATTAATTAGCTGAATTAACAATTAATTCAGCTAAACCGTTCCAACTGGGTTTTGAATAAAGGTGCAGTTATTAATTGTTGCTGTTTAGAAATTTTCATTGTAGTAATGATACATTGGGCTAAAGATATAGGGCATAATATACCAATAGACGCAGGTGGTGCTGTGGGTTAAACCACAGAGCCTAGGACTTGCCGATCAGAAGGTCGGCGGTTCGGAACTTTTTTTATGTATGCTACAACGGCAGCAAGAATACTTATAGCAAAGCACTGGAAGACTCAAGATATACCCACTCTGGAAGAATGGCAGATGAAGTTGATTGACTGTATGGGACTGGCAGAAATGACCGGCAGAATCCGTGACCAGGGAGAAGAGTCGGCAGAAGAAGATTGGAAGAAATTTAAGGACTATTTACAGAAACACTATAAAATTAATGAACTCTGAAAAGATGTTGGATTGAACTTTTGTGGTCTCTAGCTGTTATGATAAAGATAGTAGGGATTAAAATTGTTTAAGTCATAAAATTTAAAAGTTGAGTGGAAAATAAGGTGTTATTTTAAAAAGGAATGTTAAGAGATTAGGATTTGCTGGATTAACAAGTTGAACTAGAAAACAAGAAGGGGAGGTATGAGGAAGTCAAAGAAACATGGTATTGAAAAATTGTTACTGAAATTGACTTGTTTTTAATATTTTTCTTTTCTTTTTCTTTTTGTGTTTGTATAAAAGTGGAAAATCTAATAAATATTTATATAAAAAAAAAAACAGAAGGTCGGCGGTTCGAATCCCCGCAACGGGGTGAGCTCCCGTTGCTCGGTCCCTGCTCCTGCTCACCTAGTAGTGTGAAAGCACGTCAAAGTGCAAGTAGATAAATAGGTACTGCTCCGGCGGGAAGGTAAATGGCGTTTCCGTGGGCTGCTCTGCTTCACCAGAAGTGGCTTAGTCATGCTGGCCGCATGACCCGGAAGCTGTACGCCGGCTCCCTCGACCAATAAAGTGAGATGAGTGCCGCAACCCCAGAGTCGGCCACGACTGGACCTAATGGTCAGGGGTCCCTTTACCTTTACCTATACCAATAGACGATTGGGGGAGGTTATGGAGAGAAGGAATAAACTTTACTGCCTGCAGTGCATTAAAAGAAAATATAATGAAAATGATGTACAGATGGTATATAACACCGGTGAAACAAGCCAAAATGTATAAAACGAATAATACATGTTGGAAATGTAAAGAAAAAGAGGGCACGTTTTACCGCATGTGGTGGGAATGTAAAAAAGTGAAATACTTCTGGGAAATGATTTATAACGAAATCAAAAAAATGTTGAAATAATGTTGGAAAAAACCCAGAAGCTCTTTTATTGGGTATGGTAGGTCTAGAAATTCATAAAAATGATTAAAAAATCCTGTTTTTTATATGTGACCACGGCAGCAAGAATACTATTAGCTCAAAGACGGAAGCAAGAAGAAATGCGAACAAAAGAAGAGTGGCAAATAAAATTGATGGACTCCGCCGAGGTGGCAAGACCTACAGGGAAAATTTGAAACCAGCAGGACTAGCCTTTCCTAAAGGACTGGAAGAAATTTATGTTGTATTTGAAATATAACTGCAACTACTTAACATCGCTTGTAGGATTCCAAGAAGTTTTGTACGGGGGACTATCCAAATTATTGTGAGAAGTATTAAGAACAGCTGACGTAAGGTTGGATTTAAAACAATAAGCATAGTCGTAAAATGCATACCGTATTTTCCCGCTCCATAAGACGCACTTTTTTCTTCCTAAAAAGTAAGGGGAAATGTCTGTGCGTCTTATGGAGCGAATGCGTGGTCCCCTACAAAGCACGAATCCACATGGATCCTCAGGATTTTTGCATCGGATCACCCCAAATTCAGCTTCAGATCACATGTCTGTGGCCACAGCATGAACCACAAAAATCATACATCCCCTGTTTCGTTCAGAATATTTTCTCTCTTGTTTTCCGCCTCTAAAAACTAGGTGCGTCTTATGGAGCGAAAAATTCAGTAATTAGAAAGGAATTCAGAAAACCATTAGAAGAGGTTGATGGAAGTTCTAGGCTACGACAGCCAAGGATTTGTCATCTTGTGTTGGAAGAATTGTGTAAAGATCAATAAAAATTATATTGAAAAGTAAAGAAAATTTCATTGTGTTATCTTCATCGACAGCTCATTCACGCCGCTATTCTGAACAATGTTTTTCATAGGGGAGGGTAGAGGGAGGGAGGGCATGAGGCCTGAGGGCCTGGCGGAAAAGATCTGGGGCTGTGTCCCTCCCCAACAATGGCCCTGAGCCTAACTATGGCACTGTGCTTAAATGCCAGGTGAAAAACACCTTGGCCTACAGCTCTCTGTCTGGAAGGGCGAATTCCTGGGCTGAACCCCAAGCATCCCCTGCCCTCTGGGTACCATTGAAGCCACTCTGATAGCCTTGCAAGCCATCCCTCTTCTCAAGTGGGAGCCGAATAAGGGGGTGAGCTGTGTTATGGGGTTTTTCCCTCCCACCCCCCAAAATGCTGAAGGCGTCTTACCTCGTTGCCGAATGAGAACTCCATCTCCATCTCTTCCTCACTAGAAGGGAAGGGGGACGAGGAAGGAGGTGAAGAAGAGAGTTTAGATTCTGAGATATCAGACCCTTCAGGATAGGACTCAGTAATAATAATAATAATAATAATTATAATAATTATAATAAATTTTATTTATATCCTGCCCTCCCCAGCTAAGACCGGGCTCAGGGTGGCTAACTCCCGATATAAAAACAAATTGATTGAAATACAACTTAAAAACAAGATTACAATACAACATTAAAACATCAAAACATTAAAATTAAAATACAGCCTCATTTCAATGGAAACTCAAATCAGAAACTTTTTGGGGGATGAAAATGTCAGGGCCAAGAGATTTAGTTGCTTATGGCAACGGACAATATGGAAACCGCCTGGAGCTACAGCTGAACCTCAAAATGTTAGTGATGGGGCACTGTCCTCCCCCATCCCTGAGGGCAGCAAGCTGGCATCTGCATGGCATTCATAGCTGCTTGGCCCTCCAGCATCTTCCGCCTGAGGCAACCCCTTGCTCTGCCTCTGCTCCGCACTGTTTCCTTGGGGATCTGATCCGTGGATGCCTGGACTGAGTCTCTGTCACAAGCCCCTGGCCCTCAAGGTTGGTGCAGGATGCGATCCCATTGCTGGCATGGAGGCAAGATTCAGCTGCTGGTAGATTTGGCTTCTGTGTAAGAACATCAGAAGTGTCTGCTGGATCAGGCCAATGGTCCATTTGGTCCAGCACTCTGTTCTTACAGTGGCCAACCAGGTGCTGATAATAATAATAATAATAATAATAATAATAATAATAATAATAATAATAAATTTATTATTTATACCCTGCCCATCTGGCTGGGCCTCCCCAGCCACTCTGGGCGGCTTCCAGCAAAACACTAAAATACAATAATCTATTAAACATTAAAAGCTTCCCTAAACAGGGCTGCCTTCAGATGTCTTCTAAAAGTCTGGTAGCTGTTGTTCTCTTTGACATCTGCTGGGAGGGCGTTCCACAGGGCGGGTGCCACTACTGAGAAGGCCCTCTGCCTGGTTCCCTGTAACCTGACTTCTTGCAGTGAGGGAACCGCATTCTGGATTAGTTGTAGTTCCCATTATGGGAAACCTGCAAGCAGGTTTGGAGCGCAAGGGCCCTCTCTCGTCCCGCAGTTTGCCAGCAACTGGCATCCAGGAACATTGCTACCTCCAACTGGGAAGGCAGAGCGCAGCCTCAGGCAACGGCTAGTAGCCATTGACAACCCTACTCCTCTTTTACAGCCACCCAAGTTGCGTGCAGAGCTGTGGTGTTTGTGAGCATCTGGTTCTCTGTTCCAGGCAGCAAGTGGGTCAGCCCTGAGACGGGCCCTGCTGAGGAGCAATGATGAGGTTCATGGGCTGTGTGTGGGGCGCTCCATGACTTCCTATTGGGTCACCCATCACAACCCACCACAGAAAACCCTGCTTCTGCATAAGCAGATACCAGGAGTACAGATGACCCAGCATGGAAAGCGGGGAAGATGCTCACCTGATGTCTCTCAGCAACACGTCCGGGACTCTGGCCATGGTTGTGTCTGGAAAGGGAAAAGTGCGAGCGTGAGCCCCACCGGTCACAGACCTCTCCTGAATAGAGCTGCCATGTTTCCAGGACACGTTCTCTTTTTCAGGGGTAAAATTTCTGTCCAGGTGGATTTTTTTAAATTTGCTGAAATGTCTCTGGCTATACTTTCTGGTTGAGACATAGACATAACTGGTGGTTGAAGGCTTGCTTTCCTCTTCTCTCCTCCTGCCCCCCCCATAGCAATATACCACAGCTTTTATAGCCTACATAAAGGTAAAGGGACCCCTGACCGTTAGGTGCAGTCGCGGATGACTCTGGGGTTGCGGCGCTCATCTCGCTTTACTGGCTGAGGGAGCTGGTGTACAGCTTCCGGGTCATGTGGCCAGCATGACTAAGCTGCTTCTGGCGAACCACAGCTGCGCACGGAAACGCCGTTTACCTTCCCGCTTTAATGGTACCTATTTATCCACTTGCACTTTGACGTGCTTTCGAACTGCTAGGTGGGCAGGAGCAGGGACCGAGCAACGGGAGCTCACCCCGTCGTGGGGATTCGAACCGCCGACCTTCTGATCGGCAAGTCCTAGGCCCTGTGGTTTAACCCACAGTGGCACCCGCATCCCTTTTATAGCCTACATAGAGTAGGGGTATTTAAAATGAGAGTCATCATAGTGTCCTCCTTTTTGCTCTTCAAAATATGGCAACTCATGCCGGAACAATTGTTTTGTTGCTGGAAGTTGTTCACTACCCAGTGAAAAACAAATCCTTAGAGAGATTAATAAAACAAAAAATCTAGTAAGTATTTTCCAATGATTTATTGATAAACATAGATATATTCTAGGGCAGGGGTCAGCAAACTTTTTCAGCAGGGGGCTGGTCCACTGTTCCTCAGACCATGTGGGGGGCCAGACTATATTGGGGGGGGGCATGAACAAATTCCTATGCCCCACAAATAACCCAGAGATGCATTTTAAATAAAAGGACACATTCTACTCATGTAAATACACACTGACTCCCACACTATCCATGGGCCGGATTGAGAAGGCGATTGGGCCGCATCTGGCCCACGGGCCTTAGATTGCCTACCCCTTCCTTAGGCTCTTATTTATTGCATTTATATATCCACCTTTTTCTCAAAGGTGCTCAAGGTGGCGTACATGGTTCATCCCCCCTCATCATTTAATCCCCACAACAACAATATTGTAAGGTAGGTTGGGTTGAGAGGTAGCGGCTGGCCCAAATTCACCACCCAGCAAGCTTCATTCGTGGCCGAGTGGAAGGATTTGAACCCAGCTCCTATTCCGTCACACTATCCCAGACCTTTCCAAACTTTTCATAATGGTGACACGCGTTTTAGACATGCATCATTTCGCGACACAGTAATTGAGTTTTCCTAGCAAACCTGAGGTTAAATAAACCTCTTTCCAGCCCTGGCAGGAGCACACGGAGCGTTTGCGCGACACACCAACACCTGCTCTAACCACTACGCCATTTTGCCTCTTGAGCTGCAACCTGCCAGTATCTGAAAGACATGGCCATTCCCTGGAAGCTTGTCTTGGAAACCCCAATTGGCAGGGGGCAAGCTCTGGCAATCTGGGTGGAAGGGGCTGCAGGATGGAGGGGTAGGAGCTTCAGGATTTGGCTGCAAAGGTGAGCTTGGGTACCTTCTCCAAAGGAAGTCTCCCCATCCATCATCTCCTCAGCAGAGCCACCAAGAGAGGAGGATGCCTGTGACCAGGAACCAGGTGGGAGGGGAATCTATGGAGGCATCCTTACCTGTGGTTCTTGATCCAAGGCTGCTTGATGCTCTTCTGCTTTGCTTCTCACTCCAGAAGCCTCTGTCCAAATTTATAGCATGGAGAAGGTGGGGCTTTGAGCCTGGAATTTCCACCTCTGCCTTTTCTACGAACCTGCTGTCAAGCTCGGATTGTGCAATCTACTTTTGCTTGTCTGCAAGGCCGGAAAGTCTTTTGCGTGGGGTGGAGATCTATCTTAGCTCCACCCATGAGAAAGACCAGCTCCTTCCTTCCAGGGATCAGATCTTGGAGAGTTCGTGGCCTCTGGCCTGGTTTCTCTAAAATGCAAACCATCTGGCTGAACATTTGATCCAAGATGCAGAATCTGTCCCCCAAGCCAAGCTTTTCTCTGCTTCTCAAGAGCACAAGCCCAGAATTATTATTCTGTTTACCCCCCGCAAACACTTTATGCCAAATGTATGCTTTCAGTTTTTAGCTCCATAGGTATCAAGGCTGCAAATGCTGGGACAGAGCAGATATTCTGGAGATGTCCCCAAATCAGAAAATTCTGGGAAGATATTGCAGTGGAAATTGAAGGAATAACTGGCTATACCTGTGTATCTTCTAATTTTACAGTTTGGATATGTTAAAGAAACTGTGCAAATAGAGGACAGGGAATTAATGCAACATCTTTGACCCCATTATTCTATGAACTCTTAACTGCTGCCAGAGTTATTATTTGTCAAAACTGGGGGGCGGTAATGAGGACACTGTCCACGAAAGAATGGAGAACAAAAACGTGGGACTCTGTATGCATGATTAAGCTTGCATATATGGCGAGAAACAGAGGGCAGGCAACAAGATAATGCCCTTATTGAGAAATAGGTCTTTTTATTATTTCCTGAAATAATAAGGTACAGGATAATGTAAACACAATTGTATTGCTTGCAGCCTTGTGATATTAATTAATTATGTTTGACTTTGGTGTGGAAATTTGTTCCTGTGTGTTTGGTTCTAGATATCCCCTTCCACTTTTGCTTCATTGAAAGGGCACCTCCTTCATGCCTCCCATTTCACAGCTTGGAGAACTGAGGCTGGGGGCTTTCCTTACTATTTATCACGGAACATAGTTCACTTCTGAGTGAACAGTCACAGGATGACACAGCTCAACAGCTCTTACATATTTGGGCACAAGGAAAAGCCAGTGCAGTGGTTAAAAGCAGGGGTAGGCAACCTAAGGCCTGGGGGCCGGATACAGCCCAATCACCTTCTCAATCCGGCCCACGGACGGTCCGGGAATTAGTGTGTTTTTACATGAGTAGAATGTGTGCTTTTATTTTAAATGCATCTCTGGGTTATTTGTGGGGCATAGGAATTCGTTCATTCCCCCCAAAAAATATAGTCTGGCCCCCCACATGGTCTGAGGGGCGGTGGACCGGCCCCCTGCTGAAAAAGGTTGCTGACTCCTGGGTTAAAGTGTCAGATTAGGATCTGGGAGACCAGGATTCGAGTCCCCACTCAGCCATGGAGCTCACTGGATAACCTTGGGCCAGCCACAGTCTCTCAGCCTAGCCTACCTCACAGGGTTGCTGCGTGAGGAGGAGAACAAAGGTGGGATATAAGTGCAATGAAGAAATGAATAAGCTCTTTATTTGGGCTAATAGCAGGAAGTGCTAGATGCAAGCACAGAGTCTGAGGTCAGGATCCTTCCAAGGTTCAAGGGCAAGGGAAGAGTTGCAGGACTGAGCAGAGGCAATGACGACATCCCAACGGCTGCCATGCTTCCTTCTTCAGGGCCATATGATTGGCCACTGTGGATACAGGATGCTGAACTTGATGGGCCAAGGGCCTGAACAAGCAGGCTCTTTTTATATTCTTATTTTGGTCATACGAAGCAAAATTCCAGCATGAGCATCTAGCACTTCCTGTGACTCACTTCCTTGTTATTTTGTGTTGTCAGAGGCTCCCTTGGACACCCCATTGGGTTTTTCTATCTTTTAGATCTATCTAAGAAAACAGTAGTTTAGTTCCTTATTTGTAAAAAGGCGGGGGGAAGGCATGGAAAAAGCAATTATTTAAAAAGCAAGAAAGACAACATATTGCTCCAAGGTTAGAACTGAAAGCCTACAAAAATATTTTTCATTATGAAAGAAACTCAGGGATTCTGAGTAAGTTTTGATTCTAAATGATCAAAATTCATGTGTCCAGGTTGAATATTGCTATGAGTTTGTGGGTGCAAGACACCCATCATCCCTGGACTTAGTAAATGTTAGAATTTAATCAGTGCTTGGAGAGTTAAACTGGAAGTGAGACTTTCATCTCCCTGGGTTCAAAAGATCGCTTGAAAGATGGGCCATTATTAGGGGAAAAAGACAGAAAGTTGGACTATCAGCAAATCAAAGACTCTGTGCCAACCTGCAAACAGTTTGTGGGGGGGGGGGGGAGAGCCCCTCCCTGAACTCAGAGTTTTTGTTAGGAGGAAGTTTTAGGATTTCGGTTGGCTGTGGCATGATCAAGGAAAAGAGGTGTCAGTCTGTCAAATGCAGCAAACTGGAGGAGTGGTGGTGAAAGGTCAATTTGGGCTGACAGTTTGAATCCAGTGGGAAAAATGGGACCCTCTTGGAGCGTAGAAGAAGAAGAAGAGTTTGGATTTGATATCCCGCTTTATCACTACCCGAAGGAGTCTCAAAGCGGCTAACATTCTCCTTTCCCCTCCTCCCCCACAACAAACAGTCTGTGAGGTGAGTGGGGCTGAGAGACTTCAGAGAAGTGTGACTAGCCCAAGGTCACCCAGCAGCTGCATGTGGAGGAGCAGGGACACGAACCCGGTTCACCAGATTACGAGTCTACCGCTCTTAACCACTACACCACAATGCCTTGAACCCCCTCCACGGCAGGCTCAGGTTGCATATATGTGTAAATAAACCATCTATCATAAAGACACCACAATCTCAGCTGTGCCTCATTTCCAAAGGAAACCTAGACCCTGGATTCCTAGAAACTTGCACCACTCAGAAAGTGGGGTGGTGGCATGTATCAATATCTTAGTTTTCCAGAGGATGTTTTCAGTCTGCTGTGACAGCCAACTCACACCCACAAGGATATTGACAAACTGTGCAGAGGAGGGCAACCAGGATGGTCAAGGGTCTGGAAACCCTAGAGGGAGCTGGGAATTTTTAGCCTGGAGATGAGAAGACAGAGGTGACACGTTAGCCATCTTCAATAACTGAAGGGCTGTCACATGGAAGATGGGGCAATACAGTGGTACCTCGGGTTACAGACGCCTCAGGTTACAGACTCCGCTAACCCAGAAATAGTACCTCGGGTGAAGAACTTTGCTTCAGGATGAGAACAGAAATCATGCAGCAGCAGCGGAAGGCCCCATTAGCTAAAGTGGTGCTTCAGGTTAAGAACAGTTTCCGGTTAAGAACAGACCTCCGGAATGAATTAAGTTCGTGACCCGAGGTATTCTTTTCTGCTGCTCCAGAGGGTAGAACCCAAACCCAATGGATTCAAATGACAAGAAAAGAGATTGCAACCAAACCATTAGAAAGAACATTCTGGCGGCAAGAGATGTTCAACAACCTCAAAATGTGGTGGACTCTCCTTCATTGCAGGTTTGTAATCAGAGGTTTTAGGGCCCTTGGTGGCCAGGGATTCTTCAGCTGCGATTCCTGCATCGCAGGGGGTTGGACTAGATGATCCCTTGGGTTCCCTTTCAACTCTGCAACTCTGTGGTTCCTTCATTTGAATTGCAAATAAATCCCCAAGGCTCCACCCAGTGGCATGTGGCTCCCTGCGCAGACCTTCCCTCTGGGGAACTTCCATATCTTATGTCATCATCAGGAAACTGAAAACCACAATTTCCACTGCGAGCAATAACCAAACTAGCTATAACTGTCCTGATTTATAAGACATTCCTGGGTGCTTCTGGGTATCACCCCAATGAGGCTCATAGCTCTGCCACTTTGTGGTTTTTTTTAAAAAAACTTTATTGCAAAACAATTTACATATAACAACACAAAGACAATACCTTAATGACAACTAAACATTAACTAACAACACATCGTCTAACATCACACACACTTTTGGCTTCTGATTCACCTCATTGTGCTTTCTACATATTCTTAACCTTTATGCATTTCCTGTTATATCTGTTACATATCCAGAAAAATTTCTACATTTATAGTTTTTCTTAATATTCAAGATTCAGTCTAGACCTGTCAGGAGATTTGCATTTTCACAATATTGTTTTAGATTTTTTTTAATGTTATCCATTCTTTACACACTTTCTGGTTTGAGTTTCCTCTTATTCTTCCAGTCATTTTCGCAAGTTCCAAGTATTCTATCATCTTCATCTGCCAGTCAAGCTTTGTAGGAATTGAGTCTTTGTAGAAATTGTAGGAATTTCCAGTTTTTTGCAACTAAAATTCTCTGCATTTTTTTTGACAGGGAAAGAGCTTCCATGTGAGAGCGTCAAAATATTATTTTGAGATAAAAATAACTCTATATCTCTTATTTAGAAATTAAGCCATACTGCATGCCATAAGTTTATGAATTTATGTATTTATTACATCTACACATCCATTGCCAAAAAACTAAAACACCAAAGCTTTTCAAATGTGCGGGACACTTAATTCCATTTGCATGCAGTTTTCCTCCCTCCAAAAATTAATTTAACTTTCCCCTTGAAATTAAAAGGATTCTAACCTACAGACAAACAATGATTATTTTATTTTAGCCAGAGTGTAAGTCTACTGGATCAGGCCAAAGGCTCAGTTGCGCTCCCTGCAGCAATCAGCTGATCGCTGCTGAACATGTTTCTTCAAAGGAGGTTGCTGCAATCGCTGATCAGCTGATTGACAGTTGCAGCAACCTTCTTTGAACTTTGACTGGAGTCAATCACCTGACATCATTATGACTGACAGGTGATTGGTCCCAGCCACCTGCCCAATTGACCAACCAACCCTGACTTGGGTAGAGAGAATCCCTATCAGATTTTCAGACAACACAAAGCTGGGAGGAACAGCTGACACTTTGGAAATCAGGTACTGTATACAATACAACTGGAGAAGGTTTTGGGACAAGCCAGCAAAATTAATGGGAGCTACTTAACCCCAGAGGGACATGGGTGGCGCTGTGGGTTAAACGACAGAGCCTAGGGCATGCCGATCAGAAGTTCGGCAGTTTGAATCCCTGTGACGGGGTGAGCTCCAGTTGTTCAGTCCCGGCTCCTGCCCACCTAGCAGTTCGAAAGCACCTCAAAGTGCAAGTAGATAAATAGGTACCACTCTGGCGGGAAGGTAAACAGTGTTTCCGTGCGCTGCTCTGGTTCGCCAGAAGCGGCTTAGTCATGCTGGCCACATGACCCGGAAGCTGTATGCCGGCTCCCTCGGCCAGTAAAGAGAGATGAGTGCTGCAACCCCAGAGTCGTCCGCGACTGGACCTAATGGTCAGGGGTCGCTTTATCTTTTTACTTAAACCCAAATGGAACTAGATGGCCGTCACTTAATATAAAAACTGTTGCAGAGCAGCTTTTAAACTGACCTCTAGGGGAATTCTGAGAGGAGCTCGGTACATCAGGCTTGGGATGAATCACCCCAAGGAATTAGGGCAAAAGCATCTCTTGATAGTCCAAATGGGCAGAGGAGAAGGAAATTGGAATGCAAAGGAGCATGACAGCCATTTGAAGAGGGCAAAGTAAACACACCACAGACATCCGGAGAAAAATCAATCTCATTTATTTGTATGCTGCCTTTCCATAGTTAAAACCATTCTCAAGGCAGCCTACAATATACAAGATTTGCACAGTTAGAAATATATAACAAAAGTAGTCCCAAGCAACAGATTAAAAAACAACAACCCCAAAATGTACACAATAGGGTTATTGCAATTCCCATCTAAGTCACAATAAAGTCTCAAAATACAGATACAAAGAATTCATATCAATGATCAGCAAAATTCACATCTGCAGATTTAAATCTTGACCCCAACAGAAAGCTTTAAACCATACCCCACCCCAAGAGACTGCAGACATCCTGAGAAGCAGGTCTTGAAGGACTCTCTGTTCTGGCACTCACTGTTCAATAACTGAAGTCAATCAGTCAAGGCCCTTCCCTGCCCAGCCAGGTGGAATGAGGTTAGCAAGACAGGGAGTAGGTCTTGCAAGACTGACTGCCTTGGATATGCGAAACCGGAGAGGTGATTCAGATACCTCAAGAGCTGTCAGGTAGAAGACAGAGCAAGCTGGTTTTCTGTTGCTCCAGAGGGGAGGACTCAAATGGCAAGAAAAAAGATTCTTACTAAACATCAGGAAGAACTTCCTTATGGGGAGAGCTGTTTGACTTTTAGGAAGAACTTTCTTTTTTTCTTTTTATACATTTTCTTTTTAACATATCAGTTCCAACAGTCATACAACATATCTGCTCATCTTATACAATATTTTAGGCTTCTGTCAACACCTGATGATTTTCTGTTCTTATTCTGCATTTCTTAATTTCTATATTGCATTTAATTATCCTTAACTAATAATACTTATCATAGTCTTTCTTGTAATATTTCAGATAATCCACTTTACAAAACTTCTTTCAATCCTACTAGCGTACTCTGTTCATCACAATTACTTTTCAAATAGTTCATATATTTACTCCAGTCCTCTAAGAATCTCTGATCCCGCAGGTTTCGAATCCTTCCTGTTAATTTGTCTAATCCTGCATAGTCCATCAACTTCATCCGCCATTCTTCTTTCGTCGGTAATTATTCTTGCTTCCATTTTTGTGCCAATAATATTCTTGCTGCTGTCGTTGCATATAGAAACAACCTACAATCCTGTCTGTTAATATCATCTCCTACAACGCCAAGTAAAAATGCTTGTGGTTTCTTAATAAATGTATATTTCAACATCTTTTTCACCTCATTATATATCTTTTCCCAGAAGCTTTTCACTTTTTTACATTCCCACCACATGTGATAAAAAGTCCCTGACTATTAGGAAGAACTTTCTGACAGTACGAAGTCATGTTTGACCGCGGAACGGACTGTCTCAGAAGGTGGTGAATTCTCCTTCTCTGGAGGTTTTTAAGCAGAGGTTGGGTGGCTGTTGGACTGGGATTCATAGCTGTGATTCCTGCTTTGCAGGGGGATGGACTAGATGGTCCCTAGGGATCCTTCTAATTCTTTCTATGAGGTAGTTTTGCTCTCTGTGTGTCAAGAAGGGCATTTTCCAACAAGCTAGAAATCCCAGAAAGGGCAGACTCCTCCGCAAAGCCAGATGAATGCTTACTAATAAACTTTTCCTTCTATGCAAATTGCAGGGGGAAACCGTCCACACACACCCCACATACAAATACACAGAGCAGACATTCTCCAGGCTCTTTACTAGGAAGTATAAATGATTCTCAGTGCTATTGTTGGGCGAAGATTATGTCATTGCCTGCTGACAAAAGCACGATGATCAGCCAGGAAGTGATATTTCCAAACCGCAAAATTTCCGGCAATTCGAAATGTGACAGAGGCTTAATGCGGCTTCTATTTAAGCAGATGGCCTCAGGGCTGCTAGAGAAGCAGTGATTTAGAGCAAGAAGTGAGTACGATTTAATGGCCAATCCATTCAGTGAAGGTTATCCATCAATTTGGAGGGGCCAGTAAACCTTGCCAGATCATCGCAATCCTGGAGGCTGGAGTTATTTTCAGACAGTGGCTGACTCTGAAATGTAAATATTTTTTTTTGTGATAATTCTATTTTATCTTCTTTGCAAACCGCTTGGAGGGTCCCCCCCCCCACACAAGCAAATTTTATGAAATAAATAACTTAAAAGAGCAAAAAGCCTCCTTTCCCGCCGCCTCACAAGCATCAATTAGCTGTGATTGCAGGGGGCTGGACTAGACCAGGGGTAAAGGTAAAGGTAAAGGGACCCCTGACCGTTAGGTCCAGTCGTGGCCGACTCTGGGGTTGCAGTGCTCATCTTGCTTTATTGGCCGAGGGAGCCGGTGTACAGCTTCCGGGTCATGTGGCCAGCATGACTAAGCCGCTTCTGGCGAACCAGAGCAGCACACAGAAACGCTGTTTACCTTCCCACCATAGCGGTACCCATTTATCTACTTGCACTTTGACGTGCTTTCGAACTGCTAGTTGGCAGGAGCTGGGACCGAGCAACGAGAGCTCACCCCGTCGCGGGGATTCGAACTGCCGACCTTCTGATCAGCAAGCCCAAGAGGCTCAGTAGTTTAACCCACAGAGCCACCTGTGTCCCTAGCATCAATTAGCTGTGATTGCAGGGGGTTGGAGGGTAAAGGTACCCCTGCCCGAAGGCCAGTCGTGTCCGACTCTAGGGTTGTGTGCTCATCTCACTCTAGAGGCCGGGAGCCGGCGCCATCCAAGGACACTTCTGGGTCATGTGGCCAGCGTGACGAAGCTTCTCTGGCGAGCCTGCACCAGCGCAGCACACGGAGACGCCGTTTACCTTCCCACTATAAAGCGGTACCTATTAATCTACTTGCACTTAAGGGTGCTTTCGAACTGCTAGGTGGGCAGGAGCTGGGACCGAAAGACGGGAGCTCACCCCGCCACGGGGATTTGAACCGCCGACCATACAATTGGCAAGTCCTAGGCACTGCTGTTTTACCCACAGCACCACCCGCGTCCCTTAGACCAGGGGTAGTCAACCTTTTTATACCTACCGCCCACTAATGCATCTTTCTTGATGGTAAAATTTCCTTACCGCCTACCAGTGCTCAATGGATGGAGGATTCAGCTTGCACCGTAGAACCCCCTACAGCCCACCTAGAATCCTGAAACGTCCACTAGTGGCCGGTAGGGACCAGGTTGACAACCCCTGGACTAGACTCTTGCGGTTTCCTTCCAACTCTCCTATGATTCTAGGAGCAGAACTCAGATACCTTTCCCTCCCTGTTGCTCCCAGGGGACAAGGCAGGGCCTGGAAAGCTACCAGGGCTGTGAAACCAGCAGGGCCAGTCCAAGATATTTTGCTGCCCAAGGCCAACACGGTACCTGCACCCCCACGCCCATTCCATGCACCAAGAAGCCGATGGGATTTAAGGCTTGTCGAAGTGCCCAGATGGCCATGCACACCAGGCAGGAATCATAAGAGCTGAAGGAGTGATGCTTTCATTAGAGTGTGATGCTCTCACCAGAGAGATGGTCAATGGAGGCTGGGTCTTCAGCTGCAGGTAGGTTCTCCAGGAAAAACCCTGGATTAACATGAGGGAGGCAGGGACAGGCCTTGATTCAGGGAAAGGAAAAGCACAGGGATTTTTTTTAAAAAAATGTTGTTTAAGCCCAAATGTTTCACTGATGACACAACCGGGAAATTTGTTGTGCTAAACAGTCAGGCACGTAATCCCACGTGTCTGTTGCCAGTGGTGAACTGAGTGCGTGCAAAGATGCACTCCAGATGCCTTCCATCTATTTTTCACGGATACACGGCTGCACGGACTTCCCCCTGACGTGCTGTTGCGTGCATGCACACACACACATACTCCCCCCCCCCCCGTGAGAAATGAAGACCGAGTGGAGCGGAGTGCAAGTCTGCAAGACTCAGAAATACAACTATTTTAACATAGAAGCACTGCAAATAAGGAAGTCTGGGGCGAAAGTCTGGCAGGATTGCTGAGTAGGCACATACAGATTAGCCTGAAACTTACCCATGCTAATATATATATATAGAGAGAGAGAGTGAGAGAGCGAGCGAGCACGCACGCTAAATTGAGACAGGATTACATGTATTCTGATTTAATTAATTAATTTTATTGCATTTCTATCCCATCCTTTTCTCCGAGAAGCTGCTCTTGGACCCTTTTCAGCTGAAGATCGGGGTACAAATGCTTCAAACAATAACCAATCAATCAATCAAACAAACAAACAAACAAACAAACGGCAGCATATGTGGTTCCCCCTCTCCTTATTTAACACCCACAACAACAACCCTGTGAGGTAGGCTAGTCTGAGAGGCAGCGACTGGCCCCCACCGAGCTTCGTAGCTGAGTGGGGATTCGAGCCCTAGTCTCTCAGGTCCTAGTCCAACACTCTAACCACTATGCCATACTGTTGGTGTGGTAGCAATACACTCCAGCATCTCAGCCCACTGGAAGAGGCTTTGCTTGTGTGTTTGTGTGCTGTGCCCACAGGGACTGCAGACATGGAGGTAGTGTCGGGGGGGGGGGTTTACGGAGGAGGCAGTAATTGGGGGGGGGGCTGTGGAGGAGGCGGCAGTGGCAGGTGTGCGTGTGTGTGTTGCATTTTCTGGTTTTTCTCAGGCAAGCAGCGGAACATCCTGGGTCAGCCCTGACTTCATCCCAAAGCATGGCGAGGGCACTCAGGAGAGATTGTGCCAATGCCCCCCCCCTCCATTGCAGAGACAAGAGCCTTGAAAGGGTGTGCTGGTCATGTGGACCAGAAACTCCTGGGATCACTCAGGAACCTACCAGGCCCCATAAGTCTCCAGGGGCAGATCATCTCAGTGGATCCCCTACCCCTGGCAGAGTGGAGGAACCATGCACAGTCCAAACCTTACCAGGTTGTGACCCGTCCTTTAAAAGAACTGACCATGTAATGAATTGAAAAAAGTGTTGAAAAACACATTTATTAAAAAACCAGAAACTTAGTATAATGGGGGGTGAAAGCCTCAAAAAGGATGTTACTTTTTTTCTGTATGCCACAACAGCTGCAAGAATATTGCAAGCGAAGAATTAGAAGAAACAATATTTACCAACTATCGAAGAATGGCAGATGAATATGATGGACTATATGGAACTTGCCAAACTGACCGGGAGACTCCGAGACCAGAGAGAAGAGATGGTGGAAGAAGATTGGAAGAAGTTTAAGGAATATTTGAAAAAATATGTTAATATCTAAATCTTAGAATAGCTTTGGAAGTGGATATAGGCGGTAGGGTTAGAAGTAGAAGATAGTGTATTTTATAAGTGATAAAATGTGAAGTTTTTTTGTGGTTAAAGTAAGTGTGGGGGAAAAAAGATGGTTAGAAATTATGATATATGTAAACTGCTAAAGATGAAGTAAAATGAAAATCAGATTGGTGGGACTTGGGGAAGCCCACTTAACGATGTTTAGAAAAATAAGGATATGACAAGAATTTGTTTGTATTGTTTGTCTTTTCTGTTTGTGTTTTTTTATCTGTGTTATAAAATGAATAAAAAAAATTTGGACAAAAAAAGAACTGACCATGAGCTCCCCCTCCAGTCAGCATCGTGCCACTGATCCACTCTGTGGCAAAGACCAGGTTGAGGTGATGTCTCTTCACAAGGGCCAGGTGCATAGCTGTCAAGCGTCCCTTATTTGGCAGGAAACTCCCTTATCCCAGCTCCGTGTCCCGCTGCTGTCCCTTATTGATGATGCCCCTTAAATTTCCTGGGTTTCATGCTTGCCCGGCTCAGGAGGGAAGGAGCGGCTCGGTGTCCTTTGCCGCGCGCGCGAGAGCGCGCTGGCACCGTCGTCCTGGCGCGAGGATTTCCATTGGCCCTTCCCCGCCTGAGAGAGGGGGGGGGGAGGGAGAGAGACTCTTGCCCACGCCGCCCATGAGGCTGGAGGCGGCAGCGGTGGTGGCAGCTGAGGAGGCGGCCTGAGGGAGGAGGAAGAGGAGGGGATGGGGAGGGATGCAGAAGGGCGGTGCTTCAGCGGTCTGCTGCGGCGCCGCAACTGCCTCATGCCTGATTGACAGCATCTCTCAATCCTACCAATGTATGTAACTCTTTACAATAGCAAAATCCCTTATTTTGGCTGCTGATCCCTTATTTTCGAGGCTGCTGGTCCCTTATTTTCAAATCTGTAAGTTGACAGCTATGGCCAGGTGGGTGATGTACGGAGACAGCCCAGGGTTGACCAGGACACCAGGAAGTTCTGAGGCGAAATGCTGGGATGGTTCACTAACAACATCCCCATCCCCTTTAATCCAGACCCAGTGCAGGTTGGCTTCCTAGCAGGGGAGATGGATGGTTGGCTTTGTTTTTTCAACTTGCCTTTGACCACGAGACACTGCCCCTCTGACCTGCGATGGTGTTAAGACCCTACGACCCTGAGAAGAGCTTGCTGGATCAGTCCAGCATCCTGTTCTCACAGTGGCCAACACTCTCCCCTCCTGTGGTTTCCAGCAACTGCTGTTCAGAAGCATTGGTACCTCCGATTGCGGAGGCACAGCATAGCCATTGTGGCTTGTAGCCATCAAGAGTCCTCTCCTCCTCCTGATCCTCTGTTAAAGCCGTTTAGCTTGGTGTCCAAGGGATGCGGGTGGCGCTGTGGGTTAAACCACAGAGCCTAGGACTTGCCAATCAGAAGGTCGGCGGTTCGAATCCCCGTGATGGTGTGAGCTCCCATTGCTCGGTCCCTGCTCCTGCCAACCTAGCGGTTCAAAAACACGTCAAAGTGCAAGTAGATAAATAGGTACCACTCCGGCGGGAAGGTAAACGGCGTTTCCGTGTGCTGCTCTGGTTCGTCAGAAGCGGCTTAGTCATGCTGGCCACATGACCCGGAAGCTGTACGCCGGCTCCCTCGGCCAGTAAAGCGAGATGAGCACCGCAACCCCAGAGTCGGCCACGACTGGACCTAATGGTCAGGGGTCCCTTTACCTTTTACCGTATTTTTCGCTCTATTGGACGCACCGGACCACAGGACGCACCTAGTTTTTAGAGGGGGAAATCAAGGAAAAAAATATTATTCCCCCCCCAGCCCCAAAGAGCAACGGACAGGCTGCGCGCTTCCTCTTTAGCCTTGAGCAGCATCTTTAGCCTTGCACAACGGGATGGATCATGCCCGCTGTCCACCGGGGCTGGACTAGATGACTCCTGGGTTTCCCTTCCAACCCTGTTATTCTGTGACCTCGGAAGTTGTTGGGGGTCTCCACCACTGGAGGCTTTTAAGCAGCGGTTGGGGGACCATCTGCCTGGCGTTCTTTAGCTGTGATTCCTACATTGTGAGGGGGCTGGGCTAGATGACCCTCGGGTGGCCCTCCCAACTCTATACAGTCCTACACTTCTGCGGCAGGAGATCCACAGCCACTTCACACAATGCCCACTCCCAATTTTCATTGGAGAGACATGTGGCTTCACTGTCTAGGTAGGTACCCCCCTACCTGCCACTCTTCCCTCACCCCACTTAAGCCGAGGGAATTCCTGCCCAGAGAAGCTCCCAGGTGAGGCAAGGGTTAAGATCTACCTCTGGTAAATGGCTTTGTATCCTCCCTCTTTCCCTTTTCTCTTCTTCTTCTATGCTAGTTCCTTCTCTTGTGTTTTGTTTACCGGTAATCTGTTTTTATTGTATACTAAAATAAAAGCTGCAAAGTTTCCTTTTTTATAACATTCCCCCCCCCAAACTAAAACGTTAATCTAGATAAAAACACTGATACAGAGGAAAATAAGGGGGTGGAGAAAGGACGAAAAAAGAAAAAGAGGTAGAGATAGAGAGATTTTTAAAAAGTTGGCTTCTTTAGCCTTGTGCAGCCTCCCGCGGCTGGAGAGGCGTGCTAGGAAAAGGGGAAGCATGGGCAGCGAGCGGGATGGATCGCGCTCGCTGCCCGGGCTTCCTCTTTAGCCTTGCGCAGCCTCCCACGACTGGAGAGATTGCGCAAGGCTTTTCTAGAGGAGGGAGAAGGGACTGACTGGCCGCGTCAGTCCCTTCTCCCTCCTGGGGAAAAGCCCGCAAGAGCCGTGCGAAGCTTGTGTGTGGCTCTTGGGGGCTTTTCCTGCTTGCCTCCCCCCCTGCATTCGCTCCATAGGACACACAGACTTTTCCCCTTAGTTTTTAAGACGGAAAAACTGCGTCTTATGGTGCAAAAAATACGGTACCTTTAGCTTGGTGTCCATTGATGCTTCCTGTGGCACAGAGTTCCATAGTTCATGCACAGGGTACATTGGGCCACCCAGCTTACCCAACCAGGCCTTTGCTATACACGGCAGGCTGGGCCCCGGCATCTGAGAGCAAATTGTGTGAGGCAGATGTTTAATTGTGGGCAGATATGGCACCTAGCACCACCACCTCCAGACCAGACGCTGGGCTAACAGGCAGCTTCAAATCCGGGCACATAGGAGTGAATCAGGGGGGCAAACAAGGACTCTGCAGCAGCTCCTCCTGACTGTTTCTCCAGCTCCCAACACCTCTGCTCTTCCCGGTTGTTGTTCCCTCTGGGATGCTCCAACAGCTGGGCTGAGGTCATCTTTCGCTCTGCACGCCTGTCCTCCTCTGCATACAACCATCCGGTAACGTATTCCAGAGTCAGTTTATCAGTCTCTACCGACTCAAGGGAATTGACCAGCATATCATAGCTGTCATCAAGGGAACTCAGGACTATAAAGACTTTGTCCTCTTCCCCCACAGGCCTCCCTCTTAAGGCTAGCTCCTGGAAACAGCCTATTAGGAATTTTAGGTGGTTCACCAGGGAGTCCCCCGGTTTCTTCCGACACCGGTACATTCTCCTGGTCAGTGTTATCAGCGAGCCAGCTGTCTCTCGCACATGGACAGCCTTGGGCGCATTCCACGCCTCACTTGCCGGCACCTTGTCAGCTACGTAAACTAGCTGGCTGTCGTCCACTCCAAGGATGACCGTAGCCAAAGCTTTCTCATTCTTTTCTAGCTGGGCCTCTACTAGTGCCAGCTTTTCATCATCGTCCTCCTCCTCCTCAGGGGGCTGCGGTGGATCTTCCACCACTTTCCACAGGCCCTCACGCTTGAGGAAGTGTTGCATGCGGACCGACCAGATGCTGTAGTTTGTGGCCATCAGCTTCTCCAGCAACACGCCAGCTCTGGACTGCTCCATCCCTGCAGCTCACCTCCAGCACCCACGGCTAGATAACTGCCGCCTGTACTCTTGCGCAGCGGGAGCGCGCTGGGCCCATAACCCTGTCGTGAATTCCTCGTGGCGCTTTTAGCAGAATGCTCAGAGTCCCAGGTTCTTTAGTGCAGTATTTATTAAAAAGTAAAGGGACCCGTGACCATTAGGTCCAGTCGTGACCGACTCTGGGGTTGCGGCGCTCATCTCACTTTAGTGGCCGAGGGAGCCGGCATTTGTCCGCAGACAGCTTCCGGGTCATGTGGCCAGCATGACTAAGCCGCTTCTGGCGAACCAGAGCAGCGCACGGAAACACCGTTTACCTTCCCACCGGAGCGGTACCTATTTATCTACTTGCATTTTGATGTGCTTTCGAACTGCTAGGTTGGCAGGAGCAGGGACCGAGCAACGGGAGCTCACCCCATCACGGGGATTTGAACCACCAACCTTCTGATCAGCAAATCCTAGGCTCTGTGGTTTAACCCACAGCGCCACCCGTGTCAGTATTTATTAATGTGAGCTAAATATATACACAAATATCTACAGAAGCAGTTCAGACAGAGTACCTGCACCTTGAGGCAAAAGAAGACTCCACACTCATCTACACCACATCACCACAGCACCACTCTTACTGTTGAACAGGCTTTTCTTTTAAACCGGTGACAGCCAATCACATTCCACAGAGAGTATTGCATCAGCCTGTTGCAAACTGAAGCCTGCAGACTTACTTACACAGCATCCTGTGAATCCCAGCACTCTTGGGCTGCCTTGGCTCCAGGCCAGCCTCTCCCTCTTGGGGGGTCTGGCCAAAGGGACACCCCCACCCTCTTTCAGAAGGCCCTTCTCTTCCCGTCTGGCTCCTTCAGTTGGGCGTCGGAGGTACAATTTTCAAACAGCAGTTAGAAGCCAACCTTACATACCAGATAATTTATTAAGATGGGCCGTCAGGCAAAAAATAATTATTAAATTATTAATAAATACTTGCAATAAATATACAACAGAGAATGGCAGAGTCGAAAGGGACCCGGAAGGGCCATTTAGTCCAGCCCCCTGCGGTCCTCATAATCCACTGCTTTCTTGGCAACTGCCAAGTCCTTCCAGAGAAAGGAGGCAAGTGTTGCGTTGTCTCAGTGACGGGACTTTCCTCGTCACAGAGTCAGGAGGCTGAAATTTGTCCAAAGGCGCATGTAAGGGTTCTGCGCGTCTTGCGCGTTTTATGTGACAATATAATCCACGATGGAGACCTCCCCAATCCGGTTTGTCACGCTGACAGCTTTGTTGACCTGGGCAGATGTGCAGATGTACCACTGAGGAAAGGCAGCTGACTCGAACCTGGTGTAGTCCCCAACTGCAACTCTGTAGAAGAGGAAGCGCCCTTTGTCGGATTTGTCGAGGTCTCCTTCGATGCTGGCCTCCTGCGGGTGGAAAAGATGAGATTACATCTAAGGAAATCCACTTTCCAAGGCGCCTACACTAGCTCCACAACACCACTGGGTTTCAGGGTGGTTGACAACATAAAACCACAACCAAAGAAGCACAAAATACATAGTAAAAACAAGAACAGCCCAATAACTGCCCCCTCCTCAACACATTTTTAAAGGGATGTCAATTGGCCAAAGCCCTAGTTAAAGAGGAATGTTTTTGCCTGGTGCCTAAAGGTGGATAATGAAAGTGCCTGGTGAACCTCCCTGGGGAGAGCATTCCACAAATGGGGAGCCACTGCAGAAAAGGCCCTGTTCTTGCATTGCTTCCCCCTGGTCCTCTCAAGGAGGAAGCATGTGAAGAAGGGCCTCGGAAGATGAACTCAGGGTCTGGGTGGGTTCATATGGAGAGAGGCGGTCCTTTAGGTACTGCGGTCCTGAGCTGTTTACTCTGACCATTGCAACAACGAAAGAAGAACCTGCTGGATCAGGCCAATGGTCCAGTATCCTGTTCTCACTGTGGGCAACCAGCTAGCAGGATCCAAGTACAAGAGCCCTCTCTCCTCTTGGGATTTCCAGTAACCGGAAGCATAAGCTGTGAAGGAACCTCTCACCTCCAGCTGAAGTGCTGGTTGGTCACCGCTCTGCACACAAGACAGGTACAGCTCCTTCCCTTTGATTTTCAGGGCGATGGGGATCTTCGCTACGCCTTCCTCGATTTTCGGCCGATAGACGTACATTTTCACCCTCGCTGGAAAATGTGAGGACACAGGATTAATAGCAAGAAACATTTCAGCCTGGCTAGGACTGGCCACCCGTAGGAGATGGCTGGTGAGGAACATCAAGGATGAGGGTTCCTACCTTCTTTGCTGATGTCCGCCTGTTGGAGCTCCAAGGCCACCAGCTGGGTTGTCCCGTTCAGGACAAGGGACTTCTGGTTGACGTCTCTGATGTTGCAGGAGATGCTCCTGCTGAGGTGGTAGATGGGATCTGTGGCATAGGTGCATTCACAGGCGTCAAAGTCAACTGGTTCTGAAGAGGAAAAGACACTCCGGGTCAAGACCTGCCACTTGCAACACAACAATAAGAGCTGTTCTTCGGTGGAATGCATGATCTCAGAAGGTGGTCAGCTCTCTCCTTCACCAGAGGCTTTTAAACAAAAGTTGGATAGCAGGGGTCCTTTAGCAGTGACACCCCACCTGCTGCCGCCTCCACCCTTACAAAGCCAGAGCTGCTGTCTCTTTTTGCCCCTACATCTAGTGGCGGAGCAAGCCGATTGGGTGCCTGGGGCAGCGTGCGTGCCCTGCACCCAGGAGTGGGGCCAGCTGCCTGTGGGGCTGGGCGAGCCAGGGCCCACTCAGTTGCCCTATAGCTGAGGGGGAGGTGGCGGGTGGACTGTTTGGGGCAGGGCAGAGCCTGCGGGCGCCCAAGCCACCATGTCACTCCCAGGAGAGATGTGTGGCTCGGGCGCACTGCAGGCCGCGTGGTGAGTGCCACCCGGCATTTTGTCACCCCCTCAGTGGTGACACCTGGCGTGGCCACCCCCACCGCACCCCCCTTCCTCCATCCCTGCCGACATCTTAAAGGGACCCCTGACCATTAGGTCCAGTCGTGGCCGACTCTGGGTTGTGGCGCTCATCTCACTTTATTGGCTGAGGGAGCTGGCGTACAGCTTCTGGGTCATGTGGCCAGCATGACTAAGCCGCTTCTGGTGAACCAGAGCAGCGTTTACCATCCTGCCAGAGCGGTATCTATTTATCTACTTGCACTTTGACGTGCTTTTGAACTGCTAGGTTGGCAGGAGCAGGGACTGAGCAATGGGAGCTCACCCCGTGGCAGGGATTCGAACCACCGACTTTTTGATCGGCAAGCCCTAGGCTCTGTGGTTTAACCCACAGCGTCACCTGTGTCCCTTGCCCACATCTTATTCAGTGCTAACTCCCAGAAGTGTTTAGGCAAGCAGGAAGAGATCATGGCCTCTGTGTGCCCCTGATGCACCTCAAAGGAAACTGTTTAGGGAAGTTTTTAATGTCTGGTGCTCTCTTGTTTTTAATATTCAGTTGGAAGCCACCTAGAGTGGCTGGGGAAACCCAGCCAGATGGGCGGGGTATAAATAATAAATTATTATTATTATTTTGAAGGGTCCTGCAGTCCAAAGTCTGTTACTTCCCTCTAAAGCCAGAGGGATGGCGGAAAAGAACAGCGACACGACAGCAGCTTCCATTTGGGTCTGCTTGGCCAACAAATGGAATAAAGTGCTTTGTCCTTCAACCACCTTTTGCTGCAGGAAGCGTCTCCTGGCTCCTCGCTGGGGATTCCCATCAGGATCACACCCAATATGGCAGCCAGCTGGTGTCCCATACCGTACCTAAGACGGAATTGATGATGTCCATCAGGTCGTCATCTGTGAAAAGCGCCCTGGCTTTGGAGGACTTCTTCTTCTTCATCCTCTCAATCGCCACCATAATGATCGCTGCCTTCTGGAAGCCCAGAGATGAAGGGCTGTTGGCGATCTTCACCTGAATGCCCACTTTGCAGGCAGGATGGTTCAGCCCTGGGAAGGCCTCCTGGGGTGGGGGAGCAAAGCAGACCTCAGCTGAAGTCAAACCATCAGCAGCAAAGTCCCCTCCTGTCCACCTGGGGACAAGAAGTCTCATTCTGCAATTGTAAGGACTTGATTATCTCCATGTGGCGGCCCCTGAACTCTGGAACACCCTTCCTATTGACATCAGGCAGTACTCTTTTCGGTGCCTGAAATTTTATGATATTAAATAAATAAGGCAAAGTGCTGAGGGGTGGGGCACCAGGCAAAGCTCATTGCTCTTCAGGGAGGAGTTGTCTAGCTATTTTGCAAGTCCACCACATGTGGTGAAATGTACCCTCTTTAACATTACACCTCCAACATGTTGTGTTCTTATACATTTTCGCTAGTCTTATAGCAGTCAAATACCAACTACACACCATCTTTATATAATTCTCTTTTAACGTACAGCAAGCTGTAAATTTTAGGTCCCTATTCCATAACTTCCCCCATGAAGCAAATTGTATATTCTATCCCACATCTTTTGCCCAGTGTATCGTTACAGACTTTCTAATCTTTTGCTTCCCGTTCCAGCAACAATTTATACATTTTTGACAGAACTTTCCCATTATTATCTAACAGTTCTTTCTGCACTTGGTTCAGTCTAAAAAGCCAACTCCTTTGTTCAATCTAAAAAGGTCATTTAATTGATGATATTGGAGCCAATCAGTTAACAAATGTCTTATATCCTCATTTTAGTTTATTTTTTTACTTTCAGTTGATTTTCCTCCTCAGTTAACAGTTCTCTATATGTTGGCCATTCTTTTTCCATATTTATTTTTTCCACTGACAATTCTTCTAATGGCGATAACCACCATGGGGTGTCTAGCCTCCTTGGAAGGCAAATGGCCTTCTTGCTTGGAGGTGGTTCTGCAGCTCCAGCCATCTGGCTGACTAAGCCCCTTTAAGGTGTTCATTTCTGCTCATGTTCAGGATGGGACAGAGGAGCTTCCTTGAACAGAAGCAGCCTGGAGAAATTCCTTACCTTGGCCAGAGAAGGCCGGTCCTCTTCGTAGAACTGCATCTCGTCCACACTGCAAGCAGAAAGCAAGAGAAGCAGGTCAGAGACTCCCAGGCAAAAGTCAACATCATTGGAACTAGGTGTTGGGCAAACAAACCCCAGGCAACACCTTCTGGAACTGCCTCTTTAGGAAAGGCAAAGGCCATTTTCGCACCAGATCTCGCCCACCCTGGTTGTCCAGAAGAATATCATGTCCAGCGGGATCAATAGAGATACACACACACAGAATCCCCCTGTCCTGTTTTTATGGTAGATCTTCTGCCAGGGACTCAGCTACATTAGTTCTTGTTTTTTTTAAAGCGTTTTAAATGTGTTATAACACTGTGACACCAAATGGAGCTATAGAGTTCGATCCTTTCGCAATATGATTTCACATTATGAGCTTTACAACACATTTTCCTGAAATGTTTTTTTTTTATGTGTCTAGATCCAGCAAAAAACAACATTGGCAACTTCTGGTCCATGTCCAGACCAAAAGCTGGATTAAAATGGGTCTAGCTCAGTGGTTCTCAAAGCGGGTGGTGGGATTACCTGGTGTGTGTGTGTGTGTGTGTGTGTGTGCGCACACACTAAGAGTCAAGAGGGGCAGCGAGGCACCTGAGGTATAAATGACAATCTGCCTATGCAAGCTGGCGTCACTGGATTGTTCACCAGTTTTGTCGAATTAATTAAACAGAATAGTTTGAATTGGATGCTGAACAAACGTGCAAACAATTTCTTACTGTTTTGAATGCTAATTGTGCTATTATCTTCCTTTCTGGGTCATGCAAACCACTATTATGAACAATGCTTTTTATAGGGGAGGAGCACTGGGGGTGAGTTTATGTTCAGAACCATTGGGCTAGGGAAGCCACACGATCAGTCAATATCTGGACCTCAGAAGCAGTGGCAGTCATAGTGGCGTAATTAATCTCTGCTGGGACCACTGGGGGCACCAGTTGTTCCACCTGCCTTGGACCTATATAAGGGGGAGCTGCTGCTTAAGTGCTAATTCTTGCTAATTTCACAGGGAATAATCTGTTGCCTTTCTGGATGTTGTATTTGCTGTTTGGAATATTCAGATTTAGTCTGATTTTTATTGAATTATTGTGTTTGCACTGGCATGTTTTCATTTGCATTGTTTGTGAGCCGCCTTGGGGTGTCTTTTTTGGCCAAAGGGTGGCCTATAAGTCAATAATACTATAACGTGTGTGTGTGTGTGTGTGTGTGTGTGTGTGTGTGTGTGTCTGTCTGTCTGTCTGTTCCTGAGCACCCAGCACAGCTTCACAGCCTGCGGCCATCAGTGGTGGTTACCTGCAGAAGTCCATCACCTCCTCTTCACACTCAGGCACTCTAGACATGGGGGCTTTTGATCTAGGGAGAAGAAAGAAATTTACGGAAGTTAGCGAAAGAGTCTCACACTGGAGCACCTTCAGAGGAAGGAGAAGCGAAGCTGCTGTTTCGTAACCAGACGAACAAGATTGCGATTGAAACTATGTGCACACTGTGTGGACAGATGACCAGCAGCCCCAGCCCCAGGAAAGGTGTTCATACAGCTGTTGTGGTCCCACAGAATACAAAGCAGGACAGCAAACATGTGCAACCCAAGCAAATTACTTAAATAAAGGTGGAGTTTATGATCTTTGTTGCCTGTAAACAAGCAATTCCCTTAACCACTTAGAAACTCAAGAGAATTTCGATGTGATTTAAGTCAGAGCCTTTGCTGAGTACAGTTGCCCAGTCTCCTGACTCTTACTTAGCACCCTCCTCTAATTCCCACAAACGTTCATCTCCAGCCTGCAGAGGGAAAGGGAGAATTTCGGGGAGCGAAGAGAACCCTTGAGCGTGCAAGAAAAAGGAAAGCAGGCGGGTCAAGTGCACAAGTGCCCTCAAATAACTTTAGTTTGCACGAGGAATTTCAGCTTGCAGACTTCCTCTTCTGCGAGGAGCTGCAGAGCTTCTGCAGAGAAGGACAGACCCAGGAAGGGGCCATAACTTAGTGGTTAGAGCACTTGCCAGGCAAGCAGAAGGTCCCAGATTCGCTCCCTGCTAGCATCTCCAGGTAGGGTTGCAAGAGACGCTTGCCTGAAATCCTGGAGGGCACCTGCAGTTAATGGCCCAGTTTCTTACGTTCCTGCGGGCTGCAGCATCAACCTCAAGGCAGACTGTCAGGTGGCCATGGGCATGTTGCTCTCTCTTCTCCAGTAACACCCAACCAATGATCATACAAATAATTTACCATATCTCTGTGGGCCTGAGATACAGAAACTTATAGGTACTGCAAGCCACAGTACTAGCCAAGTGGTTGAAGGCAGCCTTGCATTCTGAAGGGTCAGGCAAAGCAGGGCTGACCATTTGGGGATGAATCAAGAACTGTAGAGTGGGAAGGGATCCAGTGGGTCATCGAGCCCAACCCCATGCAGGAATCACAGCTAAAGAAGGTTGAGGTCTCTTCATGAAACCTGCAAGTCTCCCCTTTGACCGCAGACTGTCTTGCCAGAGTGGTGCATGCTCTGGTTACCTCCTGCTTGGACTACTGCAATGCGCTCTACATGGGGCTACCTTTGAAGGTGACTCAGAAACTGCAATTAATCCAGAATGCGGCAGCTAGACTGGTGACTGGGAGTGGCCGCCGAGACCATATAACACTGGTCCTGAGAGATCTGCATTGGCTCCCAGTACATTTCTGAGCACAATTCAAAGTGTTGGTGCTGACCTTTAAAGCCCTAAATGGCCTTGGTCCTGTATACCTGAAGGAGAGTCACCACCCCCATTGTTCAGCTCGGACACTGAGGTCCGGTCTGAGGGCCTTCTGGCGGTTCCCTCGCTGCAAGAAGTGAGGTTACAGGGAACCAGGCAGAGGGCCTTCTCGGTAGTGGTGCCTGCCCTGTGGAACACCCTCCCATCAGATGTCAAGGCAATAAGCAACTATTTTACTTTTAAAAGACAATTGAAGGCGGCCCTGTTTAGGGAGGTTTTTAATGTTTGATGCTGTATTGCTTTTAATATTAGGTTGGAAGCAGCCCAGAGTGGCTGGGGAAACCCAGCCAGATGGGTGGGGTATAAATAATAAATTATTATTATTATTATTATTATTATTATTATTATTATTATTATTATTATGTCTCTCCAGTCTTCTCAAGGCAGTTGCTGTGGGGTCTCTCTCCCCAAAGTCAGGGTTGGCAGGGTCCTCTCTGCCCTTCTTCTTCATGAGATGATCTGGCTTGGGCTGGGCCAGCTTCCCCCTCAAACTGGTTCCTCCTTAATAATAATAATAATAATAATAATAATAATAATAATAATAATTTATTATTTATACCCCGCCCATCTGGCTGGGCCTCCCCAGCCACTCTGGGCGGCTTCCATAAAAACCAAAAATACAATAAAATATCACACGTTAAAAACTTCCCTGAACAGGGCTGCCTTAAGATGTCTTCTGAATGTCAGGTAGTTGTTTATCGCTTTGACATCTGCTGGAAGGGTGTTCCACAGGGCGGGCGCCACTACTGAGAAGGCCCTCTGCCTGGTTCCCTGTAGCTTTGCTTCTCGCAATGAGGGAACCGCCAGAAGGCCCTCGGCGCTGGACCTCAGTGTCCTGGAGGAACGATGGGGGTGTAGACGCTCCTTCAGGTATACTGGACAGAGGCCGTTTAGGGCTTTAAAGGTCAGCACCAACACTTTGAATTGTGCTCGGAAACGTACTGGGAGCCAATGTAGGTCTTTCAAGACCGGTGTTATATGGTCTCGGCGGCCGCCCCCAGTCACCAGTCTAGCTGCCGCATTCTGGATTAGTTGTAGTTTCCGAGTCACCTTCAAAGGTAGCCCCACGTAGAGTGCATTGCTTCATAGGAACCTGCCTTTCACAGAGTCAGAGAACTGGGTCTACCTGGCTCCGTAATATCTGACTGGCAGTGGCTCTGTGGAGTTTCAGGTAGGAGTCTCTTCCACACTTGCCAGAAGATGCTTGCTGGCAAGGCAAGATCCTCTACCACCTAACTACAGCTTCTTATAGTTCTGATTCCTAAAGCATCCCATTTTCACATGGAACCCTCAGCCAGATGTCTGCCTGGGGGTCCATTTACCGTATTTTTCGCTCTATAAGACGCACTTTTCCCCTCCTAAAAAGTAAGGGGAAATGTGTGTGCATCTTATGGAGCGAATGCAGGCTGTGCAGCTATCCCTGAAGCCAGGAGAGCGCACCGATCCCTCTCGCTCTCCTGGCTTCAGGGATAGCCACACAAAGCCTACTGAGTGCAGCGCCCCTTCCATTTCTCCTCCCGCTTTGCTTGAGAGGCGCTGCGCAGAGAGGGAGAGAATATTTTTTTTCTTGTTCTCTCTAGGTGCGTCTTATGGTCGGGTGCGTCTTATAGAGCGAAAAATACGGTAATCCTTGGCTGACCCTCTTGGCTGACATTTAATGCAGCTAATCATAGACTCAGCCTTGCAAGCCAGACATATTCCTCAAGACGACCTCCCTGCAAAGCAATGTAGAAGTTTTACCTGTCCAAGGAGGCCACGCCGGTCTTTTTCCAGAACAGAGGATTTCTGGCCTTCTAAGCTGCTCCTCTTGCTGTGAAGTGGTCTCTGCTACAGCAGGGATGCCCCTCTTATCTGTTTCTCGGCAGCGGAAGAAGACGTGCTCATGCAAATGAACTTCCCTCTCGTACCTGGACGTTTCGAAAGTGGCGAAAAGGAAGTCCTTTCCTTCCTGCTTCCATGAACAGGAAGTGGTTGCGTTGCAAAATGAGCACAACAACACAAATTGTGAAAGCGCAGAATTTTGTGGGGATTTGCTGTGCTCAGTAGAGGCAAATAACAAGAATACCACAAGAAGTGACACCCTGGAGGCTTTCAAGTACTTTGCTTCTGCTGTGTGATGTAATCAGGCCGTTTTGGGATTTTTCCGGTGTCCCAGGGAGCCCAGCTGGTGAGGAACCAATGGCTAGGTTGGGTGGTTAGGTCAAGTAGTATTCCTGCACCCCCATTTTTTTCATGTGGCTTCCCACCCAGTAATCTAAATAATAATAGTAATAATAATAGTAATAGTAATAATAATAGTAATAATAATAATAATAATAATAATAATAATAATAATAATAATAATTTATACCCCGCCCATCTGGCTGGGCTTCCCCAGCCACTCTGGGCGGCTTCCAAAAAAATATTAAAATACTGCAATACATCAAACACTAAAAGCTTCCCTAAACAGGGCTGCCTTCAGATGTCTTCTAAAATGAAGGAGAGCATGGGGAGTTGTTGTTTAATCGTTTAGTCGTGTCCGACTCTTCGTGACCCCCTGGACCAGAGCATGCCAGCCACTCCTGTCTTCCACTGCCTCCTGCAGTTTGGTCAAACTCATGCTGGTAGCTTCCAGAACACTGTCCAACCATCCCGTCCTCTGCCGTCCCCTTCTCCTTGTGCCCTCCATCTTTCCCAACATCAGGGTCTTTTCCAGGGAGTCTTCTCTTCTCATGAGGTGGCTAAAGTCTTGGAGCCTCAGCTTCAGGATCTGTACTTCCAGTGAACACCCAGGGCTGATTTCCTTCAGAATGGATAGGTTTGATCTTCTTGCAGTCCATGGGACTCTCAAGAGTCTCCTCCAGCACCATAATTCAAAAGCAGCAATTCTTCAGCGATCAGCCTTCTTTATGGTCCAGCTCTCACTTCCATACATCACTACTGGGAAAACCATAGCTTTAACTATACGGACCTTTGTTGGCAAGGTGATGTCTCTGCTTTTTAAGATGCTGTCTAGGTTTGTTATTGCTTTTCTCCCAAGAAGCAGGCGTCTTTTAATTTCGTGACTGCTGTCACTATCTGCAGTGATCATGGCGCCCAAGAAAGTAAAATCTCTCACTGCCTCCATTTCTTCCCCTTCTATTTGCCAGGAGGTGATGGGCCCAGTGGCCATGATATTCGTTTTTTTTGATGTTGAGCTTCAAACCATGCACAGATCTACTCTTATTCTTTTGTAGGCCACCTTCCTGATGCCCATAAATAGTCTCCAAAAATGCCTACTCAGAACTAACAATATGTAAGCTGAGGGGGCCTCAGAGGTTTCTCAGGTCTTATCCCGCCAGAATTCCTTGCTGTGAGCAAGAGGCACCCCACATTAAAACTCTATAATATAACAAACTTGTTTTGAAGTGGCTTAATTGTCAGTGAGCACTCAGGGCTGATTTCCTTCAGAATGGATAGGTTTGGTCTTCTTGCAGTCCATGGGACACCCAAGAGTCTCCTCCAGCACCAGAATTCAAAAGCACGAGAGCATCCCACAAATGGGAAGGCGCCATTAGCTGGTGGGGAGGACCACACATTTGTTTGATGGCGCAGGACTCCTTTGCTTATGATCACTGTGGTGCTTAACCAGTCAGCTAAAAACCATCACCGTCCTAGACAAAGGGGCTGGTTTGGCAAGCTTGGTCTCATACCTTCTACCCCTGAGAACAGGCTCCTGAGAATGGGAAGGGTCTCAGGGCATCACCCAGACTGAGCCCCCAACCCACGGCCTTGTTAATGCAGCACACCTAGGTTTGCTACGACCGGCGGCTCAGTGGATGGGCATGCGCTGCTTGCTGAAATGCCAGTGTGGCTCGTGCATTCTCAAGGGGGATGTGTGTCCAAATGAGACACAATGAACAACAGCACTGTATGAGCTGGCTCTTCAAACTGAACTCTGGGTTTGCCAGCAGCCCTGCTTCTGAAGCCCATCAGAGAAAGCCTCTCTGAGCGTTCCTGCCAATGGGTTTCCGTGGTAGCTCAGTGGTGCAGCAGCTGCCTTGCATGCAGAAGCTCCCAAGTTCAATCCCCAGCAGCTCCATGTAGGGCGGAGAGAGTAAAGGTAAAGGGACCCCTGACCATTAGGTCCAGTTGTGACCGACTCTGGGGTTGTGACGCTCATCTCGCTTTATTGGCCGAGGGAGCCGGCGTACAGTCATGTGGCCAGCATGACTAAGCCGCTTCTGGCGAACTAGAGCAGTGCACGGAAACGCTGTTTACCTTCCCGCCGGAGCGGTACCTATTTATCTACTTGCACTTTGACGTGCTTTCGAACTGCTAGGTTGGCAGGAGCAGGGACTGAGCAACGGGAGCTCACCCCGTCGCAGGGATTCGAACCACCGACCTTCTGATTGGCAAGTCCTAGGCTCTGTGGTTTAACCTACAGCGCCACCCGTGTCCCAGGCAGAGAGAGTACCCTGCCTGAAACCTGAGAGCAGGAGCAGGGCTGTCCTATTTTTTTTTTTAAATCAATTTTATTTTATTAACGTTCTTATGTCACATATGTATAGATTATCATATTACATTACAGGGCATATTATAATATAATTTCCAACATGTATACAAAGTTTATATACCAGATTTATGTACCTAAAGAAAGAAAAAAGAAAAGAAAAAACAAAGACATAAAGCCATTTCAAAATAATATTTGCACCAACACTACGGAGTTCCTGTCAATCTCGTTGTATTTTTTTTTACAAATGATTGTACAGTGGTACCTCGGGTTACATACACTTCAGGTTACAGACGCTTCAGGTTACAGACTCCGCTAACCCAGAAATAGTACCTCGGGTTAAGAGCTTTACCTCAGGATGAGAACAGAAATCACACGGCGGCGGTGGGAGGCCCCATTAGCTAAAGTGGTGCTTCAGGTTAAGAACAGTTTCAGGTTAAGAATGGACCTCCGGAATGAATTAAGTTCTTAACCCGAGGTACCACTGTGCTCTTATTATTGTATATTTCTTTACATTTTATCTAATACACTCCTATATCAATATGTACCCTTAATCTTGTTTCTCAACTCAGGCAGGGCCGTCTTAAGCATATCCGGCGCCGTGCTGCAAAGATCCATCCAGCGCCCCCTCCCTGTTTCCCAGAGGGGCTGGGTAGCTGGGCGTAATAGGGGTGACACGGGGGGCAGGTGGGCATCTCGTCCGGGCAGGGACAGGCGAAGCAAGCTGGGCCGTCCGCATCGCCGCCAGTGTGGTGTAGTGGTTAAGAGCGATAGACTCGTAATCTGGTGAACTGGGTTTGATTCCCCGCTCCTCCACATGCAGCTGCTGGGTGACCTTGGGCTAGTCATACTTCTCTGAAGTCTCTCAGCCCCACTCACCTCACAGGGTGTTTGTTGTGGGGGAGGAAGGGAAAGGAGATTGTTAGCCGCTTTGGGACTCCTTCGGGTAGTGATAAAGCGGGATATCAAATCCAAACTCTTCTTCAGAGAGGCACGCTCACTCAGCCGCAGTCTCGCCGTCCTTTCTTGGGGAGGAAGTGGGCAGGAGGACAGAGCGTGACTGGGAGGGGATCGGACGGGGAAGGAAACATGGTTCGTGTGAAGGCGTGCAGAAGTGGTTGGGGCAGCGGGAGGAGGCAGGCTCCGTGCAAGGCGGTGGAGAAGCAGGGGAAGGAGGGAGGGGCGCTGGGGGCAGCAGTTGCAGCATGTAGCCTCAAGCGCAGGGATCTTTCGAGGTAGAGTGGACGGGAGGAGCGGTGGTAGAGTCCATAGCTGTCAACTTTCAGATTTGAAAATAAGGGATCAGCAGCCTTGAAAATAAGGGATCAGCAGCCTCACCTGTCCCAGGGACAGTCTACGGTTCAACTCTGTAACCAGAGGTTCAACTGAATAGAATCTAAATCACATGCACCACAAGGCCTATGCAGCCTCAACTTAAGATGGCTCCCCGACCTGGCTTTGCAGCAGCACGTGCAACAAAACGGTATCCAGCGTTCAAAACCCCCCTCAACTTACATTAACTAGCCACACACACACACACACACACACGAGGCGGTGGCAGCCTCCCCCCCCCCGCCATGAGATTTTAGCCCACCATTTTAGTCAACCAGCTCCTTTCCTTTCCCCCATAACAGTCAATCGAAGGAGCCTCCAAAACAAATCCAAAAGCCCCCCCATGCGATCGCCACCCGCCATTGTACTCAACCAGCTGCTCCTCTTTCCCTCATGTGCCCCGGCTCCAGACAGACCTTATCCCCTGCAAGGGTGAGTGGGCTGTCAATGTATCCATCTGATTCCAAGCACAGGTACGTCCCGAGCCCCTCCGAGCCAAAGGTCCAAAGGCAGAAAGCCCAGCTAGCAGCCAAACGAAGCCTCAAGCGGTGGTTCCCACAGCGCAGCGACCCGGCAAAGGGATACAGCAGCAAGGAAAACCACCGTCACCTCTCCGCTGGGAAGCGCTGAGCAAAGGCGAGTCCCCAGGCAATGCGGCCGATTTGATCGGCACAAGGCATGCAAGCTCCACTCCCTAGTCGTTCTCAGACTCCTTATTGGTGAGCAACGCAGCCGAGCAACACAGTTGAGGAGCCTCCCTGGCCAGCAGGGAGGGAGAGGAGCTGCTTCCTTTGAAATCTGGGAAATTTACGGGATATCAACAATCCGGGATAGCAGCGGGAAATGGCGCTGGAATAGGGGAAGGTTGACAGCAATGGTAGAGTCCATGTGTATTATGCGCAGAGCTTGGGATGCAAGCAGCCGAGGAGGTGGTGTGTCGCAGAGCCGGCGGAGAGAGCTCCGGGCTGAGGGAAAGGATCCAAGCCTTCCTGCCTCCGACGGGCGCTGGAGGCACGCAGGCACCAAGTCCCCACTCCACCTCGCTTACCTCCCCTCTCTCCCCTCCCCGGACTCTCCCCCGGCACCCTCCACTGCTTGGCGCCCTGGCTCACCACGACACTACGCCCAATGGTAAAGACGTCCCTGAGCAGGGGTCACCAAACTTTTTCAGCAGGGGGCTGGTCCACTGTTTCTCAGACATTGTGGGGGGCCGGACTATATTTTTTGGGGGGGAAATGAACGAATTCCTATGCCCCACAAATAACCCAGAGATGCATTTTAATTAAAAGGACACATTCTACTCATGTAAAAGCACGCAGATTCCTGGACTGTCCAAGGGCCGGATTTAGAAGGTGATTGGGCCAGATCCGGCCCCCGGGGCCTTAGTTTGACCTTGTGGGGGGCCGGACTATATTTTGGAAAAAAAATAATGAACGAATTCCTATGCCCCACAAATAATCCAGAGATGCATTTTAAATACAGTTGTACCTCGGGTAAAGTACTTAATTCGTTCCGGAGGTCCGTTCTTAACCTGTAACTGTACTTAACCTGAAGCACCACTTTAGCCAATGGGGCCGCCGAAGCATGATTTCCGTTCTCATCCTGAAGCAAAGTTCTTAACCCGAGGTACTATTTCTGGGTCTGTAACCTGAAGTGTATGTAACCTGAAGCGTATGTAACCTGAAGCATATGTAACCCGAGGTACCACTGTAAAACGATACATTCTACTCATGTAAAACCACGCTGATTCCCGGACCGTCTGCGTGTCGGATTTAGAACGTGATTGGTCCAGATCCAGTCCCAGGGCCTTAGTTTGCCTACCCATGCCCTAGAGAGTGGCTGCTGCCAATCCGTGTAGACAATACTGAGCTAGAGGGACCCCAAGGGTCTGACTCAACATTAGGCAGCTTCTTATGTTCTGTTGTGCTCCAGCAATTAGGATGACTCAGAGATTCACCCATCTCACCCCACAGTCCCGTGGGACGGCCTGGCATGAATCCCAAAAGCCACAGCCTGGTCAGAATTCCAAGTACCCCTTGAGCAAAACTGGAAGTCGGACGTCACAGATGCTCTGTCTGAGCGCATTGCTGGGCACTCCTGGGTGCGCGGTCGCTGCTCGGCTGTGGTCACGACCGGAACCAAACTTCCTCCTTTGCATCACCGCAAGCCGCTTCCTGTTTCTCTCATTGGCTGGGCCGCATTGTCCTACGTGGGGTTTGACTAGGGCTGGCAGGTCTCTTGATTTACATATGTGGGGATTTGTGAAATTGTGACAAGTCCCTCTCTTTCCCCTGCTGACCCAGGAGGAGAGCAGGAATGGTGACTCAGGTGGGTTTCCAGGCTGGCTCCTGCGTTGGGAAAACCCGATCCCCTTGCCCAGCGGATGGGGTGTAATGGAAGGGAGGGTTTGGGGGCACTTGGGGGTCTCCTTTTCGTAGCTGTGTGTTGGAGCTCAGGGAGCGGAATTTGCAGCGAGAGCCGTTTTGTGCATCTGTTGAATAAAGAATGAAAAGGTAAAGGTAAAGGACCCCTGACAGTTAAGTCCAGTCGCAGACAACTCTGGGGTTGCGGTGCTCATCTCGCTTTACTGGCCGAGGGAGCCGATGTTTGTCCACAGACAGTTTTTCTGGGCCATGTGGCCAGCATGACTAAGCCGCTTCTGGCGAACCAGAGCAGCACACAGAAACAACGTTTACCTTCCCGTCAGAGCAGTACCTATTTATCTACTTGCACTTTGACGTGCTTTGGAACTGCTAGGTAGGCAGGAGCAGGGACCGAGGAATGGGAGCTCAACCCAGATTCATTCAGCAACCCTGGAGGTCATAAACAAGCAGTAAACAGGAGAGGAAGGATGGCAAGGAAAGATTAGGCATCTTTATCACTTTATCCTACCTAAAGGTAAAGGTAAAGGGACCCCTGACCATTAGGTCCAGTTGTGACCGACTCTGGGGTTGTGGCGCTCATCTCGCTTTATTGGCCGAGGGAGCCGGCGTACAGCTTCCGGATCATGTGGCTAGCATGACTAAGCCCCTTCTGGCGAACCAGAGCAGCGCATGGAAACGCCATTCACCTTCCCTCCGGAGTGGTACCTATTTATCTACTTGCACTTTGACGTGCTTTGGAACTGCTAGGTAGGCAGGAGCAGGGACCGAGCAATGGGAGCTCAACCCAGATTCGGACTGCCCACCTTCCGATCAGCAAGCCCTAGGCTCTGTGGTTTAGACCACGACACACAACCCACGTCCCTTTAGGTATAAATAAAGGCAAAGGGACCCCTGACCATTAGGTCCAGTCATGAATGACTCTGGGTTTACGGCAGTCATCTTGCTTTACTGGCCGAGGGAGCCAATAAAGCGAGATGAGCGCCACAACCCCAGAGTCGGCCACGACTGGACCTAATGGCCAGGGGTCCCCTTTACCTTTACCTTACTTTTCTGTGTATAAGACTCCCCCTTGTATAAGATGCCCCCTATTTTGGAGGACTCCAAATTAAGAAAATGGCCCAGAATTGTTGCGCTTTTTTGGGGAGAGGACGGCCCAAAGTTGTTGAGGAAGAATGGCATGAAGTTGTTCAGCTTTTTTACGGAGGGTTTCTGAGAGTTCTTGAGCTTTTTTTTTGGGGGGGGGGGTTGACAAAGGTTATTGAGGTTTTTATTGGGGGGAAGCAGTAAAAAACTAACCTGATGGTTACAATCACTCGCACATTAATTTACAGTTAAAAAAACCCCTGTATAGTCTTATGCACAAAAAGTACAGTACTTTGTGTGTCAGGGTCTAATTTTTCCCTTTTCTAAAATTTCTATACTTGTGTGTGGTTTTCTTTTTGTAAATCTACCTAAGAATAAAATAAAATAGGGATTAATGGGTTTTTTTCTGGACGGTGGAGGTGCAGTTGGTGTCGTGATGGTGGCACTTGCTCTGTGGGGTGGGGGGGGGCAAAATGGGGTGTTGAGGAGGGTCAGTTGTGGGGAGTGAGAAATGTCCCTATTTTCATCTGAGGAATGTTGGAGGGAATGTGTTCCTTACTCTGCAAAAAGTGTTATGCAGAATAGCAGTTTGCCTGGCCCACTAAGGGAGATAATAACACAGTAAAATTCAAGACAGTAATGATTAATTGTGCATCTATTCAAAATAAATACATAAAATACATATATGCTCCAAACTAATCTTTTGGCTAAAAAAAGAAGAAAGAAATATTGCCTGAGAAGTATTCTTATGCATTCTTACTAACGAAAAGTTAAGGGTGAAGGAAATTTATAGCATAAAATATTTATATGCAACCACTTACCAAATATGCACAAACCTTCAGCTGCCGTAGATGTACGGTAACTAATTTCTAAGGAAATCAATAGCTATTTCCAATAATTGGCTATCTTGTGACTTGTGGGAACTCAGCATCATAAATACAGACAAACGTGCCCCCAAGACATGGCTTTGAAACCGATAAGAGGAGACACTGGGCCAAAGATTTTGGGTATAATATACAGCTGAGTGATTGGGAGAAATTGTGAAAGGAAGGTTTAAAATTTACTGCATGCAATGCCCTAAAAGAAAATGTGATGAAAATGATGTATAGATACCGTATTTTTCGCCCTATAGGACGCACCATCCCATAAGGCGCACCTAGTTTTTTGGGGGAAATAAAGGGGAAAAAATTATTTCCCCCCCAGGCGCGGGGCTGGGGAGGCCCGAGCTTCCCCCGACCCCAGCCCCCAAACAGGCAGCTCTCTGCAAGCCATGGGAGCCCAGCGCTGGCTCCCGCTGCTTGCTGAGAGGTCCGCGAAGCCTGGACGTGCTGATCTCAGCGTGCGCAGGCTTCGGCATGCTGGCAACTCTCCGCAAGCAGCGGGAGCGCTCCCGCTGCTTGCTGAGAGGTCCGCGAAGCCTGGACGCGCTGAGCTCAGCGAGGGCAGGCTTCAGCATGCAGGCAACTCTCCGCAAGCAGCGGGAGCACTCCCGCTGCTTGCTGAGAGGTCCGCGAAGCCTGGACGCGCTGATCTCAGCACGCGCAGGCTTCAGCATGCAGGCAACTCTCCACAAGCAGCGGGAGTGCTCCCGCTGCTTGCGGAGAGGTCCGCGAAGCCTGGAGAGCGAAAGGGGTCGGTGCGCACCGACCCCTCTTGCTCTGCAGGCTTCAGCGAAAGCCTGCATTCGCCCCATAGGACGCACACACATTTCCCCTTTATTTTTGGAGGGGAAAAAGTGCGTCCTATAGGGTGAAAAATACGGTAGTATATTACACCTGTTAAGTTAGCGAAAATGTATAAAGTTAGTAATAAATGTTGGAAATGTAAAGAAAAAGAGGGAACATTTTATCACATGTGGTGGGAATGCAAAAAGGTGAAATGCTTCTGGGAGATGATATATAATGAGTTGAAAAAAATGTTGAAATATACATTTATAAAGAAACCAGCAGCATTTTTATTGGGCATTGTGGGGAGTGATATAAATAGAAAGGAATGTAAGCTCTTTTTATATACAATAACAGCAGCAAGAATATTCTTGGCCCAGAAATGGAAGCAAGAAGAGTTACCGATGATTGAAGAATGGAGGATGAAGTTAATGGACTATGCAGAATTAGATAAACTAACAGGAAGGATTCGAAACCAGTGAGACCAGAAATTCACGGAAGACTGGAGTAAATTTACGGACTATTAGAAAAGTAATTGTGAAGAACAGACGACGTTTGTAGGGTTGCAAGAAGTTCTGTGAGGCGTATTATTAGAAGTATTGTAAAAATGGAAAAGGGGGAGGATGATTTGTTAAGAGATGTAAAGGCAATATAAAGTTAAGAAATGCATAAGAAGTGGTTAAAACGGTGAATCATCAGAGGTGCTGATGGAAGTCCAAAAAGATTGTATAAGTGATAAGTTTTGTGGTACATTTTATAATTTATATGTTAAAATTAATAAAAAATATTATATATATATAAAAGAAACCGATAAGAGGAGGAAAACTCTTAAATAGGAAGCAAAGAAGGCTCTGGTCACTTGCGAATAAGCCACACACTTGCCTGGGTCTTTGTAGGGCCTTTAGCACCACACCTGCGCTAGGGCGCATAAACCTTCTGGGGGTCCCTGCAAAACTGACCCTGGATGTGTGTGACCAAAGGCTCTCCTCCTTGCCCAGGGCACTATTGACTCGAGAGCTCCCCCTGCTCCCCCTCTTCTCTGCTGATTGGAGAAACATGGATTCGGCAGAGTGCCCCCTGTTATTTGTTGTTGTTTAGTCGTTTAGCCGTGTCCAACTCTTCATGACCCCCTGGACCAGAGCACGCCAGGCACTCCTGTCTTCCACTGCCTCCCGCAGTTTGGTCAAACTCATGCTGGTAGCTTTGAGAACACTGTCCAACCATCTCGTCCTTTGTCGTCCCCTTCTCCTTGTGCCCTCCATCTTCCCAATATCAGGGTCTTTTCCAGGGAGTCTTCTCTTCTCATGAGGTGGCCAAAGTCTTGGAGCCTCAGCTTCAGGATCTGTCCTTCCAGTGAGCGCTCAGGGCTGATTTCCTTCAGAATGGAGAGGTTTGATCTTCTTGGGACTCTCAAGAGTCTTCTCCAGCACCATAATTCAAAAGCATCAATTCTTCGGCGATCAGCCTTCTGCCCCTGTTATATCTGTCTCTAAAATCTGTATACCACTGCGTCGTTGAAATATATATCAAAACATTTCGCAGCCATAAAAACATTGGCTGCAGGGGACCAGAAGAGTTCAGTTAGCATAAGTGTTCAGCTGCCACTTTTATTTTGAAAATGCCCAACGTCCCTGAATTACCGTATGCCCTGTTAATTCTGAGTCCATCAGAACTTGTTAAGCAAAGGGGGGTGGAAGAAAGCCTCTGCCTGCTGTTGAAGCTGCCGTGTGTCCACACAGGCCAAGGATTAATTTTTCTTTGTGTGGCTTTAGAAGCGGGCACGGCAAAGGAGGCTGCCATGGTGAGAGCCCCTTGCTCTTCAGGGCTTCCTACTGCATGGCATACAGACACACTGAGGACTAGCGCCACCAGCAGGCTGTGTTGGATATGAGGTTAAGGGAGCTCTTTCCCAAGACTGGTTTCCCCCACAGACTGACTGCAGGTGTGGTGCAAGAGAAAGTGACCTCAGGGCACAGGCAAAACCCTTTTCCTTTCTTATTCTAGAGAACCTAGATGGGCTTCCTCTTTGCTGCCCTTCTGCCAGAAGGTGAGTACATTTCATTTCCAGCAAGTCTTTGGGAACTAGTAAAAAGGTAAAGGACCCCTGACCGTTAAGTCTAGTAACAAACAACTCTGGGGTTGCGGCGCTCATCTCACTTTACTGGCCGAGGGAGCCAACGCTTGTCTGCGGACAGCTTCCACGTCATGCGGCCAGCATGAGTAACCAGAGCAGCGCACGGAAACGCCATTTACCTTTCCACTTGCACTTTGACGTGCTTTCGAACTGCTAGGTTGGCAGGAGCAGGGACTGAGCAACGGGAGCTCACCCCGTCGCGGGGATTCGAACCACTGACCTTCTGATCAGCAAACCAACAATCAGTGGTTTAGACCACAGCGCCACCCCCATCTCTTTGAGAACTAGTAGGGCTTTTCAATAGTGCTGTGCTGTTTTTGTTATCTGTCTTTTAAATAGATTTGGGGTTTTTCCTCCATACAGTCATACCTCATGTTATGTCCACTTCATGTTACGTTCTTTCAGAACAGTTGCTTTCAGAACGTAACATTCCACGTTCATTCCGCGACGACCGGAAGTACCGGAAAGGGTTACTTCCAGGTTTCGTCGCTTGCGCATGCACAGAAGAGCAAAATGACATCATGCACATGCGCAGAAGCGGCGAATCACAACCCGCGCATGCGTAGACGCGCCGCTGCGGGTTGCGCTCTTTTCATGTTGTGAATGGGCAGATTACGTTCGCAACCAGAGGTACCAGTGTACTGTTTTAATTCTTTTAGAGTTAAATTGGTTTTAGACTATTATCTTTTTTTTTTAGCTTTCTGCAATTTATCTGTGTTGTTTCAGTTTGTGTAAACTGCCTTGAGTCCTGGTCTAGGGAAAACGAGGGCTACAATTAAAGAAATAACAATCAATCTTCCTGGGGTGGTTTTGGGGGGGGGCCTCACGGGGGTGGAGGAAAGTCCCCAGATCTTCATGCTGGGTTGTAACGCTCCCTGCCTGCCCCAAACTTGGCTCCTTTCAAAGCACCCTACGTTTCTATGTACCTAGAAACATCTGTTTTTGCGCTTCTGGCCTTGGCTGATGACCCCCACCTAGTGGCCAATAAGGGAAATTTCACTGTATGGCTCAGGTTCAAGTTTGAGGAGAACAGACGAACACCCTGTTTCCCACAATAGAGGAAGAGTTGCTTTCAAAGTGTAGGGTAGTATATTACCCGTGTCAGGTTAGTTAATAAAAGAATCAGGCTGGATCCCTAAATCCAAAGCACAGAGGTAAAACACATTCTCTGGCAAGAGAGAGCCCGCAGCAGAATATTAAAATCACAGCATCATGTGATTCACAGTAAAGAGTGAGGAATATGTTAGATGCTTTAAATATCCCATTTAGCTGGCTCGCAGTGCTTCCCCTCTCTACCCCTCTCACAATGAACAGACCACACCACCAGTAAATTTAAATGCTTTACTTACAAACGCCAAAGGTCAGATTCATGTGTCGTTCCATGCAGCAGCAGGAAGAACACAAATAGAAGATTATTGAGCTGCAAAATACAGGGGGGGGGGTGTGTGGAATACTTCTCAGTACATCGTCTGGGCTTGAGGTGGTCGAGGCCAGACGTATTGCCTGGTTGGCTTCACAGGGTGGAGGAGAATGAAGAAAGAAGCTTTCTGTCAGGGCCTGGTTGGTGAGCTGGGGGCCACCAGCCCAAGAGCCCTGCAGGAAGGGCTTGGACTGGCTGGATGAAGAATTATGGTGGGAGCCAGCCTCCCAAGAGCTCTGGAGATGACTGAAAAGCTAGAGGCATAGCTGTCAACCGTCCCTTATTTGGCAGGAAACTCCCTTATCCCAGCGCCGTGTCCTGCTGCTGTCCCGGATTGATGATGTCCCTTAAATTTCCCGGGTTTCATGCTCTCCTGGCTCGAGAGGGAAGCAGCGGCTCGGGGTCCTCCGCCACGCGAGAGAGCGTGTGCATGAGCTGCTTCGTCTCCGTCTCTCCCTTTTCCCCCTCAGGGGTGCGTCGTGAGGAGACAGGTGGCGGCGGGCAGGCAGGCAGCCCCTCTCTTGCGAGACTTCTGCCGCGCTGCCAGGGGAAGCTGGAGGTGGCTGAGGAGGTGGCCTGAGGGAGGAGGAAGAGGAGGGGATGGGGAGGGACACAGAAGGGCGGCGCTTCAGCGGCTGCGTTGGTGCCACAACTGCCTCATGCTGGGCTCGCAGGCGGCGTGGGCGAGAGTCTCTCTTCCTCCCTCCCTCTCTCTTGGGCGGGGAAGGTCCGATAGAACTCCTCGCACCAGGACGACGGCAGCCCCGACGTGCATAAGCTAAGCAAAATCCCTTATTTTGGCTGCTGATCCCTTATTTTCAAGGCTGCTGGTCCCTTACTTTCAAATCTGTAAGTTGACAGCTATGGCTAGAGGTAGAAGGGCTTAGTTTCAGCAAGGCCTCTGTTGAGTTAAGACAAACCAGGGAAAATTGCTGGGTTGTTGTTTTCTGCTATTAAAAAGCTAATTGTCTTCTGTGCCTTCCATGTGTGTGTTTGTGTGTGCCCAGGGGTGGAGGAAGGGGGGGGGGTGCGGTGGGTGCGGTCTGCCCCGGGTGGGTTACAAAATGCCGGGCGGCACTCACCGCGGGGCCTGCAGCATGCCTGAGCGCTGGGAGAGACATGTGGGCATGGGTGCACACAGGCTCCACACTGCCCAAATGGTCTGCCTGCTGTCTCCCCCCCAGCTATAGGGCAGCTGAGTGGGAGGAGGCAGGCAGACTCTGGAGGCCCCACCCTTGCCCCGCCCCTATGGGCGGCTCGCCCTGCCCCTGGGTGCGCCGCCCTAGGCGCCCGAGCGGCTTCCTCTGCCGCTGTGTGTGTGTGCCTGCCCTGTGGATGACCTGGCTTCTTGATGGCTCCTTGACACTTTCACTTCCCTCTTCACTGGAGGCGAGGAGGCGTGACCTAACTGAGCCTAGGAATACAGTTCTGTGACCTTAACCCCTTCATGCATTCATGAGCCAGTGTGGTGTAGTGGTTAAGAGCGGTGGACTCGTAATCTGGTGAACTGGGTTCGCTTCCCTGCTCCTCCACATGCAGCTGCTGGGTGACCTTGAGCTAGTCACACTTCTCTGAAGTCTCTCAGCCTCACTCACCTCACAGAGTGTTTGTTGTGGGGGAGGAAGGGAAAGGAGAATGTTAGCCCACCCTCCAGTGTCACCTCCCAGCTGAACAATGCCTGACCGCTCCTTTGAAAGCAAGTTTTGCTGACAACAAAAGGGTTCATGATCTGCACTTCTGTCTGTCCCTGGATTTATTCTGTTTCTCCCATGATGTCTAGGCATGGCTCAGGAAAACTCGCTGTTTGCCGCTGATTCGGAACGAACGTCAATCTGCAGAAAACCTGATTGACGTTTGTTCTAATTCGGCAGTGAACGGCGGGTTTTCCCAGGGAAAGTGGTGGAACGAAAGAAAAACCCTCCCAAACTTCTGTCACGGTTGTAGCCAAGGTCCTTGCCACTTCCCACTTTTCCAACAGCAACATTTTGCTCTTTAAAATGTTGCCTTCTGCCAGTTATCCCACTCCTTGTGGATTCAAGCAGCGTGTGGAACGTGGCTGTCAGTTTAACGAGACTGATGGAGCGGTTCCTGCGACATTTGTGTTGGCGTCAAACGCAGCAGCTCAACCACCCTGCAGAGAATCATATGGCTGTAGAGTTGGAAGGGACCCCCAGGGGTCATCTAGTCCAACCCCCTGCAAATGCAGGAATCACAATTAACACACATGTTTTTTTAAAAAAATAAAAGCTGTACCTGACAGCTGTTTGTTTGGGGGCTGCTGTAATGTTGGACGGCCCCTCATTCACAATGACTGAGATACACCTGACTGTGGGAATGTTATAGATCAGGGGTCAGCAAACTTTTTCAGCAGGGGGCTGGTCCACTGTCCCCCAGACCGAGTGGGGGGCCGGACTGTATTTTGGAAAAATATATATGAATGAATTCCTATGCCCCACAAACAACCCAGAGATGCATTTTAAATAAAAGGACACATTCTACTCATGGAAAAACACACTGATTCCCGGACTGTCCGGGGGCAGGATTTAGAAGGTGATTGGGACAGATCCGGCCCCCGGGCCTTAGTTTGCCTACCCATGTTGCAGATACTAGGAGAGGATACATTGATTTAACAGTATCCTTCTTACTCACGCTTGTGAGTCAGCAGCAGAGTGCATTCCCCAATATATAGCAGGAAGCTAGTTGGTAGATTTGTTTTAATCTCTTTACTTAAACAATCCAATCTGGCTTTGTTCAGATTGGGTTCGGTTCCTGGCAAGTCCCCTTTTATCCCTCCTAAAAAAGAATAAAGACACAAGAAGCTTCTTTTAAAGTGAAAGCCGTAATGGTGAGATGGGCGCAAGATCTGGGTTATAATATTTAAATGGAACAATGGGAAAAATTATGGAGGGAAGATATAAAATTCACGGCCTGTTATAACCTCAGGGAAAATGCAATGAAGATGATGTACATTGCACCAAACTCCAGAAAAACTTGCTAAAATGTATAAGAACAGATCAGCTACATGTTGGAAATGTAACAGAGAAACTGGGTATTATTTGCATATGTGGTGGAAGTGTACAGACATTTGTGTATTTTGGAATAATATATATGGAGAACTTAAAAAATTATTTAAATTTACATTCATAAAAAGGCCAGAAATATTCTTATTAAGCAGCCTGCCAAAAGAAATAGGGAAATTGAAAAGAACATTGTTCATGTACGGGATAACGGCGGCCAGAATTTTAGTAGCAAGAAATTGGAAAAATATAACAATACCCAACACGGCAGATTGGCAAATCCTAATGGCAGAATATCTGCAGCTAGCGAAGGCGACAGGAAGGATAAGAGGCCAACCAAAACAAAAAGTCTATAAGGCTTGGAGAATCTTTAAAGAATACTTTAAAAACTATGGTATAAAAGGAAAGATCTTGGCAGAATTAGGCTGATCCTTGTATTGTATAAATATAAGTTTGTAGGGAGGTAAAAAGAAACTATATAAGAAATATGCAACTGTGCGGTATAAGATAATTGATAGATAAAGTACAGTGAGCTTAATTGGAAGTCATTTTTAATTTCTTTATAAGTTTTATGATTGCTTTCGGTATCGGGAGTATAAATGATGTTAGTTTTCTTAATTTTGTTGTTTCTTATTTTGTGATTGTTTGTTTGACTTTTCTATTATTTGTTTGTTTGTTTGTGTCAGGGAACTGACATCGGAGCCAGAAGTGTAGGCAGGTCTCCCAAGCGATGCCGGAGAAGGGCCAAGCAGGGAGAGAGGGGACATCAGCTGGGGAAGGAAATCAGCGTAACACCAGGGATAAAGGGGGGTGGAGGGGGGAATCGGAGAGAGGGCTCCAGGACTCTTCGCTGGAGACCAGCGGGGAGAGCACAGGTCCTCCGCTACCCACACCCACCTTGCGCAGAAGACTTCCGCACAGGGAAAGTAGGTGTAGACTTGGCGTCAAAGAACTTCTTTGCTGGAAGAAGTTCAAGAAACGCCCACTGACGGATTCTGCCAGTGACTGAACAGCCACGGAGTGGATGGCTGTCCAGCGAGAAACGGTTTAACCAGGCAACCTAGCCCAGAGCGGCGGTAACTTACGCACAAGCAACCCCTAATGCCATTACAGTTTGGTTGTATGTTTGTTTATTTCTTTGTTTGTCTGTTTTCCCATAAATGTATTTATTTTAAATCAATAAAGATATACTAAAAAGAAGAAGAAGAAGCTTCTTTTAAAAGTATAACAAGAAGTTTACTCACATTCAGTTCACATTTGGATCCCTGAAGGCAGACTTTAGCTTAGAGCAGTGGTGGCGAACCTAGGGAATGCGTGCCAGAAGGGGCACTCAAAGCCCTCTCTGTGGGCACACGTGCCATCGCCCCAGCACCAAGTTCGCCAGAGTTCGTTACTAGAAAGCCAGTGGAATCGAGGCTCACCGTCATGACGCAGACACGGATAGTTTTGTATTGGGTGCTTCATTATTATTTTTAAAATTTTGTGTTTTTATAGACTCCAAGGAATACGGAATACGGAATACGGAATACGGAATACGGAATACGGAATACGGAATACGGAATACGGAATACGGAAAAAACAAAGTTCAAGAACAGAGAGTGGAAGATCATTGAACGAATGGGAAAGCGTTATGTCTTCTGTGTAACAAAAGTGTTGTATGTCGCACATCAAGTGTCAGACGGCACTTTGACACCAACCACAAAAGCGTTGCCCAACTTGGTGAAACGGAAAGAAAAGAGTTTCTTGAACAGAAATTGAGGAACTATCATTCCCAGTATCTTCGTTTTTGCAGCTCTCTTTCTAGAACAGCTTACCAAGTATGAGCCAAGGTTAGACCAATGATCAGCATGCACACGGCAGCAAAAATCACATTAATTGTTCCAAAGCGTGCCAAATGCAAACTTATACCTTTCAATGAAAAGTGGTTTGTATCATGGAAAGCTCTGTCATTGTGCTTTTCTTTTAAGGCAAAATATGTTAATGTCCAAGTTGTTTTTTTCGAAACGAAAAACTCAGCATTCTGGTTAAATTGCTGCGTTGGTGATCAATAAGTGGGTTTTGAGTTGCAGTTTGGGCACTCGATCTCTAAAAGGTTTGCCATCGCTGGCTTAGAGTTACAGAAGTTGCATATGGGAATGAGCCCGTGTACTGTTGGCTGAGAGCCAGCAGACAGCAAAATACATCAGTATCAGGAGAGCATGGCATCGAGAGGAAGAAGAGGAAGGGGGGACGGCTGTGTGACCAGCCCCTTTTATGGGGTCTCCCAGGGTCACGTGCAGGGGGAGAATGGCCCAGACCAGGTGTGACAGGAAGTCCAGGCTGGAGTAACAACCCCCTGCGTGTCCACTTTGGCCAAACAGGAAGTGTAGTACTTGACTGCTGTGATGGCCTGGGATTCGGACTCGGATGCTGAACCTGAGGGATCCCAGCCTGCACAGGATTCCCCGCCTCCAGAACCAGCTGAGCCGGGGCTGGGGCATGAGCCTGAAGGGTCCTCACCTGTGCTGGATCCTCAGGTGCAGGCACCAGCTGAGTCTGCTCTGGCTCCTGAGGTGATGGAGGACCCATTGCCTGCAGGTGCTCCACTCTCAGCCCCGTCAGAGGAAACTGAGGTTGCCTCTGGGTCCGGTGACCCTTCAGCCTCTCCTGAGCTGCAGAGGCTCAGGGCAGAGAGGCAGAGGGAACTAAGTTCCTGCAGGAGGAGTGCTCGCCTCCAGGCCAGGAGAGGCGAGTCACCAGAGGATCAGGGCCGCCCTATGCCTGGGGGCAGATAAAAGCCGGCCAGCCCCAGTCCCAAGTTGCGGGTGCAGCATTGTTGGTTGCCAGTTCCTGCCTGAACCCTGTCCTGCTTTCCTGCCAGAGCTCCTGACCCGCTCTGGCTCCCTGCTTGCAAGCCTGTTCCTGACTTCACCCGGCTCCCTGCCCTGCACCCAGCTTCAGCTACTACGGACTGCCTCCCCGTTGCACCTTTGACCATGGACCAGACTTGGACCTCGCCTTGGGTAACCCACGGGACCAGCACAACTGCTTATGTTACATGCCACACTGACTCTGTATAAGGCAGCAACTTTTCCACATGGGCTGTCACAAGGAATACGGAGCAAGCTTGTTTTCTGCTGCTCCAGGGGGCAGGGCCCAAATCAACAGATTCAAACTGCACGAAGGAGGAGCCCAGTTGAACATTAGGAAGGATATTCTGACTGCAAGAGCCATTTGGAAGGTGGTGGACTCTCCTTTCTTGGAGGTCTTTAAGCAGCGGTCGAATGGTCATCTGTCAGGGATGCTTTAGCCTTGATTCCTGCATTGTAGGAGGTTGGGCGAGATGATGTTAGGGGTCCCTTCCAACTCAACATTTTTATGATGCTGTGATGGCTATGTTTGTTGAGTGCACCATTGGCTGGGCCTTTGGGGCATGAGCTGAATTATGGGGGCCTCAGTTGTGCTCAGACCCCTCTTTGTATTTGCCACCAGAGCCATCTTTCGCATAGGGCGTAGTGGTGCTGCGCCAGGGCGCCTGCCTCTCAGGGGTGCCCAGCGAGTGGGGGAGCTGCACAGCTTTGCCAGTGGCCTCCCCTTTCCCTGCACGCCCGCCAGCTGCGCACCGTCAACCATAAGGCAGCTTGCCTTCCAGGCCTCCGTGGGAGGAGAGCGATCGCCGCAGAGGCTTAGGATGAAAGCTGCACCCAGCCAACTATATGGCTGGTGGGCATGCAGCTTCCTTTGCAAGCCTCTGCGGGGATTGCTCTCCCGCAGCAGCATGGGGGAGAGTTGTGCCCCCCCCCCTGGCTGGCAGTGCACAGCTTCGCCCCCTCCCCCACTATCCGTGGTAATTTGGGGGCGCTGGGTGGATATTTGCACTCCAGTGCCGCATCTGCTAAAGATGGCCCTGTTTGACACATGTATTTCTTTATTTCATAAAATTTATACATGCCTGGATTGTGTTTTTTTAAAAAAACCACCCTCCTCTAAGTGGTTTACAAAAAATATAAAACAATAAAATTACAAATTAGAAGAATTAGCAACAATAATGATTGACTTCCAAAAAGTAAAAACAAACAAACAAAAAACCACAAAAAACCCCCAACCCATAAACTAAAAACAGATTAAACTTGTGTCAAGCTTCTAAATATTTGGGGCAGCTTGTCTAGACATAATTATTTTATTTCATAAGCTTTATATACTGCTGGACTGTAATGAAACCTCAATATGCGCTCCCGTTGCTCGGTCCCAGCTCCTGCCCACCTAGCAGTTCCAAAGCACGCCAAAGTGCAAGTAGATAAATAGGTACCACTCCGGCGGGAAGGTAAACGGCGTTTCCTTGCGCTGCTCTGGTTTGCCAGAAGTGGCTTAGTCATGCTGGCCACATGACCCTGAAGCTGTACGCCGGCTCCCTCAGCTTATAGAGCGAGATGAGTGCCACAACCCCAGAGTCGGCCACGACTGGACCTAACGGTCAGGGGTCCCTTTACCTTTTTATACTAATTGCAACACCTTGAATTCGGCAGCCAGTGCAGGTCTCTGAGCACCAGCGTCGCTTGCTGGCAGAGTCTGTCTCCTCTCAGGAGGCCACACACTCTTTCTTTGCTGCGCTTTGGGCAGATCTTCCAGAGGTGTAGAAACAGGACCACGAAAGATGAGGAAGAGATGCTGTCTCAGGCTGACCCGCATCAGTCTCGACCGGGAGGGGAGGAGGGCGCTTTCCCGAACTCAGCCACCAGATGGCAGCAGCCAGCTGCGCAAGGGAGGACAGGACCGACTTGCTGAGATGCGCCTGGACCTCCAAGTCTGTCCTGGGCAGCTTTTCCTCAAAGGAGGAGCTCCCGCTGCTTGGATCGGGCAATCTTCTGCTCTCGGCCTCCCCATGAGGATGATAACCATAGAATCAGAGAATTGCAGAGCTGGAAATGCAGAACAGGTATTATGGGGCAGCTTCAACAATGAAGGTTCTGCAGATCAAAGCCCTTGATAGGGTGAATATATCTGGTCAGGTGATATAGAGGGCAAGTTTCTAAGTTTAATCAAACACACACACACACAATATTTCATTGCTTTTTTTGCTATTTCTTTCTTTTTTTTAGCTGTTTCTATTTTATCTGTATGCCGCCTTGAGTCCCTGCCTGGGTAAAAGGCAGGATATTACTAAAAATAAAAACAAGTTCATAATACAATTCTGGTTGCTTGACCCTTCCTCCCCACCCACGTTCCCAGAGTTGCCAGCATCTCAGTGTTTTTTAAGTGTTCTTGGTCTCCTGCTATCAAAAACAAACTTTTCCGTCTTGTGTCGACAAATTTCAGACCCTTTGTTGGGCTTTCAGTGGGTAGAACATAAAAAAAAAGATTTAGTGTACATTCAAATGTAAGATAAAACATGCAAAGGGACTTGACAGGAAGTCAAAGTTGAAGAAAAGATTTTGGAAGATAAAAGGGGGAAAATATTTACTTTCATTATTATCATTTTCTGTGCGGGTGTGGGTGTGTGGCTGTCTGCACATATGTGTGTTGCTGTATGCAATGTTTGGGAGGAAATAAGACGGTAAATAACAAATAACAAACTAAATATCGATGTATGTAATTTTTATTTCGTAATTATATTTAGTGGAGGTATGGCTGTATTGTTTTTTGTAACATAAAACCATTCAATAAAAATTATTTTTTTTTTTAAAAAAAGATGAGTAGATTTGGGTATAAGTGCAATTTTGATTTAACAGGATTAAAAGTGTTAAATTCAGTTTGCTCCACCTGTTTAGATCCTTCTCTGTAATCTCCCATAAATATGGTGGAAGGACTTGAGGTTGTTTGCAAATTCTTGAGGGTTTTTTTGTTGTTGCTGCTATTCTTATGTTCTTAATAAGCCTCTTGAATGTCCCTCTTGAGGGTTGCCTAGTGATGCACTCAGTGCATGTGGGATTTTCTATGAAGCTACTGTTGCTGCTAGTTTATCCCCCAGATCAGTGGACCCATCTAGCTTAGCATCCTGTTCTCATTGTGGCCAACCAGATATCTGTGGAAACCTGCAAGCAAGATTAGAGCATCATCATCATCACTTTTAATTTGTATACCGCCTTTCCATCCTACAGTACTCAAGGCAGTTTACAAGCTGAAAACACAAAAAATGTACATCTTATAACATTCTAATGCAATACAAAAATGTGGTAATAAAATATAACTTTAAAATAGGCAACCCACATCAAAAAAGGAATCATTAGAATAGTATTAAACAATAAGAATAACATGTAAAAGTTAAACAGAAACCCACTCAACAGTTACAATAAATACTGTATTTTTTGCTCTGTAAGACGCACATTTTCCCCACCAAAAATTAAGGGGAAATGTGTGTGCGTCTTATGGAGCGAATGCAGGCTCCTTGGCTTCAGCAATAGCAACGCGAAGCCTCCAAAGTGCAGAGGGAGCGCTCCCGCCGTGCTCCGGAGGCTTCGGGTTCCTTTCGCTGGAGGGTAGGTGCCCCTTCAGCTAAGCGGGAGGAGAAATGGAAGGGGCTCCGTTTCTCCTGCCGCTTCGCTGAAGGGGCGCTGAGCAGAGAGGGGGAGATTCCCCCCCCTTGTTCTCCCCCTCTAAAACAAGGTGCGTCCTATGGTCGGGTGCGTCCTATAGAGCGAAAAATACGGTAATTTCTAAACTATAATCAATAAAACAAAGGCAAGCCACAGTACATAAAATAATACAATACAAACTGAGAAGCAGAGACAAGAGGGTGGGGCAAGGCAGGTGGAAGGAGGCCTTGCCTGATGGAGTCTCTCCCCTCCTGCGGTTTATAGCAACTGGCATTCAGAAGCATTGCTGCCTCAAACTGTGGAGGCAGAGCACAGCCATCTTGGCTAGGAGCCATTGATGACCCTCTCCTCCAGGAATCTGTCTAACCCTCTTTGAAAGCCATCCAAGTTGGTGCCCATAACTGCCTCCTGTGGGAGGGAGTTCCGCAGTTTAACTCTGTGTTGCATGAAGGAGGACTTCCTTTTATTTGTCCTGAATCTTCCAACACTCAATTTCATTGGATGCTCACAAGTTCTAGCGTTAGGAGAGAGGGAGGCAAACTTAGAGTGGCTTTCTCTGCCTTGCAATTGTTTCCTGGATAACCAAAACCCAATGGTCAAGGGGCATGTGTTGGCTTCCCAGTCTCAAATTTCAGCAGCCACCCTATGCAAAGTCAAAATCCAGTGCCTCTCTGCCTCTCATGCTCCATTCTAGATAATGAGTAGGCAAACTAAAGCCCAGGGGCCGGATCTGGCCCAATCGCCTTCTGAATCCGGCCCACGGATGGTCCGGGAATCAGTGTGTTTTTACATGAGTAGAATGTGTCATTTTATTTAAAATGCACCTCTGGGTTATTTGTGGGGCATAGGAATTCGTTCATTTTTTTCTCTCCAAAATATAGTCTGGCCCCCCACAAGGTCTGAGGGACAGTGGACCGGCCCCCTGCTGAAAAAGTTTGCTGACCCCTGTTCTAGATCATAGTTGCAGTGTCCCAGGTGCCCCAGGCTCTATAGCCACTGCAACCGATATGGCCACACTCCCTTAAATCTGCCTCTGCAAGAATAATAATATAATATAATAATAATTTATTATTTGTACCCCACCCATCTGGCTGGGTCTCCCCAGCCACTCTGGGCGGCTTCCAACAAAGATTAAAAATACATCAAAATGTCACACATTAAAAACTTCCCTTCAGATGTTTTCTAAATGTTAGGTAGTTGTTTATCTCTTTGACATCTGATGGGAGGGCATTCCACAGGGCGGGCGCCACTACCGAGAAGGCCCTCTGCCTGGTTCCCTGTATCTTTGCTTCTCGCAGTGAGGGAACCACCAGAAGGCCCTCGGTGCTGGACCTCAGCGTCCGGGCAGAACAATGGAGTGGAGACGCTCCTTCAGATATACTGGACCGAGGCCCTTTAGGGCTTTAAAGGTCAGCACCAACACTTTGAATTGTGCTCAGAAACTGACTGGGAGCCAATGTAGGTCTTTCAAGACTGGTGTTATGTGGTCTCGGCGGCCGCCCCCAGTCACCAGTCTAGCTGCCGCATTCTGGATTAGTTGTAGTTTCTGGGTCACCTTCAAAGGTAGCCCCACGTAGAGCGCATTGCAGTAGTCCAAGTGGGAGATAAGAACCCTCCAGGGTGACCAATATGCAGTAACAGCAGCAAGAGTGCTACTGGCCCAGAAATGGAAACAACAGGAAATACCGACTGTGGAGGAATGGAGAATGAAGCTGTCAGACTATGCGGAGTTGGATAAATTGACAGGAAAGATTAGATACTTAAGAGACCAAAAGTTCATCGAGGACTGGGGGAAATTTGTGGAATACCTGGAATATATAAGTGAGGGACAGATAACGCTAATGGGATTTAAAGAAGCACTGAGAAAAATTAAGAAATATTGTCTAAATGGAATAGAAAGAAAGATATAAATAATGTCAATATAAAACTAAGAAATGCGTAATATAAATAATAACTATGGATGATTTACGGAAAAGCTGAAGGAAGTCCAGAAAAGGAATAAGTTGTGAAAAATTTGATGTGAAACTAATATGTTTTTTTTTGCTTTTTGATGTAAATTAATAAAAAATTATTTTTTTAAAAAAAAGAACCCTCCAGGGTGACTGTTTCCCTCTCCCCACGTTCCCAGCCCCTTCTGCCGGCCAGCAGTTGTGAAGGAGGGTAGTGGCTCCTCCGAACTGGAGGGCTTGGTGGGTCCTAATCCATCTTGTTTGTTTGTTTCTGTTAATCTAAGAAACAGCAATAGCTGGCGCTGGGCTCAGCAGGGGCCTGTTATTGGAGTGAAGTAAATTGTCTCCTTAATAACTACAAATCAATTATCAGATGGCCTCCCGGGAGAATTCCCTCCCCCCCTACCTTTAGACAGCAAACAGCAATCAGCTACGATCTCTCTCCTCCCATGAAAGGAACGAAGCAGCTCCTGACATGATGCCAAAACGGTAATAATAAGGGAAAACCAAACCACACACATAATAATAGATCAATTAATAACCCTCGATGAGGCAGGGTTTGTGTGTGGTGGCAGCAGCAGCCATGAAGGGGTTTACATAAACTCCGAGTTCATCTGCGAAGAGGGGAAAGAAGGGCTGCCTTTTCCTTGCCACGTACATAGACTGACACACTTACATGTTCTGGCTGCTCAATTTTTAATTGTACTTTGAAATGGTGATGACGATCCTAACGTTTTTCCAGGCTGGGACTCAAGGTGACTTGGGGATAAAAGTACAAAGCACAGATAAAATCCGAAAAGCGAATCCCTCAAAGATTTCGGAGCCTGGGCTATATGGGAGAATACTGCCCTTCTGATAGTCTGGGCCGAAGGCATTTTATATGTTTGTTATTATTTATACCCCACCCATCTGGCTGGGTTTCCCCAGCCACTCTGGGCGGCTCCCAACAGAATATTAAAAACATGATAAAATATCAAACGTTTAAAACTTCCCTAAACTGGGCTGCCTTCAGATGTCTCCTAAAAGTCAGATAGTTGTTTATTTCCTTGACATTTGATGGGAGGGCGTTCCACAGGGCGGGTGCCACTACCAAGAAGGCTCTCTGCCTGGTTCCCTGTAGCTTCGCTTCTCGCAGTGAGGGAACTGCCAGAAGGCCCTTGGAGCTGGACCTCAGTGTCCAGGATGGATGATGGAGGTGGAGACACTCCTTCAGGTATACAGGACCGAGGCCTTTAGGGCTTTAAAGGTCAGCACCAACACTTTGAATTGTGCTTGGAAACATACGAGGAGCCAATGTAGGTCTTTCAGGTGTTATGTGGTCTCAGCGGCCACTCTCAGTCATTAACAACCCTCAGGGTAAGAAATGTCCCAAATAAATGAAGAAAAGAAATATTCTAGGCACCCCTTTGATTCTGTAACCATCATAAGGAGATGATAGCAGAAGGAATAAACGATGTGGGTTTGGGGGGGGGGTCAGTCTGGGTGATGCCCTGAGCCCCTTCCAATTCCTGGGGTCCTGTAGTCAATGAGGGTTAGAATCTAACAGAGGAGTCTGTTGCTGAACTAGCCAGACAAGTTTCTTTGTAAAACAGTGACCTTTGTTGGCTACTGAAATATACTCGGAGTCCTGTAGTGATTTCATGCTCTTTATTGCAGCTTGTAAAACAGTGATTGAATTGCCCCCCAAACCTCAGGCTTTAATATACATTATTTACACAACGAGTCCTGTCTGATTGGCTGATTCTTCTTCCCTTCTGGAGCCTGATTGGTCTTTTCCTGCAGACCAATCAGTTGTTGCATTCTAGGATCCTACTTGCCTATTGTTCTAGGATCCAAGCTTAGTACATAACAGGCAAAGGCAAAGGGACCCCTGACCGTTAGGTCCAGTCATGACCGACTCTGGGGTTGCGGCGCTCATCTCACTTTATTGGCCGAGGGAGCCGGCATACAGCTTCCAGGTCATGTGGCCAGCATGACTAAGCCCCTTCTGGCGAACCAGAGCAGCGCATGGAAACACTGTTTACCTTCCTGCCGGAGTGGAACCTATTTATCTACTTGCACTTTGACGTGCTTTCGAACTGCTAGTACATAACAGCTTAGTACATAACAGCTACTTAAGTGTCCTCATTGGCATCCCAAAATATAAGCCAGGTTGCAAAGGCTACAACTAAGTGATGGGGCCCTCTAAGCTAATGGTGGCCTTTTCTTCCATCCCCATCACCTAGCTGCTAGCTAGGAGAACAATATCATGTGCAGAGTGTGGGGGCTGAGCTGGAAGCTGGAAGCTGGAGACACAGAGACCTGCTTGCTCTGTGCTGGGTCTAAGCTATGACTAATGGAGAAGCAAGATCTGTTGGGGTGTTGATGCTGTGAGACCCTCCAGGTTGTAAATAAAACCATATATCCTAAAGATGCCGCAGTCTCCACTCACTTTCATTCCAGGGAAAACAAACCCGAGCAACTGCCTAGAACCCCTGGATTCTCTCACTAACTGGAGATCGGGGTGGCATGTAATAATATTTTCTTTTGGCTTGAGGAAGAAGGCTTAGGTTAAGCCCAAGTCTTTGCGAAGAGTGAACAATGGTAATAGAATGAATTAAAATATTGATATTTGGCCATCCAATTTCCTTGCTTTCGCTTGCGCTGATGGGAGGAATAAAGAGTGGAGATTCTGGACGCTGCTGGTGTGTGGCTCATTCTGCCTCTCCCATATTTTTTTATATGTTGGAGAACATAAACTGTCAAGATGATGGATTCATCTATGCTCGTAACTGAATTGAGTGTGGCCTGGCAGGATTTATGCCTCAGTAACATAATTGATTAATTGCTGCAAACACACACACATGAGCACTCTTTTCCACAGAACGAAATGGCCATTTTTTGGTGCATCAAACGGGAATTTCCCATGCTCCTTTAGTTCTTTAAGACCCAACCCAAGAGCCCTCTCCCCTCCTGTGGCGTTCAGAAGTATTGCTACCGCCGATGGTGTAGGCCAGGGGTCAGCAAACATTTTCAGCAGGCGGCCGGTCCACTGTCCCTCAGACCTTGTGAGGGGCCGGACTATATTTTGGGAAGGGAAAAAAAAGAACGAATTCTTATGCCCCACAAATAACCGAGAGATGCATTTTAAATAAAAGCGCACATTCTAATCATGTAAAAACACCAGGCAACCTAAGGCCCGGGGGCCAGATCTGACCCATTTGCCTTCTAAATCTGGCCCACGGACGGTCCAGGAATCAGCGTGTTTTTATATGAGTAGAATGTGTCCTTTTATTTAAAATGCACCTCTGGGTTATTTGTGGGGCCTGCCTGGTGTTTTTACATGACTAGAATGTGTGCTTTTATTTAAAGTGCATCTTTGGGTTATTTGTGGGGCATAGGAATTCGTTCATTTCCCCCCAAAAAATATAGTCCAGCCCCTCACAAGGTCTGAGGGGCAGTGGACCGGCCCCCTGCTGAAAACGTTTGCTGACCCCTGTCCTAACACCTTTTCGATGGATGACTTGGAACCCTGGAAGAGATTCCTATCTGCCTCCCAGCATCTGATCATCTCTGTTCTCTGACTTGAAAATGTAGCTTCTATGATGTTTCGAGAGCACATGGTGCCCTGGTCTGTTTATGCCCCACCCAGAAGGTGGGTGAGAAAAGTCTTGAAAAGCACAGAACACAGCAGAGACAAAAGCACAGAAAAGCCCAAAGGCACAGCCAAGGAGCAGACGTGCAGCAGTGGGGACCCCTTTCCCCCCATAGATCAGCCAGTCCTCCCTCCCTCCTTCCCTCCCCTTCCCTCTCTGTCTGGGCTCCACTCTCCCCGAATTCATCAATAAATAAGCATCATAAAAACATAAAAGTAAACCTATTCTTTGGTTAATGCAAGGAGTTTATGATCAACTGCTCTGATTTAATGGCCCTATAGCCATTCAGTTGTTAACAAATCAATATCTCCCTAAGAAACAGTATGGACTTGCCATAAATATCCCTGTAGTTGTAGGAAACTGAGCCACATAATTCATGTGCTGGAGCAGCCGTAATGAGCTACATGATGGCTGCGTCAACGGGGAAATTTATTAGGGAATAATGCAAGTTGGATGGGCTGGGGGAGGAAAAACAGGCCCACAAATCCTGTCCGTGCTTCTCATGAGAGGATAAGAATGAGCCTGCTGGATCAGGCCATTGACCCATCTGGTCCAGCATCCTGTTCCCACAGTGTCCAGCAAGGTGCTCCAGTGGGAGAGCCACAGGCAGGACCTGAGTGCGAGAGCAGCCCTCTCCCCTTCTGTGGCTTCCAGCAACTGATTCTCAGAAGCATCACTGTGGAGACAGAGCAGAGTCGTCCTGGCTAGTAGCCATCAATAGCCCATGAATCTGTAATCCTCTTTTATAATAATAATAATAATAATATTAATAATAATAATAATAATATTTTTTATTTATACCCCGCCCTCCCCGGCCAGAGCTGGGCTCAGGGAGGCTAACACCAATAAAATCACAGTAAAAACATAATAGGGGAAAAAGAGAGGGGGGAAAAAGCCCAATTTAAAATATATGTTAAAATGCAATATAAAATGCAGCCTCATTTTAAAATAGCTGATAAATCAAGACCATAAAGGGAAGGAAGCATAAAGGTCAGACCGAGTCCAAACCAAAGGCCAGGCGGAACAGCTCTGTCTTGCAGGCCCTGCGGAAAGACGTCAAGTTCTGCAGGGCCCATGTCTCTTGTGACAGAGCGTTCCACCACGTCGGGGCCAGTGCTGAAAAGGCCCTGGCCCTAGCTGAGACCAATCTAACCTCCTTGAGGCTCGGGACCTCCAAAGTGCTGTTATTTGTGGACCTTAAGGTCCTCTGTGGGGCATGCCAGGAGAGGCAGTCCCGTAGGTACGTGGGTCCTAGGCTGCATAGGGCTTTAAAGGTCAAAACCACCCAAAGTGTTGTGCTGACCTTTAAAGCCCTAAACGGCCTTGGCCCAGTATACCTGAAGGAGCGGCTCCACCCCCATCGTTCAGTCTGGACACTGAGGTCCAGCGCAGAGAGCCTTCTGGCAGTTTCCTCCCTGCGAGAAGTGAGGTTACAGGAAACCAGGCAGAAGGCCTTCTCGGTAGTGGCACCCACCCTGTGGAAAGCCCTACCATCAGATGTCAAGGAAATAAACAACAATCTGACGTTTAGAAGACATCTTAAGGCAGCCCTGTTTAGGGAAGTTTTTAATGTTTGATGTTTTTGTGTTTTTAATATTCTGTTGGAAGCTGCCCAGAGTGGCTGAGAAGGCATGGCCAGATGGGTGGGGTAAAAGTAATATATTATTATTATTATTATTATTATTATTATTATTATTATTATTATTATTATTATTACTCTGCACTGCATGCAGAAATCCTTTCTTTCATCTGCCTTGAATCCTCCAGCAGTCATATTCATCGGCTGTCTGCAAGTTTTGGTGTTAGAGAGGGAGAAATACTTCCCTCTGTAGTCCACTTTCTCTACGTCATGAATAATTTCTTTTTAAATCATTTTTATTGATTTTCCAATAAAAAAACATCCAATTAAATACCCAATCATAATACTTCAATTAAAATAAAAAACCAAAATAAAAAAGATCAAATTATAGTCCAAATTATATTTATTAATTTCTCGGAGCTCCCCACGGTCTGGATCTCTGAAGCCTATCTCCGCGTCATGAATAATTTTATAAACTCCTATCGTGTCTCCTCTTAGTCATCTTGGGACTGAAAAGCCCTGAACATGGCAACTCTTTTTCACCTGTCCACCACACCAAAGAGAAACTGCATCTCCGCTTCCTTGCCCTCCCACCTGAACTTCCCTCCCCATTCCTGTAATCTCCAGGAGGGTGTGTGCCCTCTCCAGGCTGCTGGAGGTTGAAGAATTTGAGATCTGAAATTCAGATCCCTCCCAGCCCTTATCTTTCCTTCTGAGAAGGGAGTGGACTGTAACTCACACATGAACACTGGAAGAAGGTACAGGGTTATAAAAACTAGGACTAGCCGCCTGAGAAACAGAACCCAAATGTGTTTTTGGTTTTAAACGCAGTGTAAGGAGTTGAGATATTGGTGGTGCCGTGGTCTAAACCACAGAGCCTAGGGCTTGCTGATCAGAAAGTCGGCGGTTCAAATCCCCGCGATGGGGTGAGCTCCCGTTGTTTGGTCCCTGCTCCTGCCAACCTAGCAGTTTGAAAGTACGTCAAGTGTAAGTAGATAAATAGGTACCGCTCCGGCGGGAAGGTAAACGGCGTTTCCGTGTGCTTCTCTGGTTTCGCCAGAAGCGGCTTAGTCATGCTGGCCACATGACCCAGAAGCTGTATGCCGGCTCCCTCGGCCAGTAAAGCGAGATGAGCGCCGCAACCCCAGAGTCGTCCGCGACTGGACCTAATGGTCAGGGGTACCTATACCTTTACCTTTAAGGAGTCTGTAAGGAAATCAGCCCTGAGTGCTCACTGGAAGGACAGATCCTGAAGCTGAGGCTACAATACTTTGTTTTTTTTAAAAAAGATATTTATTGGAGTTTTACCAAAACATAAATTTAAAAGATCATATAAAAAGAAAAAAATACAATAAAAGAAACATAGAAAAATACATAAAATAAGAAAAATAAAAATAAAAACAAATCCATTTTTGTAACCCTAACTCATTATCTTATTTCCTTGGCCTCCTCACACCTCCCCTTTTTGTATCCCCATTTAAATAATCAAATCAGCAATTCCTTACCCTCTTTCGTTTATCTTAACTCTATATCTTAACATATTATAACTCTATATTTTCATCCATTTTCAGTTCAATTTTGCATACTCTTGTTAACTTTGTTGCTAATGCCACTTATTTTCAATCCAACATCATTTTAACATTCATTAATTTTACAGTGTTTCTGCAGATAGTCTTTAAATTTCTTCCAGTCTTCTTCCACCAACTCTTCTCCCAGGTCTCGGATTCTGCCAGTCATTTCCGCCAATTCCAATACTTTGGCCACCTCATGAGAAGAGAAGACTCCCTGGAAAAGACCCTGATGTTGGGAAAGGTGGAGGGCACAAGGAGAAGGGGATGACAGAGGACGAGATGGTGGGACAGTGTTCTCAAAGCTACCAGCATGAGTTTGACCAAACTGCGGGAGGCAGTGGAAGACAGGAGTGCCTGGCGTGCTCTGGTCCATGGGGTCACAAAGAGTCGGACACGACTAAACAACTAAACAACAACAACAACAAAATGGCAGTATATTGTATTTAAAAATGGGGTATCAGAGTTTTTAGGGGGCTAACCAGGTTGGGATAGCTGGGATAGCAGGCTTGTTGGGTTTTGAATGTCTTATGTAGACTTTTCAGTTTCGTTGTTCTGTATGGGACGATGACAATAAAGATTATCGTATTGAACACAGACACCCAGAGCTTTGCCTGGTCTGCTCCCTTCTCACCGTCTCCTGCCTGCCCAACCGAACCACATTACAACCTAAGTTTTCACTCACAATTTTGTGCTGAGGCCAGGTGGAAATTGCTGTCAATTTGAAGCAAATGGTTGGAAAATTGCTGTGCTTAAACCCATTTGTCATTAGCGCGCACCAAAATCATAGAGGGAGAAGAGGCCAGTGGCAGGAACCGGCTGCTGTTTCCTCTGCCTCCCTGATCATTATGGCATTTGTATACAAACGTCCAAATTGAGGGGGGGAGGGGGGAGAGAGAGAGAGAGAGAAAGAAAGAAATGGCCTCTTAAGGAATCAGGAAGGCAGATGCAATTCTCCCTCTCTGCTGTTTCTCTCTCTCTCCATTGGCTTGAAGAATGTCAATCCCATGGTAACCTCAGAAACGGTTCAGAAAAGAGGCAACCCCGATGATCAATGGGATGGAGCGACTCCGCCACAAAGAAAGATTGCTGCATTTGGGGCTTTTTAGTTTAGAGAAAAGTCGAATAAGAGACTTTGTCTAATCCTCTTTCAAAGCCATCTAAGTTCGAGGCCCTCACTGCTTCCTGCAGGAGCGAGTTCCACAGATTAACTAAGCAGCGCTTGAAGAAATCCGTTCTTTCATGTGTCCTGAGTGTTGGTGCTGACCTTTAAAGCCCTAAACGGCCTTGGCCCAGTATACCTGAAGGAGCGTCTCCACCCCCATCATTCTGCCCGGACACTGAGGTCCAGCGCTGAGGGCCTTCTGGCAGTTCCCTCGCTGCGAGAAGCCAAGTTACAGGGAACCAGGCAGAGGGCCTTCTTGGTAGTGGCACCCTCCCTGTGGAACGCCCTCCCACCAGATGTCAAAGAGAAAAATAACTACCAAACTTTTAGAAGACATCTGAAGGCAGCCCTGTTTAGGGAAGCTTTTAATGATTAATAGGTTATTGTATTTTAGTGTTTTATTGGAAGCCGACCAGAGTGGCTGGGGAAACCCAGCCAGATGAGCGGGGTATAAATAATATATTATTATTATTATTATTATTATTATTATTATTATTATTATTATTCCAACCTTCAGCTTTGTTCGATGCCCACCAGTTCTGATGTTGGGTGGGGGGGACAATGCTTTTTGCTATCCACTTTCTTCATGCTATGCTTGATTTAATAAACTTCTTTTGTGCTGCCTCTTCTTCTCCTTTCCTTCCTCTAAACTTAAAATAAAATAAAATACTGCAACCTACCTTTCTTTCTGATTTTGGTTGCCCTTTTCTGAACCTTTGCGGAGAGGTGACCAGGCTGAGCACAGTATTCCCAAATGCCGTTGCAACTGCGATTTATATTATGATAGTGGCAGTATTATTTTTTTCAGTTCCATTCCTAATGAAGACACGCCTTCCCTTCTCTTGGCTTGGATCCAAGTGTGGTGTGCCCAGCCCCCCTTCCTGTCATGCAGGATCCCACCCACCGGTCTCCTTGTTTATATTCCATCCAGAAACTTTGCTAAAGGCTTGTGAGCTGCATTCGTTCCAGGGAGCTGGTGGGTGGGTGGGGGGAAACTCAGGCTGTTGATCAAATTAGAGAGCTTTTCAGGGCTTGGCTCACATGTTTGGAACGAGATGCTATTTAATGAAGTGCAAAGCAGCTGGGATCCAATTTGCATAAATCTGCATTGCCAAGGTGTTGCGTAAACAACAGCCCCTAGATACCAGCCGTACAAGGTGGATCCCTTCACTGCCTTACTACAAGGTGATGACATTAGTAAAGGCGGGAATTGCCGCTTTATGCAATTTTGCTGCTAATTGCTCTCTCCCACTCTCCCACGTTTTCCTGTGTAAAAGTCCAGGTGTTAAAAAACAACAACAACCAGCTGCAAACATTAAACCACAATATAGCAAAATATAAAAAAAAAACCAATATGACCTTTTGAACGGCCAGTTGGTGTTTGTGGGTGAGACCTGACCGGTGGTGGCCCCCGAGGGTCAACTATGAGCTTATGACATCTTTGTGGCATCACGTGATGACTTGATAGAGGCTTTCAGTCTGAGTCCCATGGAAGGTCAGCCGCCAGTGCCAATCACACGGTAGCTGCTAAGTGCTGGCTTTCAAAGCGCTGGCTCCCAGCACCCATTAGCTGTTGGGTGCTGGGAGCCCTCCTGACTGCTGTAAGGTGTTCCAGATGGAGCCGATCCAAGTGGAGTTTCACTGATCCACTGACAGGGAGCCCCACTGGCCAAGGAATAGACCTTCCAACTGTTCCTCTACAATCATGGATTCATTTCCCCCTACCTGATCGGCAGTTTGAATCCCTGCGACGGGGTGAGCTCCCGTTGCTCGGTCCCTGCTCCTGCCAACCTAGCAGTTCGAAAGCACGTCAAAGTGCAAGTAGATAAATAGGTACCACTCCGGCAGGAAGGCAATTTATTTTGCGTTTTTGTTTTTGTAGCTTTTTTGTTTTGTTTTTGTGACTTTGTGGAACCCAGTTCAGCTACTGATGGATTGATTGTATGACTGCAGTACATTGTTTATTGCTTTCATTTTATGGATCAATTGTCTCGTTAGATAGTAAAGTTCATGTTAAATTGCTGTTTTAGGGGTTCTTTTTAAAAGTCTGGAACGGATGAATCCATTTTGCATTACTTTGTATGGGAAAGTGGGCCTTGGTTTTGGAACGCTTTGGTTTTGGAACAGACTTCCAGAATGGATTAAGTTTGAGAACCAAGGTACCACTGTATGCCGATATGTCCTTGTATCACATTACCCAAACAGCTAATTACTGCCACCTTTATTTCTTTTCTTGGGGTCTCTCTTCTATTTTACCTTTAACCAAACTGCAGCTTCTCCCCACACCTCGCATCCTTGCAGAGAAATGTCGGCGTGCGCAACTTTCCATTTAGAAAATTGCTTCCATTTCCCACCTGAGAATTGGTTCAAGTTGCTCCAGCAACTGGAGAACAATATCTCAGGGTCTGCGTCGTGGCAGGAGTGGGTAGTTTATGAAGCCAATTTGTAGGCTGAGTGCACACACGCTGCTTTGGCCGGTCCTTCACTTAGGGGCAGGGCCAAAGCATGTCAGAATAATGTGTTTGCCTCTTCCAGAGAAGCTGGGAGCTGTAGAGCTCAGCAGCACACTGACTCTCAGAGCTTTGTTGCGCCGCTGCCTTTCATAAAACCTAAGAAGAGCTCTGCTGGATCAGGCCAGTGCCTCGTCCAGTCCGGCAACCTGTTCTCACAGCGGCCAACCACATGCCTCAATGGGAAACCTGCAAGCAGGATTTGAGCATCAGAGCAGCTCTCCCCTCTTGTGGTTTCCAGAAACCGGTATCTAGAAGGATTGCTGTTTCCAGCTGTGGAAGACATCCTGGCTAGGAGCCATCGATAGCCCTCTCTTCCATGAGTTTGTCTAATCCTCTTGCCTTGCCCTGTGTTTCCCCTGTGATACCTACTGAAAACACTCTGGAGATGAAGGCAAAAGGGTCACAGGCACCTGAAACAATGGCAGTGAGGAGATTTCACCCCTCCCATATCCAAGAATCTGCTGATGTTCTCTGTTGATTCTCCAGAGAGGAGGGGGCGGTTTCTGCTCTCTACTTATTCCGCTCCAGCCTCACATCAAAGAGAGAGAGAGAGACTGAGTGTCAGAGAGAGATTGTGTGTATAGATAAGGTTGCTGCTAAGAGCAGCTGCAGACACTCAGTGCAGTTCAGCATTTTCGCTTAGACCTCATTTAGCTCTGTACATGGTTGTGTATTATAGTTGTAGATAGAATAAAAGAAGATATTCTACACAGCTGCTCTCCGAGTCGTTTATGCTCTGCTATACTCTGCTGTACTCTGCTGTGCGACGACTGTCTTCTTGTGGAAGTGAGTCCACAGCACTTTGACCTGTTCCTGTGCAGAAGGTGGTCTCTGGAAGTGCTACCCAGCTCGCCTGGCCCAGTCGGGGCTGAAGTGTATGAGTCCAGTCGGTGGCACTGGCTCAAGGGCAATGCTGACAGGCAGCTGCCAGGGACAACAGCTGCCATGGGTCCACCGACCACGAATCAACCTTTGCCTTTGGCCAGCAAGCAGAGTGGTTAGCTATCTCCAGCCCTTGGGGCAAGCTTGGTCTGCCAGGGGGTCAGAGTTGGCTTGCAGGACCATTTTCCCCAAACTGTGCCCACTAGGTTCAGGGGGTGGCATGACCCAGGAGATGGTCTTCTCTGTGGTCGCCCCTGAGCGGTGGAGCTCCCTCCCCACAGAAATGTGGGGATGTTCAGGGATGCAGGAGGGGATATATTTTTTGATTATATCCTTTTCCAACTTGTGTTAACAAGTTCCTCAATTTAGCAGACTAACATTCCCCTTTTAAAACTTGCAGCAGATGTGTTTGCTCAGGCTTGCTAAAGCCCCTATAATAACTGCTCTGGTAAAAAGGTAAAGGGTAAAGGGAGCCCTGACCATTAGGTCCAGTCATGACCGACTCTGGAGTTGCGACGCAGAGCAGCGCATGGAAACGCCATTTCCCTTTCCGCCGGAGTCCCACCTATTTATCTACTTGCACTTTTGATGTGCTTTCGAACTGCTAGGTTGGCAGGAGCAGGGACCGAGCAACGGGAGCTCACCCCGTCGCAGGGATTCGAACCGCCAACCTTCTGATCGGCAAGTTCTAGGCTCTGTGGTTTAACCCACAGCACCACTCGCGTCCCTCAACTGCTCTGGTATTTCCCCCTTATTCCCTCATAAAAGATAAGACATGACACAGTCTTCTATAAAAGTATAAAAAGAGTTTACTCACATATCATTCTGTTCACAATAGGATCCCAGAAGGCGGACTTGGCTTAGAAAAGTAACATACACCTGGAAACTATCTCATAAGGAGACAGTCCCTTTGTCCTCTCTTGGCTGGAGGCTAAGAGAGCATCTTTGGCTAAGCAGATGTTGCTTCTTCAATGCATGTAGTCAAAAAGAGGGAGATGGCTGCCCTACCCTGTGCTTTTGTCATTACCTGCACAGGTGAGGCCATGCTCACCTCTAGTCACATGCAGAGGAAGTCTGTCCCAGCCCAGAAGGAAAAAGGAAGTTTACCTGCTGGCTGGACAAACATTCCTCCCCATGTGTAAACATGTTCACTCTAGGAATGTTGTACTTGACTGCTCTTGTGTTTCACATCCCGCAAGAAATATGTCTGGCACCTTCATGACACAGCTGATGAAGGATGCTGAAGACACACTTCTGTTGTATGTTCTTGGGACCCACCTTATCTGTGTAATTGTAAGGTGTTTTCGATATTTTGTATTTTAAGGCTGTAGCCCACCCTGGGAACTTAGGGTGAAAGGCAAACTATTATTATAATAGCAACAGCAGCATCAGCAACAACCACCACACATGAAACTCAGGCTGAGAAGAGGTGAAGGAAAAAGAGCACTGGGCAGTAACTTGGCCCAAAATAATGCCAGGGTTAAATGCTGTTCTTTTTGCAGATGAGAAGAGATGAGTTTAATGGACGCTTGAGGGCTCAAGAGCAAGAGTGAGGGCGGCAGCCCTGCCTGCGCTCAGCTTTGTTGACAATCCAGACTTGCTACAACATCAAACACAGCCTTTGCCTCCAAACCATTTTCCACTGTTTGCTTTTGCGGACAACTCTTGTCTTATTGATTGCAAGCCACAGGTGGGCATGGGCTGAGTGTGGCATCAGAAGGCAGCCTGGGGCCATCAATCAATGTCAATCCTGTGGAGCCAGATGGTGTCCCAGTTCAGAGGAATGCTTTGATCCTTGTTGTGTGTGTGTGTGAATAATGTTTTTCCTCTGAACCTTTCAGACAGTGGGGCCTACAGGGAGCAAAGCAAGTCTTGTCCTCTTCCATGGTCTACAGGAGAGCTTCCCAAACTGTGTCGCGACACATTAGTGTGTCAGCTGCAGCGTGCAGATGTGTCGTGAGAATGCTCCCTGTGCTCCTCCTTGGGCTGGTTTGCTAGTAAAAAACTGGTTTGCTAGTTAAACTGAATTACTGTGTCATGAAACGATGCATATCTCAAAAGTGTGTCACCAACATGGAAGGTTTGGAGAGCTCTGGTCTACACCTATTTAACACAACAAGTTTGGCCCCGCCTAGTCAGCTGGTGTTTCGATATGCTCCTGGACAGGTGTCATTGCTCTTCAACAGGGACAAATTTTGCTCATACGATTTCACCCTGCAAACAGCATTGGCTGTGCTTTCTTTTTCTGCACCAGGACCTCAATACCTCAAGGACGACCTTTCCTCATATGAACAACCCCAGACCCTGTGATCCTCCTCTGAGGCCCTTCTTTGTGTTCCTCTTCTGTGAGAGGTCCAGAGGGTGGCAACACAAGAACGGGCCTTTTCTGCGGTGGTTCCTCACTTGTGGAGTCCTTTGCCCAGGGAGGCTCGCCTGGCACCTGTGTTATTTATCATTAAAGGTAAAGGGATCCCTGACGATTAGGTCCAGTTGTGACCAACTCTGGGGTTGCGGTGCTCATCTCGCTTTATTGGCCGAGGGAGCCAGCGTATAGCTTCTGGGTCATGTGGCCAGCATGACTAAGCAGCTTCTGGAGAAACCAGAGCAGCACACAGAAAAGCTGTTGACCTTCCCGCCGGAGCGGTACCTATTTATCTACTTGCACTTTGACGTGCTTTTGAACTGCTAGGTTGGCAGGAGCAGGGACCGAGCAATGGGAGCTCACCCCGTTGTGGGGATTCGAACCACCGACCTTCTGCTCGGCAAGCCCTAGGCTCTGTGGTTTAACCCACAGTGCCACCCGCGTTCCTACTTATCATTAGGCACCAGGTAAAAACATTCCTTATCTTCAAGGCCTTTGGCTGATTAAAAAGGCCTTTTAAACCACGGGGGTTATTGTTATTGTTCGTTAATATGCATTTTTGTGTTTCTATATTGTAAACTGCTCCGTGATCTTCAGATGGAGGGCGGTAAGGACATTTAACAAATGCATAAATAAATGGTTGCATGTTTGGAGAAAGAACCAGCAGGGAAGATGTCATTTATGGAATTTGTTCCCACAGGAGGATTTAATGGCCACCAGCAATTAGCAGAGGATTAGACAAATTCTTGGAGAACCTACTAGCCAGGATGCCTATGGAGGCTGTAATGCTTCTGAACACCAGTACAGTGGTACCTCAGGTTACATACACTTCAGGTTACAGACTCCGCTAACTCAGAAATATTACCTCAGGTTAAGAACTTTGCTTCAGGATGAGAACAGAAATCATGTTCCAGTGGCGCGGCGGCAGCAGGAGGCCCCATTAGCTAAAGTGGTGCTTCAGGTTAAGAACAGTTTCAGGTTAAGAACGGACCTCCGGAACGAATTAAGTACTTAACCCGAGGTACCACTGTAGCTGGGAACCACAGGGGGAAACCTTTGGGCTTGCGCACTTCCCTTTGGGGCATCTGTTGGCCACTGTGAGAAAAGGATGCTGGACTAGAACGGCCCCTGGCCTGATCCAGCAGCCTCTTTTGATGTTCTGATGTTCTTACGATGGACACACTTAGCTCCTGGAAGGAGAGAGAGAGAGTGGGCCTGAGTTTCCGTCTGCCCTCCTACTTTGTGCTCTGTCCAGGGTCCTGAATTAATAGCTGTATTTGCTGCAGGTTGCTTCACCACACACTTTCCCCTACTATTGCCATGAAGAAGAAGAGTTTGGATTTGATATCCCGCTTTATTACTACCCCAAGGAGTCTCAAAGCGGCTAACAATCTCCTTTCCCTTCCTCCCCTACAACAAACACTCTGTGAGGTGAGTGGGGCTGAGAGACTTCAGAGAAGTGTGACTGGCCCAAGGTCACCCAGCAGCTGCATGTGGTGGAGCGGAGACGCGAACCCGGTTCACCAGATTACGAGTCTACTGCTCTTAACCACTATACCGCATGACCAGGTGACCTAACACAATCCTTATTTCTTTTTTCTTTTTAATTTTTTTTATTCAAAATTAAAAGAGAACATATTATCCAAAAACATATCATCCTTATTTCCCCCTTTTTTCCTCCCTCCCCCCACCCTCCCACACAAAACCCACCCACCCCCCAGCTTCCCTCAGTTTCAGTCTTTGGTTTCTCTGAGAATGCTGTTTTCTATGTTACAAAGTTGTATAGATCCTCAAACACCCCTCAAAGGAGTCCAGTTCACTTTGTTGCGTCTTCAAATACTTTGTAAAGGGTTCCCATTAAAGTGGTACCTCGGGTTACATATGCTTCAGGTTACATACTCCACTAACCCAGAAATAGTGCTTCAGGTTAAGAACAGTTTCAGGTTAAGTACAGACCTCCGGAACAAATTAAGTATTTAACCCGAGGTACCACTGTAATCTTTAAAGTCACAGTTATCCTTGTCCCGTAGCTTATATGTCAGTTTTGCTAGTTCTGCATAGTCCATCAATTTTTCTTGCCATGATTCTTTAGTTGGGGTTTCTTCAGTCTTCCATCCTTGTGCTATTAAAACTCTCGTGGCCAATACAATCCTTATTTCACTTTTGCACAAGGCACAGCCCGGGTGTGCTCTGTAGAAACAAGAGCAGGGAAAGAGAGCCATGGGGTGGTGAAGGCGCCTTGGCTTTGACGGCGGACAGCTGGCTTCAAATCCCTACTCAGATATGAAGCATCCAAGGACCATCTCTCTGCTTCCCCCTTCTGCGCTCCTTGGCTCAAACAAGCTCTTCTGTTTTAACAATCCAACTGGGTTGGGGCCAGGTGGCCAGCCTGCCTGATGATTATGATGGAGTGGGGAAGCCCTTAACATAAGAGCAGGATCCAAGCGCAAGATAATAGCAATGCAATAAGGGCCTGCTGGATCAGGCCAATGGCCCGACTAGTCCAGCATCCTGTTTTCACAGTGGACAGCCAGATGTCTTTGTTGGGAGATCTGCAGACAGGATTTGAGCACAAGAGACCTTTTCTCAACTGGAGGCAGAGTATAGTCCTCCTGGCTAGTAGCCATCAATAGCCTAATCCTCCTCTGTTAATTTTTCCTGATCCTCTTTTAAAGCCATCCAGGATTATGGCCATCACTGCCTTCTGTGGGAGCGAGTTCCATCATGCAATATGTGCTATGCCTTTCTTCTTCTCAGGCCGCATCTGCTGCAGTTTATTTGACATTTTGGGTTTAATCTATGGGTGGGAATTTGTAGCTAGCCCCACCTGCGTGGACCAACTCTAACAGGTGGAAGGACCAACCCATTACATGCCATCATTATGGCACATTATGGGTTGTCCAACCCACTTGTCCAAATCTCTTGTGCAGCAATTTCAGAGCCATCTGTCTGATTGAAGAACAAGATGCTTTTCTACTTTTATTCTCTGCGCTTTAGGAAGCTGGCAAAAAGCTTTACACTGTAGCTTCCATGGCTGGGCACCTGGGGACGCCAGCGCAGCCCCCTCTACAAGCCCCGTGTGGTAGAAGTGTTCATTATCACCCTCATTGTTTATTTGTACGCTATCTTTACATAGTCAAAACCTTGCTTAAGGCAACTCACAACATGAAAATATTTACACAATGACAAAGATATAACAAAAGTAAAGGTAAAGGGTAAAGGGACCCCTGACAATTAGGTCCAGTCGTGGCCGACTCTGGGGTTGTGGCGCTCATCTCGCTTTATTGGCTGAGGGAGCCGGCGTATAGTTTCTGGGTCATGTGGCCAGCATGACTAAGCCACTTCTGGCAAACCAGAGCAGCGCACGGAAACGCCGTTTACCTTCCCGCTGGAGCGGTACCTATTTATCTACTTGCACTTTGATATGCTTTTGAACTGCTAGGTTGGCAGGAGCAGGGACCGAGCAACAGGAGCTCACCCCATCATGGGGATTTGAACCGCTGACCTTCTGATTGGCAAGCCCTAGGCTCTGTGGTTTAGACCACAGCGCCACCCGCATCCCATAACAAAAGTAAAGGTAAAGTTAAAGGTAAGGGGACCCCTGACCATTAGATCCAGTCATGGCCGACTCTGGGGTTGCGGCGCTCATCTCGCTTTATTGGCCGAGGGAGCCGGCGTACAATTTCTAGGTCATGTGGCCAGCATGACTAAGCTGCTTCTGGCGAACCAGAGCAGCGCACGGAAACGCCGTTTACCTTCCTGCCAGAGCAGTACCTATTTATCTACTTGCACTTTGACGTGCTTTCGAACTGCTAGGTTGGCAGGAGCAGGGACTGAGCAACGGGAGCTCACCCCGTCACAGGGATTCAAACCGCCAACCTTCTGATCGGCAAGTCCTAGGCTCTGTGGTTTAACCCACAGCGCCACCCGCGTCCCCTAACAAAAGTAGTAGCAAGCAATAAATAAAAACATATCAAAACAAGCACAACAAAATTAAACAATCATTGCATATGTCATAAAACATCTAAAATTAAAGAGACAGAAATTAATATCGATCACAGTGAAATCAAGCATTTCCAAAATTAAATCTTGACCCCCTACAAGAAACCCCTAAACAAGACCACACCCCAGGGAGTCTTCATTTGAGGCTGGTTGGCCCATTTATCAGGGATGCTGTTGCCTGCAGATTCCCTGCCATGGCGGAAGGTCTGGTGGCCTAGATGATCTTTGAAGGACCCTTGGCTCTTTATTGCTTCCTGTTTTGCAGAGCGGCCCCCACCTCGTTGCTCCTCCTGCTGGATATTTGTAGCATGGCAGCAAAGTGAGTGGTGCTATTTAGGAAATGGTGCAAGAGGCAGGTGCCAACTTCAAAGAGTCAGGGCTGCATTAAGAAGAAATTGGGGGGGGGGAGAGAAGGAAAGATTTAAATAGAAAGAGGCACTAAATAAACATTGGTCAATAGAATGAGCTATTAATCACAGGGAATTTGAAGGCAGGTCAGGTTTAGACCCATCAAGGAACTGACTTTATCCCCTGAGAGAGCCTGACTAAGCTATAATGGGTGGGGGGGAGACCAGCATCAGTGACTCACCCGAGCGGAGTTTTGTATTTGTTTTTTTTGCTGAGTTTTAAGTATGGGCTGTTTTCTGTTGTAACAAACCTTCCTTGCTGCCTTTTTATTGTCCTTTTTTGTTTTTAATTATTATAAATGGCATTTTTGTCGCTGTTTGCTGGCAAGCTGCCCGGGGTTTCCATTTATAAATGGAATAAATAGAATAATTTTAGATGAATAAATTAATAATTAAGGACGCAAGAGCATCGAGAAGTAAGGAACAGAAACTGCCTGCATTTTCATTATCCCACCCTCTGCACTGCCTCAAATCTCTCTTCACAAAGAGCTGCCTCTCCTTTCACAATGGAACGTTTTGCCCAGAAGTCTGGTCTTTCAAGAAGCCAACCCTAATTCTTTTTTATTTATGGTTTGACAGAAGTACATAAGCAAGCAAGCAAAACCCAAACTTGTATGTGTACATCTCTCAGTCATGTGTCTGCTGTATACATTTTAAATAACAAGAAGGAAGAACAATATGAATGTTCGTAGGGACAGGATTAAAGTTCTACAGGGATCTAATATATTTGGAACCACCATATTGATCCTCATGAAGCCACCTTGAAGAATTCTATCTCTATCCTCATGCCTCTGTTTGGATGTTCAGGAAACATTTTGGATATGTAGGCTTGCCAGGGACCCCCCCCCCAGTGATGGAATGTCAGGGGTACTCTGAGGTATATTGACACCGGACTATCCCCACTGGGGGTACAACTACATGGGCTGAGTCCCCCCCCCCAATGGACAGCCTGAGAAAAGTGTTGGAGAAGTGAGCTAATCCACACTTTTGCTTGCCTTGCCACTAGCCCTCAGGAAAATCCAATCTTTACCACTGAATTGGAGCAAACGTCCATCGGGTTTTCTCTGGATTGATGTTCACTCTGATCTAGCATTTAAAAAGTGGGTTTTCTGGGGGAAAGTGGCAAACTGCTTGGGCTCATGCTTTCTAGGCACGAGATAAGCAGAATTGTGGACAAACCCTTAGTCTGCATCCTGAGTTCCCTCAGACCTGGAGAGGGAGAGGATGATTCTGGGCTCTGAAAAGGTGGGTGATTCTGGGCTCTGTTGTTGTTGTTTAAATTTGTATACAGTGGTACCTTGGGTTAAGAAATTAATTCATTCTGGAGGTCCGTTCTTAACCTGAAACTGTTCTTAACCTGAAGTACCACTTTAGCTAATGGGGCCTCCTGCTGCCGCCGGAGCACGATTTCTGTTCTCATCCTGAAGCAAAGTTCTTAACCCGAGGTACTATTTCTGGGTTAGTGGAGTCTGTAACCTGAAGTGTCTGTAACCTGAAGCGTCTGTAACCCAAGGTACCACTGTACTGCCATTCATCCAAAGATCACAGGGGGGTTCACAACATAAAAAAGACAAAATGCATTATAAGGGCCTAACACATTACACCAGTGGGTCCCAAACTTTATTGAGCCACTGCCCCCTGGGTTCCATAAATTCACCCCCAGTGCACCCTACCCTACCCTATAGAAAGCATTATTCAGAATAGTGCTTTGCATAACCAACAGAGGAAGATAGCAACACAGTAAAAATCTAAACAGTAACAATTAATTGCACGTTTTTCAAAATATAATAAAAACTATTTACTTTAATTAATTCAGCAGAAGTGATGAACTTGGTCCAGTGATACCAGCTTTTCAAAGTCTGATAGTCATTTACACCATGGTAGGTAAACTAAGGCCTGAGGGCTGGATCCAGCTAATCGTCTTCTCAATCTGGTCCGCGGATGGTCCGGGAATCAGTGTGTTTTCACATGAGTAGAATGTGCGCTTTTATTTAAAATGCATCTCTGGGTTATTTGTGGGGCATAGGAATTCATTTGTGTGTTGTCCCCCCAATATAGTCCGGCCCGCCACAAGGTCTGAGGAACAGTGGACCAGCCCCCTGCTGAAAAAGTTTGCTGACCCTTGATTTACACCTCCAATACCCCTTCTACCTGCTTGCCTCCTAGTACCCTGCCCCCAGGGAATCCCACTGCCGCCCTCCTACTTTGAGATTCACTGCATTACATTAGCAACATGATGAGCCATTGGAGGTGTGCACTAACCACAAGGTTTGTTCAGACCCCAACTCCAGTATTTTGGAAGACATCCAATCTGTTTTGGAGGTTATCTGGTCCAGCACAGGGTCCAAAGCAGGTAATTGATTTGGAAAAAGAAAGCTGCATGCCTTCTACTCATGAAAATCAAAAAATTAGTCTTAACTCCCCTGTTCCCTTTTTGACAGAATTGGGTGAAATTTACAGGCACAGTAGCCCCTCCTGATTGGATGAATCCCAGCAAGATACAAAGCGGGCTTTTCAGCGCTAGGCATGTTTAAAGTTTAATTTATTTCAAAAAGAGAAAGGTAACAACTTTCATTTTTTTGCAGAATTGTGTGGAATTTGCAGGCACAGGAGCCCCTCCCAAGGAGATTAACTGTTCCAAACTGTAGAAGGAGAGCTGCCATGATTTTCCTGTAATTTTGAGGGTGGTTAAAGAAAAGGGTTCAGCCCCCTTCTTAAGCTGCGCTGGGGTTGGAGCCAGTTGGGGTGGCTGAACTGGGAAGGGGTTAAGGTGGGTATATGGGGTGGCGCTGTGGGTTAAACCACAGAGCCTAGGACTTGCCAATCAGAAGCTCAGCAGTTTGAATCCCCGCGACGGGGTGAGCTCCCATTGCTCGGTCCCTGCTCCTGCCAACCTAGAAGTTTGAAAGCACGTCAAAGTGCAAGTAGATAAATAGGTACCACTCTGGCGGGAAGGTAAACGGCGTTTCCGTGAGCTGCTCTGCTTCGCCAGAAGTGGCTTAGTCATGCTGGCCACATGACCCAGAAGCTGTACGCCGGCTCCCTCGGCCAATAAAGCGAGATGAGCGCCACAACCCCAGAGTCGGCCACGACTGGACCTAATGGTCAGGGGTCCCTTTACCTTATGGGGGATCCGCCTGGGGGTCTTGGGTCTGTTGTTATAATAAGCACAAATCCATCACACGGATGGCTGGTTCTCGCACCAAGTCAGCTGCAGCTCTAACGCCTCCCCAAAGCGTATTCTCTGCACCCCCCCTGCCATTGTAGACACACAATAAACCGAGTTGTCATTAACGAGAGGATTGCCAGGCGCCTGGGCTATTTTAAATCTTTAACAGACACATTACCTTCCATTTGGGATTCATCATCTCGCTGCACAAGCACAAAGGAAACATCCATCACAATTAGCGTAATGTCCTGAAAGATGTAGAAAAGGCAGAAGGAGGCACTGGAGGGAGGCAGCAAGGACAGATCCCCACGGTGGCCATCGCTCTGAATTCAGGCATGGAGCCACCACTGGAAGGAGGGGCCGTCGTGAAGACTGAATCTCGGCATCAGGAGTGGAGCAGATTCAGAAATGCCCATCTCCGGTTGGCACAAGCATCTCCCACGTGGTGGCCGCAGTCCTTGGAGGGAAGAGACTAGCCTTCCATTGGAGCTCATGGAGAAGAGGATTATCAATGGCTAACTAGCTGTAATGGCTATGCTCTTCCTCCACTGTTGGAGGCAGCTATGATTCTATGATTATTGTAACTCTCTCTACGTGGGGCTACCCTTGAGACTGACCCAGAAACTCCAGCGGGTGCAGAATGCGGCGACGAGACTCCTTACGGGGTCCTCGCCGCAAGATCACATTCACCCGGTGCTATTCCAGCTGCACTGGATCCCGGTGGAGTACAGGATCAGGTTTAAAGTGCTGGTTTTGACCTTTAAAGCCCTATACAGCCTAGGACCCTCGTACCTACGGGACCGCCTCTCCTGGTATGTCCCACGGAGGACCTTACGGTCTTCAAACAAAAACATCTTGGAGGTCCCGGGCCACAGGGAGGTTAGGCTGGCCTCAACCAGAGCCAGGGCTTTTTCGGCCGTGGCCCCAATCTGGTGGAACGCTCTGTCACAGGAGACTAGGGCCCTGCGGGACTTGACATCTTTCTGCAGGGCCTACAAGACAGAGCTGTTCCACCAGGCCTTTGTCGAAGGCACAGTCTGACCCCCTCCTTTGGTAATCCTCACAGAACTCTAGCCCAATGGTTGCCATTAATTTGATTTTGAATTGATTTTAGAATGAATTGATTTTAGAATGCTGTGTTACTTTTATTGTTGTTAGCTGCTCTGAGCCCGGCTTCGGCTGGAAAGGGCAGGATATAAATAATTTATTATTATTATTATTATTATTATTATTATTATTATTATTACTAGTTGCAGGAGATCACTGGCTCTTGTGCACAGGATCTGCTTGTGAGCTACCCTTTAGGGCAACTGGGTGGCTACTGTGAGAACAGGATGGGCCATTCACCTGAACCAGAAGGCTCTTCTTTTGCTAATCACAGAACTGTAGAGTTAGAAGGGACGTAGAGGGTCAGCTTGTCCAACTCCAGGAATCTCAACTAAAGCGTCCATGTTCTTACGGTCTTTTTTTTTTTTTTTTTTTAAATAATATTTATTAAAATTTTTCAAAAATACAAAAAATATCACTTTACGGGACTCCCCCCTTCCCCCACCCCTACCATATTCCCCTTTCATATTGTTGGTCAAACAAGTTCCCCATCCAAATTGAAACTTAATTTGTTTTACAATAAAAAAAAAAGAAAAAAAAACCCAGTGTTCTTTCCCCAGGACCCACCCCATGTCATTCCACAATTTCCATTTTTTAATAAAAGAAGCACCCCAGATAATAGAAACAGAAAAAGTAGAAAATAAAAAAAAAAAATATAATGAATAATAGACCAATTCAGCAAAAAATAACCAAGTTGGCAAGCCTTTGGAGTTTTAGTTCTCCCCCCCCTGTCCCCGGTTTAATTTCCCCCTGACCATCAACCCCTGGTGTCTGCCTGGAATTCTTAAGGCCATAAATCACAACTTTTCCCCAACTCCTTGCTGGCTTTTTCTTTTTAAAATTAAAAATAAATTTTTTTGAAAATCAAAATTATTATTATTATCATTATTTTTCAAAACTTTAACTTCAGTCTTTAATAAAACTGTAATAGAACTCCCTCCATTGTTCTTTCCAGGTTGTAGTCTGATTTCCCTTTGTTCCGCTGCTAAAACGTTGTAGTTCGAAAGTTTGGTAAGTCTGCAGGGATGGTTGTTATTCAGGGGCAAAACCTTACGTTCAGTCCCTTCCTTTCTTCAATAGAAAAATCTATTGTCTCCTTTAAAAAAAACAAAAAAGAAAACACCCTGAAGACGAGATGTTATTTCCGTTTTGCAGCTTTCCCAGAAGATAACCAGTCCTGTAAAGTTCCATTGGTGTTTTTCCACTTTCCCGATCCTTGTAATGTCCCGAAGCTCCTCAAGGGGGATTGTTATAACTTTGTTTCCTCTAATCCAAAAGTCAATTTGTTATCCATATTCGCCATTTTGTATCCAAATTTTAACAAGTTGTAGCAAATTGTATCAAATTTAACCAGCCAAGTTCTCATAATAAAATCCACTCCGCTTTTCGACTTTGACAGCTATTTTGACAGCTGTCAAAATCTCCGACTCCTTTCACCAGGCTCTCTCTTCAGTCGCCCCGGTTCCCAGGGGGGGGGGTTGCGTTTCCCTTCTCCAGTTCCTCCTCCAGCACAGTTCTTGTAGTTCCCCATCGTGAAATTTTGGATTTTTATCAGCAATGCAAGCCTTTTTGGGTCTTGGTTTCCCCGTCCTTGTTTTGGAAAGTTTACAATAGGGAGGGGACTGACTTCCTTTTTGGATCCCCCCCGCTCGTATCCAATTCGAAAAAAAAAAAAAAAAAATTTTTTTCCTCCTTTTGAACCCGATTTCCAAATTTACTCACGGGTTGTTGTTGAAAAGTCCGAATTTTCAATGGAAGAAGTCAGCGCTCTCCGCCGGATGGCATGCGGCTTCGCTCAGCAGGGGAAGCAGAAAACTCAAGGCACCACGCTTCTCCCCGGCACCCGATCCGTAGCCTTTAAAAAGGCTCCTTCACGAGTCGGGAGGGCGCTAACGGTGCAAGCCGAGTCTCCATGTCCACGGCCTCCGTGGCCGTGGTTTCTAAGGGTCCCCGCATCGCCGGTGCGGTAGAACCCAGCCCCTGCCGAGCAGACTCCCTCCGGAGCTCGGAGGGAGTCCGCCATTCGGCGATGGCGCCAACCCGGAAGTCCCCCATGTTCTTACGGTCTTACGACCTAAAACAGGAGTAACCAATGTAGTCATGGAGTACACCTTCGACCCCCCCATTGTTAGCTGTGTTTGCTGGGGCTGATGGGATTTGTAGTCCACCATATCTGGAGGGGATGCGGGTGGCACTGTGGGTTAAACCACAGAGCCTAGGACTTGCCGATCAGAAGGTCGGCGGTTCGAATCCCCGTGACGGGGTGAGCTCCCGTTGCTTGGTCCCTGCTCCTGCCCACCTAGCAGTTCGAAAGCACATCAAAGTGCAAGTAGATAAATAGGTACCTCTCTGGCAGGAAGGTAAACGGCGTTTCCGTGCGCTGCTCTGGTTCGCCAGAAGCGGCTTAGTCCTGCTGGCCACATGACCCGGAAGCTGTACGCCGACTCACTTGGCCAGTAAAGCGAGATGAGCGCCACAAAACCAGAGTCGGCCACGACTGGACCTAATGGTCAGGGGTCCCTTAACCTTTGCCTTTATATCTGGAGGGCACCAACTTGGTTTTCTCTGCCTAGAACCTGCTAGCATTCAGGGAAGGGCCTTCCCATTAGGGAAGTGAAAACAGAAGAGGGAGGGGAATTTGCCAGAGTTTGCTAATTCGTCCCATGTCTGGAAAAGGAATCAGTCCAGTGAAGGTGATCTCTACCCTCTGGCTCCTCCTTCAGCTGGCTCCTTCAACCCTGTATTGGCTCTGCACACTTTCCTGGACAACCTGGAGCTTTCTGGAGTGAGGCTCCTAGGGATTGGAACCCCCTGAAAGTCTTCCCACCTCATCCACTCCACCTCTGGCTAAATATACTGATGCCAGCTGGATGGGACTTGTCAAGTTGCCACCTCTCAGCTCTGCCCCAGCAGAGAAACTCTGTTACCTTGAAAGGTATGCTCCATGAGAGATGGATGGCACCTTTGTTCCCTGTAAAAGTAATGGATGGCTGATTAGAGGGTACAAGAGAGGCTGTAAAGGAGACAGATCAAACGTGCCAGGGAGACTCGAGATTAATTGTGGGACAAGCTCTTAGAGGCCCACCAGGCTAAATCAATCTCAGGGAATCCTTGGCACTTGACCAAAGACCACTCTGTCACCCGGAAGCCTTGGCTGGCTGGGGGATTGAAAGGAAGGGAGCACCAGGGTGAGAAGAGTACTGTGTCCAGTGTCCAGTACTCACCTGGAGTACTGTGTCCAGTTCTGGGCACCACAGTTCAAGAAAGACACTGACAAACTGGAACGTGTCCAGAGGAGGCCAACCAAAATGGTCAAAGGCCTGGAAACGATGCCTTATGAGGAACGGCTAAGGGAGCTGGGCATGTTTAGCCTGGAGAAGAGGAGGTTAAGGGGTGATATGATAGCCATGTTCAAATATATAAAAGGATGTCACATAGAGGAGGGAGAAAGGTTGTTTTCTGCTGCTCCAGAGAAGCGGACACGGAGCAATGGATCCAAACTACAAGAAAGAAGATTCCACCTAAACATTAGGAAGAACTTCCTGACAGTAAGAGCTGTTCCACAGTGGAATTTGCTGCCAAGGAGTGTGGTGGAGTCTCCTTCTTTGGAGGTCTTTAAGCAGAGGCTTGACAACCATATGTCAGGAGTGCTCTGATGGTGTTTCCTGCTTGGCAGGGGGTTGGACTCGATGGCCCTTGTGGTCTCTTCCAACTCTATGATTCTATGATTCTATGATTCTATGATTCTAAGAGGGTGCTTTTCACCCTTGGAAGGTGGTCACCCAACCCAGCACCTAAGAATGATGCAGCAGAGAAGACGAGGAGCAATCACATGGCAACAGAATGGGAAATATGGCTCAACACATTTTATTGATTGGTTGGTTGTGTGATGGCCCGGGACTTGGGCTCAGTCTCGGAACCAGAGGAGACACAGTCTGCACCGGATCCTTTGCCTCAGGCATCACCTGAACCAAGGCTGGTGCCTGATCCTGAAGAGTCCCAGTCTGTACAGGTTCCCCTGCAACAAGCACCAGCTGGGCCAAGTCAGGGGCCTGAGCCTGCCCTGGCTCCAGATGTGGGGATTACCTCATTGCCTTCAGCTGGGCCATCACTTACAGCTGCTCCACTACCGGTTGGGTCAGGGGAGACTGAGGCGGCTTCTGGGTCTAGTAACCCACCGATGTCTCCCGAGCTGCAGAGACTGAGGTCTGAGAGAAGGAGAGACCTGAGTAATTGCAGGAGGAGTGCTCACCTTCAGGCGAAACAGGGAGGTGAGTCACTGGGGGATCAGGACCGGCCGTTACCCCGACAGAGATATAAGGCTGCTGGACCCTGCCCCAGGTTGCAGGAGCAATGTTGCTGTTTGCCAGAACCTGCCTGAGATTCTGTACCTGTCCTTGCCTGGTTTCCTGCCTCATGTCCTGCCTTGGCCCTCTCAGACTGACTCCTAGCAGAACCTTTGGATACTGGACTGGTCCTGGACCGCCTTGCCCAGGTTACCCCCAGGCCCAGCACAGTTTGGCTGATTGCCCCACTGAAATATACTCGGAGTCGAGTGTGGATTTCATGCTTTTTATTCAGCTCATAGTAGTAGGGACGCAGAGTTAGACCAATTCCTGAGGAAAAATGGATTACAAAAAATTTCTCAAGAAAAAAAGACAATGTTGAGTGACAAAATTACAGAACAGGAAGTGGAGGGTGCCATTCAGAATATGCAGTTGGGTAAATCTCCAGGACCAGACGGCTTAACCTCCAAATATTATAGAGTTTTGAAAGATTGGTTAATTCGGCCACTAATGGAGGTGTGCAATGAGATATTAGAGGGGAAAAAGGCGCCGGAGTCGTGGCAGGAAGCCTACATTACACTTATACCGAAAACTGAGTCTGAAAAGACGCAACTTAAGAACTACTGCCCCATATCCCTACTTAATGTGGATTACAAAATATTTGCTGACATTTTGGCTAATAGGTTAAAAAAAGTACTATTGGAAGAGATCCATAAGGACCAAGCTGGCTTTCTCCCAGGTAGACACTTGTCGGACAGTACGAGGAACATAATTAACATTTTGGAGAAGTTGCAAGTGAATATAAATACTAAAGCAGTTTTAATTTTTATAGATGCGGAGAAAGCCTTTGACAACATTTCTTGGAGTTTTATGAAGAAAAATCTTCAGGGGATGGGGGTGGGCCAAGGGTTTGAAAATGGTATAAGTGCAATTTATTCAGAACAAAAGGCTAAATTAATTGTTAATAATGTGGTGACAGAGGGATTTAAGATAGAGAAAGGTATGCGACAAGGCTGCCCAATTCCCCCATTGTTGTTTATTTCAGTCCTGGAGGTACTATTGAACATGATTAGAAGGGACCGTCTGATTAAAGGCATTCAGGTCGGAGCTAAGCAATATAAATTGAAAGCATTTGCAGATGACTTAGTTTTAACATTACAGGAGCCAGAATCTAGTTCGAAAAGAGTTTTGGAAGTGATTCAAGAATTTGGGCAGATGGCTGGTTTTAAGTTGAACAAGTCAAAAACTAAAGTTCTTGAGAAAAATTTAACACCGATTGAGAAAGAAAGGTTTCAGAAGGAGACAGGCCTAACAATAGTAAAGAAAGTTAAATATTTGGGGGTTAACATGACTGCTAAGAACCTAAACTTATTTAAAGATAACTATGAGAAATGTTGGTTAGAAGTGAAGAAAGATTTAGAGATATGGTCAAACCTGAAGCTTTCCTTGTTGGGCAGAATTGCGGCTATAAAGATGAATGTATTGCCAAAGATGTTATTTTTGTTTCAATCTTTGCAAATTTTGGACAAAATGGACTGTTTCAAGAAGTGGCAGAGAGATATTTCTAGATTTGTCTGGCAGGGCAAGAAGCCCAGAATAAAATTTAAAATACTAACTGATGCTAAAGAAAGAGGTGGATTTGCCCTGCCAGACCTGAAACTTTATTATGAATCGGCCGCATTTTGTTGGCTGAAAGAATGGCTGCTTCTTGAAAACACAGACATTTTGGATTTAGAAGGTTTTAATAATGTTTTTGGGTGGCATGCATATTTGTGGTACGACAAGATTAAAGCTCATAAAGCATTTAAAAACCATATTGTCAGGAAAGCATTGTTTAATGTCTGGCTAAGATATAAAGACTTACTGGAGAATAAAACCCCAAGGTGGTTGTCACCAATGGAAGCAAAGGCACTGAAAAAGTCCAATATGGAGGCCAAATGGCCGAAATATTGGGAAATATTGGAACAAGAAGGAGATAAATTGAAATTGCAGAGTTTTGAGAAATTAAAAGACAAGGTGCGAGATTGGTTGCACTATTTTCAAATAAGAGAGGCCTATAATTTGGATAAAAAAATAGGTTTCCAGGTGGAAAAATCAAAATTGGAAACTGAATTGTTAGAACCCAAAACAAAAACACTTTCAAGAATGTATAACTTGCTGCTAAAATGGAACACGCAGGATGAAACAGTTAAATCTGCTATGATTAAATGGGCACAAGATGTTGGTCATAACATCATGTTTGCTGACTGGGAACAGTTGTGGACCACAGGTATGAAATTTACGGCATGTAATGCCCTAAGAGAGAATATTATGAAAATGATATACAGGTGGTACATGACACCAGTCAAGCTTGCAAAAATCTATCATTTGCCCGACAATAAATGTTGGAAGTGTAAAGAAAATGAAGGAACATTCTTTCACCTTTGGTGGACATGCCCAAAGATTAAGGCTTTCTGGGAGATGATTTATAACGAAATGAAAAAAATATTTAAATATACATTCCTTAAGAAGCCAGAGGCCTTTCTCTTGGGCATGGTCGGCCAATTGGTGCCAAAGAAGGACAGAACTTTCTTTATGTATGCAACAACAGCAGCAAGAATTCTCATCGCAAAGTATTGGAAGACACAAGAGCTACCCACCCTGGAAGAGTGGCAGATGAAGCTGATGGATTATATGGAATTGGCGGAAATGACTGGCAGAATCCGAGACCTGGGAGAAGAGTTGGTGGAAGAAGACTGGAAGAAATTTAAAGACTATCTTCAGAAATACTATAAAATTAATGAATGTTAAAATTATGCTTGGATTGGTAATAAGTGGTAATTAGTGACAAAAGTTAATAAGATTATGTAAAAAATGTATTGATAAATGGTTGAAAATATCGATGTATAATATGTTATGGTATAAAGTTAAAATATTTGAAAAAGGGTAAGAATTTGCTGAATTAAGTATGTAAACGGGAACACAAAAGGGGGGAGGTGTGAGGAGGTCAAGAACATAAGCACATGAATTTGAGGATACTGGGAAAAATGGATTTGTTTTATTTCTTTTTCTAAACTTCATTTTTCTTAATTAGCTGTTGCCTTTCTTTGTGTATTTTTTGTGTTTTCTTTTTTGTAATGTTTATTTTTATCTATGGCTTTCTATTCTGTGAATTTTTATTTTTCTCTTTTGTAAAACTCTAATAAAAATTTATTTAAAAAAAAACATAGTAGTAGGGACGCAGGTGGCGCTGTGGGTAAAAGCCTCAGTGCCTAGGGCTTGCCGATCGAAAGGTCGGCGGTTCGAATCCCTGCGGTGGGGTGCGCTCCCGTTGCTCGGTCCCAGTGCCTGCCAACCTAGCAGTTCGAAAGCACCCCCGGGTGCAAGTAGATAAATAGGGACCGCTTACTGGCGGGAAGGTAAACGGCGTTTCTGTGTGCTGCGCTGGCTCACCAGATGCAGCTTGTCACGCTGGCCATGTGACCCGGAAGTGTCTGTGGACAGCGCTGGCCCCCGGCCTCTTAAGTGAGATGGGCGCACAACCCTAGAGTCTGTCAAGACTGGCCCATATGGGCAGAGGTACCTTTACCTTTACCTTTTAGTGAGGAAGAATGGAAGTTTCCCCCAGAATGTCTGCTTTATATACATTATTTACACAATGGGCCCCACATGATTGGCTAATTCCGGGATTCTCCTGTAGGCCAAAGAGGCTGCGGATTCACTTCCACCTGGAGCTGGATTGGGTGGCTCCTGTGGCCAATCAAACTGCTGCATTCTGAATCCTATTGTTCTAGGACCAATCAAACTGCTGCATTCTGAATCCTATTGTTCTAGGACCAATCAAACTGCTGCATTCTGAATCCTATTGTTCTAGGACCAATCAGACTGCTGCATTCTGAATCCTATTGTTCTAGGACCAATCAGACTGCTGCATTCTGGACCCTATTGTTCTAGGACCAATCAGACTGCTGCATTCTGAATCCTATTGTTCTAGGACCAATCAGACTGCTGCATTCTGAATCCTATTGTTCTAGGACCAATCAGACTGCTGCCTTTTGGATCCTGTTCAACTCAGTACATAACACCCACCTTTTCCTCAAGGAGCTGAAGGTGGAGCACATAGTTCTTCACTTCCTCATTTAATTCCTATAACAACAACCCTGTGAGGCTCGTTAGGCTAATAGGCAGTGACTGGCCCAAGGTCACCAGTCAGTGAACTTCATGGCCACGTAGGGGGAGGATTTGAACCCTGGTCACTCTCATGTCCTAGTCTGACACTCTAGCCCCTACACTGCCACTGGCTCTCCCTTCAGGTATTTCTGTTAACATTCACACCAACGACCTATTTATTTGTGGAATAGTACCCCTCTCTCCCATCTACACTGCTAGCATGGAAGAGTCTTCATCTGAAACCAGTCCCAGGGGAAGGAGGCTGCCTTCCTATGGTAGCATCCCCACCCACATCATGCTTGCCTTTATATTGTGCCATGCCACCCCAGTCTCCAAGCGGTGAGAGACTCCAGAGTTCAAGTCTGAGAGGAGATGAACTTCTTTGGCAAGAAGTGGAGAGAGGTGAAGAGCCTTGCATTTTTCATCAAAGGCGGCTCGGCGATGCTCTTTCATCTCAGTGGAAAGAGACCTGGCTGGAAGACTTGCCTCCTTTCCGTGCCCCCACCTCTGGCTGACGTGCATCATCTAATGCCAGGCAGCAGCTGTGGGCATCACGTGCCAACCACAATGACGGGAGGCCTCTTTCTGTTTGTGGGGGCGGGCTGGGGTCCTCTTCCCTCTCCCTCCCCACCTCTTTCCTTTATCCTTTCTTTGTTTTCCCTTCCTTTTGCCTCCCCCCATTTGCTCCATCCTCTCCTGAATCCAGAGCTCAGCCATCACCCATAACTCCACAGACAAGCTGGAAAGTGTGCAGAGAAGAAGAAGAAGAGTTTGGATTTGATATCCCGCTTTATCACTACCCTAAGGAGTCTCAAAGAGGCTAACATTCTCCTTTCCCTCCCTCCCCAAAACAAACACTCTGTGAGGTGAGTGGGGCTGAGAGACGTTAGAGAAGTGTGACTAGCCCAAGGTCACCCAGCAGCTGCAGGTGGAGGAGCAGGGAATCGAACCCGGTTCACCAGATTACGAGTCCACCGCTCTTAACCATTACACCACACTGGCTGGAGGGTGACCAAGAGGATCAAGGGCCTGCAAACCAAGCCTTATGAGGAACAGTTGAGGGAGCTGGGTATGTTGAGCCTGGAAAAGAGGAGACTTCTTTAAATATCTTATCTTCAAATATCTTAAGGGCTGTCATGTGGAAGACGGAACAAGCTTGCTTTCTCCTGCCTTGGGGGGGGGCAACCCCAAACCAATGGATTCAAAGTACAGGGGTACCTCGGGTTACAGACGCTTCAGGTTACAGACTCCACTAATCTAGAAGTAGTACCTCAGGTTAAGAACTTTGTTTCAGGATGAGAACAGAAATTGCACAGCGGCAGTGGGAGGCTCCATTAGCTAAAGTGGTACCTCAGGTTAAGAACAGTTTCAGGTTAAGAATGGACCTCCGGAACAAATTAAGTTCTTAACCCGAGGTACCACTGTAATGGAAAGAAGATTCCAGTTCAACGTTAGAAAGAACTTTCTGAGTGTAAGAGCTGTTCAACAGTACAATGGACTCCCTTAGGAGCTTGTGGACTCTTCTTCCTTGGAGGTTTTTAAACAGATGAGGGATGCTCATTTGCCAGGGATGCCTTAGCTGTGATTCTTCCATTGTAGGACTGGATGATCGATCTCTTTGAATGATATAGTTTTGTTGTTGTTGTTGTTGTTTAGTCGTTTAGTCGTGTCCGCCTCTTCGTGACCCCCTGGACCAGAGCGCGGCAGGCACTCCTGTCTTCCACTGCCTCCCGCAGTTTGGTCAAACTCATGCTGGTAGCTTCAAAAATATTATCCAACCATCTCATCCTCTGTTGTCCCCTTCTCCTTGTGCCCTCCATCTTTCCCAACATCAGGGTCTTTTCCAGGGAGTCTTCTCTTCTCATGAGGTGGCCAAAGTCTTGGAGCCTCAGCTTCACGATCTGTCCTTCCAGTGAGCACTCAGGTCTGATTTCCGTCAGAATGGATAGGTTTGATCGTCTTGCAGTCCATGGGACCCTCAAGAGTCTCCTCCAGCACCAGAATTCAAAAGCATCCATTCTTCGGCGATCAGCCTTCTTTATGGGCCAGCTCTCACTTCCATACATCACTACTGGGAAAACCATACAGGCGTCTTTTAATTTAGTTCTACAAATCTACAATTCTATGATTTTACATATAATGGGTCAACTCAGCTGCCTACAGTTTTGGATTCTCCTTGGGGGCCTGGCTGTAGGAGCTATCAGGATGAGTTACATCACTTCAAATTTTTACTACTGCACCGCTAATGCCCAGAATTCCATGAGGCTGGTATTAGGTCATGCAGATGCCCCACAGGTCTCAAGAGTTGTCGACTGGTTCAGAGCCCGTTTGCCAGTTCCATGAGGCTGCTGCAGAATGGGGTCACCATCGCCAGTGGCAGCAGCAGCAGCAATGCAGAGGGGGAGGAGATGCATTCCCTTTGCAACAAAAGGGCCTCTTTTCATGCAAATTTCTCTTCATGCCAAAATCCCGTTGAAAATAAAGCCAGGAATGTGTTATATAAGCAGACTTATCTTGACACAAAGTGCGACTCTCTCGAGGCTTTTCCATGGAAAGTGACAGCAGCTTTTTAAGTTGCGGTGGGGCTCACTGTGAGATTGGAAACAAGAGGATGAGGAATTAGGTGTAGGAACAGCAAGTTCCTCTCCTTCCGTCGCCCCCCCCTCTGCTCCCCACCCCAGCAGCCTTCATTGTCTAGGATGGTGTGATAGCCTGGGATTCAGACTCAGATGCTGAACCTGAGGGATCCCAGCCTGCACAGGATTCCCCGCCTCCAGAACCAGCTGAGCCGGGGCTGGGGCATGAGCCTGAAGGGTCCTCACCTGTGCTGGATCCTCAGGTGCAGGCATCAGCTGAGCCTGTTCTGGCTCCTGAGGTGATGGAGGACCCATTGCCTGTGGGTGCTCCAATCTCAGCCCCGTCAGAGGAAGCTGAGGTTGCCTCTGGGTCCGGTAACCCTCCAGCCTCTCCTGCGCTGCAGAGGCTCAGGGCAGAGAGGCGGAGGGAACTAAGTTCCCACAGGAGGAGTGCTCGCCTCCAGGCCAGGAGAGGCGAGTCAGCAGAGGATCGGGGCCGCCCTATGCCTCGGGGCAGATAAAAGCCGGCCAGCCCCAGTCCCAAGTTGCGGGGGGCAACATTGTTGGTTGCTAGTTCCTGCCTGAACCCCGTCCTGCTTTCCTGCCTGAGCTCCTGACCTGCCCTGGCTCCCTGCTTGCATGCCTGTTCCTGACTTCACCCAGCTCCCTGCCCTGCACCCAGCTTCAGCTACTAAGGACTGCCTCCATGTTGCACCTTTGACCATGGACCGGACTTGGACCTTGCCTCTTGGGTAACCCACGGGACCAGCACAGATGCTTTCAGGGGTATAATAGGAGCAGAAGCCACAGGACATGGGACTCAGATCATGTGGGATTGTTCGCTCTGCAAACTTTAATGAAAACTCGCATCCCAGTCGGTGCCAATGGTTGTGATGACACCAGGAACACAGGCAGCTGCCTTATCCTGAACCAGACCACTGGGTCCATCTAGCTCAGTGTTGTCTACACGGAACGGCAGCTGCCCTCCAGGGTTTCAGGCTGAAGTCTCTCCCAGCCCTCTCTGGAGATGCCATTGGCCAGGGGCAAAACTAGGCTTTATTTCCCCCAGGTCAAAGACCCTGTTTGGCACTTCTCCCAAGCACAAAGTCTCAATGGTGCCCTTCTGGAAGCAGGGCCATCTTAAGCATATCCGGCGCCGTGGTGCAAAGACCCCTCCAGCGCCCCACGCCCCATTTCCCAGAGCTGTCGACCTTTTCCCAAGCCTCTGTGGGGATCGCTCTCCTCCTGTGGAGGCTTGGGAGGCAAGCTGCATGCCCGGCAGCCATATGGTTGATGGGGTGCAGCTGGTGGGTGTGCTGGTGGGAAAGGGGAGGCTGCTGGCAAAGCCACGCAGCTCCCCCACTCGCTGGGGCGCCCCTGAGAGGCTGGCACCCTGGCGCAATGCACCAGTAAACCCAATGGGAAAGATGGCTCTGTCTAGAAGATTCACCCAGGGCAAAAACCCTGGCTAGCCCTGTGGGAATGTTTAGGGATGCGGGGGAGGATATATTGTCTAAGATATCCTATCCCAACTTGTCTTTACAAGTTCAACAAAATCAGCAGAGTTAACATTCCCCCATTTTTTTAAACACACGCACAGCAGATAGCTTGCTCAGACTCGTTAGAGTCTCTGTAAATATTTCCTGGTACTTTCCCCGTTTAATCCCTCCTAAAATAAGATGCTACGCAGTCTTCTGTAAAGTATAAAACGTTTGCTCACAAGTAATCATCTGTTCACACAAAGGTTCCTAGAAGGCAGTCTTAAAAGGTTAGAACATTGTTTAAATGTGGTGACTATCTCCTTATGCTAGACAGCATCTTAAAAAGTAGAGACATCACCTTGCCAACAAAGGTCCATATAGTAAAAGCTATAGTTTTCCCAGTAGTGATGTATGGAAGTGAGAGCTGGACCATAAAGAAGGCTGATCGCCGAAGAATTGATGCTTTTGAATTCTGGTGCTGGAGGAGACTCTTGAGAGTCCCATGGACTGCAAGAAGATCAAACCTCTCCATTCTGAAGGAAATCAGACCTGTGTGCTCACTGGAAGGACAGATCGTGAAGCTGAGGCTCCAAGACTTTGGCCACCTCATGAGAAGAGAAGACTCCCTGGAAAAGACCCTGGTGTTGGGAAAGATGGAGGGCACAAGGAGAAGGGGACGACAGAGGACGAGATGGTTGGACAGTGTTCTCAAAGCTACCAGCATGAGTTTGACCAAATTGCGGGAGGCAATGGAAGACAAGAGTGCCTGGCATGCTCTGGTCCATGGGGTCACGAAGAGTCGGACACGACTAAACGACTAAACAACAACATCTCCTTATGGGAGAAAGCCCCCCTTTTCTTCTCTTGACCTGGAGCCAAGGGTGCATTTTAGTAGTGCTGTTGTTAAGATGGCATTGATAGAGACAAGAGAGACAAGATGGTCGCCAGCCTGTGGGTCTTTCTTTTTCACTTCAGGAGAGGCCATGCCCATCTCACGTTACACATAGGAAATTTCGTCTCAGTCCTGGAAAGCAGGAAGTTCCATCTGGAGGACTGAGACAACCTTCACGTCTACTCTAGCCATGTTGTGTTTGACTGCACCTGATTCTTACATCCTACAAGCCCCACCATAGCTATGGCTCTGCATTGGGGATTGAATGTGAGACCTTCTGTATGCCACTGAGCTAGGCTAACATGGCCCAATCCCCAATAGGTGTATTCAGAAGAGGAAGAAGAAAGGGGTGGGGGTGTTCAGCAAATGTTATCCCACATTTTTCAGGGATTTTCACTATTACAGTGGTACCTCGGGTTACAGACGCTTCAGGTTACAGACTCTGCTAACCCAGAAATAGTACCTGGGGTTAAGAACTTTGCTTCAGGATGAGAACAGAAATTGTGCGGTGGCAGCGGGAGGCCCCAATAGCTAAAGTGGTGCTTCAGGTTAAGAACAGTTTCAGGTTAAGAGCGGCCCTCCAGAACGAATTAAGTTCTTAACCCGAGGTAACACTGTACTGTGAATGTTTTGCTTTTTCTTTGTTTTTTTTTATATGTATAATTTATGTTGTAATTTTGCATTGAAAAATAAAAAAAATAAAAATAAAAAAAAATACATAAAATCATAGAATTGGAAGGGATCTGAAACATCATCTATTTCACCTGCAAGGAAGGAGAGCCCACCTTCTTCCACAACTGATGTCTGCTTTTTAAACTTTCTAATGATTTTTATGGAATGGCTTTATGTTTTTATTGCTGTAAACGGCTTTGATTTTTTTTTTTAAATGACACCGCGGTATACAAATATAACAAAATGAACAGTGAAGCCAGTGAGGTCGATCTTAGGTGTGTTCCACGGAGATGCAAACGACTTGAGAGCCTTTCAACCCAAACTTTCCAGCAGGTGGCAGCAACCAGTTTGAGCGCGTGGAAATTCCTGCAGCCAAACTGGTGGGGGCAGCGGAACGCTATTCCGAAGAGCAGGTGGCCACGTTGGCTTCCACCACTGAGCGGCTTCGGACTTTCTCTGCAGCTTCCCACGCGCAACCTGTGAGTTCATTTCCATGCGTAAACACAGGGACATGGGGACGCCTGCTGGGATCAGCATGGCCACTCACCGACAGATACTTTTGTGGCAGCGATGAAAACAGGCGTGAAGAATGTTAAACGGTGGCTAACCTCCACTACGAGACGCGTCTTGAATCTCCGTCTCGTGAGAATCCGGGGAGGCTAAACAACGCCAAGCAGGCTGTAAGGGCGCCTTGCTTCAAAGGGAACCAGCTTGCAGCGTTTTAGTTATTTAAATAGAGAAAATAAAAAAAAAAAAATAGCTTGCGGAAAGGTGAGGGGTGTTATTTGCTGCTAGCTGCCTGGCTCCGACAGGTGCATGATCAGTGTGGGAATTGGAAAGGCAGTAAGCCACATCTTCCTCCTGTATTTGAATGTCACACTGTAATGTGTGCAATAATAATAAAAGGGGGAGGGAGGGGGTGGCCCACCAGCTCCGTAATTATGCACACCTCGGTGCAAGATGCTTTTGGTTAACAACGAGCGCCAAGCTCTTAACACCCCACCCCCACCTCACCATGCTGTCATTAAAAGCATCAATGTTCCCTTCTCATCTCTGTCTGGAATCTGACATCATCACCCTTCGGCAACCATGAAATCTGGGTGCTTTTCACTTAAGGACATAGGAGCCAACTCCTTGGGGCTGAGGTCCCTTCGCCCCCAATACAATATTAAAGGGGGCCAGGCACCCCAAAGTTGATGGGCATTGCCATTCAAATGTGTGCGCTGCATCATGCGCCTGGTTATGTGGGGCAGGGCTTATCTCTCCCCCCCCACGCCAATATTTTGCACCCCTGCTGGGAGGAGATAATATAATACAGTGGTACCTCGGGTTAAGAACTTAATTCGTTCCGGAGGTCTGTTCTTAACCTGAAACTGTTCTTAACCTGAAGCACCACTTTAGCTATTGGGGCCTCCTGCTGCCGCCGCATGATTTCTGTTCTCGTCCTGAAGCAAAGTTCTTAACCCGAGGTACTATTTCTGGGTTAGCAGAGTCTGTAACCTGAAGCATCTGTAACCTGAAGCATCTGTAACCCGAGGTACCACTGTATTAGAATCAGCGGCGTAGCGTGGGTTGTCAGCACCCGGGGCAAGGCAAGTAATTTGTGCCCCTAACTCCTAACCTGCCGCCGCTGCCAGCTTCTTCTTGCTGCTGCCTGGGTACGGTAAGGTAGCCACGGTGGCGGGTCCGTGTCAGGTGATCTGAGGCGAGTTGCTGCTGGCACTGCCGCCCAAATGACGCCGCTTGCCCGGAGGAGGAGGAGGGCAGAGAGGCGAGGAAAATGCAACATGGCCCAGCAGCTGCAGCAGCAGCGGTGGCGGCGGGGCTGTGAGGAGGGGCTGCCTGGCGCGCCCGGACCGCGGCGAGCGCTGAGAGCCGCTGCCTGCCGGACGCCTTCAGCCCGGACGCACGCACAGCTCGTTGGTTCCGCGAGACATGGGGCTCTGCTACAGCCTGCGCCCGAGGCTCTTCGGCGACTCCGGAGGTGGCAAGTGCGCCCCCCCCAGATGTTGCGCCCGGTGCGGCCGGCACCCCCTGCACCCCCCACGCTACGCCACTGATTAGAATTGAAGAGTTGGAAAGGGACCTCAAAAGTCATCTATTCTAACTCCCATCAGGAGGATGGGAATACCAGGAACGCAGGAATCACAGCTAAAGAATCTCTGACAGATGGTCATCCAGCCTTTGAGGATAAGGTTTTCCTCCCTCTCCCAGAACGCTAGAACTAATGGGCACCCAATGGAGATTCAGGACACATGAAGGGAAGTCCTTCTGTATGCAGAACAGAGTTGAACCACGGAACTTGCTCACCACAGGAGGAAGTGATCGACACCAGCATAGATGGCTTTTAAAAGGGACAAGACAAATTCATGGGTCCAGCAGGCTTTTCCTATGATCTTATATAAAGGTAAAGGGACCCCTGACCATTAGGTCCAGTCTGGGGTTGCGGTGTTCCTCTCGCTTTAGTGGCCGAGGGAGCCAACGTATAGCTTCCGGGTCATGTGGCCAGCATGACTAAGCCACTTCTGGCGAACCAGAGCAGCGCATGGAAACGCTGTTTACCTTCCCGCCGGAGCAGTACCTATTTATCTACTTGCACTTTGACGGGCTTTCGAACTGCTAGGTGGGCAGGAGCAGAGACCGAGCAACAGGAGCTCACCCCACCGCGGGGATTTGAACCGCCGACCTTCAGATCTGCAAGTCCTAGGCTCTGTGGTTTACACCACAGCGCCACCCCAAAGAGATTCCTCCTCCTAACATCACTGTGAGGCATCACCACCGTGGGGTAGTCATAACTAGTGAAGCAACACCTCCATGCTCCTTGTAAGACTTCATTAAAACTGCCTGAGAAAAAAAAGAAAGGTATTTACTGCATGCTTAAAATGCTGCTAGGTATATAGCAAATTTCCATCAGTCCCGCCACCTGTGAAGGTTCAGACCTGGGACCAGTTACGCCCTCTGGAGGTCCCCCTTTGCAAAGAGAGGAGCAGGAAAGACAGCTCCATGCCAGAGAAAGCTGCATCTCCAGCAGCAAAACCGCCTTGGACAGCCTGGTTAACAGGGTTGTCATGGCGACTCAAGGCGCTAAGAAGCTTATCTATGGGGCCTGCTGTGATTAAGGAAATAGGGAGGGGGGAGAGAGGGAGATGCAGGGAGATATGGGCTGCAAGTAAATGATGGGGTTGGTGGAAGGGAGAAAAGGGAGAGCTATGAGTTTGGGAGTCTTCCTTCTTACTGAGTATTTGTTTAATGTATTTCTATCCCACTTTTTCCCAAGATGCTCGATGTGGTGTTCTTCCTACTGTTTCACAATACAGTGGTACCTCGGGTTACATATGCTTCAGGTTACGTACGCTTCAGGTTACAGACTCCGCTAACCCAGAAATAGTGTTTCAGGTTAAGAACTTTGCTTCAGGATGAGAACAGAAATTGTGCTCCGGTGGCGCGGCAGCAGCAGGAGGCCCCATTAGCTAAACTGGTGCTTCAGGTTAAGAACAGTTTCAGGTTAAGTACGGACCTCCAGAACGAATTACGTACTTAACCCGAGGTACCACTGTAATAACTAATACCAGTGTACTGGATGAAGCAAAGATCACCAGTGTTGAAGCAATGATTCTTCAACATCTTCTTCGTTGGACTGGTCATGTTGTGTGGGTGCCTGATTATCGTCTTCCAATGCAACTGCAGTGGTACCTCAGGTTACAGATGCTTCAGGTTACAGACGCTTCAGGTTACAGACTCTGCTAACCCAGAAATAGTACCTCGGGTTAAGAACTTTGCTTCAGGACGAGAACAGAAATTGCCCGGTGGTGGTGTGGCGGCAGTGGGAGGCCCCATTAGCTAAAGTGGTACCTCAGGTTAAGAACAGTTTCAGGTTAAGAATGGACCTCCAGAACGAATTAAGTTCTTAACCCAAGGTATCACTGTACTCTATTCCGAACTTAAAAATGGAAAGCGTAATGCTGGTGGTCAACAAAGGAGGTTGAAAGACTCTCTCAAGGCAAATCTCAAAAAATGTAGTATAAACACCGACAACTGGGGAACACTGGCCTGCGAGCGCTCCAGTTGGAGAACAGCCTTTACCAAAGGTGTCGTGGGCTTTGAAGACACTCAAACTCAGGATGCAAGGGAGAAACGTGCTAAGAGGAAGGCAAGTTTGGCAAATCCACACCGTGATCGACTCCCGTCCGGAAACCAATGTCCCCACTGTGGAAGGACGTGTGGGTCCAGAATTAGCCTCCACAGTCACTTACGGACTCATTGTTAAAACAGTGTTTATGGAAGACAACCTTACTCGGCTACGAGGGATCGCCAAAGAAGAAGAAGTTCCTCATTTTAACCCCACAACAACCCTGTGAGGTAGGTTAGGCTGAGAAGCGGTGACTGGCCCAAGGTCACCCAGTGAGAAGCTTCACTGCTGAGTGGTGTCTCCAGGTCCGAGCATGGCACTCTAACCGCTACACCCCACTGGATCCCCTTCTGCCCCCTTCCTCTTGCTCCCTTCCCCACATCCTTGCACAGAGTGGAAGACCTCAGGAGGCTCAAGCTCAGGTTGGTGATGACTGGGTATGAAGGCATGGAGAGGGAGAACAGAAAAGAGGAGGGATCCAAGGGGTTAGTGGAGTGCATCCTTGCCTCTGGGAACAGAGTAGGGGGAAGAGGCCCTCAGCCCAGCTGCAGCAGCCTATCAGGATTCTTTAGCTGTGATTCCCTGCGCTGCAGGGGGTTAGACTAGAGGACCTCATGGGGTCCCTTCCAACTGTACCGTTCTAGGATTCTATACCTGGTTTCGTTCAGGTTGCCTTTTGAATGGCTCCCTTTTCAATTTCTGGCAGCTGCACCTCTTTGTCCACCCAACATATTTGGTGGGTGTCCTGGCAGGGAGCCCCCCCCTGCATCTATAGATGTGGGATGATGAGGAAAGAGCTGAATTTGTCAAATTTTCTTTTGCGACCACAGGGAACAGTCCTCCCTCGCCCCCATCCAGATCTCCACCATCTATTAGGGGCTGGTATTATACCTAAAGGGACACGGGTGGCGCTGTGGTCTAAACCACAGAGCCTACGGCTTGCCGATCAGAAGGTCGGTGGTTCGAATCCCGGCGACGGCGTGAGCTCCCGTTGCTCGGTCCCTGCTCCTGCCAACCTAGCAGTTCGAAGCACATCAAAGTGCGAGTAGATAAATAGGTACCACTCCAGCGGGAAGGTAAACGGCATTTCCGTGTGCTGCTCTGGTTCACCAGAAGCGGCTTAGTCATGTAGGCCACATGACCCGGAAGCTGTACGCCGGCTCCTTTGGCCTGAAAGTGAGATGAGCGCCGCAACCCCAGAGTCATCTGCGACTGGATCTAGGGCAGGGGTACCTTTACCTTGATTATACCTAAACACTTTTGGCCTTAACTTAAAAAATTATAAGTCACCTCCTTTAGTCTTCCAGATTGCTGATTCTACATCTCACCTCCTTCTGTGTCCTCAGGTTGCTTCAATTCCCTTCCCCCTTTGGTGCATCAAGAAAACAGCACCAGGACTAAGTTCTCAGTCAAGATTTGTTATGTATGTTGTGTTTGCTATTATCTATTTCTTATTTGTCTGAGAAAGTCTCAACAAAAATCAATTTAGGGGGAAAAAAGAACAGCGCTGAAACAAAGTGGCAAAAAAACCATCCAGAAACAAATGCATGAATTGTGACTTGCTGTTATTTTTTTATTGATTATAGTTTAGTAATTATTTGTTGCAATTGTTAAGAGTGAATTTCTGTTTAATTATTATTTGCGGTTAGATAAGAGTTAATTTTCAGAGTCAGTTTTATTGTGCACACTTATATTCTAATGGGTTATTGAATATAACATATCAAAACAACCTATATCAAATAAAGTTACTTTAAAATAATGTTTTTATTATGGCTTTTTTTGTACTGGATCAGATTATTACAAGGTGTGTGATTTTTGTTTTACATTTGTTGTCTATAGTAATACAGAAAGGCTGTATACAAATTAAAAGTGAAAATAAATTATTATTATTTCGATTTCTTAGCCAGTCTCCAAATAACTTACAAGATTTTAAAGGGTAGCATAAAGTCAGAAAAAGAGTAAGTTTTGTGCTTTTTAATCTGGGAGGCTTCACCTTTGACTGTCTGCCGTGGTTCTGCTTCTCTGGAAACTTCAACAGAAGCCTCACAGAGGCCACAAACCCACATTTTGTCAGAGATGCCAATTCAAGCAGAACTGGGTCAAGCCTCAGAGGGCCTGACAGTGGGCAGGAATGCATAAGATGGGGGAGATCAGAAGCCTCTGAGTGTTGCGTTTCAAGTTTCCAGCATGGGCAGGAGGAAAGGTTCCTGTGTCGCCATGACCGGGGAGCCGTTAACCCCGCCTTTGCTGTTGTTGGCATCCGTCTGTTTCACGGGACAATGGAGTGCACCAACAAGGGTGAAGTCAGACCTCTGGAGAATCACAGCGCCTGCTGTAGCTGCAGAAACTGGAACTCGTATCTGTTGCTTCCTGCGTTGTTTTTGCTGCATTAACAGCACCGAAGCGACCTCTCTGGGGCACAAGTCTGGACAGTGCGTATGGAGGTCTTGGGCTGACCAGATGACAAGACCCGCCCCCCTCGGCCTCGCTGTTGTGGTCCAAAGGAATGCAGATCAATATATTTGGCACCAGCTTGTATGGGATGTGAAACACAAGAGCAGTCAAGTACAACATCCCTAGAGTGGACATAAAAGGGGATGTCTGGACCAGCCAGTCGGAACTTCCTGTTTCCTCCTAGGCTGGGATAGACTTCCTCTGCATGTGACCAGAGGTGGGCATGGCCTCACCTGTGCAGGTAACAAAAGCATAGGACTGGCCGCCATCTCTCTCTCTCTGATTACATTCGTTGAAGAAGCAACATCTGGTTAGCCTAAGATGCTCTCTTGGCTTGCAGCCAAGAGAGGACAAAGGAGCTTATGGGATTGTTTCCAAGTATATATTACTTTTGTAACTTAAGTCTGCCTTCTGGGATCCATTTGTGAACAGAATGTGAGTGAGTAAACTCTTTTTATATTTTTATAAAAGACTGTGTCGTGTCTATTTTTTTATGAGGGACTAAATGGGGACGCGGGTGGCACTGTGGTCTAAACCACAGAGCCTAGGGCTTACTGATCAGAAGGTCGGTGGTTCGAATCCCTGCGACAGGGTGAGCTCCTGTAGCTCAGTCCCTGCTCCTGCCAACCTAGCAGTTCGAAAGCACGTCAAAGTGCAAGTAGATAAATAGGTACCGCTCCAGCGGGAAGGTAAACGGCGTTTCCGTGCGCTGCTCTGGTTCGTGAGAAGTGGCTTAGTCATGCTGGCCACATGACCCGGAAGCTGTACGCCGGCTCCTTCGGCCAATAAAGCGAGATGAGTGCTGCAACCCCAGAGTCGTCCATGTCTGGACCTAATGGTCAGGGGTCCCTTTACCTTTACCTTTACTAAGGTAGGGATCATCTTAGCTTATCTTTTGCCCTGTGCTTTCTAAGCACAGATCTGAGCTTTCCCAATCTGGGTTTGAGTGCTGCCCCCCCCCACTTTCCCCAGGAAAACCCGATCTTTACTGCTGAATCGGAGCAAACGGCAATTTGAGATTTATGCTGATTGCCGTTTCCTCTGATTCACCTTTAAAGAGTGGGTTTTCGCCTGGAAAAGAGGAGACTGAGAGGTGACAGGTTAGTCACCTCCCCACAGGGCTGTCCCATGGAAGATGGAGCAAACTTGTTTTCTGATGCTCCAAGGGGGGGGGGGGGACGACAAATCAATGGATTCAGATAACAAGAAAGGAGGTTCCAGCTAAACATTCAGACTTTCTGATGGCAACAGTGGAACGGACTCCATCAGAAGGTGGTGGACTCTCTTTCATTGGAGGTTTTTAAACAGCGGCTGGATGGCCATCTACCAGGGATTTTTTAAGCAGGGATTCCTGCAGCTAGAGGGTGGACTAGATGACCCTTGGGGTTCCCTTCCACCTCTACGATTCTCTGATTCTAAGAAACCTCCCTAACAAGCCAATTTACAAGATGACAGAAATCAGTGGGGACCAGCATTCCAGTTAATAACGCTTTCCAAAAAAACAATGCAGTTAAGAACACGCTTTCTTTTCTTCTTTTTCTAATGAGAAACATTGGCTCTGTGGGGAAATAAATGCAATAAACCCAGCTTTGCTGCGAGAAAAAAATTCCTTTCTTATCTATGTAAAATCAATATACAAGCTGCAATTACGCCCTTGGATGGCTCTTCCAAGCCCGTGAGTCTCTCTCCAGGTTCCTTCCTGCGTTTGGCCCCGTCGTTTTCACCGTCTATAAATGTGTTCCTTGAATTTCCATTTTGTTGGGGGGTGGCTTTGATCTTCCACTTCTGGCTTCACAGGGGAGAGTTTACCTGAGAATGCAGTTGTAATCTTGTCAGGTTTAATTTAATCTAATTGCCTTGTTGCTCATATCACTTTCTGGTTCCCAGCTACAAATAAATTGCAGCCAAATACTAGGGAGGGCTCGTTTTCCCCACAGTCCCTCCTGCCACCACCCAGAGGGAGCCACTTTGCTGAACAATTATTCCAGCTCTGTATCATGAGGGGGTCGAGTGTTTGGAGCCCTAATAGCAACCTCAGGCTCTGAAAGCAGAACCATCTTCTTCTGGAGAGAGAGAGAGAGAGAGAGAGAGAGAGAGAGAGAGAGAGAACTCAGCAAATTCACTTTGAGAGCACCTGTGTTGTGCTTCATAGGATTACAGCACTGTAGAGTTGGAGGAGACCCCAAGAGCCATCTCTTGGGGCAATGCAGGAACCACAACTAAAGCATAATAATACAGTGGTACCTCGGGTTAGGGACGCGGGTGCCAACCTAGCAGTTCGAAAGCACGTCAAAGTGCAAGTAGATAAATAGGTACCACTCTGGTGGGAAGGTAAACGGCGTTTCCGTGCGCTGCTCTGGTTCGCCAGAAGCGGCTTAGTCATGCTGGCCACATGACCCGGAAGCTGTATGCCGGCTCCCTCGGCCAATAAAGCGAGATGAGTGCCGCAACCCCAGAGTCGGCCACGACTGGACCTAATGGTCAGGGGTCCCTTTACCTTTACCTTACCAAGAGGTTCAAACACTCAAACATTCATTCATGCATCCTGAAGGCAAAGTTCTTAACCCGAGGTAATATTTCTGGGTTAGCGGAGTCTGTAACCTGAAGCGTCTGTAACCCGACCACTGTAGTAATAATAATAATAATAATAATAATAATAATAATAATAATAATAAAAAATTATTATTATTTATACCCCCGCCTATCTGGCTGGGTTTCCCCAGCCACTCTGGGCAGCTCCCAACAGAACACTAAAAGCAGAATAAAACTGCAAATCTTAAAAACTTCCCTAAACCATTCATGACAGTTAGCCACCCAACCCCATATCACCTTCCAGTCTCTACTTTCCCAGGCTAAACATCCCCAACGCCGTCAACTGTTGGTTCCTGGACCCTTGATCCTCTTGCTTGTCCTCCTCTGCACACCTTCCAGGTAGCAAATATCATTCTTAAACTGATTTGCCCATAACTGGGAGAGCCAGTGTGGTGAATTGGTTAAGAGCGGTAGTCTCGTAATCTGGGGAACCGGGTTTGCGTCTCCGCTCCTCCACATGCAGCTGCTGGGTGACCTTGGGCCAGTCACACTTCTCTGAAGTCTCTCAGCCCCACTCACCTCACAGAGTGTTTGCTGTGGGGGAGGAAGGGAAAGGAGAATGTTAGCTGCTTTGAGACTTCTTAAAGGGAGTGAAAGGCGGAATATCAAATCCAAACTCCTCCTCCTCCTCCTCCTCCTCCTCCTCCTCTTCTTCTTCTTCTTCTTCTTCTTCTTCTTCTTCTTCTTCTTCTTCATATGTTCCCCAAAAGATTACCCACAAGGGAATGCAGACCTTGGACCTTACAGCCAGCACTCAGAGGTGGCCATGTGCTGTTCCATCGACTGTGCCTAATTGTTCGCAAGAGACAGACCCCCCCCCATGTCCATTTATGTCACCAAACCATGGTAACCTGGTTCTGGAGAGACAAGTTATAGCCCATATCCCATAGGACTTTCAATAAGACACATTGGAGACCAGATCTGGGTTTACACCTTTCATATAACATTTATTTCATATAGTCAAGTATACATTAATACATTGGTACCAAGAGGTTTGGGACGTGGGTGGCACTGTGGGTTAAACCACAGAGCCTAGGACTTGCCGATCAGAAGGTTGGCGGTTTGAATCCCTGTGACGGGGTGAGCTCCCATTGCTTGGTCCCTGCTCCTGCCCACCTAGCAGTTTGAAAGCATGTCAAAGTGCGAGTAGATAAATAGGTACCGCTCCGGCGGGAAGGTAAACGGCGTTTCCATGCATTGCTCTGGTTCGCCAGAAGCGGCTTAGTCATGCTGGCCACATGACCCGGAAGCTGTACACCGGCTCCCTCGGCCAATAAAGTGAGATGAGCGCCACAACCCCAGAGTCGGTCATGACTGGACCTAATGGTCAGGGGTCCCTTTACCTTTACCTTACCAAGAGGTTCAAACACTCAAACATTCATTCATGCATACTCACAAGGCCCTTCATGTAGGTTGATCATGCCTCATGCAAGAGCTGCGGGTGTCGAGCTGTAGCGCTAGTCCCAGCACACTGAGAGCATGCAAAGGGGTCCTTTTTATAGTCTTCTTTCCCATTGCAGTCCATGGGCTGTCTGTAAAAGGGCTGTCTCCACCACTCTTCTCCTGACCATCATCAAGAAAACCCTTTCCAGTCGTACCTCAGAGCAGACAGATAGTATGTTCTAGACCTTTATCTCATGTCCGTGGCCCATTGCCTGTTCCTCCCTGTTTTTGTCCTGGGTTTTTTTGCTCTCCATAAAAATTAAAAGACGCCTGCTTCTTGGGAGAAAAGCAATGACAAACCTACACAGCATCTTAAAAAGCAGAGACATCACCTTGCCAACAAAGGTCCGTATAGTTAAAGCTATGGTTTTCCCAGTAGTCATGTATGGAAGTGAGAGCTGGACCGTAAAGAAGGCTGATCGCCGAAGAATTAATGCTTTTGAATTATGGTGCTGGAGGAGACTCTTGAGAGTCCCATGGACTGCAAGAAGATCAAACCTCTCCATTCTGAAGGAAATCAGCCCTGAGTGCTCACTGGAAGGACAGATCCTGAAGCTGAGGCTCCAATACTTTGGCCACCTCATGAGAAGAGAAGACTCCCTGGAAAAGACCCTGATGTTGGGAAAGATGGAGGGCACAAGGAGAAGGGGATGACAGAGGACGAGATGGTTGGACTGTGTTCTCGAAGCTACCAGCATGAGTTTGACTAAACTGCGGGAGGCAGTGGAAGACAGGAGTGCCTGGTGTGCTCTGGTCCATGGGATCACGAAGAGTCGGACACAACTAAACAACAGCCTAAGGCAACACCACAGTCATACATTCCTCTTTGATAAAACCAGTTTCTCGCTTCGCTTGCCAGCATATCATGCCTTGTGAATTCTCCATCTTCTTTGGGGCCTAACATTCATACTATTCATGACAACAGCCCATTATGAAAACAGCACATCTCCAGCTGGAGTTCCCTGGGCAAGCCAGGGGTCTGCCTGGGGTACAGCACTGCATGTGTGCTTTGTCCTTGAGCATCCAGGAGGAAAAGGGCCCGGCGGGTAACGAGACAGGGTGAATTACAATGCATGCAAAGCAGCCTGCAGAATCCAGGGGGACAACAATGGGTGTCTAATTTCACAGGCACACCAAGCCTGATGTGCTGCACCACCAAAGATTGGTTTGTTTGTAAGATTTAATTGGTTTGGAGTGTTCATAATGTCCCAGCGTCATGGCAACTTAAGTTTAAGAATATGGATCCTCTGTTTAAGAAGACACAGCCATACATCAATGTGTTGAGCTGCCTCCAGTCAGCGGCCTGCTGTTTGGGTAAGTCTGGGCAGTTTGCCAAGAGAAACTACTCTGTTCCCTCAAGGACTCATCCCCCAACTGTCTAGGAAAGTAGTTGAAGAGTGGAGCACCAGCAAGAAAAAGCTTGAGTTGCCAACAGCAGAGCTGTTGAATTATGGTGTTGCTGAGTTAGGAGGGACTCTGTGATGGTCTGGGATTTGGACTTGGATGCTGAACCTGAGGGATCCCATCCTGCACAGGATTCCCCGCTTCCAGAACCAGCTGAGCCGGGGCTGGGGCATGAGCCTGAAGGGTCCTCACCTGTGCTGCGTCCTCAGGTGCAGGCATCAGCTGAGTCTGCTCTGGCTCCTGAGGTGATGGAGGACCCATTGCCTGCAGGTGCTCCACTCTCAGCCCCGTCAGAGGATGCTGAGGTTGCCTCTGGGTCCGGTAACCCTCCAGCCTCTCCTGAGCTGCAGAGGCTCAGAGCAGAGAGGTGGAGGGAACAGGAGCCAGAATCTAGTACTAAAAGAGTTTTAGAACTAATTCAAGAATTTGGTCAGGTAGCAGGATTTAAATTGAACAAGACCAAAACTAAGGTTTTAGAGAAAAATATGACATTGTTTGAAAAAGAGAAATTTCAGAATGAAACAGGTCTGTCTGTGGTGAGGAAGGTGAAATATCTGGGGATTAACATGACATCTAAAAATGGGAACTTGTTTAAAAATAATTATGAGAAATGCTGGTCAGAAGTGAAAAAAGATCTCGAAACATGGTCAAATTTGAAGCTTTCCTTGATGGGTCGAATAGCAGCTGTAAAGATGAATGTATTGCCTAAAATGTTGTTCTTGTTTCAAACATTACAAATTGTGGACAAGATGGAATGTTTTAAGAAGTGGCAGAAAGATATTTCTAAATTTGTCTGGCAGGGCAAGAAGCCTAGGATAAAATACAAGATTTTGACTGATGCAAAAGAAAGGGGTGGCTTCGCTCTGCCAGACTTTAGACTCTATTATGAGTCAGCAGCATTCTGCTGGTTGAAAGACTGGCTGCTTCTGGAAAACACAGACATTTTGGATTTAGAAGGTTTCAACAATGTGTTTGGATGGCATGCATATTTGTGGTATGATAAGGTTAAAGCTCATAAAGCGTTTAAGAATCACATTGTTAGGAGATCTCTGTTTAATGCTTGGACTAGATATAAGGATCTACTGGAAAACAAAACCCCAAGGTGGCTGTCACCAATGGAAGCGAAAGCTCAGAAAAAACTCAATATGGAGGCCAGTTGGCCAAAATATTGGGAAATTTTGGAGCAAGAAGGAGATAGACTGAAATTGCAGAGTTTTGAGAAATTAAAAAACAAAGTCCGAGACTGGTTACATTACTTTCAGATAAGGGAGGCATACAATTTGGACAGGAAAATTGGCTTCCAGGTGGAAAAATCTAAATTAGAAACAGAAGTGCTAGAACCTAAAACTAAAATCATGTCAAAAATGTATAACTTGCTGTTGAAATGGAATACACAGGATGAAACGGTTAAGTCAGCTATGATCAAATGGGCACAAGATCTTGGGCATAACATTATGTTTGCTGATTGGGAACAGTTATGGACCACAGGCATGAAATTCACGGCATGTAATGCCTTAAGAGAGAATATTATGAAAATGATATACAGGTGGTACATAACCCCAGTCAAGCTTGCAAAAATATATCATTTGCCCGATAATAAATGCTGGAAATGTAAGGAAGTGGAAGGTACATTTTTTCACCTATGGTGGACGTGCCCAAAGATTAAGGCCTTTTGGGAAATGATCTATAATGAAATGAAAAAGATATTCAAGTATACTTTCCTGAAAAAACCAGAGGCTTTTCTCTTGGGTATAGTCGGCCATTTGGTGCTAAAGAAGGATAGAATCTTTTTTATGTATGCTACAACGGCAGCAAGAATACTCATAGCAAAGCACTGGAAGACTCAAGATTTACCCACTCTGGAAGAATGGCAGATGAAGTTGATTGACTGTATGGGATTAGCAGAAATGACCGGCAGAATCCGCGACCAGGGAGAAAAGTCAGCAGAAGAAGATTGGAAGAAATTTAAGGAATACCTACAGAAATATTATAAAACTAATGAACTTTGAAAAGATGTTGGTTTGAACTTTGGTGGTCTCCAGCTGTTATGATAAAGATAATGGGGATTATAATTGTTTTTGTTACTAAATTTAAAAAAGTTGAGTGGAAAATAAGGTGATATTTTAAAAGGAATGTTAAGAGATTAGGATTTGCTGAACTAACAAATTGAACTAGAGAACAAGAAGGGGAGGTATGAGGAAGTCAAAGAAATATGTGATTGAAAATTGTTACTGATATTGAATTGTTTTTAATTTTTTTTTTCTTTTTCTTTTTCGTTTTGTCTTTATTTAAAATTGGAAAACTTAATAAATATTCATTTTAAAAAAAAAAGAGAGGTGGAGGGAACTAAGTTCCCGCAGGAGGAGTTCGCCTCCAGGCCAGGAGAGGCGAGTCACCAGAGGATCGGGGCCGCCCTATGCCTCGTGGCAGATGAAAGCTGGCCAGCCCCAATCCCAAGTTGTGGGAGCAACATTGTTGGTTGCTAGTTCCTGCCTGAACCCTGTCCTGCTTTCCTGCCTGAGCTCCTGACCCGCCCTGGCTCCCTGCTTGCAAGCCTGTTCCTGACTTCACCCGACTCCCTGCCCTGCACCCAGCTTCAGCTACTACAGACTGCCTCCAGGTTGCACCTTTGACCATGGAGCGGACTTGGACCTCGCCTCTCAGGTAACCCACCGGACCAGCACAGAATCAGAGGGTCATCTAGCCCAACCCCTGCAATACGGGAATCACAGCTAAAGAATCCCTGGCAGATGGCCATTCAGCCTCTGTTTAAAACCTGCTATGAAGGAGAGGCCACTCCTTTCCAAGGGAGTCGCTTCCACGGTTGAGCAGGTCCAACCCTCAGAAAGTTCCTTGTAATGTTTAGTCCGAATCTCCTTCCTTGTCATTTGAATCCATTGGTTCAGTCCTACCCTCTGGAACAGCATAAAGCTGCTGGGAGAGATGGGAAAAGTCAAAGAACAGTTGCAGCATTTGGGGTGTCCTTAGTTTAGAGAGAAGTTTCCCAGTTGGGCATGTGGTTGGCCGCTGAGAGGATGCTGGACTTGATGGGTCATCGGCCTGATCTAACAGGTTCTTTTTATGGGGTTCAGTGGGGAGCAGGGGGCAGGGAGAGATCTCAGAGAACAACAGCACCAGCCTTGAGTGGAGAGCCTCAAATTCTGGACAGCTCTTCAGGCACTGGGCCAATGCAGGGAGCTGTCCAGCAGGATGAAGTCTGTACTGCGCCTGGGTAGAATATGAGGTGTTGGCTGAGATTGAAATCCCACAGGCAAATGCAGACAGAAAGCAGCAGATAATACAGCAAGAGAGGAGGGATCCAGGCAAAGGCCATTAAATCAGCTCAAACATGCAGCTGAACAAATGCCTGCCAGAAAGGATAAAGGTAAAGGGATCCCTGACCGTTAAGTCCAGTCGCGGACGACTCTGGGGTTGCGACGCTCATCTCGCTTTACTGGCCGAGGGAGCCGGCGTACAGCTTCCGGGTCATGTGGCCAGCATGACTAAGCCGCTTCTGGCGAACCAGAGCAGCGCATGGAAACGCCGTTTACCTTCCCACCAGAATGGTACCTATCTATCTACTTTGATGTGCTTTCGAACTGCTAGGTTGGCAGGAGCAGGGACCGAGCAACGGGAGCTCACCCTGTTGCAGGGATTCGAACCGCCAACCTTCTGATCGGCAAGTCCTAGGCTCTGTAGTTTAACCCACAGCACCACACGCGTCCCTGCCAGAAAGGATATTGCAAGCCAAAATGCCGTTATGGGACAATGTGTCAAAAAAGTCTCCCTGGGAGCCTGAGAGGGGGTGGAGGGGAGGGAGAACTCAGTGACTGCAACAGAAGTCAAGAGAACCATTGCTCTCCCCCTCGTTTTTTCCTTTCAGTTGTTGCTTCTCAAAATATTCCCAAGTGAACTCTGCCATTTGTGAAGGACACACATGCACACGCACACGCACACACACACGTGCCCTCCTGCCTGCCACAGAAGAGTTTTCTTACTTGGTCTGAAAGGCTAATTTTAAAAGCCCCAAGACAAATCGGTCGTTGCTTCTGCCATGACTCAGAAGTTGCAAATTATCCCAAATTAATCCTCATTGCTCCTAAATCTACTGCTCGCTTTTCAGAAGTAACTAATGCTTGTCTTAATCACATCTCTGCCATGCCTTTGTGTGTCACCGAAACAACATGTTCAATAACACTGAATTTCGGAGTTGATGATTGCTCCCCCTGTGTAATCAGGCCCGGTTGAATGGAAAAATTTGTACAGCAGCAATTAAAATAATGAAAGTGAACGTCAAATGACATGCAGCCTGTCACCTGCCTCCGTGTCCTGGTGCATTGTGGGAGCCCTATTATTTTTGGTGCGCCACAGATGGAAGGGAAACAAGCCACAAAGCAGCATGAAAATACGGGGCTCAGATGCCCACGAACGTGCAAGTAGGACAAAGAGACTGGTGGGAGGCTGCCATCACAGCAGCACCAGGTGGACCCTGCTGTGGTCCTCCTCCTCCTCCTCCTAAGTCCATCAAATACTCTACCAGAAGAACCAGATTTGAGCCTTGAGATGCTCTGCTTTAGAATGATAGGAACATGGAGCTGCGCAGGACTTGAAAGTCGTCTAGTTCAATCCCCTGACTCGGTACAACAGTACCATCCATAGAATCATAGAAGACCAAGTAGAGTTGGAAGGGAGCCCAAGTCATCAGGCCCAACCCTCTGCAATGCAGGATTCACAGGTAAAGAATCTGACCTTTGCTTAAAATAAGATTTTTTTCAAAGAATCTGGGGACACTTTTTAAAAAAAGAGATTTTTTTTTAAAAAAATAATTAAAAAAAATAAAGATGTAATATCTTCTCTTTTGTGGTCTCCTCTGTCGCACGGCCTTCCTCTGGGCCTCAGCCTGCTCTTTTGGAGCGTTAGCTGCCATGGAGTAGGCTCGGGTCAGGCCTGGGCATGGCCACATGTCCTTGCCCTCCCAGTGCTCTCCTACCTCTCCTCCTCAGCGGCAGCGGCACGGCAAGATCAGGGCTCCCCTCTTTTTTCTCCTTCCTCTTCCTCTCTCTTCCTTCTCCGTCTCCTCTCCTCCTTCACACTGCGGCAGCTCCAGGGGTTTTACTGGCCCCGGAGCACCGCTGGGCAGTTGGCTGGGTGGCCAGGCGCTCTTGCTCCCAGCTCAATATGGGTTGTGGGAGGGGGGTCAGCGGTTCCCCCAGTTGACGTGGCAGGCGTCCCCGGTTCCCCCTCGGCAGCGGCAGTCTCAGCAGCCCGGAGTCAGCCTGGTAGCGCAGTTGGCTCTGGCTGGCTTCAGGAGCTGCTCGCTGCCATGGCGCCCGCCATTTTGCCTCGCCAGAAGTCCCCACATGATGTGTCTTGTGCTGTTGAACCAGTCACGCAACATTCATTCTCTACTAATAAATCTACAACACTTAAGATATAAATCCGGGGACATTAAATGAAATCCGGGGACATCCCGGGGACGGATTTTGTCCGGGGACAGATTTGTAAATCCGGGCCTGGGAAACGGGGACGTCTGGTAACCATAGCTTAAAACCTCCAAGAAAGGAGAGTCCACCTAACCGAAGGAGTAAATCCCACTGTCAGGCGGCTCCAACCCTCAGATGTTTAGTCGGAATCTCCTTCCTTGTAACTTGAAGCCATTGGTTCGAGATTCCGACTAAACATCAGGAAAAGAAGTAAGAGCTGTTTGACTCCTGCAAGAGGTGGTGGACTCTCTTTCCTTGGAGGTTTTCAAACAGAGGTCAGGCAGCCACCTGCCTGGGATTCTTTAGCTGTGAATGCTGCATTGCAAGGGGGTTGACTAGATGACTCCTTGGGGTCCCTTCCAACTCTAAGATTCTATGTGGGCGGGGGAATGAGAGCACAATCCATGAGAAAAGGGATAATTAACATCTGGGACATCTTCTGCATGGTTAAGGTAACATATGTGGTGAGAACCAGAGAAGGCAAATGACAGAATAATATCTTCATCAATATTATAATGTACCTTGGTTCTCGAACTTAATCCATTCCTGGAGTCTGTTCGACTCCCGAAACCATTTGAAAACCAAGGCGCGGCTTCCGATTGGCTGCAGGAGCTTTCTGCACTCAATCGGAAGCAGCGTAAGTCGCATTGGACGTTTGGCTTCCAAAAAACATTCGCAAACCAGAACACTTACTTCCAGTTTGTGGCATTCAGGAGTCGATTTGTTTGACAACTAACCCATTTGGGAACCAAGGTGTTATTTGGAACCTTGTGAGAGTAATTAATTTGTTTGGTTTTGGCATGGAAATTTGTTCCTGTCTGTTTAGTTCTAGACATCCCTTTCAACTTTTATTTTATTTGGCATCTTTTATTATACTTGTTATGTTGGAAATAAATGTATGCTGTTGTTGTTATAAAATAATAATTCTGCTGCCTCATCCTGCCTTTTGTCCATGTAATTTGGTGCGTTGGGGAAACAGAGGCAGGCACCAATCAATAACTGCATGTGAGCAGAGCGTCCTCAGCTGTTTGGCATCTGCCAGAATCACCTTCTGCACAAATTCCCAACAGGAGCACAGCCGCTCAGAGGGAGCCAGGAGGAAAGCAGGAAAACTGCCATTTCCAACAATTACAGCCATTTAATAAGCGTTAATAAAACAACGGTCATTGCACAAGGCCCTTTCCAAGAGCTTTTTATGAGTCAATCATATATTTTCATTAGTTATGGTGATGAAGCCCTAACATTTTATGGGGTGGTTTAGTGTTTCATTTTGCTGTGCTTTGTGATTACTCCACTAACATTTCTAGATGACATGGGCCATTTTCTTTCAATTCCCCCCCCCTCTTTTTTTCTTTCTGCAAAAATGAAGCATTTCCCGCAAAAGTGCAGCCGTAAATGGCACCAACTCCCATCTGCCTGTGGAGGGAACGGACCCATTAAAGGCTCTGAATTCAATTGTGAAAGCCACACCATTGTCGTCATCATTAATATGCCGCGAAGCAGTAGGGGGAAATGTTACGATAAGGTAATTGTTTAAGCAATGTGGGAGCCATTAAGGTGACTTTTGAAGCAAGACTCCTGATAGATGTTGCTGGGCTGGAATAGCCAATCAGGATGTTGGTGGCAGTGCCCAAAATGATCGAGGGAATGCAGCGACTCCCCTAGGATGAAAGGCTGTGGTGTTTGAGACTTTTTAGATGCGAGAAAAGGTGAGGAGGAGCCGGCATGATAGAAGTTGATAGAATTATGCTTGGTGTGGAGAAAGAAAATATTTTCTCTCTCTCTTACAACACTCATGGAAGGAAGCTGAATGTTGGAGCGTTTAATGCAGCCAAAAACACACTTTGTGTAGCTTAAACTGTGGAACTACCCTCCCATAGGGTGGCGCTGTGGGTTAAACCAGAGAGCCTAGGACTTGCTGATCGGAAGGTCGGCGGTTCGAATCCCTGCAACGGGGTGAGCTCCTGTTGCTCGGTCCCTGCTCCTGCCAACCTAGCAGTTCGAAAGCACATCAAAAAGTGCAAGTAGATAAATAGGTAACACTCTGGCGGGAAGGTAAACGGCATTTCCGTGCGCTGCTCTGGTTCGCCAGATGTGGCTTAGTCATGCTGGGCACATGACCTGGAAAAACTGTCTGCAGAAGCAGACAAACGTCGGCTCCCTCGGCCAGTAAAGCAAGATGAGCGCCGCAACGCCAGAATCATTCATGACTGCACCTAATGGTCAGGGGTCCTTTTACCTTTACCTTACCCTCCCATAGGAGGCAGTGATGACCACCAACCTTAGGTTCTTATGTTCTTAACACTCCTGGTAGCTGCAGCTCAGCGAGAAGAGACAATCAGGATGAACATCTCTTCCTTCCATGGGAGTCTGAGTGGAGAATGCCTGCCTGCAGCTGTCCAACCCAAGAGCCTCATAGTAGGGGAAGCCTGGCCAGCCCTCCGATGTCCTGGCAGAGAGATGTGAGGAGTCCCAAGAGAAGGAAACTATCAGCTGCTGCAGCAGCAAATGGCCAAAGAGAGAGGGATGCCTCTGGGCTGTTATGGGGCTGCCTTCAGAGTCTCCAGGTTTGGCAGGAGGGATTCAATCCCATCCCAACATTTAGGCTTGCACACTGAAAGCAGATCACGGCACTCTGGCACGGCAAATCCACTTTAAAAAAAGAGACTTTTTGCTGCTGGGAAAGTGCATTGCAATGCACTCATAAATGTGGGATAAACAACTGATGAACGGAAAGAGACGAGGAAATCAGGATGAATGCAGGACGGAGGCTCATTGCTGTATAACTTCCCCACAAACAAATCAGAATGAAAAAAAGGCAAATACAATTCTGGGCAGCATTAACAGAAGTCTAGTGCGTAGCAGTTCAAAAGCACGTCAAAGTGCAAGTAGATAAATAGGTACCTCTGGTGGGAAGGTAAACAGCGTTTCCTTGGGCTGCTCTGGTTTCCCAGAAGCGGTGTAGTCATGCTGGCCACATGACCCGGAAGCTGAACGCTTTCAGTAACGCGAGATGAGCACCACAACCCCAGAGTCGGCCACGACTGGACCTAATGGTCAGGGGTCCCTTTACCTTTACCTGGTGTCTAGGCAGTGGAAGACAGGAGTGCCCGGCATGCTCTGGTCCATGGGGTCATGAAGAGCTGGACATGACTAAACGGCTAAACAACAACAACAGTGTTTAGATTAAGGGAAGTCATAAAGGTAAAGGTAAAGGGACCCCTGACCATTAGGTCCAGTAGTGACTGACTCTGGGGTTGCGGCGCTCATCTTGCTTTATTGGCCAAGGGAGCCGGTGTACAGCTTCTGGGTCATGTGGCCAGCATGACTAAGCCACTTCTGGCAAACCAGAGCAGTGCACGGAAACACCGTTTACCTTCCTGCCGGAGCGGTACCTATTTATCTACTTGCACTTTGACGTGCTTTCGAACTGCTAGGTTGGCAGGACCAGGGACCGAGCAACGGGAGCTCACCCCGTCGCAGGTATTCGAACCACCGACCTTCTGATCAGCACCACCCTATTATGCCTTGGTCAGGAGGAGGCCTGGGTGCAGTGGCGTAGCGTGGGGGGTGCAGGGGGGGCCGGCCGCACCGGGCGCAACATCTGGGGGTTAGGGTTAGGGGCGCAAATCCACGGGTTAGGGGGCGCAAATCCACGGGTTAGGGGGCACAAATTACTTGCCTTGCCCCGGGTGCTGACAACCCACGCTACGCCACTGCCTGGGTGTAACACCCCCCCACTCTAATTGTCCATAACTTGTTTCTTTCTGGAACAGCAGAAAACAAGCTGGCTCCCTCCAGCTTGTCAATACGCTTCTTAAATTGTGGCGCCCAGAACTGGACACAAAGGTGGCATCTGACCAAGGCAGAATAAAACAGTGCAATAAATTCCATGGATCTGGGCACCAGATTTCTTTTGATGCAACCTAGAATTGCTTTAGCTTTCTTCACTGCTGCATCACCCTGTTGACTCAAGTTAAGCTTGTGGTCGGCTAAGATCTCTAGATCCTTCTCCAGTGCTGGATTTATGTATAAGCTAAACAAGCTATAGCTTAGGGCCCACTCTTTTGTGGGACCCCCAACAAAATTAAAGGGAAAAAACTGGATGTACATTTTCAAAAATATAAGATTAAAAACAAATAAAATAAAACCTACATACAGCAACTTTGTGTTGTGTAGGCTCCTATGATGTAAGTAAAGGGCCCCACCTGCTAGCCTGCTCCTTAAAATATCACTGGTTTGCTCCTTTCTGTATATAGGGTGCCTACATTCTGCATGGATGGGTTGCATGGCAACATGTGCAAATGGCTTGAGATACCTATTAGGTCCCTAAATTACCATATAGCATATATTCAACACAAAAAAACAGTGACAATTTGTTGTTGACAAAGGACAGCTGGACATAATGAAGGGCCCCATTACCTTCAGTAGCTTAGGGCCTCATCAAACCTAAATCCGGCTCTGTCTTTCTCACATATACTGCTGGCAAGCCAGGTGCCTGCCATCTTATATTGGTGCAGCTGTTTTTTCTGCCTACATGTAGAACCTTACATTTGTCCCTATTGAAGTATATTTTGTTAGTTTGGGTCCAGTTTAGAGGCTCCCTTTCTGCTTCTGTGCTTTGTCCCTGACTTTCCTCCAAAACGATAGCCCAGCAGCCTCAAACTGCTGTCAGCGTCGGTATTCAGTACAGTGGTACCTCTGGTTGTGAAAGGGATCTGTTCCAGAGCCCTGTTCGCAACCTGAAGAGAACGCAACCCATGTCTGCGCATCTGCGCGTGCGCGGGTCGTGATTCGCCACTTCTGCGCATGCGCATGATGTCTGCGTATGATGTCTGCGCATGCGTGAGCAGCGAAACCAGGAAGTAACCCTTTCCGGTACTTCCGGGTCGCCGCGGGACGCAACCTGAAAAGATGTAACCTGAAGCTAACGTAACAAGAGGTATGACTGAATTAGACTGGCCTGCATTCCATCTTTTTGGCCCAGTCCTTCTCCCATGGGCTCAGAGGAAGAGGCACCTTTGCAGCTTGCTCGGGTGCCTGACGCCCGTGAGTCACTGTCGCTCGGGTGCCGAGGACTCGTCGCGGGATCAGGAGAAACAGCTCCTCCGTTTAATAGAGCCGTCCTCAAGGACACGGAGGCGGCAGCAGCTATTGAGGCACAATCAAAAGTGAGGTTTGAATATCAAACGGTGGTTCTGAAAGGCCGGGAATTAGAGCTTCCTTGCTGAACAACCACACCGCTAATCTGAAATGAGAATCTTCAGGGAAGTAGATCCTTTTCAAAAGGATGCTTGGAGGTGGAAGGGGGTAGATTCTGCCTCTTCCCACTTCTTCCATTAGGGGCTTAACTAAGGAGCAGTCTAAGCAGTGACAGCATTTATCTCCAGAGGCAATCAGTTTAAATGTGTCCCATTATCCAGTCACCTGCTACCGCACTCCACATCAGCCTGCTTTCAACATGCGAAGGAACGGATGCAGAGCCAGTAATTGCTTGTCTTTTCAAAGGAAGAGCAGGGAGCCAGAAGCCACCTGATGCCAGCCCTTCTCCGCTGCAGGAGAAGCAGGGAAAGGCTCCATCTGGCAGCCAGGCGAGATCAGATCAGCAGGCCTGGGGATGGCAGTGCAGCCACCAGCCAGCGAGAAGGCTGCTTGGGACTCTTGCCTTGCATCGCAGAGCCTGAGAAGCCTCCCGTGGAAGAGACCTAGATCTTTCTGGAATGCAATTAGATTGTCCCTAATAGCCGTAGGGAAATAAGAAGAATTTGCTGGATCTAGCCAATCATGTAAGGTTACCAGATTTTTTTTCAAAGAATCTGGGAACACTTCTTTGTTTTTGAAAAGAGAATTTCAAAAAGAGTAGGCTTGGGTCGGGCATGGGCTCAGCCATGTGTCCTTGCTCTCCCGGTGCTTTCCTACCTCTCGTCCTCAGTGGCGCAGCAAGGTTGGGGCTCCCCTCTTTTTTCTTCTTCCTCTTTCTCTCTCTTCCTTCTCCTCTCCTCCTTCTCACTGCGTCAGCCCCAGAGCACTGCTGGGCAGTTGGCTGGGTGGTTGGGCGCACTCGCTCCCGGCTCAATTTGGGTCATGGGGGGTCAGCGGTTTCCCCAGTTGATGTGCCGGGCGTCCCCAGTTCACCCTTGGCAGTGGCAGCAGCAGTCTCAGCAGCCCGGAGCCAGCCTGGTAGCGTAGTTGGCTCTGGCTGGCTTCAGGAGCTGCTCGCTGCTGTGGCATCTGCCATTTTGCCTCACCGGAAGTCCCCACATGATGTGTCTTGTGCTGTTGAACCAATCACGCAACATTCATTCCCTACTAAATACACTTAAAATATATATCCGGGGACATTAAATGAAATCCGGGGACGGATTTTGTCTGGGGACAGATTTGTAAATCCGGGGACTGTCCCCAGGATACGGGGACACCTGGTAACAATAAGCCAATGGCCCATTTAATCCAGCATGCTGTCCTCACAGATGCCCCAATGGAAAAGTCATGATCAAGATTCGCACACAAGAGCCCTCTCCCCTCCTGTGGTTTCCAACAGCCTCACTGCTTCTGGCTGTGTGGTAGAAGAACATAGCCAGTTATGCCACGTTTCCTTTGTTTGAAATCCATTTTTGATAGCACCCCACCCCACGAAGTGAGATCCTTGAGGGGTGGGTGTTGGGGGGGTGGGGGGGCTTACTGTAGGACCCTTCCTTCTCACATGGGTGTCACGGGGCCCCTTTTTGTACACATGACTGCCTGTGACCCAAAACCCTTGCAGGGTTAGCACACACTCGGGAACATTGATTGATTAAAGGTAAAGGTAAAGGGACCCCTGACCATTAGGTCCAGTCGTGGCCGACTCTGGGGTTGCGGCGCTCATCTCGCTTTATTGGCCGAGGGAGCCGGCGTACAGCTTCCGGGTCATGTGGCCAGCATGACTAAGCCACTTCTGGCAAACCAGAGCAGCGCACGGAAACGCCGTTTACCTTTCCGCTGGAGTGGTACCTATTGATCTACTTGCACTTGACGTGCTTTCGAACTGCTAGGTTGGCAGGAGCAGGGACCAAGCAACGGAAGCTCACCCCGTCACGGGGATTCGAACCGCCGACCTTCTGATCGGCAAGCCCTAGGCTCTGTGGTTTAACCCACAGCGCCACCCGCGTCCCTTACTGATTGATTAAGGCTCCCTTAATGGAAATGGCTAAATAATACATGCTCATTTGTCCTGTTTTAGAAAGAGGGCAGATTCTTTCCCAGTTCATTTGCCTTTTCCTGAAGGCTCTTCCCTTCCTACTTACCTGCAGGCAGACGTCTTCACTCATTCTGCAGCCCTGCTCTTTGCACATCGGGTTCCCCTCCTGCCTGCCTGCCTGATTTATCTCCCAGGCAAAGGTTTCATTTCACTTGGAGGAGGTTCAAAGTAAAGGCAGCCCTGTTACAGACTTAATTGGGCCATATTTCAACCCGAGTATATCTGTTCAATGTAGATTCCTTATCTCAGGTCCATAAAGTTTTATTAAGTGATATATCAGGGAATATACATATATGAAGTTCGAATGCAGTGTGCTGGCTAATGCCATTTCGGAAACAAGGAAGGGAGGTGAGCAGCCATCCTCCCCAGCTGGTCCATTACTCTTTCGGTAGGTCTCACTTCCTCTGGCCAGCTTCTCCCTGCCAAACACTTCCAAACCCAACCGCAGCCGCATCTGTCAGGCCTCCGCAACGCTTAAAAAATGTGGCTGCAATTTACATTTTTATTCGTAAGTCACCTTGGGGTTGATTCTCTCGTGGAAAGGTGGGAGATAAATGTCAAGGAAGAAAGGAAAGAAGGAAAGATCGCACAGAAGATGGAGCAAGCTTGTTTTCTGCTGCTTCTAAGGGCAGGACCCAAACCGATGGATTCAGGTGGCAAGAAAGTAGATTACGACTAAGCATTAGGAATAACTGCCTGGCAGCAAGAGCTGTTTGACAGTGGAATGAACTCATTTGGAGGGTGGCAGATTCTCTTTCCTCGGAGGTTTTTAGTAGACGTTGGATGGTCACCTGTCAGGGATTCTTTAGCTGTGATTCCTGCACTGCAGGAATGCAATGTGGTTCATTCCAGCTCTACAGTTCTATGATTCTATGAAGCGCAGCCACGTATAGGCAAAAGGAAACTGCTGGACGTTATTTCTAGCCTCGAAAAGGGCAAGGAGCAAGCACCGTATTTTTCGCTCTATAAGATGCACCAGACGATAAGAGGAGGAGGTAAACAAGAAAAAAAATATTCTGAACCCCAGAAGCCAGAACAGCAAGAGGGATCTGGCTTCTGGGATAGCCTCTTGCTGTTCTGCCTTCTGGAATAGCCACATGAAGCTGCTCCCGGGCAGCGGGATGAAGGCTCCCCCTGCCCGGAAGAGGCTGTGGGCGGCTAAGCTGCCCTCTGTCCCTTCCCCCACCTCCTGCAAAAGCCAGCTAAGAGGGAGCCAGCTCTTTAAAGGGAGCGCGGCTCTTACGGGCTTTTCTACGAGGTGGGAGAAGGACAGCCTGTCCTTTCCTCGGGGAAAAGCCTGCAAGAGCTGTGCTCCCTTTAAAGAGCATGCAGAGCGTGTTTGTGGCTCTTGGGGGCTTTTCCCTGAGGAGGGAGAAGGGGCTGACGGGCCTTCGTGCGGCTAAGCCAGAAGCTAGAACAGCGAGAGGGAGCGCTCGCTGTTCTGGCTTTTGGCTTAGCCGCGCAGCCTGCTTTCACTCCATAAGACGCACACACATTTCCCCTTACTTTTTAGGAGGGAAAAAGTGTGTCTCATGGAGCGAAAACTATGGTGAATCGGCTGACGATAGAGGGAGTTCCGTCAAGGCTCAGAGACGGTAGAGCACCTTCGTAAGTGAAAGGCGACGTGAGGCCAAGCCAGAGAAATTGTAGAGCTAATTGACCTGGGTTCAAATGGTATCCCTCCTAGAGTTTTTAAAGAAGTCAAATGGGAAGTTGCCGACCTTCTAACAAAAATAGGTAACCCGCCCCTGTACCAGAGATCTGGAAAGGGACCAACATGACACCCGTTTTTTAAAATGATTCAGGAAATTGCAAAGCAGTCAATTTAACAAAGGGGTGGAAAAACCCCTTTTAAAAGCCTGTGGGGTGCATTGCCTCCTTACAACCACCCCAGGGGCTGCATGACAGCTGTGGGTGGGCCCCAAAAGTGAGTGTAGTGATGATGCATGCACACATCACATGCACGTCAGATTCAAGACCCCCAACACCTCCCTGCCTCCTGGGTTCCCCGTGCATTCTGCGTAGTCACAGGATGTGTCAGTAAACAGGTCCAGGAGGTGCCTATGGGGCCCCCAGCCTCCACCCATCAGCCGCCCTTGGAGCCAGCGGTTTATTATGGCACAATGTGCCCTGATGCCCTGAATCAGGTTGGGTGGGTGGAAGTGCAAGAGTTCTCAGGCTAGGGACAGATGCTAAGAGACAACCCAGAGTGGCTCCGTGCTAAAGGTTTGCAGGCCGAAGTGTATAATAATAATAATAATAATAATAATAATAATAATAATAATTTATTATTTATACCCCACCCATCTGGGCGGCTTCCAAAAAACAATAAAATACTGTAATACATCAAACATTAAAAGCTTCCCTAACCAGGGCTGCCTTCAGATGTCTTCTGAAAGTCTGGTAGTTGTTGTTCTCTTTGACATCTGGTGGGAGGGCGTTCCACAAGGAGGGCGCCACTACCGAGAAGGCCCTCTGCCTGGTTCCCTGTAACTTGGCTTCTTGCAGTGAGGGAACTGCCAGAAGGCCCTCGCGCTGGACCTCAGTGTCTGGGTAGAACAATGGGGGTGGAGATGCTCCTTCAGATATACTGCACCAAGGCTGTTTAGGGCTTTAAAGGTCAGCACCAACACTTTGAATTGTGCTCGGAAACATACTGGTAGGTCTTTCAAGACCGGTGTTATGTGGTCTCGGCGGCCGCTCCCAGTCACCAGTGTAGCTGCCGTATTCTGGATTAGTTGTAGTTTCTGGGTCACCTTCAAAGGTAGCACCACATAGAGCACATTGCAGTAGTCCAAGCGGGAGATAACTAGAGCGTGCACCACTCTGGCAAGACAGTCCGCGGGCAGGTAGGGTCTCAGCCTGCGTACCAGATGGAGCTGGTAAACAGCTGTCCTGGACACAGATTTGACCTGTGCCTCCATGGACAGCTGTGAGTCTAAAATGACTCCCAGGCTGCGCACCTGGTCCTTCAGGGGCACAGTTACCACATTCAGGAGCAGGGAATCCTCCCCACCTGCCTTAGCTTGCAATGAATGCAGTGGAGCAAGCCTCCATCACATCTGTGGCCTTGAAAACAAGGAGTTCCTCCCAAATTTCCCCCTGAGCTTTGCCTAGCTGGCAGCGCTTCAGAACACACAACAGGGAGTACTTCTTGTTCTCTCATTTCTTATGATGGTACTCTCTACTTACCGGTCTGTATCTTATTGCACACATACAGATAACCAGTCTGTCGTTTTTTTTCTTGTGAATGTAACATTCAGTGCCAGCCTTGGCTTTGTTTTTACGTGTTAGTCTCAGGAAGTTCTGCTCTGCTATTTGGGCTGTGTGGATAAAATTTAACGGAGAGAGAGAGAGAGAGAGAGAGAGAGAGATGGATTATATATTATATATATTCATGGATAAATAATTTTTTATTATTTATATCCCGCCCATCTGGCTGGGTTTCCCTTGCCACTCTGGGCAGCTCCCAGCAGAATATTAAAACCACAATAAAACATCAAACATTAAAAACTTCCCTGAACAGGGCTGCCTTCAGATGTCTTCTAAAAGTCAGATAGTTGTTTATTTCTTTAACATCTGATGGGAGGGTGTTCCACAGGGCGGGCGCCACTACCGAGAAGGTCCTCAGCGTCCCCGTCCAAATCTTCTATAATTCTATGAATACTAGTTGCTGGAAGCCACAGCAGATGATGAGGCTCATGGGCTCATGTCCTGCTTGCGGGCTTTCCCATGGAGCCTCCAGCTGGCCACTGTGGGAACAGGATACTGGAGGAGAAGGGCAGGCTCATCTTCTGCACTTAGGTTATGTTCTCTGGCTGGCATGTGAGTCAGCCAAGGCTAGCGGACATATTTGGAAACCACGTCCCCAAACGAAACCACAGGATATTCACAGATGAGAGAAGCAAGCATGGCGAAGGGTATTAGGGGGTCTTTGGCGGCTGTGACACCTGGCAGCGAAACGACTTGCAAATCCTTGTGGCTTCTGGACCATGAAACCAACATGACAGAAGCATCCCTCACATGTCTTTATCACTTCCAAACCAGCAGGCAGATGCTCCCTTCCTTTCCAAGCCCCCCCCTGCCCCCCCGTAAGTTGAGCGCCCGCTCCCTCCCTCTTTTGCAATCTGCCCTTCCTCCTGTTGCAAAGAAGATAAAGTCAACAGCTCCTTTGGCAGGCGAAGGTGGGGAGACAACCCTTCATCGCACCTGGGATAGCTTTGGAGAGAAGGCTTTCTTTGTTCAGATCCCGGCTTGCAAGTAAACAAGGCCAGGGGGTTGGAATGAAACTCGGGAAACTCGGTTTTCAGGTGAAAATGGTTACTATGCTGAGGATAATTTAAAACTGACATTTGTCACACCAAGAAGAATTTGAAACCCAGGGAAACCACGGTCATCGAGTCTGTTTATTTGCACATTGCAGTTATTTATTTTTTACAGATACAGTGGTACCTCGGGTTACATACGCTTCAGGTTACAGACTCCACTAACCCAGAAATAGTACCTCAGGTTAAGAACTTTGCTTCAGGATGAGAACAGAAATTGTGCTCTGGTGGCGCAGCAGCAGCAGGAGGCCCCATTAGCTAAAGTGGTGCTTCAGGTTAAGAACAGTTTCAGGTTAAGAACGGACCTCCGGAACGAATTAAGTACGTAACCAGAGGTACCACTGTACAGCATGTTCAACCCAGTACTGTAGATATAATGCATTATAATGCAGCATTATCAATTCAGCAATTATAGTTCACTTGAAAGATATGCTAGGTTCAAATGAGCATAAGTGTACCAGTGGGTTATTTATTTATTATGTATAAACAATATTTATAGACCACCCGCATATAATATATCCAATACCAATCACATCAATATTACATCCATGCCTTTCACCTATTCCAAACTCCTACAATACAGGAATCTCCAGTTCTCCAATCTTGAATCCTGATTCAAGTCTTCAGCAGCCCCTCCCAGTTTGGTGTCACCTGCAGATTATATAAGCACCCCCTCAATACCTGCATCCCGTTTTCACAAATAATAATTCTGGCAGCAGTTAGGAGATGTTGCGTTAAATCCCTGTCCTCTATTAGTCCAGGTTCAGGTGGGTAGCCGTGTTGGTCTGATGCAGTCCACATATATATATATATATATATATATATATATATATATATATATATTGTCCAGTAGCACCTTAAAAGTAAAGGTAAAGGTACCCCTGACCATTAGGTCCAGTCGCCGACGACTCTGGGGTTGCGGTGCTCATCTCGCTCTATAGGCCAAGGGAGCTGGCATTTGTCCACAGACAGCTTCCGGGTCATGTGGCCAGCATGACTAAGCTGCTTCTGGCGAAACCAGAGCAGCGCACCGTTTTCCTTCCCACTGGAGCGGTACCTATTTATCTACTTGCACTTTGACATGCTTTAGAACTGCTAGGTGGGCAGGAGCTGGGGCTGAGCAACAGGAGCTCACCCCATCACGGGGATTCGAACCGCCAGCGTTCTGATTGGCAAGCCCTAGGCTCTGTGGTTTAGTGATAAGTTGTAATTCAGCAACTTCTCTTTCTGAAAACTATGGAGAGACCTGGTCTTAATAGAGATACTAGATTCCAGTCTTATTGCATATGCCAATCATCTGCATACTATCCCTTGCTTTTTCCTGTAGGACTAATTGCAGTCGTTAACAGTCGTTAACAGGTTTACCATGCCCATTGAGTCAATCACCCATCTCCTACTACCCTCCTGAGAAAAACCCCACCCCACCCTCCCACTATATATAAGGGTCTGATGACTTCTGTTTCAGTGTATCTGAAGAAGTGTGCGTGCACACAAAAGCTTATACCAAGAACAAACATAGTGGTCTCTAAGGTGCTACTGGACATTTTTTATTATATATATATATATATATATATATATATATAGAGAGAGAGAGAGAGAGAGAGAGAGAGAGAGAGAGACTGAGAGTCTATTAGCCCAGTTTCTTTAATCAATTGGAATAGTAAAATTAGAGGATCCAGGAGTAGAACATATTCAGTTATTACTTCAATGCTCATTGCTATATCTTCCCGTTGGGCATGTCTAGAATATATGCCATATCCCAGCACTTGCAGCCTTAGACCTCAAAAAGGCATCTCTGGCTGTTCTGTATACCAGGCTAAGGTGTTTTGGTTCCTCACCCCAAAGCCACATAGTTCAGAGGTGGCTGCCTGGGCTGTGTAGCAGCTGCTGAGCTGTCAGTGAAGGGTGACCTGTCTAACATCCCCTTGCATAAATATCTCCCTTCAAGTGGAAAGCTTAATTACATTGTGGTTGGACTATTATAACCTGCTCCGTATGTGTCTGCTTTGAAGAGTGCTCAGGAAAAACAGCCAGCTCAAAATGCAGCAGCCAGACTTTTGACCAGGTCGGTTATGTGTGAAGGACTCAAATTTTGATTGGGATGTAATTTGCAGCCTGACCCCTGTATTAAAGGTCCTTGCTTTGGCCCAATTGACTAGAAAGATTGGGAATTGCGTGTAAATGTCTACTGCAGCCGGGTTTCACCCAGGTGAGATTGTGGACAAAGGGTTTGGAAATCAAGCCTCGTGAGGAACGGTTGAGGGAGTTGGGGATGTTTGGCCTGGTGAAGAGGAGACAGAGAGAAGATGTGAAATCCATCTTCAAATATCTGAAGGATATGAAAGTTGGAGCAAGCTTGCTTTCTGCTGCTCCAAAGGGAAGGAGCTGAACCAATGGCTTCTGATCACAAGAAAGGAAATTCTGAACAAACATTAGGAAGAACTCTCTGATGGTAAGAGCTGTTTGAAGAAGAGTTTGAAGAGTTTGGATTTGAAATCCCGCTTTATCACTACCCGAAGGAGTCTCAAAGCGGCTAACATTCTCCTTTCCCTTCCTCCTCCACAACGAACACTCTGTGAGGTGAGTGGGGCTGAGAGACTTCAGAGAAGTGTGACTAGCCCAAGGTCACCCAGCAGCTGCATGTGGAGGAGCAGGGAATCGAACCCGGTTCACCAGATTACAAGTCCACTGCTCTTAACCACTACACCACACAGTTTGACTGTGGATCTAACTCCTCAGAAGGTGGTGGACTTCATTGGAGATGTTTAAACAGTGGTTGGATGGCCAGCTGTCTGAGATTCTTTGGCGGTGGTTACTGCATTGCAGAGGGTTGGACTAGACAACCCTTGTGAGGTACTTTCCAAGTCTAAAATTCTTTGATTCATGAATAACAGCAGTGTCTAAGGCATGTGGAATGTGAGCTTTTTCATCCTTGTTTAACAAACATTCCCAGACTTCTTCTGGGCCAAACTGAAACAGGCCCTGATCTACACAGCTCCGCTCCGCTGCATGGCATTCTGAGGATGCAATGGGGATGGGGAATTCTCATTCTTTCACTGTCATCACCACCAGAGAACAGATTTAAGGGAAAGTAGTGAATAATTTGAATCTCCATTATATGGAAAGCAGCTAATTTTGCATTAATTATGTTAGGGTACAATTAAGCATTTAATTTCCTAGCTATTAAAGCCTACATTATTTATTAATAATTATAGATCATTACCTGATAATGTTCATTTGGCAGCTTGGGGACTGAATAATTCATATACTCTGACAGGCTTTGTTTCCTCCATAAAAATTGCATCTAATCTTGCTCTCCTCCTGGGTGATCATTTATGTTGAAAGCCAAGGGGGACAAGGCCAGATTTTGGGCAGTTTATTGCTCCACATGGGAGAGAGACCCTGGCATACAATCTCACCTAGAGAGGCCTCTCCTCTCCCTCCTAGTCTCAATTGCAAGGCATGTGTGGCTAACTTGGGAAGTCACAGAATCATAGATCTATTGAGCTGGAAGGGAGCCAAAGGGTCATCCAAACCAGCCCCCTGCAATGCAAGTCCTGGCCGTTTGGGTAATTTTTTTGTCTGCAGTGCGGTGTGTAGAGATGGTATCTTGTGGGGAAGCAACAGGCAGGAGGAAAGGTGGAGCTTGCCCCTGTGATTGAGCCCATTCCTAGCCTGCTTGCCTTCTCAGCTTATATGTTGTGCTTATTTGTCCACAATATGAATTCAAAATATATTAAGGCTGTTTTTTAGGAAGGGGGCTTAAACTGTCCAAACAGCAAGAACACAATTAAAGCCAGCAATATCTGGAATAAAATAAGCATCCAAACCAGACTTCCTCAACCTTGGCCCTCCAGATGTTTTGAGACTACAATTCCCATCATCCCTGACCATTGGTCCTGCTAGCTAGGGATCATGGGAGTTGTAGGCCAAAAACATCTGGAGGGCCGAGGTTGAGGAAGCCTGATCCAAACGCTAATCTCCACTGCCATCACAGCCCAAAAAAATCAGTATTGTAGAGTTGGAAAAGGTTCAGACAAGGGCAACCCCAATGCTCACGGGAATATGGAGCAACTCCCCTATGAAGAACGGTTGCAGCGTTTGAGACTTTTTAATTTAGAAAAGGGTTGAGTAAGAGGTGACAGGATCAAAGTTAGCAAAATCATGCATGGTTCCAGGGACTGGCTGGATGAGGAAGAGTAGCGGAATCTGCCCAACCAAGGACTCCCGAGGGAAGATGCAGAGGAAGAGGATTTTGAACCCAGTGATTGGTAGCATGGGCATGGCGGGGACGGGACGGGACACAGGGGCGGTTGCCCCGGGTGCAAAATTTCAACACCTGGTGCTGCCTCAATACAGCTGTATGCTTCCGTTGCTGGGCTCCGTTGAAAATGGTGAACCAAGAAGGGACCTCTCAAGAGAGCCGGCACGGTGTAGTGGTTAAGAGCAGTGGACTCGTAATCTGGTGAACCGGGTTCGCTTCCCTGCTCCTCCACATGCAGCTGCTGGGTGACCTTGGGCCAGTCACACTTCTCTGAAGTCTCTCAGACCCACTCACCTCACAGAGTGTTTGTTGTGGGGGAGGAAGGGAAAGGAGATTGTTAGCCGCTTTGAGACTTGAATTATACTCAGAGTCGCAAAGTGATTTCATGCTCTTTATTCAGCTCATAGTGGTGAGGAGGAATGAATCCGAGTCCCCTCAAAGTATCTGCTTTATATACATTATTTACACAATGGCTGCACATGATTGGCTAATTCCGGAATTCTACTGTAAGCCAATCAGGTTGTGGATTCACTTCTATCTGGAGCATGATTGGGTGGTTCCTGCCAACCAATCATACTGCTGCCTTGTTCTAGGACCAATCAGACTGCTGCATTCTGAATCCTATTGTTCTAGGACCAATCAGACTGCTGCATTCTGAATCCTATTGTTCTAGGACCAATCAGACTGCTGCCTTTTGGATCCTATTGTTCTAGGACCAATCAGACTGCTGCCGTTTGGATCCTATTCAACTCAGTACATAACAAGACTCCTTAGGGTAGTGATAAAGCGGGATATCAAATCCAAACTCTTCTCAAGACAATGGAACGACTCTTCATTTCTGATCTCTGTCTCTGCCAATTCATACTCCATATATGTGAAATTAGGATTTATTTATTTTTGCCCTAACAAGCATCACTTTACACTTGTTTCCATGGAACTGCCTTTGCCATTTTACGACCCCTTTACTTGGTTTGGAGAGGCACTTTTGGAGTTCACAGCCATCTCTTTTTCTTTTAATGATTCTGAACAATTTTGTGCCATCAGCAAACTTGGTCACCTGCTTGTCCCTGCCTGCTACAGGGATAGCCAGACTTCAAGCTAACCTTGACACGGGAGCAGGGGGGGGGGGAGAGAGAGAATCGCCCCCCCAAGTCATTCCTTGGCACCCAATTGCTCAAGGCAGTTGGAAATGAATGCTCGGAGTCACGAAATGATCCCATAGACGTTTATGAGGGAGTTAGAAATTCAATCCGTGAAAATTACCGTACACAAAAATCATTTCCTACCATCAATGTCACAGGTTAGATTGAGTCATACTAGTTAAACTATGAAATGAAATAAGTCATTTTTAATCATAAGTACGGTTCAACGCATTCCTAGGCAAGAGCAGACAGAAATAGTCTCAGCAGCCTCGGCTGAAATGAGGCAGGAGGGGAAAAAATCGCCGATAAAATGCTGTCTTCCCAGCTATATTTTGCCCTGCCCTAGAGGCTACGTAGGGACGCGGGTGGCGCTGTGGGTTAAACCACAGAGCCTAGGACTTGCCGATCAGAAGGTCAGCAGTTCGAATCCCCGTGACGGGGTGAGCTTCCGTTGCTCGGTCCCTGCTCCTGCCCACCTAGCAGTTTGAAAGCACATCGAAGTGCAAGTAGATAAATAGGTACCGCTCTGGTGGGAAGGTAAACGGCGTTTCCGTGCACTGCTCTGGTTCACCAGAAGCGGCTTAGTCATGCTGGCCACATGACCCGGAAGCTGTACGCCGGCTCCCTCGGCCAATAAAGCGAGATGAGCACCGCAACCCCAGAGTCGTCCGCAACAGGACCTAATGGTCAGGGGTCCCTTTACCCTTTACCTTTACTGACTTGTGGCAGCTCCGCAGATGTGAGTAAGGAAGGATACTGTTAAATCAATATATCCTCTCCTAGTATCTATAACATTCCCACAGTCCTGAAGCTTCAGTGGGTGGCTCTGGGTCCTGGAAAGAAAAGAGGAGGAAATCTTCTATCCACTTTCGCTACACCATGCAAAATTATATATTCATCTGTCATTGTCAAGTGTGCGTGCAGGAGCCAGGCCCTGTGACCAATAGGACTTTGCAGGACTGGGGCCTTCCTAAGTTTGTTCTGAAGAGGCAAGGCGTGGCCTCACAGCACCTGGTGGCAAGAGCTGGAAGGGATATAAAGTCAGCATTTCCCTTAGACTCTGCCACAGCAACATGTTCCCTGCCTTACTGCATTTGGTTCCTTGACTCCTTGCTCCTTGATCCTCGGACCCTTGATTTCATGACTCCTTGCTTCTTGACTCCCAGCTCTCTGACCCTCGGACTCTTGGCTTCCTGGCTCCTGGCTTCCGGACTCCTGCTCCTCCTCCAACCCCGCCATCTTTCCCCCAGTCCCGATGTCCCCAGCCGGGACTTCGATCGCCCGTGAACCGGACCGTGACAGTCATGTCCTTTCTACCAGGTGACTTACAAACAAGCTGAAAGGCACAGGTCTCAATGCCAGTCCTTGGGGGACCCCACTTCCATTGGAGGTTTTGAAACAGAGGTTGGAAGACCATCTGTCAGGGATTTCTTAGCTGTGATTCCTGCATTGCAGGGGTTGGACTAGATGACCCTTGGACCCCTTCCACAGTTCTATGATTCTAACTCTTGGTTGGGACTAGAAGGGTCTGGCTTTTAAGGTTAATTATGCATGTATTTTTCAACTAGGCTTCATGTGGTGTAAATGATAAACAAACACTAAAAAATCTGTCTGTGCTGATGGCTACAAGCAGCAAAATGATCTTTCAAGATCAAATATTTATTTCAGAATCCCTGGAGCCTCCCCTCTCAGCATAAAAGCCGGCGAGCCATTTCTCCTAGGGAGGGGAACGCATTCATCTTTGACTGATTGGGATGTGCGTAAACAAATGAGCCTGGTCTACTCCATGGGGCAGCAAAGAAGGACGTGGTTCTGATAAGACCCCCAGATGCATAATTGAGAGGATTAGGAAACTGCCTTAGTAGCAGGGAATCATTTTGTTGCATCTCTTGACACGAATCAGCGAGGTGGAGGGCTCTGTATCCGCCTGAGCAATTTCTCTTGTAAACCTGACATCCTGCACAAGGCAACCTCTTGGTATCAGGGAACAGGGAGAGGCGAGGAGTCACCACAGCAGGCATGAAGATAAGTGAGGTTAACATGAATCAACAGTGTGATGCAGCAGCAGCAAAAAAAAAAAAGCTAATGCAATTCTAGGCTGCATCAATGAACATCTAGTGTCCAGATCAAGGGAAGACATTGCAGCATTCTATAAAGATTGGGCCAGACGCCACCTGGAATTCTATATTCGGTACTGGGCACCACAGTTAAAGAAGGATATTGTCAAGTTGGAAGGTGTGAAGAGGAGGGCAACCAAGAGGATCAAGGGCCTGGAATCTGAGCCTTATGACAAATGGTTGAGGATGGGTTGTGGATGGGAATTGTTCAGTCTGGAGAAGAGAAGAGGTGATTTGATAGCCATCTTCAAATATCAGAAGGGCTGTCTCATGGAAGGCAGAGCAAGTTTGTTTTCTGCTTCTTCAGTGGGGAGGACTCAAACCAATGTATTCAAACAACAAGGAAGGAGATTCCAGCTAAACATTTGGAAGAATTTTCTGATGGGAAGAGATCTGTTAGACAGTGGAACAGACAACCTTTGAAGAGGAGCTCGTATGGCCACCTATCAGCGATTCTTTAGTTGCGATTCCTGCATTGCAGGAAGTTGGACTAGATGACCGTTGGAGTCGCAGAATTGTAGAGTTGGAAAGGGACCCCAAAGTCATCTCACTATAAAACACACAATCTTTTGCATGGGTGTCCCTTTCCCATTAGGGACGCAGGTGGCGCTGTGGGTTAAACCACAGAGCCTAGGACTTGCCGATCAGAAGGTCAGCAGTTCGAATCCCCGCGACGGGGTGAGCTCCTGTTGCTCGGTCCCTGCTCCTGTCAGCCTAGCAGTTCGAAAGCATGTCAAAGTGCAAGTAGATAAATAGGTACCGCTCCAGCGGGAAGGTAAACAGTGTTTCCATGCGCTGCTCTGGTTTGCCAGAAGCAGCTTAGTCCTGCTGGCCACATGACCCGGAAGCTGTACGCCGGCTCCCTCGGCCAATAAAGTGAGATGAGCGCCCCAACCCCAGAGTCGGCCACGACTGGACCTAATGGTCAGGGGTCCTTTTACCTTTACCCTTTCCCATGACCCACTACTGCATGACTCTCACTTTTAAGCAATGATTGAAAAGTCCCCATGAATGGCAAATCTGATCTCCTGATGGGGAGAAGTTACCCTTTCAATTTGCTTTTCTTAGACAGAATTTTTTTTAGACACAACCCGTAAGAATGCATTATGTAAATGTTGGGTTGCATTTGAAATACCAAGTCTCCAGTTGGTGGCCAGCAGTATTCAGTTAAACTGTTTTGGGGGAGAAGAAAGTTTCTTAACATCCTGTACTAGAGGATTGCGAAATTCACTTCTGATTGGCTAGCTGGGTCACTCATTGGATAGAAGAAGTGGTCTGATGTGGGGCGGGAAATTCCATGCCACCCATATCTGATTGGTTGAGGAGTAGGCTGGCTGGAACATGGAGGCCAGCTCTGCCACCATAGATGTGCGGAGACTGTGAAGGACGCAGTGAGGGAAGAAGTCAGAAGCTGAGGAAGATGGAATATGGTCTAGAGGCAATTGAAGATAAAAATGTGAGAATAGCCTGCTGGATCAGGTCAGTGGTGCATCCTGTCCAGCATCGTGGCCAATCAGATGCTCCAATAGGAACACCTGAAGCATCTGCTAGAGCTGCCCTGTGTCTGGAATTTCCTGGACATAGCCTGGATTCGTCCTCTGAAAACAGTGCCCGGGCGGAATTTCTGAAAATTGGTTCAAATTTCCAGGAAAACCTAGCTGCTGCAGTTTCCAGAAACTGGTATTCAGCAGCTCTGTTGCCTCCAACTGTGGAGGCAGAGCCCAGCCATCCTGGCTAGTAGCCATCAATAGCCCTCTCCTCCATGAATTTGCCCAACCCATTTTTAAAGCCCTCTAAGCTGGTGGCCCTGCTCGGCATAGTTCATAGGTTCTCTGAGTTATTCAAGCCCCTTCTCCATGGCAAGGCAGTGATCCATGAAGGTGATGCTTTTGAATTCTGGTGCTGGAGGAGACTCTTGAGAGTCCCATGGACTGCAAGAAGATCAAACCTATCCATTCTTAAGGAAATCAGCCCTGAGTGCTCACTGGAAGGACAGATCGTGAAGCTGAGGCTCCAATACTTTGGCCACCTCATGAGAACAGAAGACTCCCTGGAAAAGAGCCTGATGTTGGGAAAGATGGAGGGCACAAGGAGAAGGGGACGACAGAGGGCGAGATGGTGGGACAGTGTTCTCGAAGCTACCAGCATGAGTTTGACCAAATTGCGGGAGGCAGTGGAAGACAGGAGTGCCTGGCGTGCTCTGGTCCAGGGGGTCACGAAGAGGTGGACACGACTAAACGACTAAACAACAAGCTGGTGGCCATCATCAATACCTCCTGCAGGAGTGAGTTCCAAAGTTTAACTATGTGCTGCATGAAGAAGATCTTCATTTTTCTGGTCCTGAATCTTTCAATATTCAGTTTCATTGCAGGTCCATGAGTTCTGGTGTTATCATCCTGATGTCCTCCCCAGGGCCATCTTTAGCAGATGCGGTGCTGGGGTGCAAATATCTGACCAGCACCCCCAAATTACCACGGATAGTGGGGGGTGGGCGAAGCTGTGCACTGCCAGCCATGGGGGGGGGCAACTCTCCCCCATGGCGCTGTGGGAGAGTGATCCCTGCAGAGGCTTGGGAGGGAAGCTGCACACCCGCCAGCCTTATGGTTCGCGGGGCACAGCTGGCAGGCGTGGAGGGAAAGGGGAGGCCGCTGGCAAAGCCGCGCAGCTCCCCCACTTGCTGGGGGCGCCCCTGAGAAGCCAGCACCCTGGCACGACGCACCACTAAGCCCTATGGGAAAGACGGCTCTGATCCTCCCTTCTCCAGCCCCAACGCAGGTGGGCTGCCTTGGAGACTGCCCTGAACAGCTGCAGCCACTCAGGCTGATGGTCTCAGCAGTGCCTAGTCCTGATGAAAATAACTTCCCAGAGACGACATCCTCTTAGAGGCAGCTGCTTTTACAAGGACTGAGGGCAAGGGGGCTGATGTTAACCAGTATCTCTCTGCACTCCCCACGACTGCCTCTTTCCTGCTTCCTCCTGGAAGCACACAAAAACTGAAACAGTCACCGTTCTCCCAGTTTTGCAGTGCCGTTCTCCAGCTAATGAATGGATACAGAAATGCATATATTCGTGTAGAGTGTGCATGAAAATACAGTATTCACATATTAGTGAAAATGGTGTATAAAATGCATTATACAGTGGTACCTCGGGTTACATATGCTTCAGGTTACATACGCTTCAGGTTACACACTCTGCTAACCCAGAAATAGTGCTTCAGGTTAAGAACTTTGCTTCAGGATAAGAACAAATATCGGGCTCCGGCGGCGCAGCAGCAGCAGGAGGCCCCATTAGCTAAAGTGGTGCTTCAGGTTAAGAACAGTTTCAGGTTAAGAACGGACCTCTGGAATGAATTAAGTACTTTTCCTGAGGTACCACTGTATTAGGGAGCATTGCATTAGAAATGGGTATGTTAGGAGAAAGGCTGATGAATCTTCATGAGGACTTATCGTATTTTTCGCTCTATAAGACGCACTTTTTCCCTCCTAAGAAGGGGAAATGTGTGTGCGTCTTATGGAGCGAATGCAGGCTGCACAGCTATCTCAGAAGCCAGAACAGTGAGAGGGATCGTTGCGCAGCGCTCCCTCTTGCTGTTCTAGCTTCTGGCTTAGCCCCTCAGTCCCTTCCCCCACCTGCTGGAAAAGCCCCCAAGAGCCGCACTCCTTTTAATGAGCCGTGCGGAGCGTGTGTGCAAAAAAGATGATGTGCCCACACAATTAGGGGAATATATATATTGCAATGCTCTCCCCCTGTCAGGGCACAGTGGAAGTGTCTCTCGGTGTTCTCTCTAGCAAATTTACATGCAAACTCTGTGAACTTCAGCTCCTATCATGTGCCTCTGTGTGGGCTGAACTTGCGTGAGTTGAATCCAAGCAAGGCGAAGAGCTGAGGAGCTCTTTTTGTGCTGGCTGTGCTTGGAAAGAGAAGAAAGCTTCTAAGCTCTTCGCCTTGCTTGGAGTGCAAGGCTCACTTAGTGCTCTGGTCCTGGACAAAATCAGGGAAGTCAGATGGCCCGGCAAGATCTTGCAGTGAACATCTCTAGCCGTACTGTACTTACAAGACAGAGGTACTGCCTTGGACATTTTCCAGTTGCTCAGAGCAGCTCTGGGGCTGCGCAGTAAGCCACAACAACAACAACATCTGTTTAAAATGCTTCTAGGAAGTGACCATATGGTCATAATATGTCGTTTCTTCCTGGGAAGTTGTATGGGGGCGGCGGGAATTGCTGCTGTGTCCCCCTCCTGGGGAGACATATTTCCCCCCATTCACTTATTATATAAATACTCCCTGGCCTCTGTTATAAACAAAAATCTTCCCTTTTCCCCCTTTATGGGGTATCCAAGAGCCCATATAGTCCTTATGTAGGTTCCCTATTGGTAGGAGAAAATAACAGAGGCCAACCAGAGAATATTGAGAAGCAAAGCAGCTAGTAAGCCTGATCTTTATTGATCTGTTGCAACAGGGTCCTCACTCACCACACGCAGGAGAGAGGAGGAACCCAGAACAAAAGTGTGCCTGCCCTTATATAGATGTTTTAAATTCCCTCCCTGGAGTCCAAGACCACCCCCAGATACATCATACCTACATCACAGAAAGGGCGGTCTACAGCAGAAATCTGAGTGCTTTGTTTACCTCCTGTCTGCCAGGTTACCTGTTTAATGGTCACTTGATTGGATTGCCTGGGGAGCCTGGCCAGTCTTTTTAATGATAAATACTTAGTTCCTGAGCCAGGTCACAGGCTCACACCCTATTCATATCTTAAGTGTGCCCTTAAGACGGGATTTGTGAAGGAAAAGACAATGGGGAGGCTTTTCCATTTTCCTTTGACCTTGCAGAGAAAACATTTGGTCAGTTTGGGAATCAAAAATGGCTTCAGGTCGGTTTTCCTGTGCTGATCTATGTACGTGCTTGGTTGGTACACTTATGAACATTTAACATATATCTAAGACCTCAAAATTCCTATCACACCACCTCAGAAGTAAAGCAAGCATCTTACCCATGGAAATTTGACCAAATTTCTCTCTCCCCTTTTAAAATTTCCAGATGCAATTTCTGTAGCACCAACATCTGGAGGGCACCAGGTTGGCAAAGACGGGAAGAGGCACCTCCAGTTCCCCCAGTCCTCAGTTCCTAAGCCTTGTGCTCCAAGCCTTGCTCTCTCTCCCTTCCTTCAGGACTCTGGTCCTTTTTCTGTTTTTTTTTGGTGGGGGGCAGGTTTAATAATTTAGACTTGGAATATATTCAGGAAAAATGTTTCTTCAATGGTTTTTTTCCAGGTCTGCTTAAGTAGAGTATGCAGAAGAAACAGGAGGGTGGAGTGGGGAGAAGCAGACCCAGATCCCTGCCTGATTATCACGGTTCTTTCCCTACCACCACCCACCAAGATTTTGTCACAGTTTGCTTTGGTGTGAGATAGTGAGGGTCTTTTATGCAGTCGCGAGACTGCAGGGGACCCGCCTCTCTCTGCCTTGCCTGCTGTGACTTGTGAATGGATACAGCCCAGATCATCGCGTTATAACAATTCTAAGGTCTCAAATATAAAATAAATGTTCATAAGTGTTATAAGAATTTAAGGTCTCAAATATATAAATTAAATGTTCATAAATTTACAATGCAAACACATATATAAGTATATAAACCACCTGTCTGAAATAGTACAGTCATAAAGGACGCCTGACCATTATGCCCAGTCGTGGCCGACTGTCAGGTTGCGGCGCTCATCTCGCTTTATTGGCCGAGGGAGCCGGCGTACAGCTTCCGGGTCATGTGGCCAGCATGACTAAGCCGCTTCTTGGGTTAAAGACGCTTCAGGTTAAATCTTTTCAGGTTGTGTCCCGCGGCGACCTAGAAGTAATGGAATGGAAACTTCTGGGTTTCGCCACTCACGCACGCGCAGACACTCTGAATGACGTCACGCGCATGCGCAGACGCGGCGAATCGCAACCCACAGACGCGGGTTGCGTTCTGCTCATGATGTGAATGGGGCTCCGGAACGGATCCCGTTCGCATCCAGAGGTACCACTGTACAGGAGAGCAATCCTGAAACCATTTTGACTCTCCCAATTTGACCTCAAATGTTTCTCTGCAAGGAGGAAGGAAACGGAAAGCCTCTCCATTGTCTTTTGCTTACCTGTCTTTAGGGCATCTTTGTGTATGAATAGGGTGAGCCTGTGATCTGGATTCACCATCACGAAAGAATGGTCGGGCTTTTCCCCTGTTTGTATAGTTAGGGTTGGTACAATACTTTTATTTCCATTCCCTGGATAATTCTACTCCTTTTCTGTTCTCTGCAGGAGGAGGAATTTTAGAAAGCAGGCGGGCTGTTTATCCATCTGCTTTACCTCCTGACAAGCACTTGTTTCTGAATTTGCCATTTGGGTCCTCAGTCATTGTGTTTTGGAGCCCCCTCCCATCTCCTGTTTCACTTTCTCTCTTTTCTTCATCTCACACAAAGCCTAAATGTCCTCTTAGGCGCACAGCTGCTGCTGCAGCACCTCTCTTCACTTGAATGGGGCTCCTCCACCTTTCAACCTTCCTATCTTGAGCTCTTTTCAGCTTTCCCGTCTCTTTTGAGGAGGCTTGAGCAGAGAGAAAACATCTGTTGGCAGCACCAAGGCTGTCCAACCCACATGACAACAGCACACCATGCAACAAATAGAGGGGAGGGAGGAATTTGTGTTCTGAGCTCGCTATGGTGTGTGTCTGTGAACTTACCTGCTAAGTTTGCATTCAACTCCTTCCCCAGCTTTGGTCTTTAGGTGACACCCAGGAAACTCCAGTACCTTCACAAATGGGTTCTTGAGTCCTTTTCAATTCTTAGGATCCTTTATCTGTGGGAATAGAAGATACGAGAGCATGTTTGGCCAAACCAGGCCCTTTCTCCAGATGATGGCTTTGGCTGACTAGTTCAGCACCGCAATTAGCATGACCAAAGAAGTTGCTTTGTGCCATAGAACACACGGGTGGACCTTTCCTCTCCACCCTCACCTAGCTGCTACATAGGAGAACAATGGCCAGTGTCACATGTGTGAGCCAAGATGGAACCACTGTATAGGAACATACACAAATAGGAAAAAAAACAGGGGTTCAGGCCAGCATACAAAGACACAATACGTGGCAAGCAAATGTATTTGTCACAATGTACCCGTTATTACGAGGCATAAAGTACCGTATTTTTCGCTCTATAGGACGGAAATCAATACCCCCCCCGTCCCAAAGAGCAGCAGAGTGCGCAGTCTGTCCGCTTCTCCCAGAGCTTCTCGGGGCTGCGGGGGAAGCCTGGGTCCCCCCCCAGCCCCAAAGAGCAAAGAAGCCAAGACAGTGAGCGGGATCCATCCCGCTTGCTGTCTTGGCTTCCTCTTTAGCCGTGCGCAACCTCTCCAGCCAGGAGAGGCTGCGCACAGCTTTGGCAGAAGCCAAGAAAGCGAGCGGGATCCATCCCGCTCGCTGTCTTGGCTTCGTTTTTAGCCACGGGGCTGGGGCGGGGGAAGCCCAGGCTTCCCCCAACCCCAGCCCCCAGAACAGGTCGGGGAGCAGCAGAAAGGTTGCACACAGCCTTGCCTCCGCTCCTGGAGCTTGCAGGGCTGGCGTGGGAAGCCCGGGTCCCCCCCCCCCAGCCCCAGGGACCACACATTCGCTCCATAAGACACATAGACATTTTCCCTTAGTTTTTAAGAGGAAAAAAAGTGTGTCTTATGCAGCGAAAAATACGGTACATGCAAGCGGTACTCCAGAATCATCAAAATAAATACAATTATTACAATTAACAATAAGTTTTCATTATCTCCAATAATTTTGTATGAGCCAAGATGGAAGCATACTGGAAGCTGGAGACACAGTTGAATAAACATACACAAATTTATTGGGTTAATATAGTGGATAGATAATATAAGGATGTATACAATTTTACAATATGCAGAGAACAATAGGAGTTGAGAAATCAGAGAGAGAAGCTGAGGGAAGTCCGGGGGGGAGGGTTTGTTGGGGAGGTGGGAGGGGAGAAAAGGGGGGGGATAATGAAGATGATTTGTATTCATGATTTGTTATGTTGAAATTGTTAATATATATATATATATTTTTAAAAAAGGAAGCTGGAGACACAGAGACCAGCTTGCTCTGTGCTGGATTCAAGGCTGCGACTAATGGGGAAGCAAGATCTTTTGGTGTGTTGGTGCTATGAGCCTCTCCATCTTATGCTCAGGTTGTATAAATGTGTAAATAAAACCATGTATCCTAAAGACACCACAGCCTCCACTGACCTTCATTCCAAGGAAAGTGAACCCTAGCAAGTGCCTGGGACCCCTGGATTCTCTCACTGCTCAGACACTGGGGTGGCGTGCGACCACTATTAAACCTTCCTGGCATTCATCATTGTAAATGGGCATCTCCAGCATCCGTCGGTATTTCCTGCTCAAAGTTTCCAAGCCGCCGTTCCAGGAAAGAAGGGTTATCCATCAAGAGAGTGTCCTCCTCCATCACCTTTCTTCAGTGGAAGGGTACACTGCAAGGCCTGTGTCACTGACTCTGAGAAATGTGCTAATCCTGCAGAGACCAAAAATCTATAGTCAGAGAGATGAAGGTCAGGAGAAGACAGAATGAAAACACACTCTGAGTCCTCCTCCTTTCTGTGCGACTGGCCTCCATTCTGAGGGACAGATGATCCCACTGACAGCTCCTTCAAGGTTCTGAACAGACCCTGTATATGCCAAGAACTAGTTAGCGCTGGGTTTTGGGAAGGAGGCGTGAAGGCTCTGATAGGGTCCTAGAGTCCTCCTATCTCCTTCCCAAAGTCTAGTTAATGCTTTCCCAGCTTTGGGAAGGAGGTAGGAGAGCTCTAGGACCCTGCCAGAGACTCACTCCTCCTTCCCAAAGCCTGGTGGCTCCCTTACCCAGCTTTGGGAAGGCACCAGGAGGGCTACAGGCATGGGCATCAAAATTTGGCCTCATACGGAGCGCCATATTACCAAGGTTCTCCCCAGGTTAAGATGTTGTGGTGTGGAATTCCCTTCTTCCATGCAACTCTGTGAAAGGGACGTTGCTTTCCCAGCTGCCCAGCTTGGTGTCTGCTCACCAAGATTGGAAGGACAAGAATATAAACCAAGCAGAGAGCAGCCTTGGGCTCATCATCATCACCACCATCAGTGCCAGGCCCAAATCTAACCAGCTACTGCCTCTTGATTCTTGCATTGCAGGGGGTTGAACCAGATGACATTTGAGCTCCTTTCCAACTCTACTGTTCTCTGCTTCTCTGCAGGCCTCCCCATGAGATGTCTCCTTTTTCCACAGGGGGGCAAACCTCACAAACTTCAGAGGTTCCAATCTGCTGCGATCTCTGGCACTGCTAATACAGAATTTCATGCTGAGGGAAAGAGTCATCTTCTGGATTTTGGAGGCTGAGACTGTCAGAGATTCAGCACCAACAGCCTGTGATTTTCTGGAGGCTGAGGCCCCACCGCCCTGCTTCCAGTAAACATCCTGAGATGTATCTCTGAAGCTTCCTGCAGGCCCAGAGAGCCATGAGGACGTTCACCCAGGGCTAACAGCCTCAAGGCCAGCTGCTGTGCTGTGGATGAAGCACAGCAGTAGACTCCCTCCGTTCTGGGGCTGCTGGTGGTCAGAAGAGGACACAATCCCAGCTGGGCCATTTGCTACAGCACATGATGCCTCTATCTGCCCTGTGAAGAAGGGCTGGTTCCTGGAAGATCTCAGGCCTTAGGTGGGACCCTGTTTGGCACCACACCTTCCTCCTCCCATAACACCCCTTCCAATTGTGGCCTCTTCCCCTTCAGTCCATCCTCTCCCTCCTGAAAACACACCCAGGAGGAAGCTTTATGGAACTGCAGACTGGCAGCAAGCATCACCCATAGGGTTCCCATGAGGTCCACTTGCAGCGCACAGTTTAACTATGGAACTCACTTTCACAGGAGGCAGTGATGGCCACCAACCTAGATGGCTTTAAAAGAGGATGAGCCAAATTCACAAATGAAAGGGCTCTCAATGGCTGGTAGCCACGATGGCTCTGCTCTGCTGCCACAGTGGGAGGCAACAATACTTCCAAATACCACCCGCTGCAAGCCACAGAAGGTGAGAGTACCCTTTTCTCAGGTCCTGTTTGGAGATTTCCTGTTGTGGCATCTGGTTGGACACTGTAAGAAGAGGATCATTGAATCATAGAACTGTAGATCTGGAGGGGACCACAAGGGCCGTCGAGTGCAACCCCCTGCAATTCAGGAATGTTTTGCCCAATGTGGGGCTTGAACCCCTGATATTAAGAGTCTCATGCTCTACTGGTTGAACTATCCCTGCAGTAGATGCTGAAGTAGATGGACCACTGACCTTATCCAGCAAGCTCTTCTTACACTCTTAGGATGTTTTGTCCCACAGAATTTTGTTTTCAGGACAGAACTTGTAAACATTGTTTTTATCGTCCTGTAAAACATCTCCCCTTTGGGCCAGTATCACGAATACATGATTGTCCTCCTCCTCCTTCTTTTTTTAAATAAGTTTTTTTATTGAAATTTTCAACGTAATAATTTATCCAACACATATCATCCTCAATATTTTATTCCCCCCCTATTTCCCCCCCTCCCCAGAAAAAAAAGAAAAAATCCAGAGACTTCCCACTTCTCCTCTACCTGGTTTTTCAGCACATGTTAATCTCTGCATATTATTAAATTGTAAAGATCCAGTGGGACGTGGGTGGCGCTGTGGGTTAAACCACAGAGCCTAGGACTTGCTGATCAGAAGGCCAGCGGTTCGAATCCCAGCTCCAGTTGCTCGGTCCCTAGCAGTTCAAAAGCACATCAAAGTGCAAGTAGATAAATAGGTACCACTCCGGTGGGAACGGCGTTTCCGTGCGCTGCTCTGGTTTGCCAGAAGCGGCTTAGTCATGCTGGCCACATCACTCGGAAGCTGTTCGCCGGCTCCCTCGGCCAATAAAGCGAGATGAGCACCGCAACCCCAGAGTCGGCCACGACTGGACCTAATGGTCAGGGGTCCCTTTACCTAAAGATCCTTAGTTTATCTATCTGTATGTTACCCATAATAAATCTGTGTATGTTTATTTAAAATCTGCCAAGGAGTCCAGTTCATTTTGTTGTTTCTTTAAGTACTTTAGAAAAGGTTCCCATTCTTCTTTAAAGTCACAGTTGTCCTTATCACGTAGTTTATGTGTTAGTTTCGCCATTTCCGCATAGTCCATCAGTTTCTCTTGCCACAGTTCTTTGGTTGGGATTTCTTCATTCTTCCATCCCTGTGCTATTAAGACTCTTGCTTCTGTTGTCGCATACATGAAAATGTTCTTCAGTTTCCTTGGCAGGTCTTTTCCTACAATCCCTAGCAAAAAGGCTTCAGGTTTTTTTACAAATGTTAATTGGAACATTTTCTTCAACTCATTATATATCATTTCCCAGAATTTTTTAATTTTACTACAATCCCACCACATATGGTGAAAAGTCCCTTCTTTTTCCTTACATTTCCAACATATATTTGAACTGGTTTTATACATTCTTCCTATCTGCACTGGTGTTATATGGCTCTTCTTACATTCTTAGGATGTCCCACAGAACTTTGTATTCAGAACAGAACTTGTAAACATTGTTTTTATCGTCCTGAAAAACATCTCCCCAGTATCTCATCCTCCTTGCAGAAATCGTTTATACATGTTGTTGTTGTTGTTGTTGTTGTTTAGTCGTGTCTGACTCTTCGTGACCCCATGGACCAGAGCACGCCAGGCCCTCCTGTCTTTCACTGCCTCCCGCAGTTTGGTCAAACTCATGCTGGTAGCTTCAAGAACACTGTCCAACCATTTCGTCCTCTTCGTTCCCTTCTCCTTGTGCCCTCCATCTTTCCCAGCACCAGGGTCTTTTCCAGGGAGTCTTCTCTTCTCATGAGGTGGCCAATGATTGTCCTTCTCAATTTCCCTCACTTGGCATCAGTGATGTCCTCATGCACTCAACTCTGAATGGTTCTGTGGCACAGTAGGTTGATCAATAGTAGAGCAGACTCCCTCGAAAGGTGGTGGACTCTCCTTCACTGGAGGTTTTTAAACAGAGGTTGGGTGGCCATCTGTCCGGGATTCTTTAGCTGTGGTTCCTGCATGGCAAGGGGGTTGCACTAGATGACCTACAGGTCCCTTCCAACTCTACACTTCTGAAATTCTATGAGACGGCATCTCCCCGCTTGCCTCCTTGTAGGTGGTCCTCTATGTGAATAAAGCCAGGAAGAAGAAGAAACAGTCAAGGGAGTCAGGCCCATGCAGAGCTTGTCTGAGGCCCCTCGGGTGGGAGTCCTGTTAGAATAAAGTTACAAACTCAAAAAAGCAGTTAGTCCCTGGCAGGGCCCCCTAGCTGCCTTAGCCCTCCGAGACCCATGGCAAGTGTACCCAGCCAGCCCCACCTCTGCACAGGGGCAGGGGAGATCATTCCAGAGAAGCAGCATTGGGCCAGGGAGTAGGGAGATGCATAAAGGTAAAGGGACCCCTGACCATTAGGTCCAGTCGTGGCCGACTCTGGGGTTGCGGCGCTCATCTTGCTTTATTGGCTGAGGGAGCCGGCGTACAGCTTCCGGGTCATGTGGCCAGCATGACTAAGCCACTTCTGGTGAACCAGAGTAGTGCACGGAAACACTGTTTACCTTCCTGCCGGAGTGGTACCTATTTATCTACTTGCACTTTGACGTGCTTTCAAACTGTTAGGTTGGCAGGAGCAGGGACCAAGCAACCGGAGCTCACCCCGTCACGGAGATTTGAACTGCCAACCTTCTGATCAGCAAGTCCTAGGCTTTGTGGTTTAACCCACAGCGCCACCCACATTCCTAAGGCTTTTTAAGCATAGGGCTTTTTAAAAGACACAGAAACAGAGAGTGAAGCTCTACACAATCCAAGTGTTTTCTGAATGGGGATCTCTGCCCCACTGCTCCTAAACCCAAACTGGAGGATATTTGGTCCTGCTCTACTTGGGAGAACATGCTCATAAGAAGCTCCCTTATGCTGAGTTAGGCCCATTGGTCCATGTAGCTCAGGATTGTCTACTCTGACTGGCAGCTGCTCTCTGGGGTTTCAGGCAGCCCTAACCTGGAGGTGCCAGTGGGACTTTTCTTACTCATGCACCCTGTTATGTACTGAAGTTCTCACCCTGGGCCAGCAGGGGGATACTGTAGATAGTTATGCAAATAAGGGATTGAAAGTGACGTTCAGTGATTGGATAGTTTTAGAAAGTTGTTACAGTAACGTTGTACTGGAGCTCTATATAAGCAGGCTGACTGAACCCTTCAGTTCAGTTCTGGCCTGGCCTGTGAATAAACAAGAGCTGTTTGAAGAATCGCTGTGTCGTCTGATATGTTCGCCCACAACTTAACACACCCCTTTTCAACAAGACTCAGCTCTGAAATCCAAGAACTGGGTTCAAAACCCATTTGCCATTCTGTGCGCGAAAAGCCCCATGGAAGGATGCCTTGCTTTCCCTAACCAGCCTCTAATAAATTGATCACGATTTCTAAGGGAAAGAAGCTTCCGTTTCCTCCTCCCTAGACACATCTGCAGGATTTTGATGTGCCTGTTTCCAGGGTAGACCTGACAGGGTGGCAGCTACCTTCAGCAGATTGCCCATCCAGCTGTTGGCACAGCAGGACACAGCTTCAGCTGGGATTTGGCTAGGCTGCTTAATCCATGCTGTCAACTGCATTGGTCACATTTTTCGCTAGGCAGTTCTGTGAGGCCAGCCCCACAGGGGACGGTGGCCTGTCTCCTCTCTCCTGCTGCAAAGGTGGGACAGCATACCAATGACTGTTCTGTGGGCCCAAGTGCCCCTGCCTTCAGAAGAGTGAAGCCCGTTGTGTCTTGCCAGGGCAGACCTTGCGGCGGGCGGTGGTGCCATTTCAGTCCCGTGATGCACAAGGGAGTACGAGCTGGAGGAGCAGCCATCGTCTGCAATCATCATCAAGGCTGCGTCCTCCGCGAGCTTCAGCCAGTCCAAAAATAGCCATCGATAAGATGTGCAGCCTCCATGGAGAGGAGGTGGACAAGGCGTCCGAGCAGATCCGGTGGCTGGACTTGCGGGAGGCCACAACAAATGAACAACAGCAGGAGGAGCCGAATGGATGAATCTGAAGGATCTTCTCCAACTGGAACAATCAAATGCAAGTTTGGATTGACTTCTGCTGCTCTGTGTGTAGGCATCAGCCTACAAGCCAGGTGTGAGTGATCAATGCATGAAGTTAAGAAAACCAGAAGTGCTCTGTGTCCGTACACCCGTTTAAAGCCCACGTCTTCAGCGCCTGCATGGGCTGGGTGTCGGGAGCCCTCTCCCCTCTGATGGCTGCGTAAAGAATGGCTTTCTTTTGTCTGTCTTGAATCTTCCTACTTTCAGCTTCACTGGATGTGCACGAGGGCGGGGGGGGGGACTTTTCTTTGTTCACTTCCTCCATGTCATACATACGGTATTTTATCAACATCTATCACAGGGGCCAGCAACCTTTTTCAGCCGTGGGCCGGTCCACCGTCCCTCAGACCATGTGGTGGGCTGGACTATATATATATATATATATTTTTTTGGGGGGGGAATGAATGAATTCCCATGCCCCACAAATAACCCAGAGATGCATTTTTAAATAAAAACACACATTCTCCTCATGTACAAACACGCTGATTCCCAGACTGTCCGCGGGCCGGATTTAGAAGGCGATTGGGCCAGGTCCAGCCCCTGTCCCTTTGTTTGCTTACCTATGCCCTAAGCCAGGGGTCAGCAAACTTTTTCAGCAGAGGGTCAGTCCACTGTCCCTCAGACCATGTGGTGGGCTGGACTATATTTTGGGGGGGAAAATGAACGAATTCCTATGCCCCACAAATAACCCAGAGATGCATTTTAAATAAAAGGACACATTTTACTCATGTAAAAACACGCTGATTCCCAGACTGTCCGCAGGCTAGATTTAGAAGGCGACTGGGCCAGGTCCAGCCCCTGTCCCTTTGTTTGCTTACCTATGCCCTAAGCCAGGGGTCAGCAAACTTTTTCAGCAGAGGGTCAGTCCACTGTCCCTCAGACCATGTGGTGGGCTGGACTATATTTTGGGGGGGAAAATGAACGAATTCCTATGCCCCACAAATAACCCAGAGATGCATTTTAAATAAAAGGACACATTTTACTCATGTAAAAACACGCTGATTCCCAGACTGTCCGCAGGCTAGATTTAGAAGGCGACTGGGCCAGATCCAGCCCCCATCCCTTAGTTTGCCTACCCATGCCCTAAGCCAGGGGTCAGCAAACTTTTTCAGCAGAGGGCCGGTCCACTGTCTCTCAGACCATGTGGTGGGCCGGACTATTTTTTTGGGGGGGGGGGAATGAACAAATTCCTATGCCCCACAAATAACCCAGAGATGCATTTTAAATAAAAGGGCACATTCTACTCATGTAAAAACACGCTGATTCCCGGACCATCCACGGGCCGGATTGAGAAGGCGATTGGGCCGCATCCGGCCCCCAGGCCTTAGGTTGCCTACCCCTGATCTATCATGTCACCTCCTCTCTCTCTCTTCCCTTGCCCCACACCCAGCCCCACTCCACTGCCAACTGCAAAAAGAATTGCTGCTCCTGCTGGGAAGCTGAGTCTAGCAGTGTGAATGGGAGCTTTTCCCTGATGCAAAACAGGCTGCTGAGGAGAAGGGGGCGGGGGCTGTCAACCTTGCAGCATGAGGAGAGCAATTTCCCTGCAAGTCACAGCTGTGTTATTTACCAGTCAGTGTAAAGATGAGAAAGGAGTCAAAAGGTGAACCCCGTTTCAGGTGCATCTCTGAGTGATCGCGAGTCCGCTGGGGATTTCTGCGAAGTAGGATGTATGGTGAAACATTAATAATTAAGGGTTTTGATGGAGTCAGGGAGATTAATGTTCTTCTGAAAGCTTCAGATCAATGTCAGGGGGCGGGAGGGGGGAAGCAGAAGACATACATAATTAAAAAAACAAAATACAATAACTCTGAAACCTTGCTTGGCACATTTGCACTGGATCTTTAAACATGATCTCCCAAAATATATTCCATAACAGTGATTCATTTAGCATCATTAATAGCTAATTTCTCAAAGTCAGGCAAAATGTAGGACTGCAAAATGGCAGTGAACTCATGGCTACATCTGGCCAGATGTTGGAGGGATGTTCCTCACCTTGTTCTTCCCTGTGCTGCTGAGGGAAAGGCTATCAACAGGTGGCATGATAGAAGTTTATAACCTGAGAGGTTAACAAACACAACACACACACAGCGATTACAAGAACTGATGACTTCCTGGAGACACATTTTCAGTTCTACAAATTTATTAATAAAGGGCCTCCTGTGCTTGGGCCTCTGAGGTTACCAAAATCCTCCTTGGAAAATCTCACTGGATGGTGTTTCTGGCAAATTTCTCATGCTCTATACATGAGAGGGAGGTGGAAAGAAGTTATTGAAGCTGCTCTATTATTGCTCTGTGGGATTGAAGTTTTCACAGTGAAGCGTTATTTTGTTGAGATGCAGGTTAAGAACATAGCAACAGAAGAGACCCTGCTGGATCAGCCAAATGGGGACCATCTGGTCCAGCATCCTATTCTCATGGAAGCCAGCCAGGTCCTATACGAGCAGGATTTGAGCACCAGAGCAGCCGTCTCCCCTCTTGCAATTCCCAGCGACTGGTATTCAGAAGCATTGCTGCCACTTGACACTAGAGGAAAAGAAGAGGCAGCAAGGCTAGGAGCCTCCAACAGCCCTGGCCTCCTCCATGAATGCCTCTTTTAATGCCATAGTGTGGGATGTGGAACACAGAGCAGTCAAGTACAACATCCCTAGAGTGGACATAAAAAGGGGATGTCTGGACCAGCCAGTCGGAACTTCCTGTTTCCTCCTAGGCTGGGACAGACTTCCTCTAAATGTGGCCAGAGGTGGGCATGGCCTCACCTGTGCAGGTAACAAAATACCTCAGCAGAGGCCTCCATCTCTCTCTCTGACTACATTCGTCGAAGAAGCAACATCTGCTTAGCCTAATAGGACAAAGGAGCTATCTCCTTATGGGATAGTTTCCAGGGGTATATTACTTTTGTAACTTAAGTCTGCCTTCTGGGATGTATTTGTGAACAGAATGTGAGTGAGTAAACTCTTTTATACCTTTATAGAAGACTGTGTCGTGTCTATTTCTTTTATGAGGGACTAAAGGGGAAATTAAGGACGCGGGGGGTGCTGTGGATTAAACCACAGAGCCTAGGACTTGCCGATCAGAAGGTTGGGGGTTCGAATCCCCGTAACAGGGTGAGCTCCCATTGCTCAGTCCCTGCTTCTGCCAACCTAGCAGTTCAAAAGCATGTCAAAGTGCAAGTAGATAAATAGGTACCACTACAGCGGTACCACTACGGCGTTTCCATGTGCTGCTCTGGTTTGCCAGAAGCAGCTTAGTCATGCTGGCCACATGACCCGGAAGCTGTACGCCGGCTCCCTTGGCCAATAAAGCGAGATGAGCGCCGCAACCCCAGAGTCGGTCACGACTGGACCTAATGGTCAGGGGTCCCTTTACCTTTAGCTTAAAGGATAAATTACCAAAGAAACTTATTTTAGAGGCTTTAGCGAGCCTGAGCAAACGCATCCGCTGTGCAAGTTTAAAAGGGGGAATGTTACTCTGCTAAACTGTAGAACTTGTTAACACAAGTTGGAAAGGATATAACCAAACAATACATCCTCTCCTGCATCCCTGAACATTCCTTCACATATGGGCTGGTGGCTGCGTGAAGAGGGGCTTTCTTTCATCTGTCATGCATCTCCCCACGCTTGGATTCACGGGATGCCCACAAGTTTTAGTGCTAAGACAGAGGGAGGAAAAATTTTGTCTGCGCACTTTCTCCATGCCAGAGCTTTCCAAACTTTTTGGGACATGCATCATTTTGTGACACAGTAATTCAGTTTTGCATCATTTTGTGACACAGAAATTCAGTTTTACTAGCAAACCAGAGGTTAAACTAACCCCTTTCCAGCCCCAGGAGGAGCATGGGAAGTGTTTGTGCGACACACCTACACCAGGCCTCCTCAACCTCAGCCCTCCAGATGTTTTGAGACTACAATTCCCATCATCTCTGACCACTGGTCCTGCTAGCTAGGGATGATGGGAGTTGTAGTCCCAACACATCTGGAGGGCCGAGGTTGAGGAAGCCTGACCTACACACTGCAGCCAACACACTTAACGTGTCGTGACACACGGTTTGGAAAGCTCTGCTCTATGCCTTGACTAATTTTATAGCATTTAATTTCATAGCACATAATTTTTCAGTAATTGGTTAAGTATAACAGCGTAAGAACACTTGCAAGATGCAGAAGAAACCCTCACTGCATTCTGGTCCATTGGCCCACCTAGGTCAGTTGGGCCTCAGTCCCAGAAGGTCTTCCTTAGCCTTGCTAGTCCTTTGAGCTGGAGTTTTCAGCTGCTGGTGGTGGAGCATTCTGCATCCAGAGCATGTGCTCTGGCAGTGAGCTATGCGTTCCCTCTAATTGAGCACCAAATAGGTTTTAGGTTTAAAGTGAGCCAGGAGGAAAAAGAGGCAGGGGAGCATTTTCTGTTGGTCAACTTTGCTGCTATTCATGCATTGATAAATCTATGAGGCTCAGCGCTCAGGAATTCAATACAAGCAAGGTGGGTCTGGCTGCCAGAATACAAAACTGCCGGCTCCTGCTCAGAGAGTAAATTACAAGGAAGAGAAAACAGTTTTATGTGCATGCCGGTACTTTAATTTTCTGGGGGGATCAGACGGGGACATTCCTGACTCCAGACTAATCTCTCCAATAATATTATGCAAATACATGAGTCTGCATTTGGTCTTCTCAGTACTGGTGGTTACGTATGGGAAAGCAATTTATGGAGATATATACTCCGACTATTTGCAGATGAGAAAATAAAGTCGTGTACCACCAGATAACTCTGCTAGCTATTCCCTACTAGCCACAACGACTTGGCTCTGCCCCCACAGCTGGAAGAAGCTATGCCTCTGAATATCAGTTGCTGGAAACTGCAGGAGGGCAGAGTGCTCTGGTGCTCATGTCCTGCTTGTGGGTTTTCCACAGGCTGGTTGGCTTCTGTGAGAAATCTGCTCCACTTCCCAGTGGGGAGGAGTTGCAGTGGACCGCATGGCCACCCACTCCCCACCGGGGGCTGGGGACTTTGTCCCCCGTTGCCTGGGGGATCCCGGCCACGTCAGACCCTGGCCAACCAACCCGCTGGCTGGGGGTGCGTGGCCAGGGCTGTTTAAACGGAGGAGCGAGCCAGAGGACTTTCTCTTTGGCTCACTTCCTCAATCACCTGCCCCCCTCCCTATTTTGCAGGTTAGGCAATGGCCTTGCTATGGACTTTGGTTGGTCACCTTGGTTGTCCGAGGGGCCTGGTAGGAATTTTTCCACTTGGCAAATTGACACTGGCCACTTGGTTTTCGCCTACCTCGTAGCAATCGTCACAACTTTGTTAGGGTTGCGGTTAGGCATTGTTTGACCTTGTGTGAGGGAGGGGATGTGTGGCCATCACCTGCCCCTCCGTGCTTAAGGGTATTCTGTTAAAGGAATCCGGGGGTGTTGATCTAGTCAGAAGCCCGGCTAGGGGGCTAAGGCCTTGACACGACCCCGACGGGAACACCAGGGGGAGCTTGAGTTGGTTCGCATCGACAGGGTTCCCCCTCCCGGTGGCTTACCCTTACTGGGACTTCCTGCATAATGGGCAGGAGTCAGATATAGGAGGGTCCAATCAATGCATAAGCCAATACCGCTCACATTCTGTAATTTCAATAAAGTTGTGACCAAAATTTGCCCAGTAACATAAACCTAATATCCGTGTCCTTATGTGAGTTATTTCCAATGAGGGGGTGGCTGCGGGGTCTCGGCACGCAACAGGAGGCTGGCTTAGATGGGCCATTGGCCTGATCCAGCAGGCTCTTCTAATGTTTCTTACATGCAACAACCTGCCCATCTTTTGCAGCACTGGAGAAACACCTGAACGTAGCTACCTCCATAGGTTGCAAAGGTTAATGTGCTGGAGCAAAAGTTCCTCTGTGTCTGCAAGGGAACCAGGTGGATCAGCTGCTTCTAAAGGGAGAGGGGGCGCTTGCCATGTAGCGAGTTTTCTCCTTGAGAAATCTTAAACTGTTCAGTCTTAGCCTCCCCCTTAGTCTTGTTCACCCCCCACTTGTGGGATGTAATCCACTGGGAGCAGTCAAGTACAACATTCCTTGTTTTCCTAGAGTGGACATGCAAGGCGGTGTTGGTCCAGCCTGTCAAACTTCCTGTTCCTCCTGGCCTGGAGCATCCTTCCTTGTATGTGACTAGAGGTGGGCGTGACCTTTCCAGACCTGGTAAAAGGCCAAGGCATGCTGTCACTCTCCCTCTTTCTCCATCTTCCTTTCGTCCTGCAAACTTCCTGGAATGAACTGCTGGCTGCCAGCCAAGCAGTCCCCCAGGTCATCTCCCTTATGGAGTAAACCTGTTTTTATACATTCGTAACTTTAAGCCTCAAGCCTGCCTTCCGGGATCACACTGTGCTCCTTATTCGTCCTTATTTATTTATTTACGGCTATTAGCCCATAAACACACTGTGCTCTGCCTGACCATGAGTCAACTGTCTTTTTATTGCTTATGAATAAGACTGTGGTGTCTTTATTCTTTTAGGAGGGATTTGAGTCTTACTAGGAAAATATTAGAACACATTTCAATCTGGACAAGTCAGATTGAACTGCTTATTCTCTTAAGAAACCCACACGAGTTTCCAGCTACAGTCATACCTTGGGTTGAAGTAGCTTCGGGTTAAGCATTTTTGGGTTGCGCTTTGTTGCAACCCGGAAGTAACGGAGTGCGTTTTGCCACTCGCGCATGCGCAGATGCTCAAAATGATGTCACGCGCATGCGCGGAAGTGGCAAATCGTGGCCCGCGCAGACGTGTGGACGCGGGTTGCATTTGCTTCAGGATGCGAATGGGGCTCCGGAACGGATCCCGTTAGCATCCAGAGGTACCACTGTAGTTTTCTGCTGTGTAAAGGGGAATGCAGTCTGCTAAGTAAAGGAACTTCCCAGTGCAAGTTAAAGGTAAAGGTAAAGTGACCCATGACCATTAGGTTCAGTCGTGGCCGACTCTGGTGTTGCGGTGCTCATCTTGCTTTATTGGCCGAGGAAGCCAGCGTACAGCTTCCAGGTCATGTGGCCAGCAGGACTAAGCCGCTTCTGGCGAACCAGAGCAGCGCACGGAAACGCCGTTCACCTTTCCGCAGGAGTGTTACCTATTTATCTACTTGCACTTTGAGGTGCTTTTGAACTGCTGGGTTGGCAGGAGCAGGGACCGGGCAACGGGAGCTCACCCCGTCGCGGGGATTCGAACCGCCGACCTTCTGATCGGCAAGCCCTAGGCTCTGTGGTTTAACCCACAGCGCCACCCATGTCCCGTTAGTTAGGAAGGATATTAATAAACAATATATCCTCTCCTGCCACCCTGAACATTCCCACACCACTGGCAATGAGCAATGCCTCTTGACAGGGGACCTTTCCAACTCCACCTGGAGATGCCATCAAAGATGGAACCTGGGACCTTCTGCATCTACCATCTGCCCTTCTCCCCCACCCATTTCCCTCCATCACTAGCCTGCAATGGCCTCTAGGGGGTAGTTTTTCTTTTTTTAACAGCCCGGGCAAAAATCTTGCTCCCTGTCATCTGCAAGCAAACAGCTCAGCTGTGTTATGGTGCAACAATCCAAATGATAAGGGATTGAGGGGAGAGAAGGAGCAGGAAGAATTGGGCTGAGTTTCAGGTGGAAGTACCTTGCAAGTTGTGCAAGAAGGGGGCCCTCTTCCCCCCCCCCCAGCTTCACATCCTCTGGGTGACCCACATTGCTGCTTGTCGTTCTTATTCCTGGTGAGTCTTCTGCAGAGGAGAAAGACTCTCGTTGCTCTTTTAGCCGCCGCCAGACGGATGACAATGAAGCAGCAGCAATCAGGCCTCAATTATAACCCCTGGCACAGACTGCAGCCTCTTTGCGGCATGCAGGACGCACGGCAAAGGCTGCCCGCTGGAACCTCTGATGCTAGCATCCTTCGCCCGGGGCCCAGCAATTTTCCACTTCACTTGCACTAGCCTAATTGCTTGCATTTCCTAATTGTCGAGTAATTGTGAGGATGTTCCTAATTTGCCAAGAGCTCCTTCCGGAGAGATTTCCTCCGTTCTAGCAAGCGCTACACTGCACCCACCTGGCCTGGCTGTGGGGTTCCAACAAGAGGATGCTTTTGCAACTAAAAGTTTTCTATTGGCTGGTGGGTGGCTGAAGGTGGGCAGGTGGCAAACAGGGGAAGAGTAGCCTAGGCCAACAGCTGGTGTGTGTGTGTGTGCATGTGTGTGTCAGGATGTGCACATCTTTTGTCTTCATTAAAGGTAAAGGGACCCCTGACCATTAGGTCCAGTCGTGGCCGACTCTGGGGTTGCGGCGCTCATCTCGCTTTACTGGCCAAGGGAGCCGGCATACAGTTTCCAGGTCATGTGGCCAGCATGACTAAGTCACTTCTGGCGAACCAGAGCAGCGCATGGAAATGCTGTTTACCTTCCCACTGGAGGGGTACCTATTTATCTACTTGCACTTTGACGTGCTTTCGAACTGCTAGGTTGGCAGGAGCAGGGACCGAGCAACGGGAGCTCACCCCGTCGCGGGGATTCGAACCGCTGACCTTCTGATCGGCAAGTCCTAGGCTCTGTGGTTTAACCCACAGCGCCAACTGCGTCCCTTTTTGTCTTCAATACACACACACACACACACACACTGCTATCAATCTGCCCAATGCCTTAGCTGTGGCAATCAAGTTCACAAGACCCCATTCCTACAGCCCCTGCTCACACGGGAGATCTTAAATGGGCTCAGTGGAAGATGATTGATTGATGATTGAGTTTACTTATATGCCGCTTTCCCACAATGTGCTGTGCCCAAAGCAGCTCACAGCAACCATTCACAAACATCAAAACACTGAAAATGCAAACATACGAAATACAGAACATGTGAGTAAATTCAAATGACAAAAATGAACAATTCAACAAATGCAGAATAAATCAGTATTGCCAATAAAAAACCTCCCCCCAAACCCTGCCAAATCCATGTTTAAGTAGATAAATAGAAAGCAAAACAAGAGTTAGCCAACAACAATGCTTCTGGCACTGGTCTTGCTGCACTCTGAAGAGACTGGCTTAAATATCGTTTAGAGGGGAGGAATAGATGGCACACAGCTGATCTACTTAGAATATTTTAAAACAGGGTCTTGCTAACACATTAGACTGATTTCATATGGATTTATTAAAGCAGAAATACACACCCAGTTTCAAATACAAAACTGGTACAAGGCATCTCTTTTCTGCCTTGTGCTGTTATTCATATCATGAAAGGCAAGTCCAGCTTCTCCTCTGTGTTGCCAAAGTAGATGTAGCCATGTTGGATGCTCAAGTCTTAGGGGTTTGGGAAGGAGAGAGGATGATGAGCTGGAACATGTGCTGAGGTGGGTAACCAGGATGAATATTGGCCCTTGGAAGTCCCCTCAAACTGTACAACCCTATGATTTTATGATTCTATATCCTGTTCAAAGATATAACCATTTAAAAAAACAAGCATGATCCCAGAAGTTGGCACTGCAAAGGCAGCTCTCCCTGGCCATCAACCACTCCCTGGCCATCATTATTGCATCCTTGCCAATGCTAACAGTGAATATGGCCGGTGTTATGTACTGAGCTGAATCTTAGAACAATAGGATCCAGAATGCAGCAGTCTGATTGGTCCGCAGGAGCCACCCAATCCAGCTCTAGGTGGAAGTAAATCAGCAACCTGATTGGCTTGCAGGAGCAGCCAATCAGACTCCTGGATGAAGTGAATCATCAACCTGATTGGTCTGCAGGAGCAGCCAATCAGGTTTCTGCAGGAGGTGAGTCTGCAATCTGATTGGCCTACAGGAGCAGCCCGGAATTAGCCAATCACGCGGGGCTCATTGTGTAAATAATGTATATATAGCTAGACGTTTTGGGGAAAGTTTCATTCATTGCTACTATGAGCTGAATAAAGAGCATGAAATTGACACTCGACTCTGAGTATATTTCAGCCAGTGTGGGTATGGGGTTGTGGTGGTGAGAGGCAACATCAAAGCTGCAAGTTGTGTGACTGAGTGGAGGGGCTCAGGGCATTGGGGACTTTGTGTCTCCTTTGCTATCCTGTAGGGTACCTCACCCCCAACACACACACACAGTGCCCCTTGATCAGCATTGTCCCTCCCCTTTGCAGTAGAAGATTTGTAGTCGATTCTGAAAAATGCAGGAAATGTTCTGGTGACTGAGCTCACATGCTGGAGGACTTACCCCAAATCTTCTAATTAATAGTCAGGATTAGCAGCTGCTGCGGCTGGGGCTTAGCTGCTTAATCAGGGTGGCACAGACACATGGCCCTGGCACCTGGGCACGCCGATGCCCCCAGCTGATAAACAAAGTGGCGCACAGCACAGCAGCAGTGGCAACGTAAAACCTCCTTCTCTGAGTGGGGCCTGCACTTGGCACATGCCGTGGAGAGACAGGGAGAGATGCAGGGGCAGGTTTACGCCCACGCAATGTCAAGCTTGTCTAATCATAATCCTAATTTAATCAAATCCGCTTAAGAACAAAATTCCTGCTCTCTCCGGAGGGCCCTTTCACAAGCCCCCCTCCCACTCCGCGGGCAATAATATTAGCTCAGTTTTGCAAAACGTGAGAGCAGGCAGGAGCACCCAAAGAAAGTATCAAACCCTCTTGCGAGCCTCGCAAATTGCAACTCAAATATTCCCTTATTGCTCTGGCCGTGGCCCTTTGAGTTTGTTCATTTCCTAGAGTCCCAAAACAGCAGAGCTGGAGGGGACCCAAAGCGTCATTTAGTTTGAGCCCCACAATTCAGGAATGCAGGTACAGTGGTACCTCGGGTTAAGTACTTAATTCATTCCGGAGGTCTGTTCTTAACCTGAAACTGTTCTTAACCTGAAGCACCACTTTAGCTAATGGGGCCTCCTGCTACCACCGCACCGCCGGAGTACGATTTCTGTTCTCATCCTGAAGCAAAGTTCTTAACCTGAGGTACTATTTCCGGGTTAGCGGAGTCTGTAACCTGAAGCGTCTGTAACCTGAAGCATTTGTAACCCAAGGTACCACTGTATTTTATTTGCTGTATTTATTAGGTTGCTCAATAACTGAAATTGTCTGCACGGCTTCCGATAAAAATTCAAACAAGATCACAAAAGCATGAAAACTAACACAGAAGCAAATCCAGTATGGCAGAAAATAAAAATAGCAGCAGCATGAAATAGAACCAGATTGAGGGGTTTTAAGGGTGGGAAAGCACAACCAGGAAAACAGAAAGCCACTGTCTGGATCACAATGTGGGTAAGAGACTGTATGAGGCAACTGTACCTGTTGGGCCATCAGCCTGCATGCTCAACAGCGACTCTGCCTACCTGGGACCTTAAGGCAGTGGCTTAGGAAGCGGGGTGCAGTGGGTGCAGGCCGCCCTGGGTGTCATAGCTGAGGGTGGTGACAAAATGCCAAAAATATGTGTTTTTCAAACAAACAAACAAACAAACAAATTGGGCTCACGACACTTTTTTGGGGGGAAATAACTCCCGCACCCCCCTTCCTACGCCACTGGTAGCTAGGCGAGGCGGGGGGCACGGGGTGCCACAGCACGGGGCCTGCAGTGTGCCTGAACCTGACGGGGGGGGCGGCGGGCGGACTTCTTGCAAGCTCTGCACTGCTTTTTTGAGCAGCGTGGGGCTTGCGTCTGTGGGATGTGAAACACAAGAGCAGTCAAGTACCACATTCCTAGAGTGAACATGTTTACACATGGGGAGGAATGTTTGTCCAGCCAGCAGGTAAACTTCCTGTTTCCTTCTGGGCTGGGACAGACTTCCTCTGCATGTGACTAGAGGTGGGCGTGGCCTCACCTGTGCAGGTAACGACAAAAGCACAGGGCAGGGCAGCCAGCTCTCTCTCTTTGACTACATGCATCGAAGAAGCAACATCTGCTTAGCCAAAGATGCTCTCTTGGCTGCAGCCAGGAGACGACAGAGGGACTGTCTCCTTATGAGATAGTTTCCAGGTGTATGTTACTTTTCTAAGCTAAGTCTGCCTCCTGGGATCCGACTGTGAACAGAATGTGAGTAAACTCTTTTTATACTTTTATAGAAGACTGTGTCGCATCTTATCTTTTATGAGGGAATAAAGGGGAAATACCAGAAAAGTTATTATGGAGGCTTTAGCGAGCCTGAGCAAACGCATCCGCTGCAAGTTTGAAAAGGGGAATGTTACTCTGCTAAATTGTGAACTTGTTAACACAAGTTGGAAAGGCTATAATCAGACAATATATCCTCTCCTGCATCCCTGAACATTCCCACAGCGTCTGCCTGCCCAGCTGCCCTACAGCTGAGGGGGAGGCTGTCGAGAGGCTCCACACAGCACACTCTGACTTGGCTTGCCCCGCCCCCATGGGCAGCTCACCCTGGCTGCAGGACGCGCGCGCCGCACTGGGCACCCAAGCGTCTAGCTATGCCGCTGCCTCAAGGGATGTGGTCGAGCCAGCAGTCTAGCTATTTAACTTCCAGAAAGCCAAGGCCATGGTATGTTTCCACGTTAATCTGCAATTTTCTTTTAAAAAGTAATCTGTATGCAAGCCCACATTTAACTATATATTCCATCCCATTGCATGCATTTCTTAATGTATATTATCCTAAAAGACACATTGCTTCTTCTGCTTCTACTTACATATATTCCGGCATGTTGGTTTTTTTTTTTTTTTTTTAACCCAGAGCCGTATGTGCGAAATCCAAAGCAAAACTCATTTCTGATTGATGGATTAGTCCGGAGGGTGCAAATTAGGACAGTTTGTTTAATAATGCAGACTGAACCAAAGCCTCATCCATTATGACTCAGAATTTTAAAGCACATTAAACGTGGCTCGAGCCTGTGTTGCCATCCCTGCAGAGAATGAGGGCTAAAGATCTTATTGGCTTAGCATGCGGTGGGAGGGGGGGGAAGTTTGGCAGACAGTTCAGCTGTAAGTGAGCAAAACATTTATCACATCCAAATGCACTTGGCACTGAAGTTAAAGATGTTAAAACAAAGTTTTCTTTTTAGCATTAGAACTTCATTCTTGACGATTTTCTTTAAGAAAGGAAATCCCTTGGATTCAAAGAGGAGGAGGCACACCAGATTCAACTTATCTGTGTGGTTTTTATCAGCGTGGAAGGCGGGCAACGTCAGACAGGGCCGATTCCACAGTCTTTCCGGGTTCAGCCATGAAGATCTTTGGCTGTCTGGGAGAGAAAGATCAATACCTGAGTCTAACTCACGTCTCAAAATAAGCCAATACAGGTGATGAAAAATTCACTAGACATTGGTAGACTGAAGAGTCCGGAAGATGCACCCCAGTAGCAAACAGTATTTAATATGACATTCATCATGTCCTTCGAAATAACTACCTTTGAATAACTTATCAGTCTGTGTGTGGCTGGATGGAAATCAGGTTCAGCACTTTAGTCAGCCATCAAGATTCTCCTGTGTGGTCTGTTCAGATCACGTAGAATCATAGGATTGTAGAGCTGGAAAGGGTTCCCTTGGATCATCTAGTCTGACCCCCTGCATTGCAGGAAATCACACCTAAAGAATGCCTGACAGGTGGCCATCCAATCTCTGCTTAAAAAGCCCCAGTACAGACAGCAAAAATGTATAAAACTGGGTCAAACATATGTTGGAAATGTAAAGAAAAAGAAGGGACTTTTTATCATATGTGGTGGGAATGTAGAGAAGTTAAAAAAAGGGAAATGATATACAATAAATTGAAAATAAATGTTTAAAATGACATTTGTAAAAAAAACCAGAAGCATGTTTGTTAGGGATTGTAGGACAAGGAAAACCAAGAATTTATTTATGTATGCTACAACAGTGGCAAGAGTCTTGATAGCACAAAGATGGAAGAACGAGGAAATCCTGAAGAAAGAACAGTGGCAAGAGAAACTGTTGAACTATACAGAACTGGCCAAATTGACTTACAAATTGCGAGATGAGGACAACTGTGACTTCAAGGAAGAATGGGAACTTTTTACAAATTATCTAAAAAGGCAACAAAATGAACTGGACTCCTCAGCAGGTTTTGAATAAGCATACACAAATTTATTGGTTGACAGCATGGTGGATAGATATGTAAGGATATGTACAATTTTATAATATGCAGAGGAAATATGTGAAGAGAAATCAGGGAGAGGAGCTGAGGGAAGTCCCTGGTGGGGAAAGGGAAAAATAATGTATGTGATTATATGGTTTGATAATTCATTATGTGGAAATTGATTATATATATATATATATATATATATATATATATATATATATATATATATCTCCCAGTATATATATATAAAACCCAGTGAAGGAGAGGCCACAGCTTTCTGAGGGAGTCCATTCCATTGCCAAACAGCTCTTGCTGTCAGAAAGTTCTTCCTGATGTTTAGTCAGAATCTCCTCTCTTGTAACTAACTTGAAGCTATTAGATCGAGTCCTATCCTCCAGAGCAGGAGAAAACAAGCTTGTTCCATCTTCCATGTGGCAGCCCTTCAGATATGTGAAGATGGCTCTCCTATCTCCTCTCAGCCTTCTCTTTTCCAGGCTAGACATCCCCAACTCCCTCAACCATTCCTTATAAGGCATAGTTTCCGGACCCTTTGAAATATACTCAGAGTCGAGAGTGGATTTCATGCTCTTTATTCAGCTCATAGTGGTGAGGAGGAATGGAAGTTCCCCCAGAATGTCTGCTTTATATACATTATTTACACAATGGGCCCCACATGATTGGCTAATTCCGGGATTCTCCTGTAGGCCAATCAGGTTGCGGATTCACTTCCACCTGGAGTTGGATTGGGTGGCTCCTGTGCACCAATCAGACTGCTGCATTCTGAATCCTATTGTTCTATTTTATTTTATTTTAAAGATATTTATTGGAGTTTTACAAAGACATGAATTTAAAAGATCATATAAAAAGAAAGAAATACAATAAAAGAAACATAGAAAAATACATAAAATAAGAAAAGGAAAATAAAAACAAATCCATTTTTGTAACCCTAACTCATTATCTTATTTCCTTGGCCTCCTCACACCTCCCCTTTTTGTATTCCCATTTAAATAATCAAATCAGCAAATCCTTACCCTCTTTCATTTATCTTAACTCTATATCTTAACATATTATAACTCTATATTTTCATCCATTTATCAGTTCATTTTTGCATATTCTTAATAACTTTGTTGCTAATGCCACTTATTTTCAATCCAACATCATTTTAACATTCATTAATTTTACAGTGTTTCTGAAGATAGTCTTTAAATTTCTTCCAGTCTCCTTCCACCAACTCTTCTCCCAGGTCCTGAATCCTATTGTTCTAGGACCAACCAGACTGCTGCATTTTGGATCCTATTCAACTCAGTACACCCTTGATCATCTCAGTCGCCCCCCTCTGCCACTCTACAGCTTGTCAATATCCGCTTCCGCTCTTTCAGGCAATTCACACACAGACACACATTTGTGCCGTAACCTCCCCCTCCCCCAGGTTATGGACACATAAAACAGAAGCAGGAGAACCTTTGACGCCGCCCGTGTTAGTGGTCTTCGTCACCATTACAGCAACCTAGCAATGTAGATCAATATTATCCTCAGAGGGAAGGTGAGCAGGAGCATCTGAGAGTGAGTCCCTTGCCTACAGCCATTCCTGGGAGTGGGGGGAAGCTGGCAGGAGCCAGAGAACATCCAGGTGGGGATGACTCATTGCTCTTCCAGGAGATGAGGCTGAAGGAGCTCCTGATAGGAGTTTGGAGTCTGAGGCTCTTAAACTTCAGAGAAAGCCACCAAGATGATTAAGGGGATGGACTGACGCCCCTTGGATTGCAGTGTCTGGGACTTTTTGGCTTACAGAAAAGGTGAGTGACAGCTAGCATGAGAGAGAGTGGATGTCTGGCATGCAGAAAGTGGAAAGCGAAGTTTTTCTCCCTGTCTCCTAACACTGGAACTCACAAGACACTCAATGAAGCTGAATGTTGAAAGACCCAAGACAGGTTAAAGAACGCACTTCTTTCTGCCATCAACAGAACTCAGTCCAGCTTAGATTTAAAAGACAACTAGACAAATTCATGGAGGAGAGGGATATCGAGGGAGAAACTAACAGTTGTTAAGCAGGAGGATCTAATCCTGCACAGTGCCAGATGCTGCTCCTTCTCCAATGGAATTATGTATGAGGAAGCCATGAATGAAAGATCTGATCAGACCCACCTGAAGTCCTGTGTCCAGTTCTGGGCACCAGAGCTTAAGAAGGATATTGACAACCAGGAACATGCAGAGGAGAGCAGCCAAGATGATAAAAGGTCTGGAAACCAAGCCTGATGAGGAATGGTTGAGGGAGTTGGGTACGTTGAGTCTGGAGAAAAGAAGACTGGGAGGTGTTGTTGCTGTTGTTGTTGTTGTTGTTGTTGTTGTTGTTGTTGCTGCTGTTTAGTCGTTTAGTCGTGTCCGACTCTTCGTGACCCTATGGACCAGAGCACACCAGGCACTCCTGTCTTCCACTGCCTCCCGCAGTCTGGTCAAACTCATGTTGGTAGCTTCGAGAACACTGTCCAACCATCTCGTCCTCTGTAGTGATGTATGGAAGTGAGAGCTGGACCATAAAGAAGGCTGATCCCAGAAGAATTGATGCTTTTGAATTCTGGTGCTGGAGGAGACTCTTGAGAGTCCCATGGACTGCAAGAAGATCAAACCTCTCCAGCCTGAAGGAAATCAGCCCTGAGTGCTCACTGGAAGGACAGATCCTGAAGCTGAGGCTCCAGTACTTTGGCCACCTCATGAGAAGAGAAGACTCCCTGGAAAAGACTCTGATGTTGGGAAAGATGGAGGGCACAAGGAGAAGGGGACGACAGAGGACGAGATGGTTGGACAGTGTTCATGAGTTTGACCAAACTGCGGGAGGCAGTGGAAGACAGGAGTGCCTGGCGTGCTCTGGTCCAGGGGGTCACGAAGAGTCGGACACGACTAAACGACTCAACAACAACGACGGATTAGATGACCCATGGGGATTGTATGATTTGTGACCCTGCACAATGCCAGCTGTGGCTTTCCTGGAGTCAGGTAAGGCTTCCTAGTTGCAAGGGAGCCCTCCAATGATCCTGTATATGGCTGGTCTAACGCTCTTCCCTCGGAACAGAGATGGGCACTTTCAGTCCCAGAAGGCGACTTGTTTCAACAGGGCCACCAGCAGATAGACGTTGGCAGCCTGCTCCTTCCATCTGATCCTTGCGCCTGCTAAGATGCCCCTGCTTCTTGGTCTCCCCCAATCCCCACCCTCTGAAGCAGATGCCAAAAATAAGCCAATTGTGCCGTACAGTTTTCAATTTCGTGGGTTTTTTGCACTGTGCCATCTGTTCCCAAACATTCAGTGCAAATAAAAACTTGCTCTGATAGCTGTAAGTAGGCTAATAGGAAGCAAAACACGGCTGTTCAGAACGAAGGCAAGGAGTGTGCCAGATTGTTTTTTCCCCCTTCGACTCTCCTGGAAGCCGACTCGGATTTCTGCTTATTTATTTATGTTTTATTTAATTTATTGCAACCATACCCCACCTTTTCCTCCAAGGAGTTCAGGGTGGCACACACAGTTCACTTCCTCCTCATTTAACCCCCACAACAGCCTTGTGAGATGGGATAGGCTGAGAGGGGGTGACTGGCACAATGCCACACAGAGTGAACTTCGTGGCTGAGCGGGAATTCGAACCCTGGTCTCTCAGGTCCTAGTTCTGCTTGAAGACAGCCTCAGTCAGACTGTGGAGAACCCCTAGGGACTTTACCCTCTGAGAGAGACATCAGACACAACACCCTCTCTCAGCTCCAGGAGTTCACCTTTCTGGACCCTTTTCCTTCCTTTCTTCTGGAAAATACAACGATGGTACTGGGATTGACTCAGGGTGTGCATTCAGTCCAGGTTTACGATGCCACCATTTTACTGGAGTTACTATTTGTAGGAATGTTCAGGGAGGCAGGAGAGGATATATTGTTTATTAATATCCTTCCTGACTTGCGTTAGCAAGTTCCTTTACTTAGCAGAGTTTACATTCCCCTTTTACATGCACAGCAGATAGCTGGTTGCAGGCTTGTGTAAGCCTCTCACTATTTTATACAATTCAGTATTGAATTGTATATTCCTGGTAAGTTCCCTTTTATCCCTCTTAAAAGAATAAACACACCACAATCTTGTGTAAAGTATATAAAAGAAGTTTACTCACACATTCAGTTCACAGTTGGATTCCTGAAGGCAGACTTAGTTACAGAGTATATACATGTGGATCTATCCCATATGGGGATAATTCCAGTGTCCTCTGTTGGCTGGAAGCCAACAGAGCATCTCTAGCTAAAAACCTGCTCCAACGACAGAGGAAGTGAAAGAGAGAAAGTGTGTGCCTTGTCCTTTTGTTTCCTGGACAGGTAAGGTCATGCCCGTCTCTAGTCGCATGCAGAGGAAGTATGTCCCAGCCAGGAGGAAACAGGAAGTTTTCACTGGCTGGACCAAACATCCCCTTGTATGTCCACTCTAGGAGAACAAGGAATCAGCGGCGTAGCGTGGGTTGTCAGCACCCGGGGCAAGGCAAGTAATTTGCGCCCCCTAACCCGGGGCAAGGCAAGTAATTTGTGCCCCCTAACCCCTAACCTGCCGCCGCTGCCAGCTTCTTCTTGCTGCTGCCTGGGCTGGGGTATTTACGGTAAGGTAGCCACGGCGGTGGCGGCGGGTCCGTGTCAGGTGATCTGAGGCGAGTTGCCGCTGGCGCTGCCGCTCAAACGACGCCGCTTGCCCGGAGGAGGAGGGCAGAGAGGCGAGGAAAATGCAACATGGCCCAGCAGCTGCAGCAGCAGCAGCAGCGGCGGTGGGGCTGTGAGGAGGGGCTGCCTGGTACGCCCTCTGTGGCCCTGACGTGCGGGGACCGCAGCGAGTGCTGAGAGCCGCTGCCTCCCGGACGCCTTCAGCCCGGACGTGCGCACAGTTCGTCGGTTCCGCGAGACATGGGGCTCTGCTACAGCCTGCGCCCGAGGCTCTTCGGTGACTCCGGAGGCAGCGAGCGCGCCCCCCCCCAGATGTTGCGCCCGGTGCGGCTGGCCCCCGCTGCACCCCCCACGCTACGCCACTGCAAGGAATGTTGTACTTGATTGCTACTTATGTATCACATCCCACACTATTAGTATAAAAAGCCCTTAACAACTTGGGACCAGTTTCCTTATGAGATCGCCTTTTCCGCTATATGCCCCCTGGACGCTAATACCTGTTCTGCATTTGTAAGATCTTTTAGTGTGGCAGCACCTACACTTTGGAACTCCCTGCTTATTGACATCACGCAGCTGCCTTCAATGTATAGTCATACCTCGGGTTACAGCTGCTTCAGGTTGCGTTTTTTTGGGTTGCAGACCCCTGAAACCTGGAAGTACCGGAACGGGTTATTTCCAGGTTTTGGCGCTTTGCGCATGTGCAGAGGCGCCGAATCGCAACCCATGTGTGCATCCTGCACGGATCACGTTCACAACCCGAGCGTCCACTGTACTCTTTTCAGCACCTGCTAAAAGCATTTTTGTTTAGACAAGGCTACCCAGATGTGTTGAAAATTGATGCACATTTTGAGATGCTTTTAGTCTATTGAAAGTTTTAAATTGTTGTTATTAATTTATCTTCTTGATAATTCTATAGTGTTATACACCCCCGCCTCCGTAAAACACTTTGTGGGTTTATTTTACAATCAAGCAGCCCCAAATGCCAACAGAGCAACAGGCTGGGAATATGCTGGAGCAATTGCTTGATTCTTCATCCCACCTAGGGATGGGCTGAGCAGCCAAATTCCACAAGGTCTCATTCATAAATGTTGGTGGCAAGGAAGAACAGGCAAGGAGAATTCCCTGGATGCCAAGATCCAAGTTTGGGGGCAAGTACTCTTTGGTGAAAGAACCCCAGCAGAGATTTAAAATAAAAAAAACATGCAGCAAAGCATGAAAATATAGGCTGTTAGACCTTTAAATATACCTTAGTGAGTTCCAGAACTTCCCTCTTCCCTTGGCATGGGAAAAATATCACGTGTTTGTTAAGTTAAAAAATGGTTTACTTACAAACTCCTCAAAGGTCAGGTTCATGTGCACAGGAAGTAAAACTTGGCTTAGTTGCAAAGTGGTGAAAGTTCCTAAATAATTGGTTTAGGAACTCACGAGAGACTTGTTAGAGCCATGCAACTAAGTTGGAGCAACCAGCTTAGCTTCTTCACACATTGAACTTCTCGGGTACAAGGGAAGCAAAGGCTTAATTACCTAGTCTCTTCCAAGGTGAGCTAAGCCTGGCAGGACAGCTTACTCTATGGTCTTAACCCCTTCATGCATTAATTAGACTTAAGCATGTTGGTTATATGAGGCTGGGTATCCCACAATAAGGACTTGTCCTCCTGCTGCTAATGGGGAGCCCCACCTGTATCCCAGGAAACCACTGGATAATTCCCCCTACTCCAAGACAAATTCCTTGCCAATGGTCCCCCTGCCATTTTATTTGCCCACATATGGAGTGGAGAATCTCAAGAGGTCATTTGCTCTCATGTAAACCAACTGCATGAAAGGTCATGCAGGGCCAGGACTTTTTTCAGCCTGAACTCACCGGAACTCGGTTCTGGCACCTCTCAGGTGGGCGCCATTGCCATGATAAGAGAGCAAAGGAGGCGTTCATGGTGAGTTCCAGCACCTCCTTTTCTAGAAAAATAGCACTGCCCAGGGCAGAAAGGAAGCAGGAGTAGACAGCAAGTTAGGGTGAAGTTCCCTCTTCTCCTAAGGTAAAGGTAAAGGGACCCCTGACCATTAGGTCCAGTCGTGGCCGACTCTGGGGTTGCGGCGCTCATCTCGCTTTATTGGCTGAGGGAGCCGGCATACAGCTTCCGGGTCATGTGGCCAGCATGACTAAGCCACTTCTGGCGAACCAGAGCAGCGCACGGAAATGCCGTTTACCTTCCCGCTGGAGTGGTACCTATTTATCTACTTGCACTTTGACGTGCTTTCAAACTGCTAGGTGGGCAGGAGCAGGGACCAAGTAAAAGGAGCTCACTCCGTCGTGGGGATTCGAACCGCCGACCTTCTGATTGGCAAGTCCTAGGCTTTTTGGTTTAACCCACAGCACCACCCGCATTCCTCCTCTTCTCCTAAGCACTTATAAAAGGGGGAGGTGTGGTTGGGGGGGGGGCACAGCGCTGAAGCTCAAGGCAAATGGAACTGGTCAAGTATGAATGTTATAGTTGGGTGAGCTACCTGCACCTGCTGGGCAGCAACTTTGCGCACCTGAGAGCACAGAGGGTGTGGACCAGCCTGCTAGCTAGCTATCTTTCAGAAGGCAGTGGCCGTGAGGGGTTTGGGTTGGAAAATCTTTTAGCTGGAATCTGTTTTAATACTGATACGTATATATTGGCTGGATTTATAGGCTAGCCTTTTTAGTCAATTTTATATACTTCTAGGTTAGTTGATTAGATTTTCCCGCTGTAAAACAAAAATACAAGTGGGTTGGTAGCCCTGGAGACTGGGATGCCGCCACCCAAACAGAGGGAGGCAGTTCGCACTGATTGTATTTCTATCCCTCCTTTTTCTGCAAGGAGATGATGGTGGTATGCATTCCCCTTCCTCATTTAATCTCCACAACAGCACTGTGGTGTAGGTTAGACTGAAAGTCTTCATGGCTGAGTGGGGATTTGAACCCAGGTCTCTCCCAGCTCCCAGTTTTATTTACTCTAACCACTATACCCAACTGTTGTTTAAACTCCCTTCATCCCTTTTATGTTTTATATATTAAATTTATATACTACCCTTCTTCCAAAGATCTCAGGGCAGTTCACAGCGTAAAAAGGCATGATGAAAACACAAAATACGTAATACAGTGGTACCTTGGGTTACATACACTTCAGGTTACATACTTAAACGCCAGAACTCATGGGCAACCCATGTCTGATGGAAGATTTGGGCCAAACAAAAGGAAGCCCTTCTTCATGCGGTGCATAAACTGTGGGACTCACCCATGCAGAAGGCGGCAATAGCAACCAACCTAAATGGCTTTAAACAAGGATTGGATGAAGTCAGGGTTAGTGACGGCTACCAGCCATGAAAGCTATGCTTTGCCATCATGGTTGGAGGCAGCAATACTCTCAAATACCAGTTGCTGGGAACCATGGGAGGGGAGAGGCATCTGATGGTCAAATCCTGCTTGCTGGTTTCCCACTGGGGCATCTGGTTGGTCCCTGTGAGAACAGGATCCTAGACTAGATGTGCCCTTGGCCTGATCCGGCAGGCTCTTTTATGCTCTTATTGCTGTTTTATTAGGGCCTAAGTGAGCTTTGGTCTTCTGCTTGTTCTCGTGGGTCCCTTGTTCTCGACAGGAAACAGAAACCAAGTTCTTTGCTTGTTCAGCAAAGCCCTCTCAATCCTGTTTAAACACCCTTTCTACCGTGAGTTGCTGGAAACTGACATTTCCCCAGAATTACAAACGGGTTTTGTCGTATTCTCGCTCTCAGAGTAAAGTGGTTGGGGGACCAGAGGGATTGGAGGCTGAGCTTTTCATTGACATCTTGGACTCACAGGATCACATTTGATGAAACCGGCTTCCTAGTTGCCATCAAGACTGTGCTAAAGGAACGGGCTGGTTGATCAGAGAAAAAAGGCTGTTTGCCAATTCTGAGTTTAAAATTCTGAGTCAAATCACAGGTATCTGTAGCAATGCACTTCCGTTCTGTAATGTGCTGTTGTCTGCTAGGACTGCTCCAGACTTCCGAATTGCCATTTGTTCCGATTAAAACACCGGGACAAAAAGGGAAAACACACACGTTTGGACACACACACACACACACACACACACATTTTTATTATTTTTTTATAATAATAATAATAAATTTTTATTTATATCCCGCCCTCCCCAGCCAAAACCGGGCTCAGAGCGACTAACAACAGTAAAGTAATACAGCACTCTAAAATCAATTCATTATAAAATAAGTTCATATAATTTCCAACAGTCATTTAACATAACTTCTTATCTTATACAATATTTTTAGACTTCCGTCAACAACCTCTGAAGATTTTCCGTTCTTTATCACTTATTCTGCATTTCTTCATTTCTCTATTACTTTAATTATCATTAACTAATAATTCTCTTCATAGTCCTCCTTGCAATATTTCATATAATCTTCCTTACAGAACTTCTTGCAATCCTACTAGTGTGATCTGTTTATTACAATTGCATTTCAAATAGTTCAAATATTTACTCCAGTCTTCTAAGAATCTTTGGTCCCGCAGATTTCGAATCCTTCCTGTTAATTTACCTAATTCTGCATAGTCCATTAAGTTCATTTGCCATTTTTCTTTCGTCGGTAATTCTTCTTGCTTCCATTTTTGTGCCAATAATATTCTTGCTCCCGTTACTGCATATAAGAACAACTTACAATCCTGTCTGTTAATATCATCTCCTACAATGCCAAGTAAAAATTCTTCTGGTTTTTTAGTAAATGTGTATTTCAACATCTTTTTCATCTCATTATATATCATTTCCCAGAAGCTTTTCACTTTCTTACATTCCCACCACATGTGATAAAAAGTTCCTTCTTTTCCTTTTCATTTCCAACATTTATTGCTTACTTAATACATTTTAGTTTCACAGGGGTGAGATACCCACCTATGCATCATTTTCATCGCATGGACACAGAGCTTTAAAGCATGGACCTGTGTCTAGAAGGTGCAGAGCAAAAGCTAAGCATGGATAAGCTCTTAGTATTGATAATAGAATAATAGACTTGAGGAATTGGAAGGGACCTCAGGGGTCACCTGGTCCAACTCCCCGCATTGCAGGAATATACAGGTAAAGCATCCCTGACAGATGGCCATCCAAACTCTGTTTAAAAACATCTGAGGAAGGAGAGCCCACCACCTTCCAAGGGAGTCCATTCTGCTGCTGAACGGCTCTTACCATCAGAGTTCTTCCAACTGGAATCTCCTTTCTTGCCCTGTGGTTTGGATCTTGCCCTCTAGAGCAGGAGAAAACAAGCTTGCTCCATCTTCTGTGCAACAGCCCTTGAGATATTTTAAGATGGCCATGATATTCACTACAAAAAATTTTTTTTTCTTCCAGTAGCACCTTAAAGACCAACTAAGTTAGTTCTTGGTATGAGCTTTCGTGTGCATGCACACTTCTTCAGATACACTGAAACAGAAGTTGCCAGATCCTTCTATATAGTGAGAAGGTGGGGAGGGGTATTACTCAGAAGGGTGGTGGGAATGGGTGATTGGCAGATAGCTGTGATGAGCCTGTTGACGACTCTTAACGACTGCAATAGGTCTTACAGGAAAAAGCAAGGGGTGAGAAGGTGAAAAATGGCTTTGTCATGTATAATGAGATAAGAATCATTATATGTATAATGATATTCACTGGCAGAGGAACGGGGGGGGGGCCGGGGCAGGCAGGGGGAGCGCACTGCCCCTGGCACTATTGGGGAGGGGGGGGTACATCGCAGCCGCAACCCGAACACATACTGCACCCCCCCACCGCGCCGGGTGCCACGCCCCCGGAATGCACGCCATGCCCCTGAGACGCACACCACACCCCCATGGGCACCATGCCCCGTCCTCGAGACGCACACCACACCCCCGGGGGCAGCATGCCACGCCCCCAGGATGCACACCACGCCCCCGAGATGCACGCCACGCCCCCTGGGATGCACACCACGCCCCCGTGGGCAGCACACAACGCCCCCATGGGCAGCACACCACGCCTACCTGGGCAGCATGCCACGCCCCCAAGACGCACGCCACACCCCCCCTGAGTAGCATGCCACGCCCCCAGGATGCACAGCATGCCCCCGAGACACACACCACACCTCCGTGGGCAGAGCGCCACGCCTGCGGGATGCACGTCACGCCCCCTGGGCAGCATGCCACGCCCCCGGGATGCACGCCAGCCAGGCCCCCACCTGCTCTCTGCCCCCAGTGCTGGAGCATGCAGCTTCACCACTGATGAAATTGTCTCTCAGTCTTCTCTTCTCCAGGCTAAACATCCCCGACTCCCTCAATCGCTCCTCCTCATAAGGTTTGTTTTCCTGACTCTCGGTCACCTTAGCTGCCCTCCTCTGCAACGTAACATGGAAGGCCGGCCGTCATATTTTGTTCTTATCGTGCTTTTGGTGACTGTTGTTTTTTGTACAATGGCCCTTGAGCTAACCACTGTTTCCTTGTGAATGTTATAGAACTGGAGTCTTGCACCACATTGCATTCGGTCCCTGTCAAAATCTCTTCTGTGGCTTTCTCCATGATCCATTTCCCCTAGCAGATATTATTTTTTTATATATTTCCTGCCCTTCACCCTAAGGTCCTAGGGTGGGCTTCAGCATTAAAACAGAATATTTGGAACAATTTACAACCATAAAAAATAAGGCGGATCCTAAAAGCGTACACCTCAAGTCTCAAAAGCCAGAGTAGAGAGGTATATCTTCAGCATTTTCTGGAAGCTGTGCAAATAAGTTGAGGGGGGAGTTCCGCAGCTTAGGGGCCACCAAAGAGAAGGCCCTCTCCTTCTGGGCCACCACACCCAAGCCTCTGAGGGTGGAGGAACTACCAAGAGGGCCCCCTCTGCTGATCTCAGCACCCAACAGCATGGGTAGGCAAACTAAGGCCCAGGGGCTGGATCCGGCCCAACCGCCTTCTAAATCCAGCCCGCAGACGGTCCGGGAATCAGCGTGTTTTTACATGAGTAGAATGTGTCCTTTGATTTAAAACGCATCTCTGGGTTATTTGTGGGGCATAGGAATTCATTCATCCCCCCCCAATATAATCCGGCCCCCCACAAGGTCTGAGGAACAGTGGACCGGCCCCCTGCTGAAAAAGCTTGCTGACCCCTGCCCAACAGGGACTGAGAGGAAGGAGGCAAGCTTTCGGATATTTGGGGCCTGAGTGGTTTAAAGCTTTTAAACACCAATATGAACGCCTTGAATTGGGCCCAAAATAAACTGGCAACCGGTGGAGCTGTTTTTAAAGCAGGGGTTATATGACATCTAAATGGAACCCCAACCAATAAACTGGCTGCTGCGTTTTTTGGAGCTGAAGTTTCTTCGCCATCTTCGAGGGCAGCCCCATGTAGAGGGTATTGCAGTAATCCAGCCTGGAAGTCACCAGAGCATGGAAATATCCTCAGCTCCTTCTCCCCCCCTTTTTTACACTAATTTTTATTGAATTTATACAAATATCACACCTATTGTGAAACAAGTAAAACAAAAATAAAAGAAAAACCAATAAAATTAATAAAACAAATAAAACAGAAAATATAACAACAAACACGTAAACAACACAAATTGCTTAATTGGTTAAACTTCTAATCTCATAAACCTATTATTTGACTTCCTCTAGTCCCTCCCATCTGAATTTCCTTGTATCTGAATGTAGCAGTTTCCAATATCATCATTAAAAAACAATATACCATTTATAATCAGATTTCTTAACTTTTCTTAACAATCTAAATCTCTTTTATTTAACTATAAATTTGGTCCTTTCTAGTAACTTCTAATTTTTAATATTACAATATTTATTCAGATAGTCTATAAATTTCTTCCAATCTTCTTGATATTCCTCTTCTTTTTGGTTGCGGATTCTTCCAGTGAGGTCAGCTAGCTCCATGAAGTCCATCATCTTCATCTGTCACTCTTCCACAGTTGGTAATTCTTGTGTTTTCCATTTTTTGGCTATTAAAATTTGAGCAACAGTTGTGGCATACAAAAATACCTTTACATCTTTCTTGGGCAATTCAGAACCTATTATTCCAAGTAGGAAGGCCTCTGGTTTTTTTATAAATGTATATTTCATCATTTTTTTAAATTCATTATAACTCTTTTCCCAGAAGTCCTTCACCTTGGGACAGGTCCACCACATGTGATAAAAAGTACCTTCCTTTTCTTTACATTTCCAACATAGATTATCACAGTTATGGTAAATCTTAGCTAATTTGACAGGGGTCAAGTACCACCTATACATCATTTTCATAATATTTTCCTTTAACATCGTACATGCAGTAAACTTAACCCCTTTCTTCCATAACTTCTCCCAGTCCTCCATCATTATATTGTGTCCCTCGGCTCCTTCTTCCCTTCCCACTGCACACCTCTACTTCCCGTGAAGGTGACTGCTGCTGCTACTGCTGTTGCCATGGGTGGGTGGGTGGGTGGTCTTGCGCCTGCTTCTATCTCCCCTCCTCCTGCTGCCATTCCCCCCCCCCCTGCATAAAAGCTGTGCACCCTGTAAGCCTCTGTGATCCAGTTTCCCTGTTTGCAGAACAGCCCACTCAGCTGGCACAGATGTGAGGATAAATGTGCTGCTTAGGGATCACAGCAAACATCTGAGGCAAAGAGACGGAGGAATGTTTGTCCTCCATTTGATCTGGGGATGCAAACACTGAGCTCTCTTCTCTGCGCTGTCACTGTCATGCTTTGCGCTGAACGTCAGCACACATGAAACGGAGAGCAGGTTGTGTTTGAGGCTGGTTGTTCCTCCTCTCCCCCTCCCTCCCTGCCCCATCTGCGTACGGCTGGAGGCTGCAAGAGAGAAAAGCCCTTTTCAGGGGGCGAACGCGGCTCCCTTCTCTTTCCTTGGCACGTTGCAAAAAGCCGGCTGCATTTTTGAGACAGCAAATAGAGCTAACTGTTGCAACAGAGACATAAAACCCCAGCGGATTACGTGGTTAAGAAGCTGCTGCAGGTCCAGGATGGAACCCTCCAAACGGCAAAGGATCAGGTATTAAAGCGGTACAATATTTAACCTGACAGCAATTTATGATATACCAAAGGAAGGATTTCAATGAATTGCTGCCTCGGGGCTCTCAGGGAAGAGAAGCAGTACAAGGTAGTCTCTACTTGCTCTGGAATGTCCTTTGAAGCACAGTTTGTTGGCGAGGTTTATCAGGGAAGCAGAAGCAGTGAGGATGGCCTGGGTCTGTCAGCCAAGCATTAAGTACATAATAAGACCCTGCTGGATCTGCCCAATGGCTCATCTTTCTCACAGTGGCCAACCAGATGCTTCAAAGGAAAACCTGCTAGCAGGATTCAAGCACAAAAACACTCTCTTCTCCTGTGGTTCTCCACAAAGGTAAAGGTAAAGGACCCCTGGATGGTTAAGTATAGTCAAAGGTGACTATGGGGTGCAGTGCTCAACTCGATTCAGGCGGAGAGAGCCGGTCTTTGTCCACAGACAGCTTTCCGGGTCATGTGGCCAGCATGACTAAACGGCTTCTGGCGCAACACGACACCGTGACGAGTGACAGAGTGCACAGAAACACCATTTACCTTACCGCCGCAGCGGTACCTCTTTATCTACTCGCATTGGTATGCTTTCGAACTGCTAGGTTGGCAGGAGCTGGGACAGAGAAACAGGAGCTCACCCCGTCGCGGGGATTCGAACTGCCAACCTTCCGATCGGCAAGCTCAAGAGTAGGGGTCAGCCAACTTTTTCAGCAGGGGGCCGGTCCACTGTCCCTCAGACCTTGTGGGGGGCTGGACTATATTTTATGGGGGGGGGATGAACGAATTCCTATGCCCCACAAATAACCCAGAGATGCATTTTAAATAAAAGGACACATTCTATTCATGTAAAAACACGCTGATTCCCAGACTGTCCGCGGGCCGGATTTAGAAGGCAATTGTCAGGAGTGTGTGCAGGAGCCAGGCCCTGTGACTAGTAGGGCTTTGCAGAACTGGGGCAGGAAGGTTTGTTCTGGAGAGGCAAGGTGCGGCTGCACAGGTGAGGCCGCTTGGTAACTCATTGCACCTGGTGGCAAGAGCTGGGAAAGGATATAAGGTCAGCATTTCCCTTTGGCTCTTTGCCACAGCAACACGTTTCCTGCCTTGCTGAGTTTGGCTTCTTGCTTCCTGATCCTCGGACCTCGGCTCCTTGACTCCTTGCTTCTTGACCCTCGGCTCCTTGACTTCTGGACTCTCGTTCCTGCTCCCACCCCGCCATCTTGCCCCCTGTCCCAACGTCCTCAGCCGGGACTTTGGTCGCCCGTAGACTGGACAGTGACAGTGATTGGGCTGGATCTGGCCCCCAGGCCTTAGTTTGCCTACCCATGCTCAAGAGGCTCAGTATTTTAGACTACAGTGCTTAGAAGCAATGCTGCCTCTGACTGCGGAGGCATACCACAGCCATCCTGGCTAGTAGCCATCAATAGCTCTCTCCTCCATGAATTTGTCTCCCCCCGCTTTAAAGTCATCTAAGTTGGTGCCAATCACTCCCTCCTCTGGGAGCGAGTTCCATAGTTTAATATGTGCTGCATGAAGAAGTCCTTCCTTTCATCTGTCCTGAATTTCCCAGCACTCACCTCCATTGGATGTCCGAGATTTCTGGTGTTATGAGAGAGGGTGAAAAAGATTGGCCTGGTCTAGCAGGCTCTTCTGTTGTTCGGGTGCCTATTATTAACCAAAGATCAAGAGGACCAGGGTTTTGGTGGAGCTCAGCTTGGCTTGGATACTGTGATGGCCTGGGAATCTGATTCAGAGGCTGAACCTGAGGAATCCCAGCCTGCACAGGAGTCCCCGCCTCCAGGGCCGGCTGAGCCGGGGCAGGGGCTTGAATCTGAAGGGTCCTCACCTGTGCCAGATCCTCAGGAGCAGACACCAGCTGAATCCGCTCTGGCTCCTGAGGTGATGGAGGACCCATTGCCTGCAGGTGCTCCTCTCCCAGCCCTGTCAGGGGAAGGTGAGGTTGCCTCTGAGTCCGGTAACCCTCCAGCCTCTCCTGAGCTGCAGAGGCTCAGGGCAGAGAGGCGGAGGGAACTAAGTTCTCTCAGGAGGAGTGCTCGCCTTAAGGCCAGGAGAGGCGAGTCACCTGTGGACCAGGGCCGCCCGATGCCTCAGAACAGATAAAGGCCAGCCCGCCCAGTCCCAGGTTGCGGGAGCAACATCGTTGGTTGCCTGTTCCTGCCAGTACCCTGTCCTGCTCTTCCAGAGTTCCTGACCACGCCCGGCTCCTGGCCTTGGACCCTGCATCGCCCTTGACGGACAGCCTCCATACCCTCGACCTAGGACCGGACTCAGACCACGCCACACGGTAACCCCCCCCCCCGGGACCAGCACAGATACCCTGTGACTGCAGCGCACGATTGAAGCTTTGATGACTGGCATGCACATTTTGGCCCAGGAACAATTTCTGAAATGATGCTAAAAGACTTTACCCTTTCCTAAGAAATGCAGGGCAGCATCCGAAACAATCAAGGAGGCGTCATTCATCATTCCAAATGCAAGCTGAGGAATGGAGGGCTCGTGTCTTGCTTAATGCTACATGGCAGTTAATTAACTCCCCAGCAACTGCTGGCGTCCTGTCCCGGCGAGGCTGGTTCTGTGCAGGCGCAGGAGTGGGCTTGGAGACTGTGGCTGAGCAGAGTTTCATCTCGCTGCTCCGAGTTATTATTCCAAGGATGTTCCTCTGGAACCAGAAGGGGCAGCTCCAGCTCTTCCCCAGCTGCCAATATGATGCTGCATCACTGAACTATATAATTGCATATTTGTTCCTATTGTATCTCCGAACATCAGGGGTCTGTGTGCGAATCCAGAGCATCTGGACCAGCCTGCAGAGCGGAGTCCGCTTCCTGAGGGGATTCCCTTGCTGGCAATTGGCCACGGGTTCTGTCAAGCACCCCTTCCTTTTCTCTGCGTTCCTATCTCAGGAATGGAATGGCTCCCCAAAAAGAGTAATTGTCAGCTACCTCTGCTGTGGGAGCACAGGACAGGGTGCTGCTTCTCATGCATGAGTGACTTGTAAGGGCACAAATGAGCAGTTGGTTGGGCGTGAAGACGGGGAGAAGATAGCGTCTTGGGCTCCTCTGGGGAATCTAGGCTCACTGTGCAAATGCTGTCTGCAGAGAAAAGAGGCCCCAATTCTGTAAAGACCACCATGAACATTAGGAAGAACTTTCTGGCAGTAAGGGCTTGTCCGCACTTCCACTGGGTGTGCTCCAAGCAGTAGATCATGGAGAAGGCAACAGAGGGTCCTCCCCTCCAAAGCTGCTCCTTGAAGTATCTTGACTCCTCACTGAGGGACATGGGATAGGCTTGCAGCTGAAGTTGGGGTGCTGTTGGGAAAAGGTGTTTGCAGGACCAGGAATCTGCCTGGTTTCCAGACAACCTGTTCATTGAGCTTTCATCTTTATGTGTTTTCATAACACTTGTGTGGATGTTGGATGGCTTCCCCTGAATCAATCATCATTCCACACTTCCTAGGGCATTTTCCTGTCACTTTCCTTACTGCAAAAGGCTGCTCCTCCCCCAAGTGAATTTCTTGCACCCCAGCACTTTAATCCACTTTATTGCACAAACCTAAATTTGCTGGTATGTGATCCGGAAATGCTCTGTGAGAATGCCTGAAGGGTCCCTGGCTCTTAAAAACACAAGATAAGACTGCAGGATCAGGCCAATGGCCGTTTAGTCCAGCATCCTCTTCTCATAGTGACTAGCCAGATGGCCCAATGAGAAACCCCCAAGCAGTATCTGAGCATAAGCGCCCTCTCCCCTGCTGTGCTTTCCAGCAGCTGGTATTCAGAAGCACAGGCAGAGCGTAGCCAACATGGCTAGGAGCCACCGATAGCCCTCTCATCCATGAAGAATGTGGGCCATCAGCTGGTCTGGAAAGTGCACTTTCAAAAGCCCATCAGCTCTGAGGTTACCAGCTTCTATCGGCCACCTGTGGGATGTGAAACACAGAGCAGTCAAGTACAACATCTCTAGAATGGACATAGAAAGGGGGTGTCTGGACCAGCCAGTTGGAACTTGTTTCCTCCTAGGCTAGGACAGACTTCCTCTGCATGTGACCAGAGGTGGGCGTGGCCTCACCTGTGCAGGTAACAAAAGCATAGGACTGGCTGCCATCTCTCTCTCTCTGACTACATTCGTCAAAGAAGCAACATCTGCTTAGCCTAAGATGCTCTCTTGGCTTCCAGAGAGGACAAAGGGACTATCTGTTTATGGGCTAGATTCCAGGTATACAGTAGTACCTTGGATAAGAATGGAATCCGTTCCGGAGCCCCATTTGCATCCTGAGTAGAATATAAGATGCGACAGCGCGTCTGCGCAGGTCACGTTTTGCCGCTTTCACGCATGTGCGTGATGTCATTTTGAGCGTCTGCGCATGTGCAAGCCGCGAAACCCGGAAGTAACACGCTCCATTACTTCCGGGTTGCTGTGGAGCGCAACCCGAAAGCACTCAACCTGAAGCACATTCAACCCGAGGTATGACTGTATTACTTTTGTAACTTAAGTCTGCCTTCTGGGATCCATCTATGAACAGAATGAGCGAGCGAGTAAACTCTTTTTATACTTTTATAGAAGACTGTGTCGTGTCTTATTTCTTTTATGTGGAACTAAAGGGTAAATTACCAGGTAACATATATTAGAGGCTTTAGTGAGCTTGAGCAAACGCCTCCGCTGTGCAAGTTTGAAAGGGGGAATGTTACTCTGCTAAATTGTAGAACTTGTTAACACAAGTTGGAAAGGATATAATCAAACAATATATCCTCTCCTGCATCCCTGAACATTCCCACACTATCTTGTCCCTGACCAACCCCTGCATGTGTGGTGCGCTGCAGGGCAGAGCTGCAGGCTGTGCAAAGCTTCAGGCTGTTATGCTGCTACTCTGTGGGGAACAGACAAGAGGTAAAGGCTTAAGGCAACTACAGCCCGTGGGCAAAAACCTTCAAAGGAGGCGAGGACAGAATGTAAAGCGATGCCCAGAGGCTGGAGGAGAGGAGCCCACTTTTGGCTCTCTAGAAATGAAGATTCTCCGGGTCCTCTCTGGCCATGAAGCTGCTCTTCGATCAGCATTTTCAAAGCAAAGGATTGAAAAGCTCCTTGGCTGATTTGGGGGCGGGGGGGGGGGCATGTCCCAGGACAGCATCACCCCTTCAAGAGCTGGGTTCTCCTGTAGCTGCTCCTTCCTGCTGCCAGGAATGCCAAAGGACATAAAAGATGGCCTTGTCTGAGCCACTAAACAAAATCTGATTAAGCTGCCAAGCTGGATTTGCAATTGTTACAAAAGGTGGCATGTCAGATGGTAAGATGTTATTAAGGAGTGGGGGGGAAACCCAGAGAATTGTGTGAGCTTTCCTTCCTTCCCACCACTCTGCAAACACTTCAGATTGCAAGCATAATGTACAGACCTTTTCCTAGCACGTCTCTCTCTCGAAAGGTTATTCCCAAGGAGCAAAGTGAGTTATGGCGAAATGTGTGCTATGAAAAAAATGAGAAGTCCTGTGTAAATGAGCTTTGGAGCAAGAAGGACAAGGTGCCACAGTGCCCGCAGAGAGGACTGCAGTTTCTCACAGGGCAGCCTCCTCTGTCCTGGGTGCCCCAAAGAGACAGAATGCCAACGCTCAGGTACAGGTGCGCCCATGAAATGGCAGGTCATCGTTGGGGCAATTTGAAGTTCTCTCTCTCCACCTGAGTCATGGCCCAAACGAGGTTAGAATCATTTAATCATGTGTGGTGGTTGTGTAAGGTGATAAAAGCTTTCTGGCAAATGATATATAATGAGTTAAAAAATGTTTAAAATAACTTTTGTTAAAAAACCAGAAGCTTTTATTACTAGGAATTCTAGGTACTGATATTTCAAAGGAACAGAAAATACTTTTTATGTATGCGACAACAGCTGCATGGATGTTATTAGCCCGGAGTTGGAAAGAAGAAAGAGTCCCAGCCAGAGAGGAATGGCAAATCAAGCTGATGGACTACACTGAAATGGCGAAACTGACCAGAAAGTTCAGGAAACAAGAAGACAAAAACTTCAAGAAAGAATGGCAGATAAAAACATTAGCAGGATTTTAATAACACTTGTGTGGGATGTATTACGAAATGTAACAAATATTATGGATAATAAGGAGAGTTATAATACATGGACTATGAAATAATATGTAGTTGAAGAGGTTGATATTTCTCCAACTCCTCGAAAGATTCCATCAACGGTGTCTCCAAAAATTTTTACACATCACATGGGAAGACAGGCGAACTAATACCAGTGTACTGAAAGAAGCAAAGATCACCAGTGTTGAAACAATGATTCTTCAACATCAACTTCGTTGGACTGGTCATGTTGTGTGGATGCCTGATGATCGTCTTCCAAAGTAACTATTCTATTCTGAACTTAAAAATGGAAAGCATAACTCTGGTGGTCGACAAAAGAGGTTTAAAGACTATCTCAAGGCAAATTTTTTAAAATGTAGGATAAACACCAACAATTGGGAAACACTTGCCTGCGAGTGCTCCAATGGTGTCATGGGCTTTGAAGACACTTAAACTCAGGACGAAAGGGAGAAATGTGCTAAGAGGAAGGCACGCTTGGCGAATCCACACCATGATCAACTCCCGCTCGGAAACCTATGTCCCCACTGTGGAAGGATGTGTGGATCCAGAATTGGCCTCCACAGTCACTTACGGACTCACTGTTAAAACCGTGTTTATGGAAGACAATCTTACTCGGCTACAAGGGATTGCCAAAGAAGAAGAAGATTTGGACCCACAGACAGGATGGTGGGAAGTCGGGAGATTCAGAGAAATCTCAATAGACAGTTATGTAGTTGGTAGTGTTACAACTTTTTGTTTTGTAAAACCAAATAAAAAATATTTGAAAAAAAGAGAAAGGAATCATTTGTTGTTGTTGTTTAGTCGTTTAGTCGTGTCTGACTCTTCGTGACCCCATGGACCAGAGCACGCCAGGCACTCCTGTCTTCCACTGCCTCCTGCAGTTTGGTCAAACTCATGTTAGTAGCTTCGAGAACACTGTCCAACTATCTCGTCCTCTGTCGTCTCCTTCTCCTTGTGCCCTCCATCTTTCCCAACATCACAGTCTTTTCCAGGGAGTCTTCTCTTCTCATGAGGTGGCCAAAGTATTGGAGCCTCAGCTTCAGGATCTGTCCTTCCAGTGAGCACTCAGGGCTGATTTCCTTAAGAATGGATACGTTTGATCTTCTTGCAGTCCATGGGACTCTCAAGAGTCTCCTCCAGCACCATAATTCAAAAGCATCAATTCTTTGGCGATCAGCCTTCTTGATGGTCCTGCTCTCACTTCCATACATCACTACTGGGAAAACCATAGCTTTAACAATACGGACCTTTGTCGGCAAGGTGATGTCTCTGCTTTTTAGGATGCTGTCTAGGTTTGTCATTGCTTTTCTAAAGGAATCATAGAATTGTGGAGTTGGAATCTACCCCCAAGGATAATCTGTCTCGCCCCTTCAATGCAGGAATTACAGATAAAGAATCCCTAGCAGATATCCATCCAATCTCTGCTTGAAAACCTCCAATTAAGGTTAGTCCACCACCTTCCGGGTGGAACAGCTCTTACCCTGAGAAGGGTTGTTAAGGGCTTTATAGACTAGTCATGACACTATTACTTTGAGGATCTTCCTTCTGCGTGGGGCTGCCAGGGAAACGGACTCAGCCTGTGTGTCCATCAAGTCTTGAGTAGCAGAAAGTGATTGCTTTATAATGAAGGTGTTTACCAAGGCAATTATGTCCCATTTATCACAAATGAGAGATGAATCCCCTTTCGTGTTCCCCCCAGCTCCCTGCACATAATTCATGCATTATTCTTGCCTGGTAGGGGCGGCCCCAGTTGAGCTTCCCGGGGAGAGTTAGCCGCTTGTCATTCAAAAGCGGAGCTTGTCATTCTGCAAGGGAAGAATTAGCGGCACGTGGAGTCCAATGAGGGGGAGTGGGGCGGTGGCAGAGAGAAGGAATGAGGTTATATTTTCTGAGAATCCTCCGGAAAAACAATCTCTCAAAGGACCTGTTGATGGCATTTTACCATTGTACTGTGGAGAGTGTATTAACTTATGGTCTAGGTGTGTGGTTTGGGAGCTGCACGGTCAGGGGGAAAACAATGCTGTCCAGGGTTGTAAAGTCTGCAGAGAGAATAATTGGGTGCACTCTTCCCACCTTGGATCAAATCTATGCTTCCAGGTGCCATAAGAAAGCTGCAGAGATAGCGCAGGATAGTGCGCAACCCGGAAATGATCTCTTTCAGCTTCTGCTTTCTGGAAGAAGGTATAGGGTTATAAAGACCAGGACTAGCCGCCTGAGAAACAGTTTCTACCCAAATGCAATTTTGGTTTTAAATGCAGTATAAGGAGTCTCTATAGGAGTATATTGTATTTTTAAATGGGGTTTCAGAGTTTTTAGGGGTTTTTGAATGTCTTATGTAGATTTTTCAATTTCATTGTTCTGTATGGGACTCTGACAAGAAAGATATCGTATTGTATTGTATTATATCATATCATATCTTTTTGTATTTCTAGCCATGTCCCAAGTCCAGAATCTTGGAAGGCAAGTGAGGAAGCTCTGCTGGGATCAGGCAGCTGGAAAAAGCCAGGGATTGACGCTGACCCCCCTCAGGGCACCCAGAATCATATTCCTAATTTTGTTGGTGCTAGAAAGAATCAATGGGGTCCCCAATGGACATTTGGAATCACAGTTTTTCCTCCACTATATTTTTTATTTATTTAAATTTCCCCAAAATATTACAGTAATGAAAGGGCTAGCGCTGTGCTGTTTTAATTGTATGTTTTTTAAAATAATCTTTTGTATTTATATACAGTTTTAATTCCATTAATGTTTGATTGTTTTTAATTCTTCTCTCCTCTATGCTTTTAGCTGTTCCTATTTTTTCTGTAAGCCACCTGTTAAGGAAAAAGGTGGGGTATAGAGTCAAACCTCGGTTTTCTAAATGCCTCCATTTTGGAATGTTTCAGCTACTGAACGCCGAAAACCCGGAAGTAAGTGTTTGGGTTTTCGAATGTTTTTCGGAAGCCAATCAGAAGCCGCGCCTCAGTTGTCGAACATTTCGGAAGCCGAACAGGCTTCTGGAATGAATTATGTTCTACAACAGAGGTTTGACTGTACATAAATACATAAATAAAACAGCTTTTTTCTGACAGTACTCACTGGTATGCAGTACCTCCACCCCCCAGAAATCTTGGCTGATGATGATAATCAGCTTAACATTTTTTGAAATTCTAAGTCATGTACCAACAAATCAAAGCAATAAAATATTATAATCAAAACAGATAAAAGCAGGAATCTAGTGATGTATACAGTGGTACCTCAGGGTACAGATGCTTCAGCTTACAGAAGCTTCAGGTTACAGACTCTGCTAACCCAAAAATAGTGCTTTAGGTTAAGAACTTTGCTTCAGGATGAGAACAGAAATCGTGCAGCGGTGGCGCAGCAGCAGCAGGAGGCCCCATTAGCTAAAGTGGTGCTTCAGGTTAAGAACTGTTTCAGGTTAAGAACAGACCTCCGGAATGAATTAAGTTCTTAACCCAAGGTACCACTGTATGGTTGTCCCCTGTTTGTGCAGAGAGAAGGACACCACATTTTAATAGAATTGTATAGTTATGAGTTTTGAGCCAGGGGTTAGTCTGGATGAACTCACAGTACCATTCTGTTCTGCCTTGGTCAGACCATAAGTGGAGTACAGAGTACAGTTCTGGACCCCAAAGAAGGATATTAACAAGCTGGAATATGTGCAGAAGAGAGTGGCTGAGATGCTAAGGGGTCTGGAAATCAAATTTAATGAGGAGGAACGGTTGAGGAAGTTGGGTATGCTGAGCCTAGAGGTGACTGAGAGGTCATGAGGTAAAGGTAAAGGGACCCCTGACCATTAGGTCCAGTTGTGACCGACTCTGGGGTGCGGCGCTCATCTCGCTTTATTGGCCGAGGGAGCTGGCGTACAGCTTCCGGGTCATGTGGCCAGCAGGACTAAGCCGCTTCTGGCGAACCAGAGCAGCGCACGGAAACGCCGTTTACCTTCCCGCCGGAGCGGTACCTATTTATCTACTTGCACTTTGACGTGCTTTTGAACTGCTAGGTTGGCAGGAGCTGGGACCATGCAACGGGAGCTCACCCCGTCACAGGGATTTGAACTGCCGACCTTCTGATCGGCAAGCCCTAGGCTCTGTGGTTTATTTTTTTTTAAAAAAAAAATTTATTGAAATTTTACAAAAACATAGGTTTAGAGAATACAACAAAAAAAGTAGGAAAAGATAAAGATAAGAAAAAAAGAAAACATACAAAAATAAATAAAAAATAAAAATAAAAAAGATAGATAAAAAAGGAATTAAAAACAAATCCATTTTTTGTAACTTAAACTCATAAGCTTGTCTCCTTGACCTCCTCACACCTCCCCTTTTTGTATTCCCATTTAAATAATCAAATCAGCAAATCCTTACCCTCTTTCGTTTATCTTAACTCTATATCTTAACATATTATAACTCTATATTTTTAGGCTCTGTGGTTTAACCCACAGCGCCACCCGCGTCCCTAGAGGTCATGAGAGCCTTCTTCAAATATCTTAAGGGCTGTCTTCACACGGAAGATGGAGGTAGCTTGTTTTCTCCTGCTCTGGAGGAGAAGACCCAAACCAATGGATTCAAATGACAAGAAAGGAGGTTTCAACTAAACACTGGGAGTTATTTTCTGACAGTGAGAAATATTTTACAACGCAACGGACACCCTCAGATGGTGGTGGACTCTCCTTCACTGGAGGTTTTTAAACAGGGGTTGTCAGGGATTATTGAGTTGTGGTTCCTACATTGCAGGGGGTTAGACTAGATGACCACTGTGGTCCCTTTCAACACTACAGTTCTATTATTCTAGGGCAGTGTTTTTCAACCTTTTTTGGGCAAAGGCACACTTGTTTCATGAAAAAAATCACGAGGCACACCACCATTAGAAAATGTTAAAAAATTTAACTCTGTGCCTATATTGACTATATATAAAGTAATTCTCTTGAATAGGAATCAAATAAACACAAAGAAAGTATTTTATAATTACTTTATTATGAAATAGTAAGTAAACAGAAATATGAAAAATTATAAAATACTTTATTCAGTGCGCAACCTGGGCCTGTTTGGCTGAACACAAAGCTGATATTCTGGCTGGAATCGAAGAAAGACACACACGTAGCTCTTCGTCAACAGCTCTCAGTCCCTGTATTTAGTTTTTATAGCAATCATGCTTGAAAAGCTCATCTCACACAGATATGTAGTGGAAAATGGGAGCAATGTCAAAATAGCTTTGTTTGCCAGAAGGGGGAACTCCTTGGCAGTATCCAACCAAAAACTGTCCAAAGGTAGATCAGCAAATCTTAGCTTGAAACCACGATTTTGTCTCAGTTCAGTTAGTTCCTCCTGCTCCTGTAAAGTCATGTCCTTTCCACCAACTGATGCTGAGCTATAAGGGTCCCTAACCCAGTCAAGGCATTCAGTGGAGACTGAAGAGAAATAAAATGACAACTTCTCCGGTCCTCCTGGTGACTCGAGTCGCGACGTCTTCTTCTCTCCGCTGCTGCGCACACTGTGCTCGGGCGGGAAGGAAGTCGGAAGATGATGTCCTCCTGTGATAGGTCCAGGCTGGAGTCAGAAAAGTGGAGGGTGTCCCCCTGAGGAGCGCCAATCGGCGCCCCTGCTGGCCGAGGGTGGGGTCAAAAACCCCACCCCCATACCCAGGACACAGTCCGGCGCCCGCCTAGTGAAGAAGAAGAAGAAGAAGAAGAAGAGTTTGGATTTGATATCCCGCCTTTCACTCCCCTTAAGGAGTCTCAAAGCGGCTAACATTCTCCTTTCCCTTCCTCCCCCACAACAAACACTCTGTGAGGTGAGTGGGGCTGAGAGACTTCAAAGAAGTGTGACTGGCCCAAGGTCACCCAGCAGCTGCATGTGGAGGAGCGGGGAAGCGAACCCGGTTCCCCAGATTACGTGACTACCGCTCTTAACCACTACACCACACTGGCTCTCAGTGGGCGAAAATTTTAATTTTTTAAAAAATCTTTCGACTTTTTCAATTTTTCCCACGGCACACCAGGCAACATCTCGCGGCACACTAGTGTGCCGCAGAACAGTGGTTGAAAAACACTGTTCTAGGGAGGGGCTGTCTTAATGCCCTTCACGAAAAGCAAAAGGGGTTTGGGGTGAAGGTGCTGCAAGTTCCCGAGGCTGATGTGGTGCATAGTTGTCAACTTACGGATTTGAAAATAAGGGACCAGCAGCCTCGAAAATAAGGGATCAGCAGCCAAAATAAGGGATTTTGCTTAGCTTATACAGAAATCCGCCACTGATGGAGCCATGCTGCTTTGGCTGCCACTGACTGTGTTTTGCATGGGGTTGGACTAGATGAGCCTAAGGGTCTACAACTCCCACCAAAGAAGAGCGGCAGACAAAACTGATGAACGACGTCAAGATGGCAAAGCTTACAGGCAGAATTAGAAACCAGGAAGAGGACCTCTTTAATAAAGAATGGGGAAAGTTTATAATTTAGTTGAAAAGCTATTGTAAAGAGTTACATACATTGGTAGGATTGACAGAAAACTTGTTGTAAAAATTTGAACTATGGATGGACAAATGATTTATAAAAATAGAGTTATGAAAGGGATGCAGAGGGGGAAATCACTACATTAAGATGCTGCACTGGTTGGAGGGTATGCTAAACAGCATGTCGGGGCTGCCGTCGTCCTGGCGCGAGGAGTTCCATCGGCCCTTCCCCGCCTGAGAGAGAAGGACGGAGGGAGAGAGACTCTCGCCCACGCTGCCCGTGAGCCCAGCATGAGGCAGTTGCGGCACCACGGCGGCCGCTGAAGCGTCACCCTTCTGCGTCCCTCCCCATCCCCTCCTCTTCCTCCTCCCTCAGGCCGCCTCCTCAGCCGCCGCTGAAGTCTCGCAAGAGAGGGGCTTCCTGCCCGCCCGCCACCACCCATCTTTTCACGATGTGCCCCTGAGGGGGGAAAGGAAGAGACGGAGACACGGCAGCTCGTTGCGGAGGACCCGAGCCGCTGCTTCCCTCCCGAGCCGGGCGAGCATGAAACCCGGGAAATTTAAGGGGCATCATCAATAAGGGACAGCAGCGGGACACGGCGCTGGGATAAGGGAGTTTCCCACCAAATAAGGGACGGTTGACAGCTATGGTGTGGCCTAAAGCAGCTGCAGACATCCTGCCCACATTAGTTTGATGATGCTGGCTCTGTGGCTGCCTGTTCAGCGCTTGCCTGGGTTGCGCTTGGCTCTTGAAACATTTAAACTGATGGATTTGTACCCAATTTCTCTGGCTTTTGTTTGGCGTGACGTGGGGAGAGTGGAAACGTGGAAATCGATAGGAGGAAGGTGAGCGAAAAGAAAGCGACGACGAGCGCAGCAGAAGCTGGGATTGCTATGCGGCGCTTCGACGCTCCTTCAAACAAGCCCATTGTCCCTCCTCAGATTTCCTCTTGGACAAGCAATTGTGAAGCCAGCCTGTCCAGAAAAATGAGCTGTCATTCCACACAGTGAACAAACACCATCGATTTTAACGCGTGTGCATCTTGGGGAGGGAGCTGCGGAAAGCACAACGCAGCACGAGGCCTCTCGCAGCACAAGGCTCAGTCAGCAGGAAATAAATGCCCCGTTTTGTTAAGTCTGCAGGCAAAAACAGCAGTCATAGGAATCCTAGGAGCTCCTGGAAGCATCTTCACAGCACTGCAGAGAGAAAATCCCCTTTTGTCAAGAGCTGGTGAATCTGCTTGCGATGGTTCTGCAACAAAAGGCTCTCCCCATCTGATGAGGCACTTGAACAGGGTTGGCCCAATACATTTTGCTGCTTGAGGCAAACTGGTGCCTGCTCCACCTGGTATTCGGAGGTAGACTGCCCCTGAACCTGAAGGCTCTATTTATTTCCCCTTGACTCCCCAAGCTCAGAGAGGGAGCCTGGCCAGGCAAGCGAGTGAGTTGCTTGGCTGCCCACCTGCGGGGGCCTCCTAGAACCAGGTTGATTCTCGTTCGCTCTCCCACCTGTCTGCCTCTGTCCATCAAGGCTCCCAGAGGCATGGAGAATGTGTGTGTATGAGCTTAACAGTGCTTAGCTTTTCTGGTTAGTTCACTGTTTTGTTAATGTTGCTAATACGGTTTTATAGACCATAAATATCATATGTTCATCGTATGATACGACTTTTGTTGTAATTGTGATGTTTAGCTTGTTTTTTAGTTGCTCCTTTGTTAATAGTGTTTTATAGTTTGTAATCGATTATTTGTTAATTATTCTATATGATTTGTGCTGTTCTGTTCAATCATACTATTTTTTTTTAATTGTTTGTAAGCCACTTTGAGAGGGACGTGGGTGGCGCTGTGGGTTAAACCACAGAGTCTAGGGCTTGCAGATCAGAAGGTCGGCGGTTCGAACCCCCGCAATGGGGTGAGCTCCCGTTGTTCGGTCCCTGCTCCTGCCAACCTAGCAGTTTGAAAGCACGTCAAAGTGCAAGTAGATAAATAGGTACCACTCCGGCGGGAAGGTAAACGGCGTTTCCGTGTGCTGCTCTGGTTCGCCAGAAGCGGCTTAGTCATGCTGGCCACATGACCCGGAAGCTGTACGCCGGCTCCCTCGGCCAGTAAAGCGAGATGAGCGCCTCAACCCCAGAGTCGGCCACGACTGGACCTAATGGTCAGGGGTCCCTTTACCTTTTTTAAGCTGCTTTCAGATTCATTCGGATAACAAGCGGGCACAGAAATGCAAACAATCAAATCTCTTCCTTCCTCCACTAGCCAGACTGCCTTGGAGAGTTTGTGCCCTCGGCCAAGTCCTTCACCTCACCTGTCTGCCCACCTGGCTCACTGTGGAGGTCACTGCCTATCCTCATGCCCCTCTTGGCCTGCCTGGGCAACATCTGCACACAAGGTGAGAGCAGACGACTTCTCCGGGAGTTGGGCAGCAGAGAAAGCCTTTAAGGAGAGAAGGAGCAGGCTGCCGCTTACATGAGTCTTCCCGCTGCCTCCCAGTCTATGCCACCTGAGGCTGTCGCCTCACTCTGACTAGTGGCTGGCCCAGCCCAAGGATCATCAAGTCCAACCCCCTGCAAAGCAGGAATCTTTTTGCCCTACGTAGGATTTGAACCCACAGCCCTGAGATGTAGAGTCTCATTCTCTACCGAGTGAGCTGTTTTCTAGTTTGTATGTGTGGACTGACACCATCAGTTTTCAGGGCTACTTTGGGCTATAAACTGGCCTGCTGACTGGTCATTTGTTCTGTATTTTACGACTATATAACGTCATGTCATGTTAATGATTTTATTGTACGCTCCTGTGATATTTCTAATAGCACTTCATAAATGCTCTCAGAAATAACGTTAACTGTTGAACTGATAGTATTGGAGCGATATTCTAATTGTTTTAGAATGCCCCATTGATTCCCCCCGCCCCGCAAAAATGGTTTTATGTTATTTCATATTTTCTTACAAAAGAATGTGGATTCTGGGCCTCTGATAACAAGTAGGCGACTATGGACAGATACTTAAATCTACAGGATGGATTGTGTTTTGGCTTGTGTTATTTTATTTATTTTATTGTTTGTTTATTTAATAAATTTTATTTTAAAAAACCTGCAAAGTGAACTTTTTTTTAATGAAAACGCCTGCTCCACTGAATTGAAATTTCAGCCTTCATGACATAGGAAAACGGCCAATTGAACAGCTATTTTTGTGGAGGAGGGTCAAGGTATTAACTGATATGCATGAAATTTCATATATAGCTATATAATCCCTAGTGTAGTAAGATAAGACCTTGGGAGCAGGCGTTTTCAGAAAACCGTTTTTTATCAACCACCCTAAAAAGGTAAAGGGTAAAGGGACCCCTGACCATTAGGTCCAGTCATGGCCGGCTCTGGGGTTGCAGCACTCATCTCGCTTTATTGGCCGAGGGAGCCGGCGTGCAGCTTCCGGGTCATGTGGCCAGCATGACTAAGCTGCTTCTGGCGAACCAGAGCAGTGCATGGAAACGCTGTTTACCTTCCCGCCAGAGTGGTACCTATTTATCTACTTGCACTTTGATGTGCTTTTGAACTGCTAGGTTGGCAGGAGCAGGGACTGACCTGTCAGCATCGCCCTTGAGCCAGTGCCACCAACTGGACTCATCTACTTCAGCCCCGACTGGGCTAGGCGAGCTGGGTAGCACTTCCAGAGACCACCTTCTGCACAGGAACAGGTCAAAGTGCTGTGGACTCACAGCTTCGAGTTGTGAGCACCGGATTCACTTCCACAAGAAGACAGTCGTCGCACAGCAGAGTATAGCAGATAGCAGAGCATAAACGACTCGGAGAGCAGCTCTGTAGAATATCTTCTTTATTCTATCTACAGCTATAATACACAACTATGTACAGAGCTAAATGAGGTCTAAACGAAAATGCTGAACTGCACTGAGTGTCTGCAGCTGCTCTTAGCAGCAACCTTATCTATACACACGATCTCTTAACACTCAGTCTCTCTCTCTCTCTTTGATGTGAGGCTGGAGCGGAATAAGTAGAGAGCAGAACACCGCCCCCTCCTCTCTGGAAAATCACCAGACTCATCAGCAGATTCTTGGATATGGGAGGGGTGAAATCTCCTCATGAGCGACGGGAGCTCACCCCATTGCGGGGATTCGAACCGCCGACCTTCCGATTGGCAAGTCCTAGGCTCTGTGGTTAAACCCACAGCGCCACCCACGTCCCATTGAACCACCCTAGTAGGGCAGTAATTGTTCCTTGATAATTTGTCATCCCCCTCCATGATGGCACCTGAGGCGGACCACCCCCCCTTTCCTACGCCCCTGCCAGCAGTGTTGGATTTACACTTTTGGCAGAACTGCATTTAGACTGTTTCCTGTAACCCACTTGGCGGACAGACATCTCTGTGGGAAATACGGTCTCTGAATAAACTGGCGAGGACTCTTCCGCTGGACACGGCTCCATGGCTCAGGGCCTCCCAAGACCTCTGGCTGAAACAGGCTTGCGGGGCAGAGAGTGGGGGACATCTGAGCCCGCATTCCTGGAGGGCCCCTGCCAGCCATGATGGACGTTCCCAGGTTAGAGGCGCCAAGGGCTCGATTGCTTGCTGCAAGGCTGCTCTGTGTGGTTACATAAGATCCATGTCGCTTGCTTCCCACCGACAACATCAGGTGCTTTCAGACATGCCCCAGGTGAAAGCAATTTGGAGGGGCAACGAGTGAAGCACAACAGAAATCCATCAACACTTGATCCTTTTATTGATCTGAATCTATAAAAGGGAGAAGCAGCTGAGACCGAACCCTCAAGCACAGGCCTCATCATTTGACTCTTGCTGGCGAGATGAACTTTCTGGGGCTGACAGAGCCAGCCAGCCGTCCATTAGTCATTTTGCCAGCGCAGCAGTTTATCCCTGTCACTTAGGCCATGTGATAATATTTGGTCTATTTTTAAGATCTGATCTCACATTTTTTATTCATAGGGAGTTTAGATTTATATATATTGAAGATCAATACAGCCCCTCTAGGATGGCTGCATTATTAATAAAGCCGATGTTTTCAAGCTGAAGACAGCTACTTAGTAAATGGAATTTTAAGGGAGAGGGGGGCAATATTTTTGTTTGGTTTCCTTTTTGCCCTCAGAGCCTGAGGAAAGCCCGAAATTACCCTGTGATGTCATGGGGTCCAGTTTCTTAGGTTATGAGTAAAAATGGAGACGATTAAGGCAATCTTCTCAAGAATTGTGCGCCGGGGAGAGAAAGGACAGAGAAAAGAAAGGACTTCTTCACTCAGCAGAGAGTTAAAGTATGGAACTCACTCCCACTGGAGACAGGGATGACCACCAATCTAGATAGCTTTAAAAGAGGACTGGACAAATTCATGGAGGAGAGGGCTTGAGGCAGCAATGCTTCTGAATACCAGTAATCAAAAGATAATTGATAAAACCAACAATGTTTATTTAAAAAAGTGCATTAAGTGTGCATGACCGCTACAGTGTTGAACTAGGACTAGGACCAACACCAAGGTTCAAATCCACACTTGACCATAAAACTCACTGGGTGACCTTGGGCCAGTGGGTTTAACTCAAGTTACACTACCTCGCAAGGTTGTTGTGGGGGTTAAACGAAGAGGGAGAGAACCATGTAAGCCACTGGGAGCTCAATGGAGAAAAAGGCAGGATAGAAATACAATAAATAAATAACAATAAAATTGCAGGTCAGGATAAGGGTAAAGGTAAAGGGACCCCTGAGCATCAGGTCCAGTCGTAACCGACTATGGGGTTGCGGCGCTCATCTCGCTTTATTGGCCAAGGGAGCCGGCGTACAGCTTCTGGGTCATGTGGCCAGCATGACTAAGCTGCTTCTGGTGAACCAGAACAGCACACGGAAACACCGCTTACCTTCCCCGCTGGAGCAGTACCTATTTATCTACTTGCACTTTGAAGTGCTTTCGAACTGCTAGGTTGGCAGGAGCAGGGACCGAGCAACGGGAGCTCACCTCATCACGGGGATTCGAACCGCCAACCTTCTGATAAGCAAGTCCTAGGCTCTGTGGTTTAACCCACAGCGCCACCTGCGTCCCGCAGGTCAGGATAGAAATACAATAAATAAATAACAATAAAATTACAGGTCAGGCACCATTAGATGGAGCACTACTCTGAGTTGGTAGGGTTGCCATGCATCCAGAATTTCCCGAAAATAGCCGGAATACTGCAGTTGGAATCAGCGCCTGGGCGGAAATTGCTAAAATGTCCGGTAAAATCTGGATGTATGGCCACCCATGTCGGAAGTGTCATTTTGGGCGATTTACCTGAAAAATAGCTCCAAAATGTCATTTTTTCAACCAAATTTGTCAAAAAAATCTCAACAACTTTTGTGTCTGGATTTTCACTTTTTTAAACATGGCAACTCTAGAGTTGAGTAAGGCAGCTTCCTCTGCTCCTACAGAGGAAGGCAAGGCAAGTGGGGTTGCTTGGGGGTCACCCAGGGATCTCAAGGCCAAACTTGGCTTTGATGCAGATCTTTCCTGACATAGAGCCCACCGGTCTCTTGGTCCCTCTGCCACCTCTTCAAGGTACAGGCTGTGCTTCTAGGACCTCCTTTATTCCTTCTTTCCTCCCATCCTCCCCTCCCATCCTTCACTTCCCAATTCCAGTCCTAATAGACAGCAATGGCGCTGGGAAAACATGAGCTGGAATGGAACAATCCAACGCCAAGAGTCTGGAGGCCCTCACGGGGTCCCTGCCATGGGAGCTTATTCACCCAGTGCTATACGAGCTGCACTGGCTCCCAGTGGAGTATAGGATCAAGTTCAAGGTGCTGGTCTTGACCTTTAAAGCCCTTTGTGGCTTAGGGCCCTTGCATTTATGGGACCGTCTCTCCTGGTCTGCCCCGCAGAGGACCTTAAGGTCCATGAATAACCATAGTTTAGAGGTCCCGGGCCCTAAGAAAGTCAGACTATCCTCCACCAGGGCCAGGGCCTTTTCAGTGATGGCTCCAACCTGGTGGAATGCTCTGTCCCATGAGACTAGGGCCCTCCAGGATTTAACCTCCTTCCGTCGGGCCTGTAAGACAGAGCTATTCCGCCTGGCCTTTAATTTGAATTCAGCCTGATCTTTTATTTCCCTTCTCTTCCTTCCCCCTCCCCTTTTATGAAGATTACCCGCTCTGAGACCCCACAGCTAATTCTCCCCTGGCCTCCTCCTTGCTGGCCCAAGTAGGACCAATTCAGCCAGCTAGCCCTGGGGATTATCCAATGCTTATTTCTCTTAAATTGATTTTTGATTTTTGAATTTTATTGTTATTCGTTTTTATACTGCATTTTATGCTGCTTTTACAATGAAGTATTTTAAATTTGTTGTTAGCCGCCCTGAGCCCGGTTTTTGAACCGAGAAGGGTGGGGTATAAATAAAAAAAATATTATTATTATTATTATTATTATTATTATTATTATTATTATTAGAGTTGTCACTGCAGGTTTTCCTGGCTGCATTGAGGGCTGGGGCTGGAGCAGACTGCCAGGGTGGTGCTCACCTCCCCTCAAGGTATGGCAGGAGTCACACTGGGGAGCAGGCTGGCTGGCTGGCTGCTGAGATGACCCACAGCCTGGCTCTTGAATGGATTTGCTCCCTGTCAGTCAACAGAAAGGCTTTCAGCCGGATGCCTCTTCCTCCCAGCCATGAGCTTCTACAGATGATCTAATCTGAGCCATGAGCTTTGAAGCAGAATGTGAGTCATGAACCTTCGCAGGCCCCTGTCAGGCTGTGCGTGCAAAAGATGTGCAGAGCTGCTGAATCCTGACAGATTCCAGCCCCCATATAAGCACGCACGCACACACAACGAGAGAGCGCAACCTTCCTTGCCTAAGAAGAGGAGGAGCAGGACGCAACGCATCCTTGAGGCTCTGTAATGACACAGTGGAAGCTCAGCTGGTCCTTTTATGGGCTGAGGATGGGACAGCTGAAGGAGTTGACTGTGCAGGGCACTCTGAAAGGGTTCCTTGCCTGACACCAAGTGAGGAAAAGGAAAGTTGCCATGAGGGTTTCTACTCTGCACCATGTGAATGATGTGATAGAAACCCAAAAGCAGGTGTCAGAGCTGCCCAAGGTCCCAGCTCACAAAGGACCAACGCTGCTTCGTTGTTAAGTACAAAAGTCTTTATTGAAGTTCAGTTTCACTTCCAGAGCCGCAGCGCGCAGCTCTACGTCTCAACTGTCAGACCGCTGATGATCCGTCTGAATCTCCTCCCCCTGTACACCAGTTTAAGACCCTCGCCTTGCTCCACCTTTTCCGCTGCTCTTTCCTCCTCTGGGTCCGCCTGCCCGCCAGGGTCTCGCCCTTTCTAGCCTCTTCTCCCGCTGATTCCCCTGAGCCTTCTCCCTCCCTCCGGCGGGCTTTAGGAGCTGGTTCCCCATCCGGGTCTCCTGCTGTCCCCCGCGCCTGCACATTTGAACTTGGCGCGCGCCCCCAGCCAGCTGCTTTCCTCCTGACCGTTTCACTGCTGCTGTCACTGCTTCCCCCTTCGGGGGGGCTAGCTGCAACTGACCTCCCCTCCATTCCCCCACTCTCCGATGGAGGCGTGGTCAGCCCTGACTCACCTCCTCTCCCCGCTGGAGGAGACGCTGGCCCTGACACATGTGACTCTTCCCCCCACTACGCTCTGGTGGGGAAACTGGTCTCGATCCCCCACTGCTGCTTTGGGGTTCCCCTCTGGCTCCTTGTTTCTGGTGCATCCCCCCTGGGACCCCCCTTGCTCTGACCATCGGCGCCCCCTTCTGGGAATCTTCTGATTCGCTGGAGAAGCTCATGGAATCTCTCGGGCCACTGTCATACTCCCCTACGCTTCCCTCGGATTCTTCCCCTTCGCTCTCCAATTCCTCTCTCCCCTGTGCTCCTGCTCCTGATTCCCTGACAGCAGGGATCAAGAATTGTTGTTGTTTTCGTTTAGTTGTTTAGTCGTGTCCGACTCTTCGTGACCCCATGGACCAGAGCACGCCAGGCCCTCCTGTCTTCCACTGCCTCCCGCAGTTTGCTCAAACTCATGCTGGTAGCTTCGAGAACACTGTCCAACCATCCCGTCCTCCGTCGTCCCCTTCTCCTTGTGCCTTCCATCTTTCCCAGCATCAGGGTCTTTTCCAGGGAGTCTTCTCTTCTCATGAGGTGGCCAAAGTACTGGAGTCTCAGCTTCACGATCTGTCCTTCCAGTCAGAACTCAGGGCTGATTTCCTTAAGAATGGAGAGGTTTGATCAAGAATACATAAGAGAATTCCTGTGGTTTCCAGTAACGGATATTCAGAAGCATTGCTGCCCCCCAACCATGGAGGCAGACCATAGCCATCATGGCTAGCAGCCATTGACAACCCTGCCTGCCATGAATTTGTTTAACCCTGAACTATGTAGTATCATCAGCCAACTCATCCACCTCCTCACTGCTCACTCCTGACTCTAGACGGTTTGCGAAACAAGTTTAAAAGCACAGGTCTCCATGCAGGTTCTTGTTGGGTGCCTCCCCTCAAAGAGTTTAAAACCTGCTCTGCGACCGTTATGGCCTGGGTCAAGTCCCACCCTGGATATGGAGCCCATTTCTTTTGCATAGGCCCTGCTTGCCTCAGAATGTTCCCCAGTGCCTAACAAATAAAGATCCCTTCTCCTGACATCCATGCATTGAGAGGACACAGCTGTGCCCGTCTCGCTGCTCCTGGGTGTGGAACTGCTATCATTTTATGTGGGATGTGAAACACAAGAGCAGTCAAGTACAACATGCCTAGAGTGAACATGTTTACACATGGGGAGGAATGTTTGTCCAGCCAGCAGGTAAACTTCCTGTTTCCTTCTGGGCTGGGACAGACTTCCTCTGCATGTGACTAGAGGTGGGCGTGGCCTCACCTGTGCAGGTAATGATAAAAGCACAGGACAGGGCAGCCATCTTTGACTACATGCATTGAAGAAGCAACATCTGCTTAGCCAAAGATGCCCTCTTGGCTTCCAGCCTGTCTCCTTATGAGATAGTTTCCCGGTGTATGTTACTTTTCTAAGCTAAGTCTGCCTTCTGGGATCCAACTGTGAACAGAATGTGAGTAAACTCTTTTTATACTTTTATAGAAGACTGTGTCGTGTCTTATATTTTATGAGGGAATAAGAGGGAAGTACTAGAACATTTATTATAGAGGCTTTAGCGAGCCTGAGCAAACGCATCCGCTGTGAGTTTAAAAGGGGAATGTTACTCTGCTAAATTGGGGAACTTGTTAACACAAATTGGAAAGGCTATAATCAAACAATATATCCTCTCCTGCATCCCTGAACATTCCACATTTTAAAGATTATACCTTGGAGGCCCTGGCTTCCAGCATCTGACCTAGCAACCTAAGTTGTGGTTCCAGGACCCCAGAAAATACATTTCCACTTCGTCAATGGAGCCCCTGACTCCTCCCCAGTGCTATCTACCAGAGACATTTACAGAGCCTCTCAAACTGCTTTTTTCATAGTCCTCCTTCACCCCTTATAATATAGCTCAACTCTGGATGTCTTCATTTGGCCAAAAGGCTGGACTCTTTCCTTGATTTCCCATGAACAGTAAATTCATTCCTGAATAGGCAAGGGGGTGGGGCGGGCAGAGAAAAGAATAACTGAGTGGTCTGTACTAATCTGCCGCAGTTAATAGCCTTGAAGAATCCTAAATTACTGTCCCTTGGGCCTGAAATAAGCTGCATCCCTGATCAGAATGAGATCAGGTATTTAGCAGCATTAAGGACTTTTAAATGCGCAGTTGATGATGCTGCAGCCTGGTATTTGTCACCAGGCTAACTTAGCCAGGAGATGTTTTTGGAGCGGAATTTTATTTTACTTTAATGTTTTGTACCCTTGGGAGCTTGTCGTACTTAAGATGGTGTTTCATTACAGTCCAGGTTATCAACTAAATGAGACATTTCTCTCCTACTGTGTGGTGCTTTTTGATAATTGAAGGAGGGGGCAGCAGTGCGCTAATGAAGATGCTCTAAATTGGCCAAGAGATACCTGAGCCTCCCGCCCCCTTCCTGGAGTCTGTAGCTAACAGTAGATTATTAAGGTGGGTTGGTGGGGGGGGGGCGCTGTGCTAGTCTGGAACGTCCCTTCCAATTCTTTTTTAAAAAAAAAAGAATAATACTTTATTTAGAATTCAACAATAACAAGGAAAACCCCACATCAATTCATTACAATTAACCAATTTTAACAATATATAAATAGTAGGAAAAAAATGACACATCACTTTGAACTTACTGAAGTTTTCATATTACACTTTTATCTCTTTATCTCTTTCTTAACAGATCAAAGAGAAAGACCAAGAAAGGAGGCACAAAAAAGAAAAAAAAGAGGAAGAAGAAGGGGGGGAGGAGGAAAAGCAGTGGCGTAGCGTGGGGGGTGCAGGGGGGGCCGGCCGCACTGGGCGCAACATCTGGGGGGGCGCTCGCACTCGCAGCTCTCTGCCCCTACCTGGCTCACTCAGGGTTAGGGGGCGCAAATTACTTGCCTTGCCCCGGGTGCTGACAACCCACGCTACGCCACTGAGGAAAAGGAAACAAAACAAAACAAAATAAACACATTTGACTTTCGATTAGACCTGTTGTGTTATTATTTCTAGTATTTTTTCACACACAGTTCCAAATTATTGTCTTGCTTTCTTTGTTTTCGTCAGATATCAAAAAACATTATACAGTGCTACCTCGGGTTCAGTACTTAATTCGTTCCGGAGGTCCGTACTTAACCTGAAACTGATCTCAACCTGAAGCACCACTTTAGCTAATGGGGCCTCCTGCTGCCACTGCGCCACTGGAGCATGATTTCTGTTCTCATACTGAAGCAAAGTTCTTAACCCAAGGTACTATTTCTGGGTTGGCGGAGTCTGTAACCTGAAGCGTCTGTAACCCGAGGTACCACTGTAATTGCCTGGAAACCCTGGAGTCTCTCAACATTGTGGATTGGGGTGCTGTGGAACAGTATTTACTCAATATCCGGTGCTGTGAAGCTGCTGGAGGACCGGACCCACTTTCTCCATCGTTCTGGAGCAGCATCTTTAGCCATTACTCTGGGCACAAAGTTGGAGTGGTTTCAGACAAGGATAGGGCCAAAGATAAGTGGCAGAGAACCTGTGTTGCAGGATTAAAGTCCCCAAATTCAATCTCCAGGTAGGGCTGGGAGAGGTCCTGGTCTGAAATCCCACAGGACCACTGCCAGTCCATGCTCCTAAAAATATGGGAGAACTGCTCTGTTAACAATAATAGGGGTTTACTCCAGAATTGTCCCACTTGCTTCATTCACTTACTACAGGGCAGATGGATGGGAAGAAAGGAGGAGCAGAGCGGGAGCACAGGGAGTCTTAATTTTTTTTAAAAAAATTGCTCTGTGCATCCATTGTCCATTTCTAAAATTTTGATTTGTTTGATTAAACTCTTACAAGTAAGAAAATAAGCTCAAAGGTTAAGTAAGGACAACATGGAATGAAATTGACTGTAAAATGTAAACGTGAAGGAAAATTTGGTACAAAACTGATAAGAAAAAAAGAGTATTAAGATATAAGATTGTAAAAATAAGATAAAAATTAAGCAAAAGTAGTAAATATTTAAAGAACCAGAAGGGGAAGTTGAGGGAAGTCACGGGAAGGAGTTTTCTTCTCTCTCTCTCTTTTATATGACAAATGTTATATTGTGTTGTTTGATCATAGCTGTCAACTTTCCCTTTTTTTGCGGGAAATTCCCTTATTCCAGCGGCGTTTCCCGCTGCTTCCCGCTGCTATCCTGGATTGTTAGATATCCTGTAGACTGTCTGTGGGACAGGTGAGGCTGCTGATCCCTTATTTTCAAATCGGAAAGTTGACAGCTATGTGTTTGATTGAATATAAATTGTAAAAATGCAATAAAATCTTTGGAAAAACCCCCAACTCCCCCCCAATTTTTTTTATTGGTGTGTGCTTTTCTTTTTGTAAACCTACCAAAGAATAAAATAAAATAGGGATTAAGGGGTTTTCCTGGGTGGTGGAGGGCATGTATGCTGTGTCTTGTATGCAGGGGGTGGGGAGACAAAAATGAGGGGGTGATAGAGGGTCAGTTGCAAGGGAGTGAGAAATGTCCCTATTTTCCCCTGAGGAATGTTGGAGGTTATGCGCCCCCTACCCTATGAAAAGCATTATGCAGATTAGCGGTTTGCAGGAGGCAGGAGGCATGGGTCACCCGGCTGGTTTATGTTCCTTGTTGCCTGTGGCAGCGGAAGGGAAGGGTTAACACCTGCAGATCAGAAGGTGGGCATTTGTATGCGCCAGGCAGCCTAAGAGCAGCCTTTATATCCGCCTCACAAAGGCAATTCTCTGCAGTTGATATAAAAAGGTGTCAGTTCTGGTTTAAGTACTGTATTACCAGCAGAGATTTATCTGCTTCAAAGGAAGGCCTCACACCACCACCCAGGGAACTACAGCTCTCCTCCTTATCTCTCTCGCATATACTGGAGTATTTTCTCTGGTGGACTTTTGGGCTTGGAACAGACTCCCCCCCTCCCCTTTCTCTATCCTCTCCAATCGCTGCAATTTAAAGCAAAGAGCACACAAGCTGGCCTGGCTTGCCACAGAAATTCCAAATTGCTCCGTTTATCCAAGGACACGCCGTGGTCCTCTGTTGCTGGAAACCAGAAGAGGGGAGAGGACTCTTGTGCTTGGATCCTGCCCTTGGGGTTCCCACAGGCATCTGTTTGGCCACCATGGGAACATTGGCCTAATCCAGGAGGGCTGTTCTGATGTTCTGATGGATGGGATCCACTCCTGGATAGGGTGGTAAACGTAAATGTAAAGGGACCCCTGACCATTTGGTCCAGTCGTGGCCGACTCTGGGGTTGCGGCGCTCATCTCAATTTATTGGCTGAGGGAGCCGGCATACAGCTTCCGGGTCATGTGACCAGCATGACTAAGCCGCTTCTGGCGAACCAGAGCAGCGCACGGAAACGCTGTTTATCTTCCCGCCGGAGTGGTACCTATTTATCTACTTGCACTTTGACGTGCTTTTGAACTGCTAGGTTAGCAGGAGCAGGGACCGAGCAACGGGAGCTCACCCCGTCGCGGGGATTCGAACTGCCGACCTTCTGATCGGCAAGCCCTAGGCTCTGTGGTTTAACCCACAGCACCACCTGTGTCCCATGATGGGGTGGTAGTCAGTGTCTTAAATGGCAGCAGGTTGGGATAGACAGATGGGTAGAAGAAGCCATAAAGAATATATGGGACTTCCATATCTGAATGCTATTGTCAGGGTTGGAGTCAGGCTTACGTCAGCAACAAAAGCAATAAATCACTTGAGGCAATGCAGTTAAATCTTTATTCAAGGAAAGAAACCACAGCTCATGCCTGTTAGGATTCTTGCTTCATGTTTGCAGTCATGGGATTGTTGTCTATCACATGGCGGTGTATGTTTTCATTCCACAGTGTGGGAAGTGACGGAGACAGGATGTTTTGGTATTACTGTGTTCCTGTGATGTGGGAATATTGTCCTTTGTTCTTTCTCTTTGCTGTCTGATGAGAAAGAGGAAGGAGCTAAGTCAGACTGCTCTGAGTGTATTATATGTAAATAAACGTAGTCTAGCCAAATGCTATGCTACTGAGTTTGTTATGCAAACAGCTAACACTCTGCTGTTCCTAAGCGTGCTAATGTCTCTTTGGTATCAGTTGCTGTGATGTTCAGGCTGGAGAAAGCTTTTGAAGCTCCCGAATGACCGTCTAGGAGGGAGACATCATGCCAGTTGGGCATGTGTCTCTGCCAGGGTCCTACACGCGAGTAGGACGGTCCTAACAATGCCTAGTGGTGTCAGCAACTTTTTCTAGGAGTTCTTGCCCTGCTGAAGCAGTTACGAGGCCTGAAGGTCTCTGCCTTGCCAGTGTCCACTCGGAAGAGTTGGAAGAGACCGCAAGCCAAGCATCATATAGTCAGACAATATTGTCTTGCAATGCAGGAATCGCAAAGCGTGTTCTCCTTCATGGAGAGCACGTGTTGCGGTGGGGTCTGCCGAGCCACCCCTCTGTTACCAGGCAGGGTCTCTAAAGATGGCCTGGGGCAGCGATTGGTTCACTGGGTTGCTGGGGTAAAAGTTATGTTGCAATTTTGGTGGGAGGGGTAAAATGTTTAAATACTCTGCACGCAGCCTGGAGCTTTCTCTTTGCTGCGTGCAATGGATCACCCGCCCACCCGCCCTAAAGTAAGGGGTTGTTGGATTGACCTTGCTATGCCTGTCATGGGGTCATCTGCCGTTGGGGCAGGGGCCTGGTAGGAATTTTGTCCATCTGGCTGATTGGCTGGGCCATTTGGTTTTTGCCTACTGTGTAGCAAATCGTCACAACTTGTAAGGTTGCGGCTAGGCATTGGTTATAAATTGGTGGGGGAGGGGTTAGGATAGGCTGGGCCTGCCCCTCCATGGTTGCTACGGAAAGGGAATTCCGTTAAAGGAATCCTGGGGCTTGCCATCTTTTCGTCCAATCCCTGGAATGGGACTAGGGCCGGCAAGCCTTCGGGGAGCATGCAGGTGAGAATTGAGGGTCTGTGACTCAGCTCCATTTCTCCCCGACTTGTTTTCCCGCACTGGCTTTCGGTGGTGCCCGGAAGTCAGTTCTGTCCCCAGGCGGGGGGACAGATAGTCTTAACCAATGCCTAAACAACCACTCACGGTTTTGTATTTAAATAAAGTTGTGGCCAAAATTATGCCAAAAATCTTAAACAAAAATTAAGTGTGCGTTGTGAGTTATTTGGGGGGTGGCTTGGGGACCTCAACACGCAACTAAAGAATCCCTGACCAATGGCCATCCAAACTCTTGTTTAAAAACCTCCAGTGAAGGAGAGTCCACCACCTTCTGAGTTGGTCCATTCCATTGCCAAACAGATGTTACCACCTGCTCTTACGGACCAGGACAGCTACCTGCAATTCTTGTATTTAGTAATTGGGATATTGATGGTGCTGGTTTTTTCCCCTGCATCATGAAATTTGTCAGGAGCTGGGGTTTTCTAATATGATTAAATCTCAGAGCTAGCAGACGTATTGCGTTCATGTCTGTGATGCCAACTTCATTTTTTCGCAGGTTTCGCAGTTTAATATGGAACTAATAAAATGTGAAAAACAGGTCTAATCACTTTGAAAGCAAAATAAGACAAAACAATAACGCAGCCTATATAAATCCAGAAGGGGTGGGTGTGCTAAGTGGGGAGGTGAAAAGAGATGAGACCTCTCTAGGCTCTTTAAGGTGCATCAAGAGATGTCTAGTGTCCAGGTCAAGGAAAGTAATATTACTACTCTATTCTGTCTTGGTCACAGAGCAAGACTAGAACTTGCAGACATCCAATGAAGCTGAATGTTGGAAGATTCAGAACAGATAAAAGAAAGGACATCTTTACACTGTGCAGAATTAAACAATGGAACTCCATCCCACTGGAGGCCTTAGTGACCATGGATTTGGATGGCTTTAAAAGAGGATTAGACAAATTCTAGTGGGATGGGGTGGGGCTAGCCCACCAATAAGTGGGTCCCAGATAGACATAGTCCAGTGGCTAATTTTGTAAAGGGAACTCCTTCGCCTCACTTTTAGATGAGATGCCCCAGTCATTCCAGCTGCCAGGACCTTGAGCCATGCCTCAGTTTCCCTGTTGTAAGCCCAGGCAAACAGATTCTTCAAAAGAATGGTACTCTTCTTCAATAGAAATAGAATATCCTCCTAAATGTTAATCAAATTCCTAACAGAAACTGAGTTACGCTGTGTATTTTCCAAATGATGTGAACAGGATGGTGGTTTTATAAATATATATCTCCCATACATTTCTTTCCATGCTTTTCCACGGAGGCACATAAATTTTCTTTGCCTGCACAATGCATTTTATGAAGCGCGTAAAAATACCAGATAGAAATTATCTGTTTTCCCCGTCCAGCATGTCACTTTTTGGCAAATAGATAACAAGAATCTGTTTCATTCTTTCCCTGTTTGCTGCTGAACGGCCCACTATAAATTGAGAAATGGCTGGAAAAACCATTTCTCTCTTGGAAAAGCCCTCCCCTCAACATGCTATTGTGAGCAGCATTAAGTACAAGAGACTCCTCTTATGACTTGCCCAGAAGGCGAACGAATCCGATTTCCTTGCTGATCTGGCTTCCTGCTCTCATTCGGATGGAGAGAACAGCCTGGAACCACGTGAGGGTCTTTCCACTGTGTATTTTCCACATGTGGATATTCAAGAAGAACAATTACACCGGATTTAAAGGAGAGGCCACGAGACAAGTTGGCTGTCTGTGAAAGGGGCTGATTGGCAGCTCCCAATCCCATTCCATCAAAAGTGCAGCACAAATACTTTACTTTCTGTCTAATTCAGAATCTGTAGCCATGCCAGGGTGATTTAAGGAATTAGCCAAGAAAGGATATTGTGACTAAACAGGGAGAATTTTCTGCCGGCAAGAACCATTAGACAGTGGAACGGACTCACTCAGAAGGAGGTGAGCTTCATTGGAGGGTTATAAACAGCCTGACTAAACCTTAGGAAAAACTTACTGATGGTAAAAAACTGACAATGTAACAGACAACCTCATCAGAAGGTTTCAACAGAAGTTGCGGGGCACATGTCTCAGGGATTGTTTAGCTGCGAATCCTATGACCAGATGAGTCTTTCCAACTCTACACTGGATTTATGAAGGGTGTGACGATCGGGGACTAGATGGCCCTTTTGGTCCCTTCCAACCTTTCAGTTCTAAAATTCTATCTATGATACAGAATTGAGTGGTTTAGCTGTCATGGCTCCCACAGGGCTGGCCCCAAGAGGGCATGGAGATCTGCACCACACAGATCTAGGAATAAACGATGTGGATTTGAGAGACTTGTACAAAGGGGTTCTGTTTGACATGCAGAAGGCTCCTGTTTCAATCTCCACCATCTCCATTTGTGACTCGAAAAGACTCGCTGTCAGAAACTCCCAGTCAGTGTAGACAATATGTAGAACAATGCAACAGAGGTGGGTGCCATAATGTTGGAAAGAAGCAAGGGAAGGCTAAGGGAGAAAGGGAAGAGAGAAGGCAGAATGGCAAAGGTTTGAGGCAGAAAGGGGCTTCCGTGGATGTCAGAAGGTGTAGGGTGGTGTGGTCCCAAATGGGTTCCAAACAACTAATGCCCTTTGGCTGTTCTGGCTTACTATGGGCTAATGGAACTGGTCTAGTCACATCACTTAGTCATCAGAACCTGAGAAAATAATCTGCTGGATCAACTCCATCAATTCCAGAATTCTGTTCTCACAGTGGCCAACCAGATGTCCCAAAGGGGAAACCTTCACGAAGGACCTAAGCACAACAACCCTCTCCTGTGGTTTCCAGCAGCTGGTATTCAGAAACATCGGTGCCTCTGACCATGGTGGTGGAGCATGGCCATCATGCCCTAGTGGTCATTGGTAGTCATTTCCTCCAGGAATTTGTCTAAACTAGGGCCCTGCAGGACTTGATCTCCTTCTGCAGGGCCTGTAGGACAGAGCTATTCTGCCTGGCCTTCAATTTGAATTAGCCTGATCCTCTATTCCCTTTTCCCTTTCCTCTTCTATGAAGAAACCCTTTCTGGGACCCCACATTTAAATTCTTCCCTGGTCTCCTTGCTGGTCCTAGTAGGACCAACTTGGCCAGTTAGCCCTGGTGATCATTTGATGTCTACTGACTGGGTCCCTGTCAAAATAATGACCCCTGAATTTTTGAATTTTATTGATATTGATGCTGCATTTTATGTTGTATTTTATGCTGTTTTAAAGTCACATTTTAATCAATGTTCTATATTTGCTATTATCTGCCCTGAGCCCGGTTTTTAAACCTGGAAGGGCAGGGTATAAATAAAAATTTATTATTATTATTTATTATAAACCAAATTTAAAGCCATCTACGTTGATGTCCATCAAGGTCTCCTGTGGGAGCAAGTTCCATAGTTTAACTATCTGCTGTGTGACAAGCAATTTCTTTGCATAATGTGAGAATCCAATCTTCAAAGAAACATGGATGAACGCTATGGAATAGTCTCTGGTCCAAGTCTCCCTTGAAGTCTGTTTGGGTTGGATCCAGAAGGCCAGTCTCAAAACTTGTTTTGAGAAGGCACTGGACTTCCAAGTGATGTTACCAAAGAAAGAAGTCCGTGACCCTTTACTGCTGGAGAAAATGTGGAGAGCAAGGCTCATTTCTTGCGTGTGTGGTGGGAATGCAAGGTGGTTAACCAATTTTGATCCTGGGTGTTGTCTTTTATATCAAATACCACTCAAGAAAACTTGCTTCCTGACCACTCTTTGGCTTCTCATTCCTTGTCATGGCAGGGGTATTTAAATACCACCTGATAAATGCCACTCAGTAAACAAGATTGTAATTTGGCACACTGGTTTGCAGTCAGGGACCCCTGACTGTTAAGTCCAGTCGCGGACGACTCTGGGGTTGCAGCGCTCATCTCACATTATAGGCCGAGGGAGCCGGTGTTTGTCCGCAGACAGTTTCTGGGTCATGTGGCCAGCATGTCTAAGCCGCTTCTGGTGAACCAGAGCAGCACACGGAAACGCCATTTACCTTCCCACCGGAGCAGTACCTATTTATCTACTTGCACTTGATGTGCTTTCGAACTGCTAGTTTGACAGGAGCAGGGACTGAGCAACAGGAGCTCACCCCGTCGCGGGGATTCAAACCGCCAACCTTCTGATCAGCAAGCCCTAGGCTTTGTGGTTTAGACCACAGTGCCACCCGCGTCACTTAACTGTTTTTTCAGTATCTACATGCTCTTGTATAATGATAATACAGTGGTACCTCTGGATGTGAACGGGATCCTTTCTGGAGCCCCGTTCGCATCCTGAAGCAAACGTAAGACGCGTCTACGCATGTGCAGGTCGCGTTTCGCCGCTTCCGTGCATGTGTGTGATGTCATTTTGAGCATCTGCACATGTGCAAGCAGCAAAATCCAGAAGTAGCATGCTCCGTTACTTCCGGTTCACCGCGGAGCGCAACCCGAAAATATTTAAGCTGAAGCGTATTCATCCCGAGGTATGACTGTAATAATAATAATAGTAGTACAGTGGTACCTCGGGTTAAGAACTTAATTCGTTCTGGAGGTCTGTTCTTAACCTGAAACTGTTCTTAACCTGAAGCACCACTTTAGCTAATGGGGCCTCCTGCTGCCACCACACCGCCGCTGCACGATTTCTGTTCTCATCCTGAAGCAAAGTTCTTAACCCGAGGTACTATTTCTGGGTTAGCAGAGTGTAACCTGAAGCGTATGTAACCTGAAGTGTATGTAACCCGAGGTACCACTGTAGTAGTAGTTTTAAAAGGAATAAAACAAAAGGCACTGTCCACTGTGTGAAAAAGGACTTTCTTTTACTTTCCAAGTTTTAGGTGACTCTGGGAAAGTGTGCGCAGGAGTGTGCAGCCAAGAGCAGCTGTCCAGGCCCCTCAGAGTTAACAGAGCTGGCCTCACCAGTGTTCTTTGGTAGTCCCGAATTTCAGAGTTTCCAATCCATCACTGCAGGCAGATTGTAAAGCGTGAGAGAGAGAACCTGGGGAAATGATGATCTTTTTACGGCTCTGAGCTATAGAAGCAGGTATGCATTTGTACCGAGGGAAAGGAGAGATGGAGGCATTATCTCATCTCTGAGAGGAAGTTGCAAGGCGCGAACTGAACCAGGATGGAGCTGTGCAGTGGGAGGGGGGCAAGGTCTTTGGCTTCCCTTCCCTCCCTCGACAGATCCCTGCTGATGGCAAGCATCACGATCCAGCTGAGGCCAGGAATGTGTGCTTCATTAGGGAGCCTGGGACTCCTTGCGCAGGTGAGTCCGTGCCTGCAGGAAACAAAGCACAAAGAAGAAGATCTCGCCACACCCCTCTCAGAGGACAAGCAGGGTGTGTGTGTGAATGCACCTGGCTTGGTGTCCAGAGACTCATACTGAAGCTTAGAAAAGCCTCCAGCCCTCCTGAGGGCACCAGAGCTCTCCACACCTGCAGAACAGCCCACAGGCGCTGGAGAAGAAGACTTGGGAAGACCATCTTTCTTCCTCAGCTGCGGTGAAAGTTACAAGCAAATACGTTCTGTGCATGGAAATATGGTTGCCATAAAACTTTATGGCCCAGTTTCCCGTGACCCAACCTGGCCATGATCTCATAGTCCATTGAAAACAAGTGCATCATCTGCTCACTGGAAGTCTGGAGAGCTTTTTTCTTTACCCTGCTGTGCTCCAGGCAGCTCAGATTCTTAGCTCTATGGACCGTGGTCTGATACTGCTCTGCCAGCTGGGGGTAGTCTGTGGCTATCTCAGTCAGGGAACCCCCATGACTGTGCATGAGTCACCTAGCTCTGAGGGGCAGTTAAGGTGCCCCCAAGCCCTTTGGGGCTTCATGGAGAATATATGAAGAGCCTGTTGGATCAGGCCAGTGGTCCAGCATCCTTTTCTCACAGTGGCCAACCAGACCCTTGTGGGAAACCAGCAAACAAGGTTCAAGCACAAGAGCAACTCTCCCCTCCTGTAGTTTCCAGCAGCTGGTATTCATAGCCATCATGCCTTATAGACCTCTCCTCCTCCATGAATTTGTCTAATCCTCTTCTAAGTCGGAAGTTCGGTCCAGTATACCTGAAGGAGCATCTCCACCCCCATCGTTCTGCCCGGACACTGAGGTCCAGCTCCGAGGGCCTTCTGGCGGTTCCCTCACAGCGAGAAGCCAAGTTACAGGGAATCAGACAGAGGGCCTTCTTGGTAGTGGCACCCGCCCTGTGGAACACCCTCCCACCAGATGTCAAAGAGAACAACAACTACCAGACTTTTAGAAGACATCTGAAGGCAGACCTGTTTAGAGAAGCTTTTAATGTTTAATAGGTTATTGTATTTTAGTGTTCTGTTGGAAGCCGCCCAGAGTGGCTGGAGAAACCCAGCCAGATGGGCGGGGTATAAATAATAAATTATTATTATTATTAGTAGTAGTAGTAGTAGTAATCACCATGTTAACTATCCAGACTGGTCCTACGTGAGCCAGAAAAAAGCCAGGGAAGTCCCCAAGTAGGCGTTCCGTCACAGAAGGAAAAAAGAAAGAGGGGGAGGGAATCAAGTTCTTCGGTTCTTAGCAGTGGCCCAGGACCAGGCTTCTTTTCTTCCCAACGTAGCCAAGCAGCTCAAAATCTTCCCTGGTCATTTTGCTGAGCTTTTCTGCCATCTCGAGCTGAGGCACACTGCAAATCAGCCTTGCTGCCGCTTGCTGTATGTACATATGGAATGAGGTTTATTTATGAGAGGGAAAGAAGCCATAAAGAAGACTTACGATGTCCAAGAGGCCCTGATTTATGGAACTGAAAACTTCAGACTGTTCGTCAGCTGAGGGAATGACAGCTTCTGACAGGTGTCCATGAATAAATCCAAAAGTTTTCCTGCTTGCAGCCGCCAGTGGCCAAATACTTCAGTTGATTTGAAAAGCCTCCACCTGCCATGGTCTTTAATACTTGAAAGAGGGAGGAGCGAGAAGGAGGTTGTGGCATGGAAATGGCTCTTCTCCCTCATAAAATCATAGGATTGCAGAGTTGGAAGGGACCCAACAGGTCATCTAGTCCAACCCCTGCAATTCAGGAATCACAAATGAGGAATCCCTGGCTGATGGCCATCCAATCTCTGCTGGAAACTTCTGGTGAAGGGGAGTCCACCCCTTTGGAGGTAGTCCATTACACTGTCAAAAAGTTCTTACTGTCAGGAAGTTTTTCCTCAGGTTTAGTCCAAATCTCATTTCTTGTTATTTGAATCCATCAGTTCGGGTCCCACCATCTGCAGCAGCAGAAAACAAACTTGCTCCATCTTCCGTGTGACATTCCTTCAGATATTTGAAGGTGGCTCTCCTATCACCTCTCAGTCTTCTCTTTTCCAGGCTAGACATGCCCAACTCCCTCAACCGTTCCTCATAAGGCCTGGTTTCCAGACCCTTGTTCATCCTGCGCATGTTCTCTGCGCATGTTCCAGCTTGTCAAGGTTCTTCTTATATTATGGTTACCAGACATCCCTGTTTCCCAGGGACAGTCCCCGGATTTACAAATCTGTCCCCGGACAAAATCCGTCCCCGGAATGTCCCCGGATTTCATTAATGTCCCCGGATGTATATTTTAAGTGTTGTAGATTTATTAGTAGGGAATGAATGTTGCGTGATTGGTTCAATGCCACAAGACACATTGGTTCAATGCCACAAGACACCAGCGTGACTACTGGTGAGGCAAAATGGCGGATGCCACGGCAGCGAGCAACTCCTGAAGCCAGCCAGAGCCAACTGCGCTACCAGGCTGGCTCAGGGCTGCTGAGACTGCTGCTGCCGCCGCCACTGCTGAGGGAGAACCGGGGACACCTCGCGCGTCAACTGGGGGAACTGCTGCCCCTCCATGACCCAAATCGAGCCAGGAGCAAGAGCACCCGGCCACCCAGCTGACTGCCCAGCGGCGCTTCAGGGCCGACGCAGGGAGAGGGAGGAGGGGAGGAGAAGGAAAAGAGAGAAAGAGGAAGGAGAAAGAAGAGGGGAGCCCTGACCTTGCTGCACCACTGAGGACGAGACGTAGGAGAGCACCAAGAGAGCAAGGACACGTGGCTGAGCCCAGGCCCAACCTGAGCCTACTCCATGGCAGCTAACACTCCAAGAGAGCAGGCCAGGGCCCAGAGGAAGGCCAAGCAACAGAGGAGACCACAGAAGAAAAGATATTACTTCTTAATTTTGTAAAAAATAACTTAAAAAAACCAAAACTTTTTTTCTCTCTTTTCAGCAAACTTTTTCAGCAGGGGCCGTTCCGCTGTCCCTCAGACTTTGTGGGAGGGCTGGACTATATTTTGGGGGGGGGGGAATGAACGAATTCCTATGCCCCACAAATAACCCAGAGATGTATTTTAAATAAAAGGACACATTCTACTCATGTAAAAAGATGCTGATTCCCGGACCGTCCGTGGGCCGGATTGAGAAGGCGATTGGGCCAAATCTGGCCCCCGGGCCTTAGTTTGCCTACCCATGCACTAGAGTTCTGTTGACACAACCTAGAGTTACGTTCACTTTTTTTCTCTGCTGCTGCTGCAACAGTGTTCTACTACTACTAAGACCCTAGAACAGATCCTTTCACTAAGAGCATACAGAAAGAATAAAAATATCTAGGACTCTCCAGATGGAAAACACTTCGCAGTGATAAATCAGGATAACCCTCCCTACCCCACAGACTTTTATCCCACTCTCTGATGGGCACTGACTTCACACAGGTCCCTGCTCCCCCCCATGCAGACCAAATAAAGGATGTATTGTGATTCCTGTATTGCCTATCTATGATTCTATGTATACTGCACATGAAGGACACAACATCCAGCATGACGCCTCCTGCTGAGTGTCTGCATCCCTAGAACATTTTATCCCTTTCTTGCTCGCCTCCTGTCCAATTAGCCCAGGCTGACAAAGGTCTAACTATGTAATCATGAAACTAGCCTTGCTCAAACAGTGGTGTGTTTATTCATGTGTGTTCCTGAGAAGTGACCTTGTTCAGCAGCAACTCCTGTCTTCATTAGCATTTGGCAATAGAAAATACTTCCTTTGCATACTTGACTTTGTCTTGATAAAAAAACACGCTGCACTTTACAGGAATAATGGTCTCTTTGTTTAGAGATTAGTGCTCAAGTTGTATTTAAATGGCTCCCAGAGAGAGCCCATAATCCTAAAAGGTACAAATCCCAATAGCATCAGTGCAGAACCGTAAGCAATGCTAAGTTTTTGTTGTGGGTTTGGAAGGTTAGTCTGGATGGTGCCCTTTCCAATTTTGGGGGGCCTGTACCCAGAGAGGGTTAAATCTAACTAGAGGAGATTGCAATAATTATTAATGATGATGATAATAATAATAATAATAATTAATAATAATAATAATAATTTATTTGTACCCCGCCCAACTGGCTGGGTCTCCCCAGCCACTCTGGGCGGCTTCCAACAAAGATTAAAAATACATTAAAATGTCACACATTAAAAACTTCCCTGAACAGGGCTGCCTTCAGATGTCTTCTAAATGTCAAGTAGTTGTTTATCTCTTTGACATCTGGTGGTAGGGCTTTCCACAGGGCGGGCGCCACTACCGAGAAGGCCCTCTGCCTGGTTCCCTGTAGCTTTGCTTCTCACAAGGAGGGAACCGCCAAAAGGCCCTCGGAGCTGGACCTCAGTGTCCGGGCAGAACGATGGGGGTGGAGACGCTCCTTCACGTATACTGGACGGAGGCTGAACTGCTTGGGGTTTCTTTGTAAAACAAGGACCTTAGCTGGCCAGTTGAGGGTCCTCATCAGCATCCCAAAAGAATGAGCTAGGTTGTAAGAGCTACAACCAAGTGATGGCATCCTTCAGACAAATGGATGGGTCTTCCCTCCACAAGCACCCATAGCTGCTAGGAAGGAGAACAATAGCCAGAGAGAGTGGGGGTGAGCTGAGCTGGAAGAAGTTTGGCAGCTAGAGACACAGAGCCATGCTAGTTCTGTGCTGAATCCAAAGCTGCAACTAATGGAGAAGAAATACCGTATTTTTCACTCTATAGGACGCAATTTCCCCCCTCCAAAAATTAAGGGGAAATGTGTGCGTGTCCTATGGAGCGGATGCAGGCTCCTTGGTGCTCCGGAGGCTTCGCGTTGCTTTCGCTGAAGCCTGGAGAGCACACCGACCCCTCTCGCTCTCCAGGCTTCAGGGATAGCCGCCTGAAGCCTCCGGAATGCAGCAGGAACTTGCGCTGCATTCCGGAGGCTTCGGGTTCCTTTTGCTGAAGCCGGGAGAGCAAGACTCTCCTGGCTTCAGCAGAGAGGGAGAGCTGCGCAGCACACCTCCCGAAGCGGGAGGAGAAATGGAAGGGGCTCCGTTTCTCCTGCCGCTTTGCTGAAGGGGCGCTGAGCAGAGAGGGGGAGATTTTTTTTTCTTGTTCTCCCCCTCTAAAACAAGGTGTGTCCTATGGTTAGGTGCAGCCTATAGAGCGAAAAATACGGTATATGTTGGGGAGTGAATGCTGTGAGCACCTCAGTCTTATGCTCAGGTTGTGTGTTGTCAGCATCTGTCTCGAGGGGCAATGGAGTGCGCCTCCAGGGATGAAAGCAAACTGCCGCATTAGCTGCACCAAAGTGACCTCCCTGGGGCACAAGCCATCCTGGTCTGCCCAAATGACAAGACCCCACTGATGTGGTCCAAAGGAAAGCAGAGCAAAACAGTTAGCACCAGCTTAGCTGTAGGAGTTGCTGGAAGAGGTGTACACTATCCAACCGCCTTAGGGACTCCACTCTGGATTTGTGTATGACTTACACTCCTTAGTGGGACGTGGGTGGCGCTGTGGGTTAAACCACAGAGCCTACGACTTGCCGATCAGAAGGTCGGCGGTTCGAATCCCCGTGACGGGGTGAGCTCCCGTTGCTGGGTCCCTGCTCCTGCCAACCTAGCAGTTTGAAAGCACGTCAAAGTGCAAGTAGATAAATAGGTACCACTCCGGCGGGAAGGTAAACGGCGTTTCCGTGCGCTGCTCTGGTTCGCCAGAAGCGGCTTTGTCATGCTGGCCACATGACCCGGAAGCTGTACGCCGGCTCCCTCGGCCAATAAAGCGAGATGAGCGCCGCAACCCCAGAGTCGGTCACGACTGGACCTAATAGTCAGGGGTCCCTTTACCTTTACCTTACACTCCTTAGCCTTTTCTTATCCCAAAGATATCCCACATGGCAGGGGAGGTTTGGGACCAGCGTTTTCCTTCTCCTAGGTTGATGGGTCTCATCTGCACCTCACTTCCCTCTTCAGTGCATGCAGAAACCACCTTCTTTACGGTTGGATCCACTCTTGATCTCATCTACTCATTCTGCCAGAGCCTGTCTTCACATGCAGGGGGAAGGCTTTAACTCAGTAAGGGTTTGAGACCTATTGGCTACCCTCACCTGGTTTAGCTGGGCAGTCAAAGCCATTCCTGGGGGTGTGGCCGCCGTTGCACGCTAGCAGCTTCTATGAGCTGTGTAAATAAAACCAGATATCCTAAAGACACCAGTCTCTGTAGATCTTCATGGTAAGGAAGCCAAAACCTAGATAAGCACCTTGAACCCGAGGAGTGCCTCAGCCCCTCAGAGACTGAGGTGGTGTGTAATGCTATCAGTGGCAGACCTTCAGGTCTCAATTTTCAGTGGCGCCCCCTGCCTCTCACCTTCCATTCTACGTCATAGTTGCGGCGCCCCATGAAGCAGCCCTGCAGCTCTGCACCCAGGCTGACCGAACCAGTGGTAGCCTAAATCTGCCTCTGATGCTATTATTGCGATAAAGCAAAGGCCAGCAGGCCAGCATCCTCTTGCCAAAAACAGAAGCTCCCTGTTTTCAGTTGAGCTTTGTTTGAGCAACACGAGCTTCCTGTCCTCTGGAGGGTTCAGACAGCCTTGACCCTGCCTTCTGGCTTGTCCTGTGGCTCTAGCCTTGGCTCACCTCTGACTATTGCTCCTAGCCAAGCCCTGGCATCATGAACATTAGATGCTGGTCCAGATTTGGGCAGCCCAGGGCAGATTCACATCAGCATCACCTCTCTACTGTCTGGAACAGAGAAGCAACTCTGTGCTGCCTGGGGCTCAGAGAAAGGATGGCATGTGCACAGAACAGGGGTCAGCAAACTTACCGTGCCTCGAGCCAGTGTCTCCAGTGCTGATTGCATGGCAGGTCGGAGGGCGGGGGAGCACATGCCCATACGCGTGCACACACACTATTTCCAGCGCACTTCTGGGTCGGAGGAGCACCGGAAATAGCTTGTGTGCATGTGCACGGGCCTCCTCTGACCCGGTTGTGCACCGGAAATACCGTATTTTTCGCTCTATAAGATGCACTTTTCCCCTCCTAAAAAGTAAGGGGAAATGTGTGTGTCTCTTATGGAGCGAATGCAGGTGGGAGGCTCTGCTCAGCGCTCCCTTTAAAGAGCTGCACACACACTCCGTGCGCTCTTTAAAGGGAGCGTGGCTCTTGGGGGAGCCTTAGGCACGCGCAGCCTCTCGCGGGCAGGGGATGAAGGCTCCCCTTGCCCTGGAGAGGCTGTGTGTGGCCAAGCAAGAAGCCAGGACAGCCAGCGGGATTGCTGCACAGCGCTCCCTCTAGCTGTTCTAGTTTCTGGCATAGCCGCGCCAAGCCTCCGCAGGGCAGCGGGGAGCCTTCATCCCGCTGCCCTGCGGAAGCTTCGCACGACTATCCCTGGCTTTTGCTCTGAGCCTTCCCCCACCTCCCAGAAAAGCCCCCAAGAGCCGCGCTCCCTTTAAAGAGCGCACGGCTCTTGCGGGAGGTGGGGGGAAAGCCAGTAGGCTTGCTTTCACTGAAGCCAGGAGGGCAAGAGGGATCAGTGCGCACCAATCCCGCTTGCTCTCCTGGCTTCAGGGATAGCCCCACAAGGCCTCCTGAGTGAAGATGGAGGAGTGCTCCCTCTTAGCTCAGGATGCTTTGCGTTGCTTTCTTATTTATTGTTTTCCTCTCCTAAAAACTAGGTGCGTCCTATGGTCCGGTGCATCTAATAGAGCGAAAAATACGGTAATGCTTGCGCATGCGCAAATAACGCTTGCGCATGTGCACAAGCTATTTCCGGTGCTCCTCTGATCTGGAAGCGGGCAGCCGCGCAGCGCCAATAAGAGCGGGCAGCGGCAGCAGATGGCGGGGGTTACCGCAGGCCGGATAATCGAGTCCCCTGAGCCTTATCCGGCCCGCAGACCTTAGTTTGGGGACCCCGGCATAGAATAACAAGGCAACTTGGGAGAGAAACCAGCCAAGATGGGAACTGGCCACCTCCCACTGATCTAGACAAGTGGTTCCCAAAATGAGCACACGTACACAAGAGGAGGGAAGCATGTGGGCATGCGTCCCTGCTTTGATTTTGTGCCTCTCAGCAATAAATTTACAAACCCTTTAAATGCATGAAGCCAGCCCTTCCCTCGGGAAAGGCAGGTGGAGGCAGAAGCTTTAGGAAAGGCATCACCACATCAGCCTGGGTGTGGGGTGGGGTGTTCATGTTTCTCCATCTACATGGATATAGGTGACTCATCTGTTTATCAGACAGCCTTGCCCTTCTCGCTGACTTCGCAAGAGCAGGAGGCTTCTGTGCTCCGTTTATGCCACACAGGAAGAATGCTCCAGGTGAGTCCTTGAAGCCATGTGCCAAGTGGTCCTTGAAGCATCATCATGCCCAGTGCCTCCTCCCCTGCTCCATTCACAAATATTGTTTTCGTGTGCCTGTGGGAATTATACTGTGGAAGGAAAGGGAAACTCAGTCCCGCATTGATGGGGCTGGATCAACATCATGTGCTCCCATAAGCCCTATTTATCGACTTATTTATGCACCATTTGATATTTATTGTTATTATTTTATATTCTTTATTGGAAGATAAAAAGTACATAATTGCAAGTGCACAGAGCAAAATAAGACACACAAAAAGAAGGAAAAGAAATAAAACACATGTAGAAAACAAAACAGAACCAAAAAACCATTTATATACATTACAATACAGTGGTATCTTGGGTTACATATGCTTCAGGTTACATACGCTTCAGGTTACAGACTCCGCTAACTTAGAAATAGTACCTCGGGTTAAGAACTTTGCTTCAGGATGAGAACAGAAATCGTGCTCTGGCAGTGCGGCGGCAGCAGGAGGCCTCATTAGCTAAAGTGGTGCTTCAGGTTAAGAACAGTTTCAGGTTAAGAACAGACCTCCAGAACGAATTAAGTACTTAACCCCAGGTACCACTGTAATTACATTATTGTAGTTAACCAGACCTTAACCTAATACGGTATTTATAAAAATGAATTTGCCATGGACAAATTTAACAATATTTGGAATTCATTTACAACATTTGATCGTTTAAAAAACCTATCAAAGTGGGAAAAGATAGAACAATAAAGTTATCAATAGGAAAAATTATCAGCAATCATCTTAAGACTTTTGAAAAGTTAGAATAACAATAGACTAAAAACAGATGAAAGCTCTTATGGGCTTTCTAAACATCCAGGCAGCAGAGGCAGTTTTAGGGCAGCGCGACTGGTTTGGCTGCACTGGGCACCAGCTCTGCAAGGGGCACCCCTATGAGAGCCCAAAGATTTGAGAGCCCAAAGTCTGCCACTGCAGGCAGGTTTGTCTACCTAAACAAGAATGCTTTTAACAGGTGCCAGAAAGTGAACAGCAAAGGTTCCTTCCTGGTGTCAATAGGCAGGGAGCTCCAAAGTGTAGTGATGGTTGCCAACTGGGATGGCTTTATAAGAGGCTCATCAGACAAATTCATGGAGGAAGAGAGGGCGATCGATGACTACTAGCCACAACAGCTATGCTCTGCCTCTATGGTTGGAGGCAGCAATGTTCCTGAATACCAGCTTCTGGAAACCGCAGGATGATAGAGGATTCTTGCTCTCAAATCCTGTTTGCTGGTTTCCCATTGGGGGATCTGGTTGATCTCCGTGAGAGCAGCATGCTAGACTAGATGGGCCAGTAGCCCGATCCAGCAGGCTGTTCGATTCTTCTGTACTTAAAAATAGCAATAAATGCCATTTAATCACATAAAAAGTTGTTAGCGCCTTTCTAGAATGGCCACTGTGGTAGTCGGGAAGCCTTTCCTTCCTGCTCCTGGGTCATCAAGGTAAAGGTAAAGGGACCCCTGACCATTAGGTCCAGTCGTGGCCGACTCTGGGGTTGTGGCGCTCATCTCGCTTTATTGGCTGAGGGAGCCGGCGTACAGCTTCCGGGTCATGTGGCCAGCAGGACTAAGCCGCTTCTGGCAAACCAGAGCAGCGCACGGAAACGCCGTTTACCTTCCCGCTGGAGTGATACCTATTTATCTACTTGCACTTTGACGTGCTTTCGAACTGCTAGGTTGGTAGGAGCAGGGACTGAGCAACGGGAGCTCACCCCGTCGCGGGGATTCGAACCGCCGACCTTCTGATCGGCAAGCCCTAGGCTCTGTGGTTTAACCCACAGCAAAGCCACACACAAAACCCAGAGCTTTAGAAAATATTAAGTCTTTTGCGGCAATGACAAGCCCCATCCCCAGTGAAACGACTCCTGAAACACCACAATGTCCTGAAACGGCCACTCTCAAATTTCCAAATGCGGTGGCGTTTCCTGTCCCTGTTGACATCCTGCAGGAGACCTGGAGAAAAGAGCTTCCGGAGAGTGCCTGTGCTGCTTATTTGCATTAATCATTTGAGTTCTGCTTTGTATTTTTCACTTAGGTTGTGATTTCCGTATGCCAGCATCATCCTCTGAGTCAGAAAAATGACTCAGTGTTATAAATAAGTGAATGAATGAATGAAGGCAGTTCTTGGAAGCAGAAGGACATGGGTCCCGCCTCCTGATGTCCATTCCAATAGGAAGAATGCCTCTGGGGTGGAGTGGGTGGGGGAAAGCAGCATTCTGGGAGCAGATCACTGCCCCACTCAGCTGTGTCATAGGGAGAGCTTGGCACATACAGCTGTGTTGTGAGGCTTCTGCTCAGACAGAGGTTTGGGGGGCTAGAGTAAGGTAAAGGGACCCCTGACCATTAGGTCCAGTCGTGGCCGACTCTGGGGTTGCGGCGCTCATCTCCCTTTATTGGCCGAGGGAGCCGGCGTACAACTTCCGGGTCATGTGGCCAGCATGACTAAGCCGCTTCTGGTGAACCAGAGCAGCGCACGGAAACACCGTTTACCTTCCCGCCGGAGTGGTACTGTCAGGGAACTGCCATCGGAGACAAGAGTGGAGGTAAGGCTCCCCAACGATGCAGGAGAAGGGACCAGCAGGGAGAGAGAGAACACTTCCTTTGGGGAAGGAAATCGGCGTGACACCAGGAAGAAAGGGGAGCAGGGAAGGACTTCGGAGAGATGGCTCCAAGACTCTTCCGCAGAGGCCAGCGGGGAGAGCCCAGGACCTCCGCTGGCCACGCCCACTCTGCGCAGAAGACTTCCGTGCAGGGAAGCTAGGCGGAGACTTGGTGTCAAGGAGCTTTTATGTTGGAAGAAGTTCAGGAAACGCCCACTGACGGATTCTGCCAGTGACTGACACAGCCACGGTGAAAGGGCTGCCCAGCCAGGGAAAGGTTTAGCCAGACAACGTTGCCTAGAGCAGCAGCCCCCTTACGCACGAGCAACCCCAATTCCCTTTACAGGTACCTATTTATCTACTTGCACTTTGACGTGCTTTCGAACTGCTAGGTTGGCAGGAGCAGGGACTGAGCAACGGGAGTTCACTCCGTTGCAGGGATTCGAACTGTTGAGCATCTGCTCGGCAAGCCCTAGGCTCGGTGGTTTAACCCACAGCGCCACCCGCGTCCCAAAGTTGGGGGGCTATGGAGGGTCATAAAAGGCAATGGTTTCCATTGTTTTTTGGGTCCCCATCTCCTTGGTTCCATAAACTCATCTCCAGTACCCCCTACCCTATAAAAAAAAGGATTATTCAGAATAGTGGTTTTCATTACATGGCAATCCAGCTGGGTACTTCATGGCTGCCATGACAACCATGTGGCTCTTGTGGGAATGTTAAGAATAGAAGGAGAGGATATATTGATTAGGACCCTCGTATTTACAGGACCACCTCTCCTGGTGTGCCCTGCAGAGGGCCTTAAGGTCCATGAATAATCATAGTTTAGAGGTCCCAGGCCCTAAGGAAGTCAGATTATCCTCCACCAGGGCCAGGGCCTTTTCAGTGATGGCTCCGACCTGGTGGAATGCTCTGTCCCATGAGACCAGGGCCCTGCAGGATTTAACTTCCTTCCGCAGGGCCTGTAAGACAGAGCTCTTCCACCTGGCTTTCAATAGCCTGATCTTTTATTCCCTTTCCTTCCCTCCCCCTCCCCTTTTTATGAAGATTACTCGTTCTGGGATCCCACAGCTAATTCTCCCCTGGTCTCCTTGCTGGCCCAAATAGGACTAATTTAGCCAGCTAGCTCTGTTGATCATCTAATGTTTATTGGATGGATTTCCCCCCTAAATTGATTTTTGAATTCTGAACTTATTGTTATTCACGTTTTATACTGTATTTTATGCTGTTTTTTGTTGCATCAATTACCGTATTTTTTGCCCTATAGGACACACTTTTTTCCCTCCAAAAATGAAGGGGAAATGTGTGTGCATCCTATGGGGCGAATGCAGGCTTTCGCTGAAGCCTGAAGAGCGAGAGGGGTCGGTGCACACCGACCCCTCTCGCTCTCCAGGCTTCAGGAAGCTATCCGGAAGCCTTGGGAGCCCGGCGGGAGTTCCCGCCGGGCTCCCAAGGCTTGCAGACAGCAGCCTGCAGCCCGAAACCCGGGGAGCGCAGTAGGGCGCACCCTGGGCTTCAGGCAGCTCTCCGCAAGCCTTGGGAGCCTGGTGCGACTTCCCACCGGGCTCCCAAGGCTTGCGGATAGCAGCCTGTTCTGGGGGCTGGGGTCGGGGGAAGCTCGGGTTTCCCCCGCCCCCAGCCCCCCAAGCTCCGGGAGCGATGGCAAGGTTGCGCAACCTCGCCTTCGCTCCCGGACCCCCAGCCCCGAGGCTAAAAACGAAGCCAGGACAGCGAGTGGGATCCATCCCACTCGCTGTCCTGGCTTCTTTGCTCTTTGGGGCTCGGGGGGGGGGGGATACTTCTTTTTTCTTTATTCCCCCCCCCAAAAAAAATAAGTGCGCCCTATGGGCCGGTGCGCCCTATAGGGAAAAAAATATGGTAAGTGTTTTGAATTTGTTGTTAGCTGCCCTGAGCCTGGTTTTCTGAACTGGGAATAAATAAATTATTATTATTATTATTATTATTATTATTATTATTATTATTATTATTAAATATTATCCTTCCTTCACTCATGCTAGTGAGTCACGTAGCAGAGCAGATTTCCCTCAATACAGCAGGAAGCTAGTATGCAGATTTGTTTGAATCTCTTTAGTTGAGCAATCCAGTCTGGCTTGATCGTACTGGATTATTCCTGGTGTCCCCTTTGATCCCTCTTAAAAGAATAAAGACACAAGAGTCTTTCCTTTAACGTAACAAGAAGTTTACTCACATTCAGTTCACAGTATGACCCCTGAAGGCAGACTTTAGCTAGTAGTTACAGAACATAGTTTGAGTTTATCCCTTATGGGGACTGAGCCCATGTGCTGCTGGCTGGGGGCCAGCAGACAGCAAAATTACATTAAGAGAACAGCATCAAGAGAGAAAGATGGCTGCGTGATTCGGCTCTTTTATGGAGTCAGCCAGGGTCAAGCCCATCTCCCTGGTCACATGCAGTGGAAGGACACTCCAGACCAGTAGAACAGGAAGTTACCCCCCTGCCTGTGCCCACTCTAGAGAAACAAGGAATGTTGTATTTGACTGCTTCAATGGATTACATCCCACAGCTCTCTCAATTTATCATACTTTCAATGCAGATCTGGTGCTTGCTCTAGGATGGAGGAAGGTTGGGTTTGTTAACAGTCCTGTTGTCATGGCCTATATCAGATCTGAATCGACAATGGCAGTCCGCACCACTCTGCAATGTTTGTTTGGGAACCTATTAGGAGGATCTGCCCCTGGATGGAATTCAGGTGGTTCCTGAACGTTCTCCGGATTCGTGGGTTGCCAAGTCCGGCACTTCTGTGAAGGTCCTGGTCTCCCTGTGCAACGCTTCAGATGAGGTCCTGACCATTCCCAAGCGCCATCTCCAACACTGCAGAGGATTCCTTCAGCCTGGAGAAAAGGAGACTGAGAGGTGATAGGAGAGCCACCTTCAAATATCTGAAGAGCTGTAACATGGAAGATGATGGAGCAAGCTTGTTTTCTGCTGCTCCGGAAGGGAGGACCTGAACCAGTGGGTTCAAGTTGCAAGAAAGGATATTCTAACTAAACGTTAAGAAGAATTTTCTGATGGTAAGGGCGGTTGAACAGCGGAACACACTCCCTTGCAAGGTAGTGGATGGTCCTTCACTGGAGGATGTTAAGCAAAGATTGGATGCCCATCTGTCAGGCATTCTGTAGCTGTGGTTCCTGCATTGCAGTGGGTTGAACCACATGACCCTTTGAATCCCTGCCCTACATTTTTATGATTCTGTGATTCCTTTGGACCCTATTGCCCTCAGAAATCACATCCCTCCCCTTGTAAGGTGGCTTTGCTCCGCAGTCTGGTACCTGTGGCTCTATTCCCTGGTATAAAGGTAAAGGGACGCCTGAGCATTAGGTCCAGTCGTGGCCAACTCTGGGGTTGCGGCGCTCATCTCGCTTTATTGGCCGATGGAGCCGGCGTACAGCTTCCGGGTCATGTGGCCAGCATCACTAAGCCGCTTCTGGCGAACCAGAGCAGCGCACGGAAACGCCGTTTACCTTCCCGCCAGAGCGGTACCTATTTATCTACTTGCACTTTAACGTGCTTTCGAACTGCTAGGTTGGCAGGAGCAGGGACCAAGCAAGGGGAGCTCATCCCATCGCAGGGATTCAAACCACCGACCTTCTGATCGGCAAGCCCTAGGCTCTGTGGTTTAACCCACAGCGCCACCCACGTCCCTTATTTCCCCTGGTATACTGCTTCTTCTTCTTGGGCAAAATGATGGCTGCGTCTGGCTCTTGTGACCACCTGAGCCGTTCCTTCCAATTATTCCATTTTTTAAAAAGCAGAAGCATTTTCTTGCTTGCTCACCTAGAGACTGCTGCTTCTCCTGCCTTCTCCTAAATACATCCTGCATAAGACATTCACTTGGCACAATTACCTAATTTTTCTGGAGTTTTAGCAGCGTGCTATTTTTACACGCGCTGTTGCAATTGATTTTGGAGGCTTTGAGAAACAGCCATTTGTTCCCAGGAGGCAGAGTATTTTAGATATGTTGGGGTTTGTGTATAGGTTTCATTTTTAGAAAATCGATGGCTGTCTGCAGGCTTATTTATTCACCTTGAGAAAGTGTGGTATGATCAGAGGAGCACTGTTGGATAAGGAGGGTTCAGTCAGGCTCAGCGATGCAGCCGAAGCAATGCGGACAGTCCGAAAACAGAGAAATGGGCCGGGTCTCCCTTAAGAGGAGAATCCCATGAACTTGCTCTCTGACCTGAAGCAGCAGTGCCTGTTTCTTTAAGAGCTAAGGCAGGAATTCAGCCTCCAACTGAGGCCGCTATTCTCTCATCTGGTTGGTCAGCTGACTTCATAGAGTCAAAGAATTGCCAAGTTGGCAGGGACTACAAGGATCATCTTGTCCAGGCTTCCTCAAACTCGGCCCTCCAGATGTTTTGAGACTACAATTCCCATCATCCCTGACCACTGGTCCTGCTAGCCAGGGCTCCCGGTGGAGTACAGGATCAGGTTTAAGGTGCTAGTTTTAACCCTTAAAGCCCTTCACGGCCTAGGACCCTCGTACCTACAGGACCGCCTCTCCTGGTATGTCCCATGGAGGACCTTACGGTCTTCCAGTAAAAACATCTTGGAGATCCCGGGCCACAGGGAAGTTAGGCTGGCCTCAACCAGAGCCAGGGCTTTTTCGGCTGTGGCCCCAATCTGGTGGAACGCTCTGTCACAAGAGACTAGGGCCCTGCGGGATTTGACATCTTTCCGCAGGGCCTGCAAGACAGAGCTGTTCCACCAGGCCTTTGGCCAAGGCACAGTCTGACGCCCTCCTTTGGCAATATTCACAGAACTTTAGCCTAATGGTTGCCATTAATTTGATTTGAATTAATTTTATAATGAAATGATTTTAGAATGTTGTATTATTTTATTGTTGTTAGCCGCCCTGAGCCCGGCTTCGGCTGGGGAGGGTGGGATATAAATTAAAATTTATTATTATTATTTACTATTCACAATGCAGGACGTCTCAATTCCATGTCTGGCTCAGTCACTAGCAGAATCTGGGAGCGGGCGGTCCTTAAACTTTCCCCAGCAGAGTAGTCTCTTGACCCCATCCTACGCCTCCCCTCTCTGTGCGTAAAACGAATGCGCAGAGAGGGCGTGGGAAAAGGGGGACCTGTCTCCCCCCGCTTTGCTCTCCCTTGCATCCTCCGAGCCCTGCATCCCTCCCCCACTGGAGGCGTGGCTTCACTCCTCCACGGAAGAAGTTCTCACAATCTTTGGAGGCTCCCTGTAAAGTCACTTCCGAGCTAGGGAGGAGGTGGGGTTGCGGGCTTTACGCCCCTCCCCATACTCGTAGGGGCTGACTCCAGCCCCCGCGATACCAGGGAATCCTCGGACGCGTGGCCTCGCAGCATTTAGGTCTGGTGCAGCCGAGGGTCTCCCTCTTTCCCGTACCGCAACCAGCCGGGTTTTTTCCCCTTCCCTCCCACCCATTAGGTTAGGCTTTGACGATGCTATGGACTTTGGGCGGCCGCAGTCAAGGGGCCTGGTAGGAATTTTTCCATTTGGCAGATTGGCACCGGCCACTTGGTTTTCACCTACCTCGTAGCAATCCGTCACAACTCCTCGGTATTGGCGCTTAGGCATTGGTAGGGGTATTATTCTATTGTCATGCAGATGAAGGGGGGAAGGAAGCGCCATCGCCTTCCCCCAATCATATGGGTAGTCCGTTAAAGGATTCCGGGGGGCGTGGCCTTGTCCTAAGCCTATGGAGGTGTGGGCCCATGGCACGCCCCCAAGCGGTAACTCCGGGGGGAGTTCCTAGTTGACGTGCCTCAGCTGGTGGTTAACCCTCACCGGTCTTCAAGCAAGCGGGCTGAAACCGGTTAGTTGTTAGGACCAATGCCTAAGCCAATACCGCTCAATTCCTGTAATCAATTCAAAATCCTTTATTAGGCATAGCACACCACACAATATCAAACAAACATCATATACAAACTGTATAAAATACGGGCTCAGCGAACACAATTTATCCCAGTCCTATTCTTAACTCCAAAAATAAATTGATGTACATAGATAATATAATACAACACAGCAACATCACCTACCATTAAGAACCACTAAGTCTCCTCATCATGGCCCACTCTTTCTCCATGGACAGCACTCAAAAATCAATTCCTGTAATCAATAAAGTTGTGGCCTAATTTGCCCCATTAACTCAAATTCTTGTGTCTCATGTCTTTATTTCGGAGGGGGGAGGCGGGAACTCGCCACGCAACCCAACTGCCCTTTCACCTCTCGCCTCTGAGCTGATGGCAGTTCCCTGACATTCCCCATAAGCCAGGATGCTTCTTGCTTATGTTCTGTCTCCGTGCTTGGAGTCAGCCGTGCTTCTGAGTACCATTTGCTGGAAGCTGCAGGAGGGGAGAGTTCTTGTGGTTGCATCCTGCTTGTAGACTCCCCCCTGGGGCATCTGGCTGGCAACTTTGAAAACTGGTTGCTGCAACAGATGAGCCCCCTTGGCCCAATCCAGCAGGTTCTTCTTATGTTCCTGTTGACTGGGTGAATTTAATGACGCCTTTCCCCCCCGCTGTGATCTCTGGTTACAGAACTCTTGCAGGGCGATCCTAGGACTGTATCTTCAGAATCTGAGTTCGGCGCTGCTTAACGGAAGTTAGTTTTGAGTAGGTTGGACCACATTACAGCTTTCAGCCTTTGAGAGGCGGTGACAAAACATTCAATCAAGCTCCCAGGCACAATGAATGGATCCCCTGGGATTTTGATGGCCTTTTGAAATTGGTGCTTGGGTAGGCTTCCGCTGCGATGAAAGTGTGATGGGCACACATCCTGCCACACAGGCTGGCTGCTCTGCCACTCCACCAGTGATTGATCCCGTTCCCTTTAGAGGACAGCTGTGCAGAGTAGATTTTGCAGAGTATTTGACTCAGGCACTGGAATCGCTAATGTCAAAGTATGTGGAAGTGGGCGCAGAAGGCTACTGATGCAAAAATGCACATATGCACACATGGGCTTAGAAGAAGAGTTTGGATTTGATATCCCGCTTTATCACTACTCGAAGGAGTCTCAAAGTGGCTAACATTCTCCTTTCCCTTCCTCCCCCACAACAAACACTCTGTGAGGTGAGTGGGGCTGAGAGACTTCAGAGAAGTGTGACTAGCCCAAGGTCACCCAGCAGCTGCGTGTGGAGGAGCAGAGACGCGAACCCGGTTCCCCAGATTACGAGTCTACCGCTCTTAACCACTACACCACACTGGCTCACTGGCAGGTGAATTCCTACTTCCTGAAGAGCTGCCCCGAGACTGACTTTATTTTGCTTATGCTTATGAATATTTATTTAATACCTGCCCTTCACCTAAGGTCCCAGGGCAGGTAACGGCATTAAAACACAATATTAAAAGCAGTTTTCAAAAGGCTACAACTTTATTGGTTACAGATGTGAATGGTTTGGCATCAGATTGGATGAATTCATTTATTCCACCCCAGCCCATCTGATAGGAGTTTATCTAAGGGGAAAGGTAAAGGACCCCTGGACGGTTAAGTTCAGTCAAAGGCGACTATGGTGTTTGGCGCTCATCTCGCTTTCAGACAGAGGGAGCTGGCGTTTGTCCACAGACAGCTTTCCGGGTCATGTGGCCAGCAGGACTAAGTCGCTTCTGGCGAACCAGAGCAGTGCACGGAAATGTCGATTACCTTCCCGCCACAGTGGTACCTATTTATCTACTTGCACTGGATTGCTTTCTTGATTTTCTTTTTTTAAAATAATTTTTATTAAAGATTTTCTTGGTTTAAAAAAGCACATGCATTGTCTCTTTTTTCAAGTTGTCAAGTCTTTTGTGCAGAACAAATTACATTTGTTGTGAGACATTCATGTTGAATACAGTATAAGGTTGGGGAATAAAAAGAAAAAGGAGGGGGAAAGGGGAGAGAGGAGGGGTGAAACTTATTTTCTTTTTTATTATGTATGTGTGGTGTTTTGTGTCTGTGTCAACTGGATAGGTTCTCTTTCTATTTGTTTATTACATCTCCTTGGTAAAGGTAAAGGTAGCCCTGACCACTAGGTCCAGTCGCGGACGACTCTGGGGTTGCGGTGCTCATCTCGCTTTACTGGCCGAGGGAGTCGGCGTACAGCTTCCGGGTCATGTGGCCAGCATGACTAAGCCGCTTCTGGCGAACCAGAGCAGCACACGGAAACGCCGTTTACCTTCCCGCTGGAGCAGGCTTCTGACAGAGACAAGGTTGAAAAATAAGAGGGCCACAATGGTGTCATCTATTCATTATTATTATGACTGAACAAGTTTTGATTCCATTTAAATGGTTAAAGCATAATGCTGGTTTTCAGAAGATCCATGGACTGAGCTCCCCCACCAGCAGGCAAAACCCTTTTAAAATAGGGAATGCATCGGAGCTATAAATTCCTGCCAGCTAGATTGCATAATATATATCCTTTGCTCAATCTTTTATACATTATGCTTCGCCCTGCATTTTAGCAAATGTATTTATGGTGTAAGAAGCTTTCTTGGAAGAGACACAAGTCCTGTGGGTTTGCATCCGAGTCTTGGGAATAGGAGGGATATTGACAAAAGAAAGTGGCTGCTATGATCAATACAGTGTGTGCTGCTAAGGAATCTGGTGCCACTGTGATATAACAGGATGTTCACAGACATTTCAACTGGGAAAGCTGAATGCGGCAGCAAAATGGAGAACAAAAGGTGAGAGGTGATATGAGAGCCATCTGCAGGGCTGTCACATGGAAGATGGAGCAATCTTCATTTCTGCTGCTCCAGAGGGGAGGACCAAAACCAATGGATTCAAATTACAAGAAAGGGGATTCTGACTGAATATAAGGAATAATTTTCTGACGGTAGGAGCTATTTGACAGTGGAACGGTCTCCTTTGGGAGGTGGTGGACTCTCCTTCCTTGGAGGTTTCTAAACAGAGGTTGGATGACCATCTCTCAGGGATTCTTTAGCTGTGATTCCTGCTTTTCAGGGGGTTGGGCTGCAATTATATGATTCTGTGATTAGGTAGAGAGAGAAAACATCTCTGTATCAGAATTTTATGCACAACCGTATACATTTCTACCCAGGGCCGGATTTAGGTTTGACGAGGCCCTAAGTTACTGAAGGTAATGGGGCCCTTTACATGTCCAGCTGCACTTTGTTAACAACTAATTGTTGCTGTTTTTCGTGTTGAATATATGCTATATGGTAACTTATGGAGCTAATAGGTATCTAAAGGCATTTGCACATGTTGCCATGCAACCAGTCCATGCAGAATGTAGGCACCCTATACAGTGGTACCTCGGGTTACATACGCTTCAGGTTACAGACTCCGCTAACCCAGAAATATTACCTCGGGTTAAGAACTTTGCTTCAGGATAAGAACAGAAATCGTGCTCTGGCGGTGCGGCGGCAGCGGGAGGCCCCATTAGCTAAAGTGGTGCATCAGGTTAAGAACAGTTTCAGGTTAAGAACGGACCTCTGGAACAAATTAAGTACTTAACCCAAGGGACCACTGTATATAGAAATGAGCAAACCAGTAACATTTCAGGGAGCTGGCTAGCAGGCGGGGCCCATTACTCACATCATAGGAGCCTACACTACACAAAACACTGTATGTAGGTTTTATTTTATTTGTTTTCTATCTTATATTTTGGAAATGTACATCCAGGTTTTTCCCCTTTAATTTTTTGGGGGGCCTCCAAGAGAGTGGGGCCCTGAGCTATAGCTTGTTTAGCTTATACATAAATCCGGCACTGTTTCTACTATTCCACCTCTTCCCACCCTTCCCTCTAAACTTGTTGTTGTTGTTGTTTAGTCGTTTAGTCGTGTCCGCCTCTTCGTGACCCCATGGACCAGAGCACGCCAGGCACTCCTGTCTTCCACTGTCTCCCACAGTTTGGTCAGACTCATGCTGGTAGCTTCGAGAACACTGTCCAACCATCTTGTCCTCTGTCGTCACCTTCTCCTTGTGCCCTCCATCTTTCCCAACATCAGGGTCTTTTCCAGGGAGTCTTCTCTTCTCATGAGGTGGCCAAAGTATTGGAGCCTCAGCTTCAGGATCTGTCCTTCCAGTGAGCATTCAGGGCTGATTTCCTTCAGAATGGATAGGTTTGATCTTCTTGCAGTCCATGGGACTCTCAAGAGTCTCCTCCAGCACCATAATTCAAAAGCATCAATTCTTCGGCAATCAGCCTTCTTTATGGTCCAGCTCTCACTTCCATACATCACTACCCTCTAAACTTAAAAGCCCCCAAATGCTAAAGCCTCTCCTTGTAGTGGAATTTCTCCAACCCCTTGATCATTTCGCTTGCCCGCCTCTACCCCTTTCCCAGCCCTTTTCAGTTGCGGTGTGTATCCAGGACTGGACCTAGACTCCCACCTTTCCCTGAATATTTTTTCCCTGTGACTTCCCTAGCTGAAGAAAAGCTTTGCCCCCTCCCTTGGAGACCTCCTAGTCCATTATATGTATTTACTCAGAAGCAGCTATTGTGGGCAGGTTGCAGCGGGGCGGGGGGAGAGGGAGGGGGGAGAAGACAGGATCGTTAATCTTGGCCTGCCAATGCATCCCTCAGAAGCCACTGAAATAAATCAAAGAGCAATCAGAGAGGTTGGATCCCGACATCCCCAGCCGCCTAGGCAAGGTGGAAAGGGATATATAGAGCCTGACTACAGAAGAAAAGGCTAGACTGCTTTGAGCAGAGCTCTCTACTTCTGGATAGAAGTTTTATCTCGTTAAAAAGAAAGGAACAGCTGCCTGTTGCCTTCAGAGCTGAAGGGACTGTGATGCACGATTAAAAATTTTTTTTAACCCCCCCCCTCCGAAAAGCTGTTTACTGCCTCAGCAGATAAGTTTAGCTTCTAACAGGAGATGCACTTTTGCAGTTTGTACATTTAATAGACTTTTTTTTGTGCATCGTTGATAACAAATCTCATTTGAAGATTGATGCAGTGACCACATCAACCCCCACGTGGTGGTGTAACACCATCTGAAAGGTGGTAGGAAGGCATGAGGAGCAAGATAGGCAAGGAAATGTTTACTCTGTGACTCCAGGAGCCTTTCCTGACAAGTCACTGCCAGCTCAGATCCATCCCATCAGTGCATTTGTGAAGTTAGGATTCTTGGCCATCCATTCATCCAATGAGTCCTGCCCTGCAGTCCCAAGTTAATTGTGCCCCAGGAGTCCGAATGAAACAGAAAGCTAAAGACTGATCTTCAGAACTGGGCAAAATTCTCAGATTCCCTGTCTGTGAGCACCAGGAAAAGAATGACTTGATCACTAGGAGCTAGCCTGAGTTTATCAGGAATAACTCATCTCAGGGCAACCTTATCTTGCTTCTTGATAGATCTGCTAGTTCAGTAGAGTTCACAACAAGCATCCAGTTTGGATTTCAGGAAAAGCACAGGGCAACCTGTCCCATGATAGTCTTGTTCACAAGGTGATAAAACCTAAGCTGCATGACACTGATGACAGGTGAATCAGAAGCTGCTTGAGCAACCATACCAGCAAGGGCTCGTTAACAGAGCAGAGGGGATGCTGATCACATCTGCAGATAATATGAAGAGTAGCTGGCACAACAGAAGAGAAAACCAGAGTTAGACACAATTCTGAACGTATGTGTAATCTGGAGAAGAGAGGGCTGAGAGGTGATAGGATGTTGTTGTTTAGTCGTTTAGTCATGTCCAACTCTCCGTGACCCCCTGGACCAGAGCACGCCAGGCACTCCTGTCTTCCACTGCCTCCCGCAGTTTGGTCAAACTCATGCTGGTAGCTTTGAGAACACTTTCCAACCATCTCGTCCTCTGTCGTCCCCTTCTCCTTGTGCCCTCCATTTTTCCCAACATCAGGGTCTTTTCCAGGGAGTCTTCTCGTCTCATGAGGTGGCCAAAGTACTGGAGCCTTAGCTTCAGGATCTGTCCTTCCAGTGAGCACTCAGGGCTGATTTCCTTAAGAATGGATAGGTTTGATCTTCTTGCAGTCCATGGGACTCTCAAGAGTCTCCTCCAGCACCAGAATATCTGGAGGGCTTCAGGTTACAGGAAAGGAAATTCTGATTAAACCTTAGGAAGAACTTTCTGATGAGAAGAGCTGTTCGACATTGCAATGGACCACCTTGGAAGGTGGTGGACTATCTTCCATTAGAGGCTTTCATTCAGAATGAAACAGGTCTGTCTGTGGTGAGGAAGGTGAAATATCTGGGGATCAATATGACATCTAAAAATGGGAACTTGTTTAAAAATAATTATGAGAAATGCTGGTCAGAAGTGAAAAAAGATCTCGAAACATGGTCAAATTTGAAGCTTTCCTTGATGGGTCAAATAGCAGCTATAAAGATGAATGTATTGCCTAAAATGTTGTTTTTGTTTCAAACATTACAAATTGTGGACAAGATGGAATGTTTTAAGAAGTGGCAGAAAGATATTTCTAAATTTGTCTGGCAGGGCAAGAAGCCTAGGATAAAATACAAGATTTTGACTGATGCAAAAGAAAGGGGTGGCTTCGCCCTGCCAGACTTCAGACTCTATTATGAGTCAGCAGCATTCTGCTGGTTGAAAGACTGGCTGCTTCTGGAAAACACAGACATTTTGGATTTAGAAGGTTTCAACAATGTGTTTGGATGGCATGCATATTTGTGGTATGATAAGGTTAAAGCTCATAAAGCGTTTAAGAATCACATTGTTAGGAGATCTTTGTTTAATGTTTGGACTAGATATAAGGATCTACTGGAAAACAAAACCCCAAGGTGGTTGTCACCAATGGAAGCGAAAGCTCAGAAAAAACTCAATATGGAGGCCAGTTGGCCAAAATATTGGGAAATTTTGGAGCAAGAAGGAGATAGACTGAAATTGCAGAGTTTTGAGAAATTAAAAAACAAAGTCCGAGACTGGTTACATTACTTTCAGATAAGGGAGGCATACAATTTGGACAGGAAAATTGGCTTCCAGGTGGAAAAATCTAAATTAGAAACAGAAGTGCTAGAACCTAAAACTAAAATCATGTCAAAAATGTATAACTTGCTGCTGAAATGGAATACACAGGATGAAACGGTTAAGTCAGCTATGATTAAATGGGCACAAGATCTTGGACATAACATTATGTTTGCTGATTGGGAACAGTTATGGACCACAGGTATGAAATTCACGGCATGTAATGCCTTAAGAGAGAATATTATGAAAATGATATACAGGTGGTACATAACCCCAGTCAAGCTCGCAAAAATATATCATTTGCCCGATAACAAATGCTGGAAATGTAAGGAAGTGGAAGGTACATTTTTTCACCTATGGTGGATGTGCCCAAAGATTAAGGCCTTTTGGGAAATGATTTATAATGAAATGAAAAAGATATTCAAGTACACTTTCCTGAAAAAACCAGAGGCTTTTCTCTTGGGTATAGTCGGCCATTTGGTGCCAAAGAAGGATAGAATCTTTTTTATGTATGCTACAACGGCAGCAAGAATACTTATAGCAAAGCACTGGAAGACTCAAGATTTACCCACTCTGGAAGAATGGCAGATGAAGTTGATTGACTGTATGGGATTAGCAGAAATGACCGGCAGAATCCGCGACCAGGGAGAAAAGTCAGCAGAAGAAGATTGGAAGAAATTTAAGGAATACCTACAGAAATATTATAAAACTAATGAACTTTGAAAAGATGTTGGTTTGAACTTTGGTGGTCTCCAGCTGTTATGATAAAGATAATGGGGATTATAATTGTTTTTGTTACTAAATTTAAAAAAAGTCGAGTGGAAAATAAGGTGATATTTTAAAAGGAATGTTAAGAGATTAGGATTTGCTGAACTAACAAATTGAACTAGAGAACAAGAAGGGGAGGTATGAGGAAGTCAAAGAAACATGTGATTGAAAATTGTTATTGATATTGAATTGTTTTTAATTCTTTTCTTTTTCCTTTTCGTTTTGTCTTTATTTAAAATTGGAAAATTTAATAAATATTCATTTAAAAAAAAAAAGAGGCTTTGCAACAGAGTTCAGCTGGTCATCTGTCAGGGATTCTTCAGTTGTGCGTCCTGTATTGTAGGGGATTGGACTACATGATTGTTTGGGTCCCTCCCAACTCTACAATTCTATGGTTCAAAACGGTAACAATTAATTGCACCATTATTCAAAATCCCATTAAAGCTATTTAGTTTAATGGATTCAACAGAACGGATGAACTTGATTCAGCGATACCAAGTCTCATAGACATTTACACCTCCACCAACCCACTGCCAACTGCTTGCCTCTTTGCACTCTCCTAAGTGAGCACAAAGGGACGTGGGTGGCGCTGTGGGTTAAACCACAGAGCCTAGGACTTGCCGATCAGAAGGTCGGTGGTTTGAATCCCTGCGACGGGGTGAGCTCCCATTGCTCGGTCCCTGCTCCTGCCAACCTAGCAGTTCGAAAGCATGTCAAAGTGCAAGTAGATAAATAGGTATCACTCTGGCAGGAAGGTAAACGGCATTTCCGTGCACTGCTCTGGTTCGCCAGAAGCAGCTTAGTCATGCTGGCCACATGACCCGGAAGCTGTACGCCGGCTCCCACGGCCAATAAAGCGAGATGAGCGCCCCAACCCCAGAGTCGGCCACGACTGGACCTAATGCTCAGGGGTCCCTTTACCCCTTTACCTTTAAATAAGCTCAATTCCGCCGCCCCCAAACAGGTGACACCACCACTTTTGGAAGCATGATTGACGTGATCTCTTTCCCAGCCTAGGCCCCCCACTCCCTGCAATGTTGACCTATAGAAAATGAGAAGTGGGGAGCTCAGATGACTTCGTAGCTCAGTGCTGGAGCATCTGCTTTGCAAGCGGGGGGGGGGGGGTGCAGGTTCAAGCCCCAGTCGTATCTCCAAGAAGGGCTGGGAATGTCTCCTGCCTGTGTTCCTAGACAGCCGCTGCTGCCAGTCAGTGTATGCAGTACTGACCCAGATAGACTACTGCTCCGACTCAGTAGAAGACAGCTTCCTTTGTGACTATACGGCAGCCAGAATACAATGTTTGCCTTTTGTTTCTCTGCTGGAAACGGATGGAAGAAAGTCAGACCCGTTTGCTTCAGTTTTTCCTCCTTTTCCTACTGGAAGGAAGCACCCACCTCGGCCCCTTCCGATTGCACTCAGGCCCTGAAGGCAGCCCGGTGTCAAAGTCCCATTGATAATCATTGCCTTGTTACATCCTCTCTCTTACGGACATCACACATAAGACATGCTGCACCCGTGAAGCCGCTCTCATGAAGTCCTGTCGATACCAAGCACTCTCCTTCCTGAAAGAGTCAGTAGTAGTGAATCAATGGCACTCATTGATCCCTCTCCTGCCGCTTTGAGCTGCTCCATTTGCCTACGTCTTTCTATTTATTTATTTTATTCTTCCTAACTGTCTTTCTCAGTTTTTAATAACACATATCACAAACAATGCCCAAACACACACGAAACTGGATTACTGTGATGCGCTCTGTGTGGGGCTTCCCTTGTTTCTGGTTTGGTAGAGCCAGATGGTGCTAATGGGAACTTCTGGCTAAAAGCCTGTGACATCAGGGGCACTGCAACATGTGACACAGCTGAGCCAAGTTCAAGGTCCTTGTATTAATTGACAAAGCCCTGAACAATGTAGGTCCAGGCTACCTCAGGGACCTCCTGAACCCTCCTGTCCCAGCTCAGTCGCTGAGACCATCTGCAGGAACGTCAATCGTCATTCCCTGAGCTGGCAGGGCTCATTTGACTGCAACATGGAATCAAACCTTTAGTGTAATTGGCCCGGTCCTATGGAACACTCTGCCACTAGAAAGTCAGCAGGCACCGTCTGTGCCAACTTTTAAATGCCTGCTGGGACCTTTTCTATTCTGCCAGGCTTATGCAGGCAATTCAGAGCACATCTCCCACAGTGGTTTGTTGGTGTTTGGTTTTAACATCTTTGCTCTAACTGGTCAACGTCTAAAAGATATCAAGCATCAGAACAACCTGGCCACTATAAGGAAATTCTGCCCTTGGTATGCTCATTTCCCACCTCTCCATTTTGATTCTCTGGCCCCATATCTGCACAAACTTATTATCCCAAAATACAGAGGTGCTTTTACACTTGCAAGACTGGATGTTTTGCCATCTGCGGTACTTGAGGGTCGATTCCAAAAGATCCTGCCTGAGAAACGACTTTGCCCCTGTGGAGATGGTAGCACCGAAACAGCGGCACACATCCACCTGTCCTGTACTCTCTACAAAGACCTGAGGAACGAGATCATCACCCGACTCGTACTCACCATCCCAGGGCGCTCAACCACTGCCACAATGTCCTTTCTTCTATCAGATCAAAATGAGCAGATAACAGCAAAGGTTGCTAGGTTCATAGCAGGGGCAATCAGAATAAGGGCCACTAACTGGACTGCTGATTCAGGACTTTAAATTGTGCTCTTATATCAAACTTCCTTTTCTGCGTATACTGTAACGTTTTTCTGTTGCTATGGCCATTGGCTAATGAGAATAAAGTTTTATCTTATCTATCTATCTATCATCTATCTATCTATCATCTATCTATCTATATCTATCTATCTATCTATCTATCTATCATCTATCTATCTATCTATCATCTATCTATCTATCTATCTATCTATCTATCTATCTATCTATCATCTATCTATCATCTATCATCTTTGCTCTTAGTTGTTTTTTAAATGCAATGCTTTTATTGCATGCTTTTAAAAGTTGTAAACTGCTTTGATTTCTTTTGTGATTAAGCGGTATATAAATATTTTATAAATAAATCCAGAAACAAATAACGAACATTGCATGCCTCTGCAATATGAGTGATTGACTAGGGAAGACTTACAAACAAATAACATGAATTGGGTGGGGTAGAGGGAAAGGAAGGAGACACCCTGATTTCCCTCCTCCCCTGAACTCATCCCAACTGGCAGGGAGAAGATGAGCCAAGGCAGCCCCCTTGCCTCCTCCAATTTGTAGGGAACCCCTCCTTGCCTCTCCATCTTTAATGCTAGTCATGTGCAGCTAGTGGCCTCATCATGCTCATTAGGCAACTGAGTTTGTCCCCAAATCATTCCTTGTGTGTGTGTGTGGCAAACCTCTCTCCATAGTCTCTGCGCAGAAAGATTGACAGTGACCTTTAAATGCCATTTCCAAATGCTACTCTCAGTTAACTGGCAACACAGCCAAGTAGTTCAGCTAGGGTGGAGTCTCTATTTCCTGGTAGGCGGGCCTCAGAGGCTGGATCTGGCCCCTGTGCACGGCCAGGGGGCATGTTCACCCTCCCTCCCTCTCTAAGAGCTTCTTCACAGGCATCATGGCTTCTGCATGGAGATCAAGGGCAGGAGGAACGAGGCTGCTTCTTGGTGTGTGCATGGCGCGTGCAATTTCAGTTGCAAACATGCACACAGGGTATTAGCAATCCCATCAGTCAGCCTGTTAATAATAAAATAATAATAATAAAATTTTATTTATATCCCGCCTTCCCCAGCCAAAGCCGGGCTCAGAGCGGCTAACAACAGTAAAAGTAACACAGTTTACATAAAATCACAATCAATTAATTGAAATACAATCAATCAATTCTAAAATCAATTCAGAATCAAATTAATGGCAACCATTGGGCTAGAGTTCTGTGAGGATTGCCAAAGGAGGGGGTCAGGCTGTGCCTTGGCCAAAGGCCTGGTGGAACAGCTCTGTCTTGATGTCAAGATGTCAAGTCCCGCAGGGCCCTAGTTTCTTGTGACAGAGCGTTTCACCAGATCGGGGCCACGGCCGAAAAAGCCCTGGCTCTGGTTGAGGCCAGCCTAACCTCTCTGTGGCCCGGGACCTCCAGGATGTTTTTGTTTGAAGAGCGTAAGGTCCTCCGTGGGACATACCAGGAGAGGCGGTCCCGTAGGTACGAGGGTCCTAGGCTGTGAAGGGCTTTAAAGGTTAAAACCAGCACCTTAAACCTGATCCTGTACTCCACTGGGAGCCAGCGCAGCTGGTATAGCACCGGTTGAATGTGTTCCCGCAGCAAGGACCCCGTAAGGAGTCTCACCGCAGCATTCTGCATATGAGCTTTCCATATGGCTGATCAGGAGAGTTCACAGTGAAAGCATGTGGATCCCAGGCCAAGTCAGTGCCAGCGTGCTGGGTGAGCTGTTTGCACTTTGAATCGTAGCACTGTAGAGTTGGAAGGGACCCAAGGGTCATCTAGTCCAACCCCCTGCATTGCAGGAATTACAGCTAAAGGATTCCTGACAAATGGCCATCCAACCTCTGCTTAACAACTTCCAGTGGAGGAGAGTCCACCACCTTCCGATGGACTCTGCTCCACTGCTGTCAGGGAACTGACATCGGAGCCAGAAGTGGAGGCAAGGCTCCCAAGCGATGCCGGAGAAGGGCCCAGCAGGGAGAGAGGGAACTCATCAGCTGGGGAAGGAAATCAGCGTAACACCAGGGATAAAGGGGCCGGATGGGGGAATCGGAGAGGGGGCTCCAGGACTCTTCGCCGGAGACCAGCGGGGAGAGCACAGGTCCTCCGCTGCCCACACCCACCCTGCGCAGAAGACTTCTGCGCAGGGAAAGTAGGCGTAGACTTGGCGTCAAAGAACTTCTTTGCTGGAAGAAGTTCAAGAAACGCCCACTGACGGATTCTGCCAGCGACTGAAACAGCCACGAAGTGAAGGGCTGTCCAGCCAGGAAAAGGTTTAACCAGGCAAACTAGCCAGGAGTGGTGGCAACTTACGCACGAGCAACCCCATATAACCATTACAACTGCCAACAGCTCTTACTGATTCTAAGTCAGAACCCCCTTTCTCAAGGCAAGTTCAGGGAAGTTTTAAATGTGTGACATTTTAATGTATTTTTAATCTTTGTTGGAAGCCGCCCAGAGTGGCTGGGTAAACCCAGCCAGATGGGCAGGGTAAACCCAGCCAGATGGGCAGGGTACAAATAATAAATTATTACTATTATTATTTGTCAGGGGTTCAGGAGCAGAAGGGACGGATGGAGAGGAATCGGAGGGAGAAGTTAGCGACGATAGCCGACCAAGGTCCCTAAGTCTCTCCAGCGAATCGGAGGATTCACAGAAAGGGGCTCCCGTGGGCAGAGCTGGGGGGTTGCCAAGAGGGGCACCTCAGGAAGGAGGGACCAGAGGGGATTCAGAGAGCAGCAGCTGGAAATCCGGACCAGCTACGCCACCAGAGAGCAGCAGGGGGGAGGAGTTCCAGGCACCAGCGACAGGCAGCTCTCCGGCAGCAGCCACGCCTGCGTCGGAGAGCGAGGAAACGGTAGAGAGGAGGGTCGGAGACAGCGCGCGCGCGCCAAGTTCAAATGTAACAGAGGGAGGCGCAATGAGCAGCCCGGAAAGGGAGCCAGGTCCTAAAGCCCGCCGAAGGGAGGGGGAGGAATCCGAAGGGTCCGCATCCGAGGCATCCAGGAAGGAAGGAACCCCGGGGGGTGGTAGGACCCAGAGGCGAAAGGAGAGACGCAAAAGGTGGAGCAAGGCTAGGGTCTTGAACTGGTGTACAGGAGGCGGAGATTCAGATGGGACTTCGCCGATCTAGGGAATAGACGTAGAGACGCACGCTAAGATTTGGAAATGGAAACTATACTTCAATAAAGACTTTATACCGTTCTACCGGCTAGCGTTGGTCCTTTGTGAGCCGGGACCTAGAGGCAGTCTCTGACAGTAAGTCCCATCTCCCAAAGTTTTCATCAGTTCTCTTTGACTCAAGCGGCGTGTGGGGAGCGAAGCAGGGAGGAAAGAGGACTGGTGCCTTGGGAGCTCACAAGAGTCAAGCGACATGTCTACTGAAGAGCAAATTGCTTCCCTGCAAGAAGCGGTAACGCAGCTCAGCGCAGAGATACTCGCCTCCAGGAAAAGAGAGGATGAAGCGGCTGCTGCATGCCGAGATCTCCAAGCCAGGTTGGACGTGCTTACTAAGCAGGCACAAACGGGGTCCAGATCCGAGGGGATCGGGTTGGGGAGGAGAGGAGGCAGCATTGTATCTCACTTCGATGGGAATTTACAGCAGTACCCCAATTTCCGAGCAGACGTGCAGTTTGCGCTGAAACTGCTGGAAAAAGAGTTTAGAGATGAGCAGGAAAAAGTGGGGTTTATCTTGTCTCATTTGCATGGAGACGCGAAAGCATGTCTGCGCAATCTGTGGAGAGATATGGACCCAGCGCTCCAGAGTTCAGCTGCATTCATTAAAGCGATGGATTCTTGCTTTCTATCGAAAATAGACATTGACATTGCCCGTAAGGACATATTTGGGCTGAGACAAGGGAAAGCCAGCGTGAGGCAGTATCACTCCCGCTTTTTTGCATTGGTCAATGCCTTGGGGTGGGACAAGGATTCCCCCCCCGTTAGAGATCTTTATTGGGAAGGATTGAACCCCCAAATCAAGGATGAGATAGCGCGGGGGGAGAGACCCAAAAGCACCCAGGAAGTGGTGGACAGATCGCTCGCAGTGGGGGTGAGGCTGGAGGACCGCCCATGGGACAGAGAAGAAGGGCGTTGGGGACGCACACCAGCCAGAGCGCCCTCCCTCTTGCCCAGGGATGTCGCGCGTGCGCAATCAACGCCTCCGCAAGCAGGGGGGCAGGTGGTACAGCAGACACCACCTATGGTGATGCAAATTGGGAATCACCGAGAAATAATCAGCTTCAACGTCACCCAATTGTCGGACACGCCAGTAGTTCTGGGAATGAGTTGGCTACACAGGCACAGCCCAGCATTGGCATGGTACCAACGCCAACTGACTTTTGGCTCCTCCTACTGTGCGGAACACTGCATTCTGCCTAGACCAGAAGGGGAGGAAGATGACCCACAGTTACATTTGGGCACGCTGCAAGCAGTGCCTCTCAAGTATTCTGAATTTTTGGAGGTGTTCTGCGAGAAGGAAGCGGACAAGCTACCCCCCCACAGACCCTATGACTGCAAGATTGATCTCCTGCCGGGGGCGACGCTGCCAACAGGGAAACTGTATTCCATGTCTGAGGATGAACTGCAGGAACTTAGGGAGTTCATAGACCACAATTTGAAGCGCGGGTTCATCCGGGAGTCGAAAGCTGTAGGGGGCAGCCCAGTATTCTTTGTGAAGAAGCGAGACACGCCCCAGAAGAGGCTTGTAGTGGACTTTCGAATTTTGAACTCGAAAACCAAGCCCTCGTCCTTCCCCATGCCCAAAATAGACGACCTGCTCGCGACGGTAAGGAAAGGACGCGTTTTCACCAAGTTGGATCTGCGAGGCGCGTACAACCTGATTCGTGTGCGGGAGGGCGACGAGTGGAAGACGGCCATGTTCACACCACTGGGCACCTACGAATACAGAGTTATGCCCTTCGGATTACAAAATGGCTCTCACTGTTTTCAAGCCTTTATGCATCACGTGTTGGCGGGACTCCTTTACAAGAAGTGCGTATGCTTCCTGGACGACATCCTGATATTTTCTGAGTCGCGAGAGGCGCACGAGAGGGATGTCAGGGAAGTTCTGCAGAGACTAAAGGAGCACAGGCTGTACGCCAAGCTGGAGAAGTGCCAGTTCGACGTGACGGAGGTGGATTTCCTGGGCTATAAACTGTCGGACAAGGGGCTCGCCATGGACAGCGCCAAGGTTCGCTCAGTATTGGACTGGAAAAGCCCGCGCAATCGGAAGGAAGTCCAGCGGTTTGTCGGCTTTGCCAACTTTTATCGCAAGTTCATCAAGGGGTTCGCTATGCAAACGGCGGCCATCACCGACACGCTCAGCTCCAAGAAGAAGAAGTTTCTCTGGACGGAGGAAGCGGAGCAGTCCTTTCAGAAACTCAAGCGTCTCTTCGCGTCCGAGGAGCAGCTGCTGCATGTGAATCCCAGCAGACCAATGAGGGTGGAGACAGACGCCTCAGACAGAGCCGTGGGAGCTGTACTGTTGCAACAAGACCAGCAGGGGGACTGGAGGCCGTGCGCCTTCTACTCAAGGAAGCTCAGCAAGTCGGAGCAGAATTACACCATCTGGGACAGGGAGTTGCTAGCCATCCATGCAGCGTTCAAGGCGTGGCGGCACTTCCTTATCGGAGCCAGACACACAGTGCAGGTCCGCACGGACCACAAGAATCTAGAGTACTGGCGCACGGCGAGGTTCCTGAATCAGAGGCACATTAGATGGGCAGAGTTCTTCGCGGACTTCGACTTCAAGATAGAGTACATCCCGGGTGACAACAACATCATGGCGGATGCCTTGTCCAGAAAGCCGCAATACCTCGAGGAGGAGGCACCGTCGGCAGCCAAGCACATTTTCGCACCGGAAGCGTGGGCTTGCGCTTCGGCGACCGTGGATCTGGACGCCGTACGTCGAGCGTTGCAGGAGGACCCCTTCGCGCAAGCCAAGATGGAGGAGGTGCACAAGGGCACGGTGAAGGACGACGAGTTCCAGATCAGAGACGGGTTGCTCATCCGCAAGGGAGCACTCTACGTGCCGGGGAATGACCTCCGCGCGAGGGTGCTGCAGCAGCTACACGACGCCCCCACTGCCGGGCACTTTGGCAGAGAAAAGACTGTAGAACTAGTGACCAGAGACTTTTGGTGGCCCAAGATGCGGGGGGAAGTAGCGGATTACGTCTCGAGATGCGACACCTGCCAAAGAGCCAAGTCAGTGCACAAACCGCCGGCGGGATTGCTGGAACCGTTGCAGACGCCGTCTGAGCCGTGGGAACGGGTGGCCCTGGACTTTGTCACGGATCTGCCCAGTTCGAGGGGAAAGACGGCAGTGCTTGTGGTGGTGGACATGTTTACCAAGATGGCACACTTCATCCCGTGTGCGAAGGTGCCCACGGCAGAACAGACCGCCAGGCTGTTCATAGACCACGTGTTTAAGGTCCACGGTCTGCCACGATCTATTCTATCCGACCGGGGGCGGCAGTTCATCTCGAACTTCTGGCAAAAGTTGATGGGCATCCTGAACGTCAAGATCAATCTAGCGTCGGCGAGACACCCGCAGACCAACGGACAAGCGGAGAGGGTCAACGCCATCATGCAGCAGTACCTGAGATGCTACGCCAATCAGCAGCCTAACACGTGGGTGGACTACCTGCCCCTCGCAGAGTTCGCTTACAACAATACGAAGCACGTGTCGACGGGGGTGACGCCGTTCTTCGCCAACAACGGGAGGCATCCCAGAACCTTCCCAGGTTTAGAGAGAGTGGGGGAGGGGGAGCCGCAGGCAGCGGAAGACTTAGCGTCAGAGTTGCAGGAAGTCCACGAACAGCTTAGGAGGCAGTTGGAACTGGCCAAGCACGCATACAAACTGCAGGCTGACAGACACAGGAGAGTAGGGGAAGACATACAGGTGGGAGACTGGGTCTGGTTAGCAGCGCAAGCAGTGCCGACCAAATCGTTGGCCAAGAAGAAGCTAGGGCATAAGCAGCTAGGGCCTTACCAAGTCCAGGCACAGGTCAATCCAGTGGCCTTCCGGTTAGCGCTTCCGGAGGGTTCCAGAATGCATCCGGTGTTCCATAGATCGGTGCTCACGCCCTACAAAGCACCGCATAGATTTCAGGAGCCAGGCACAGCACCAGATCCGCCCAGAGGAGGACCCAGGGAAGGGGGGTCGCCAAGAGGGGAGCGCATCAACGAAGCCACAGAAATTTTAGACTCGAGATGGGGGGAAGAGGGAGTAGAATACCTTCTTGCCAGAGAGGATACCCCGGCCAGCGCCAACAGTTGGGTGCCGGGCTATACCTTGGACGAGCCTCTTCTCAAGGAAGAGTTCCATGCCATTTTCCCACACAGGCCCATGCCAGCCGAGTATTTCGACGACTGGCTCTTCACACCCACACTTTCAGGCAGCACGTTCCAGGGGTTCGACTCGGACGAGGAGACGGCACCACACATACGCTCTCCGGAGGGTTCAACCTCGGGTTCTGCCTCAGACCGCTCCTATTGGTGGGATACTCAACCAGAGGAGCAGTGGCGCAGGAAGTGGCTGGGGGGTCCCTGGCAGGCATCACCCTCAGAGGGGAACGGGGGAGAGATGGACATGGACGTGTTGGGGGAGGACGTGGGATTTGAACACGAAGGCAGGGAGATGGAAGCAGAGGAGATCGACGTCGACGAGCGCACGGAGGAAGAGCCAGACCTGCCCGATGTGATGTACGACACGGGGGAAGAACTGTATCCGGCACTCACCCCCGCCACGACGGAGCACCCAGAACCCACACCGGAAGGAGGGGAGGGGGGAAGGGGGGGCTTCGAGGGGGGGATGGATGTCAGGGGTTCAGGAGCAGAAGGGACGGATGGAGAGGAATCGGAGGGAGAAGTTAGCGACGATAGCCGACCAAGGTCCCTAAGTCTCTCCAGCGAATCGGAGGATTCACAGAAAGGGGCTCCCGTGGGCAGAGCTGGGGGGTTGCCAAGAGGGGCACCTCAGGAAGGAGGGACCAGAGGGGATTCAGAGAGCAGCAGCTGGAAATCCGGACCAGCTACGCCACCAGAGAGCAGCAGGGGGGAGGAGTTCCAGGCACCAGCGACAGGCAGCTCTCCGGCAGCAGCCACGCCTGCGTCGGAGAGCGAGGAAACGGTAGAGAGGAGGGTCGGAGACAGCGCGCGCGCGCCAAGTTCAAATGTAACAGAGGGAGGCGCAATGAGCAGCCCGGAAAGGGAGCCAGGTCCTAAAGCCCGCCGAAGGGAGGGGGAGGAATCCGAAGGGTCCGCATCCGAGGCATCCAGGAAGGAAGGAACCCCGGGGGGTGGTAGGACCCAGAGGCGAAAGGAGAGACGCAAAAGGTGGAGCAAGGCTAGGGTCTTGAACTGGTGTACAGGAGGCGGAGATTCAGATGGGACTTCGCCGATCTAGGGAATAGACGTAGAGACGCACGCTAAGATTTGGAAATGGAAACTATACTTCAATAAAGACTTTATACCGTTCTACCGGCTAGCGTTGGTCCTTTGTGAGCCGGGACCTAGAGGCAGTCTCTGACATTATTATTATTATTATTAGTAGTAGTAGTAGTAGTAGTAGTATTGGCCTGATCCAGAAGGTTCGCCTTATGTTCTTATGTCCTTACAACCACTGGTAGTCTGAGGACCACAGTTCTGGGAACGTCTGCATCCTTGCATTTATCCTGATTTTCTAAAGAGGACAGGAGCACTTTAGGAGCACCTTGGCCAGTGATGTGGTGCCAGTACTCAGGGCCAGAACACAAAGAACACAGCAAAGTTGGGCCAAACCTTTCCTTTTAGGGGTGCTTAGTCATCACCTTGCCAACAAAGGTCCATATAGTTAAAGCTATGGTTTTCCCAGTAGTGATGCATGGAAGTGAGAGCTGGACCATAAAGAAGGCTGATTGCCGAAGAATTGATGCTTCTGAATTCTGGTGCAGGAGGAGACTCTTGAGAGTCCCATGGACTGCAAGAAGGTCAAACCGATCCATTCTGAAGGAAATCAGCCCTGAGTGCCCACTGGAAGGACAGATCCTGAAGCTGAGGCTTCAATACTTTGGCCACCTCATGAGAAGAGAAGACTCCCTGGAAAAGACCCTGATGTTGGGAAAGATGGAGGGCACAAGGAGAAGGGGACGACAGAGGACAAGATGGATGGACAGTGTTCTTGAAGCTACCAGCATGAGTTTGACCAGACTGCGGGAGGCAGTGGAAGACAGGAGTGCGTGGCATGCTCTGGTCCATGGGGTCACAAAGAGTCAGACACGACTAAACGACTAAACAACAACAACAACAAATCTCCAGAAGAACCACCATGAACATCACCACCACCATCTCCCTCATGCTGCCTGATTTTGGCATCTGCCCTCCCTGAGGCAGTCATTGTCTTTGAAACTGATGCTGGAGCTGTCCAGTGTCTGAGGGCTTCTTGCGAATTTGGGTGGAGAAGAGAGTACCATAGTTCTGGAAAACCGCCAAAGAGAAGGCCCAACTGTTTGGCTTGATTAGAGGGAAAGCAATTGGTCAAGCCTTCCTTCTCTCGATGAAAGCAAAAATCTCCCTCCACCCTCCTCCAGCTGATTGGGAGTCAAGCTGGAGACTTCAGAATTATCAGGCATACAATAGCAACCCAGAGGGAGTGAAGTGTGGGCTTCGCAACCTGCATTTCCCCAGGCAGCCGATTAATTAAAACTATCAAGTGTTCCCAGCTTTGTGAAATTAACTTTCAAAGTGTTTGGTGTAGAGGCATACGTGGGGTTTTTTCTTTAAAAAAGACCAAAAAATAAATAAATCAGCCTTGTTCTGGGTATACATTTTTCTCCTGGTGGAGGAGGACAGAAACATGTTTATTAGGATAAATTCACACTCAAATGCTGAAGAATTTTCATACGGATTTTTTTTTTTTTAATTGCAACCTCCAATTGCTGCAGAAGCAGACAGGGCTGGATTTAAGATTAGAAAAAGAAGACGCTTAGAGAACGAAAATGGACAGGTTCATCTCTGCCCTTGGCCTGTGTGTCATGAAGTGGTCTGGTTCTGGCTAGGTAAAGGTAAAGGGACCCCTGACCATTAGGTCCAGTCGTGGCAGACTCTGGGGTTGCGACGCTCATCTCGCTTTATTGGCCGAGGGAGCCGGCGTACAGCTTCCGGGTCATGTGGCCAGCATGACTAAGCCACTTCTGGCGAACCAGAGCAGCGCACGGAAACGCCGTTTACCTTCCCGCCGGAGCGGTACCTATTTATCTACTTGCACTTTGACGTGCTTTCAAACTGCTAGGTTGGCAGGAGCAGGGACCGAGCAACGGGAGCTCACCCCGTCGTGGGGATTCGAACCACCGACCTTCTGATCAGCAAGTCCTAGGGTCTGTGGTTTAACCCACAGCGCCACCCGTGTCCCTACTCCACCTCAAAAAGGATAGAGCTGGAAAGGGTTCAGAAAATGGTACCCAAAATGATCCAGGGGATGGAGCGACTGTCTTGTGAGGAATGTTGCAGTGTTTGGGACATTTCAGTTTAAGAGGTGACATGACAGAAGTTTAGTAAACTATGCCTGGCGTGCAGAAAGTCTTTCTCCCTCAGGATTCATCTCAGTTGGTAAAATGTCTTGGGAGCTGGCCCTGCCTTGGAGAAACCTCCAACCCCTGGAGAATTTCTGCCTGGGGAGCCATTGTCTGGGGAATATGAAGTGCTCTCAAAGAGGTGAAAAGAAGCAGAGAGACAGAGCCCAGGGAGCCTCCTCCCGCCTGATTCCACACCGTGATGATATGTGAAACAAAACATTAGCAGAAAAACCTGGCTGTATGCCTTCTCCCGATTACCGCAGAATTATAATTACACCAGCTCTTAATATCCCCACATCCCAGTAATTACAGCCGGCTTACTGCTTCCAGCCATGATCTGATATTAACTTTTAATCACCTTGCTTTTGTTCTGGGGAAGGGATGGCGCAGGCTTCAGGGAAGCTGGGGGGGGCACTTCACAAATCTGCCAGCTCTGCTTTGCTTTGGCTGTAATCGGCGCTGGATTCTCACAGGCCGGGCTGGGCAACCCTCAGCTCCTCCGCCCAGAGCTGTCAGCGTTTAAGAACATCTCGCTTAGCTGCAAAGTGCGCAGGGCTTTGGGGCAGCAGGCTGGATGTTGGCACAGGACTGAGCCACATGTCCCTGCAAGCCCATCCCATCGTGCCCTGGTCTGATTATCACTGTTGCCAGACCATTATGAGTCTAAGGCAGTGGTTCCTAAACTTCTTTAGATCACTGTCCCCTTGGTTCCACAAACCCTTCCCCTGCGCCCCTACCCTATCCTACAAAAAGCATTACAGTGGTACCTCGGGTTAAGAACTTAATTCATTCTGGAGGTCCGTTCTTAACCTGAAACTGTTCTTAACCTGAGGTACCACACTGCATGATTTCTGTTCTCATCCTGAAGCAAAGATCTTAACCTGAGGTACTATTTCTGGGTTAGTGGAGTCTGTAACCTGAAGCGTCTGTAACCCGAGGTACCACTGTATTCAGACGAGTGGTTTGCAAGACCTGCAAAGGAAGAAAACACAGTAAAATTTAAAAGAGTAACAATGAAATGCACATTTATATAAAATCCATTTAAGACTATTTAGTTTTACTAATTCAATAGAATTGATTAACTTGATCCAGTGATTAGCTGCTTTGAAAGGGAGATAGTCATTTACACCTCCAATCACCTCCCTCCAGCCCCTGCCTTTTAACAACCCCCTATGTAACCATACGGGACGCAGGTGGCATTGTGGGTTAAACCACAGAGCCTAGGACTTGCCGATCAGAAGGTCAGTGGTTCGAAGGAAAATGGCTTTTCCGTGCGCTGCTCTGGTTCGCCAGAAGCGGCTTAGTCATGCTGGCCACATGACCTGGAAGCTGTACACCAGCTCCCTCAGCCAGTAAAGCGAGATGAGCGCCGCAACCCCAGAGTCGGCCACGACTGGACCTAATGGTCAGAGGTCCCTTTACCTTTATGTAATCATACGGGACGTGGGTGGCACTGTGGGTTAAACCATAGAGCCTAGGCGTTGCCAATCAGAAGGTCGGCGGTTTGAATCCCTGCAACGGAGTGAGCTCCCGTTGCTCGGTCCCTGCTCCTGCCAACCTAGCAGTTCGAAAGCACGTCAAAGCGCAAGTAGATAAATAGGAACCGCTCTGGCAGGAAGGTAAATGGCATTTTCCGTGAGCTGCTCTGGTTCGCCAGAAGTGGCTTAGTCATGCTGGCCACATGACCTGGAAACTGTACACCAGCTCCCTCAGCCAGTAAAGCGAAATGAGCGCCGCAACCCCAGAGTCGGCCACGACTGGACCTAATGCTCAGGGGTCCCTTTACCTTTTTTATGTAATCATACAGCCCCCCAGGGGGCACTGCTGTCCAGTTTGGGAACCACTGGTCTAAAGCCAGAGCAGGTTTACTCTGCACTGAAAGACTACAATCAGTGATCTGAAATGCACACCATGAAAATCCCCACACTGAACATATTGCATAATTTATCCCAGGTGGACACAATTTGTTTTGCATTTCAAGATGTAGTGCATCAGGATTTCCAGGACTTGGGAAGGGTGGGGGGTGTTACTGAAGGCCCTCTCCAAATGCCCCCCCTCTTGCTCTGGAGATTTCAGCAGGACTGATCTGAAGCAAGGAGATTCTGGGTTGGTCAAAGAGGCTTTTCTGCCCATGAAAGAAGTAGCAAGAACTGTTCAATAGTGGGATGGACAGACAACCTCAGAAGGTGATGGACTCTCCTTGGAGATTCTTAAAAATACTAGGTTGGCTAGCCAAATGCATGGGATTCTTTAGCTGTGATTCCTGCATTGCAAGGGGGGTTGGACTAGATGACCACTGGGGTGCCTGCCGACTCATAAAATTCTGATTCTATGAAATACGGGGCAGGGGAGGAAGAGGAGGCCAGGCAATCACGAGAAGCCTCCTTCCTAGAAGGGCACTTTCAGAGACACTTTAAATTATCCAGGCTTTGTTTTCACTGAGGTTTAGCGGAAGAATAATTGCGTGTTCCATAAGTAGCAGCTGATTATTTTAAACATATTCGCTGAGCAGTCACGGAGACTCCTTTGCGGGCCACGCTCACCCCGTTATTTACTCTACATGCTTGAAATCACTGCACTGAATCTAAACAGCCTCATTCCTGTTTAACAATCCCCAAGTGTTAATTAGGGAGGCGTTCTGGGGCAATGGCTGGAACTGACACCCGGCTGCACCAGAGATTAGACCTTGGCAAATAGAGCACAGCAGCAGCCGCAGGAATGGAACAGCATCAGCACCAGGGGGTGGTGTGAGGAACAGATTCCTTCCTTCTTCACCTTCCTGCTCTCAGCAGCGACATAAGATCTCACGGGACTCAAGAGCTTGAGTGCACTGCCTTGTGTCAGCTCCCATCAACCCCCAGCTGATGGGAGTTGTAGGTCAAAGCATCTGGGCAGATAGATACCCAATTAAGAACATAAGAAGAGCCTGATGGATCAGGCCAATGGCCCATCTAGTCATGCGTCCTGTTCTCACAGTGGCTGAGCAAATGTTTGTGGGAAACTTGCCAGCGGCACCCAAGCACAAGAGCAACTCTCACCTCCTGTATTCAGCTGCTACTCAGAAGCATTGCTCTGGAAGCAGAGCACAGCCATCATGGCTAGTAGCCATCAATAAAGGTAAAGGTAAAGGGACCCCTGACCATTAGGTCCAGTCGCAGACGACTCTGGCTTGCGGCACTCATCTCGCTTTATTGGCCGAGGGGGCCGGTGTTCAGCTTCCGGGTCATGTGGCCAGCATGACTAAGCCGCTTCTGGCGAACCAGAGCAGCGCACGGAAATGCCGTTTACCTTCCCGCCGGAATGGTACCTATTTATCTACTTGCACTTTGACGTGTTTTCAAACTGCTTGGTTGGCAGGAGCAGGGACTGAGCAACAGGAGCTCACCCCGTCACAGGGATTCGAACCGCTGACCTTCTGATCGGCAAGTCCTAGGCTTTGTGATTTAACCCACAGTGCCACCCGTGTCCCTAGTAGCCATCAATAGCTCTCTTTTAAAGCCATCTAGTTTGCTGGACACCACTGCCTCCAGTGGGAGGGAGTTCCACAGTTTAACTCTGTGCTGCGTGAAGAAGTCATTTATTTTATCTGTCCCAAATCCTTTGACATTCATCTTCGTTGGATGTCCACGTGCTCAGGTGTTACTGTCGGAGCTTCCGTACGACCGAGCTGTAATGGCTCTCCTCCTCGTCATATCTTCGGAATCCATCAACCTCTGCTCCAAAGGTGATTAACGACCTAAGCCTTTAATGAGGCTTTAGGCACGCTCCCCATTACGCAGAGTACCCAAACAGCAGAAGGACCCGAGAAATATGTGCTACATTGCTACGTTTATTGCTAACTATGCAGGACAGAAAAGAATATGCATCTGCTCTCTGTGAGAGTCAGTGAACAACTGGAACAAAGAAACAGGAAACCAGTAACATCAACATCCGTCTCCCGTGAGACTTCCCGCAGTCTGGAATGTCAACAGAGTCTTGTGACTCCAAAAACTGCACAGTGGCATAACAGAAATCTAACAGTTACGACGTGCATCGCTTTCTAAATTTCTATCTTGTCGCCTCTCACTCTCCTTTTTTTCTAAACGAAAAAGTCCCGAACACTGCAACCTTTCCTTATAGGGGAGTCATTCTTGTTGGCATACAACCAAGGAAACAGGGGCAATTGGCAGGCCCCCAGCTGGCTCCAATTCACTGGCCGGTGTGCCGGGCAATCTCCAGTCCTTGTTGCAGCATCTGCGACTCACAGCTTCAAAAGCTGGAGCACGCAACTCAGCAGAGATAACGCGCAAATAGAAGTGGCAGGAGAAGTTGTGTGAGCGTATTTACAAGCAGTTTAGTCAGCGTACATCAGGGCAAAAGGAAAACATGTCTGATCCCTTTCGTGTCCAAAGCAAGACAGCATAAGCAAAAGTTATACACAAGCAGAAGTTCCCAGCAAGCTGTGCTGGAGTGTAAACAGGCATGTGACACACAAAGTCTCATGCCTGTCCCTTAAGGTGGAACGGAATATTCTAACAATTCTATCCCCTTGATCATTTGGGTTACCTCTTCTCAGTCTTTTCCAGCTGCACAAAATAACCTTTCTTCAGATGAGGCAACTAGAACTATGCACAGTTTTCCAAACCCAGTCGCGTCTTGCAGTCCCTGGAACAGAAGACTCTGCCTTATGCTGATTCACAAAATTGGTCTGCCTAACTCCATGTTGTCCACACTGACTGACAGCCATTCTCCAGGGCTGAAGGCAGGGGATGTTGCCAGCACAAGCTGGAGATCCTGAGGGCTGAACCTGAGACCTTCTGCATGGTGTTTGCCAAAACGTCTGAGTTCCCCACTTTTCCTTTGGCATCTGCAATGTCCCTGTTTTGTTTATTTATTTATTTTACAATATCAAAATGACGATCAAACGCATAAAAAAAGGAGAGAATGCTAATGGCTCAATTTATTACAAGAGAATGAAGTGTCACAAAAATAGCCAGTGTGAAAATTCTTATTCCAAAAGCTTCGTCCTTTTGGAAGCAGAATAACTCATTATTTTCCCTTCTTGCAACTGAATAAAATTGCTGCTTTTCAGAAGCCGCTGCAGCCTCATCCCGTGCCTGTGATACCACTGGGATTTTAGAACTATTATAGTATTTACATATCAGAATCTTTGCTGTAGCTAAACGATTCAGCACCAGTTCAGAGCCTTCCCTATGAATATCCTGATTTGCATAATTCAGAAGAAAAACCAGGGACATCACACGGAGCACATCCTGTGAAATGTGTGAGTAGCTTTGGCCCGTAATGTTTGAATTATTTCACACACAACAAATTGGGCGTCTTGCGGGCATCCAAGGAGAGGTGCCAAGGAGAAGCACCCATGAGGAAGATCAGGGCAGCTGCCTGCAGGGGCTTGGCCCTTCCTACACTGAAAATGACCGCTCCCCACATCAAATGGGGGGCGCCTTTTGCATGGTCGTGCGCAGCGCCCCGGATCCCAGTGCGGCTCCCGGTAGTACATGCTGGCTTCGCCCTCTCCAGGCTGGATACCTGGAGGACCCTTGTACGTACGGGACCGCCTCTCCCGGTATGCCCCACGGAGGACCTTAAGGTCCATAAAGAGCAACACCCTAGAGGTCTCAGGCCCTAAGAAAGTCAGATTAGCCTCAACCAGAGCCAGGGACTTTTCAACACTGGCTCCAGCCTGGTGGAACACTCTGTCTCATGAGACCAGGGCCCTGCAGGATCTGATTCCTTTCTGCAGGGTCTGTAAGACAGAGTTGTTCCACCTGACCTTTGGGCTTAGAATCAGTTTGATTCCCTCCCCCTCTTTCTTTTTCCTTTTTCCTCCTGTGAAGAGGCTGCATCTTAATGTTTTAATGTTGTATATTAATCTTGTTTTTTAAATTGTATTTTAATCAACTTGTTTTTATTACTGGTTGTTAGCTGCCCTGAGCCCGGTCTTGGCTGGGGAGGGCGTGGTATAAATAAAATTTATTATTATTATTATTATTATTATTATTATTATTATTATTATTACCTCAGCCAATTGTCCAGTCCCACCTGGGGAGGCGTTACCAGGGGATTGGCCAGGTAGGGGGAGGGACTGCCCTGCCCACACAACAGAAATTGAATCTTACCTGCAAAGCGTCAGTCGGCTCCAGAGCTTCTCCCACCCTGCCCTCCCTCAGTTAAGCCTTCTTTTGCAGGTTAACCTCTTCTCCACAGGTACACAGGCGCTGCTACGTCATGGTCACTGTTGAAGGGCCAGAAAGCAATTTTCCTGCATTGGCAGGTTTTGCCTTTCCCACAGCAAAACGTCACAACTTTGACGGTTTCAGGCCTTGGGAGGAATCATTTAGTCTATTTTCCTAAATGAGGGGGCGGGTGTGAAGCGGGTCAGGAGCTCTGGCAGGAAAGCAGGACAGGGTTTAGGCAGGAACTAGCAACCAACAATGTTGCTCCCGCAACTTGGGACTGGGGCTGGCCGGCTTTTATCTGCCCTGAGGCATAGGGCGGCCCCGATCCTCTGGTAACTCGCCTCTCCTGGCCTGGAGGCGAGCACTCCTCCTGCAGGAACTTAGTTCCCTCCGCCTCTCTGCCCTGAGCCTCTCTGCCCAGGAGAGGCTGGAGGGTTACCGGACCCAGAGGCAACCTCAGCTTCCTCTGACGGGGCTGAGAGTGGAGCACCTGCAGGCAATGGGTCCTCCATCCCCTCAGGAGCCAGAGCAGGCTCAGCTGATGCCTGCACCTGAGGACGCAGCACAGGTGAGGACCCTTCAGGCTCAAGCCCCAGCCCCGGCTCAGCTGGTTCTGGAGGCGGAGAATCCTGTGCAGGCTGGGATCCCTCAGATTCAGCATCCAAGTCCGAATCCCAGGCCATCACAGCCGCTGTGAGAACAGGAGGTCAGACTAGATGGGCTGCTGGCCTGATCCAGTGGGCTCTTCTTGGGTTCTTAAGTTCCCTGTCTTCCTTCAGATCTCCTTCTGCAAGCCTGCAAGAAAGGGATGAGGCTTTGAAATGTGCAAAGAAACAGCTCTCATTTGCTGACTCATTTGTTTGTGCGAACAGGATGCTGAACAAAATGGGCCATTGGCCTGAACCGCAGGCTCTTCTTATCTTCCTACTTGACTTGTGAAAATCTCCAAGCTGTCTAGTCTTTAGCCATCAGAATGCCAATGACAGATGCTGGCAGGAGCTCTAGGCGGGGACAGCCTACCTTCCCACCCACTTCCCTGCAAGCTGCAGAAGCTTCCAATGGCGCCCCCTCCTTTACTGCTTGAATAAATGAAGGGAACTGAAATATACTCGGAGTCAAGAGTGGATTTCATGCTCTTTATTCAGCTCATAGTGGTGAGGAGGAATGGAAGTTCCCCCAGAATGTCTGCTTTATATACGTTATTTACACAACGGGCCCCACGTGATTGGCTAATTCCGGGATTCTCCTGTAGGCCAATCAGGTTGCGGATTCCCTTCCACCTGGAGCTGGATTGGGTGGCTCCTGTGGACCAATCAGACTGCTGCATTCTGGATCCTATTGTTCTAGGACCAATCAGACTGCTGCATTCTGAATCCTATTGTTCTAGGACCAATCAGACTGCTGCCTTTTGGATCCTATTCAACTCAGAACATAACAGGAACCAAGACTGGAGCGAAGAGCGGAGCAAAATGAACAGACCAAAAAGTAAAGAAGGCTTGCTTTGCCTCCACTTTGCCGTAAGGAAAAGCTGTCTTTGCTGTGCATATTCATGGACCAGGCAACAAATGAGGGTCCAGGCTCCCCCCCCCCCCCGCCCCTGGCCCAATGATTGATAGACACAGGGATTAGTTTAAGCACAGGGAGAAGCTAAGTGGTTGGGCCTGGCCCTTGCCACATTCATCAACTCGACAGGCTTAGCACACCACTGAGTTCTTCAGACTAGCTATCTGCCTCTCTCTCTCCTTTCGCTCAACCAGCCCAGTCCTTTAAAAGGGGAGAAGTCTTATTGATCTTGTAAAAGTACACAGGTGGAGTGAGATACTGTTAAAGTAAAGGTAAAGGTACCTCTGCCCGTACGGGCCAGTCGTGTCTGACTCTAGGGTTGTGCGCCCATCTCACTTAAGAGGCTGTCCGGAGACACTTCTGGGTCACGTGGCCAGCGTGACGAAGCTGCTCTGGCGAGCCAGCACCAGCGCAGCACACGGAAACGCCGTTTACCTTCCCGCTATAAAGCGGTACCTATTTATCTACTTGCACTTAGGGGTGCTTTCGAACTGCTAGGTGGGCAGGAGCTGGGACCGAAAGACGGGAGCTCACCCCGCCGCGGGGATTTGAACCGCCGACCATGCGATCGGCAAGCCCTAGGCGCTGAGGTTTTACCCACAGCGCCACCCGCGTCCCAATTTAGGCCAGTGCTGACAATCCCAGAGTGGGTCCTCTGTTTCATTGTTTACTTGAATGCAGCGCCAGCGGCAACTTGCCTCAGATCACCTGACACGGACCTGCTGCCGCCGCCGTGGCTACCTTACCGTAAATACCCCAGCCCAGGCAGCAGCAAGAAGAAGCTGGCAGCGGCAGCAGGTTAGGGGTTAGGGGGCACAAATTACTTGCCTTGCCCCGGGTTAGGGGGCGCAAATTACTTGCCTTGCCCCGGGTGCTGACAACCCACGCTACGCCGCTGATTCTAATACAGTGGTACCTCGGGTTACAGACGCTTCAGGTTACAGACTCCGCTAACCCAGAAATAGTACCTTGGGTTAAGAACTTTGCTTCAGGATGAGAACAGAAATCGCGCAGCAGCGGCGCAGCGGCAGCAGGAGGCCCCATTAGCTAAAGTGGTGCTTCAGGTTAAGAACAGTTTCAGGTTAAGAACGGACCTCCGGAACGAATTAAGTTCTTAACCCAAGGTACCACTGTATAACAAAAGTAGTCACAAGCAACAAATAAAAACTTATCAAAATGTACACAACAAAGTTAAACAATCCCCAGATAAGTCATATCTCAAAATAAAGATGCAAACTATTAATATCATTCAGATAGGAATGAACATCCCAAAAGTTAATTCTTGATCCCAAGAAAAAGCCCTAAACCATACCCCAACCCAACAGTCTGCCAGCATCCTGGGAAGCAGGGCTTGAAGAACATGGCAAAGATGACCTCTGGCCTCTTCAGCAGCTTCTGATTTTGTAGCTGGAGCAGACCCAAGTGTCCCAATTTTCCAGGGATGTCCCTGATTTAGAGAAGCCTCTCAGGTTTTTTATTTGATCCCAGAATGCCCTGCTTTTCCTTAGGGTGCCCCTTTTTTCATTGGAGAAATGTTGGAGGGTATGGAGTTATTCGACCCCTGAGCCATCTGGGCAATCCTGTATAGGGAAGTGTTTTGTTTTTTTAATGTTTAATTGTGTTTTTATATATGTTGGAAGCTGCCCAGAGTTTTGGGGCGATCCTAATAAGATGTGTGGGGTAGAAATAGTAAAATTATCATTATGGAATGGGATGTCCCTATTTTCATGGGAGAAATGTTGGAGGGTATGCTGGAGTCTGTCTGTCTGTCTGTCTGTCTGTCTGTCTGTCTGTCTGTCAGGGCCCCGCCCTCCCCAGCCAGATAGAAAGTGGCTAGCAAAGGCAGGGAGCATGTCTTGCAAAACTTACAACCATCCTTTTGCTCCCCTTTTTCTCGTTGTCATGACTGGGAAGGGGAGGAGTGGTGGAGGAAGAGGAATAGGGGTCAGGGGAGGAGGCGACAGAAGGGCAATGGCAGTGATGGTCTTATAAGGAAAAAAAAACTGCTCCTTTTCCCTAGGGGGTACCCAAGAGGCCTGGCTCTCCAAATTATTATAAGAAAAAATCTGCCCTTTTCCCCTTATGGGGTACCCAAGAGCCCATATAGAGTCCTTTTGTAGGTTCTCTATCGACAGGAGAAAATAACAGAGGCCAACCAGAGAATATCGAGAAGCAAAGCAGCTAGTAAGCCTGATCTTTATTAACTGTTGCAACAGGGTCCTCACTCAGCAGAAGCAGGAGGGAGGAGGAACCCAGAACAATGGTGTGCCAGTCCTTATATAGATTTTTGCAATTGCCCACCCTGAAGCCCAAGACCAGGGGTCAGCAACCTTTTTCAGCCTTGGGCCGTTCCACCGTCCCTCAGACCATCTGGTGGGCCGGACTATATTTTGAAAATAAAAATAAAAATGAATGAATTCCTATGCCCCACAAATAACCCAGAGATGCATTTTAAATAAAAGGACACATTCTACTCATGTGAAAACATGCTGATTCCCGGACCGTCCGCAGGCCAGGTTGAGAAAGCGATTGGGCCGCATCCGGACCCCGGGCCTTAGTTTGCCTACCCCTGCTCAAGACCAACCCCCAATACATCATACAGTGGTACCTTTGGTTACGAACGCTTCTGGTTACGAAAGCTTCAGGTTACGAGCTCCGCTAACCTGGAAGTAGCGGCTGCTGGTTGCAAACTTTGCCCCAGGATGCGAACGGAAATGGGAGGCCCCATTAGCGAAAGTGCACCTCAGGATAAGAACAGTTTCAGCTTAAGAACGGACCTCCGGAATGAATTAAGTTCGTAACCAGAGGTACCACTGTACACACATCACTGATGGGGCGGTCTACAGCTAAATCCTGTCTGGTAGGAAACCTGTTGATTGGTTTACCTGGAGAGCCTGGCTATTCTTTTGTGCTGATAAATTCTTAATTCCTGATTCCAGGTCACAGGCTCACCCTATTCATACCCAAATGTGCCCTTAAGGCAGGGTTTGTGAGCACAGATACAATATTTGAGGTCACTGACCTGGGGGTTAATATGACTGCTAAGAGCTTAAACTTATTTAAAGATAACTATGAGAAATGTTGGACAGAAGTGAAAAAAGACTTAGAAATATGGTCAAATTTGAAGCTTTCCTTGTTGGGTTGAATTGCAGCTATAAAGATGAATGTATTGCCAAGAATGTTATTTTTGTTTCAATCATTGCAAATTTTGGACAAAATGGACTGTTTCAAGAAGTGGCAGAGAGACATTTCTAGATTTGTCTGGCAGGGCAAGAAGCCCAGAATAAAATTTAAAATATTAACTGACGCAAAGGAAAGAGGCGGATTTGCCCTGCCAGACCTTAAACTTTATTATGAATCAGCAGCATTCTGCCGGTTGAAAGATTGGCTGCTTCTTGAGAACACAGACATTTTGGACTTAGAAGGTTTTAATAACGTTTTTGGGTGGCATGCATATTTGTGGTATGGTTAAAGCACATAAAGCATTTAAAAACCATATTGTCAGGAAAGCATTGTTTAATGTCTGGATAAGATATAAAGACTTACTTGAAAATAAAACCCCAAGGTGGTTGTCACCAATGGAAGCAAAGGCTCAGAAAAAGCTCAATATGGAGGCCAAATGGCCAAAATATTGGGAAATTTTGGAACAAGAAGGAGACAAATTGAAATTGCAGAGTTTTGAGAAATTAAAAGATAAAGTGCGAGACTGGCTTCATTATTATCAAATAAGAGAGGCCTATAATTTGGATAAAAAAATTGGCTTCCAGGTGGAAAAATCAAAATTGGAAACAGAACTGTTAGATCCCAAAACTAAGATACTTTCAAGAATGTATAACTTGCTGTTAAAATGGAACACTCAGGATGAAACGGTGAAATCTGTTATGATTAAATGGGCACAAGATGTTGGACATAACATTATGTTTGCTGACTGGGAACAGTTGTGGACCACTGGGATGAAATTTACGCCATGTAATGCCTTAAGAGAGAATATTATGAAAATGATATACAGGTGGTACATGACACCAGTCAAGCTTGCAAAAATATATCATTTGCCCGATAATAAATGTTGGAAATGTAAACAAAATGAAGGTACATTCTTTCACCTTTGGTGGACGTGCCCAAAGATTAAGGCTTTCTGGCAGATGATCTATAATGAAATGAAAAAAGTACTTAAATATACCTTTCTGAAGAAACCAGAGGCCTTTCTCCTGGGCATAGTCGGCCAATTGGTGCCAAAGAAGGATAGAACTTGCTTCATGTATGCAACAACAGCAGCAAGAATACTTATTGCAAAGTATTGGAAGACACAAGATTTACCTACCCTGGAAGAGTGGCAGATGAAGGTGATGGACTATATGGAATTGGCGGAAATGACTGGCAGAATTCGAGACCTGGGAGAAGAGTTGGTGGAAGAAGATTGGAAGAAATTTAAAGACTACCTGCAGAAATACTGTAAAATTAATGAATGTTAAAATGATGCTGGATTGAAAATAAGTGGCATTAGCAACAAAGTTAATAAGAATATGCAAAAATGGATTGATAATGGATGAAAATATTATAACTATATTATAACTTAACTATATGTTAAGATATAGAGTTAAGATAAATGAAAGAGGGTAAGGATTTGCTGAATTGATTATGTAAATGGGAATACAAAAAGGGGAGGTGTGAGGAGGTCAAGGAAACAAGCAAGTGAGTCGAAAGTTATTAAAAATGGATTTGTTTTTAATTTTTTCTTATTCATCTGCTTTTTGTATTTTTTATTTTTCTTTTTTCTTTTTCCTTTTTTATGTATTTTTGTATTTTTTTTATCTTTTCCTTTTTATATGCTTTCTTTTTATTCTGTAAACCTTTGTTTTTTTTTGGTAAAATCTTAATAAATATTTTATATAAAAAAAAAATTATTTGAGGTCACTGAAAGCGTCAAAATGCCTTTAGGACTGTTTTCCTGTACTGTTTCCTGCTGGCTACTGTTTCGCTCCTTTATTCTTGGCTGGTGTCTTTGTCTGACAGTCCAAGTGAGCCCGAGGAAATTTCCTATAACAGTATTTTAACAAATCCTTCCTGGAATAGCAGTTTAATAGATAAATTGAGGGTTGACACCAGCAGCCTTGCCAAGGAGTTAAGGGATCTCTGCTTCCTGGGATCTCCGAGGGCAAAAACCGGTCAATAAGTCCTGGGGGGACATACTAGGACAGTGAGGAGAGTTCAGTATCTGGGATGTTGACCTCTGCGTATTTCACAATTTCCTGGAATTGTAGGGTTGGAATGAACCTCAAGGGTCACCCAGTCCAACCAGCTGTAATGCAGAAATCACAGCTAAATTATCCCTGACACAGATAGCCATCCAGCTTCTGGGCCTTATTTCCAGCACAGATTAGGCAGCTTTCCAGCAGGGCGGGTGGGCGGAAGTTGAGATTGAAACTCACAGAGACAAAGGATGGAGGAGGAAAGCGATTTATGCCCAAGCTGTCCAAGGCTTTTCCCAAAGAAAGTGGCCATGTGACACATTTACTGAGAGATGATACATCCTCTTTTGTAGATTTATAAGGAGAACTTGAAGGGGCATAAAACCGGATCATAGATTTATTGATTTTTTGTGGAAGCCTTTAAACTTTTATATCATGCTATTATGGTAAATGAAGTCCACCCCACCATTTAAATACCCCTTGATTAAATCACCCTGCCCCCCCTCCTCTAAAGCCTCCTCCTCCTCCTCATGGAAAAGAGGAGATTTCCCTTTACAGTTCTGAAGGTGGATCAAGGATATGAGGGGGAGAGTTTGTAAACTCAACTCAGGGGCACACACAGGGTGTGGGGTGTCATTCAAATGACCCCTGGAGAGCCCGGGGGCTACTTGAGCCTCGATGGGCTGTTGTGCCAGGGTGGGATTCCACCAGCACTGACCATTTCCAACTGGTGCTCTACTGGGAAGAAAGCCATGGGGTACCACAGATGGATGGGGTTGGCCCACTCTTGGTCTTCCTCATTTCTTCAGCTAGACCATTTGAAGGAATTTCTTCAGGGCAAGGCTCACACCATGTCTTTCTATTTTAGTGGTAGGGCTGCCTCTGCAACTGGTAGCACCTACAGGCAGCAGGCAGCCTGGCCAGCATTTTGTACCTCCCACTGTGACTCAGGGCTACCATCATTCCAGAGCACTGGGGAGAGAGAATCACAGAATAATAGAGTTGGGACCTCAACGGTCATCTAGTTCAACCCCCTGCAATGCAAGAGTCACGGCTGAAAAATCCCTGACAGACGGCCATCCAGCCTCAGGTCAAAAACTGTGGGAATGTTCGGGGATGCAGGAGAGGATATATTGTCTGATTATAGCCTTTCCAACTTGTGTTAACAAGTTCACAATTTAGCAGAGTAACATTCCCCTTTTTAAACTTGCAGCGGATGCGTTTGCTCAGGCTCACTAAAGCCTCTATAATAATTGTTCTGGTATTTTCCCCTTATTCCCTCATAAAAGATGAGACATGACACAGTCTTCTATAAAAGTATAAAAAGGTTTACTCACACATCATTCTGTTTACAATAGGATCCCAGGAGGCAGACTTAGCTCAGAAAAGTAACATATTCCTAGAAACTATTTCATAAGAAGACAGTCCCTTTGTCCTCTCTTGGTTGGAGGCCAAGAGGGCATCTTTGGCTAAGCAGATGTTGCTTCTTTGATACATGTTGTCAAAAAGAGGGAGATGGCTGCCTACCCTGTGCTTTTGTTATTACCTGCACAGGTGATGCCACACCCACCTCTAGTCACATGCAGAAGAAGTCTGTCCCAGCCCAGAAGGAAACAGGAAGTTTACCTGCTGGCTGGGCAAACATTCCTCCCCATGTGTAAACATGTTCACTCTAGGAATGTTGTACTTGACTGCTCTTGTGTTTCACATCCCACAAAAACCTCCAACAAAGGACAGAATGCCACCTTCCTCAACCAGGGGACTCAAATGACAAGAGAGGTGATTTTAACAAACCATTAGAAATAACTTTTTGACAGAAAGAGTTGTTTGATGGTGGAATGGACTCCCTCGCCTCGGAAGGTGATCGACTTTCATTTGTTGCATATGATGATGTAATGGTTCTGGGGGTTGCTCGTGTGTAAGTTGCCGCCACTCCTGGCTAGGTTACCTGGTTGAACCCTTTCTGTCTGGACAGCCTCTAGCTTCGTGGCTGTCTCAGTCGCTGGCAGAATCCGTCAGTGGGCGTTTCTTGAACTTCTTCCATCAAAGAAGTTCTTTGACGCCAAGTCTCCTCCTACTCTCCCTGCGCAGAAGTCTTCTGCGCAGGGAGGGTTTGGGCAGCGGAGGACCCATGCTCTCCCCGCTGGTCTCCGGCGAGGAGTCTTGGAGCCTCCTATCCGATTCCCCCATCTGCCCCCCTTCTCCACTGGTGTTACGCTGATTTCCTTCCCCAGCAGATGGGCTGCCTCTCTCCCTACTGGGACCCTCTCCGGCATCCCTCTGGAGCCTTCCCTCCGCCTCTAGCTCCGATGGCAGTTCCCTGACAGATGATAGATAGATATATGATAGAGATAGATAGATAGATAGATAGATAGATAGATAGCTATAGATAGATATAGATAGATGATAGATAGATAGATTTCCAATATATAACAATTACCCCCCCCAAAAAAAAAAGAAAAAGAGAAAGAAACAAACCCCCCTGGGTGCATTTGTGTGTAGTTGGGAACGTCAGAGGTCAGGTGTCACCTTATACCAAGCCAGATGGCTGGTCCATATTAGCTCACCTTTTGAATCACCTTTTGAGCTCCTCCCCTCCTGTCTTCTCTCTATTCATCAAATACCAACTCACTTAAGGGACCACTCAGCTTGTCTGACCAAGTGGCCTCTGTCTCCTGAATATTTTCTGTAATGATTAATTCGCCCGTCTTTAAGGTACTAGCAAAGGTATCTTGGTTGTCTTTGAAAAATGAGAACAGCAGCATCTATTGTTATAAAGTGCTCTGAGACATTAAATATTAAACAAAACCCAGCGCTGGGGCTGTTAAATGTGATTCGCCCTCCTTATTCCATTCCCAAATAATAAAAAAAAGAGTCCTTTTCAGCACCAGGGAGAAGCAAAAGGGACTAAACGTTTCTCCAGCCTTTAAAAATGCTTTTTCTATTTCTGCTGTGAAGTCAAATAAGTACCGGTATTCATTCATACCAACACTGATAGAAAACTGGCAAGGCTCAAAAGGCTCAGTGCACAGCTCAGCTCTATATATTAGTAAGAAATAAATATATCGATAGTTCTCCTTAGAAGAGCAGCTATAAATTATAGTTGCCCGAGATGGCTAATACAGTTAGAGATGATGCAATATGCACCACTAAAAGCCTTGCTCCAGGCACTGGAATCTTATTTTTAAGTCTCATGGACCATTTTTGCTGCCTTCCCCAAGCTCCAGGTCATCAGGGCTGAAACCCCCCAAAACACCAGCCAGCCTGGCCCTGCCGGAATTGAAAAGGCATCTGGGTGGCTGGAGCGGATGGGAGCCATTTGTTGTGATCTAGCACTAAAGAGTGGGTTTTCCCTTGGAGACGAGCGGGGCAAGGGTAAAACTGCTCAGGAACATCCCTAGAAAGCAAGAGCGAAGCAGAAAACCACTTGAACATGTGCTTTCTAGGCACAGAACCAGAGGAAGTGTGGGCCAGCCCAAACAGATCTGATGTGCCTTTTCAGCTAGAAATGTGGATGATGGATATGTCCTCAGCTCTGGGACCAAAACCCAACCATCTCCCTATGGAAGTTTCTCATCAACAGCAAACTCCTGGGTGACTGTCAGCAAACGAGAGCTGTTTCTTTGCACATTTCAAAGCCTCGTCCCTTTCTGGCAGGCTGTGTTCTAAGGAGGAGATCTGAAGGAAGACAGGGAACTTAAGAACCTAGGAAGAGCCCGCTGGATCAGGCCAATGGACCACTTAGTCCAATGTCCTGTTTTCACAGCGGCCAAGTAGATGTCTGTCAGGAACTTGCACACGAGCAACTCTCCCGTCCTGTGGTTTCCAGCAACTGGCATTCAGAAGCTGTGGAGGCAGAGTGTAGCCCTCCCTGCTAGTAGTCACTGGTTCCCAGTACGTTTCTGAGCACAATTCAAAGTGTTGGTGCTGACCTTTAAAGCCCTAAACAGCCTCAGTCCAGTATACCTGAAGGAGCATCTCCACCCCTATTGTTCTGCCCGGACGCTGAGGTCCAGCGCCGAGGGCCTTCTGGCGGTTCCCTCACTGTGAGAAGCAAAGCTACAGGAAACCAGGCAGAGGGCCTTCTCGGTAGTGGCACCCGCCCTGTGGAACGCCCTCCCACCAGATGTCAAAGAGAAAAATAACTACCAGACTTTTAGAAGACATCTGAAGGCAACCCTCTTTAGAGAAGCTTTTAATGTTATTGTATTTTAGTGTTTTGTTGGAAGCTGCCCAGAGTGGCTGGGGAAACCCAGCCAGATGGGTGGGGTATAAATAATAAATTATTATTATTATTATATTATAGTCATCAATAGCCCTCTCCTCCTTCATTAATTTTTCTAAGCCTCTTGGTTGGTGGCCATCACGGCCTCTGTATGAAGACCTCCTTGCCTCCTCTCCTTCCAGTGATGTTGATAGACAGCGAGTAGTCAGTCAGTTAGTCATTCAGTTTTATTGCACATAGCCAAAGGCTGCCGCAGTGTACACAGAATCATTCAACAATTAAAAGAAAATATACTGGATTGATACAAAAAACTTAAAACTTTTATATTATCAAGACATTACCTACTCTAAACAGAGCTATATAAGTACCTTAATATACAAGTTAAGACATTAAACAATAAAATTTATAAGCTAAAATTATCACATGGCCACTAATATATTAAAAATAATGTTACTTAATACAATGTGCAATTATATTCAGAGTTTGGTGAATATAGCTTGATATAGATAGGGTCAAATAAATTCATCTCCTTTACAGTTGGTGGCTACCTTGGCTATATAATTTGCTCTAATTTCCCTAGCGGCAGTTGCAAAGAGTGCTACACACCAGGTCACATACTTACCTGTGTCTGCGAGGAGATATAAAATCATGTCAGAGGGGTTCTGGCCAGGGGACCTTGTCATTATAGGTGCTAAAAATCTTTCTCTTGCTTCATTATATAAGGGGCAGCGCAAGATATAATGCATAAGGTCCTCTACTTCAGAACATCCCCTATTGCAAACACGTTCGTTTGTTGGTATGCCTCTGTGTCTCCCATCTCTATAAGCAGATTTTATTGTATTTAATCGTAACTCTGTAAAAGCTTTCCGAAGTTGTACAAAAGTCAATTCATTAAAATAAGATGTATGTTCATAGGCATCTCTAAGTTTAAAATATAATGGGGTGCATGTAGATGTGTACATAGGGTTTAGATCGTTTTTAGTTGCCACTGCCCTTATGGTTCGTTTTAAGATATTTTTCTGGGAATATAAGGGAAGTGCTTTGATCTCGGTTAATGAGAGGTCATATTTGCCCATCAGTTGGGCAGCGTGATGTACCCAATTTTTAAGGGGTAATCCATTTGAGAGCTCAATCAGGCATTTTTTTGGTAGCCTAGTGTTGTCCATCTGTTGAACTCTAAACCAGTAACAGTGTATTCTTTTATCTATTTGGCTCTCTATGCTCAACATGTGAGTTTCCAACCTGACCATGGCAGATTGCACATCTTTGGGTAAACCTAAAAGAACTCTTAAAAAATAATTCTGTGGGGATTCCAAACCAGAGACCTTTGAGGTACCCCAACAGCGAGTAACATGGAAACACCTCCAACTGGAATGACAAGTGGATACCATTTGACACAGTGCACATGTTTGTGTGTGTGTGTGTGTGTGTGTGTGTGTGTGTGGAGGAAACAACCTCACTGTGCATTCAGCTCGTCGTGAGTACACAGCTGCAAGAAAGAGCAGGATCCCAGGTGGAGGCACTTCCAAGCCCTACCTGGAGATACTGTCAGTGCAGATTGAAACTGGGACCTTTCACACGCAAAGCCATGACCTTAAGTAATCATGGTTCTGTGGAGCCCAGAAGTTCCCTGCTCAGCTCCTACTCCCTTTTAGGGGGTCGTGACCCCCTTGCCATGCACCCTCCCACTTCTAGCCAGCCAAAGCCTCCTCAGGCACCCAGCTCAATCCTCCTTTCAATCATCCTGCAGCCTGTTCAGCATTTATGAGCCTTTAAAATGATAATTGCACAGCCAGGAGTTGAGCACAGTAGGAGACGGATGAATTTGGATGGATGGGATGCGGGGAGGGCAGCCAAGGGTTGGTCTTCAAAGGGAAGCTAGTAGCACCAGAGCATCTTCTGTGGCAATGGTGTGGCAATGGTTGCCAAAGGGCAAACCTCCGAGCCACCACCACCGAGGCACTGGCAGCGTGCTTCTCTAGAACATCTATGCATCACAGTCCTCCTTTGACTGGATCTCACACACTCTCTCAGTTTCATTGTACCAAGGGAGCAAGCTTGGATGTAGAGCATAGCAATGTGGTTTCAAACTTCAACACCCCACCCCTACTCTGCAACATAATATACTACTACTACTACTACTACTACTACTACTACTACTAATTATTATTATTATTATTTTAGACCCTGCCCACCTGGCTGGGTTTCCCCAGCCACTTTGGGCGGCTTCCAACAAAATATTAAAATACAATAGTCCATCAAACATTAAAAGCTTCCCTAAACAGGGCTGCCTTCAGATATCTTCTAAAAGTCCGGTAGTTGTTTTTCTCTTTGACATCTGGTGGAAGGGCGTTCCACAGGGCGGGTGCCACTACCGAGAAGGCCCTCTGCCTGGTTCCCTGTAACTAGGCTTCTCTCAGTGACGGAACCACCAGAAGTCCCTCGGCGTTGGACCTCAGTGTCCGGGTTGGACAATGGGGGTGGAGACTCTCCTTCAGGTTTACTGGACTGAGGCCATTTATGGCTTTAAAGGTCAGCACCAACACTTTGAATTGTGCCCGGAAACGTACTGGCTTGCTGTGGTGATCTTTTGCTGTTTGCATCAACAAACATCATCATCTGCAGCCTGAAGCTGAACTCCAGAGACTTATGAGGAGCGTTTGAGTCAGCTGGGCATGTTTAGTCTGGCAAAGACTGAGGGGTGAAATGGGAAGCCCTCTTCAAATATCTGAAGGGCTGTCACATGAAAGATGGAGCAAGCTTGGTTTTTTTGCTCCTGTGGAGGACAGGATCCAAACCAATGAATTCAAATATGAAAAAGGAGATTCAAAATAAACACGAAGGAGAACTTTCTGGTGATAAGAGCTGTTCAACAGTGAGATGGGCTCCCTTGGAAGGTGGCGGACTCTCTTTCATTTGAGATTTTTCAACAGAGGTTGGATGGCCATCTGTCAGCAATTCGTTAGCTGCAATTCCTGCCTTGCAGGGGGTTGGACTACATGAATCTTTGGGTCCCTTCCAACGCTACAATTCCACAATTCTACTTCCTTCCTGCTTTTCCCTTTTTATAGTGTAAGCTCTTTGGAGGCAGAGACCTGCCTCTACGTTTGCTTATGAAAACTTATACTCTAATTGAGGTGTACTATTATTGCAATGAAGAATGGATGCTTTTGAATTCTGGTGCTGGAGGAGACTCTTGAGAGTCCCATGGACTACAAGAAGATCAAACCTCTCCATTCTGAAGGAAATCAGCCCTGAGTGCTCACTGGAAGGACAGATCCTGAAGCTGAGGCTCCAATACTTTGGCCACTTCATGAGAAGAGAAGACTCCCTGGAAAAGACCCCGATGTTGGGAAAGATGGAGGGCACAAGGAGAAGGGGACGACAGAGGACGAGATGGTGGGACGGTGTTCTTGAAGCTACCAGGATGAGTTTGACCAAACTGCGGGAGGCAGTGGAAGACAGGAGTGCCTGGCGTGCTCTGGTCCAGGGGGTCACGAAGAGTCGGACACGACTAAACCACTAAACAACAACAACAATTATTGCAATGATAAATAATATTAAAAGAATGACTTCTGCATAGAACAGCGTCCAGCCATTTCCAGAAGCCTCCACTCAGCTCCTTTCAGGAATCCCCCTGTGTGAAAATGCCCCCTTTCATTAGCTGAGCTGCATTTGAATAAGCCAGGCTTCCTCCATCTGCTACTCACTGTTCCAGCCACTTCGTTCTGAAGCAGAGCAGGCTGGTGCATTTCCAAGGGCTGGCTCACTGTGGTCGATGCTGTCCATTTTCTCTTTGATAGATTCCTGAAGTGTTGACAAGCCAATCAATGAGAGGTGGTGTAAATCATGCTAATTAAAGTATCTTTAAAAGGCATTCGTCAACCTTCCAGGCAGGTCGCACTGTGCAAACGTGTCCTTGCTAATCCTATGGCTGTTCAGTAATAGACTCCAGGAAGCTTCTCAGAAGTGTTGGTTTCATGGTCCCTTCATTTGAATTCAGCCTGACCTTTTATTTCCCTTCTCTTCCCTCCACCTCCCCTTTTATGAAGCTCTGAGACCCCACAGCTAATTCTTCCCTGGCCTCCTTGCTGGCCCAAGTAGGACCAATTCAGCCAGCTAGCCCTGGGGATTATCTAATTGATTTTTTATTTTTATTGTCATTCATGTTTTTATACTGTATTTTACGCTGCTTTTATAATTAAGTGTTTTAAAGTGTTTTAAATTTGTTGCTAGCCGCCCTGAGCCCGGTTTTTGAACTGGGAAGGGCGGGGTATAAATAAAAAAAATATCATCATCATCATCATCATCATCTGGAGGATGCCTGGGCTGGACAGACGCAGCACTTCTGAGGGACAGGCAGACACACACCTGCAAGAAGTGTGTGTGTGTAACTCCTGCCTCTTTACAGATATAACTCGAGGTTCTTTGCTCTGGGATAAGCCAAACTTCAGCACCCAAATGATTTGGTTCTGTAGTGATCTTAAAGATAAAGGTAAAGGGACCCCTGACCATTAGGTCCAGTCGTGCCCGACTCTGGGGTTGCGGCGCTCATCTCGCTTTATTGGCCAAGGGAGCCGGCGTACAGCTTCCGGGTCATGTGGCCAGCATGACTAAGCCGCTTCTGGCGAACCAGAGCAGCGCACGGAAACGCCGTTTACCTTCCCGCCGGAGTGGTACCTATTTATTTACTTGCACTTTGAGGTGCTTTCGAACTGCTAGGCTGGCAGGAGCAGGGACCGATCAACGGGAGCTCACCCCGTTGTGGGGATTCGAACCGCCGATCTTCTGATCGGCAAGTCCTAGGCTCTGTGATTTAACCCACAGCGCCACCCGCGTCCCTATAGTGATCTTAGAATCATGGAATTGTAGAGCTGGAAGGGGTCCTAAACAGTCATCTAGTCCAACCCCCTGGAATGCAGGAATCACATGGAAAGAATCCCTGGCAGGTGGCCATCCAGCCTCTGTTTGAAAACCTGCAATGAGGGAGAGCCCACTGCCTTCCAAGGTCATTGATTCACAGAACTGTAGGGGTGGGACTCCAATGATGATCTCATCCAACCCCCCTGCCCCGCAATGCAGATGGCAATCAAATAATAATAATAATAATAATAATAATTATTATTATTATTATTATTATTATTATTATTATTATTTATACCCTGCCCTCCCCGGCCAGAGCCGTGCTCAGGGCAGCTAACAACAGTAAAATTACAGTAAAAACATAACAGGAAAAAACCCCAATTTAAAATACAGGTTAAAATGCAATTTAAAATGCAGCCTCATCGAAACCATAAGGGGAGGGAAACATAAGGGTCAGACTGAGTCCAAACCAAAGGCCAGGCGGAACAGCTCTGTCTTGCAGGCCCTGCGGAAAGATGTCAAGTCCCGCAGGGCCCTAGTCTCTTGTGACAGAGCGTTCCACCAGATTGGGGCCACAGCCGAAAAAGCCCTGGCTCTGGTTGAGGCCAGCCTAACCTCCCTGTGGCCCGGGACCTCCAAGATGTTTTGGTTTGTAGACCGTAGGGTCCTCTGTGGGACATAGCAGAAGAGGCGGTCCTGTAGGTACGAGGGTCCTAGGCCGCATAGGGTTTTAAAGGTCAAAACCAGCACATTAAACCTGACCCTGTACTCCACCGGGAGCCAGTGCAGTTGGTAAAGCACTGGGTGAATGTGATCCCACGGCAAGGACCCCATAGGGAGCCTCGCCACAGCATTCTGCAATCCAAACCGCCAATGAAGGAGACTATATCATTCCCAAGGTGGTCCATTCCCCAATCGACTAGCAGGGAGAGAATCCAGGGGTTCTAGGTGCTTAACCCAGGCTCCATGGAATGAAGTCCATGGAATGAAGGTCAGCAAAAACTGTTGTGCTCTTAGGATATATGGTTTTATTTATGCATCTATACAACCTGAGCATAGGAGGGAGGGGCTCACAGCATTAACACCCCAACAGAGCTTGGATCCAGCCCAGAGTAAGCAAGTCTCTGTGTCTCCAGCTTCCAGCTGCTTCCAGCACAGCTCTCTCTCACGTACACACTGGGTATTTTTCTCTTACCTAGCAGCTAAGTGAGGGGGGTGGAGCAAAGACCCACCCCTTAAGAGAGCCAGTGTGGTGTAGTGGTTAAGAGCAGTGGACTCATAATCTGGTGAACCGGGTTTGATTCCCCCCTCCTCCACATGCAGCTGCTGGGTGACCTTGGGCTAGTCACACTTCTCTGAAGTCTCTCAGCCTCACTCACCTCACAGAGTTTTTTTGTGGGGGAGTGGGGAAAGGAGATTGTTAGCTGCTTTGAGACGCCTTCGGGTAGTGATAAAGCAGGATATCAAATCCAAACTCTTCTTCTTCTTCTTCTTAACCTGGACGGTCCCATCACTTAGCTGTAGCTCTTGCACCTTCGCTAATTCTTTTGGGATGTTGATGAGGAGACAGTTAAGCTCATTGTCTGAATTCTGACTAGTTCAGCAACAGAATTCTCTCTTAGATTCTAACCCTCCCTGGGTACAGGACCCCAAGAACAGGAAGAGACTCTATCCAGACTGACCACTACCCCCAACTCATAACAGTTTTCTAGGATGGGCTGTTGGGCTGCACACATGTATGTGAAGCACTGATCTTTCAAGATCAGCTTGTAGCCTGGCTGAGTTTCCTAGGGCGCCCAAGCAACCCCGTAACACTGTGTGAGGAACTGAGGAGATAAGCTGCATTTGCAATGAGCTCTGTTTGCAGAGACATCTTCTTTTCATCCTCACCATCCTTGAATTGCTGGCAATAAAGGCAGCCAAAGGCTTGATGCAGCGCTCTCCTCCTGACTACTACTCCACGTCCTCAAAGACTTTCCTCCCCTGTAATCTTCTCCTCAAAAGATCTCTTCCTCTTGGCCAAAGAGGTTCCCATTTCTCTGCCTCATTCATAAGGCGCTTTAGAACTTCTTGTACTTTTCATTGCAGGAGAGGTTGGCCTCACTTCAGTTCTTCATGCTGGTGATGACAAGAGCAAGCCAACAGCAAATCACACGAAGCAAGCAGAGTCAACTCTTCAGGAGAAAAAACAAGATATGCACGGGGGTGTCAGGCCTAATGAACACAGCAATTCATCTCTGGTAGGTCTTGCCCCCATGCAGCAGTTAAGAAAACAACTGCCTAAGTCCCCTCCTCTCTAGGGTTTTCCCCAAGCAATCTGAGACTGTGCCTGTGTGGTGCTAATTGCTCCTCCGCCCTCTTCAGGCTGCTCCTGGTTCTGGGAGTCACAGCCAGAAGGGGAGACACTTGTGCCTCTTCATCAGCATGGCTCATCTCTGCTTTATATACATTATTTACACAATGGGCCCCACGTGATTGGCTAATTCTGTAGGCCAATCAGGTTGCGGATTCCCTTCCACCTGGAGCTGGATTGGGTGGCTCCTGTGGACCAGTCAGACTGCTGCATTCTGGGTCCTATTGTTCTAGGACCAATCAGACTGCTGCATTTTGAATCCTATTCAACTCAGTACATAACATTCTGATTCTGGACTTCTCTCTGCCACAGTCTCTTCCTGCTCACGAACCCCTGTTACCTCTTCAGATTCCCACACTCTTCTTCCCCATCTTCTACCTCTTTGTAGTCTCAACACTACTCCCTGACCTCTGAGCTTTCTTTCATTGAGGCTTCCTCAGTTGGTTTCTCCCACTATTCCTCTGCATCAAATGTGTCCATGACAGGTGATGAGGGTGGAAGATGGTGGCGTTTGCTTTTCTTTCCATGAAATATCTCTCCAGCTCTCTGGAGGCTGCCTTCCTGGGCTTTCTGCTCTCTGGAAGAAGAAGAGAAGAAGAAGAAGAGTTTGGATTTGATATCCCACTTTATCACTACCCAAGGAGTCTCAAAGCGGCTAACATTCTCCTTTCCCTTCCTCCCCCACAACAAACACTCTGAATATATTTTTTTATTAATTTTCCAATATAAATTTGTACAAAATTTAACATCCAATTATCACCAATATCCTTTTTTTTTGGCTTCCATCAACATGTCTGATAATTCTCGGTACTATCACTTTCTCCACATTTCTTAATTTAATATTGCACTATATAATTATTTGCCTTATCATATTATTTAAGCAATATTTCTACCATCCATTCTCACAAAGCTTCTTGAAAACTAACAAACGTTATCTGCTTATCAGAAATATTTTTGATATATTCTGTAAATTTATTCCAGTCCTCAGTGAATCTCTGGTCTCATCGGTTCCGGATCCTCCCTGTTAACTTATCCAGTTCTGCATAGTCCATTAATTTCATTCTCCATTCTTCAATCGTAGGTGCCACAACAAACACTCTGTGAGGTGAGTGAGGCTGAGAGACTTCAGAGAAGTGTGACTAGCCCAAGGTCACCCAGCAGCTGCATGTGGAGGAGCGGGGAAGCGAACCCGGTTCCCCAGATTACGAGTCCACCGCTCTGAACCACTACACCACACTGGCTCTCTCTGGAGTCTTCCTGTAGCATTTCCCCTGAAGTGCAAAACCCCAGGGAGACTGACTTTCAACAACTGATTAGTCATTATTTTCAGTGAAGTCCTTTCTTTTACCTTCTTAAAAAAAAACAACCCAAAACTTCGTACCAACCATTCATTAAAGACTTCATTAAAAAATTAAAATAGCCACAGACAGTTGTGGAATGCACAGCAGTCAGCTTCCCCTGTCTTTTCCTGAGATTACACACTCCATATTTTCAGAAAAGGTTGGGACCCATTATCTACATATTTAAAATAAGAGAAGGTTGGTGAAGATGAAGTGCAGAGGTCCCTGGACTCTCCGCTGCCCAGTCCAGACACAGATCTGTTCCTGAAGTGCAGAAGTCAGGTTCTGCCTGGTGCCAAGGGCTCCCTTTGGAGTGTGGAGGCTTTGACCTACATACTGAGAGTTCTGCATCCTTCTTTATGTTTTGCTTCTTGCAAATGCATATTCATTTCTGAAATCTGCTGGAGGCAGCGAGAAGAAACCCAAGATCAATGTATTCCCAACAGGCTAGTCTGTTAGTATAAATGCATATAAATCAAGCTAATTAAAGAGGAAGGTGTGTTTAATCTCTCTCTCTCTCACACACACACACACAACCCACCCACAATCTGCTCCTTCTCCCTTTATTTTATTTTGCCCCCCCCCCCAAAAAAAGTGGAATAATCATGCAAAGAGGAGAAGGAAGAAACTGGGAGAAAAAGAGGAATTGGTATGCTTTGCAGTCTTGGGGACATCAGGGATTTATTTTAATCCAGTCCATTAATCAATTTCTCTGTTGAAATTGAATTAACTGTCTTTCATCGGAATCACATCCTGGGACTTGAAAACAGTAACCGGCACATCTGAATGCAAATGAAGGGGCTTCTCTCTCCCTCCCTCCCTCCCTCCCTCCATCCATCCTCTTTCTCTGCAGAAATGTCCAGCAGGGGAATTCCTGGCTCCCAAAGCTCTCAGGAGATCCTCTTCCTTCTCCTCCTCATCACTGGAGTTCCCCAAAATGGGCAGCAAGACCCGGAGCGGACTCTGGTTTCTCCCACGATTATTCCTTTCTGCGACACCTAACCAGACACATTTTTAAAAGGGAGGAGGCCTCATTCCTGGGCGCCCTTACCTGGAAGAAAATGTGAGTGAACTCTTGCATGACTTACGGCCAAAGGGATTTTGTTTGGGTTTGCGGTGCGAAAACTGGATTCACAGACGAAGCCACTTGATGTTTGCGGTCTTCTCCCATTTGCATATATCTGCAGCAGTCTGATTGCTGCTGCCTCAGGTCAGGAATGATTTCAGCTCCTGAGCCTATTGTCCTTGCTGCCTCCAAGCATGTAAGGTAAAGGTAAAGGGACCCCTGACCATTAGGTCCAGTCGTGGCCGACTCTGGGGTTGCGGTGCTCATCTCGCTTTATTAGCCGAGGGAGCCGGCGTACAGCTTCCGGGTCATGTGGCCAGCATGACTAAGCCACTTCTGGCGAACCAGAGCAGCGCATGGAAATGCCGTTTACCTTCCCGCCGGAGTGGTACCTATTCATCTACTTGCACTTTGATGTGCTTTCAAACTGCTAGGTTGGCAGGAGCTGGGACAGAGCAACGGGAGCTCACCCTGTCGTGGGGATTCGAACCGCCGACCTTCTGATCGGCAAGCCCTAGGCTCTGTGGTTTAACCCACAGTACCACCCGCGTCCCACCCCTCCAACCATGTAGGGGGATAATAATAACCATCATGGCTCGTAGCTATTTGCAAGTGGGAAATCCCAGAAAGCCTTTCTAGATGTATATTGCAACATGCTGGAGATTCCAGACATGGACAGACCACTGTTGGAGGAAGAGGGGGCGGGGAAAGCGCACCACCCCCGGCACCATGATCCTGGTGGGGTGTCATCGCGGTTGCCTCCCTGCGCTGGGTGCCACGCCCTCAGGATGCATGCCATGCCCCCGGGACACACGCCAGCCATGCATGAAGCTCCGCCACTGGGACAGAGTAACTTTTGGATGGGTTTCTGTGCTACAGTTCCCACAGTTCCCTGGAAAGAGCGATTGACCACTCTGGGAATTGTAGCAGGTGGGGGACAGGGATAGGGAGTCTCCTAACACTGCTCAGCATCCTTAACAGACTACAGCTCCCATAATTCTTTGGGGGAAGCTATGGCCATTTAAAGTGGTATCGCAGTACAGTGACACCTTGGGTTACAGATGCTTCAGGGTACTCATGCTTCAGGTTACAGACTCCGCTAACCCAGAAATAGTACCCTGGGTTTAGAACTTTGCTTCAGGATGAGAACAGAAATCGTGTGGCAGCCCCATTAGCTAAAGTGGTGCTTCAGGTTAAGAACAGTTTCAGGTTAAGAACGGACCTCTGGAACGAATTATGTTCTTAACCCGAGGTACCACTGTATGTTCATTGCATGGTGCGAATGGGGCCTGAGTAGGGACCAGGGTGGTGTAGTGGTTAGAGTGTTGCACTACAACCTGGAAGACCAGAGTTCTAATCCCCACTCAGCCATGACCTTGGGGGCCAGTCATTGCCTTTCAACCTAACCTACTTCGCAGGGTCGTTGTGAGGATAAAACAAGGAGGGGGTAAACCATGTATTCCACCTTGAGCTCCTTGGAGAAAAAGGGTTGTGGGCATTCTGTGGCTGTGTGTTGGGACAGAGCCGCCCTGGGGGAAGTTGCTGCCACTCCAAGCATGAACAACACACACAATGTGACAGGCTGTATGTAATTATATGAATTATTTTCTTAAATTCTTATTTAATTCTTTTTAAAATACAATTCAACATGTCGTATCAGAATATGTGGTTCTGTAGACCAACTTATCATATAAACAAAATATATTATGAGAAATTAGAGTCCAGCAGGTTGACCAGGAAATACAATCTGTTCAGTTCTTATGTTAGCAATATGCTAACATAAGAACTGGATATTGCTAACAAGAATTTAAGAAAAAGGAATTCATATAATTACATAAAGCCTGTCACATTGTGTGTGTTGTTCAGCTTTCTATTTACATGACAAAGGGTTTGATAGTGTTTTGAACACAGCTCCAGGCATAGTGAGGCCTGGGCAGGGGTGGAGGAAGGGGTGTGTGGTGGGGGTGGTCTGCTCTGGGTATCTTCACTGAGGGGGGTGACATTTGGCGCGATGCCCGCCCACGACGCCCAAGCCTACCCAGAGCCATCAGGGGAAGGGGGGAGCTGCGCCGCTTTGCTGACGACATTCCCCCCTTCCCCCTCCGTTTTCAAACCTTGGGGGAGGCTTGGGAGTCATGGGCAGGTGGCGCGTCAAATGTCCGCCATGAGTGGCTCGTTCCGCCCCTGACTGCAGGGCGCGCACACTGCTCCATGCACCCGAGTGGATATCCCACGCCTGGGAGGGCACCTGTGATGGCCTGAGGGATCCCAGCCTGCACAGGATTCCCTGCCTCCAGAACCAGCTAAGCCGGGGCTGGGGCTTGAGCCTGAAGGGTCCTCACCTGTGCTGGATCCTCAGGTGCAGGCACCAGCTGAGTCTGCTCTGGCTCCCGAGGTGATGGAGGACCCATTGTCTGCAGGTGCTCCACTCTCAGCCCCGTCAGAGGACACTGAGGTTGCCTCTGGGTCCGGTAACCCTCCAGCCTCTCCTGAGCTGCAGAGGCTCAGGGCAGAGAGGCGGAGGGAACTAAGTTCCCGCAGGAGGAGTGCTCACCTCCAGGCCAGGAGAGGCGAGTCACCTGAGGATTGGGGCCACCCCATGCCTCGGGACAGATAAAAACCGGCCAGCCCCAGTCCCAAGTTGCGGGAGCAACATTGTTGGTTGCCTGTTCCTGCCTGAACCCTGTCCTGCTTTCCTGCCAGAGCTCCTGACCCGCCCTGGCTCCCTGCTTGCAAGCCTGTTCCTGACTTCACCTGACTCCCTGCCCTGCACCCAGATTCAGCTACTACAGACTGCCTCCACGTTGCACCTTTAACTACAGACCGGACTTGGACCTCGCTTCTCGGGTAACCCATGGGACCAGCACAGCACCATCCGCCCTGGGCACCACTGTCATATGCTCCACCACTGGGCCTGGGTGGGCTGAAAATGGTTGCAAAAACCAGGAGGCTGGCAAATCAGCAGTGACTTACTGGGCACCTTGCGAGAGGAAAGTGATTAATACATTTAGCAAGTAAATATAATAAATAATGGAAGGCTCACCTGAAGCCAATTCTCACGAGGAAGGCTCCATTAGCAAGCCGCTTTGTAAATCTCAGCTGCAGAGGGCAGCTTGGCTGCTCTTGGGAAGTGGGAAAAGGAATTTTAATTTTGCTCTTGCCTGCATTGAAGTCAGGTCAGCTGCCGTTAGTTATAGCTCTGTTTTGGACTTGGAGGTATGGAAATTAAGGCATCATGAAGTGAATGCCAGGCCTGGGTACCTGGACGTAATTGAATCCTGCAAGAGGTTTAAAATATGAAGCCTGTTCCTCTCTCCTGGCAGTGGGCTGCCCATTTGACAGAGTTTCACAGAATTGTAGGGCTGGAAGATACCCCAAGGTTCATCTGTTCCACCCCCTGCAATGCATAAATCGCAGCTAAAGAATCCCTGGCAGATGGCCATCCAACCTCTGTTTAGAAATCTCCAAGGAAGGAGAGTTCACCATCTTCCAAGGGAGACTATCCCACTGTTGGACAGCTCTCATCATCAGAAAGCTCTTAATGTTTGGTCAGAATCTCCTTTACTGTCACCTGAAGTCATTGGATTGGGCTCTTCCCTCCAGAGCAGCAGAAAACAAGCTTGCTCCATCGTCCTTGCGACAGCCCTTCAGATAGTTAAGGATGGCTATCCTGTTACCTCTCAGCCATTTCCTCTCCAGACTAAACACACCCAACTCCCTCAGCTGTTCCTCATAAGGCTTGCCTTCCAGATCCTTGATCATCCTGGTTGCCCTCCTCTGTACACCTTTGAGATAGCCTTGAAGGCAATAGCCTTGAAGGCAGCAATGCTACTGAAAACCAGTTCCTGGAAACCACAGACCCTGCTTACCGGTTTCTCAAAAGAGGCATCTGGGTGTCCACTGTGAGAACAGGGTACTGGATTAGATGAACCTGATGTTCCGTTTGACTCTGTTCCCATTTGCATTTTTGCAGAAGAAGAAGTTCTCCAAACAGAGACTGGCAGGCTAGTCTTTCCAGGGTGGATCATAGCTGCAATTATGTAACCTTTGAGAAGACGTTAGCATTGCAAAATTGCCACCCCGCACATGTGTTATCTCCCTTCCCCACAGCAGTCCATTCAGCTGGAATTTAATTAAACTCATCCACTCACCAGGACTGCAGCTATCATCACCCAGCCCACATGGCAAAGTGCTGCTTCAGCAAGGCAGGCGTGACCAGTCAGTCCCTCCTCGCTCTGAACCTTTTGGGGTCCCACACCCAGAACGGAGCAGTAGGGCAGGCATTTGCACTGGCCCTTAGAATCACCATCCTCTCCTCATTCACCAATCTGTTTCCTTTAGAGCAGGCTTCCTCAACCTCGGCCCTCCAGATGTTTTGAGACTACAACTCCCATCATCCCTGACCACTGGTCCTGCTAGCAAGGGATCATGGGAGATGTAGGCCAAAAACACCTGGAGGGCTGAGGTTGAGGGAGCCAGTGTGATGTAGTGGTTAGAATATTGGGCTGGGCTCACAACCAGGGTTTCAATTCCCACTCAGCCACAAAGCTCACTGGATGTGACTTTGGCGCCAGTGACTCACTCTCAGCCTATCCTACCTCACAGGGTTGTTGTGGAGATAACATGGGGATGAGTAAAGGCAGGATACATAAATGCAGCAATTCAACAAATCCTTTTTGCAAAGCTTCCAGATGATGTTTCAGTGTATTTGCGTCAGTCCAGTGTTTTCTATATTGCCCATCTGTGGCAGCTGAGGTGGGGATGGTGGTGGACCCAATTTGTTCACATTTTGTAAATAATGAAATGGGGGCGCAGTGCTGGCGTAGTGATTGTAGCCAGTGCCACTGGTCTAGCAATCTGGAAGCTGATGGGCCTTTGTCTAGTTCTCACTGTGGGAAGATGTGTGAGCAATTAACAAAAGAATTACCTGGGCTCCTATATTCAAAACGTGGGGCTTTGCACACTCTCCATCCAGAGAGAACCCCCAGGAGAGTTTAAAACACCCACAGAATTAAGCAGCAGAATAGTGTGAAGTATAGTTTGTTAAACCCTTTTGCACATCCCTTTTAGTCTGCTTTAAAGCCTTTGCCCTCCTCTACATTCTTAAGTAAGTTTAAAAGTTTTACTTACTAAATTCAAATGCATTCTTCATGCATTGTTCCATGCAGCAACAAGGAGAACACAGGTAGATTACTATGCAAAATACGTAATAGAGTTTCAAACATATGGTCCGAACTTGTTCAGACACTTATATCCTAGTCGGGTACATGGCTGAAAGAGAGTGAGGAATAGGAAGAAGGAGAAGCTTCACTTCCTTCCTCATAAAGAAGAGGGGGGGGGTGACCTAGCTGAGCCTGGGAACAGAACTCTGTGGTCTTAACCACTTCATACACTAACTAGCACTCATGTGTAGTTGTGTTTGACTGCAATTTCCGACACTCACACAGACTTCCCATCCCTGGAGAGGCACTACAGTGGAAAGTCAGCAGGAACAGCATCTGTAATGGTGTCTGTGCAATTCTGAACTTTTTAGGTGGTTTGTTACTGTAGATCACGGCATCAGTACAGTTAGTATCATTCAATACACCCCTCAATGAACTTTCTTGATCCTGGGACAAGTCCTCATCTTGAACATGTCCTGGAAGGTTTCCTGATATTTTAAAAACTTTAGGTAAATTATCAGCAAGTAACCTACTTATCGGGACGCGGGTGGCCCTGTGGGTTAAACCACAGAGCCTAAGACTTGCCGATCAGAAGGTCGGTGGTTCGAATCCCCGCAACGGGGTGAGCTCCCGTTGCTCGGTCCCTGCTCCTGCCAACCTAGAAGTTCGAAAGCACGTCAAAGTGCAAGTAGATAAATAGGTACCGCTCCGGCGGGAAGGTAAACGGCGTTTCTGTGGGCTGCTCTGGGTCACCAGAAGCGGCTTAGTCATGCTGGCCACATGGCCCAGAAGCTGTACGCCGGCTCCCTCAGCCAGTAAAGTGAGATGAGCCCTGCAACCCCAGAGCTGGCCACGACTGGACCTAATGGTCAGGGGTCCCTTTAGCTTTACCTAAGGGCTCCTCTCTGTTGCGTTGTCTCCCAAAACACCTCCCAATACAAGACGCAGCTGGTCAAGTGCACGGGTCAAGGTTTGGCTGCTCTTTTGACCACCAGAGCTCCACATGCCAGCCCCCTCCCTTTACAATGAATGCCAGCAAATTAATTAAGCAGAGGATTAGCACTTCATCATAAAGTGCTTTGAAGGTGGAAGGCACAATAGTGGTGGTAATTATGTAAATAATAATAACAGTGAGGAACTCTTTGATGTGTCCAGGAAAAGCGGCAGTGAGATTGCGGGGGTGCTGGGAGCCTAAGAGATGAAGCAGGATTTGTGTGTAGGAGCATCTCAGTGAGACTGGGCAAAGCTTTGGAAATTTAGCAAAGACTCTCCTATGGAGGGAACTGCAAATGGGTGGCCCAGGGCGGGGACAACGGAGAGGTCCCAGCTGGAATGTCATAGACTGGTTGGATGCTGAGGAATTGTTAAGTTGTGGGTGAACATATCAGACGACACAGCGATTCTTCAAACAGCTCTTGTTTATTCACAGGCCAGAACAGAACTGAAGGGTTCAGCCAGCCTGCTTATATAGAGCTCCACTACAACGCAACAGTAACCACTTTCTGTAACTATCCAATCACTGAACGTCACTTTCAACCCCTTATTTGCATATGTGGACCTGAGTGAAAACTATCTACAGTATCCCCCTGCTGGCCCAGGGTGAGAACTTCAGTACATTACAGGAATGGTGGGAGGAACCAGATGGGGAGCACCCAAGGGAAGAAGGTTCAGAGGCTAGGGAGTGCTGGTGTGATGATGATGAGTGTTCAGAGGGAGAAGACTGGGAGGAGGAGGTGTCAGAAGCTGAAGCGGTAACGGGGGCTAGTGAGCTCGGAGAGTCTGTGCAGAGAGAAGTCCAGAATCAGAGGTAGAAGCTGAATCAGGAGGGTGGGAGGAGTGAGGCTGTGCTGGTCCTGTGGGTTACCCGAGAGGCGAGATCCAAGTCTGGTCCGTGGTCAAAGGTGCAGCGTGGAGGCAGTCCATAGTAGCTGAAGCTGGGTGCAGGGCAGGGAGCCGGGTGAAGTCAGGAACAGGCTTGCAAGCAGGGAGCCAGGGTGGGTCAGGAGCTCAGGCAGGAAAGCAGGACAGGGTTCAGGCAGGAACTAGCAACCAACAATGTTGCTCCCACAACTTGGGACTGGGGCCGGCCGGCTTTTATTTGCCCCAAGGCATAGGGCAGACCTGATCCTCTGGTGACTCGCCTCTCCTAGCCTGGAGGCGAGCACTCCTCCTGAGAGAACTTAGTTCCCTCCACCTCTCTGCCCTGAGCCTCTGCAGCTCAGGAGAGGCTGGAGGGTTACCAGACCCAGAGGCAACCTCACCTTCCTCTGACGGGGCTGAGAGTGGAGCACCTGCAGACAATGGGTCCTCCATCACCTCAGGAGCCAGAGCGGACTCAGCTGATGCCTGCACCTGAGGACCCAGCACAGGTGAGGACCCTTCAGGCTCATGCCCCAGCCCCAGCTCAGCTGGTTCTGGAGGCAGGGAATCCTGTGCAGGCTGGGATCCCTCAGGTTCAGCATCTGAATCCGAAACCCAGGCCATCACAGAGGCCAAGAAGCAGAGATGAGTCAGGCTGATGTCTTCCCCTCCTTCTGGGACAAGCTCCCCTCCCTGATGGTCTCTCAGAACCAAGAGAGGCGTGAAAAGGTGGAGGAGAGGTTGGCTGCACACAGGCACAGTCTCCGATTGCTTGGGGGAAACCCTGGAGAGGCGGAGACACAGATGGCTGCAAGGAGGCTGGGACCTTTATTCTTGGCAACTGACCCATGGAGGCAAGACCTATGGGATGGGGGTGGGGAGTTCCTGTGCTCATTAGGTCTGACACTCTGCCAAATCTGTGCAGACCCTGTTCTTGCTAATGTAGTTGACTCTGATGTGCATGGTGTGATTTACTACTGGCTGGCTCCTGTCAAAGCATAACAGAGCGCCTTCTCGGTAGTGGCGCCCGCCCTGTGGAATGCCCTCCTATCAGATATCAAAGAAATAAACAACTATATGACATTTAGAAGACATCTGAAGGCAGCCCTGTTTAGGGAAGTTTTTAATGACCGATGTTTTAATGTATTTTTAATCTTTTGCTGGAAGCCGCCCAGAGTGGCTGGGGAAACCCAGCCAGATGGGCGGGGTAGAAATAATAATAATAATTATTATTAAACGAAACAAAGAAGAAAAAATGTAGACTGTAAAGTATCACAGTCAGGAAGGACCAAAGTACAAAGTTCTAGTGCAGTTTGGGGGCAAAAAACCACCACCCATCCCCTTCACAGATAATAAAGATTTATAATAAAAATAAAAGTATTCTCCACCTGTGAGTTCCATAGATATTGAAAATAAAAGTTCTATATGGTTTTAAAGAGTCGTCTGCAACTAGACCTAACGGTCAGGGATACCTTTACCTTTACCTTATGGTTTTAAATGAGCCAGATATTTGCATTTACTTGGTGGCACTGAGAAACCACGGGCCTCAGTATTTGCATAAGAAATAAAATCATGCCTGAGCTCTACCCTTTAGATACTTTTAGTTTATGAGATATGTTTTCGAGAAGGGCATTTTACCAAACACAACTGTCTGCCTGCATCGCCAAACCTCCTTCCTCGCGGTGTACTTTCTCTAACCTCCACTGTTGGATACGGAGGGAACCAGTGGCCCAGCCAGGCTCCATTTTACTGGGTGATCAATAAACTGTTAATTTAAAAATATCCTTAGAAAACAGCTTCTGGTCTGAGGTCTCCGAATGTGCAGCTGGGAAACAGATTGCAAAGGCGGCAAGAAATGCTATTAACAAGACTCCAGTGTTCCAGGAGATATTAATATTAATGGCGATATTAATGCCAACGAGCGTCAGCTCCAATATTTTGAGGCATCTTCTAAGCGCCGCTAATGGGCAGTGACAACCAGGCAGTTTCTGGGGGGAATAGAATTGTCTCTGCTTAACGTGACGGGGCAGGAGCCAGGCTGGAGCTGCTTCCATAGCTGGTACTGTGATGGATTGGGGTGGGGGGGTGTCCCGTTTTGTGCCAGGGCCTGATTCCCCCCCCCCACAAAAAGGCTACCACTGGACATAAGTCTCTAGGAAGTTCAGCTTTTCAGAGGAGGGGGTCTTAAACCTCACAGACAAGGTCTCCTCCCTCCAGAAGAGAGAGATAGAGAGAGGTCCTATATTCATGTTGTCCAGAGGGCCCAGCTTTGGAACAAAAAGGGCAGTGGACTCCCCTTCATTGGGGGGCTTTTAAACAGAAGCTAGATGGTCAAGAATGGGAAATCGATGATGAAGAGTGAAATATACTTAGAGTCCAGAGTGGATTTCATGCTCTTTATGCAGCTTATAGTAGTGAGGAGGAATGGAAGTTCCCCCAGAATGTCTGCCTTATATACATTATTTACACAACGGGCCCCACGTGATTGGTTAATTCTGGGATTCACCTGTAGGCCAATCAGGTTGCGGATTCACTTCCACCTGGAGTTGGACTGGGTGGCTCCTGCGGACCAATCAGACTGCTGCATTCTGGATCCTATTGTTCTAGGACCAATCAGACTGCTATATTCTGAATCCTATTGTTCTAGGACCAATCAGACTGCTGCATTCTGAATCCGATTGTTCTAAGACCAATCAGACTGCTGCAGTTTGGATCCTATTCAACATAACAAAGAGGTTAAACGTGTTATGATTAAATGGGCACAAGATTTAGGACACAATATTCAAATGAAAGACTGGGAAAAAATATGGAAAGTAGATTTAAAATTTACTGCTTGTACAACTTCGAAAGAGAACTATATGAAAATGATGTATCGATGGTATTTAACTCCTGTTGAACTTGCAAAAATGTATAGAACCAGTTCCAATAAGTGCTGGAAGTGTAAAGAGAAAGAAGGTACGGTTTATCATATGTGGTGGAATTGTAAAGCAATCAAAAACTTTTGGGAAATGATATACAATGAATTGAAGATGATGTTTAAAATAACTTTTGTTAAAAAAACCAGAAGCATTTCTGTTAGGTGTAATAGCATTGTTGCTGTTTAGTGGTTTAGTTGTGTCCGACTCTTTGTGACTCCCTGGACCAGAGCACGCCAGGCACTCATGTCTTCCACTGCCTCCTGCAGTTTGGTCAAACTCATGCTGGTAGCTTTAAGAACACTGTCCAACTATCTCGTCCTCTGTCGTCCCCTTCTCCCTGTGCCCTCCATCTTTCCCAACATCAGGGTCTTTTCCAGGGAGTCTTCTCTTCTCATGAGGTGGCCAAAGTATTGGAGCCTCAGCTTCACGATCTGTCCTTCCAGTGAGCACTCAGGGCTGATTTCCTGAAGACTGGAGTGTAATAGCATAGGACTTACCAAAGGAGCAGAAGAAGTTGTTTATGTATGCAACACCAGCAGCTAGGATTCTCCTAGCTCAAAAATGGAAAGACGACAAGATACCAACGAAAGAAGAATGGCACGTCAAACTTATGGAATATGCAGAAATGGCGAAACTTACAGAAAGAATCAGAAACAACGACAATGAAGATTTTGTTAAAAAGACTGGGAACCTGATATGTTGTGTTTACAGAAATACTGTAAAGAAATGGACTCACTAGCAGGGTTTGATTAAACACTGACAAGTAAGAAAACAAGTTTAAAGGTCAAGAAACAATAATATGGAATGTAATTGAGTGTAAGATGTAATTATGAAAGAAAATTTGGTAGAAAAACGATAAGAATTTAAGGGTATTCAGATATAAGATTATAAAAAAAAAACAATTAAGCAGAAGTAGTAAATATTTAAAGATCCAGAAGGGGAAGTTGAGGGAGTCATGGCGAGGGTGTGTTCTTTTTCCTTTTATATGATAAATGTTATATTGCGTTATTTGGCTGAAAAACCCAACAAACAAACAAACACAAACAAGCAAACCAACCAACCAACCTTTGGTGTACCTTCCAACTCTACAATACTATGATTCTAACTTTGCCATCGTAGATTGAAATATAATCGGAGTCGAGAGTGGATTTCATGCTCTTTGTTCAGCTCATGGTAGTGAGGAGGAATGGAAGTTCCCCTGAAATGTCTGCTTTATTTACATTATTTAGGCCAATCAGGTTGCGGATTCACTTCTACCTGGAGTTGGATTGGGAGGCTCCTGTGGACCAATCAGACTGCGGCATTCTGGATCCTTTTGTTCTAGGACCAATCAGACTGCTGCATTCTGGATCCTATTGTTCTAGGACCAATCAGACTGCTGCATTCTGAATCCTATTGTTCTAGGACCAATCAGACTGCTGCAATTTGGATCCTATTGTTCTAGGACCAATCAGACTGCTGCAGTTTGGATCCTATTCAACTCAGTACATAACATAGATCTTAGCAGGAAATTACAGAGAAATGCCTTTTCAAACCAAAGATGCTGTCCACAGTATTTCAAATGAGCCATAGATTTGTATAGCAGCATTATGTTATCAGCTGTTTTTAATTCCTTTCCTAATGATCCCTAGCATGGAATTTGCCTTTTTCATGCTCCCTCACGGGGTCGACATCTCCATTGAACTATCCCCCATGACCCCAAGGCTTCTTTCTTGTTCTTTCACTGCCAGTTCTGACCCCATGAACGCATGTGTGAAATGAAGGTTTTTCTTCTGGTGACACAGTAGGTGGGATGGAATCAGGCTGCTGACCAGGTCACAGATTTGCCTGTGGTTCGTAGCAGATGAGATGCTTCTGTGATGTAGAGAAGTCCTATCAGCTCCAGGAGTCCAGCAATATGGGGTGGGGGGTCCCAACAGGCTCACCACCTGTTATGTACTGAGCTGCATCCTAGAATAATAGGATCCAGAATGCAGCAGTCTAATTAGTCTGCAGGAGCCACCCAATCCAGCTCCAGGTAGAAGTGAATCAGCGACCTGATTGGCCTGCAGGAGCAGCCAATCAGGCTCCTAGATGGAGTGAATCAGCAAGCTGATTGGCCTGCAGGAGCAGCCCGGAATTAGCCAATCACACGGGCCCATTGTGTAAATAATGTATATATAGCTAGACATTTTGGAGAAAGTTTCATTCATTGCTACTATGGGCTGAATAAAGAGCATGAAATTCACATTCGACTCTGAGTATAATTCACCACCCCTCTGTTTTCGAAAGGGTTTCCTTTGCACATCAGGCTTCACTACCCACAACACACTATTGCTCTATTCATTTCAACTCCTTTATGGAATCCCTCCAAATGATGCTCAAACACACATGCGACTGTGTCTCTTAACTACAGTCACACACACACACACACACACACACACACACACACACACACAAACACACACACAATGTTTACCACTGCCATTTCTAAGTGGTGTACAATGAGCTTTGAAAAGGGCTACAGTAGAGATGCAATCAGTTGCAATTAACCACAAAATCAGGAAAACATACTGAAAATGCCTGCTGGGAAAAAAAATAAATTCAAAAGGGGACAGATGTTGAACGAGAAGGGGGCCTTCTTCATCTCAGATGGGAGGGAGATCCACAGAATTTGAATACATGGATTCTGGAAATTAGGAGCCTTCTGCCTGAGCGACGGGGAACCACAAATACCGACTCCCTCGACAACCTCAGGGGGTGGATAGGAATGTAAGGTATCAGGCGGTCTCTCGGGTATCCTGGACCCAAATAATGAAGGAGACTGGACCCGGCTCAGTGGCATGTGAGCGGCTGGTGCATTGCAGGGGGTTAGACTAGATGTCCCTTGGGGACCCCTCCCAGCTCTGCAATTCTATGCTTCTCTGAGTTATCTTTGGCCGAGAGCCCCTCCCTCCCGCTTCCATTCCCTTTGACTCATTCTGCTTCTGCAGCATGTTTATGGACATAATTACGGTGCGCTATTGATTTCCTGACAGCCAGCCTGATGTAGCTCAGTTACAGAGTCAAGCTAATTTCATACTTGGAGGTTTTTATGGCCCTTCGCAGCCTGCGGTGGCCAGCAGCTGTGCCCACACTATGCTGCCCTCCTCTTCGTGGCCAGAGATGGCGTCTGTGGGGGGGTTACACTGACTCAGACCATTGGTCCATGTAGCTCAGTATTGTCTACACGGACTGACAGCAGCTCTATGGGATTTTACACAAGGGGTCTCTCCCAGCCCTAGCTGAAAAAGCCAGCAGGGATTGAATCTTGTGTTTGCAAGACAGATGCTCTGTCTCTGAGCTATGGCCCTTGCAAACAACACACACACAGAGGATCTTCTGCCCAAACCAACAGACGGTCAAGGAACGAGCTGCTCCATCTCACAGGAAACATAAACAAACCCCTGTGTTGCAATACTACTACTACTACTAATTTATTTGTACCCCGCCCATCTGGCTGGGTTTCCCCAGCCACTCTGGGCGGCTTCCAACAAAGATTAAAAATACATCAAAATGTCACACATTAAAAACTTCCCTAAAAGGGGCTGCCTTCAGATGTCTCCTAAATGTCAGGTAGTTGTTTATCTCTTTGACATCTGGTGGGAGGGCGTTCCACATGGAGGGTGCCACTACTGAGAAGGCCCTCTGCCTGGTTCCCTGTAGCTTTGCTTCTCACAGTGAGGGAACTGCCAGAAGGCCCTCGGCGCTGGACCTCAGCGTCCGGGCAGAACGATGGGGGTGGAGATGCTCCTTCAGGTATACTGGGCTGAGGCCATTTAGGGCTTTAAAGGTCAACTCCAACACTTTGAATTGTGCTCGGAAACGTACTGGGAGCCAATAAGAACCAATCACGACAATACAAACACAACAAGTAGGCTAATAGTTAGTAGAAATAATGATATCATTCAAATTATAGGAGTAAGCCAATCAAAGTTCATATGTACAATATAACAGAGTGGTAGAGAGGACCATCAAGCCGTGTATTCAAAACAAATATCTAAAGACAGTCTCACAATTGTCTTTCAAAAGTTTCAAATGGAAGACGTCTCAAAAGCTTCAAAAGGACAGTGTCTCCGGAATGATACTACTGTTTCATAATAGTCTTCATCAGCTTCATCTCACAGGAGGCACCACGAATGGAAGTCTGGATCAAGCCTCAGTCCCTTTGTGGCGTGGGACCGGTGAAGACTTTTTCTTTTCGTTTCATATTGCAAACTGAAACATGGAGCGCTTGAACAAACCTCAAAGGCATCTTACAAGAAAACAGCAGCAGCGGCATTATCAAGAAGAACGAATAACAATACAGTGGTACCTCGGGTTACATACGATTCAGGTTACATACGCTTCTGGTTACAGACTCCACTAACCCAGAAATAGTGTTTCAGGTTAAGAACTTTGCTTCAGGATGAGAACAGAAATTGTTCTCCAGCGGCAGCTAAAGTGGTGCTTCAGGTTAAGAACAATTTCAGGGTAAGAACAGACCTCCAGAATGAATTAAGTACTTAACCCAAGGTACCACTGTACTTTTAAGACTTTTGAAAAGTTAAAACAGCAGCGTCCTAAAAACAGATTAAAACTCGTCTCAGCTTTCAATACATCCGGGTAGGCTTGTCTAAGCAAAAACGTTTTTAGCAGGTGCCCAAAAGAGGAGAGCGAAGGAACCTGCCTGATATCAATAGGCAGGGAGTTCCAAAGTATAGGTGCAGCAGTAAAAGGTCAAGTTCTTACAAGGCTGGGATGTGTATTATGTGGCACCCTCAGTAGTGCCGGTTCCGCCAATCGAAGCATTTGAGTGGGCGTATATTGGATAAGGTTGTCTCCTAGGTCCCAAGTTGTTAAGGGCTTTATATACAGTACTAACAGTAACACCTGGAACTTGTCCTGGTAGCAAATCAGCAACCAGTGCAGGTATTGTACGCCAACAAGGTATTGCTTGCTCATGCCAGTAATCGTGCTGGAGCATTGGATGGGGTTGGAGATGCTCCTTTAGGTATATACTGGGCAGAGGCCATTTAGGGCTTTAAAGTCAGCACCAACACTTTGAATTATGCTCAGAAACGTACTGGGAGCCCATGTTCAATTCCTGTCTCCATCCATTCTTTGTCCCCACTGGGCCATCCTGCCTTATTTGCCGTGTGAAAGTTGCCCTCCTGGTCCGGGTCCTGGTAACACGATAAAACAATTGTTCAAATTAAACAGGCTCCTTGCTTGTCACCCAGACGAGTAATAGAGTGGTCCTGATGCAATTATGTATCGATTGGCATCATTACAGCCACTCCTGATTGCTTCTTATTGATATACCTCCAAGGCAGCCGTTGCAGGCTGAGCCAAGGCTCTGGGTGCGGAGAAAGCAGAGAAGCTCTTTCCAAAGATTGGGTGTGCAGGCAGCTGGCCTCCAATAGCCCCTTTGATAACTGAGCGCAGGGGAGCAACTGAAATCAATCAGGACAGTGCAGGCGGGGAGCAAGGCAGAGTTTCAGGAGCAGGTGAAGAGCCCCAGCTAGATTAAGCTAGCCTAGCATCCTATCCAGGGCCCTGGGGCCAGTCAGAAGCCCACAAGCAGAGTGGCAAGAAGGCCAGAGTCTTTGGTTTGAAGTTGACTGACTCTTCTGAGACAAGTGATATAGGGAGGGCTCCTAGGGACGCGGGTGGCGCTGTGGGTTAAACCACAGAGCCTAGGACTTGCCAATCAGAAGGTTGGCGGTTCGAATCCCCGCGATGGGGTGAGCTCCCGTTGCTCGGTCCCTGCTCCTGCCAACCTAGCAGTTCGAAAGCACGTCAAAGTGCAAGTAGATAAATAGGTACCACTCCGGGGGGAAGGTAAACGGCGTTTCCGTGCGCTGCTCTGGTTCGCCAGAAGCGGCTTAGTCCTGCTGGCCACATGACCTGGAAGCTGTACGCCGGCTCCCTCGGCCAATAAAGCAAGATGAGCGCCACAACCCCAGAGTTGGCCACGACTGGACCTAATGGTCAGGGGTCCCTTTGCCTTTGCCTGTTATGTACTAAGCTTGGATCCTAGAACAATAGGCAAGTAGGATCCTAGAATGCAACAACTGATTGGCTTGCAGGAAAAGACCAATCAGACTCCAGGAGGAAGTTAATCAGCCTATTAGGCTGGTAGGACTGTAGAATGCAACAACTGATTGGCCTGCAGAAGACCAATCAGGCTCCAGGAGGGAAGCAGAACCAGTCAATCAGGCGGGAATCATTGTGTAAATAATGTATATAAAAGCCTGAGGTTTGGGGGGCAATTCAATCACTGTTTTACAAGCTGCAATAAAGGGGATGAAATCACTACGGGAGTATATTTCAGTTCCTTCTCCTTCTCCACAGTCTTCATATCTGTGGTCTTTGTAGCTAAGCAGAGATTGTTCTTCTTGTTGGTTGGGTTTAGATGAGGAGGAGAGGTTATTTTATTTATTAATTATCCTTCCTCTTTTCCTCGCTTGTGTGAGAATGTAAATATCTGTTTCAGCAGAGTTAATATCACCACCCATGCGCAGCTTAGCTCTAGAAGCTATTAGGACAAGGTTGCGCGACCTTCTAGAACAATTACAATATGCAAGGATGCGATAGGCAGTCTTGGATTATCTCCTCACTTTTTATGTTTTCCTCTTAACAAAGAAATCACTCTCAGGCTGTTGAGCAAACAGGAAAAATACAAGGTTTACTCACTGATCAACATCTTGCCAGGATTCTACAGTTGCAGGGATGAAGATCAGGCAGGCAATAATCTTTTAAAGGACCTACACAAGTCCATAAAAGGTAAAGGACCCCTGACAGTTAAGTCCAGTCGCGAACGACTCTGGGGTTGCGGTGCTCATCTCGCTTTACTGGCCGAGGGAGTCGACGTTTGTCCGCAGACAGTTTTTCCGGGTCATGTGGCCAGCATGACTAAACCGCTTCTGGTGAACCAGAGCAGTGCACAGAAACGCCGTTTACCTTCCCGCTGGAGCGGTACCTATTTATCGTACTTTCGAACTGCTAGGTTGGCAGGAGCAGGGACCGAGCAACGGGAGCTCACCCTGTCGTGGGGATTCGAACTGCTGACCTTCCGATTGGCAAGCCCTAGGCTCTGTGGTTTAGACCACAGCACCATCCGTGTCCCTCACACAAGTCCATAGTCCAGTTCAAAACTGTGTATGCTCTCTGGGGGAGAGCTCACAGACACCCTACCCTTCTGGCGGGCCTTCTGGCGGTTCCCTCATTACGAGAAGTGAGGCTACAGGGAACCAGACAGAGGGCCTTCTCGGTAGTGGCGCCCGCCCTGTGGAACGCCCTCCCATCAGATGTCAAAGGGATAAACAACTACCTGACATTCAGAAGACATCTTAAGTTTTTAATATGTAACGCTGTACTGTTTTTAACACTTGATTGGGAGCCGCCCAGAGTGGCTGGGGAAACACAGCCAGATGGGCGGGGTTTAAATAACAAATTATTATTATTATTATTTTTATACCCCATTGTAGGTAAGAAAAAGGGTGTGAGTGACAGGATGGAAAACGCAGGGATTAACTCATTGCCTTTTCCCCACCACCAGGTTTTTGGGGGTATGATGTCATAGAGTCCCTCTCAAGCTCCATAGGTGCCATTGCCCCTAATTGTCTAGCCATCATGCATTTATGATGCTAGCTGCACACCCTCCCACACTTCCTTCTTGCAATTAAGAGTGATTTATTTATCTCATAAAATTTATACACTGCTTGTGCACTGTCTCAGGGAGGGAGACTTGGGGCAGTTGGGAGGTGAGGCAGACCAAGGTCCATGAGAAATACACTGGTCACCCCCTCCTCTTCCCTCCCACCCCCACCACCAATGACAGCTCTTCCCCACTTGCTGCCACCAACTCCTCTCCCCTGCCCTCCTCCATTTTGGCCTCCTTTCCCTCCCACGTTCCATGGTATTTTTTGTTTTTGCCTCATAAACATCTTGGTCTGGCCCTAGTTGATGGCAAAAAAGTCAAACTGGTTACAGTGGTACCTCGGGTTAAGAACGTAATTCGTTCCGGAGGTCCGTTCTTAACCTGAAACTGTTCTTTACCTGAGGTACCACTTTAGCTAATGGGGCCTCCTGCTGCTGCCGCACCGCTGGAGCACGATTTCTGTTCTCATCCTGAAGCAAAGTTCTTAACCCGAGGTACTATTTCTGGGTTAGCGGAGTCTGTAACCTGAAGCGTATGTAACCTGAAGTACCACTGTAATATGAATGTAATAGACGCTGCTTTAAAGTGAATCTCAAAAGAGCGTTTCCATTGGGCCTGCAATGTGGTCTTCACATCATCGACAAATAATATGCTCAGATCTCTGTTTTGATATAGAGGCCTTCGTCACACATTCCTTTCCTGTGCTTTCCTCAGGTACGGTCCATGATTTAAAGCTCCGTTTTTGAGCATGGACTCTGTTTTTTTTGCTTCAGAGCTTTCCCACGAAGCCTCACTATTTAAAGCTGAATTGGAGCAAACGGCAATCCAAAGGAAATTTGAATTGATGTTTGCTCCGATTGAGCATCAAAGAGCGAATTTTCACAGGGAAAGCTGGGGGGGGGGGGAAGGGTGTGTGTGCACACATGGAGTTTTAGAGTGTGGACCTGTCCCTAGAAGGAGCAAGGCAAAAGGTAAAAGGTAAAGGGACCCCTGACCATTAGATCCAGTCGTGGCCGACTCTGGGATTGCGGCGCTCATCTCGCTTTATTAGCCGAGGGAGCCGGTGTACAGCTTCAGGGTCATGTGGCCAGCATGACTAAGCCACTTTTGGTGAACCAGAGCAGTGCACGGAAACACCGTTTACCTTCCCGCCAGAGTGGTACCTATTTATCTACTTGCACTTGACGTGCTCTTGAACTGCTAGGTTGGCAGGAGCAGGGACCGAGCAACGGGAGCTCATCCCGTCGCGGGGATTCGAACCGCCGACCTTCTCATCGGCAAGCCCTAGGCTCTGTGGTTTAACCCACAGCACCACCCGCGTCCCTAAGGCAAAAGGTAGGTATGGTTAAACCCTTAATTTTCTTCTTGTCTGCATGGCCAAATGAGGCATTCCCTCCTGCTTGAGGAGATTTTACCCCTCCCATATCCAAGAATCTGCTGATGTTCTCTGCTGATTCTCCAGAGAGGAGGGGCGGTTTCTGCTCTCTACTTATTCCGCTCCAGCCTCACATCAAAGTGGTGGGGGGGAGGGGAGGGAGAGAGACTGAGTGTCAGAGAGAGATCGTGTGTATAGATAAGGTTGCTGCTAAGAGCAGCTGCAGACACTCAGTGCAGTTCAGCATTTTCGTTTAGACCTCATTTAGCTCTGTATATAGTTGTGTATTATAGTTGTAGATAGAATAAAAGAAGATATTCTACAGAGCTGCTCTCCGAGTCGTTTATGCTCTGCTATACTCTGCTATACTCTGCTGTGCGACGACTGTCTTCTTGTGGAAGTGAATCCGGTGCTCACAACTCGAAGCTGTGAGTCCACAGCACTTTGACCTGTTCCTGTGCAGAAGGTGGTCTCTGGAAGTGCTACCCAGCTCGCCTGGCCCAGTCGGGGCTGAAGTGGATGAGTCCAGTTGGTGATACTGGCTCAAGGGCGATGGTGACACTGCTGGGGTTGAGCTGTGGCCCCTGGGCACTTTGGACCACTTGGACTCCTCCTACCCCCGCACTTGTCGCTTAACTTTGCTGCTCTCCTTGAGCTCAAGTTTTCCTTCCAGGGCGAGTGATGGAACGAAAGGTCCCGGCGCTCGATTGTGGCTCTGGGCACGTTCATTTCAGGCTGCATCTCATTCACAATCTCCCAGCTCTAATGTTGCATCATCCTCAAAACACAACATATGCTGCAGAAATAAATTACAAATTCCATCTGGGGCGGAGTGATGAATTGGAGCACTTGCAAAGTTGCCTTATCGCCGCCATGCATATGGGCACCATTGTGTGTGCGTGCGTGCGTGCGTGTGTTGTGCGTTTGAGGGAGAAGGAGGGGGTGCGGGAGGGTGGGAGGGGTGGAATGAGGAGACAGTTTCCCCTCCCTCTCCCTTTTCTCCCCCCTCCTCTTTTTCCCTTGCTTGCAAGCCCTGTGCCACAAGACTGCTTTTGCTTTCCTTGCAAAGCGAAATCGAGGCATCCTTTCGTAAGCTGCCTCTCTCAGTTCCATGTTTCCCTCTCTCAGTTCCACGTTTCCCTTTAATTCGTGCAAACGATTCTTCAGCACATGTCAGCCTCTCACAGCTTCAAATTCCTAGTTCTCCCAGGCCTTTCCCCCAGACGGTTGCCTCTTGACAGGTCAGTGCTGCTGACCATTTCTCTTTACTGATAGGAAACTGTGAAAGAGCAACTTTGGCCGGAGTTGGGCTTTCTCTCCCGAGGCACTTTGAGGTTATTTGAAACCACAATAATAGAGGTTCCACTTTATGTATTTGTAAGAGTGTTTGCATACCACCATCTCATAGATAGACCATCTGGGTGATGAGCAGCAATATGCACACAATACGGCATCACCATTAAAAACAGCCAAATATTAGAAACAAAATAATTGTTACAGTGGCTGGCTAATCAAGACAGATTTAAACAGCTGCACAGGCCTGTTGGCAGAAATCCAGCCTTCAAACGATCTGAAAATCAAACACGAGGATGCCTGATGGATCTCTGCTGGAAGAGAGGCTTCCCTGCAGCAGGGAAGCAGCCACATGCAATGCCCAAGTATGGGGGACCAATTTAGAAATAAACACGAATAAACTGTGTGTCTCTTCAGACAGACAGGTGCCAGCAACAATGCGCAGCAGCAAAAGAAAAAGAAAAAGCTACTGCAATTCTAGGCTGCATCAACAGAAGTAGAGTGTCCAGATCAAGGTAAGTTTTTTTGCATTGGTCTGTGTCCAGTTCTGGGCACCCCAGTTTAAGAAGGGTATTGAAAAACTGGAAAACATGCAGAGGAGGGAGACCAACAGAGGATCAAGGGTCTGGAAATCAAGCCTTATGAGGAACGGTTGAGGAAGTCAGGTATATTTACTCTGGAATAGAGAAGGCCAAGAGGTGATGGGATAGCCACCTTCAAATATCTGAAGGGCTGTCAGATGGAAGATGGAGCAAACTTGTCTTCTGAGGCTCCAGAGGGGAGAAGCAATGGATCCAAATGACAAGGAAGGTGATTCTGATTAAACCTTGGGAAGAACTTTCTGATGGTGTCAGGTGTGCGTGCAGGAGCCAGGCCCTGTGACCAGTAGGGCTTCGCAGGACTGGGGCCTTCCTAAGTTTGTTCTGAAGAGGCAAGGCGCGGCCGCACAGGTGAGGCCGATTGGTAACTCACAGCACCTGGTGGCAAGAGCCAGGAAGGGATATAACGTCAGCATTTCCCTTTGGCTCTTTGCCACAGCAACACGTTCCCTGTCTTGCTGCATTTGGCTCCTTGACTCCTTGCTTCTTGATCCTTGTACCCCTGACTTCGTGACTCCTTGCTTCTTGGACCCTGACTTTGTGACTCCTTGCTTCCTGACCCTCGGACCCTTGACTTCGTGACTCCTTGCTTCCTGACCCTCGGACCCTTGACTTCGTGACTCCTTGCTTCCTGACCCTCGGACCCTTGACTTCGTGACTCCTTTTTTTTAATAAATTTTTTATTGGTTTTTCAACACATATTAAAAGACAATACAACACAATACATAGACAAACAAACATATAAACATGTATAATTTCTTGACCTTTCTTTCCTAAAACCTTCTTTCAGCGACTTCCCCATACCTCCCCTTTCTGCATCCCTGTTTTAAATCATTCCAGCAACCCCTAATTTCAATTTCTTATAGCACTTTCTTTAACTCTTTTTTTTCATGTCCAATTGTTTGTCACTGCAATTCTATTTTGCATTACCCAAGACATTTTAACATTCATTAATTTTACAGCAATTCTTAAGATAAACTTTAAATTTCTTCCAGTCTTCTTCCACCATCTCTTTCCCTTGGTCACGGATTCTGCCAGTCATCTCCGCCAGTCCCATGTAGTCGATCACCTTGGTCTGCCATTCTTCCAGTGTGGGTAGTTCTTGTGTCTTCCAATACTTTGCTAAAAGTACTCTTGCTGCTGTTGTAGCATACATAAAAAACATCCTATCTTTCCTTGACACCAATTGGCCTACCATGCCCAGGAGGAAGGCTTCTGGTTTCTTCACGAAAGTGCATTTAAGCACCTTTTTCATTTCATTATAAATCATTTCCCTTGACTTCGTGACTCCTTGCTTCCTGACCCTTGGACCCTTGACTTCGTGACTCCTTGCTTCTTGATCCTCAGACCCCTGACTTCATGACTCCTTGCTTCTTGGACCCCTGACTTCATAACTCCTTGCTTCCTGACCCTCGGACCCTTGACTTCGTGACTCCTTGCTTCTTGATCCTCGGACCCCTGACTTCATGACTCCCTGGTTCTTGATCCTCGGACCCTTGACTTCGTGACTCCTTGCTTACTGACCCTCGGACCCTTGACTTCGTGACTCCTTGCTTCTTGATCCTCGGACCCCTGACTTCATGACTCCCTGGTTCTTGATCCTCGGACCCTTGACTTCGTGACTCCTTGCTTCCTGACCCTCGGACCCTTGACTTCGTGACTCCTTGCTTCTTGATCCTCGGACCCCTGACTTCATGACTCCCTGGTTCTTGATCCTCGGACCCTTGACTTCGTGACTCCTTGCTTCCTGACCCTCGGACCCTTGACTTCGTGACTCCTTGCTTCTTGATCCTCGGACCCCTGACTTCATGACTCCCTGGTTCTTGATCCTCGGACCCTTGACTTCGTGACTCCTTGCTTCCTGACCCTCGGACCCTTGACTTCGTGACTCCTTGCTTCTTGATCCTCGGACCCCTGACTTCATGACTCCTTGCTTCTTGGACCCCTGACTTCATGACTCCTTGCTTCCTGACCCTCGGACCCCTGACTTCGTGACTCCTTGCTTCCTGACCCTCGGACCCTTGACTTCCTGACTCCTTGCTTCCTGACCCTCGGACCCTTGACTTCCTGACTCCTTGCTTCTTGATCCTCTGACCCCTGACTTCATGACTCCTTGCTTCCTGACCCTCGGACCCCTGACTTCATGACTCCTTGCTTCTTGATCCTCGGACCCTTGACTTTGTGACTCCTTGCTTCCTGACCCTCGGACCCTTGACTTCCTGACTCCTTGCTTCCTGACCCTCGGACCCTTGACTTCATGACTCCTTGCTTCTTGATCCTCGGACCCCTGTCTTTGTGACTCCTTGCTTCCTAACCCTCAGACCCTTGGCTTCTTGACTCCTGGCTCTCTGACCCTCGGACTCTTGGCTTCCTGACTCCTGGCTTCTGGACTCCCGTTCCTGCTCCCACCCCGCCATTTTGCCCCCGGTCCTGACGTCCCCAGCCGGGACTTCGATTGCCCGTGAACAGTAAGAGCTGTTTGACAGTGGAGAGGACTTCCTCAGAAAGTGGTGGGCTCTCCTTTACTGAAGGTTTTGAAGCCGAGGTTGGATGGCCACCTGCCAGGGATTCTTGGGCTGTGATTGCTGCATTGCAGAGGGTTGAATGACCCTTGGGGTCCCTTCCAACTGTAGAATTCTATGATTCTGTGGCATCGCTGTCAGTTTACGTCTGCATCAGCCATTGCATCAGAGGCTTCCCTTTCAACCCTTCCTGGCCGACAGACTGTGTGGGCCAGCTTACTCCCACAGAAGGACACCCCTCACCGCCAGCACAAGGCTTTGGCTCAGAACATCTAAGCCTCTGCCTGTGAAATTGACACAGTGGTTGAAACGGACACCAGGATGTTGGGTGTTGGAGGGGAAACAAAGGGCAGCCTTGACGGCCATTTAGGCCAGCAGGAAGAGGGAGGCTGGCAGGAAGGAGCCTTTGGCCCGGGGGCTCAACAGAAGGTCAAACTTAAATGTTTTAGGCATCTTCTGTCATTCAACCCTCGACTTCAAAACTCTCTGTGACACTCTTCCGATGCCTTTGTGACACAGCGACTGCCAGATTCGAGTTTATGAATAGTAGAGGTCAAAGGGAAGTCCAGCGGCGAGGACCTTCTCAAGCAGGCACTGACCCCAAGCAGGGCAGGGTGCTGCTGGTTGCGAGAAGAAAGGAGCCCTTAACAGAGCCCTCTGTCTCCTGCTGTTTGTAGAGAAACTCACTACAAGCTATGTTAAACGTATGGAATCATACAGAATTGTACAGCTGGAAGGGACTCCATGGGTTCTCTAGTCCACCCTTCTCGCTCTACAATTCTGATTTTTCATCTTGGTCACACCTTAGACTCAGCCCTCCAGCCATTTGATTGTAAGAAAACAACCTCACGGCACCTTACAGAAAAGATAAAGCAACAAATTTTTCCAGTACAATTTGTGGGAATGTTAAGGATTGTAGGAAAGGATATACAGTGGTACCTCGGGTTAAGAACTTAATTCATTCTGGAGGTCCGTTCTTAACCTGAAACTGTTCTTAACCTGAGGTACCACTTTAGCTAATGGGGCCTCCCGCTGCCGCCGTGCCGCCAGTGGGCGATTTCTGTTCTCATCCTGAGGTAAAGTTCTTAACCTGAGGTACTACTTCCGGGTTAGCGGAGTCTGTAACCCGAAGCGTCTGTAACCTGAAGCTTCTGTAACCCGAGGTACCACTGTATTGAATAAGTATTATCCTTCCTTCACTCATGCTAGTGAGTGATGTAGCAGAGCAAATTCCCCTCAATATAGCTGGAAGCTTGTTTGAAGATTCGTTTGAATCTCTGAGTTAAGATTATTCCTGGTGTCCCCTTTTGGTCCGTCTTAAAAGAATAAAGACACAAGAGTCTGTGTGAGTAAAGTAACAAAAAGTGTACTCACATTTCAGTTCACGATTTGATCCCTGAAAGGCAGGCTTTGCTTGGTAGTTACACAAAGAAACAGTGAGTTCATCTGATATGGAGACTGAACTCATGTGCTGCTGGCTGAGAGCCAGCAGACAGCAAAATTACATTAAGAGAATACAAAATGGCTGCAGGAGAGCAACATGGCAGCAAAAGAACAGTATCAAGACAAGCAAGAATCAAGACAACTTCTGAGGCAAGACAACAAGAAGAGTAGACTGCGACTGAGCAAATGGCTGCATGATTCGGCTCTTTTATGGAGTGAGTCAGGGCCACGCCTTTCAAAAAAGTTACGATAACAGTGGACTAAAATAGATTAAAAACCTCACACCAACTTTCTAAACAACTGTGAGTAGGCTTGTTTAATCAGAAATATTTTCAAGGAGGTGACAAAATGAGAGCAGTGAAGGCCTGATATCAACAGGCGGGGAGTTCCAAAGTATAATGCTTACGTTTGAACCTCTGGAAGTGTAACAAATGCAGCAGTTTGCAGCAGTTAAAGGCATACAGGGCAGCCACTAAACCAAGGATGAAGCTGGCCAGATCCGTGATGGGTAATAATAATAATAATAAATTTTTATTTATACCCGCCCTCCCCAGCCAAGACCGGGCTCAGGGTGGCTAACAACCAATAATAAAAACAAGTTGATTAAAATACAATTTAAAAGATTAAGATACAACATTAAAACATTAGGGTGCAGCCTCTTCACAGGAGGAGAAAGGAAAAAGAAAGAGGCGGAGGGAATCAAACTGATTTTAAGCCAAAGGCCAGGCAGAACAACTCTGTCTTACAGGCCCTGTGGAAAGAAGTCAGATCCTGCAGGGCCTTGGTCTCATGAGACAAAGCGTTCCACCAGGCTGGAGCCAGTGTTGAAAAGGCCCTGGCTCTGGTTGAGGCTAATCTAACTTCCTTAAGGCCCGGGACCTCTAGGGTGTTGCTATTTATGGACCTTAAGGTCCTCCGAGGAGCATACCAGGAGAGGCGGTCCCGTAGGTACAAGGGTCCTAGGCAGTGAAGGGCTTTAAAGGTTAAAACCAGCACCTTCAATCTGACCCTGTACTCCACCGGGAGCCAGTGCAGCTGGAAAAGCACTGGGTGAAAATGCTCCCATGGCAGAGACCCCGTGAGGAGCCTCGCTGCAGCATTCTGCACCCGCTGGAGTTTCTGGGACAGCTTCAAGGGCAGCCCCACGTAGAGCGAATTACAGTAGTCAAGCCTGGAGGTGACCGTCGCATGGATCACTGTGGCCAGAGCGGGGCGGGAAAGGTAAGGGACCAACTGCTTGATGCGGCGAAGGTGGAAAAATGTCGCTTTGGCTGTTGCTGTAACCTGCGCCTCCGTGGAAAGGGTAGCATGAACCTGAACAAGGGTTCCAATCCTATGGACCCTTGAGAGCTCATAAATAGAAGGAAGGAACCCCAAGGGTCATCTAGTCCAACCCCTGCAACTGTTAGCCACCAAGCTGCAGAGAGAAGCTTCACAGCAACCCAGCGGGAGAGTTCAGCCCAGAGTGAGGTGCTTTAGAAGGCAGAGGTGGAGGGGCATGAGACTGGTATTTGCAGCCTGGGTCTGCTTGCCTCATCGACCACCACATGGGGGCGCCCTGCGCTCCCACTCTCTTGCTGGACCCCCAGCCAGTGGGGACCTGGTTCCAGGCAGGGTCTCAGAGCTGCACAAATACTGTAATTGCCAGGGTTCTGAGCTAGGAAGAGCAATCAGACTAATTAGCCATCATGCAAATGAAAATAAGCAAAGGGGAGAAACAGCAAAGCCAGTAATTGAAGCCCAATAATGAATATTTAACTCTCATAAGTAAAGTTTAATTAAGTTCCCTATGGCTGAGGCTTTCTGCAGCATCACTGTGGCTTTTGAGCACATTAAGGCGAGCTGGAAATAACCTGAGCAGAGAGAGAGAGAGAGACGGGGCCTGCCTGTCTCTCTCCTTCCCTCTCCCTCTCTGAGGAATTGTTTTCCTGCACCGCACTTTAGCCTGTAGGTTTCATTAACAATAAAGTGGAATTAATTTAGAGGCTGAGTCCCCTGCCTCCACCCTCTCCCAAAATGAATAACAAACAGTTTAGTTCCATTAGAATTAATTAGGGATAGATTCTGACAAAATAGGTCATCTAAGTAAGGGTCCTGGACTTAGGGCTAGGTGTTCCTGGGTCTATTCTGGCAGCAGGAGACACCAAGGAGACACCAAGCAAGGATGGGTGAGGATGGCTTTGATAGAGTAGGCATCATGGAGACCTGGTGGAGTGAAGGGAACCAGTGAAACACAGTTATCTCTGGACAGAAGCTTTTTAGGAAGGACAGGAAAGGATGTACCAGAAAGGAGATTCAAACTAAACACTGGGAAGGAACTTTCTGATGGTAAGAGCTCTTCAACAGTGGGACAGACAACCTTCGAAGGTAATGGACTCTCCTTCATTGGAATTTTTTTAAACGGAGGTCAGTTAGGGATCCTGTATGTGTGATTCCTGCATTGCACAGGTTTGGACTAGATCAGTGGTGTCCGAACTTTTTTCAAAGAGGGCCAGATTTGAGGAAGTGAAGGGCCGACCAGAGTTGTTGACCTTTTTATAGGGTTGAAGTTGTTGACCTTTTTTATGATTTTACCCAAAAGTTGTTGGGCTTTTTTTAGGATTGAAATTGTTGAGCTTATTTTAGGGGGGGGGGGTGTCATTTTGTTGCTGATCAAAACTCTAAGGGAGATCTTCAGATGAAGAATCAGATCAAGGAAAAGAGTCTAAAAGAGGAGATGGTGTACCGTATTTTTCGCTCTATAGGACGCACCGGACCCTAGGACGCACCTTGTTTTAGAGGGGGAGAACAAGAAAAAAAATTCTCCCCCTCTCTGCTCAGCGCCCCTTCAGCGAAGTGGCAGGAGAAACGGAGCCCCTTCCATTTCTCCTCCCGCTTGGCTGAAGGGGCGCTGCGCAGCTCTCCCTCTCTGCTGAAGCCAGGAGAGTCTTGCTCTCCTGGCTTCAGAGAAAAGAACCTGAAGCCTCCGGAGCGCAGCAGGAACTCGCACTGCGCTCCACAGGCTTCAGGCGGCCATCCCTAAAGCCTCCGGAGCGCGGAGGGAGCACTCCCTCTGCGCTTCGGAGGCTTCGCGTTGCTATCGCTGATGCCAAGGAGCCTGCATTCACTCCATAGGACGCACACACATTTCCCCTTAATTTTTGGAGGGGAAAAAGTGCGTCCTATAGAGCGAAAAATACGGTAATTATTAGAATTCCTGGCTCCGTGATTGCAGTCATGGGATTGTTGTCTATCACGTGATGGTACATGTTTTCACTCCACAGAGTGGGAAGTGACGGAGACAGGATGTTTGTGTTACTGTGTTCCATGAAGTGGGACTATTGTCCTTTGTCCTTTTTCTTTCTTGCTGTCTGATGCTAGAGAGAGAGGGAGCCATGTTGCAGTGCTCCGTGTGTGTTTATATGTAAATAAAGTAGATTAGCCAAAATGCTGAGTTGCTGAGGTCTGTCACGCAAGTTGCGCAAACTCTGCGGATCCCTAACTGTGCCGGTGTCTGTTGGCATCGGTCGCTATGATGTTCGGGCAGAAGCAAGCTTATGAAGCTCGTGAACAAACGACCAGGAGGGAGGGAACATGCCAGTCGGGCATGTGTCTCTGCCAGGGTCCTACTCGAGTGTAGGCTGAACTCCTGACAGTACTAATGGGTTACTTCAACTTCCCTGAGGACCTAAAAAGAGCCTGCTGCATCAGGCCAAAGAGGTCCACCTAGTCCAGCATCCCGTGGCTGACCAGATGCCCCAAAAAGGGAAACCAGAAAGCAGGATTTGAACACTAAAGACACACCTCCCCTCCCATAGTTTCCAGCAATTGGTGTTCAGAAGCATTGTTGTCTTCAACCGTGGAGGCAGAGCAGAGCAATCATGGCTAGTAGCCATCAATAGCCCTCTCTTCCTTGCAGGGGTGCCAACTTGAATAAAATATTTTTGGGGGGGGGGGGTCGTAAGCCCTGCCCTGCATAATCAGTCACGTGACACAGTGCATGCACCCCATTTGAATGGCAACGCCCATCAACTTGGGGGGATGCATCCCTCAAATATTTTATGGGTGGGGCAAAGTCCCCTTGGCCCCTAGGAGTTGGCTTCTATGCTTTCATGCATTTGTCTAATCCTCTTTTGAAGCCAGCTAAGTTGGTGGCTGTCCCTGTCTCCTGGAGCAGTGAGTTCCATAGGTCAACTCTGCGCTGTCTGTAGAATGACTTTCTTTTCCCTGTCCTGAACCTTCCAACATTGAGCTTCGCTGGGTGTCCAGGAGTTTTAGCATCATGAGAGGGGGAGAAAAACTTTTCCTTTATCCTCTCTCTCCATCCTATGTATCATTTTATAAACTTCTATCTTGGCGCCTCTTACTTGCCTTTTCTCTAAACTAGAAATTGCTAAATTCTGCTCCCTTTCCTCATAAGGGAACTGCTCCACCCCCTCGATCATCTGGGTTGCCTTTTCTTGAACTTTGTCCAATCTCTACAATATCCATTTCGAGGTGAGGCGACCAGAACGGCGTACGGTATTCTAAAGGTGGTCACACCATAGATTTGTATCATATTGCCTTATTGTATCAGCAGTTTTGTTTCCAAATTCTTCCCTAATGATTCCTAACATGAAATTTGCCTTTTTCACAACTGTTCCATAGGCTGGCTAAATACGTGTTCCAGTCATGACAAAGAGGTCCAATCGTTCCATGGTTCTGTTGCTGTGCCATTTGGCATCCATTCATGGCATTCAAAGCAGTTGTCTCTTCGGGGAAGATGAGGCCGGGGAGAGAGGTCTAGGGTAGTGTTGCGCAGTGGTCAGACTGCTGGACCAGGGACGAGAGACCTGACTTCAAATCCCCACCCACCATCCAGCTCACCTGGTGGCCTTAACAGAATTGCTGACTCAGCTATGCCTACCTCTCAGGCTTGTTTTGAGGGTGAAAAGAGGGAGCACATACCTTGCCCACTGCTCTGAGCTCCTTGGAAGAAGGGCAGTAAAGACATTATCAGGCCACTGCCCTTCCTCTTTGAGATTCATTTTGGATCAGACCTGCATAACTCCCTGGCTCAACTCCCCCAGTGTTTGAAGAAGAGGAGGAGGAGTTTGGATTTGATATCCCGCTTTATCACTACCTGAAGGAGTCTCAAAGCGGCTAACATTCTCCTTTCCCTCCCCCCCCCCACAACAAACACTCTGTGAGGTGAGTGAGGCTGAGAGACTTCAGAGAAGTGTGACTAGCCCAAGGTCACCCAGCAGCTGCATGTGGAGGAGCGGGGAATCGAACCCAGTTCACCAGATTACGAGTCCACCGCTCTTAACCACTACACCACACTGGCTCTCTACAACTCCCATCAGGCTCAGTGTTACCTGGCCGGGGACCTGTACCAGAATAAAACCAGCAGTGGGTAACAACATCAACTTCTGCCTCCTGCGTTGTTTTTGCTGCATTTGAAGCACCAACATGACCTCTCCTGGGTGCAAGCCTGGGCATTGTACATTGAGATCCTGGTCTTGTAGCCTTATTAGACTCTACCGATTGGTGGGGTCTGTGTTGCTCCCGGACGGGAGGAAGGAAGTCAAATGACACCGAGGTTTGGTTCAGAGAAAGAATTTATTCTGCTCTCCGGATAGCAGAAGGCACTTGTGTGGTCAGTCCACAGCAAGTCCAAAGAAATGAGAAATTTCATGCAGTATATATATCCTCCAGGCGCCCTCTCCCCCCTTCCCCAGGAATCCAACCACATCAGCTTATACACGTAAGTTGACATCCATGACCATAAACAGTTGTTCCTGTTCTGGTACTATCAACCATAAAAGATTGTTCCTGTTCCTATACTCTTATCTTGGGGCAGGAGGTTACCAACTGTAAGAGCACTCCTGGTGCCGTTCCCGGGTCTCTTGTCAGACCTGACAAGGTCTGTGCGTCTTTGTGGTCAGGATGTAAGATAAGACCCAGACGTGCCATCCCTGCTCGGAACTGGCAAGGCCATCCATTGCCGTCACGGACTGATAAAGGGCAGTGCTTTGAGCACTTGTTTATACAGCTGGCTTTCTGTTTATACATTGTCTCAAGAGCTCAAGTTAATGCATTTTAGAAATGCTCCCTTGGAGGAAGAAAAATGAGGATTTTGGGTCCCGTTTCAGACTGACTGCACAGAAACCCATTCCTTCAGTCTGCCTAGATGACAAGACGACCCCCCCCCCTTGATGTGGTCCAAAGAAAGCAGAGCAATAAATTTGGAACCAACTTGGCTGCAGGAGTTGCTGGAAGGGGCCCCCCACAGATACAAAATCCCAAGAATTGGAAGGTACTCAGGGCATCATCCAGACTGACCCCCAAACCCACAATATGAATTTTCTTGCACACCAATATGTGTGTTTTTGTACTTATATTTTGCCTGGAGCTGGATTATGCAGAATTAGATAAATTAACAGGAAGGATTCGAAACCTGCGGGACCAGAGATTCTTAGAAGACTGGAGTAAATATATGAACTATTTGAAAAGTAATTGTGATGAACAGATTACGCTAGTAGGACTGCAAGAAGTTTTGTAAGGTGGATTATTTGAAATATTACAAGTAAGACCAAGAGGAGAATTATTAGTTTAGGATAATTACGAGTAATAGAGAAATTAAGAAATGCAGAATAAGTGATAAAGAATGGAAAGTCATCAGAGGTGTTGACGGAAGTATAAGATAAGAAGATATGTTATATGAATGTTGGAAATGATATGTTAAAAAACTAATCATATATAAAAATATAGCTGGCCTGGAGAATTGCATTATAAAAGTTGGGGGCATGAGAATTTCAAAGGCGAGCTGCCTTTCAGTTCATGTATAGCTTTGGGAAAGTACAACTTAAGTAGGTTAACATTCAAAGTTGGACATGAGTGGACTCCCCACCCCTGCCAGGGACCCTGGGCAGGAGCTGCCTAAGCCTGCAGCGCTCCCCAGGCGCTCCAGCAGGAGAGGGCTGGGATCAGTGGCTGATCACTCTTTTAACTCCAGCCAATTTCATTAGCACACTCTCTGCAATCTCTCCTGGGTTTGCTTTTCTGAACTTGCAGAGCTCCCCCTCCCCTCCCCAGCTGTGTGCTGAGTTCCTGGGATGATGCCTGGATAGAGCTGCCTATTGATTTCAGTGTCAACCTGTTAATTGCAGAGTCTCCATCTAAATCCTCTCCAGCATCTCTTCGTGAATGAGCATTTGGATGTATGAGTGCCACTCATCAGCTTCCATCGCAGATGTGGGGCAGAGGCAGAGAGAAGAGCTTGCCTGCATCCAATCCTTGCCTAAGAATGTCAGGGATTCTTTCCTTGTGTTTCCTGCATTGTGTGTGTGTGTGTGGGGGGTTGAGCTAGATGACCCTTGGGTGTATTTTCGAACAATTTTATAATTCTATTAATGGAGTGGAGCAGTAGGCAAGGACCACAGAGCTCCTCTCAGTTAACTGCTGGTCCCCATAGATGGCAAGCCAAACAGGGAAAGCTACAAAATTCAGTGCTGATGCCAGGACTCATTTATATATACTTTTAAAAAGTAAGTGGAGAGTTAGTATGGTATGCCCCGCAGAGGACCTTAAGGTCCACAAATGGACAACACTTTGGAGGTCCCGAGCCTCAAGGAGGTTAGATTGGTCTCAACTAGGGCCAGGGCCTTTTCAGCACTGGCCCCGACATGGTGGAACACTCTGTCACAAGAGACTAGGGCCCTGCGGGACTTGACATCTTTCCGCAGGGCCTGCAAGACAGAGCTGTTCCACCAGGCCTTTGGTTTGGACTCAGTCTGACCCTTATGTTTCCCTCCCCTTATGGTTTCGATGAGGCTGCATTTTAAATTGCATTTTAACCTGCATTTTAAATTGTTTTTCCTTTTTTTCTTATTATGTTTTTACTGCGATTTTATTGATGTTAGCCCCCCTGAGCCCGGCTCTGGCCAGGGAGGGCGGCCTATAAATAAAATTTATCATCATCATCATCATCATCATCATCATCCTGGGTAACCTCTATTATCAGAAGCCATATGCCCCCTGCACTTAGGTTCTGCTTCTATGCTTCCCAGTAGGACATCAGAACGTAAGAAGAGCCTTCTGGATCCGACCAAAGGGAGCCATCCAGTCCAGCACCCTGTTCTCATAGTGGCCAACCAGACACCTGTGGGAAACCAGCAAGCAGGATTTGCGCACAAGAGCTCTGTTCCCTCCTGTGTGGTTTCCAGCAACTGCTGTACTCAGAAGCATTGCTTGCCTCCAACCGTGATGGAAAAGCACAGCACATTTTGGCACCCGAGGCAAAGCGCAAAACGCCAGGGAACAAGCAGGGAGGGAAGAGCAACATTGAGAACAAGGCAGGGAATCCAAGCCACCTAATCTGATGGTTGGAGTGAGGCTCAAAGGCCAGGGGGGTGGGAGTAGGGGAAAGGAGCCTTCCCTGAGTCATGCTGGGTGGGTGCAGAACCTAGGAGACCTCAGAGGGCAGCCCCTGTCCATTTCCTCCCTAGGGGTGGGAGGGAGACTTGACCCCAGGGTTGGGAGGAGATGATTTGCTGAGAGGCTGCTGTAGAGGCTGTGTGTGTGTGTGTGTGTGTGTGTGTGTGTGTGCGTGCGCGTGTGCGTGTGCGTGTGCGTACGCGCGCGCGCTGCTGATGTGGTGGGAGACAGTGGCGTAGCGTGGGGGTGCAGGGGGGCCGGCTGCACCGGGCGCAACATCTGGGGGTTAGGGTTAGGGGGCGCAAATTACTTGCCTTGCCCCGGGTGCTGACAACCCACGCTACGCCACTGGTGGGAGACCTGGCCTCCAAGGAGCATGTTGCTGCTGCTGCTGCTGCTGCTGCTACCATGAAGGAGTTGCCAAGGCATTTCTTGGAGGCCAGATCAGCTGCCTCTAGGATTCCGCCACCGGAGGCAGTCGCCTCACCTTGCCTCACGGGTGGGCCAGCCCTGTGGCAGATAGTCCTCTCCCCGTGGAATTTGTCTTATGTCCTTCCAAAGCCATTCTTATGTACTAAGCTTGGATCCTAGAATGCAACAACAGATTGGCTTGCAGGAAAAATCACTACAGGACTCCGAGTATATTTCAGCCATCCAAGTTGGTGGCCAACACTGCCTTCTGCAGGGGCAAGTGCCACAGTTATACTATGTGCTGCATGAAGAAGTACTATCTTTTATGCTTCCTGACACTTGGCTGGCCACTATGAGAACAGAATGCTGGACAAGGGCAGACCCCCTTTGCCCAGACCCAGCTACTGCTGCCGGGCTCTTCTTGCGATGGCACTGGGGGATCTGCCTGTCAGGTGTGCATGCAGGAGCCAGGCCCTGTGACCAATAGGACTCTGCAGGACTGGGGCCTTCCTAAGTTTGTTCTGAAGAGGCAAGGTGCGGCCACACAGGTGAGGTCGATTGGTAACTCACAGCACCTGGTGGCAAGAGCCGGGAAGGGATATAAGGTCAGCATTTTCCATTCAGCTCTTTGCCACAGCAACACGTTCCCTGCCTTGGTGGGTTTGACTCCTTGACTCTTTGCTTCTTGATCCTCAGACCCTTGATTTCTTGACTCCCAGCTCTCTGACCCTCAAACTCTTGGCTTTCTGACTCCTGGCTTCTGGACTCGCATTCCTGTTCCCACCCCACCATCTTGCCCCCAGTCCTGATGTCCCCAGCTGGGACTTCGATCGCCTGTGAAAAGGACTGTGACACTGCCCCAGATCTGAGCCATTTCCCATTGCCAGATGTTTCTGAGGTTGAGCAAAGAACACCAGCCAGCACTAATGTCAAAGGAATTATTAAGCCTAGAGGGGAAGCGCTCAGCAGGGATGGGAAAGCTCCAGTCTGCAGCCAAGTTGGGCCTGGTATGAGTCTCAGTTTGGCCCATGAGCCATTTCCCCCCAAATTTATTCAAAACCCAGTTAACACTATTTAGTTTAATTCAACAAAATGGATGGGCCTGATCCAGTGATACCAGCAAAGTATGATAGTGATTTACATCTCCTGTTGCCCCCTTGCCTCTTAGCAGCCCCCTAAGTAACCCCACTGTGGGATGCGGGTGGTGCTGTGGGTTAAACCACAGAGCCTAGGACTTGCCAGTCAGAAGGTCGGCAGTTCGAATCCCCACGACGGGGTGAACTCCTGTTGCTTGGTCCCAGCTCCTTGCCAACCTAGCAGTTTGAAAGCACGTCAAAGTGCAAGTAGATAAATAGGTACCGCTCCGGTGGGAAGGTAAACGGCGTTTCCGTGCACTGCTCTGGTTCACCAGAAGCAGCTTAGTCATGCTGGCCACATGACCTGGAAGCTGTACGCCAGCTCCCTCGGCCAATAAAGCGAGATGAGCGCCGCAACACCAGAGTCGGTCACGACTGGACCTAAAGGTCAAGGGTCCCTTTACCTTTACCTTTAAGTAACCCCACTGCCCACTTTGGAAACTGCTGCCCTTGAGGATGGAGCTGTGTGCTTTGAAATGGGATGCACAAAAGGCTGTCTTGAGCTTTCGTGATTCCAGCAAAACATCCAAAGAAGGAAGCAGACATCTCTTCCCCAAGGAAGATTTGGTTGCCATGTGCCTGCAGGAGGTATGGTTGCTGCTGGTTCTGTGCCCATTTAGTGCTCTCGAGATGTTTTGCCCCATCACCAGGGGCTGCCCTGGTAGAAGTCCAAAACAGCTGGAGGACACCTGGTTGGCAATGGAGGCACTGGGGTAGCTGTTCAGAGATCCTTCCTTCCTTCCTTCCTTCCTTCCTTCCTTCCTTCCTTCCTTCCTTCCTTCCTTCCTATGGCATGCATGGTTTCCCTCCTCATTGAATCCTTGCAACAACCCTGATGTAGAGAGCCAGTGTGGTGTAGTGGTTCAGAGTGGTGGACTTGTATTCTGGGGAACCGGGTTCGCGTCTCCGCTCCTCCACATGCAGCTGCTGGGTGACCTTGGGCTAGTCACACTTCTCTGAAGTCTCTCAGCCCCACTCACCTCACAGAGTGTTTGTTGTGGGGGAGGAAGGGAAAGGAGAATGTTAGCCGCTTTGAGACTCCTTCGGGTAGTGATAAAGCGGGATATCAAATCCAAACTCCTCTTCTTCTGTGAGGTAGGTAAGGCTGAGGGGCAGTGACCACCCAGTGAGCTTCATGGCCAACTGGGAGGATTTGAACCCTAGTCTCTCCAGGGTCTAAGTCTAACCTCCTGACCTTCTTACTACACCATGTCAAGGTGGCGATCAAGGGCACCATTTTAGGGGACAATAAATTAGGGAGGATATATAGCAGAGCCTTCTCCTGAGTACATTCAGGACTAAATTCCAAAAAGGTTGTTTGTTGTAAAAGCAATTTGTGTTGGATTTGTTTTAGGAACTACAGCAGAGTTGTCAACTCGGATGAAGCAAACATCCGATAACATTTGCTCTTAGCCAAAGGAGTTGGCATTTTTGGCACGCAAACTTAATGGGCGGTTGGGAGGCAGGTGGAATTGCTTGGAACGACAGCCGCCTCCTTCAGTAAAGATGGCCAAAGTCATTTGGGCACAGCCCTGCGGAATAACAACAACTTGTGGCCTGGAAAACCTGGAGGTGCTGGTGGCTGAGTGTGGGGAGATGTGCCCCTTGACCTCGCCAGAAGAGAGAAGCATCTTCCAGCCTCTTCCTCCGTAAGTGGAGAGCCTGCTAGCAGAGAGTCAGGAGGATTGTGCTCTCCGCTTTCTCTCCCTAATCTGCATGTGCTCATCAAGCACTCTAAACAAACCACCGAAAATAAAACAAAATTGTCTCTTCTGCTAAACGGCAATCATTCCCCGGCGGCCTCTTTTCCAAAACGCCTCCGATGACAATGAGTGATTTGTAACAACATCCAATCGGGTGCACCTCACCCTAACCCATAATTGCCTGCTTTTCCGTGGCGCTTAAAAGCTTTCCAGGTTACAGGAACAGAAGCTTCTTGTCAGAACACCAGGCTATTATACAGATGAAAGGAGCCGGCGTTTTTCCCGCTGCCCGTTTTGTGATGGCCTGCCCCTCCCCTCCCTCCCCTCTCTCTTGAGCTATAATGGGAGCATTTGACTTCAGGACATTGCCAAGATGATAAAAAGAATTGGAGGCAGGCAGGCAAAGGCTCTCTAGCTAAGCGTGACTCCACAGAGACTGGACATTGCCACCTAGCCTCGCCGAATCGTGATGTTGGAAGGGACTCCCCCCCCCAGGGGTCATCTAGCCCAACCCGCTACAATACAAGAATCACAGAGGAAGAAGCCCCGAAATATGGCCACCGGAACTCTTGTTTAGAAACCTTCAGCAAAGGAGAGTCTTCTACCTTCCAAGGGAGTCTGTTCCACAATCAAAAACCTCTTGCTGTCAGAAAGTTCTTTCTAAAGTCTAGTCAGAATCTCCTGTCATGCAATTTGAATCCATTGGTTCAGCAGCAAACAAGTTTGCTACATCTTCCAACTACTTACTGTATTTTTCGCTCTAAAAGACACACCAGACCATAAGGCGCACCTAGTTTTTGGAGGAGGAAAACAAGAAAAAAAATATTCTGAATCCCAGAAGCCAGAACAGCAAGAGTGATCTGGCTTCTGGGATAGCCTCTTGCTGTTCTAGCTTCTGAGATAGCCATGCGAAGCCTCTTCAGGGCAGCGGGATGAAGGCTCTCTCTGTCCAGAAGAGGCTGCGCGTGTCTATGGCAGAAGCCAGGACAGCAAGCGGGGCTCCATTCCTCCTCCTGCTTCGCAGGAGAGGCACTTCACTGAAGGGGCACTGCGCAGTTCTCCCTCTCTGCGCAGCGCCATTCACTCCATAAGACGCACTCACATTTCCCCTTACTTTTTAGGAGGAAAAAAGTGCATCTGATGGAGCATAGAATACGGTAGCTCATTTGGTTAGAGCGTGATGCTGATAATAACCCACCCTCACCTAGCTGCTAGGTAGGAGAACAAGAGCCTGGGTGGTGTGTGTGAGCTGAGCTGAGCTGGGATCAGTCTGGAAGGCGGAGATACAGAGACCTGCTTGCTTTGTGCTGGCTCCAAAGCTGTGCCTAACAGAGAAGCGAAATCTGATGTAAAGAAACTGAAGGTACATTCTTTCACCTTTGGTGGACGTGCCCAAGAATCAAGGCTTTCTGGGAGATGATATATAATGAAATGAAAAAGGTATTTAAATATACCTTCCTGAAGAAACCAGAGGCCTTCCTTCTGGGCATTGTCGGCCAATTGGTGCCAAAGAAGGACAGAACTTTTTTTATGTATGCTACAACAGCAGCAAGAATACTTATTGCAAAGTATTAGAAGACACAAGATTTACCCACTTTGGAAGAATGGCAGATGAAGGTGATGGACTATATGGGATTGGCAGAAATGACTGGCAGAATCCGAGACCAGGGAGAAGAGTCGGTGGAAGAAGATTGGAAGAAATTTAAAGACTACTTACAGAAATATTGTAAAATTAATGAATGTTAGAATGATGTTGGATAGAAATTAAGTGGTTTCCAGCTGTAATGCTTTAAGAGAATGCAAAAATGAATTGATAATGGATGAAATTACAGAGTTATAAAATGTTAAGATATAGAGTTAAGATAAATGAAAGAGGGTAAGGATTTGCTGATTTGATTAATTAAATGGGAATACAAGAAGGGGAGGTGTGAGGAGGTCAAAGAAACAAGCAAATGAGTTTTAAGTTATGAAAAACGGAATTGTTTTTAATTTGTCTTATTTTTTCTGTGCTTTTATATGTTGTATTTTTCTTTTTCTTTTTTCTTTTATTATGTGTTTTTGTATATGTGTTTTTGTAAAACTTCAATAAATATTTCTTTAAAAAAACAAACAGAGAAGCGAAATCTGTTACTGCTGTGAGCCCTTCCATCCTATGCTGAAGTTGTAGCTGTATGTAATTAAAACCATATATCCTAAAGACACCACAGTCTCTGCTGATGTTCATTCCAAGGAAACCAAGCCTGGTAAATGCATGGGACCCCGGGAGTCTCTCACCACTCGTAGATTGGGGGAGCTTGTGACAATAATTTCCCCTTCTTAAAAACTAGAACTGTCCCTCAAAATGAGCTCTCCTCTTCAACTCCCAATGAAAGTGTTTCCCTTACAACCTGCCTGGTTTCACTTTTAAGAACAAAAATCTGAAGGATATATTTATTTTTTGGGGGGGAGGGGACTGAGTCAACAGAACAACTGGAGGCTTTTAGGGGGCAGGGGGTGGCACTTCAACTTGGGGAGGGGCCTTGTTAGTATCACTATCGTAATGGGTAAACTTTGAAAAGGACACCCCAAGGACACCCTCATTTGAGTTGCGGATTTCATAAAGTTAATTTCATACAGAACTGATTTGTTGTTGTTTAGTCGTTTAGTCGTGTCCGACTCTTCGTGATCCCATGGACCAGAGCACGCCAGGCACTCCTGTCTTCCACTGTCTCCCACAGTTTGGGCAAACTCATGCTGGTAGCTTCGAGAACACTGTCCAACCATCTCGTCCTCTGTCGTCCCCTTCTCCTTGTGCCCTCCATCTTTCCCAACATCAGGGTCTTTTCCAGGGAGACGTCTCTTCTCATGAGGTGGCCAAAGTATTGGAGCCTCAGCTTCAGGATCTGTCCTTCCAGTGAGCACTCAGGGCTGATTTCCTTCAGAATGGATAGGTTTGATCTTCTTGCAGTCCATGGGACTCTCAAGAGTCTCCTCCAGCACCAGAATTCAAAAGCATCAATTCTTCGGCGATCAGCCTTCTTTATGGTCCAGCTCTCCATACATCACTACTGGGAAAACCATAGCTTTAACTATACGGACCTTTGTTGGCAAGGTGATGTCTCTGTTTTTTGCACCCAAAAATACATCCATCTAAAAAGATACATCCATCTAAAATGTAGTCATCCTCATCTTGCAATCTCCAGGCCACGTTGCCACATAAGTAGGGTTACACTCCATCCCAATATTTGAGCGGCGAGAGAATCCAGTGGTGCAGTTTAATTTCCTTGGAACGAAGGTCAATGGAGCCTGTGGTATATTTTAGGATATGTGGTTTTATTTACACATGCATACAACCTGAGCATAAGATGGAGCGACTCACAGTGTTAAAACCCCAGCAGATCTTTCATCTCCATCAGTCACAGTTTTGGGTCCAGCACAGAGGAAGCAGGTCTCTGTGTCTCCAGCTTCCAGCCTGCTTCCAGCTCAACTCTCACACGCCACTCTGGGGGTGAAGGATAGGCCCAGCCATTAGTCTGGATGGCCCCATCACTTAGTGTTAGCTCTTGCAACCTGGGTCATTCTTTGGGGATGCTGTTGAGGACATTGAAGTGGCCAGCTAAGCTTATCGTTTTACAAAGAAACTTGTCTGTTTAGTCAAGAAATAGAGATTCTAACCCTTCCTTGGGCACAAGACCCCTAGAAATAGAAGCGACCCAAGGACAACACCCCCAAAACTCGTAACAACCTGTTTGCCTGTGAACTTTCCTGAATAGAGATATGGGTGATATATGGCTTAGAACACAACTTAAGATCTCTATCACTACAGGAAAAGGTAAGAAGGTGCACAGAGTTGGGTATAATTTCCAAAAGCTCTTTGCAATAGCTTTGATGACTCCTGGATCTACCTGCATCATGTGGAGAAGATCCTTCTGGATTTTCAGAAAGTAGATCCCATCAGTCGCAGACGACACAGTCAGATGACAGTGGGACTGGTGGGAGTTTGGGTACAAACATCTGGAAGACCACCAGGGTGTTCAAAGTTGCTGGAGTGTAGCATGAAAGAAGCAGCCCCTTTTCGCCCACGTTTTAATCTGGAACCCAACAATGTTCTTGCCTGCTAAGGGAGTCTCCATTCATCTGATTCCCCTTCCTCTTTGAAGTGTGAGAGCAACATCAAAACAAATCCACAGAGGGGGATGTCAAACAGCTGGCTGTCAATTTCCAAGAGATCAAACTCCTGTCCCAGAATAGCGCGGCTGATTGCCATGTCATCATTTGCAATTTTCTAGCAATTAATTCTGCTCCTGGTGACATCCGGTCACTTTTATACACAAGGGGCTTCTTGCTGATCCTCCTTGAACAAATAGTCAAACATTTCATGGCAAAGCAGAAGCCGAGAGGATGTTGGATCCCAGTCATGTGCCCCCGACAAGATATATGACCCCCCCATCCCAGTTCAAGGGACCACTCCATGACCCCAGGGGTCACCGATGCTAGTCCTGAATCACTTCTTGTTCTGATGCTCTGACGGCGAACCATTGGTCTTAGAAAAATATCCTCTTGGAGCAGATTGAGTATGTTGATGGGGGGGGGGCAGGTGGCGTTTAATTCCCAAAGATCAAACTCCTACCCCAGAAAAGCTCCCATCTCTGGGCTAAGGTTACCAGATTTTTTTCAAAGAATCCGGGGACATTTTTTTTTTAAAGAGAAAAAAAAGTTCTATTTTAAAAATCATTTTTTATAAAATTTAAGAAGTAATCTCTTCTGGATCTCCTCTGTCGTGCAGCATTTCTTCTGGGCTCCAGCCTGATCTCTTGGGTTTTTACTGGCCCTGGAGTGCCGCTGGGCAGTCGGCCAGGTGGCTGGGTACTGTCACTCCCGGCTCAATTTGGGTCAGCGGTTCCGCCAGTTGACACGCCAGGCGTCCCCAGTTCCTCCTCGGCAGTGGCTCTGGCTGGCTCCAGGAGCTGCTCGCTGCCATGGCACCCGCCATTTTGCCTCACCGGAAGTCCCCATATGATGTGTCTTGTGCTGTTGAACCAATCACACAACATTCATTCCCTACTAATAAATCTGCAACACTTAAAATATACATCTGGTGACATTAAATGAAATCCGGGGACATTCCGGGGACAGATTTTGTCCAGGGACAGATTCGTAAATCCGGGGACTGTCCCCGGGAAATGGGGACACCTGGTAACCATACTCTGGGCAGCAGATTAGATTGGAAACAACTGTGATCTGTTCCATTTCCCTGACCAGCAGCTCATTTGCCATCGTGGTTCATAAACTTCTTTAGGCCCCCACTTGCTTGGTCCCATAAATTCACCCCCAGTGCCCCCCACTCTACCTTATAAAAAGCATTATTCAGAATAGCAGTTTGCAAAGCCCAGGAAGGAAAATAATTGTTGCTGGCATGTCTTGGGAGACAATGGAGGAGTGTGCCTTTGGGGTGAAAGTCAAACTATTGGAAAGTTACAGCGTCTGCTTTGGCTGTAGAGATGGATGCAGGAGAGATGTGTTTTATTGCAAGTGGGGCTATCGTTCTGCCCGGACACTGAGGTCCAGCTCCTTCTGGCGGTTCCCTCACTGCGAGAAGCCAAGTTACAGGGAACCAGGCAGAGGGCCTTCTTGGTAGTGGCACCCACCCTGTGGAACGCCCTCCCACCAGATGTCAAAGAGAAAAACAACTACCAGACTTTTAGAAGACATCTGAAGGCAGCCCTGTTCAGGGAAACTTTTAATGTTTGATGGACTATTGTATTTTAATATTCTGTTGGAAGCTGCCCAGAGTGGCTGGGGAAACCTAGCCAGATGGGCGGGGTATAAATAATAAATTATTATTATAATTATAATGAAGACGTGTGGTTGCATTGCTGCAGATACACCATGGCATTTCTTCTCTCTGCACTCCTCCCAATAAATAAAATTGGGAAATAATTAACACAATAAAATTCAGAACAGTAACAATTAATTGCACATTTATTAAAAAAATATATCTATATATGCCAAAAAACATATATGCAAAAATGAATATACACAAAAATGAATATATGATCTGCTCTAATCTTGTAGCTAAAAGAAAAAAGAAAGAAAACCTACTGAATTCTTGCCTGTTGTGCAATTGCAAAGGGTTTTGTGGGACAGTCTAAAAACCTTCCCTCAAATTCCAAAATATTTCCATCATTAGAACGAAAGCTTTGTGGGATGAAGCATCAGACCACGTGTCAGGGAACTGTCATCGGAAGAACCGGTGGTGCAAGGGCTCCCAGAGGTTGAGAGAGACTTATCAGCGGAGGAGGGAACCAGCAGGGGGAGAGAAAGAGCTCCAAGGGAAAGCGGGTCGGAAGAATGGCTCAGAGACAATTCCAGCGAGAACAGCGGGGAGGTTTCAGGACCTCCTATAGGGATACCCACTCCTCGCCGGAAACTGTCACGCAGAGAGTCCAGAAGGCGTGTTTCCGTTAAGGAGCTTTTATGCTGGAAGAAATTCCGTAAATGCCCACTGTCGGATTCTGCCAGCGACTGACGGAGCCATGCTTATGGAGCTCCGTTACAGACAGTGGTTTGTGGACTTAGCCAAACACTGAGGGACTAGGAACTTTACGCACAAGCAGCTCAACATCCCATCACACCACGCAAGGAGGAAAATGGAACCAAAGTGGGAGAAGGACAAAAGAAGCGTTTGCTGGATCAGAACAATGGCCCATCTAGCCCAGCATCCTGTTTGCACAGTGGTCAGGCAGAGGCCCCAGTGGGAAACCAGCAAGCAGGATTCAAGCACAAGAGCGGTCTCTCCCACCAGCTGGCATTCAGAAGCATAATACAGGCAGGCAGCTCTGGCAAAAAGGCTCAGCAGTCTTTATTTAATTATGAACAATATATCTACATATACCACAATTTCATAAAAAAAAAAAATCAGAGCAGTGAAAACAAATAGGACAACCACGTATACCACCTTGAGCTCCTTGGATGAAAAAGGTGGTATAAAACCCACCCGGGAAGAATGGCAGATGAAGTTGATGGACTATATGGAACTGGCGGAAATGACTGGCAGAATCCGAGACCAGGGAGAAGAGTCGGTGGAAGAAGATTGGAAGAAATTCAAAGACTATTTGCAGAAATACTGTAAAATCAATGAATGTTAGAAAAATGTTGGAATGAAGTTATATGGCTTTAGTAGAAATGTTATAAGGAACTAAGTACAAATAGATTATTAACGTATTAAAGGGAAAAAATAAGGTTAGAATATGTTAAGATAATTACAGGACAGAAAACAGAGGAAGATGGAAAGGGATTGCTGAAACAGTTAACTGAAGTGGAATACAAAAAGGGAGGTGTGAGGAGGTCGTTGAAACAAGTGAATGAAAGATAAGATATTGAAATTATTTGATGTGTTTTAAATTGTTTTTGTTTTGTTTTGTTAGTTTAAGGTCTTAGTGTTAGTGTTATGTAGTGTCTTTGTTTTTGTATTGTATTGTATTGTTTTGTTTAATTTTTTTTCTTTTGTAGTGTTTAAACTGTTAATAAATTTTATTTTTAAAAGAAAAAGGTGGTATAAAAAATGTAATAAATAAAATAAATATAAATGCAAGAAAAAACGACATAACTAGTCAAAAATCACAGCTCATTTGCTAACTGTAGAAGAAGAAACATTTTTTTAAAAAAAAATTGTCTGCATCAGTCTGTGTGGGAATGTTTAGGGAGGCAGGAGAGGATATATTGTTTAATGATATACTTCCGAACTTGCATTAGCAAGTTCTATGTCTTAGCAGAGTTTAAACATTCCCCTTTAAATGCACAGCGGTTCGCTTGCTGCAGATTTGTCTGAACCTCTCTCTATAAGATTCCTGGTAAGATCCCTTCTTGTCCCTCTTAAAAAGAGTATGCATTGCAATCTTATTAAAGTGAATATAAAAGTAGTTTACTCACATTCATTCAGTTCACAGTTAGATCCCTGAAGGCAGACTTAGGTTACAAAAGTATATATACTATCCCATAAGGGAGTTAGTCCCAAGTGACCACAGACAGGCAGTCACTTCTGCTCACACATAGAGAAAAACAAAAATGGAGAAGCGAGGAGCAAAAGAAGATGTTGTGCTCCTCTGCCCCAGATTAGGCCACACACACAACCTCTAGTCACATGCAGAAGTTTGTCCCAGTTCAGGAGGAAACAGGAAGTTTTCTCCTGGCTGGTACAAAGCATCCCCTAGCATGTCCATTCTAGGAATGTTGTACTTGACTGTTTCACATCCCACAGTCTGGTGGTAGAGAAAATACAAATGTCAGATGAGTGCAGTACAGTGAAGATCACTGGAGGCTGGACACACTGCGAGTGGAGAGTGCTGCAAATTATTTGTGATTCGAGGACCCGATCCCCGCTTGGGGAATAAAGACACGTGGACACAGAATGTAAGGTTAATGGGTAAGGTAAAGGCCACAACTTTATTGATTACAGCATGTGAGAAGGTATTGGAGGAGGGGTTAACCACCGGTAGGGGGAGCCTGTTGATGCTAATCCAACTATAGGCTCTCTTCCTGATGTCCCCGAGGGTCGTGCCATGGCCCCCCGCCACACGGGCATCGGACAGGATCCACGACCGCTGGATTCCTTTAGCGGAATACCCAAAATTGTCAGGGAAGGCGATGGCCACACCTTGCCACCCGAAACACCAACAACACATCCCAATGCCTAACCGCCAAATACCACGAAAGTTGTGACGGTTGCTACGAGGTAGGCGAAAAAAACCAAGAGGCCGGGCCAATTTAGCCAATTGGAAAAAAACTCCTACGAGGCCCCCTGGTTAAACAGGGCGACCAACCAAAGGTCCATAGCAAAGTCTCAGGAACAGCTAATCTAAAGGGAGTGGAGGGTGGGTGACTCAAAGAAAATGTGTGTGCTGGCGCAGCTGCGTTTGAGCAGCAAGCCACACCCCCGTCGAGCTTCCCTATTGGGTGCCCAACTGGGGAGAGGCGTGGCGCCAGCCCTGGAGTTGAAGCAGGGGGCGGAGCACCCCCTGCATGACGCGGGAATCATCTCCCGATCACAACCCCTCCCCTCCTGGGAGGAGGAAAGCTTTGGAAGCATAATGCTCTTCCTACATCTATGAAGCTAAAGTATCTCTTGTAAGCTACCTTTGAGTCTATCGTTTTGATTTTCGGAGCAGAGCCAGAGGCTGGGGAGAGGCTGAAGAGGGAGGATGCCTTTGGTTTTGGTTACCAGATTATTATTATTATTATTATTATTATTATTATTATTATTATTTTGAAGCTGAGTAGCAACAGGGAGTCAGTAGTGGGGATGGTGAGGCGAAAGACCCTGGGCCCAAGCACACATGCATATTGTATAAAGGTGCAAAGCCCTTCTTTCGCACCCTGTAAAACATAAATGCGCAGTTTTTAAAAAACTGGGCAATGGTGTGCTGCCTGCCCGTGACTCCCAAGCCTTCCCTGATCTCTTGCCCCCTTCCCCCTTTGTTTTGACAGATCGGGGGAGGCTTGGGAGTTGTGGGCAGCTGGCCGTTGCCATTTTTTAAAAAACTCTGCACATTTATGTTTTGCAGAGTGCAAAAGAAGGGCTTTGCACCTTGCCTGGCAGAGAAACCGTGTGCCTTTTGCCCCTCCTGGGCAACAGTTGGCTGTCTGCAACTCCTGAGCCTCCCCCGATCTGTCAAAACAAAGGGGGAAGGGGGCAGGAGATCTGAACCACCGAACGTTCCCGGTTCACCTTCGGTAGTGGTGGTGGCATTGAGCAGCTTCTGAAACCAGCTAGAGCCAACTGTGCTACCAGGCTGGCTCCGGGCTGCTGAGGCTGCCACTGCCACATTTCCCAGGGACAGATTTGCAAATCTGGGGACATTCCGGGGACGGAATTTGTCTGGGGACAGATTTGCAAATCCGGAGACTGTCCCCAGGAACCGGGGATGTCTGGTAACCCTACTTTAGGGTCCCTCTATGTGTACTATGTGTATCTGGACACATAGACTCCCTGGAAAAGAACCTGATATTGGGAAAGATGGAGGGCACAAGGAGAAGGGGACGACAGAGGAAGAGATGGTTGGACAGCGTTCTCAAAGCTACCAGCATGAGTTTGACCAAACTGCGGGAGGCAGTGGAAGACAGGAGGGCCTGGCGTGCTCTGGTCCATGGGGTCACGAAGAGTCAGACACGATTAAACGACTAAACAACAACAATGTGTCACCTTTCACCTTAAGCCCCAAATTCTTAAGAAACCAGAGAGGATAGGGAAAGGTTTTGTGTTTCTGTCATTGCACAAAAACACGTGGTCTTTCAAGGACGCTGGATGTTGGGAGATTCAGGATAGATAAAAGAAAACACTTCTTCATGCAGCGCATAATCTGTGGAACTCCCTCCCACAGGAACCAGCGATGTACAACAACTTAGGGGGCTTTAAAAGTGGATTGGACAAATTCATGGAGAAGGCTAAGGCTATCAATAGGTACTAGCCAGGATGGTCATACTCTGTCTCCACAGTTGAATACCAGTTGCTGGAAACCTCAGAAGAGGAGAGGGCTCCTGTGTTCGAATCCTGATTGCTGGCTGTGCACTGTGAGAACAGGATGCTGGACTAAATGGGCTCCCACTGGGCTGATGCAGCCGGTTCTTCTTATATTCTTTTGGAGTCAGAGCAAGTGAGGGCAGACCTTGCGCTGTCCACGTCCCCCTCTACACAGAAGACTTTGAAAGGTGCAGCCCTTAGCGTGTAGGGAAATATTATATGTTGCTGTTGCATGTTATATGAGAAAGAAGCTGGACTCTCTGCCAAGCTGTGCTGATTAGGTGACAACGAGGCCAAACTCAGAGGTCTCAAATGACTTTTCTTTCATTCTGCGGCAGCCACCTAAATCCTAAGACTTGGATCTGGAAGCTGGGATTAGACATTGTTTATTAAACTCCTGTTCACAGATGCCAGCAAAGAAAAGATTGTTGCCATTATGGATTGAGTATGTAGGGGAACGGAAAGGGGGGGAATCACGACTGCCTTGTTTACTCAATTCCCTTTCTTCCTTTTAAACTGGACTGTGAATCTAAGAAATCCGCTCTCTCCTCCCCCCACCTCACCCACAGAGAGAGAGGGACACACACACAGAGAGAGATCTCTTCTATGTGTGCTCATTTGAGTGTTCATTGGAGTACAGCCAGTAATAGCACTGGTGAAGCAGAGCGCCTGCTGTAGAAGCATCCCTATCAATCTGATGGGAAGGAAGGATTCTGGCAACAGGGCTCCCCCAAACACCATACAGTGGTACCTCGGGTTAAGAACTTAATTTGTTCCGGAGGTCTGTACTTAACCTGAAACTGTTTTTAACCTGAAGCACCACTTTAGCTAATGGGGCCTCCTGCTGCTGCCGTGCCGCTGCTGCACGATTTCTGTTCTCTTCCTGAAGCAAAGTTCTTAACCTGAGGTACTATTTCTGGGTTAGCGGAGTCTGTAACCTGAAGCGTATGTTACTGTATAACATGAGTAGGCAACCTAAGGCCCGGGGGCCAGATGCGGCCCAATTGCCTTCTCAATCCTGCCTGCAGATGGTCCGGGAATCAGCATGTTTTTACATGAGTAGAATGTGTGCTTTTATTTAAAATGAACCTCTGGGTTATTTGTGGGGCATAGGAATTCATTCATCCCCCCCAAAAAAAATATAGTCCAGCCCCCCCACAAGGTGTGAGGGACAGTGGACCGGCCCCCTGCTGAAAAAGTTTGCTGACCCCTGCTATATACAAACATCCATGTTAGGGTCTTAAACTTGATGCCATCACTAAAATGTTGTGGGATGAGACTCCTCGTCATTTGCAGCTATTTCTTTGCCTTGAGTGTTCCTGTTCCTGTATATATTTGGCACCTGTAAGGAGAAGAATTAGAGAACTGGGCCAAAACAAACAAGATGAATTTTAACAGGGAGAAATGTAAAGTATTGCACTTGGGCAAAAAAAATGAGAGGCACAAATGCAAGATGGGTGATACCTGGCTTGAGAGCAGTACATGTGAAAAGGATCTAGGAGTCTTGGTTGACCACAAACTTGACATGAGCCAACAGTGTGACGCGGCAGCTAAAAAAGCCAATGCAATTCTGGGCTGCATCAATAGGAGTATAGCATCTTCATCAAGGGAAGTAATAGTGCCACTGTATTCTGCTCTGGTCAGACCTCACCTGGAGTACTGTGTCCAGTTCTGGGCACCACAGTTCAAGAAGGACACTGACAAACTGGAACGTGTCCAGAGGAGGGCAACCAAAATGGTCAAAGGCCTGGAAACGATGCCTTATGAGGAACGGCTAAGGGAGCTGGGCATGTTTAGCCTGGAGAAGAGGAGGTTAAGGGGTGATATGATAGCCATGTTCAAATATATAAAAGGATGTCACATAGAGGAGGGAGAAAGGTTGTTTTCTGCTGCTCCAGAGAAGCGGACACGGAGCAATGGATCCAAACTACAAGAAAGAAGATTCCACCTAAACATTAGGAAGAACTTCCTGACAGTAAGAGCTGTTCAACAGTGGAATTTGCTGCCAAGGAGTGTGGTGGAGTCTCCTTGTTTGGAGGTCTTTAAGCAGAGGCTTGACAACCATATGTCAGGAGTGCTCTGATGGTGTTTCCTGCTTGGCAGGGGGTTGGACTCGATGGCCCTTGTGGTCTCTTCCAACTCTAGGATTCTATGATTCTATGAAATAGACTCACTAGCAGGGTTTGAGTAAACATTTACAATTAACAAAAGTAAGTATAAAAGCTATACAATGGTACCTCGGGTTAAAGACGCTTCAGGTTACAGACTCTGCTAACCCAGAAACAGTACCTTGGGTTAAGAACTTTGCTTCAGAATGAGAACAGAAATTGTGTGGTGGAGGCCCCTTTAGCTAAAGTGGTACCTCAGGTTAAGAACAGTTTCAGGTTAAGAACAGACCTCCGGAATGAATTAAGTTCTTAACCCGAGGTACCACTGTAAAGATGATGTTAAAGTGATAAAAGATAACAAGAATTAATACATAATTTATACAGAGAATTCATATGAAGGTATAAGAAAGCAAGCAGGGGAAGCCAATATTGGGGAAAACCAGAAGAGCAAGTTGAGGGAAGTCAAAGGGGGTGGGAATCAGGGAATGTTTTTCTTTCTTTTTTCATTTTGATAATTGGATAGTCTGTAATATCATAAAAATGTAAAACTTAATACAAATTTGTTTTTTTTAAATAAGTCTACCTACTTTTTACCATGCCACGATTCACAGATCCATCGGCATGGGCTTGCACCTGTGTATCCACAAGGGTGGCCTGTTTCCACAGCTGGAGGTGGTGATATGATAGCCTCACTGGGCCCCTGTTGTATCTGATTGTTTCCCAGCTGGCTTCTCAGAAATTCAAGGTGACACCCTTAATTTAAACCTTAATACAGCTAACCGTTTGACTCTGTTATGTGTTAGACCTGGGGGGAGGGATTGGGGGAAACTCCGTTTTCATGCCAACTGAGATCATTTGTGCTTCTTAACTCTGTGAACTGAGGCAGAGCTTGCTTTTGAAATTCACACTTCTCTGAATTTTGTGATGCCTCCAATAAAAAATAAACACATACAGATGTGTGCATATTTGGGTAAAGTGTATAATGACTGTGAGGTTGATAATGTAATAGAAATGCACAGAGTCAAGTAAAATGAAGTACAGAAATGTTCCGCGTTAGGAGCAATGCAAATGGAAATGATGATGAATTTTCACCAGGATTATTTTTTTTAAAATTGCAAACTGTTGCTCAAATGTGTCAAAATAGCCTTAAAGCTAGGGGAAAATGATAAATGAGAATGGACGGATTTGTCCTATTCTAGAGCCGAGTGCTAAGGATGCTAAGGTCTGTTTGTGAAGAAAGGTACAAAGTCCTTTCTGTTGTGGAGGATAATTCAAAGATATGAGCAGCCCCACATGGCCAGACACCTCCCTTTCTGCTGATACTATTTTAGGCTGTATCAACAGAAGTTGAGTGTCCAGATCAACAGAAGTAATAGGACCATTCTGTTCTGCCTTGGGAGGAAAGCAATGACAAACCTAGACAGCATCTTAAAAAGCAGAGACATCACCTTGCCAACAAAGATCCGTATAGTTAAAGCTATGGTTAACCCAGTAGTAATGTATGGAAGTGAGATCTGGACCATAAAGAAGGCTGATCGCCGAAGAATGGATGCTTTGGAATTATGGTGCTGGAGGAGACTCTTGAGAGTCCCATGGACTGCAAGAAGTTCAAACCTCTCCATTCTTAAGGAAATCAGCCCTGAGTGCTCACTGGAAGGACAGATGCTGAAGTTGAGGCTCCAATACTTTGGCCATCTCCCTGGAAAGACTCTCTGGAAAAGACCCTGATGTTGGGAAAGATGGAGGGCACAAGGAGAAGAGGATGACAGAGGACGAGAGGGTTGGACAGTGTTCTCGAAGCTACCAACATGAGTTTGACCAAACTGTGGGAGACAGTGGAAGACAGGAGTGCCTGGCGTACTCTGGTCCATGGGGTCACGAAGAGTTGGACATGACTAAATGACTAAACAACAACATTCTGCCTTGGTCAGACCCCACCTGCAGTCTTGTGTCCAGTTCTGGGAGCCACAATTAAAGAAGGATATTGGCAAGCTGGAAGGTTGTAGAGGAGGGCGACCAAGATGATCAAGGGTCTGCAAACCAAGCCTTATGAGGAACGGTTGAAGGAGCTGGGTATGTTTAGCCTGGAGACGAGAAAACTGAAAGGGGATATGAGAGTCATCTTCAACTACCTGAGGGGCTGTCACACACACAATGGAGCAATCTTGTTTCCTGTTAGCTGCTCCAGAGGGGAAGACCAACAGATTCAAATAACATTAAAGGAGATTCTGACTAAACATTAGGAAGAACTTTCTGAGTGTAAGAGCCATTCAACAAAGGAACAGACACATTCGGAAGGCGGTGGACCCTGCTTTGTTGGAGGTATGTAAGCAGAGTTTGGATGGCCATCTGTTACGGATTCTTCAGCTCTGTATCCTGCATTGCAAGAAGTTGGGTAGGCAACCTAAGGCCGTGGGCTGGATGTGGCCCAATCACCTTCTCAATCCGGCCTACGGACGGTCCAGGAATCATCATGTTTGTACATGAGTAGAATGTGTACTTTTATTTAAAATGCATCTCTGGGTTATTTGTGGGGCATAGAAATTTGTTCATTTCCCCCCCTTCAAAATATAGTCCGCCCCCCCCCCCAAGGTCTGAGGGACAGTGGACCGGCCCCCTGCTGAAAAAGTTTGCTTGCCCCTGGACTAGATGATACAGTAGTACCTCAGGTTAAGAGCTTAATTTGTTCCTGAGGTCCATTCTTAACCTGAAACTGTTCTTAACCTGAGGTACCACTTTAGCTAATGGGGCCTCCCGCTGCCGCCACGGCACGATTTCTGTTCTCATCCTGAAGCAAAGTTCTTAACCTGAGGTACTATTTCTGGGTCAACGGAGTCTGTAACCTGAAGCGTCTGTAACCCGAGGTACCACTGTACTTTGAGTCCTTTCCAACTCTACAATTCTTTCAATTCTTTCGTTCCCACAGGCAGAGGGACCCTCTCCCATCTCTGGTCATGTTATGTACTGAAGTTCTCACCCTGGGCCAGCAGGGAGATACTGTAGATAGTTATGCAAATGAAGGATCGAAAGTGACATTCAGTGATTGAATAGTTTGTATGCAAATGAAGGATCGAAAGTGACGTTCAGTGATTGGATAGTTTTAGAAAATGGCAACAGTTACGTTGTTCTGGAGCTCTATATAAGCAGGCTGACTGAGCCCTTCAGTTCAGTTCTGTTCCAGCTTACAAATAAAGAGCTGCTTTGGAAGAATCGCTGTGTCGTCTGATATGTTCGCCCACAACTTAACAGGTCATATCCAAAAGAGGCAGCTGAAGGTGACCCTTTCAAGATCAGGACCTTGCCTTTGTGGCTCCCTCTTGATTTGCAAGGTCTCTATCCAAACCCTTCCAAGTTTCCTCTGTGCCCCAGGCAGTTTGCAGATCAGCAAATTTGTTCTCGGCAAACCTCTCCATCCCTGGAGCTCCACCAGCCAGCGCCTCTCCCTCTCCGCCTTGTCCTTCTGAAGCTCCGGTTGCTGTTGTTCCCCCACCCCACCCCATCCCCCAAGAAGCACTTGAACAATTTCAGACAGTCAGATTCGTGAGTAATTGTTTCCAAAGATGGCATTTAGATGCACGGCGCAGCAGGCACGGAAATGGCCAGCACTCAGCTTGGCTGCAATGCTAAATTTAACCGGAGAAGAAGCAGGGGCTGTTTTGCAGGCACAAAGCTTGGGATCCACACCTCCCCCTCCCCCTCCCACCGCAAAATGCCCACACTGGGAATTAACAGAGTTTCAATCAAACGTCCATTCATCTTTCTCCCCTGGCTGTGTTGTTCCTTTGAAAGCCACTAATCACTTCTCTTATCTTTGAGGTTGGAAAAGCTTTTGGTTAAGGATCAGTGTCAACCCTTGCAGATTTTCAGAGAAGGCTGCGGAGGAAATAGAAGGGAGCAGTGGGGGAGGGGCAGAGGAGGAAGGGGGGGGCTTCTGCTTGCTGGTGACGGGGGCTCCAAATTGTTTGATGCTTTCCCACTGAAATCATGCCCAAAGCAACTCACCGTGCAAGGGCAAAATACATATCATAGAACTACAGAGTTGGGAGGGAACCCAAGAGTCCAATGCAGGAATCCCAACTAAAGAATCCTGACAGATCTCTGCTTAAAAACTTCCATTGAAGGAGAGCCCCCATCACCTTCTGAGGGACTCCATTCCACTGTCAAACAGCTCTTAACATCAGAAAGTTCTTCCTAAAGTTTAGTCAGATTCACCTGGCAGAACTTGTTTTTGAGAAACCCATACTGGTTCTTACTAATCACAACATCCTTTTCTAAGTGCTCCCAGTTCCAGTCTGCAGGAAACTCAAATGTTGTCCAGGAATCTCAAAGATTATGGACAGAGACTCTGAGATTATATCCGAAGGCAGCCCTGTTTAGGTAAGTTTTTAATGTTTGATGTTTTATTGCATTATTATTACTACTATTCTGTTGAGAGCCGCCCAGAGTGGCTGGGGAAACCCAGCCAGATGGGCGTGGTATAAATAATAAATCATCATCATCATCATCATCATCATCCACAAGCTCCTTTAGTAGCCTTGGGTGTAGCTCATCAGGCCCTGAAGATCTGAATTCATTCAAAGTAGCTAGGTGTTCCCTTATCACCCCTTTTCCTGTCTTGGGCTGCAGCTCCTTCTCTGCATCATTTAGTCCAGGGGTCAGCAATCTTTTTCATCCATGGGCTGGTCCACTATTCCTCAGACCATGTGGTGGGCCAGACTATATTTTTTAGGGGGGAAATGAACAAATTCCTATGCCCCACAAATAACCCAGAGATGCATTTTACATAAAAGCACACATTCTACTCATGTAAAAACACACTGATTCCTGGACCATCTGTGGGCCGGATTGAGAAGGTGATTGGGCCACATCTGGCCCACGGGCCTTAGGTTGCCTACCCCTGATTTAGTCTGTTCTCACTAGGTTGGGTACTGTTCATCCGGCACCTTCTCTTGAATCCTGTTGTATCAAATCCATTCATATTCTGAAACAGCGGCGGGGAACCTCCAGTGCACAGGCCAAACGTGAGCCACTGGGGGGTCCAGTTGTACCCACTGGACTATTCCTCCCCCCCAAAAAAATAAACCCCATGCCCACCTGTCAATCACTTGCTGTCACTCAGTTCTGCATCCCTAGCCTACAGGTGCCCCTTAAGAGCTAAGCCCACAACAGGGAGAGACGGAAAGAGACACAGCTCCCTTCTAAGTCCTGGCCCTGGCTAGGATGGCAGCATCTCTTTTTGCAGAACGAAAGACCACCAGCAGCACTCAGCGAAAGCAAGGCACGAAGTTGTTGTTGCTTAGTCGTTTAGTCATGTCCACCTCTTTGTGACCCCACGGACCAGAGCACGCCAGGCACTCCCATCTTCCACTGCCTCCTGCAGTTTGGTCAAACTCATGCTGGTAGCTTCAAGAACACTGTCCAACCATCTCTTCCTCTGTCGTCCCCTTCTCCTTGCGCCCTCCATCTTTCCCAACATCAGGGTCTTTTCCAGGGAGTCTTCTCTTCTCATGAGGTGGCCAAAGTATTGGACCCTTAGCTTCACGATCTGTCCTTCCACTGAGCACTCAGGGCTGATTTCCTTCAGAATGGATAGGTTTGATCTTCTTGCAGTCCATGGGCCTCTCAAGAGTCTCCTCCAGCACCAGAATTCAAAAGCATCAATTCTTCGGCGATCAGCCTTCTTTATGGTCCAGCTTTCCATACATCACTACTGGGAAAACCATAGCTTTAACTATACGGACCTTTGTTGGCAAGGCACGAAGCAGGAATGCTCTTTTTTTCTCAGTGTCCCCAGGACCTGCCTAGTTCCACAGGATCCTCAGCTGCACTTCTCTTGAGTAGCAGCTGCTACACCTCCTGCTCCCTTGCCTGGCTGGATGAAAGAGCCAGCCCTTTGAAAGCCCTTGGCAGGCCAAAATGTTTGGCTCCACCACAAAGGCCCCTTCAGCTCCCATTAGGGAAGGTGCCAGCTGCTGCCTTGCAGTGGGCACCACGTCTACCTGGCAGCACTCCAGCAGGGAGCTTTATCCAGAGTTGCAGGTCTGAGAAGAAAGGAACATGCTTGTCCTAGAGTTTGGACTCCAAAGGGTGCCCTGGAACGCAGGAATCACATCTAAATAACCCCTGACAGCCAACCTCTGCTTAGAACCCTCTGTTGACTCATAGAGTTGTACAGCTGGAAGGGACTCCCCGGGTGTGGAGGAAGGGGGGTGCAGAGGGGGGCGGGTCGCCCTGGGTGTCACCACTGAGGGGGGTGACAAAATGCCAGGCAGCATTCACTGCAGTGCTTGCAGTGCATGCAGTGCACCTGAGCCACACGTCTCTCCTGGGAGTGACACGCTGGCTTGGGCACCTGCAGGCTCCGCACTGCCCGAAATGGTCTGCCCGCTGTCTCCCCCTCAGCTGTAGGGGAGGAGGCAGGCAGACTTCTCGGAGGCCCTGCGCAGCGTCCTGCCCCGGCTGCTCCCACCCCCCTGGGCGCAGGGCACGCACACTGCCCCAGGCACCTGATCAGCTTGCTCCACCACTGGGACCCCCAAGGACTTATGCGGCCTAGGACCCACGTACCTACGGGACCGCCTCTCCTGGTATGTCCTGTGGAGGACCTTAAGGTCCACAAATGAAAACACTTTGGAGGTCCCAGGTCGCAAGGTGGTTAGATTGGGCTCAACCAGGGCCAGGGCCTGGCCCCGACTTGGTGGAACGCTCTGCCACAAGAGACTAGGGCCCGGCGCCGGCGGCAAACCGCTATGTACAACTCATGTGCGGCGTCGTTAAGTACAGTGCATGCGTGCGATGCCACACATGTGCTGTACATAGCGGTTTGCTGTCGGCACCGGAATCCTCTGCTCAAGGCTGCAGCTGTGAACGGTGGATCGTCCGCATGTGGCTGTGGCGACGTGATGGCTGCTTGCGCCGCCACGAGCCCCCACAGAGTACTTTCTTGTCACCCCCCCCGACATGGCACCCAGGATGCCCTGCCCTCTCGTTGTGATGCCACTGTTCCCCTCCCCAGTGATTTCCCTGTGAAAACTCACTCTTTACCGCTGAATCGGAGCAAACAGCAATCTGCAAAAAAACTCAAAATGCCTTTTGTTCCGATTCTGTATCAAAGAGCAGGTTATCGTGGAGAAAATGTGAGGTGGGGAAAAAGTGCTCAGACATAGCCTAGAAAGCACAGGGCAAAAGGTTAGTGTGGGTGATCCCTAGAATCATTGGGCAGAGAGTTCAGGGAAGCTGATTTGGGAGAAAGATGTCCTAAAAGTAAGAGCAGCTTAGCAGCAGAACAGGCTCCCTTGGGCGTTCTTAAGATTTAAGGGTGACTGTCTGATAGAGTAATGCTGAAATTGCATTGTGAAGAGGATGTGAAGGGGGGGTTGGAGTGGCTCCCCTATGAAGAAAGTTTGCAATTTGGGAAGATTTTTAGTTTAGAGAAAAGATGAGTGACAGGTGACATGATAGACGTTTATAAATTGATGCATGGCATGAAGAAAGTGGACGAAAAAAATCATTTCTCCCTCTGTCATTACACCAGACCTCATCTAACGAAGCTGAATGTTGGTAGAATCAGGACGATATGTAAAACTAAGACCTAGATGGCCATTGGCCTGATCCAGAAAGCTCCTCTTATGTGAACTAGAAGACACCTAGCTGCCCAGTGGGACGCGGGTGGCACTGTGGGTTAAACCACAGAGCCTAGGGCTTGCCGATCAGAAGGTCGGCGGTTCAAATCCCCATGACGGGGTGAGCTCCCGTTGCTCAGTCCCTGCTCCTGCCAACCTAGCAGTTCAAAAGCATGAAGTGCAAGTAGATAAATAGGCAGGAAGGTAAACGGCATTTCCGTGCACTGCTCTGGTTTGCCAGAAGTGGCTTAATCATGATGGCCACATGACCCGGAAGCTGTACGCAGGCTCCCTCGGCCAGTAAAGCGAGATGAGCACTGCAACCCCAGAGTCGGCCACGACTGGACCTAATGGTCAGGGGTCTAAAAATAAATAAATCCGCCCAGTGCCTCTCCCAGCTCTGTGATTCAGCTTCCTGCCTATCAGTTCCAAATGTAGGTGATGCTTCTTGGAGGAGTGGGAGACAGGATACTGGAGACACAAGCCTCAACTTCAGGTTGTCTTCCCTTCTGCTGACTCCCCAGCCAGCTCCCCTGGCCCACTCGTGCCGCAGTTCAGCATATTTCCTGTGCGAAATAAACATTACTTTCTTGCCCACCTAAGTCCAATTCATCTTCCTGTCAAGGAGATCACACAGAGAGGGAAGGAGGCAGCAAAAGGCCACTTATTGCTTACGTACGCCAAAAGGCTGGCGTGCTTGCCCACCCGACCCTCCTGGTGTTAGACTTTCTCTCTCATTCTCTCTCCCCCCTTGCTTCCAGTTTCCTTGTTTAATCAAATTGAAGCAGGGATTATACGAGGCTGAAAAAGAGCCACCTTGTTCGTTGCAACGGTACCTTTGTTCTATCCAGGACTATAAAACCCTTTGCGATTATTATCTTTTTCATAAACTTTTATTGAATCCGGTGTTACGAGGGCCGTCGAAGGCGGTGCAATTAAACTTCCCCAGTCATCTCATTCTGAACTCCGGCGAGCTACACTGATGGGGAGATTAAAAACTAATACAGATGACAAATGCAGGCAGACAAGCCCAGCCAAGGAGTCTGGAATGGAGGGGGTGCAGGCAAGAGTCACAGGATGGCTGAGTTGACAGTAGGCACTCCAGACCCAGCTTTTCCCTTTCCCTTTGGCTGCAGGCTGTCTACTGCACAGGTTCACTTGGGACTCAGCTATGTTGTTGTTGTTTAGTTGTTTAGTCATGTCCAACTCTTCGTGACCCCATGGACCAGAGCACGCCAGGCACTCCTGTCTTCCACTGCCTCCTGCAGTTTGTCAAACTCATGCTGGTAGCTTCGAGAACACTGTCCAACCATCTCGTCCTCTGTCGTCCCCTTCTGCTTGTGCCCTCCATCTTTCCCAACATCAGGGTCTTTTCCAGGGAGTCTTCTCTTCTCATGAGGTGGCCAAAGTATTGGAGCCTCAGCTTCATGATCTGTCCTTCCTGTGAGCACTCAGGGCTCATTTCCTTCAGAATGGATACGTTTGATCTTCTTGCAGTCCAAGGGACTCTCAAGAGTCTCCTCCAGCACCAGAATTCAAAAGCATCCATTCTTCGGCGATCAGCCTTCTTTAAGGTCCAGCTCTCACTTCCATACATCACTACTGGGAAAACCATAGCTTTTACTATGAGGACCTTTGTCGGCAAGGTAATGTCTCTGCTTTTTAAGATGCTGTCTATGTTTGTCATTGCTTTTCTCCCAAGAAGCAGAAGTCTTTTAATTTCGTGACTGCTGTCACCATCTGCAGTGATCATGGAGCCCAAGAAAGTAAAATCTCTCACTGCCTTCATTTCTTCCCCTTCTATTTGCCAGGAGGTGATGCTATACAGCTGCAAATAAAACGTTTTAAGTGTGTTTTAAAGTGCAACATACAAATGTGACACTAGATGGCGGTGGTGAGCTATGGTAAATTCAATATATTTTTTCAAAATGCTTTTTTTAAAAAGCATTTTCACAGTGGTTCTTATATGCTTGTAGATTCTACCTTGGACCTCCCAGGAAGACCTAAGGAATACTGCCGTCTTTCTGGCAGTTTTTCACCTTGCCGTGACCTGGACTCACTGAGGTTTTGCTGTAATGCGGGTCTGGGGTCTGCTTGGCAAGAAAGAACTAAGCTGCCCTAGTTTCCATATTTAGCCCTTCCGTTAGCTTCACATGCAGAGATTGGAAGACAGGAACTGTTCTTCTCCCAGGCAGAAAACTTTTCCAGTGACCTGGTCTGGAAAACAAGTCTAAGAGGAGGAACGGTTGACAGTGCTGGGTCTGTTTAGCCTGGAGAAGGAAAGACGGACAGGAGATTTGAGAGCCATCTTCAAATATTTGAAGGGCTGTCCCATGGAAGATGGAGCAAACTTATTTTCTGCTGCTCCAGAGGGTGGGACCCGAACTAACAGAGTCACTGCTACCACATTTGAAAAGCCAAGCAGTTTCAAATTGGATGAGGGCATGTTCAGATTCCTGCACTGCAGGGGGTTGGACTAGATGACTCCTGGAGTCCCTCTTAACTCCATGATTCTGTGATTCTATCCATTCCTGAGCATTTGTTGGGTCTGGGCGCAGACCTGCTCTAAACATGATTCCCTGAGCCCGCAAAATGCTTTTCTCTGCTATTACCATTCTTATGGCCTTAGATTTTGAGAAAGCCTGAGAAACGAGACGGCAAAGGATCTAATGTGACAGAAGGAAGCTTCTTAACACTTTCTTTCTATAAAAAATAATTCACTCAGAATTATTTTCTAGAAGGATGAACCTCGTGCCGCCTTAAAAACTAACAAATTTATTATGGCATGAGCTTGTATTTGGCATCAGATGTGTGAAGTGTTAGCCTGTGTTACAGGTACATATACCCATAGCAGTGTTAGAATTCCTGCTCCATGATTGCAGTCATGGGATTGTTGTCTATCACATGACAGTATATGTTTTGACTCCACAGAGTGGGAAGTGACGGAGACAGGATGTTTGTGTTACTGTGTTCCGTGAAGTGGGACTATTGTCCTTTGTTCTTTCTCTTTGCTGTCTGATGCTAGAGAGAGAGGGGGAACCATGTTGCAGTGCTCTGTGTGTGTTTATATGTAAATAAAGTAGATTAGCCAAAATGCTGAGTTGCTGAGGTTTGTTACGCAAGTTGCGCAAACTCTGCGGATCCCTAAGTGTGCCAATGTCTGTTGGATGTTTGGGCAGAAGAAAGCTTATGAAGCTCCCGAACGATTGACCAGGAGGGAGAGAACATGCCAGTCGGGCATGTGTCTCTGCCAGGATCCTACTCGAGTGTAGGACGAGGTCCTGACAAGCAGACCCTCCAACATTCCTCAGATGGAAATAGTGATATTTCTCACTCTCCCACAACTGACCCTTCTTGACCCCCCCTCATTTCCTATCAGAAGACACCAACAGGACCTCCACTGTTCCAAGAAAATCCCTTAATATCTATTTTATTTTCTTCTTTGGTAGAGTTACAAAAAGAAAACCACACACCAGTAAACAAATTTTAGAAAGGGGCAACATTAGATGCGACACACAGAGCATTGTTTTGTATATTAAAAAAAAAGACTCCTTGCGCTCCGCTCTGCTCCTCCTTTCTTCCCTCCCAGGGCACCCCTGCTCTCTGCTTGCCCCTCAGAGCTGTCCGGTGGCAGCCCTTCCTTCTCCTTGCCCAACCTGCAGCAGCCACTATGTGCTGCCCAAGGCAGGAGGCTGGCAGCAGTGGCCATGGACAGTGCTGGATTTACGCATAAGCTAAACAAGCTATAGCTCCACTCTTCTCGAGGGCCCCCAAAAAAATTAAAGGAAAAAAACCTGGATGTACATTTCCAAAATATAAGATAAAAAACAAATAAAATAAAACCTACATACAGCTGCCTTGTTTAGTGTTTTGTAGGCTCCTATGATGTACCGCATGGGCCCTGCCTGCTAGCCTGCTCCCTAAAATATCACTGGTTTGCTCATTTCTATATACAGTGGTACCTTGGATTACAGATGCTTCAGGTTACACGTTTTGAGGTTATGGATGCGCTGAAACCCGGAGTACCAGAACGGGTTACTTCCAGGTTTTGGCGCTCGCACATGCGCAGAAGTGCCGAATCGCGTCACGTGCATGCACAGACGCAGCGCTGCAGGTTGCAAACATGCCTCCCGCACGGATCACGTTCACAACCCAAGGTTCCACTGTATAGGGTTGCCTACATTCTGCATGGACTGGCTGCATGGGATCAAATCAGAAGGCTTTTGTAATTCCAGGATTGTCCCTGGAACAGGAACTAAAGGAACTAAAGACTACATTGCAAAGTTGGTTACATCATAGACAATTGAATGTACAGTTTAAGGAAGACAAGAAGAAAGGTTTCAGCTACACAGTGTCAAACTTTCAAAAAGAGGTAATTGAGAGTGATACGAAATTACTTTTAAAAAATGTATACAGTGGTACCTCGGGTTAAATACTTAATTCGTTCCGGAGGTGCGTACTTAACCTGAAACTGTTCTTAACCTGAAGCAGCACTTTAGCTAATGGGGCCTCCTGCTGCCACCACACCGCCAGAGCACGATTTCTGTTCTTATCCTGAAGCAAAGTTCTTAACCTGAAGCACTATTTCTGGGTTAGTGGAGTCTGTATCCTGAAGCGTATGTAACCTGAAGCGTATGTAACCTGAGGTACCACTGTAGTCACTTCTAGGATGCCCTGGGAGGTTGAAAGGTTTGAAACCTCCATTGGTTTTTAGATATATTGTCATTTCAGATGTCAGATTTGTGTTCGTTTTTTCTTCTCCCCTAAGGACTGGCTTGTTTGCCCTTTGCAGAATGCAGAAGGGCTTTGTTCACAGATGGTGGTAGGTGATGCCACTGGAAGAAGCAGGTGAATGAATTTCTCCTCTCTTCTTCCCCATTTTCCTTTCTAGATTGTAGGCTAGAGGGCTGTTTTGTCTTTTTTAACTTTTCCTTTTCTTTTGAGTGATTTGAAAGCTGAGCTGGGAGCTCTTTTTTTGGCTGAAGAGCAGCATTTTTTTAAAAAATAAAAGAAATCCCTTTATCCCTTGATGTTGTGGGGGATGTTATTGGGACCTATAATGGTGTTGCCCAAGTAGAATATGGGGACAGATTTGACCCCTGCCTTTTTCTTATAGGGTCTGGTCCACAATTTTCTGTTGCTGTCTTTAAGAAAGCACAGAACTGCCAACCAAGGTCAGCGGGAGGAAGGTCTGTCATTGTCCAAGATTGGGCTGTTGATCATTACTGACACATTTGAGTGGTTTCAGCTGGGAACTATCAACAGCACTTTCTCTTCCAGCTCTGCCTTTATGATAGATCATTCCTAGGTACCAGTCTGGCCTTGTTGAGCTGTTTCCCCCTCCACCTTTTCATTTTGTTGGATGGGTATTGCAGTTTGAGGAATGCTTGATGTAAATTCTTAAAACGCAGAGTCTCCGCCTGATGGGTCTTAAGAAAAGTGGTTGTATCTTTGAACTTGGTTGTGGATCTTGTTCTGGGCGGAAGCTGGAAATATATAAATCTGAGCAGCAGTCAGTGCCAGGTCCATCCAGAAAGGGAACCTCTTCTGTGGACTGGTCTAGGCTCAGGCTGATGATGGGGTGAAAGTTTGTTCTCCTGGAAGTCCTGGTGAAGCTGTACGGGTGCATCCTGATCATGAGTCCAGATTATGAAGATGTTCTCCATGTATCTCAAGTAGAGACAAGACTTTTTTTCAGCCAGAACTTGCTGGAACTCAGTTCTAGCACCTCTCCGTTTGTCAGGAATGAGCCAGCTCCAAGCGAAGGTTTGCAGCCAACTGCAGAAAGCAGCCAGGAACAGAGAGGCTTAGATGTTAGTCAGGCAGGCGAGAGCCAGCAGCTGCAGAATTCGGCTCTTCCTGAGCTTGACAGGCCGGCTGATAAGGCAGTAGCTGAGAGCAGGCTAGAACACAGCCAAAGCTTGCAGAAAGCACAAATAGGAGAGAACAGGTTCAGAGACAGCCTCTCAGACCAGGAAGAGGTTGGAGCTGATCCACTAAGTCCAAAGAGTCGGTGAATGGGAGGGTTGCTAGACAGGAAGCAAAACAAGAGACGTAGGGATCATGAGTTCAATATCTTCTGTCGACGCCGGAAAGAGTCTTCAGAAGTGTCATCTTGAGTAATGATGCTGGAGGCTTTGTCAGAGCCGTCCAGAGCTACCTGTTTGTTTTTGCAATAAATCCTCCTTTTTAATTACCTACGCTTACTGTGTTATCAAGCTGGCAACCTGGACCCCTGACACTGTTGGTGCCATTGCCATTCTAAGAGAACGATGGAGGTGTTCATGGTGAGTTCTGGCACCTCTTTTTCTAGAAAAATAGCACTGGTTAGAGGAGAGGTTTTTGGAGGCTGGGGTGGAGAAGACTTGTTCAATGTCAGCCATTAAATGTTTCTTTAACTGTGGAGCCAGGCAAGTGACCATGGCAGTGCCACTGATCTGAAGACAACATGTTCTCCCCAAGGCTGAAGTAACTGTGGACTACAAAGTGGCAGAATTTAATAGCAAGGTGTGCTGGAGCCTGTCAACAATGGTATCTCTGATAGCTTGCACCCCATCTCTGAGGGTGGTGTGAAGAACATAAGAAAATAAGATGTGTCTGCTGGATCAAGCCAATTGCTCATCCAGTCTAGCATCCTGTTCTTACAGTGGCTGACCAGATGCCCCATTGGGAAACCTGCAAGCAGGATCCAAGCCTAAGAGCTCTCTCCCCTCCTGCGGTTTCCAGGAACTGGTATTCAGAAGCATTTCTGCCTCTGACTATGGAGGTAGAGCACAGCCATCATGGCTAGGAGCCATTGACAACCCTCTCACCTATGAATTTGTCTAATCCTGGTGAGAGCTGGACCATAAAGAAGGCTGATCGCCAAAGAATGGATCCTTTTGAATTATGGTGCTGGAGGAGACTCTTGAGAGTCCCATGGACTGCAAGAAGATCAAACCTATCCATTCTGAAGGAAATCAGCCCTGAGTGCTCACTAAAAGGACAGATCCTGAAGCTGAGGCTCCAATACTTTGGCCACCTCATGAGAAGAGGACTCCCTGGAAAAGACCCTGATGTTGGGAAAGATGGAGGGCACAAGGAGAAGGGGACGACAGAGGATGAGATGGTTGGACAGTATTCTCAAAGCTACCAGCATGGGTTTGACCAAACTGCGGGAGGCAGTGGAAGACAGGAGTGCCTGGTGTGCTCTGGTCCATGGGGTCACAAAGAGGCAGACATGACTAAATGACTAAACAACAACAACAAGTTGGTGGCCATCAATACATTCTAGAGGAGCGAGTTCCATAAGTTAACTGTCGTATTTTTCGCTCCATAAGATGCACCTTTTTCTTCCTAAAAAGAAAGGGGAAATGTCTGTACGTCTTACGGATTGAATGTGTGATCCGTGGAGCCGAATTGCCCAGGGGCAAAAAGCTAATCATGCTTTTTTCTTTTCTTTTCTTTTTTGAAAGAGGGAAGGGGGTGTTGAAACAAAGCCGCTAATCTGCAAGCGATTGGGGAGGGTGATAAGGGACTCTAGTGATAAAGGAGGCTGCCTGGAAGGGGGGAGGTAAAAGCCTATGGATCCTCAGGATTTTTACATTGGGTCACCCCAAATTCACCATCAGATCACATAGCATGTCCATGGCTACAGCCTGCACAAAAAACAAACAAACCACGCATCCACTGTTTCGTGAGGCTGCAATGGTGCAAAAACGTGGTTACAAAGCACGGATCCACATGGATTCTCAGGATTTTTGCATTGGGCTACCCCAAACTCACCGTCAAATCACATGTCTGTGGCTACAGCATGAACCACAAAAATCATACATCCACTGTTTCGTTCAGAATATTTTTTTTCTTGTTTTTCTCCTCTAAAAACTAGGTGCGTCTTATGGTCAGGTATCTGGGAGGCTGCTCAGGAGAACTGTTCAGGAGCTGCAAGCGACTGGCCACAAGGACCAGCTCCTTCTTCTGGCAGGTCTGCAGTTTAAGTTTCAGCAAAGAAAAGCGGCCGCTGACTCTGCAGGCTGTGAAGAAACTGCTCCTTTTAAAAAATTATTGTCTATAGGGAATTAACTCAAAAGGGCACCTTTCAAAGCGGAACTTTTAACCTTCTGCAAAAATGCAGACCAATACTATGATCTGTGCATTTTTACATTAAGTGTGATCTAAAGAAAGATCGCATTATGCACTTTGTATGTCCATGGAAATGGACATTTTTTGCCACCTGTCTTTCCACCCGTGGGTGCTTATTATTCCCTTTCTTCAACAGCGACTTTATTCTCCCTTCAACCTTCACAGCTTTAGGAAGCTGAGGTTTAAGCTATGTTTTCAAAAACATCTGCAGCAGCCCCTCCACTACAAGCAGTTAGAACAATCCTATTCCCTTTGAAGCGTTTGTTTCCTCTATACATATCTCTTCAATGCAGTTTAAAGGCAACATACACACCTTTATTTCCTATTCTTGACAGCTTCTAACGATTCTGGACTTTTTTATATAAAAAACCCAAACACCTGCCATCCAAGCCTTATGCCTTGAAACTGACAGGCTCCCATTTCACTGATTCTCTCTCTTTTACAGGGCAGGTTTTGAAATATGTTCCTTTTGATGTTTGTCGTTCTTTGATGATTGTAATTTTTGTTGGAAGTGGGGAGGAGTTTTGATCAAGTGTCCTCTGCTTTGTTTAGAGGTGTATGATAGCGAGACGTCTTTCTCTCAAAACACGGCTGGACCAACAGCAGTGGCTGAAAAGGGCATGGCAAAAACGCTTCCTGATTTCAGGCATTTGCATCAGGGCTTTGCACTTCGAGACACTTTGAGCATTTGGCCTTGTGGGATGTAATCCTCTGGAGCAGTCAAGTACAACATTTCCTGTTTGCCTAGAGTGAACATGCAGGGGAATGTTGGTTCAGCCATAGGTGTCAACGTTCAGATTTGAAAATAAGGGATCAGCAGCCAAAATAAGGGATCAGCAGCCTCACCTGTCCCAGGCACTCCTGTATTCCACTGCCTCCCGCAGTTTGGTCAAACTCATGCTGGTAGCTTCGAGAACACTGTCCCACCATCTCGTTCTCTGTCGTCCCCTTCTCCTTGCACCCTCCATCTTTCCCAACATCAGAGTCTTTTCCAGGGAGTCATCTCTTCTCATGAGGTAGCCAAAGTATTGGAGCCTCAGCTTCAGGATCTGTCCTTCCAGTGAGCACTCAGGGCTGATTTCCTTAGGAATGGAGAGGTTTGATCTTCTTGCAGTCCATGGGACTCTCAAGAGTCTTCTCCAGCACCATAATTCAAAAGGATCTATTCTTCGGCGATCAGCCTTCTTTATGGTCCAGCTTTCACTTCCATACATCACTACTGGGAAAACCATAGCTTTTACTATACGGACCTTTCTTGGTAAGGTGATGTCTCTACTTTTTAAGATTTTAAGATGCTGTCTAGTTTCAATGTTGTTGTTGTTGTTTAGTCGTTTAGTCGTGTCCGACTCTTCGTGACCCCATGGACCAGAGCACGCCAGGCACTTCTGTCTTCCACTGCCTCCCGCAGTTTAGTCAGACTCATGTTTGTTAGTTTCAATGTTACTAGTGAGCAAAGTTACCCAGTCAGGATTTGAATCTTGGTCCTAACTTTTGGGGTTAAGTTTCTATTTAGCTGTCCATTAATACTGACAAACTGTATCTCCCATTCATCTCTCAGATTCCCTTGTAAATCTAAAGTACTGACCTCACCACATCCTGCGGTAAAAAAATTCCCCAAGTTAATTACACATTGTGTGAAGGTAAGTGTGTGAAGCTACAGCATTCCTACTATCAGCTTAAGTGACACATTCTCTCTCTCTCTCTCTCTCTCTCTCTCTCTCTCTCTCTCACACACACACACACACACACACACACACACAACACACACAGTAGAGCCCCTCCAAGCCAAAGGCCCAAAGGCAGAAAGCCCAGCCAGCAGCCAAACAAAACCTCAAGCGGTGGTTCCCACAGCGCAGCGACCCGGCAAAGGGATACAGCAGCAAGGAAAACCACACCATCACCTCTCCGCTGGGAAGCGCTGAAGCAAAGGCGAGTCCCCAGGCAACACGGCCGATTTGATTGGCACAAGGCAGGCAAGCTCCACCCCCCAGTCATTTTCAGACTCCTTATTGGTGAGCAACGCAGCCGAGCAACGCAGTTGAGGAGGGCCGGCAGGGAGGGAGAGGAGCTGCTTCCTTTGAAATCCGGGAAATCAACAATCCGGGATAGCAGTGGGAAACAGCGCTGGAATAAGGGAGTTACCTGCCAAATAAGGGAAAGTTAACAGCTATGTGAACTTCCTGTTACACCTGGTCTGGAGCATCTTTCCTTTCGCATGTGACCAGGTAGGTGGGCATGACCCTTCCAGACCCCACAAAAGGTCCAGACACGCAGCCATCTCCCTCTTTTTGACTCTTTTGCCTCCTGGGCTGCTGGGGTATACCCATATGGGGTAAATCCACTCCTCTACTTATTTGCAACTTCAAGCCTAAAGCTTGCCTTCAGGGACCACACTGTGCTCTGATCGTGAGTAAACTTCTTTTTGTTACTTATGAAGAAGACTGTTGTGTCTTTATTCTTTTTTAGGAGGGATAAAATGGGTCTTACCAGGAATATACTCCAATCTGAATGAAGCCAGATTGGATTGTTTAATAATAATAATAATAATAATAATAATAATAATAATAATAATAATTTATTTATACCCCGCTTATCTGGCTGGGTTTCACATATAATATAAATGTGCTCCAGTCCTTTTGAAACAGTTCATCGTGCTGATTTCGGATCTTCCCCGTCAGTTTTGCTAACTCTGCGTATTCCACCATCTTAGTCAGCCATTCTTCCAATGCTGGAAGTCCCTTCTGCTTCCATTTCTGAGCCAGAAGTATCCATGCAGCCGTTGTGGCATTCATAAACAAGTTTACATCTCTTTTTTTGGAATTTCATCTCCAATTAAACCTAACAATAACGCCTCCGGTTTTTTACTAAAATTATATTTAAACACCTTTTCAAATTCATTATAGATTATGTCCCAGTAAGCTTTCACCTTAGTGCACGTCCAATCTTCCAACATTCAGCTTCATTGGATATCCATGACTTTGAGTATTATGAGAGAGGAAGGAATACTTTTATCAGTCCATTTCCCCCCATGCATATGCATGGCATTTTATAAACATCTGTTGTGCAATCTCTTAACTCGCCTTTTCTCTAAACTAAAGTCCCCAATACCTTTCCTAATAGGGAAGCTGCTCCAACCTCTTGATCAAACTAACCTCAGATGGAAATTGAGTCATTCCTGCCTCTCACAGAGAAGGAGAGGAGGCTGTGAGCTGCTTGCTTGCAAGCCGATTGGCAAGTTCAGGATGTTTCCTCAATATAAAATTGTCTTGGGCTCCATGATCACCGCAGATGGTGACAGCAGCCACGAAATTAAAAGACGCCTGCTTCTTGGGAGAAAAGCAATGACAAACCTAGACAGCATCTTAAAAAGTAGAGACATCACCTTGCCAACAAAGGTCCATATAGTAAATGCTATGGTTTTCCCAGTAGTGATGTATGGAAGTGAAAGCTAGACCATAAAGAAGGCTGATCACTGAAGAATTGATGCTTTTGAATTCTGGTGCTGGAGGAGACTCTTGATAGTCCCATGGACTCTCCATTCTTAAGGAAATCAGCTCTGAGTGCTCACTGGAAGGACAGATCATGAAGCTGAGGCTCCAATACTTTGGCCACCTCATGAGAAGAGAAGACTCCCTGGAAAAGACCCTAATGTTGGGAAAGATGGAGGGCACAAGGAGAAGGGGATGACAGAGGACGAGATGGTTGGATAGTGTTCTCGAAGCTGCCAGCATGGGTTTGACCAAACTGCGGGAGGCAGTGGAAGACAGAAGTGCCTGGCGTGCTCTGGTCCATGGGGTCACAAAGAGTCGGACATGACTAAATGACTAAACAACAACAACAAGGTGCATAGGTACCAGTCCCTGTCTCTATCACAACTTCAGATAATACTGGATCTGCCCAAGTTCCACATCTTCTGTAATCAATGGTGAAGAATCCAAAGTCTGTTCCTACTAAGATACCAGCTCCTCTGCTCCATCACATAAGAAAATACAGAGGCCTTTTCCTAAAAAACTCGAAGGAACCAATAATGAAGTGGAATTGCATAAGCAAAAGGTTCCTGAAGGCAGGAGAGAAATGGTCCTTCAGATCTATTTATTTCTAGAACTTCTTATGTGACAATTACTCTCTTCAATGGAGTTGCTCTCAGGCTTTGCTTTCAAACCATCAAGAGTTTTCCAAGAGTGGTACTAATAGAAAGAGAGAAATGATTTGAGTTGAATCTTGGGGCAATAGGAAAGAAGCTCCGTTTTCACTCAGATTCTCAAAATATTCTCAAAATAGTAGACTCAGCTCAGTCAAGCCCCACTTCTCCCCAGGACTCAGGGACCTTTTTTTTCTAAGTTGAAAAGTCTGGAATGTTGTATAACCTTTCCTGGAAGGGACATTGCTCCATCCCTTCAATCATTCCGCTCCAGATCTCAGGAAGGCCGATTCAAGGTAAGACATGGGGAGTCATGAATCACAACTGAGTCGATGGCAGACTTCAGGAAGACTGCTGTCACCTCTCTCATTCTGGGAGTGCTCCAAAGCTCTCCTTCAACAGGACCTATTGTACACATCACAAAGAAGAGAATAAGATCAGGTAGTCGACTGCTTGAAATCCAGTGCCGGATTTACCTATAAGCTAAACAAGCTATAGTTTAGGACCCCACCCTCTGCCCCCCAAAAAATTTAAAGGAAAAAAACAACTGGGTGTACATTTCCAAAATATAAGATTAAAAAAAAAAATCAAATAAAATCTACATACAGCAACAGTGTTTTGTGTTGTGTAGGCTCCTATGATGTAAGTAATGGGCCCCGCCTCCTAGCCTGCTCCCTAAAATATCACTGGTTTGCTCATTTCTATATACAGTGGTACCTCGGGTTACAGACACTTCAAGTTACGCGTTTTCAGGTTATGGACGCACCGAAACCCGGAAGTACCGGAAAGGGGTTACTGAGCTCGCGCATGCGCAGAAGCACTAAACCACGCTTTGCACATGTGCAGAAGCACCAAATCGCATCATGCGCATGCGCAGATGCGGCGCTGCAGGTTGCGAACATGCCTCCTGCACGGATCATGTTCGCAACCCGAGGTTCCGCTGTATAGGGTGCCTTACGTTCTGCATGGTCCATTACTTACATCATTGTTTTGGATTGTTTTGGGGGGTCCCCAAGAGAGTGGGGCCCCAAGCTATAGCTTGTTTAGCTTATAGGTAAATCCATGGAGTAGCTTCCGAAGGGCTACTGTCCCTCCCTCAGCTCCCCAGCCCAAATTCTGCAAAGCAGACCCAGGAATGTGTTTGGCAGGGAAGCCTACAGTTCACAGCAGCGGCTCCCTGGAGGCCATCAGTGACACTGGTGAGAAGCATGCAGGTGAAAAATACCTGCAGAGCTCCCAGAGTGGCAAGTCAGCACCAAAGGTGACAAGCGGTGCCTTCTGCAAGGTTTTAAATGAGGAAAAGAATCCCTCCAGGCTGCAAGCCTTCCTGAAAGTTGCCAGCTCTGTGGCTTTTGAGGAATCTATGGAAGCAGCAAAGTGGTGGATTAAAGGTAGGGGGGGAAACCACCACCACAACATGCTCTGTCTGCCCCCAGGCATCAGCGTGAGGCAGTGGGGCTGAAATATTGTGGCCCTTCATCACTGGGTCTCACAATAATTCTTCAGCGGGCATTTTACTGCTTCCCACTTTGAGGGGTTCATTCCACCCTCTTCAAGACAGAAAACCAGGTGAGGGGTGGCACACTTAAACAAACACTATTTTTAAAATGTTAAATTCTGTTTCAGGGCAAGGGCAGGGACAATCCCAACAATTCAGCTTCCGTTCACCTACGAATTGTGGGAATGTTCAGGGATGCAGGAGAGGATATATTGTCTGATTATATCCTTTTCCAACTTGTGTTAACGAGTTCCACAATTTAGCAGAGTAACATTCCCCTTTTTTAAACTTGGAGCGGATGCGTTTGCTCAAGCTCGCTAAAGCCTCTATAATAACTGTTCTGGTATTTCCCCCTTATTCCCTCATAAAAGATAAGACACGACACAGTCTTCTACAAAAGTATGAAAAGAGTTCACTCACATTCTGTTCACAATAGGATCCCAGAAGGCAGACTTAGCTTAGAAAAGTAACATACACCTGGAATCGATCTCATAAGAAGACAGTCCCTTTGTCCTTTCTTGGCTGGAAGCCAAGAGGGCATCTTTGGCTTAGTAGATGTTGCTTCTTCAATGCATGTGGTGAAAGAGAGAGAGATGGCTGCCCTGCCCTGTGCTTTTGTCGTTACCTGCACAGGTGAGGCCACACCCACCTCTAGTCACATGCAGAGGAAGTCAGTCTGAGCCCAGAAGGAAACCGGAAGTTTACCTGCTGGCTGGACAAACATTCCTCCCCATGTGTAAACATGTTTACTCTAGGAATGTTGTATTTGACTGCTCTTGAGTTTCACATCCTACACGAATTAAGCAAGTGTGTTCGAAAATGACAAGAGAGAGGAAACGTCCACATAAGAAGACGTGAGCAGCTCTCTTTCCCTTTGACTCTGACCCAGCAAGATGCCTTCAAGACTGAGGAAGACCAGGAAACTGAGGGGTCACGATAGCCATGGCCACGGCCATATCGGCAAAACACTGGAAGCATCCTGGAGGCCGTGGTAATGCTAGGGGTTTGCACCACCACAGAATTAATTTTGACAAATATCATCCTGGTTATTTTGGAAAAGTTGGTATGAGACATTACCACTTGAAAAAAAAACCAGCACTTCTGCCCTACAGTGAATCTGGATAAACTCTGGACGCTTGTTAGTGAGCAGACAAGACTCAATGATGCCAAAAATCAAGCGGGATTAGCTCCAGTTATTGACATCGTACGCTCAGGTTACTACAAAGTCCTGGGCAAGGGACAACTGCCCAAACAGCCTGTAATCGTGAAAGCAAAATTCTTCAGCAGAAAGGCAGAAGAGAAAATCAAAGAAGTTGGTGGTGCCTGTGTGTTAGTGGCATAAAGAATTTTTCTATGTATCCAGGCTTCAATAAACACGATTTCAGCTGTGTATTGATAAAAAAAGAAGAAGACATGAGAAGAACATAAGAAGAACCTACTGGATCAGGCCAATGGCCCATCTGGTCCAGCATCCTGTTCTCACAGCGACCAGACAGATATGATACAATACGATAATATTTATTGTCATTGTCCCATACAGAACAACGAAACTGAAAAAAAATCTACATCAGACATTCAAAAACCAACAAGCCTGCCTTCCCAGCTATCCCAGCCTGGTTAACCCCCTAAAAACTCTGATACCCCATAATTAAATACAATAGACTTCCATATATAGAGAGCCAGTGTGGTGTAGTGGTTAAGAACGGTAGTCTCGTAATCTGGTGAACTGGGTTTGCTTCCCCACTCCTCCACATGCAGTTGCTGGGTGACCTTGGGCTAGTCACACTTCTTTGAAGTCTCTCAGCCCCACTCACCTCACAGAGTGTTTGTTGTGGGGGAGGAAGAGAAAGGAGAATGTTAGCCACTTTGAGACTCCTTTGGGTAGCGATAAAGCGGAATATGGGCTACCTTACACTGTGTTTAAAACCAAAATTGCATTTGAATAGAAAATGTTTCTCAGGCGGCTAGTCCTAGTCTTTATAACCCTGTACCTTCTTCCAGAGGCTCCAATACTTTGGCCACCTCATGAGAAGAGAAGACTCCCTGGAAAAGACCCTGATGTTGGGAAAGATGGAGGGCACAAGGAGAGGGGGCGACAGAGAACGAGACGGTTGGACAGTGTTCTCGAAGCTACCAGCATGAGTTTGACCAAACTGCAGGAGGCAGTGGAAGACAGGAGTGCCTGGCGTGCTCTGGTCCATGGGTCACGAAGAGTCGGACACGACTAAACAACTAAACAACAACAACAACTTCTTCCAGAAGGCAGAAGCTGAAAGAGATCATTTCTGGGGTGCGCACTGTCCTGCGCTATCTCTGCAGCTTTCTTATGGCACCTGGAAGCATAGATTTGATCCAAGGTGGGAAGAGTGCACCCAATTATTCTCTCCGCAGTCTTTACAACCCTGGATGTCCCAAAGGGAAAACAGCAATCAGGATCTGAGTGCAAGAGCCCTCTCTCCTCCTGTGGTTACCAGGAACTGGTATCTTAACTGGCTCTAACTGTGGAGGCTTGAGCATAGCCATCCTGGCTAGTAGCCATCGACAGCCCTCCGTGAATTTGTCTCACCCTCTTTCAAAGCTATTTAGGTTGGTGGAGATCATTGCCTCCCATGGGAGCGAGTTCCATAGTTTAACTATGCACTGCGTTGAAAAAGGACTTTCTTTCATCTGCCCTGAATCTTTCACAGGGCTGACAATGCAGAGGGAATAAAGTTTCATATAGACACAGCACACACCAGCTCATTAGGAACCCTCCTAAAAAATTAAAACAAGACAAATCACCTTTCATGGGTAGTACATGGAGATTCAGTGCTATTAGTACTATTAATATGGAGCTGTGAGTGAAGGATGGAAAGGGGGGAAGGTCCTTTTTGGAGTGAGCTATTAGTATAGTAAAAGCTATGGTTTTCCCAGTAGTGATGTATGGAAGTGAGAGCTGGACCATAAAGAAGGCTGATCATCGAAGAACTGATGCTTTTGAATTATGGTGCTGGAGGAGACTCTTGAGAGTCCCATGGACTGCAAGAAGATCAAACGCATCCATTCTTAAGGAAATTAGCCCTGGGTGCTCACTGGAAGGACAGATCGTGAAGCTGAGGCTCCAATACTTTGGCCACCTCATGAGAAGAGAAGACTCCCTGGAAAAGACCCTGGTGTTGGGAAAGATGGAGGGCACAAGGAGAAGGGGACGACAGAGGACGAGATGGTTGGATAGTGTCTTCGAAGCTACAAACATGAGTCTGACCAAACTGCGGGAGGCAGTGGAAGACAGAAGTGCCTGGCGTGCTCTGGTCCATGGGGTCACGAAGAGTCGGACACGACTAAACGACTAAACAACAAGAAAATTAGTCTAAACAAGCAGGCATCACAAATATGCAAGGGGAGAAGGGGGAGAAGGAATGTGCAAAAACCCAAAGACCTGAACCCTGGAAGATGACTCATAAAAGGAAGGGGGGAAATGGAACAGGTCCAGTAACCCCCCCCCAAGACGCAAAAATAGGGCGGAACAGGTTACAGTGGTACCTCGGGTTACATACGCTTCAGGTTACAGACTCTGCAAACCCAGAAATAGTACCTCAGGTTAAGAACTTTGCTTCAGGATGAGAACAGAAATTGTGCCATGGCGGCAGCGGGAGGCCCCGTTAGCTAAAGTCGTACCTCAGGTTAAGAACAGTTTCAGGTTAAGAACGGACCTCCAGAATGAATTAAGTTCTTAACCCAAGGTACCGCTGTATATTTATTAAAATGTAACAACTTCATGCACAAATTCATAGAGATCTATCAATGGCCACGGGCCGTGATGGCTCTTGCTCTACTTCTGCAGCTGGAGACAGCAGTGCTTCTTAATCCCAGTTGCTGGAAGCTGCAGGAAGGGACAGGGCTCCTGTGCTTGAATCCTGCTTGCCACATGACTTCCTTGGTCCCACTCATGGGGCTAGCCAGGGGGGAACAGCTGCCACCCAAAATCAAGTAAATAAATAAAAATATTTAACCAACTGACCAATCAAGTCACAAGTAGCTTGGTTCTGCACTCCCTAACTAAAGTCGTGCCCATGGTCCCACTCATGTGACCTCATCTGCCTCATCCGCATAACTTCTTTGGCCACAACTAAGCTGGTACCACCACCTCCAGGCTGCTTACTGGGCAAGCCCTACTCAGTGTGTGGTCTCCAGGATGCTCTCGCAGGCTGGCCAAGTTCCCATGTGAGCATGCCAGAGCCAGCATACTGAGTGAGACTTGCCCAGTAAAGCAAGGTGGAGGACTCAAAAGCTCTTTTTGGAGCATGTTTTCTTCACCTTGTGTGCAGGTAATTTGTACAATTTGAACTCTACCTCTCTTTTAAATCAGAACCAGTGAAGATGGTGAAGGTCCTGTGTGAGTGTTTGGAGGGTGGCTAACATATTGAGGCTGAATTCTGACAAGACAGAAGTACAGTGGTGCCTCGGGTTACAGACGCTTCAGGTTACATATGCTTCAGGATACAGACTCCGCTAACCCAGAAATAGTACCTCGGGTTAAGAACTTTGCTTCAGGATGAGAACAGAAATCGTGCGGCGGCAGTGTGAGACTCCATTAGCTAAAGTGGTACCTCAGGTTAAGAACAGTGTCAGGTTAAGAACGGACCTCCAGAATTAATGGAGTTCTTAACCCGAGGTACCACTGTACTGTTTTTGGGAGACAGGGTGTGTGGGGGGGACACTCCCTGGTCCTGAATGGGGTAGCTGTGCCCCTGAAGAACCATTTTGGACTCACAGCTGTCCATAGAGCCACAGGTTAATTCTGTGTCCAGGGCAGCTGTCTACCAGCTCCATCTGGTACACAGGCTGAGACCCTACTTGCTCGCAGACTGTCTCACCAGAGTGGTGCATGCTCTAGTTATCTCGTGCTTGGACTTCTCCAATGCGCTCTGTGTGGGGCTACCTTTGAAGGTGACCCGGAAACTACAACTAATCCAGAATGCAGCAGCTAGACTGGTGACTGGGAGCTGCCGCCAAGACCACATAACACTGGTCTTGAAAGACCTATGTTGGCTCCCAGTGCGTTTCTGAGCACAATTCCAAGTGTTGGTGCTGACCTTTAAAGCCCTAAATGGCTTCGGTCCTGTATACCTGAAGGAGCGTCTCCACCCCCATAATTCTGCCCGGACACTGAGATCCAGTGCCAAGGGCCTTCTGGCGGTTCCCTCACTGCGAGAAGTTAGGTTACAGGGAACCAGGCAGAGGGCCTTCTCGGTAGTGGCGCCCTCCCTGTGGAACGCCCTCCCATCAGATGTCAAGGAAATAAACAACTATCTGACTTTTAGGAGACACCTGAAGGCAGCCCTGTTTAGGGAAGTTTTTAATGTCTGATGTTTTATTGTGCTTTTAATTCTGCTGGGAGCCACCCAGAGTGACTGGGGAAACCCAGCCAGATGGGCAGAGTGTAAATAATAAATTATTATTATTATTATTATTATTATTATTATTATTATTATTGGTCTGCTTTCAGCTGCTTATGGTTGATATCGTGCAATTAAATTGCACATAAGATGTGAACGTACTGTACAAATATAAAATCAAACAAAAATCAACCAGTTAAGCCAGAGGTGACCCACCTTAATTCAGTCACTGCCAGCTGGTGGGTTCTCTGATCTGCCTCTCCTTTGAGTTTCCCATAAGATCCATGCAGACCCTCCAGAGGCAAAACCCACCTATCTGAGATACAGATTGCAGCAGTTCAAAGCCTCAGACTCTCATCACCCCCTTTCTCCTTTTCCTTCTTCCTCTCTTTTTTACATCACTCACTGAGAGGTCACTCTCCACGGAAGGAGGAATGTAATTACCCTTGATTGCGTGAGGCTTCTCCTAATTCCCTCCCCCACTGACTCATGCGTGCTAAATTCCCCGTCTCTAAATGCTTGTTGAATGGAACTCCAATTCGACAAAGCTGTTTTGATGCACTAAATAAATATCAACTGACTACTTTTTAAAAAATAAAATAAAAAGGAGCTTCTTTGAGAGGCTTAGTATGAGGCAGCTGCAGGTTTGCAGGCTTGGCTTGAAACACGGCCCTTGTTCTAGCAGCTGTCTGCTAAAACCAGGCATTTGAGAGTCACTCTGGTCATTAGGAATGCCACACACAAGAGCTCTCTTTTGCAGGCATGAACTAAGCCCCAAAACATCCTATTTGTCCAACAAGGGCTTGACACAGGCAGATGGGGGGGAGGGGAGCTGCAGCAGCAGGTCTAGGAGTCAAAAGAGTCTTCTTGAGCAAGCTTTTGATGACCTCTGCAAATAGGAGCCAATAGGATTCCCACTGGGGTAGCCATATGAGTCTATTGCAGCAAAAAGAATGTTTCATGTGCCGCAATATTGTGGCATGTGGCCACAATCTCAGAGTGGTGAGAGACCTCAGGATTCCAGGTGTTTACTTAGGGCAGGGGTCAGCAAACTTTTTCAGCAGGGGGCCGGTCCACTGTCCCTCAGACCTTGTGGTGGGCTGGACTTTATTTGGGGGGGGGGAGAGAGAATGAATTCCTATGCCCCACAAATAACCCAGAGATGCATTTTAAATAAAAGGACACATTCTACTCATGTAAAGACACGCTAATTCCCGGACTGTCCGTAGGCCAGATTTAGAAGGGGACTGGGCCAGATCTGGCCCCCAGGCCTCAGTTTGCTTACCCATGACTTAGGGTTTGATTTCTAGGTTTATATAGGTTTGGTTGCCTTGCAATGAAGGTCAGCAGAGACTCTGGTGTCTTTAGGATATATGGTTTTATTTACACACCTATAGAACATGAACATAGGATGGTGGGGCTCACGGCATTAACGCCCCAGCAGATTTTGCTTCTCCATTAGTCACAGCTTTGGACCCAGCACAGAACAAGCAGGTCTGTGGGTCTCCAGCTCCCAGCCTGCTCCCAGCTCAGCTCTCACATACCTCTCTGGCAATTGTTCTCTTACCCAGCAGTTAGGTTGGGATAGGAGGCCTACCCATTCATTCTATGGCACAGAGCAACTCCTATGGTGCTTGACTAGTCAGCCAAAGCCATTGTCTGGAGAAAGGGACTGGTTTGGCAAGCTTGCTCTCATACCTTCTACCCCCAGAGACGCAGGAGTCCAAGAATTGGAAGTCACTCAGGGCATCATCAAGACTCCCCCCCCCAAAAAAAAAACCCTCATAACAAGGGAAGGTTTGCCAGACAAGTGTCATGAGGCAAGTGGGATCTGCCTTGCCTCTCCTTGAACTGAAGAATGAGCTCATTTTGCACAAAAAGTATCCCAGAGAGGGCAGTTCAAGTTCACGCTGATGGCAAAAGTTCCTGGGAACACAACACACAAACCCTTAGGAGGTCGTTTGGCTGGGAGAGTTGAACACATGCCGGGCTGAATGGTGCCAGAACAAGCACCAGGCACGGCAAGGGGCTGCCTTTGGGGCTGCCTTTGACCAAGGGGTCAGCACTGAAACCCTGGAAATTGGGGAGATGGAATGCCACGCAGTGTGATTAATCTGATAAGAGAGGTTGGTCCTGCTCCTGCTGCAGAACTCAAAAGGCTGTTTCTTTTTTAAAGCTGCCTGTGTAAATAGCTTCTCTGTGTCCAGGAGAAAAGGGAGAAGGCAGGAGAGGACGAGGCTTGACAAAACCCAGCCTTGAGCCCAGAGTCAGGCACTAGGAGGCATCCAAAGGGTTTTGATGAGGGCAGGGGGCTGGTCACTGGATATAAAGTGCCCCAGCCAGTGGAGTGGAGAGGAGCTGTCCCTCAATGCAACTTCAACCCTGAAATGAAGAGTGGAATAGGGGAGTCTCCCCAAAAATCCCCACCAACTGTTCCAGAGTTTATTACCAGTTTTTTTTGCTCTATAGGATGCACCCGACCATAAGAAACACCTAGCTTTAGAGGGGGAGAACAAGAAAAAAAAAATTATCTCCCTCTCTGCTCAGCGCCCCCTTCAGTGAAGCGGCAGGAGAAATGGAGCCCCTTCCATTTCTCCTCCCGTTTCGCACAGAGGGGGAAAGCTGTGCAGCGCCTCTCCAGTGAAGCAAAGCCAGGAGAGCAAGAGGGATTGATGCACACCAACCCCTCTCGCTCTCCTGGCTTCAGGGATAGCCACCCAAAGCCTCCGGAGCGCAGTGGGAGTGCTCCCGCTCCAGTGCGCTCCAGTGGCTTTGCCTTGCTTTCGCTGAAGCCATGGAGCCTGCATTCGCTCCATAAGACGCACACACATTTCCCCTTAATTTTTGGAGAGGAAAAAGTGTGTCTTATAGAGCGAAAAATACATTATTTTGGGATGAATTGCTGCTGATCTCCTGGCCTCAGAATCATGGACTCCCCAAGACATGAAGGGATTTCAGGTTAAATCCAGAATCAACAGGTTGCAAAAACACACACACACACACACACACAAAAAAAAAGTGGAGGGAAGACGTGTGTAAGAGAGGACATGACAGAGGAGTACAAAGTTATGCATAGTGTAGAGAAAGTAGATAGAGAGAAGTTTTCTCCCTCATCATCCCGGAACCAGCTTGTGCCATACTTGTGCCATTCCCATCTGCTTAGCCACAATCTGAAATGGAAGTTTGGATCAGATGGGCCTTTGGTCTTATCCTGCTGCAGGCAGTGGTGCAGGGATATGGGAGAAGCATAGAGGCAGCACTTTTGCCTGTTCTGGACCAGGATCAGAGGTTGGGGTGTGCCTAACAATAATGATAGTACCTTGACACAGCAGCCTGCATATTTGGACTCTATGCGTTCTTTAAGGTTGCATCATTGGAACGGTACTTCCACACTTTTCACCACTGGCTGTGGAATAATGAAAGAATATCACTGTGTGTTTCAGGGGGGTCAGTCTGGATGACACCCTGAGTCCCTTCAAATTCTTGGGTTCCTGTTTCTGTGGGGGCAGAAGGTATGAGAGCAAACATGCCAAACCAGCTCCTTTGTCTAGGCAATGGCTTTGGCTCATTAGTCAAGTGTCATGACTAGCATAACCAAAGGAGCTGCTCTGGTTCATTGAATGAATGGATGGACCTTCCCTGCCTCGCTCACCTAGCTGCTAGGTAGGAGAAGGAAAGCCAGAGGGTTGTGGGCTGGGCTGTACTGTAAGCAGACTGGAAGTTGGAGACACAGAGGCCTGCTTGCTCTGTGCTGGATCCAAAGCTGTGACTAACGGAGAAGCGAAATCTGCTGGGGTGTTACTGCTGTGAGCCCCACCATCCTATGTTCATGTTCTATAGGTGTGTAAATAAAACCATATATCCTAAAGACTCCAGAGTCTCTGCTGACCTTCATTGCAAGGAAACCAAACCTGGATAAAGACCTGGAGCCCCTGAATTCCCTCACTCCTTGGAGATTATGTTGGCGTGTCTCACCCTCCAATGCCAAAGTTTGGGTATGCAAAGGGGCTTTCGTAATCCCAGGGGGTCCAGATGGCTGCTCTTGGTGGAATGATTGCCAGTTCCACACAACCAGTGCCAATGGAAATGTTTCCTCCAGAGCAAATATCTCTCTCAGGATCACCACAGGGGAGAAAATAATTTCATCCGTCCGCCACAGTTTATGCCATTTTGAGTACAGATGTGCATCGATCGTGCTTAAAACTATGATAACCAACAACCGCTTGTTTCTCCAGTGCACACCTGGTGGGGGGGCAGAGAAAGTCCACGTCTTGTGGTGCAAAAGCAGCAGGAACACGCTGATCCTTTGCAAATCGTGCCACAAATTGTTTGCCAAACAGAACCACATTGCTGCTGCCAAATTTGGAGGCTGGATTCGTGCCGCTGGCTTGCTCTGCTGTGTGCTGCTATTGCTATGGCAATGGAGGAAAAGGAGCCCCTTTTCAAGGGTCTGCTGAGAAGCAGATCAAGGCAGGGTGGGAAAGAAGGATGCTCTGATTTAGGAGCTGTCCTTAGACATGGGCCATTCCACAGTCCTTATCAGCCCTGCTGTTTCAACCCAAGCCCTCAGTTTAATGGGGGGGGGGGTTGTGTGCATTGCCTCCTTCTCTGCAGCTGCTCACAGCTGGGATTTTGAGAATCTGGAGTGAGAAGGTTAACCAAGCTGTCAGAGTAGATTTCCCCCCCAAAAAAAGATGGCAAAACAGTGACACGTGTTTAGTTTGGGGTTGGGAAACTAATGGGAAATAGATATTCCGGCTGTGCAATGCGCTAACTGCCTTTGACATGAATGATGGACCTTTGCTTGGAACAAATTCATCCAGTGCCTAAACACATTATTTCAAGTGCTGATGGCACCTTGTTGCAAATATTCTAATGCTGGTGCTGCCTGCATTTGCTCTGCTGCGTATCCAGCACATCTCATTTGGTGAGGCCAGGGGAAATAGGGTGGATCTGTTGTAGAGTTTGCAAATGGCTCCTTCTTCCTCCTCGTCAAATCTCACCTTTGCATAAAAGGTAAAGGGACCCCTTACTGTTAGATCCAGTCGTGACCGACTCTGGGGTTGCAGCGCTCATCTCGCTTTATTGGCTGAGGGAGCCGGCGTACAGCTTCCGGGTCATGTGGCCAGCATGACTAAGCCACTTCTGGCGAACCAGAGCAGCGCACGGAAACGCCATTTACCTTCCCGCCAGAGCGGTACCTATTTATCTACTTGCACTTTGATGTGCTTTCGAACTTCTAGGTTGGCAGGAACAGGGACTGAGCAATGGGAGTTCACCCCGTCGTGGGGATTCGAATCGCCAACCTTCTGATTGGCAAGTCCTAGGCTCTGTAACCCACAGTGCCACCACAATCTAGAACCCCCTCAATACAACAGCCTTCTCTCCCAATACCCAATAGATTATTAACAGATGGATTATCACAGGGCGATGCATCAGCAAAAAACAAACAAAACACCTCTCCATGCAATTCTAGGCTGCATCAACAGTTGTTCTACTCTGTTCTGCCTTGCTCAGACCCCACCTGGAGTTCTGTGACCAGAAAGTTGACTCCAAGCCTTATGAGGAATGGTTTCGGGCAGACTTCCTCAAAATTGGCCCTCCAGATGTTTTGAGACTACAGTTCCCATCATCCCTGACCACTGGTCTTGCTAGCTAGGGATCATGGGAGTTGTAGGCCAAAAACATCTGGAGGACCGAGTTTGAGGAAGCCTGGTTTAGGGAGTCAGGGATGTTTAGCCTGGAGAAGAGAAGTCTGAGCAGTGATCTGAAGGGCTGTCCCATGGCTTTGCCCAGAAGGTTAGTTCTTCTTCTCAGTGTATTGATCACCACAGTATGAAAGATTGATATGCACCACAGTCCTTGATTTACAATGAAACAGTCCCCAAAGATGGCTCAAAGCTTCCATATGAGGATGTTTGTAAATGTGACTTAAGTGACTTTGACATCACTGAGTGGGAAGCTCTGGCATGCGTGAGGAACATCTGGTGTCTCAGACTCTGGGCTGGTGCACACAAATGTGCCAAGAAATGTCTCCTGCAGGCCAGTAGAAGCTCATAAGCAGAATGAAGAGTAAGGAGGGAGGAGACGAGAGTTGAAAATGGGCTCATGTACGCAGCTTGAGGTTGATCGAGATTGGTCTACCTAAGAATTTGTATGCAGACATGTGTGGGCTACTTTAGGAAATCTACATTATATGGTATGCATATGGTGTTATATGTATAATAATTACACTTGACTTGATCTTAGCCCAAAGGCCGAGAAGCCTTTTGACTTGCGATCTCGATCACACACAGTCTGTAGTCCGCTGGCAGTAGGAGTACAATATGGGCATGTCTTTATGTTAACATCTTCCATCAAAAACCTGACAGTACCAAACTATCGAAGGCTTTTCACCAAAGCCAGACTAAATGTCTTTCCTTCTGCAGTGTTGGATGGCAGGTTGAGAGGAGTTCCCTACCAGGACAGACTTTGCTCGTGTGCTCAAGACATCGATTCCATAAAACATATTTTGTTGCACTGTGCAAAATATGAGCAAGCCAGGGCTGAACTGATACTACCCTTGCTGGTACCTTTCCCGGGAAAATCAGAGGCTCACTATGTCCTACTGGACATAGTGGAAGACCGGACAAATGCTAGAACATTAGCAGTGGCAAAGTTTTTATTGGTGGTTGCAAGAACCAATGATCCCTATATTCTGAACAAAATGCTTGTTTAACCTGGAGGTAGGCTGTATGAATTATGTAATGATTTCTTGGGTCTCTGGACCGTAATAAAGATTGGTGATTGTCAGAGCTGCCCGAGGTCCCAGCTCACAAAGGACCAACGCCACTTCGTTGTTAAATACGAAAGTCTTTATTGAAGTTCAGTTTCACTTCCAGAGCCGCAGCGTGCAGCTCTACGTCTCAACTTTTAGACCGCTGATGCTCCGTCTGAGTCTCCTCCCCCCAGACACCAGTTTAAGACTCTAGCCTTACTTGAGAGTAAAACCCCGAGGTGGCTATCACCAGTGGAGGCCAAGGCTCGAAAAAGACCCAATATGGAGGCCTATTGGCCGAAATATTGGGAAATAATCGAAAAAATTGGAGACAACTGGAAACTGCAGAGTAAGGATAAACTAAAAAATAAGGTGCGAGATTGGTTACACTATGCTCAAATTCAAGAGGTTTTTAAATTGGATAAAAAAGTTGGTTTCCAAGTGGAAAAATCGAAATTGGAGACAGAATTGTTAGAACCAAAAACTAAGGTATTATCGAGAATGTACAACTTGCTGCTTAAGTGGAATACACAGGATGAGACAGTTAAATCTGCCATGATAAAATGGGCACAGGATGTCGGACATAACATTATGTTTGAAGACTGGGAAAGGTTATGGAACAACGGGATAAAATTCACGGCATGTAGTGCCCTGAAAGAAAATATTATGAAAATGTTATACCGGTGGTACATGACCCCAGTCAAGCTAGCTAAGATATATCACCTGTCTGATAACAAATGTTGGAAATGTAAGGAGGCAGAAGGGACATTTTTTCATCTCTGGTGGACCTGCCCAAAAGTGAAGGCCTTCTGGGAAATGATTTACAATGAACTGAAAAAGGTATTTAAGTATACCTTTCCCAAGAAACCAGAGGCCTTCCTGCTGGGCATGGTAGACCAGAAAGTGTCAAAGAAAGATAGAACTTTGTTTATGTATGCTACCACAGCAGCAAGAATACTCATCGCAAAGAATTGGAAGACACAAGATTTACCCACGTTGGAGGAATGGCAGACGCAGTTGATGGACTATATGGAACTAGCTGAAATGACCGGCAGAATCCGAGATTTGGATGAAGAATCAGTCGAGGCGGATTGGAAAAAATTTAAAGACTATTTGCAAAAATACTATAAGCTGTATGAACTTTAAGACAGTGCATGTTTTTGGAAAGGTTACGCTTTAGCAAATATGATTAAGCAAATGGTAAAATTAATGACAAATGAGAAAAGAAGTCAATGTGAATCAAACATTTTATGTTTATTTTAAAAGGTAACAAAGTTAAGATACAATATACTGAATATGGGTACATAATAATGGAAAGTTCCAACAAGGTTTGAAATAAGGTAACAAATTGCTGATATTGCTACTACAAAGAACGCAGATCTGGAAGGTGTGGGGAAGTCCAATGGTTTTCTTTTTTGTTAAAAAAATCAAAAATTGTTTCTTGTATTTGGGTTTTTCTGTATTGTATTGAATTGTCAAAATTATGAAAAGAAACGTAATAAAAATTATTTAAAAAAAAAAAAAAAAAAATAAGACTCTAGCCTTACTCCACCTCTTCCTCTGTTCTTTCCGCCTCTGGTTCCGCCTGTCCATTGGGGTCTCGCCCTTTCTAGACTCTTCTGACGCTGAATCCCCTGAGCCTTCCCCCTCCCTCCGGCGGGCTTTAGGAGCTGGTTCCCCATCCGGGTCTCCTGCTGTCCCCCGCGCCTGTACATTTGAACTTGGCGCGCGCGCCCAGCCAGCAACTTTCCTCCTGACCGTTTCACTGCTGCTGTCACTGCTTCCCCCTTCGGGGAGGCTAGCTGCAACTGACCTCCCCTCCGTTCCCCCACTCTCCGATGGAGGCGTGGTCAGCCCTGACTCACCTTCTCTCCCCGCTGGAGGAGACGCTGGCCCTGACACATGTGACTCTTCCCCCCCACTACGCTCTGGTGAGGAAACTGGTCCTGATCCCCCGCTGCTGCTTCGGGGTTCCCCGCTGGCTCCTTGTTTCTGGTGCGTCCCCCCTGGGACTCCCCTTGCCCTGACCATCGGCGCCCCCTTCTGGGAATCTTCTGATTCGCTGGAGAAGCTCATGGAATCTCTCGGGCCACTGTCATACTCCCCTACGCTGCCCTCGGATTCTTCCCCTTCGCTCTCCATTTCCTCTCTCCCCTGTGCTCCTGCTCCTGATTCCCTGACAGTGATAATAATTTGTATAATAATGCATCTATCATCATCATCATCATCTTTGTGGCATTGTAACTTTAGGAAAAAGACAATAGCTAAAGTCCCAAACAAAAACTGTGTGTTTCCAGAGGATTGGAGGATCCATATTCTGGTAGGACTTTATTTCCACTGCTTCAGTCTTTGATGCTCAACATTCACACCAGCTCAAGAAATACGGGTGCCTTGATTTACATCAGTGCTTCTCCATTTCTTTTTCCTATTATTGATTGATTGATTGATTGATTGATTGATTGATTTGTATGTAGCATGGTGTAATGACCTGCTACTACACTTTTGGATTATTAAGTAATAGCAATAAAGGAAGTTGTTTTTAAATTTATTTTTATGATTATTATTATTAGTAGTGGTAGTATACAGATTTACAAACCGCATCACAGCAGAAATCCACAGAAGAGGGTGTACAAGATGAAACAGAATAAACGCAAGCTCCTAGTTGAGTAAAAGCAATTCTGCAAACTCTAAAACAATAAAAACCATCTCTTAAAAACAACATAACCATTTCATCAGAGATGCAGTTTTCAAATCAAATCAAATACCTTTATTGGCATCACAGTATAAATTAACATTTCAAGTCCCTGGGATAATTAAAAGGACAAGGGTGAAGCTGTCGAGGGTAGTAAGGTCACACTGTGATCGTGTGCACTTAGATATTCTGCATTGCCTGTCTGTTCCCCAAAAGGATGGTTCGTTGGGAACCCTTTCAGGTAAAATTGTGGCTAAAAAGGAAGCTACTAAAGCAGTGATCTGCCAGGAGAAACCTTATTTGACTTCTTCTCGGAGTTATAGGCCAGAGGTCCAACATTTTGCTCAGCATCAGTTGGCGAGGTCTACTGTGTAGAGAGCAATCTAAGAGAATGTGGTCCATTGAATCAGGTACTTCTTGGTTGCTGGCATACAGACGGGCTTTGATATGGGGTATGTGAGAATCTGGGGACGCGGGTGGCACTGTGGGTTAAACCACAGAGCCTAGGACTTGCCAATCAGAAGGTTGGCAGTTCGAATCCCCATCATGGGGTGAGCTCCCGTTGCTCGGTCCCTGCTCCTGCCAACCTAGCAGTTCGAAAGCACATCTAAGTGCAAGTAGATAAATAGGTACCGCTCCAGTGGGAAGGTAAATGGTGTTTCCATGCGCTGCTCTGGTTTGCCAGAAGTGGCTTAGTCATGCTGGCCACATGACCCGGAAGCTGTACGCTGGCTCCCTCAGCCAATAAAGCGAGATGAGCGCCGCAACCCCAGAGTTAGTCATGACTGGACCTAATGGTCAGGGGTCCCTTTACCTTTACCTTTTTATGTGAGAATCTACTTTTGGTCACTGCAGAGGGGAAGGCATTTAATCTCACGAATTTAAAGGCTTTTCGGTGGGAAGGGAGTAGTAGATCTTTCAGAGATACAGTTGATCGTCCCTAAACGACCAGGTAACACCCCAAGGAAAGCCTTCCAAAACAAAAACGTCTTCCATCGCTGCCTAAACATCATGATGCTAGACACCAGTCCGATTTCAGCTTGGAACTGATTCCAGGGGGCTGGCGGTGCAACACTAAAAGCCCAGTTTCTAGCACAGGCTGAGCGCACCTCTGGGGCATACGGTACTCTCAGCAAATTCCCCAACAGAGGAGCACAATTGCTGGACAGGGGTAGATTGGGCAAGGAAGTCCCTTAGATATCCTGATCCCAAGTTCTTTAGGACTTTAAATGCAACTCACAAAGGAACAAATACCCACACTGCACTTAGGCACTTTGCTGGTGCACATCTCCTGGCCCATGTTAAAATAGGGTTTTTTAAAGCCCTTTTTAAAAAAAAAACCTATCAAGGCTTGGGCTAGATGACCTTGGGGGCATCTTCCAACTACAGGATTCTAGGATTCTGTGCTCACTAGTGGGCCAGACTAGGGGGTTGGACTAGATGGTTTCCAAGGACCCAGCTAGCTCTGTGATTCTATTATCCTATCCTGGCTCTTTTTCTCTTGGTGGGTCTTTCAGTGCCAGCATCTCTAGTGGGGGCTCCTCGCAGGAAGGGATCGAGGGGCGGCTTAGCACATTACCTGCTTTGTCTTGCAGGGATTAACACTGCGCTAGAAAAAATATCTTTATTCCTAAACCCTTCAGTCCCAGTAGGGACAGCTTGCCTGGCAGAACTGTGCAGGGAGGCCTCCCCTCTCTCCGCGATATTACTCAAAGGAATGAGCAGCTATTATGAAATCATTAAATTAATAACTTGGTAATATAGGCAGATATATAAAGCAATCTGTTCACAGAACAAAAGAAATTACCACCTCCCAAACATTCATAATTTAATTTAGCAATGAATTATTAGCAGCATGGAGGATTTCAGCCTCAAAATGTCAATAGAATCATGTAAATATAACTTTGCATTCCTAATGCTCAGTGTGTCGACTGGAGGGGGTAGGGATAGCTGGGCATTGTGTGGGTACCATTTTGAAGATTCCTATTGTGGGTCGGGGGCACCGCTTCTCTTTTAGCCCCCAAACCCAACAGACAGAAATACACGAGATGTCTGGCTTTTAATTAAGAGTTTATTAAACGCTCAAAGCTCTCTGAAGGAAAATGAAAACATGGGAGCGAGAGCTGGGATTTACTCTGTTTGTAGGATTTAACAGAAAGACTCAACCCAGCGATATTTGAAGAGCCCAGGAGTTTCAGGCAGCTGAGAGGGTTTGTGGGTTTATTGTGGGAAAACTAGAGGGAGCCCATTTGGAAGAGTATGCAGCAGCAGAAAACAAAAATAATCTGTTCAGCAAACTGTGAAGCTCCAACTTTGGCTCAGATGTCTAAATGGCCATCTAGGCACCACCTGTAACAAACAACAATTCCCATTATTCTTTGGGAGAACTCATGATTGTTAAAGTGGAATAAGAGTGCTTTTATGGTGTCAATGTGACCAAAGTCACACCAGGCCAGGAAGAGATGGGGGACTTGTGGTCCTATTTCATGCCAGAGGTGCAGGAAACAATTTCAGGAACAAGAAATGCTGGGCAGCAGTGGGGTCCATTGGGCCACCCCATATGACTCCCTATCGGCTTTTGGGTACAGTCCAAGGACCCCAGCAGCCAATGGAGGGTGGTAGGAGGAACCTGGCAATTCCATACACAAGTGCTGTGCACCTTGCTGGTTTGGGCGAATGAACATACTCAAGAAGGATATTGATAAGCTGAAAGGTATGCAGAGGATGACAACCAAGATGATCGAGGGCTTGGAAGCCAAGCCTTGTGAGGAAGGGCAGTGGAGGGAGTTGGTCATGCTTAGCTTGGAGAAGAGAAGACCGAGAGGTGATATGATTGTTGTCATTTAGTTGTGTCCGACTCTTCGTGACCCCATGGACCAGAGCACGCCAGGCACTCCTGTCTTCCACTGCCTCCCGCAGTTTGGTCAAACTCATGCTGGTAGCTTCAAGAACACTGTCCAACCATCTCGTCCTCTGTCGTCCCCTTCTCCTTGTGCCCTCCATCTTTCCCAACATCAGGGTCTTTTCCAGGAAGTCTTCTCTTCTCATGAGGTGGCCAAAGTATTGGAGCCTCAGCTTCAGGATCTGTCCTTCCAGTGAGCACTCAGGGCTAATTTCCTTCAGAATGGAAAGGTTTGATCTCCTTGCAGTCCATGAGATATGATAAAAGGTAAAGGGACCCCTGACCATTAGGTCCAGTCATGACCGACTCTGGGGTTGCGGAGCTCATCTCGCTTTATTGGCCGAGGTAGCCAACGTACAGCTTCCAGGTCTTGTGGCCAGCATGACTAAGCCACTTCTGGAGAACCAGAGCAGTGCACGGTAACACCGTTTACCTTCCCGCTGGAGTGGTACCTATTTATCTACTTGCATTTTGATATGCTAGGTTGGCAGGAGCAGGGACTGAGCAACGGGAGGTCACCCCGTCGCGGGGATTCGAACCACCGACCTTCTGATCGGCAAGTCCTAGGCTCTGTGGTTTATCCCACAGTGCCACCCACGTCCCTTATGGGCTACGATAGTTGTCTCCAAATATCTGAAGGGTTGTCACAAAGAGGATGGAGCAAGCTTGTTTACTGCTGCTCCAGAGTGGGGGACCCAGACCAGTGGATTCCAACGACGAGTAAGAACGTTCTGATGGTAAGAGCACTTTGACAGTGGAACAGAGGCTCCCTTGGATGGTGATGGAGGAATTCAATCCTTGGAGGGATTGAAGCACAAGTTGAGGGGCCACCTTCCAGGGATTCTTTATCTGTGATTCCTTTGTTTTATGGGTGGTTGGACCAGATAGCTCTTGGTATCCATTCAAGATCCACAATTCTATTTTTCTAGGACCAAAGGAAGAATGCCACATTCAAGCCCCATGCAGAAACTCCATCAACAGTGGCTGGTTCAGGATCTCTTCTGGTGACAGCCTGAAATGGAATGAAGTCTCTGCACTGCCATGGCTGCACCTCCATCATCTTTCCTCCGGCTGCAGAACCTCACCGGAGCTCAGAGCAGCCCCCGCTGCCCCGCTAATTCCAATCCCAAAGCGCACCAGAGAAATCTGTGCCCGACGCCTGCCTCTGCCTCAGACTTTCCGCCCGTGTCTTTTTTCCATCTGAGCAACCCAATAGTTTCTCTTTTGGTTGGAAATTAATTTGTTATAATATATGTGTGCATACGTTGATTGCTTTTGATTAAGTTTAACAAGCTGCAAAAAAAATCTGCTGAATTGAACATCAGAGTAAACAAACCCATTTTCGAGGTCTGCTTGTGTATAATTAATACACGCTGTCATTTTGGGTGCAGTGAATATATCTATTATGTTACAATAAAATATGTGTTGTGGTAATTACTACATGCAGCCCAAATATGCACTGAATAAGTTTGCAACCATCTCCAGACACAAGTTGCATGCCAGGCAGTTCCCTTATTGCTTGTAACTGAAAGACATCTGTGATTGCGAAGGGGGGGGGGGAGAGAGGTTAGCAATTAGAGATGGCGCCAAAGGGGGGTGGGTGGGAGTGTTCAGAAATGAACTTCTCCAGTTCATAAAGCTTGAAGTACTTACAGGGGGAGCCCAGCCCCCTCCTGTATTGTCTGTTGAACCTTGGCTAATAGATCCAGGCTCCACACAGGTGTTGGTGAGTAGTAGATTTGTTTTACCGGATCATAATTACAGAGCACTTTTGCAGGGCTCTAAAGCACATTCCCACAGCAGAGTTCCTCTTAGACTGTGGAGAAAGACCGGAGGGAGCCAGAGGGACAGCTTGCTTCTACTTGAGGCTAACTTGAGGGACTCTGCTGATAGGGTCCTTGTCTCCTCAATGCTCTTGCTCAAATGTGCATTGCAAGAGAGGAGGGAAACAGGCAACAGAGAAGGATCGTGGCAGAGTAGGAGGGGATGAGCACTTCTCACAATGAAGGGATGCATGAAGACTCATAGAATTGTAGAGTCGGAAGGGACCCCAAGGGTCATCTAGTCCAACCCCCTGCAACACAGGAACCACAGCTGAAGAATCCCCGACAGATGGCCAGTCGGCCTCTGCTTAAATACCTCCCTTCCGAGGGAGTCCATTCCAACATCATCACCCCAGTTTTTTGATGAGTAAGCAGGCAGAAATAACTCCCACCCCCTACACACATATTCAGCTGAGCGAGAGGGTGGGTGCATCCACCACTGGGGGGGGGTGGTCCAAAAATGTTAGCACCCCCTCATTGTACATGCTCAAAGACACCATCTTTATTGTTCCTTCACATCTTTCTTATCCGAGATAGAACCCATTTCAATGTCTGTTTAGGACACTGAAATGTTTTAGCTCAGACATAGGCAAACTCGGCCCTCCAGATGTTTTGGGACTACAACTCCCATCATCCCTGACCACTGGTCCTGTTAGCTGTGATGGGAGTTGTAGTCCCAAAACATCTGGAGGGCTGAGTTTGCCTATGCCTGTTTTTAGCTCAAACTCTGCAATGCCCCAGCCTGGGGAAGCCTAATGAAGAAATGATCAGGAGGCCCTGTCTTTCTACAAAGCCCCATCAGGGATCCTGTGACACAGCCAACAAAGGACTCTCCACATGCAGGGTGAGTTCTGCAGGAGATATTACAGTTGAATCTAACAATGAATACCTATGCTACTTACTTAAATGAAGGAGTTAAGGATCACAGAGATGAGAATTTCTAGAGAAGGCACGCTAGATCATGCCCTCTCACCTTCACGGAAGGAGAAAGTAAGGCTTGCTTCATGTTCCTTTCTCTCTCTCTCTCCTCTTTGAATCCTGCAACTGAGTAGACATCTGAGGCTGGGGCTCTAGACTCAGACTGCGTGTTTGAGACCAACTTCTGCATTTCGTAACCAAGGATACCTTACCTGCGTTGTTTCTGCTGTGCCATCGAACAATGCGTGAGTGAGACCTCTGATTACTATAAGTAAAGCATTTAAACTTACTTAAGGTTGTGGTCTATTCACTCCAAGAAGGGTAGAGGCCAGAGAACACAATTGTAAGCACTTAATACTGGAACATTTAAAGACCTGACAGCCTATATTTCCTGCTGTTTTAAAGGCTGCTGGGGTGTTTTTGGCTAGAGAGTGAGCCCCATGTCCTTTTTGAAGCCAGGCAGTCAAACTGGTTTTTCTTTTGCAGTTTCCTCACACATCGGGATGAATTGGTATTCCCCAGTTGTTCCCAACAAGTTCAGCCTCTGACCAAACAGGTCCCAAGCCAGAGCATAGCTGTCAACTTACAGATTTGAAAATAAGGGACCAGCAGCCTTGAAAATAAGGGACCAGCAGCCAAAATAAGGGACTTGCAGCCTCACCTGTTCCAGGCACTCCAGTCTTCCTGTCCTCCTGCAGTCTGGTCAAACTCATGCTGGTAGCTTCGAGAACACTGTCCAACCAACTTTGTAACCAGAGGTTCAACTGAATAGAATCTGAATCACATGACAAGACAAGACAAAGATTGTCTTTGTTGGATAAAAGAATGGGCCATTTTAAAAAACACGGATTTGTTGGATCTAGAGGGATTTGACATTAGATTCGGCTGGCATGCTTATTTGTGGCATGATAAAGGAAAGATCCATAGAGGCTTCTCTAATCATATCATTAGAGGCTCGTTATTAGAAGTTTGGAACAGGAACAAAAAGCTGATTGAAAGAGACACCCCTTGGTGGCTTTCACCAATTGATATCTTAACAATAAAAAAGTTAAATCTGGAATGTGAAAGATGGACATGCGAAGATCTCCTAGTTAAATCAGAAAGAGGGTGGAAAATTAGACCGTACGAAGAGCTAAAGGATAAATTAACTGGATGGATACAATTTCACCAAATTAATGCGTTATGGTACGATCATAAAAAAATAGGAATGAGTGAAAAAAAGTCCAGGTACCAGGTGGAAATCTTAGAAAGTAATACTAAACTTTTATCCAAAATGTATAACCAACTGTTAGACTGGGATACTAAAGATGAAGAGGTGAAAGGAGTCATGGTCAAATGGGCCAGAGACCTTGGATATAATCTGGAGTTTGACAGATGGGTAAAACTTTGGAAGAAAGGTATGAAGTTCACAGCATGTGCTGCTCTCCGAGAAAACATGGAGAAAATGATGTATCGTTGGTACATCACCCCGGCAAAACTGGGGAAGATGTATAAGACCGGAGACAGCACATGCTGGAAATGTAAAACTAAAGAGGGTAATTTCTTTCACATGTGGTGGACCTGTGACGAAGTGAAAAGATTTTGGGGACAAATTTACGATGAATTAAAAAGAATACTGAAATACACCTTCCCCAAAAAACCTGAAGCGTTCCTTTTAGGTATGATCGGAGAGGAGATCAAAAATGAAGACCAAACATTCTTTCAATATGCAATGGTGGCCGCCAGGATTTTGTTAGCGCAAAACTGGAAAACTTCCAATATCCCCACCATTAGAGAATGGCAAATGAAATTATATGAGTATATAGAATTAGCTAGAATGTCACAAAAAATTAGGCATCAAAAAATCGTTAAGTTTACGAACGACTGGAATAAATTTCTAAGTTACATTGAAATCAATCTAGGTATTACCAAAATCACAGTGGGCGGAATCTAAAACCTGCGATGTAAAGAGCTGATGTAATACAATCTGCAGATAAACGATGAGTTTATTTTGCCTAAACCGAGATGGAAGGAAGTCAATTGAGTGATGTTATGTTGGTTTGTCTGTTTTATGTTTATAGGCGTTGTTTGTTGTTGTTGTTTGTTTGTTTGTTTGCCTTTTTTTCTTTTCAGCCTTTTTTCTTTTTTGTATTGTTTGATGTCGTTTCCAAAATATCAATAAAAAGATTAGTAAAAAAAAAAAGAAAAAAAGAATCTGAATCACATGCACCACAAGGCCTATGCAGCCTCAACTTAAGATGGCCCCCCGGCCTGGCTTTGCACTGCAGTTTGCAGCAGCACGTGCAACAAAATGGCGTCCAGCATTCAAAAAACCCCTCAGTTTGCATTAACTAGCCACACGCAAGGCATGCAAGCTCTACCCCCCAGTCGTTCTTAGACTTCTTATTGGGTGAGCAACACAGCCAAGCAACACAGTTGGAGGCTGCCTCCTCCCTGGCCGGCAGGGAGGGAGGGAGAGGAGCTGCTTCCTTTGAAATTTAAGGGACATCATTTAAGGGACATTTAAGGGACATCTATCAATAAGGGACAGCAGCGGGACATGGCGCTGGAATAAGGGACTGTCCCTTCAAATAAGGGACACTTGACAGCTATGAGCCAGAGGAAGAGACAATGCCTTAAAGGCCAGATGGAAATCCAGCCCATATACAGGCAAGGACTCCTCTGGAGCAATGTCTCCTTGGGAGTGAGGCCCTTCTCTCAAGGAGACCTCTGGAGAGAAAGGAGTTGAGAGGAGTCAGCTCAGGCTGTTGTTCTAGTTGTTCCAGCAGCTCCAGCTCAAAACCAACAACTAATGCTGGCCTGGAACAACATCCACGCACCAAGTCTGCGCTCCTCTGCTTCTTATCAGATCACCTGCCCAGTGGCGTAGCGTGGGGGGTGCAGGGGGGGCCGGCCGCACCGGGCGCAACATCTGGGGGTTAGGGCAAATCCACGGGTTAGGGGGCGCAGATCCACGGGTTAGGGGGCGCAAATTACTTGCCTTGCCCCGGGTGCTGACAACCCACGCTACGCCACTGCACCTGCCTAAGCCAAACCTGACCACAAGGATGTTCTGATCCTTTGTAGTGTGTTCCGCTTGCTTAGACTCTGACCATGGACCAGCTTGCTCCTCCCTGTTTTCCTGCCAGTTCATGACAAATTCATGGAGGAGAGGGGTGTTGATGGCTGCTAGCCATGGTGGTTCTGTTCTGCCTCCATGATCCGAGGCAGCAATGCTTCTGAATACCAGCTGCTGGAAACAGCAGGAAGGGAGAACGCTCTTGTGTTCGAATCCTGGGTTTTCGATTTGGTAGGGTTGCCATATTTCGAGAAGTAAAAATCCAGACACCTCTCTCTCTCTCTCTCTCTCTCTCTCTCTCTCTCTCTCTCTCTCTTTCTTTCTTTCTTTCTTTCTTTCTTTCTTTCAAACCGCAAAGCTGCTGAGTTTCTTTTACAACCCCCCACCCACCCAAAAAACCCCCTATGATTTCTCAGTTTACTTGCTGAAGATCCAGGACAAACCACCACCTTCCAGACATTCCCCCTGGATGTCACTTCCGCCTTTGAAATCCTAGTAATGACCGGGAAATCTCAGATGAATGGCAACCCTATATTAGGGCATCTGGTTGGCCACTGTGAGAACAGAATGCTGGACTAGATGGCCCCCCTTTGGCCAGATCCAGAAGGCTTGTCTTACGGTGTTGCACGGGTACATGTCAGAGACAGAATGGAATCCAAACTGGAGACAAGCCAAATTGAAGACAAAGCAGGTGAGAGCAACTTTAGAATGAAAATCCATAGCAACTGGGGCCAGCCCCCTTAGCCAAGCAAGAGGTTTAGATCAGGATTTAGGAGGACGAAATGGGCTTCCTGGTGTCCACGTCAGGACTGGCTGCCAGCCGAAATTTCATTCTGCTTAAAGGAGGGACATTGCAGAAGGATGTGCTGTGTTTTATTAAGGCATATTCCCCTTTCCCCTCCCAAACTTCACACCATCAACTCAGTTTCCTCCCCATTCCATTGTTCTGACAACATTTTGGATCTGATACTCATCAGCCATCAGAGCAGATTCCCCAAGCTCCTGAAATGTTGCCTCCCCTTCTTTCTCAGTCTGTCACCATATTTCAGAGTCATTTTGTTTCAACTGAAATGATCAAGGAGATGGAACAACTCCCCTCGGGAGAAAGGTTGCGGCGTTTGGGACTTTTTCATTTAGAGAAAAGGCAAGTGAGAGGTGACAAGATAGAAGTATATAAAATTATGCCTAGAAAGTGGATAGAGAGCAGGTTTTTCTCCCTCTCTCATAACACTAGAGCTGATGGACATCGGTTTCAGATTCAGATGACAGGCAGTCATTCTCTATACAACACAGAGTTAAACTGTGGAACTCCCTCCCACTGGAGACAATGGTAGCCACCAACTTAAAGGTAAAGGGACCCCTGATCATTAGGTCCAGTCGTGGCCGACTCTGGGGTTGCGGCGCTCATCTTGCTTTATTGGCCGAGGGAGCCAACATACAGCTTCCAGGTCATGTGGCCAGCATAACTAAGCTGCTTCTGGCAAACCAGAGTAGTGCACGGAAACACAGTTTGCCTTCCCGCTGGAGCGGTACCTATTTATCTACTTGCACTTTGACGGGCTTTCGAACTGCTAGGTTGGCAGGAGCAGGGACCGAGCAACAGGAGCTCACTCCGTTGCGGGGATTTGAACCGCCGACCTTCTGATCGGCAAGTCCTAGGCTCTGTGGTTTAACCCACAGCTCCACGCGCGTTCCAGCTCCCAACTTAGATGGCTTTAAAAGAGGATTAGACAGATTCATGGAGGAGACGGCCACCGATGGCTACTAGCCAGGATGGCTATGCTCTGCCTCCACAATTTGAGGCAGCAATGCTTCTGAATAGCAGTTCCTGGAAGCCCCAGGTAGGAAGAGCATCTGTTTGACCATTGTGAGAAGAGGGTCCTGGACTCGATGGGCCCCCTTGGACCTGATCCAGCAGGCTCTTCTTATGTTCTTACTTTAGCTAGGAGAAGGAACAGAAATCTAGATAATAATAATAATAAATTTTATTTATATCCCGCCCTCCCCAGCCGAAGCCAGGCTCAGAGCGGCTAACAACAATAAAAGTAACACAGTTTACATAAAATCCCAATCAATTAATTGAAATGCATTCTAAAATCAACTCATTCTAAAATCAATTCAGAATCAAATTAATGGTGACCATTGGGCTAGAGTTCTGTGAAGAATTACCAAAGGAGGGCATCAGACTGTGCCTTGGCCAAAGGCCTGGTGGAACAGCTCCGTCTTGCAGGCCCTGCAGAAAGATGTCAAGTCCCGCAGGGCCCTAGTCTCTTGTGACAGAGCGTTCCACCAGATCGGGGCCACGGCCGAAAAAGCCCTGGCTCTGGTTGAGGCCAGCCTAACCTCCCTGTGGCCCGGGACCTCCAAGATGTTTTTATTTGAAGACCATAAGGTTCTCTGTGGGGCGTACCAGGAGAGGCGGTCCCGTAGGTACGAGGGTCCTAGGACGTGTAGGGCTTTAAAGGTTAAAATCAGCACCTTGAACCTGATCCTGTACTCCACTGGGAGCCAGTGCAGCTGATATAGCACTGGGTGAATCTGATCCCGTGGCAAGGACCCCGTAAGGAGTCTTGCCGCGGCATTCTGCACCCACTGGAGTTTCTGGGTCAGTCTCAAGGGCAGCCCCATGTAGAGCGAGTTACAATAATCAAGTCTGGAGGTGACTGTCGCGTGGATCACAGTGGCTAGGTCAGGGCGAGACAATCGCAAGCGGACAATCACTGTGTGTGTGTTGGTAATTTTTACGATGCCCATTCCCTCTCCCGGCCCGGTCATCAACTGTCCTCTTCAGCAGCTTCTGTTTGCATTTAACATCCCATAAACGTGGATCTCAAGCACAAGGTCACCTTTGGCAGTCACACATACTATTTGGGAGTTTCTTCGTTTATGGCATTTATATCCCACCCTTTTCTCCGAGGAGCTCAATGTGGCATTCCTAGGACTACCCCTCCTCATTTAACCCCCACAACAACCCTGTGATGTAGGCTAGGAAAAGAGGCTTTGACTGACCCTCCCTACAAGGTCACATCCATGGCTGAGTTCTCCTCACCGTCTCCAGGTGAATCTCTTCTCATGTAACAAAGGACCAGATCATAGCTCTGCAGCCAGAGAAGGTTTCAAAGGCTGCTTTCCGCTTTGAAGAGAGGGCATAACCGATGGAAATGAGGTAGGACGCATTTATTTTTCATTATAATCCCAGGTGATACTGCCATGTAGCTGACGTTTTCCTATTCAAAAGGAGTCAAACATTTGAATTTTGGCAGCCAAGGCCATTACAAAAAAATTTTTAATCCCTTTCGCCTGCAGTTAGCAACATTTGTTGTATTTGGGTTAAAGGAAGTGTATCATTTTAGAAGCTACTTGGCCAATTATTACCTTTTCTTCCTTAGCAAGCCCCCACCACCACCGCCACCCATGTACCATCTAATGATAGTAATTGCAGGCAGCTTCAGAGAACAGGGAAATTAATGACTAAGAATGAAGGCAGTTAGCAGCCAAAGAAACCGGGGCACTTGGTGCAACGCCATTGTTGCTGGCATTTAATATTTATGGCTGGTGGTGTCAAATAAGCTGTAAATTGAATGAGGTTGTTTGCAAGGTAATTAAAAAGAGGCAAGGCAGGAGATGGAAAGTCTCCTTTATGGGGAGTTATAAAGCGGATGTAATTGGGGATTTGGGTGTTCAGCAGGGAGGGAGCAGCCTATGGGCTCACGGAGAAAGGGGGCACCCCACTCGTGGGGCAGGCTGAAGGCAAAGGGCCTCATTGGAGCGGAAAGTCTGGCAGGTGGGCCTCCCTCTGCAGAGAAGCACCTTCTGTTCGCCGAGGCCGATTAGAAGACAGGCATATCTAAACATGTCAGGCTAATTGCAGAGTTGTTTAGACAGCAGCCGTGCTTCTGCTTCTCGTAGGGGCTGCGTAATGATGGTTGGAAGCTGCTGCAAATAGCTCTGCTCATTCCCAGAAATAGGTCAGGCCACGAGTTCGGGCGGAGGGGGATCGTGGCAGCAGAGCGGCTCTGTGCAACGGCTGCCGGCCCCATCGGCAATGGCAGGCAGCAAAGTGCTTTGGAAGAGGGGTTTTGCTCAAACGGGCGTGGCAGGGAACTAGGTATTTTGAGTGCACGGCACAGCAATTCAAAGCACCGCAAGTCAAAATGCAAGTCTTGAAGAGAGAGGCAGTATACAATTGTTTATACGCCAATGCTGGAAGCCTCTAAGCCAAGGTGGGTGAACTCTACAGGAAGGACAGAGAAGGATGAGGTGTTACTCTGTCAATGTCTGCTGTATAAACCACCACGGACCTCCTTCCCTCTTTGTCGTGCCACTCCTTGCTCGCCCTGGGTGGGGTCCTGGGGAAAAGTGGTGCCTCCTCCAACAAGCAAACACCTTGCTCCCCTTGTTTACTGGAGCAACCAGCCTCCGGATCGCTTTCCATGAGAACCTTTCTCCAGCACAGCCAAAACTCCTTGGCTTCCTACTCCTCAGCAAGGCTCCGATCAGACTATTATTAATGTCAGCTTTGATGCAACCCTATTCCTGCTCCAGTTAATTCTGGAGGGAAGCCTGCGACAAACACACGCAAAGAGCACAATGGCTTGGCCGCGGTGCCATTCGCAGTCTCATTTCCAAGCCAATCTCTTCCCAAGCCTGCAATACAAGAGAGAGGAGGCAGGGTGGGAGAGCTCTAACGCAGCTGTGGGACGAGGGGCAGAAAGAAGGACTTGTGTGTGCATGTAAAGGGTAAAGGGACCCCTGACCGTTAGGTCCAGTCGTGGCCGACTCTGGAGTTGCGGCGCTCATCTCGCTTTATTGGCCGAGGGAGCTGGCGTACAGTTTCCCGGTCATGTGGCCAGCATGACTAAGCTGCTTCTGGCGAACCAGAGCAGCGCACAGAAACACCGTTTACCTTCCCGCCGGAGCGGTACCTATTTATCTACTTGCACTTTGACGTGCTTTCAAACTGCTAGGTTGGCAGGAGCTGGGACCAAGCAACAGGAGCTCATCCCGTCGCGGGGATTCGAAACGTCGACCTTCTGATCGGCAAGTCCTAGGCTCTGTGGTTTAACCCACAGCGCCACCCACGTCCCACGTGTGCATGAGGGGGGAGCAAAAAAATCAGCATGCATTTGAATGGGTTCGCTGCAGCATGCGACAGATAAATTTTGTCCAAGTAAAAGAAAGTCACAAAATGGAGAGTGCCATTATTCAGCAAAAGTGATGATGCCACAGGCTGGGCAGGCTGGACCTGATGGCGATGCAGTCCCAAACTTCTAGAAGGCACCAGATTGACAAACGCTGATCCACACTTTTCACATTCGCACCATGGCCCATCCAGTTCAGCATCATGTTCTCTCAGTGGGCTACCAGATGCCTCTTCTGGGAAACCTGAAGAGTTTGGATTTGGATTTGATATCCCGCTTTATCACTACCAGAAGGAGTCTCAAAAGCGGCTAACATTCTCCTTTTCCTTCCTCCCCCACAACAAACACTCTGTGGGGTGAGTGGGGCTGAGAGACTTCAGAGAAGTGTGACTGGCCCAAGGTCACCCAGCAGCTGCATGTGGAGGAGCGGGGAATCGAACCCGGTTCACCAGATTACGAGTCCACCGCTCTTAACCACTACACCACACTGGCAAGCAGGATCTTAGCATAAGAGCCCTCTCCCCTCCTGTGGTTTCTGGCATTGCCAAATTTGGAGGCAGAGCACAGCCTAGTAGCCATCAATAACCTCTCCTCCATGAATTTAATCCTACTTTAAAGCCATATAGGTCAGTGACCATCTCCAACTGCCCCAAATCTGCTGGGATCGCCACAGAAAAATGAAGCCATTGTGGCTTTTTCCTTTGCCACAAATTGGGACAATTTAAGCCGCTCTTAAAGGGGCAATGAGCTTAAATTTCATCTCATTCTATTTATGTGTTGAAGGTGTATGTGATCCCTTCCCTTGCAGATTTTTCCTTTACAACAATCCTGTGAAGCTGAGAGGTTGTAAGTGGCTCAAGGTGACAGATGTCTATGTGTGAGATCTAACATGGTAGAAGCCTCCTGATGTAGAATAGAATGTCCCTCTGTTCATCTGAGGAATGTTGGAGGGTGGGCATCTCTGCCTCCAGTGGAAGAGAGTTCCATAGTTTAACTATGCACCATGTAAATAAAATATTTCTACTATCTGTCTGGAATCTTCTAACATTCAGCTTCCAAGGGTTCTCGTGTTATGAGAGAGGGGGGAAATAATCCCCCATCCACTTTCTCCATGCCAGGGATAATCTTACAAACTTCACCTCTTATTCGCCTTTTCTCTAAACTAAAAAATCCCAGACACTGCAAGTTTTCTTCATAAAGATCTTTAAAAAAAAGGCAAGGTAAAGGACACGTGGTTGGTTAAGTCCAGTCAAAGGTGACTATGGGGTGCGGCCAGGGCCGGATTTAGGTTTTATGAGGCCCTAAGCTACTGAAGGTAATGGGGAACTTTATATGTCCAGCTGCCTTTTGTCAACAACAAATTGTCACTGTTTTTGTGTTGAATTTATGCTATATATATGTATATGTATATGTATATGTATATGTATATGTATATCGCCAACCTAGATAGATAGATAGATAGATAGATAGATAGATACGGTAGATAGATAGATGGTAGATAGATACAGTAGATAGATAGATATAATACAGTGGTACCTCGGGTTAAGAACTTAATTCGTTCTGGAGGTCTGTTCTTAACCTGAAACTGTTCTTAACCTGAAGCACCACTTTAGCTAATGGAGCCTCCCGCTGCTGCTTCACGATTTCTGTTCTCATCCTGAAGCAAAGTTCTTAACCCAAGGTACTATTTCTGGGTTAGCCAAGTCTGTAACCTGAAGCGTATGTAACCCAAGGTACCACTGTATAGTGTTAAAAGTAAAGTTGACAGGAACTTTAATTTGCTGCAGCTGTGAGGCTTTTAATTGTTTTATGATCATTCTGTAGTTTCTAGTTTTGTTTGATGGTTACTGTACATTGATAAATGGCAGCCCACTGATGGCAGCAGGCCAGTCATGTTGTGGGGTGGGGCATGGGAAACCAGAGGGTGGTGACTGCAATATCACCATATTTTCTCTTTTTTTTATATATATAAATTTTTATTGATTTTCCAACACATATTAAAAAAAACAATACAAGACAATACATAAACAAACAAACATATAAACACGTATAATTTCTTAACCTCATTTTCTTAAACCTTGTTTCAACGACTTCCCCATACCTCCCTTTTCTGCATCCCTGTTTTAAATTTTCCCAGCAACCCCTAATTTCAATACTTGTAATACAATTTCTGATCTTTTTCCTCTTATCCAATTACTTATCACTTTACTTACTTATAGTTCACTTTCTTTAATCCTTTTTCTCTTACCCAATTATTTAATCCTTTTTCTCTTACCCAATTATTTATCACTGCAATTCTGTTTTACATTACCCATGACATTTTAGCACTCATTAATTTTACAACAGTTCTTAAGATAAGCTTTAAATTTCTTCCAATCTTCTTCCACCGTCTCTTTCCCTTGGTCACGGATTCTGCCAGTCATCTCAGCCAGTCCCATATAGTCAATCACCTTTGTCTGCCATTCTTCCAGCGTGGGTAGCTCTTGTGTCTTCCAATACTATCACCATATTTTCTCATAGGGAGTAAACCTCATTTATTTCAAGACAGGTACTTCTGAAACAGGACGCAGGTGGTGCTGTGAGTTAAACCACAGAGCCTAGGACTTGCCAATCAGGAGGTTGGCGGTTCAAATCCCTGTGGTGGGGTGAGCTCCCATTGCTCGGTCCCTGCTCCTGCCCACCTAGCAGGTCGAAAGCACGTCAAGTGCAAGTAGATAGTTAGGTACCGCTCTGGCGGGAAGGTAAACGGCGTTTCTGTGCGCTGCTCTGGTTCGCCAGAAGTGGCTTAGTCATGCTGGCCACATGACCCGGAAGCTGTACGCCGGCTCCCTTGGCCAATAAAGCGAGATGAGCGCCGCAACCCCAGAGTCGGACACAACTGGACCTAATGGTCAGGGGTACCTTTACCTTTTACTTCTGAATAAAGCATACCAAAACCAACCAGTTGTATTTTATTCTGAAAGGCAGCACACTTGGGGGGGGGTGTGAATGGAATACAGTGGTACCTCAGGTTAAGTTCTTAATTCGTTCCGGAGGTCTGTACTTAACCTGAAACTGTTCTTAACCTGAAGCACCACTTTAGCTAATGGAGCCTCCTGCTGCCGTCGCACCGCTGGAGCACGATTTCTGTTCTCATCCTGAAGCAAAGTTCTTAACCTGAAGCACTATTTCTGGGTTAGTGGAGTCTGTAACCTGAAGCGTTTGTAACCTGAGGTACCACTATAATGTGGACAGGAGGAAAGTACTAAAATAAAGAGAGAGAGGGGGGGCCTGTTGGCATGGGGCCTGGTACAATTGTACCCCTATAGCCCCCTAGGAGTGGCCTCATTTCCTGGCATCTGGGAGTTTGAATGAACACGGATAGTGCCTAACACAACATGTTAATCCAAAAGGGATTTTATTGAATGGATTGGATTAGAAGCAGAGTTCCATCTCCTGCTCCTGAATTGTTCCCAGCTGGTCATTAGAAAAACAACTTTCTAACTTCAATAACTGGCGCCTGAGTGTGTTTTACCCCTCCTCCCCCCCCCCCCGTCCCTTTGTGTGTTGTGCCTTTTAGATTCTAAGCCCTCCAAGCAGGGACTGCCTTGCTTGAATTGCTTGTATTTAAGCCACCCTTGGAGTCCTTCTTGGCCCAAGAGTGAGGTCCAAATTCTCTGAGGATGCCTCCGGACTCTCTCTCTATAATTTGGCCCCATGGATGATATTTAGCAAGTGATGTTTTTTCAATGAGAACTTCAGAGAGCTTTATTGTTTTTCTATTATTATTATTATTATTTGCAGTATTATATTATTTGCAGTATTATAATCTGTATCACGGTTTGTTAATTTTTATTTGTCCTTTCAGTGCACTGGGTAAGGCTGTTACCACCACCCAACCCCTAACCTTAGAACATCTAGTGAGCTTTGTGACCGGATTTGAAGCTGAATATTTGTGGTCCTACTTCATGAATCACATTTCAAACCATTGACAGGCATGACATCGTAGGGTGGGCTGTCTAGGACTCAGCTATACAGCTGCAACTAAAACGTTTTAAATGTGTTGCAAAGTGCAATATACAAATGTGATACTAGGTGGCGAGAGTGAGCTATGCAAAATTTGAAGTATTTTTAAAAACTTTTTTAATTTCACAGTGGGGTTTTTTTAAAATAAAAATGTGTGTAGATTCCACCTCTATCTGTCTGTGCAGGAACACCTGTCTGCATGCACCATGGCTCCACAGGTGTGCAAAAGAAACAGAGCTGGTGCTTCTCGGATAGTAGCTTATTGCTTATTTTCTTGGGTAGCTTATTGCTTAAAAATGGGTAGGATTTTACTTAAGGTGGGAGAGAAATTTCCAGAAAAGGGCTAAACCAACCTCTCAGTATTGGAAGGGACTTATTTATTTATTTATTTATTTTTGAAGTACTTTATTGTCCCTTGTACAACTTGTATACAGTGAGATTACATGAGCACCCCCCACTCAGCTCTCTTAGTCTTAATTCCCCTCGTTTACTGACGCACACCCACCAAACCCGAAAGTCAGTTGCCCTGTTGTTATCTTTTCATTCAGCAGCCTAACAGCCCATGGATAGAAGCTGTTCTTTACCCTGTTGGTGTGACTAATCATGCTTCTATATCTTCTGCCTGAGGTCAAGAAAGTGCCGGCCAGGGTGTGAATCATCCCTGAGAATTTTCCTCACTCTCCTGAGTCAACGTTCTTCCTCGATGTCATCCAGCGGGTTCACGGGACAGCCCATAATATCTTGTGGTGTATTCACCACCCTCTGTAGCAACTTCCTATCAGTTGATGTCAAACTAGCGTACCACACCGTGATGCAGTATGAAAGGACACTTTCTATTGTAGACCGGTAGAAGGAGATCATCAAATGTTGATTGACACCGTTCTTTCACAATACTCTGAGGAGACGGAGTCTCTGTTGGGCTTTCTTAAATACCTGGGTTGTATTGAGAGCTTTCTGCCCTCCCTCCTGGCTTCCAAAACCAGAATGATGCCAAGTAGCTCTGACTGCTGCTTTTGAATTATGGTGCTGGAGGAGACTCTTGAGAGTCCCATGGACTGCAAGAAGATCAAACCTATCCATTCTGAAGGAAATCAGCCCTGAGTGCTCACTGGAAGGACAGATCCTGAAGCTGAGGCTCCAGTACTTTGGCCACCTCATGAGAAGAGAAGATGCCCTGGAAAAGACCCTGATGTTGGGAAAGATGGAGGGCACAAGGAGAAGGGGACGGCAGAGGACGAGATGGTTGGACAGTGTTCTCGAAGCTACCAGCATGAGTTTGACCAAGCTGTGGGAGGCAGTGAAAGACAGGAGTGCCTGGCATGCTCTGGTCCAGGGGGTCACAAAGAGTCGGACACGACTAAATGACTAAACAACAAGCTCTGACTGCAGAAAACATCAGGAACTGGGCCCATTTACCCCCAGTTAGCAAAGTCTGTCCAGGTTGCAGAATCTTGATAGGCTAGTTGTGCAGAATAGCAGGGAATGTGCTGCAGGAGAAGGATATAAACAAACAGCTGCCCCCGCCCATAAGCCATCAGCAAAGACTTCAAAACAAATTAAAGTTGTTATAGCAACTGGAATGTGAGGGCAGCAACTCGTGCAGCCCAAATTAACACACAGGCTGCCTCTTGCTGCTAATTAAACGATCCCTTCCGTATCCCAGCCCAGGGAGTGAATTGTAAATCCGATCTTGCTGGAACAGGCAGAGTGTTTACATCAGCATGACGAAAAGGTGGGATGCGGCTGTTTTATATGAGCATTAGCATGTTTTTCTACTCCTCCCTTCATGCTTCTGTATTTCCTATGTACAAAGGTGAGTGTGGGTGTGGGTGTCTTAGCTGATGCCCTGCTCTGCTTTGTTGCTCTCCATTTGGGAGGGAGGGGAATTCAAAAAAAGCTTTCTGACATCAAGAGCTGTTGAGAAGAGATTTTCAAGCGGAGGTTGGATGGTCATCTGTCATGAATGCTTTAGCTGAGATTTTTGCATTGTGGAGGGGTTGGACGAGATGATCCTTTGGTCCCTTCCAGCTCTAGGATTCTAGGATTCTATGATCAGCCTAGAAGCTACAGGTAGAACTGGATATGGAACAACTGATTGGTTCAAAAGGTGTACGACAAGGCTGTATATTGTCTCCCTGCTTATTTAACTTATATGCAGAATTCATCATGCGAAAGGCTGGACTGGATGAATACCAAACCGGAATTAAGATTGCCAGAAGAAATATCAACAACCTCAGATATGCAGATGACACAACTTTGATGGCAGAAAATGAGGAGAAATTAAATACCCTCTTAATGAGGGTGAAAGAGGAGAGCGCAAAATATGGTCTGAAGCTCAACATCAAAAAAACAAAGATCATGGCCACTGGTCCCATCACCTCCTGACAAATAGAAGGGGAAGAAATGGAGACAGTGAGAGTTTTACATTCTTGGCCTCCATGATCACAGCAGATGGTAACAGCAGTCATGAAATTAAAAGACGCCTGCTTCTTGTGAGAAAAGCAATGACAGACCTAGACAGCATCTTAAAAAGCAGAGACATCACTTTGCCAACAAAGGTCTGTATAGTTAAAGCTCTGGTTTTCCCAGTAGTGATGTATGGAAGTGAGAGCTGGACCATAAAGAAGGCTGATCGCCAAAGAATTGATGCTTTTGAATTCTGGTGCTGGAGGAGACTCTTGAGAGTCCCATGGACTGCAAGAAGATCAAACCTCTCCATTCTGAAGGAAATCAGCCCTGAGTGCTCACTGGAAGGACAGATCCTGAAGCTGAGGCTCCAATACTTTGGCCACCTCATGAGAAGAGAAGACTCCCTGGAAAAGACCCTGATGTTGGGAAAGATGGAGGACACAAGGAGAAGGGGACGACAGAGGACGAGATAGTTGGACAGTGTTCTCAAAGCTACAAACATGAGTTTGACCAAACTGGGAGACAGTGGAAGACAGGAGTGCTTGGCGTCCTCTAGTCCATGGGGTCACGAAGAGTCGGACACAACTAAACAACAACATGATCAGCCTGTTGGAGCTGTGGGCCTTGGGGTTCCTTCCAACTTTACAGGTCTATAATTCAACTAAATCATGCGCGCGCACACACACACACACACACACACATGCCCCAACTGGGAGATTTTGGGGCTGCTGTCAATTGTGCAACAAATAAACTGCTCTCCTGTGTTTCTGCCTTTCTCTTCAATCTGTCTGCAAGCTGCATTGTGTCTATTTTTAAATCAAGGTGCATCAAGGCCAGTAATTGCAAAGTGGGGACGCTTTGCCATTATGTAAATGACAAAAGGAAGACCATGATTCTCCACTCTGACTCCCCCAAAGGCCATCTATTTGAGGAAGGAAAGGAGGAAGGGAGGGATAGCCCTCCTTGCTGCAGCTATTCAGTCCAGCACATTCAGATCTCGTCTCCAGCGCACCTATGTACACAGTAATGTTCACTGGCTGATCTCTCTGGCAAGCTTCCAGGGCATCCCTAGGTGTATGTGGCCACAGGCAGGAATGCCTCTGAACACCACTTGCTAGAATCCACAGGGAAGCACTCAGGTCATGCTTGCAGATTTCCCTTGGGGACATCCAATTGGCCACTGTGAGAATAGGAGGCTGGACTAGTTGGACCATTGGCCTGATCCAGGTGGGATGATCAGAAAAGGATAACCCCGTTTTCAGGCCATCTGCCAGCTTCCCCTTGTCCTGTACCATTTTCCATTCTGAATTGTTTCCCCACAAAGCCCAACCATGAGGGCCAGCCAACGGAATGGTGTCAGGTGCGCGTGCAGGAGCCAGGCCCTGCGACCAATAGGACTTTGCAGGACGGGGGCCTTCCTAAGGTTGTTCTGAAGAGGCAAGGCGTGGCCTCACAGCACCTGGTGGCAAGAGCTGGAAGGGATATAAGGTCAGCATTTCCCTTAGGCTCTTTGCCACAGCAACACGTTCCCTGCCTTGCTTCTTGATCTTCAGACCCTTGACTCTTTGTTTCTTGATCCTCGGACCCCTGACTTCGTGACTCCTTGCTTCTTGATCCTCGGACCCCTGACTTCATGACTCCTTACTTCCTGACCCTCGGACCCCTGACTTCGTGACTCCTTGCTTCTTGATCCTCGGACCCCTGACTTCATGACTCCTTACTTCCTGACCCTCGGACCCCTGACTTCATGACTCCTTACTTCCTGACCCTCGGACCCTTGGCTTCGTGACTCCTTGCTTCTTGATCCTCGGACCCCTGACTTCGTGACTCCTTGCTTCCTGACCCTCGGACCCCTGACTTCGTGACTCCTTGCTTCATGACCCTCGGACCCCTGACTTCGTGACTCCTTGCTTCCTGACCCTCGGACCCCTGACTTCATGACTCCTTGCTTCTTGATCCTCGGACCCCTGACTTCGTGACTCCTTGCTTCCTGACCCTCGGACCCCTGACTTCGTGACTCCTTGCTTCATGACCCTCGGACCCCTGACTTCATGACTCCTTGCTTCCTGACCCTCGGACCCCTGACTTCGTGACTCCTTGCTTCCTGACCCTCGGACCCCTGACTTCGTGACTCCTTGCTTCTTGATCCTCGGACCCCTGACTTCATGACTCCCGGCTCTCTGACCCTCAGACCACTGGCTTCCTGACTCCTGGCTTCTGGACCCCCGTTCCTGCTCCCACCCCGCCATCTTGCTCCCGGTCCTGACGTCCCCAGCCGGGACTTCGATCGCCCGTGAACCGGACCATCATAAATGGTCTTGCTCACAACAGTCCCACTGCATCATCATCTCACTTTCCTTCGCCCTCCCCTGCCCACCCCTTACTGGGCGCATGTTTGGGAGACATGTGTGCGCAATCAGTCTCCAGCTCCCCTCCCCCTGGTCTTCCACGAGCTGCAATTCCTTTGGGTTTTAAAAGCTTTGTCAAGAATGGGTGGGAATTTTCACACCGCCAATTTCCCTGCCAGATGATATGATCCCTCCGCGATATTCCCCTGGAAAATGTCAATTAGGATGAAATGTTTCAGTTTAGAGTGCAGAGGAAAATGAAGCTGCAAAGGGTGTGTTTCACCAGATTAAATCATTGCGATTCAATTGAAAAGCCAGTGGAAATGCACAAAGCCTTGTTGGCTTTTAACATTCTGTGAAATTCCCTGACATTTGGGCTTCTGATGGGATGTGAAATGCTTTTAAGGGCTGGTTGAATTTCTCCCCACCCCCACCCCCACCCCAAATCAGTCAGAAAAAAGTATGGGCAGTGCTGATGAAAGCAAAATGTTTTGAGGGGTGGGGGTTATGGTGGAAGAATTTTGAAAACAGTTGCAACGTTTTTAAAAAATGTGTATTTGATTCTGAATATTGCATTTTACATTTTCCTCTGAGGTTAGAATCCCCTTTCCTGTCTTCTAGACCGGGGCACCCAGGAGCCAAATATGGCTGTCCAAGGCTCTGTCTGGCCCGCTGGACTCCCCAAGACAGAACAGAGGGCTACTATTACTGAACACTAGACCTTTGTTGGTGTAGCCTAGAATTGCATTAGCTTGTTTTTGCTGCTGCATCACACTGTTGACTCATGCTAAGCTCTTGTTCTCCTAAGGCTCCCAGATCCCGTTCATATCTGATAATCACAAAACAATTATTAATAGACACAATCACACAGTAACACACAAAGCTGAGCATTATCCTGGGGGTTTGTATAGCAAGTGGCTCCAGGACTGTTCACAACTTGAGTTGAAGTTTTTATTTGATTGATTGATTGATTGATTGATTGATTTGTATTCCAACTTTTTCTCCATGGAGCTCATGCAATCCCTCACTTCCTGGCCAAGTGAAGATTTCAACCCTGGTCTCTCCCAGGCCCTTGTATGACCCTCTAGCCACAACACCAGACTGACTGTCAAATGCTGTTGAATGTGTATTTGAAACTCTTCCACATGACATCTCCCTCAAACTGCTCCTACCCAGTTGGTTTTCCCCTGTAAATTTGGGTTTCCCTGATCCAGGGATCATCCAGTAAGTTTTGAAAAATGCAACTCCAAACTGCTGCTTTTGAGACAGCAGAGGCATTTCCCCTTGTGTTTGTGTATGTATATAAAGTGGTACCTCGGGTTAAGAACTTAATTCGTTCTGGAGGTCCGTTCTTAACCTGAAACTGTTCTGAACCCGAGGTACCACTTTAGCTAATGGGGCCTCCCACTGCCGCTGCCACTGCACGATTTCTGTTCTCATCCTGAAGCAAAGTTCTTAACCCAAGGTACTATTTCTGGGTTAGTGGGGTCTGTAACCTGAAGCATCTGTAACCTGAGGTACCACTGTATCAAGCATCCATAAGCAGGCTGGTAGCTGGAGACACAGAGACCTGCTTGCTCTGTGCTGGATCCATAGGTGTGACGAAGGGAGAAGCAATATCTGTTGGGGTGCCGATGCCGTGAGCCCCTCCCTCCTATGCTCAGCATATATAGATGTGTAAATGAAATCATATTTCCTAAAGACGCCACAGTCTCCACTGACCTTCATTCCAAGGAAACCAAACCCTAGACAAATGCTTGGAACCCCTGGAGTCTCTCACTTCTCAGAGATTAGGGTGCAATGTAATGGTATCAAACAGCCATTTTCCTGTCTTGGAATGGGAAATCCCATTTTTGTTTTTTGTTAATCATTTTTATTGATTTTCCATTTAAAAACATCCAATTAAATATCCAATCATAATACTTCAGTTAAAAAAACTAAAATAAAAAAGATCAAATTATAGTCCAAATTGTATTTATTAATTTCTTGGGGCTCCCCACAGTCTGGATCTCTGGAGCATATCTCCACATCTTAATCCTGCTTCTCATTGTTGGGGAAATCCCATTTCTGGATTGTGTATAAAACAAAGTCTGTGCAGGTAAGTTTGCATTGCATGGGGAGGGGAAATGCAGTTCTATTCTGCAATTCTGGGCAGGGCGGTTTGCATGCACTGCTCAGCTGATTCCTGTGCGCATGCCCTGTTTCTGCAAAATTAATACATTTGAATAAAAAAAGATGGAAGGCAGAGACAAAAAAGGAAACACTTCCTGTTATGGGTTGGGAAAAGCAGCTTGACCTTCAGCTTCAACTGTAAATGCATCTGTGCATGTGTGAACTAATAAGGTCAAACGGAAAGGGAGACAATGTGGATTCCAAGTGAGATCCAGCTCCCAGGTGTGATCAAGGCCCCAGCCTCACTATTAATTTGTTAGATGCCCATCTGTCATTGCTTTTGATAGTTAGCAAGCTTTGTTGGACAGGCTCTCTCCCAGGTGCTGTCATACCTTTGTGGTCTGTCAAACGATTTACAGGATTTACACTTAGTGGCAATCACCTGCCTAACATCTGTTAGCAGGGTTTTTGTAAGCTTGCAGCTTTGTTAAAAGTTCCTTCCAGGTAAGCCGGGAGGGTTCTGTTTGGCGTCCTGAGAATGGCATATCACCTGCATTACGTCCTTTATTAAATCGAGCATTTCTTGCCAGAAGGTTAATGTTTGAGGACTTGAGCATCATAAATGTAGGTCAGTGGTGCGTAGTGTTTGAGACCTCCAGCCCCTGCCCACCTCGAGGGTTTGTGTTCTTCAGAAGACCAGGAACCATATGCCACCTATAACTCAATGGATTCAGTGTCAAATTTATCTGAAACATCTCACTTCTAATCACTCCTCCGCTTTGCTGCCTTCCTACACACCCATCCCATGCGGGGAAAATATCCTTTGATCTCTTGAGAAATCCAGCAGCATCCTTCTCTGTTTCCTAGACACTGCATGGCCAGGCATAAGAAGAAGAAGAGTTTGAATTTCATATTGTGCTTTATCACTACCCAAAGGAGTCTTAAAGCAGCTAACCATCTCCTTTCCCTTCCTCCCCCACAACAAACACTCTGTGAGGTGAGTGAGGCTGAGAGACTTCAGAGAAATGTGACTAGCCAAGGTCACCCAGCAGCTGCATGTGGAGGAGCGGGGAAGCGAACCCGGTTCACCAGATTACGAGTCCACCTCTCTAACCACTACACCACACTGGAGAACAATCCCCACCACCAACTCCACATTTTTCAGAAGGAGAACTTTCCTGCAAGGGCAACCGTTATAGTTTTAGGGGAGGTCTAATAAAAAGGATTCGCTTAATCTCCCATAGTGTTTTATGGTCAGTTGGTTTGGAAATAGCAGGCATGAAACAGGTGGCCTGCTATATATTTATAAAAAAAAACCTGTCAAAGTGCAGATAGATAGGTCCAGGGGCTTTAATGCCAGGCCCCTTTGAAGTTGATTTGAAGGTAAAGGTAAAGGGACCCCTCACCGTTAGGTCCAGTCACAGACGACTCTGAGGTTGCGGTGCTCATCTCGCTCTATAGGCCGAGGGAGCCGGCGTACAGCCTCTGGGTCATGTGGCCAGCATGACTAAGCCACTTCTGGTGAACCAGAGTGGGTGGCCAGGACATGATACTGTAGCACCCTGCTTGTCACTTTTTTCCAGGACGACAAGGAACCATTAATGAGTACTTTTGGGGTTCAGACAGTCAACCAGCTACAAATCCACCTGACAGTTACCTTATCCAGCCCACATTTTAACAGCTTCTTTGCAAGAATATCATGCAGGACTTTGTCAAAACCCTTACTGAAATCAAGATACGCTATATCCACAGCATTCCCCTGGTCCGCCAAGCTTGCAACTCCATCAAAAAAAAATGAAAAAGCAATGAGTTTTGACTGCCATGACTTGTTTTGGGGAAAACCCTTGCTGGGTCTTGGTAATCACAGCATCCTCTTCTAAGCACTTACAGAACAACTGTTTAATTATGTGTTCTTAGACCAGGGGTCAGCAACTATTTTCAGCCATGGGCCGGTCCACTGTCCCTCAGACCATGTGGTGGGCCGGGCTATATTTTGAAAAAAATATATGCACAAATTCCTATACCCCACAAATAACCCAGAGATGCATTTTAAATAAAAGCACACATTCTACTCATGTGAAAGCATGCTGATTCCCGGACTGTCTGTGGGCCAGATTGAGAAGGCGATTGGGCTGCATCCGGCCCCTGGGCCTTAGGTTGCCTACCCCTGTCTTAGACCCTCCTTTTAAAATAACGATGTTCGCTGGCCACTTAAGTGTTCTCGTCAGCATCCCAAAGGAATGAGCAAAGTTCCAAGAATTCCAGCCTAGCTGCTAGGATGAAGAACAATAGCCAAGGTTGTGTGTGAGAGCTGAGCTGAACTCAGGCTGGAAGATGGAGACACACAGACCTGCCTGCTCTGTGCTGGATCCAAATTTGCCACCAATGGCGAAGTAGGATCTGTTTGGATGTTAATGCCATGGGCCCCTCCATCTTATGTTTAGGTTGCGTCCATGTATAAATAAACCATATATCCTAATGACGCCATAGTCTCTGCTGAGTTTTATTCCTAGGAAACCAAAACCCGAGGAAGTAGCTGGAACCTCAGATGCCTCTCACTGCTTGGTGATTGGGGTGGTGTGAAAACAGGCATTCACAGCTGGTATTTCCAAGTTAGACTGGGAGGAGATTAGAATCAAAAAATTTAATAAGCAAATCTTTCCGGGGTTTGTTTTTTTCCTACTAAAGCAAATAAAAGTAAATATTCACTGCACATCATCAATCATTTTGCAAGTACAGCTATTAGGCAACAGCAAAACCCTCTTTGTTCCCCGGTATAGCAGAACAATTGCAGAGTTAAATTGAAACATAAGCATATATGGAGTTTGAATTATTTAGCAGACAGTATCCCTTACATCCCTGGACTTCTCTTTTGTACCCACCATGTGCAGCTTAAAGTAATTCTGCATGCAATGATAACATTTTTCATCCCTATAATTAATTTACTGGAAATAAGTTAGGGAAACCACCACTGCCTTTCTCTTTTGATAGAACACATGGATCTGTGATAAATTAACGAGGTATTCTTGCTCCCAAGCACGAAAACAATACAGAGGAAAGAAGGGGCGGGGAGAAAGAGAACCCACCAAATAGCATATTGAAATTATTGAGATGAACGCTTCTACAGGGGCTGCTTTCGGAGTTTTACCACAAAGCATATATTTCACTGTGCATCTCAGCTGCAATCTTGTGTGTTGCTAAGGGTGACAAAACAAAAACGAGGCAGTGGAACTTAGTGCAAAAGGACTGCACTCCTTCCATGCTCTTGGAAGCATATCTGGCGCAGTGGTGCAAAGATCCCCCAGGCGCCCCCCCCCTTTCCAAAAGTTGTTGACCTTTTTTTTAGGGCTGGAGGAGGCGCACAGCGGCTGGAGGGCGGATCCTCTGGCGGGGAAGAGGCGCAGAGGCTGGACACGGTGCCTCCTGGTTCAGCTGGCCGCTTTGTGCAGCAGTGGCATGGCAGGCAACACACTGAGAGAGCGAGCAGGCCTGCGCCAAGCAAGCGAGGGTGCATGCATTGCTCCCACTGAGCATCGGTTCAGTTTTTTCCCTTTTAGCCTTCTGGCGCCCCGCAGAATTCGGCACCTGCAGGCTAAAGGGGAAAAAACTGAGCCGGCGATCGGCGGGAGCGGCGCATGCACCCTCGCTCATTCAGTGCGCTCGTTCGGTGTTCCCCAGACTCTCGCCTCCAGAACCTGGCACCCTGGCGCCCCGTGACACTAGCCTCTATGGGTAAGACGGGCCTGCTCTTGTGCAGCATCCATTTTCACAAGGAACACTCAGCAGGAGCGAGCCAGTGTCACAGAATCACAGAACTGTTCCACTGCTGAATAGCTCTCACTGTCAGGAAGTTATTCCTAAGGTTTAGTCAGAATCTCTTTCCATGGCTTATCAAATGGTAGAGTTGTAAGGGACCCCAGTGGTCATCTAGTCCAGCCTGCTGCAGTGCAGGAATCACTCAGTGGGACTTGTTGTTGTTTAGTCGTTTAGTCGTGTCCGACTCTTCATGACCCCATGGACCAGAGCATGCCGGGCACTCCTGTATTCCACTGCCTCCCGCAGTTTGGTCAGATTCATGTTTGTAGCTTTGAGAACACTGTCCAACCATCTCGTCCTCTCTCATCCCTTTCTTCTTGTGCCCTCAATCTTTCCCAACATCAGGGTCTTTTCCAGGGAGTCTTCTCTTCTCATGAGGTGGCCAAAGTACTGGAGCCTCAGCTTCACGATCTGTCCTTCCAGTGAGCACTCAGGGCTGATTTCCTTCAGAATGGAGAAGTTTGATCTTCTTACAGTTCATGGGACTCTCAAGAGTCTCCTCCAGCACCAGAATTCAAAAGCATCAATTCTTCAGCGATCAGCCTTCTTTATGGTCCAGCTCTCATTAGTTCTGAGTAAAAATGCAGAGGATTGCAATGTAAAGCTACATGGTCTCTCCCTAGTAACCTGAGAGAAAGCTCTCTTGAATACAGTGGGACTTACTTCTGAGAAGACACATAAAGGCTTGCAGTTCCATTTCCAGTAAATGAATCAACACTCCCTGCGTTTCCTTAAAAAATGGCTGGCTGGTGAAGCATTTCAGTTAAAGAATTTAAAGTGGATTGGTGACATTTTCCTTCAAAATTATAGGAAGGGCTTCGTATGCCAGCTTCCCTATTTCTTTCATTTGGTTCAGGCATTTTATTTTCCATATAAACAGGACTCCGTTTTTACACCTACGCCCACACACAGCACTTTTAATTGTCCTCTGAAACGTGGAGGAGAGGAAAACTGGGACATTCCAGGAACAAACCAGAAACTGGGATGGTGACTATAATTCCAGGACTGTCCCTGGAAAATCGGGACACTTGGAAGGTATGCAACCAGCAAGAATATCCATTTGTTAGGTTGGAATGCTAACCTCCCACACAACCTAGTTTGAAAACCTGAGGGAGTCCATTCTACTGTTGAACAGCTCTCCCCACCAGAAAGTTATTCCTAAGAACTTGGTTTGGTTGGGTTGGGTTCTCCCTTCTTGTCAAGTGAATCCATAGGTGCAGTCCCATTTCCCTCCATCTCTGTAGCAACTCTGTGCCCTGCACAAAGGAGGCTGGCAAGGCTGCCCTTTGCAAGAGGATGCCTGGGTCATCCATGTCCGGTCCTGCCCCTTTGTGTTCAGCTAACTGGTTGATCACTGAAGAATTGATGCTTTTGAATTCTGGTGCTGGAGGAGACTCTTGAGAGTCCCATGGACTGCAAGAAGATCAAACCTCTCCATTCTTAAGGAAATCAGCCCTGAGTGCTCACTGGAAGGACAGATCCTGAAGCTGAGGCTCCAAGACTTTGGCCACCTCATGAGAAGAGAAGACTCCCTGGAAAAGACCCTGATGCTGGGAAAGATGGAGAGCACAAGGAGAAGGGGATGACAGAGGACGAGATGGTTGGATAGTGTTCGCAAAGCTACCAGCATGAGTTTGACCAAACTGTGGGAAGCAGTGAAAGACAGAAGTGCCTGGTGTGCTCTGGTCCATGGGGTCACGAAGAGTCGGACACAACTAAATGACTAAACAACAACAACAACAAAACTGGTTGACAATAGCCACAGGGCTGCCTTCCTTCGCTCAGAGGATTGTGGAGCCACATCCATGAAATCACATGCTAGTACAACAACAACAACACTGCAGGTGAACATGACCCACGTCAAGTCCTTTTCAAACCACCACCCCCCTTTCCATTTTGAGCAACCAGCTTTGTTTATGAGTCTCTAACATATTTGAGTGCCGGCTGAGGAGGTTATTCTCCCCGACACTCCAGCAGGCGAGTAATTCCCTTTGCACAAACATGTGAGCGGAATGCCAGCCAGACAATTAGTGCGGCTTTTATTTTCCCTGCTTGCCATCCTTGCTAAGCTGAAGGAAATTTGATTTCTTTCAGTAATAGGGAGGCGAATGCACTGCTCCTTCTAAGTTCACCCTCTCGTGTGCCTCGCCATATACATCGCTGAGTGGGGAGAAGGCAGGGAACAAACCGTGTCAACACACTGTGCTCAGCTGGAACAAGACCTGACGGCCACAACGTTCTTAGCTCAATGCAATGCATGAGTTTGGCAAGGGGAAATAAAGAAGGAAGGTTATATCTCTCCCAAGACCTGGAAAATGGGATAGACTTACTCCTTTATTAGGGAAGGTTACTGCATTTGGGACTTTTCAGTTTAGTGAAAAGGCAAGTAGAAGTTTATAACATTATGCTATGATAGAAGTTTATAAAATTATGCCTGGCATGCAGCGAGTGGATGGAGAAATTGTGGGATGTGAAACACAAGAGCAGTCAAGTACAACATTCCTAGAGTGAACATGTTTACACATGGAGAGGAGTAAACTTCCTGTTTCCTTCTGGGCTGGGACAGACTTCCTCTGCATGTGCCTAGAGGAGGGTGTGGCATCACCTGTGCAGGTAAGGACAAAAGCACAGGACAGGGCAGCCATCTTTGACTACATGCATAAAAGAAGCAACATCTGCTTAGCCAAAGATGCTCTCTTGACTTCCAGCCAAGAGAGGACAAAGGGACTGTCTCCTTATGAGATAGTTTCCAGGTGTATGTAACTTTTCTAAGCTAAGTCTGCCTTCTGGGATCCGATTGTGAACAGAATGTGAGTAAACTCTTTTAATACTTTTATAGAAGACTGTGTAGTGTCTTATCTTTTATGAGGGAATAAGGGGAAAATACCAGAACAGTTATTATAGAGGCTTTAGCGAGCTTGAGCAAACGCATCTGCTGCAAGTTTAAAAAGGGGAATGTTACTCTGCTAAATTGTGAACTTGTTTACACAAGTTGGAAAGGCTATAATCAGACAATATATCCTCTCCTGCATCCCTGAACATTCCCACAGAAATGTTGCCCCCCACTGCCCCTTCTAACACTTGAACTTGTGAACATCCATTGAACCTGGATGTTGAAAGATTTAAGACAGATAAAAGGAAGTCCTTCTTCCTGAAGCACATTGTTAAACTATGGAACTCCCACCCACATGAGGCAGTGATGGCCACAAACTCGGATGGCTTTAAAAGGGGATTGGACAAATTCATAGAGGAGACATGGTTAAGTCCAGAAAAACAACAACCGGAACATGATGTCAGGGGCAGGCAGGACTCCAAAGAGTGTGGGATGGAGGCAGGGGGCCAGGAGAGTGACCCAAGTGATTGATGGGGCTTGGTGCTGCCTGTAAGGAGCCGGGGGAAGTGGGAGAGTCAGGGCAGTCTGCGTGGAGAAAGGCATGCCAGATGTGGCACCAGAAGGCAAGGCTGTTCAGCCAACAGATGGGTCTGCAGACTCCCCACCTTCTTCTGCCCTGCTGTCTCCTAGATTCTGGAGGGCCACGGGGCAGCAAGAGCTGCGGTGACTGCTATGAAAGAGAAATCTCAGGTTCTATATGTGCAACCCACCAGGGGAGGGCATATAAACCAGAACACTGGTGCGCTTGTGTGTGCTTGCTTCCTATTGCCATAACTGCTCCATAGTGCCAAGACCAGTGGACAGCTGCTTAGAGGCTAGAAGCATGTTTACGTGTCTGTTTCTCTTGCAAAGAAAGAGTTAACTTTCATATGTGTGCCTTCTTTATCTGTGACGGGACAGGAGACATAAGAATTCTCCCCTGGTCTCCATGCTGGCCCAAATAGGACTGATTTAGCCAGCTAGCCCTGGTGATCATCTAATGTTAATTGGATGCCCCCCCCACTAAGTTGATTTTTGAATTCTGAAATTATTGTTATTCATGTTTTATACTATCTTTTATGCTGTTTTTTGTTGCATCAATTAAGTATTTTCAATTTGTTGTTAGACGCCCTGAGCCCGGTTTTTGAACCGGGAAGGGTGTGGTATTATTATAATTATTATTATTATTATTATTATTATTATTATTATTATTATTATTATTAACCACAACAGCTATGCTCTGCCTCAACAGTTGGAGGCACCAATGCTTCTGAATACATGTTGCTGGAAAGTACAGGAGAATGTTGCTATTGTGCTTGGATTTTGCTTGCAGGCTTCCCATTAGGACATCGCATTAGCCACTAAGAGAACAGGATACTGGACTAGATGGGCCGTTGGCCTGAACCAGCAGGCTTTCCTTATGTTCTAATTCTTGGAGGTTAAGCACACAGATGGCGGTATGGGTTAAACCACAGAGCCTAGGACTTGCCGATCAGAAGGTCGGCGGTTCAGATTACCGTGACGGGGTGAGCTCCCGTTGCTCGGTCCCTGCTCCTGCCAACCTAGCAGTTCGAAAGCACGTCAAGTACAAGTAGATAAATAGGTACCACTCCAGCGGGAAGGTAAACGGCATTTCCGTGCGCTGCTCTAGTTCGCCAGAAGCGGCTTAGTCATGCTGGCCACATGACCCGGAAGCTGTACGCCGGCTCCCTTGGCCAGTAAAGCAAGATGAGCGCCGCAACCCCAGAGTCGTCCGCGACTGGACCTAACGGTCAGGGGTCCCTTTACCTTTAAGCACATCTTTTAGATTTTAATTTTTCTTTTTCAGAGCCGGCAACTCCCAATTCCCCATGGCTGCCAATGCAGAATGATCACAGACCACATCTAGATGTTAAGTGTGTATTTGGAGTATTTATACCACGTCTCTTAACAAAGGCCTGCTCATTGAGGAGCTTCCAGCAACTGCAGGAATCATTGCTGCAGAAAGGGTCTTAGGGGTCATCTTGTCGAACCCTGGTCAGCAATCCCCACCATCCACCATCATGCTTCATTAGCTGTCGTCGTGACTGCAATTCAGCCTATAGACTTCCTGAATTCAGAATGTGGGGGGGGGGGGGGAGGAAGCAGAGCCTACACTTTGCCAGCGCTCTCCCGCAGGAGCACTGCATAGCTTGGGAAATGTGCGGCCGCACCATTTAGTCAATTGATCAGTTGCATTTCTCTCTTAAAAAGAGCTCCCCTGCTAAATCAAGCAGCAGTGTTCAAAATACATTTGCATTGCTGTTTATAGGAAGTCCTGTTTTATAAGAAGATTGGCACCATCACAGAGAGAAGAGGCACTGGCAAATACCTGATATGGCTGTCGGGAGTTCAGCCTGCACTCGAGTAGGACCCTGGCAGAGACACATGCCCGACTGGCATGTTCCCTCCCTCCTGGTCGATCGTTCGGGAGCTTCAAAAGCTTTCTTCTGCCCGAACATCACAGCGACCGATGCCAACCAACACAGGCACACTTAGGGATCTGCAGAGTCTGCACACTTGCGTGACAGACCTCAGCAACTCAGCATTTTGGCTAATCTACTTTATTTACATACAAACACACACGGAGCACTGCAACATGGCTCCCTCTCTCTCTAGCATCAGACAGGCACGGCAGGCGGCGTCTGAAAAGAAATAAATGAACTATTCTCTTTGAAAATTCTTCACTGAGAGAGCCAGTGTGGTGTAGTGGTTAGGAGCGGTAGTCTCGTAATCTGGGGAACCGGGTTCGTGTCTCCGCTCCTCCACATGCAGCTGCTGGGTGACCTTGGGCTAGTCACACTTCTCTGAAGTCTCTCAGCCCCACTCACCTCACAGAGTGTTTGTTGTGGGGGAGGAAGGGAAAGGAGAATGTTAGCCGCTTTGAGACTCCTGAAGGGGAGTGAAAGGCGGGATATCAAATCCAAACTCTTCTTCTTCTTCTTCTTCTGTTGGTGGATCAGTTTAGATTTCAGGTGACAGCCCAAACTGACCATCCACTTACTCCTGAGCCAGGTTCAAGATATTTGCATGAATTCACAAAGTTCTGAAGAACTTAGGTCCAGGGGACCTGGGGGACCTCCTGAACCCTTCCATCCCAGCTTGGTCACTGAGATCAACTGCAAGAGCATCGTTTTGATGTTCATCTGACAGCATCAAGAAACAGTGCCGTTTACTGCCATTGGCCCAGTCCTGTGGAACTCTCTGCTACTGGAGATTCAGCAAATAGAAAAAATGTCCAGTAGCACCTTAGAGACCAACTAAGTTTGTTCTTGGTATAAGCTTTCGTGTGCATGCACACCTCTTCAGGTACTTAGTTGGTCTCTAAGGTGCTACTGGACTGCATCAGATATTTCGACTGCCTCAGACCAACACGGCTACCTACCTGAATCTAGAGATTTAGCAGTCACTTTCTCTGCCAATTTTAAATGCCTGCAGTCAATGAAGAATGCATCCTTCCATAATGGTTAATGGATGTCTGTTTTAAACTTTTAAAATAGTTTTTATGGCTGTAAAGCACTTCAGTATTTTTTATGACACAGCGGTATGCATTCCCCCCCCCCACACACACACAAATAAATAAATAAAAGTAGAAGTGGCTCATTTTACTGTTGGTGGGCAAGTCCCTGTGTCTCACCCCTGAGAGAAAGAGACGAGCTGCTTTGTCTGGCCAGTCACGTGGCCCATGGGCAGCCTTGCCTGTTATGTACTGAAGTTCTCACCCTGGGCCAGCAGGGGGATACTGTAGATAGTTATGCAAATGAAGGATCGAAAGTGACGTTCAGTGATTGGATAGTTTTAGAAAGTTGCAACAGTTAACGTTGTTCTGGAGCTCTATATAAGCAGGCTGACTGAGCCCTTCAGTTCAGTTCTGTTCTGGCATCTGAATAAAGAAGAGCTGTTTGAAGAATCGCTGTGTCATCTGATATGTTCACCCACAACTTAACATTGCCCTTCTGCAATGCTTCTATGTCCACTTCAGTAACCAACTGGCATGGTACAGAACTGTGGCTCAGTGGTTAGAGCATCTGCCTTGAAAGCAGATTGGGCTAGGTTTACTCCCCAGTGGCACCTCCAGGGCTGGAAGGGACTCCTGCCTGAAACCCCAGGTTGCTGCTGCTGGTCAGTGTAGACTAGGGATAGGCAACCTAAGGCCCGGGGGCCAGATGCAGCCCAATCGCCTTCTCAATCCTGCTTGTGAACAGTCCGGGAATCAGCATGTTTTTACATGAGTAGAATGTGTCCTTTTATTTAAAATGCTTCTCTGGGTTATTTGTGGGGCATAGAAATTTATTCTTTTTTTTCTTCAAAATATAGTCCAGCCCCCCACAAGATCTGAGGGACAGTGGACTGGCCCATGGCTGAAAAAGGTTGCCGACCCCTGGTGTAGACAATAGATCAGGGGTCAGCAAAGTTTTTCAGCAGGGGGCCGGTCCACTGTCCCTCAGACCTTGTGGGGGGCTGGACTATATTTTGAAAAAAAGAAATAAATGAACGAATTCCTATGCCTACACATTCTGCTCATGTAAAAACACCAGGCAGGCCCCACAAATAACCCAGAGATGCATTTTAAATAAAAGGACATTTAAAAGCACGCTGATTCCCGTGCCGGATTTAGAAGCTGATTGGGCCGGATCCAGCCCCCGGGCCTCAATTTGCCTACCCATGCAATAAATGAACCAATGGTATGAGCCAGAATCACAGAATTATAGAGTTGGGAGGGACCCTGACGACCATCTAGTCCAACCCTTTGCAATGCAGGAATATGCAGCTGCCCCACACAGGGATCGAACCTGCAGCCTTGATGTCACCAGTATCATGCTCTAACCAACTGAGCTTGCCAAGCTCCTGTGTCACTAATGAGCTATGGCTCGTATTTAAAGGCAATTGTGCGGTCTCGATAGGTGCACCCTTCTCATTTTATCCCCACTGTACAGTGGTACCTCAGGTTACATATGCTTCAGGTTACATACGCTTCAGGTTACAGACTCCACTAACCCAGAAATAGTGCTTCAGGTTAAGAACTTTGCTTCAGGATGAGAACAGAAATCGTGCTCCAGCGGCGCAGCAGCAGCAGGAGGCCCCATTGGCTAAAGTGGTCTTCAGGTTAAGAACAGTTTCAGGTTAAGTACAGACCTCCGGAACGAATTAAGTACTTAACCCGGGGTACCACTGCAATTTGCTCACCAGCAATTCCCCAAGGACAAAAACAACCACAACAAAAACAGCTGTGGGGGGGGAGGCGCAGAACCCCAGCAAAGGACTTCCCTTCACCGAAGGCAGTCTTGCGGGTGACGGGCAATTTCAAGCCACGGCCATCACTGTGTCTTCTGGCCTGGTTCCCTTCAGCCCAGAAGCGATTTCCTTTGCCTTGGAATACCTTGCAAAGATGCGTTTCCTCCTGCTCCCCACCCCTTCCCCCCAATCTCCACCTGCAGGTAGAACAGGTGGAAGGCAATTATCGTAAAGGCAGCGGCAATAGGCAATTTCGTGGAGTTCTGTTTGCTTGCGAGGCACATCAGAATCTTTCAATTTCATTGCCCTCCGGAGATTGTATCTATTTTCTTCCCCATTTGGAGAGGCGGCTGTTGAGAGCATATATAATGGGCCTGGGTATTTCTGAGAAGAGCGCTGGTTCTTCCACCGAGCTGGTTTCCGATCAGTCACCTGAACAAGGGGCCGTTTGCCTCTTAGCAAATGAGGCCATTCAGACCCACCATCTCTTGCCCCTGGCCACATTTGAGCCCCGCAGCCACAAAAACATGAAAGGAGGCTGCTGGATCAGGCCAGTGGCCCATCTAGTCCAGCATTCTGGTCTCACAGCAGCCAACCAGTTGCCCCAGAGGGAAACCAGCAAGCAGTACCCAAAAAACAAGTGACCTCTCGTCTCCTGGGGTTTCCAGCAACTGGTATTCAAAAGCATTGCTGCTTCTAGCTGTGATGGCAGAGCAAACCATCATGGTAGTTCAGCATCCAGTAATGTCTCCAGGCATGGCTGGAAGTGAGGGATGCAGGTGGCGCTGTGGGTTAAACCATAGAGCCTAGGGCTTGCTGATCAGAAGGTCAGCGGTTCAAATCCCCGCGACGGGGTGAGCTCCCGTTGCTCGGTCCCTGCTCCTGCCAACCTAGCAGTTCGAAAGTACGTCAAAGTGCAAGTAGATAAATAGGTACCACTCCGGTGGGAAGGTAAACGGCGTTTCTGTGCGCTGCTCTGGTTCGCCAGAAGCGGCTTAGTCATGCTGGCCACATGACCCGGAAGCTGTATGCCGGCTCCCTCGGCTAGTAAAGCGAGATGAGCGCCGCAACCCCAGAGTCATCCGCGACTGGACCTAATGGTCAGGGGTCCCTTTACCTTTACCTTTTTACTCATGACCATCTTAAAACACAGCAAGGTTGCCCCCAACCCACTTTGTTTCAAATGTCATATGTGTGTCGTTAAGGTCAGGGATGTGTCCACATTGCCAGCTGCCTGTCCACACAAGCGGGTGAAGAGGGAGCATAGGTGCCTTCATATAGCTTATGTGTATTCCTGCATTGCAGAGGGTTGGGCAATATTACCCTCAAAGCCCCTTCCAACTTTGCAATTCTATGATTCCAAATCAGGTCAAAGCTGGTTTGCGGGAATGCAGGAATCACGGCCGAAAAATCCCAGACAGAGGGCCACCCAACCTCAGTTTAAAACAGTGTTTCCCAAACTTGGGTCTCCAACCGTTCTTGGACTACAACTCCCATCATCCCAGTGGTCAGGGATAATGGGAATTGTAGTCCAAAAAGAGCTGGGAAACACGGGTTCAAAGCCTCCAATGAAGGAGAGTCCACCATCTTCTGAGGGAGTCCGTTCCACTGGCAAATACCTCTTACCGTCAGAAAGTTCTTCCTAATGTTTAGTCAGAATCTCCTGTCTTACCATTTGAATCTATTGGTTCAGGTTCTCTTCTTTGGAGCAGCAGAAACCAAGCTTGCTCTACTTTCCATGTGAACAGTTGAGGGAGTTGGAGGATGTTTAGCCTTGAGAGGAGAAGATGGGTAGCTATCTTCTACTTTCTGAAGCTATCTTCAACCTGTCTTCTCTCAAGGCTAAACACCCTCCAACTCCCTCAACTGTTCATCGAAGGCTTGGTCCATTAAATGATTGAAAAAAATTTTATGTTAACCATTTAGAGATTTTTTAAAATTAGGTTTAGCTCATGGGACGCGGGTGGCGCTGTGGGTTAAACCACAGAGCCTAGGACTTGCCGATCAGAAGGTCGGTGGTTCGAATCCCTGCGATGGGATGAGCTCCCGTTGCTCGGTCCCTGCTTCTGCCAACCTAGCAGTTCAAAAGCACATCAAAGTAGATAAATAGGTACCACTGCGGTGGGAAGGTAAACGGTGTTTCCGTGGGCTGCTCTGGTTCGCCAGAAGCGGCTTAGTCATGCTGGCCACAGGACCTGGAAGCTGTACGCCAGCTCCCTCGGCCAATAAAGTGAGATGAGTGCCGCAACCCCAGAGTTGTCCACGACTGGACCCAATGGTCAGGGGTCCCTTTACCTTTTAAGCATATAGTTTTTTAAAAAATGAAATAGGCACAGACCAGAAATATGGTGGTCTGGCCATTTCCAGCTGTATTCACCTACAGAAAGTCAAGTTGAGGCAGGTGCTCTGAGCTTTACCCTCACCTTCCTCAAGCAGGATGGGGAAGTAGGATTGGAGTGGACGGCCAGTGACTCAAACAGCACACACTTTGCTTCTTGGTATGTTTATTTTAGATACTGGTTAAGCACTCCCAACCGCTCTCCTCTTGCCAATGCCCCCACCAGCCCCAGGGCTCTGGAGGAGGTCATCTTGCACATGGAGGGCAGAGATATTTTGTTCCCTGTTGTAGACATTGGTTAAATAATAATTGGAGAAAAAAACTTTACAATAATACATTTTTGTTGTGGTTTTGATCCTTAAAAAAGAAGACAGGAAAGCTAAAGGAACCCTATCCAGGTTATGTGTTTGGTTACGTATATCCATATGTACCGTATTTTTTTCGCTCTATAAGACGCACCAGCCCACAAGACGCACCTAGTTTTTGGAGGAGGAAAACAAGGAAAAAAATATTCTGAATCTCAGAAGCCAGAACAGCAAGAGGGATCGCTGCACAGTGAAAGCAGCAATCCCTCTTGCTGTTCTGGCTTCTGGGATAGCTGTGCAGCCTGCATTCACTCCATAAGACGCACACACATTTCCCCTTACTTTTTAGGAGGGAAAAAGTGAGTCTTATAGAGCAAAAAATACGGTATATAAAGAAGCAGGTCTCTCTTGATATACATATGCTAGATATGCCTAGGATCAAAGGAGAGTAATGAATGCTGGTTGCCAGCTATGGCTGCTTCCATCCATCAGGAACCCAAAGTGACATTGGGGCAACCTTGAGAAGAGGAGAAGCTTCACCTCTTGGACAGCAAAAATCCTAGAAAAGAGAGAGGAAGGGAATCAGAAGAAACAGCAGAACGGGGTATCTCCTCTGAACCTGTCCGATACGCTTCTTGTTCCACCATGAGACTTGACTGGGTTTGCTATCAGGAAGGCTGTCCTGAAGGCCTAGAAAATCATGGGGTGTTGCTGCTCATCTCACAGTGCTCCTTACACTCCTGGAGGGACCCCCCTGCCCCCCGCCAGCTGCACAAACATCTTCTCCACCTTCTGCTTCAAGAGGAGAAAGTTAAGACACTTCTGTGGGTGACGGAAGCCAAGCTTGGCTGAGGGGAGGAAGGAGACAGTTGTGTGGTTTGTTTTTTCCCAAGCAGCAAAAAGGAATGGTATGGAGACTGGGGGGACAGGGGGAAAGGGACATAGCTGTCTCTTGCCCTGCAAAGCAGTTTGGCAAACTAAGGCGCATAAGCCACAACTGGCTCAGTCTCTCCGTCCAGAGTCGGCCTCCTCGAGATTCTCCAACTGCTTGCAAAAGCAGGCGTGCTCCTTTGAAACGCCATTTGCGACCCCTTTTGAACATGGATGTATTTGGACACAATGGGAGACTCTCGGACTCTTGCTCTAGACACTTCAAACCAAAAAGAAACACAAAGCGAAAAAAAACCCTTCTTTGAGTATGCAGAATTCCCGGCGTTTAAGTGCTCCCTCAGCACATATTTCCTGGGGGAAATTGTCCTGTCAAAGCTCTTGCAAAACTTGCCGCCGTGCCTTTTCGAAAGCAGAGACTCCGGAAGGCCAAACAGCCGAAGGAAACGTTTTCAAGGTGTCTTTGTCCATCTCTGCATGCGCAAAAGTTTGGGCTGCGCCTTCCCCCACCCCCTCAGAGCACTCATCCCTCTTTTCTTCTATAATGCCACTATCAAAAGGAGGAGAGGGAGAGCAAAGAGGGTCCCTGGGACAGCAGGCCGGATGCCAGATCCATTTGTGTCCACAAACGTCTTCTGTTCGGGAATCATGTCTGTGGTCAGCGACTTCTGCAGGGAGAAAGGAGAAGGAGGGGGAGGGAGAGAGGAAAAGAAAGGAGGGTCAGTTCAACAGAGCGGCAGCCACCCCAGGGCACTGGAGTTTTTCCTGAAAGAGCTGCTTCTCTCCTTCCAAGCCAAGGAGCCAGACCTCTTGGTTTCGAGCGAGGATATTGGCAAGTGTCATTGTCAGCATGCAAAGCAATACAGCTCTGCTGGGGAGATTAGTAAAAACCTAGGCAGTGACTGCAGGAGGCTCTGCATCATCATCATCATCATCATAAAATAAAATAATAATAATAATAATAATAATAATAATAATAATAATAATAATAATGTATTACTTTTACCCCGCCCATCTGGCCGCGCCTCCCCAGCCACTCTGGGCGGCTTCCAACCGAATATTAAAAACATGACAAAACATCAAACATTAAAAACGTCGCTAAACAGTGCTGCCTTCAGATGTTTTCTAAAAGTCAGGTAGTTGTTTATTTCCTTGACATCTGATGGGAAGGCACTGTTGTTGTTGTTTCTTTATATCCCTCCCATTACCCTGCCCAAGACTCAAGACTGCATACGCCAATCAAAGCAACACAGATAAATGCAAAAAGCTACAAACGTGTACAAATGTTTACAAGTAATTACGGTAAACTCCAATAGCATTAAAACCGTCTAAAGAACAGATCTATTAAAATACAGATGATGAAAAACAATAAAAGCAGGACAGCACTCCTTAAAAACCCTTTAAAACAAACAAACAAACAAAACCCAGTCATTTCCCAAAGGCCTGTAGGGGTAATACCATCTTCACTTGCTGTCAGAAGGACAACAAGGAGGGAGCCAGGCTAACTTCTCTAGGGAGGGAGTTCCAAAGCCTGGGAGCAACCATTGAGAAGGCCCTATCCTGCATCCCCACCAAGCAGGCCTGTGATGGAGGCAGGACTGAGAGAAGGGTCTTCCCTCAAGATTTCAGAACCCAGGAAGGTTTGATGGGAGGATATAGTCCCTCAAATAGCTTGGGTCAAAGCCATGAACTCATGAACAGGCCTTAGACCAGCCACTGTTCTACACACACACACACACACACACACACACACACACACACCATGTACCCCTACCCACTATTATCACATCTGATTCGCATACTGACAGTCCTGAGTTCAAGTCTCTCTGCAACAAGGAAGGAGATTCTGGTGAACCTCAATCCACTGGATATTACAATATCTGCTTCTGCTTGTATGTATGGACAGTTCACATCAATAAATAGGCCATAGAAGGGGATTTCCATTCCTGATGCCTCTTAGAGGGCCCGGCTATAGGAGATGGCCAGATGACCTTATGAACTTCCAAATGGATCACTGCTCTACCAGTTAAGCAGCCAGGCCAGGTGTGAGCCAAACAAATGTACAATAAGAAACCTGAGATGTGCTGGAGCGTGTTTGACCACAACACGCTAGTGCAATGGTTCCCAAGTGTGTGGGGGGGTACTGCTCGTGGGGGGGCAGTGGGATTCCAGGGGGTGGGTGCTAAGAGGCAAGGGGACGACAAGGGGGGGTGCTAAAGGTGTCAATGACTATCAGACTTTGAAAAGCTGGTATCACTGGATCAGATTTGTCAAATTAATTCAATAAAGGAGTTTGAATTGGATTTTGAACACATGTGCAATTAATTGTTGCTGCTTTGCATTTTATTGTGTTCTATGATCTGCCTTAGCGGGTCATGCAAACCGCTCTCCCGAATAATCCTTTTTATAAGGTAAGATGGGGGGCACTGGGGATGAGTTTATGGATCCAAGGGGAGTGGCCTCAAAAGTATGGGAATAAATAAAGTTAATTTTCTACGTCTGCAATCCTATACCCACTTATCTAGAAGTAAGACCCTGTGAATTTGCAAAAGGTTAAAAAGAAATAAGACCCCAACTTGTCCTATCCTATATAAATCAGGATTGGATAAATGCTGAAGAGGTGGATTGAATAAAAACAGATTACATAAACATCTTTTGGAATTGTTCTCAACTGGAGATATTATGGAAATCTGTTCATGCTAATGTCTTTGGCATGTTAGGATACAATATACTCCTTGGAACCTTAAATAGTTCTGCTTGGTTATCTAAAAGCTGCAATTCCACAAAATAATCAAGAAATAGTGTTCAAACGTATAACATCTGCTAAGATTGCAGTATCAAATAATTAGGAGGTGGGGGAATCAAATCTCCTGCTATATCTGAATGGACTGAAGAAAATTTGGTTTGATTAAGCTAACTTATTACAAAACAATACATATAAACCAGCCTAGCAGGTTTGTGGAGCAACAAGTTCAATGATAATGTCCAACCTTTTGCTGCTTTGAGCCTGCTGTGGCAGCACAGTAGTTCTTTATGCTCTTTGTCTTTGGCTTCTTTTGTTTACTTTTTTAAAGAAATTAAGACCCCAAGGTAATTACAACTGAGTAGAATGGCCCAACTCTTTAAAATGAGTACATAGTCCACGGGTCCCTCGAATCTGCACCCCGGCACTTCTTTTGATCCCCGAATGAGAGATTCTTTCTGGGAAATGGGGCCTAAATAGATGTCAAAGGCAGCTTCTCTGTATTTGTCCCCTCCAGTTGAAATTTCTTGAGCCTGGGAAGAACGACAAAAGGACCAAAGAGCCACTAATGTTTCAAAACCAGGAGCTAGTAAAGGAATCAGGGATCAGAGCAGCATCCTTTGGCATGAAACCATCAAAGACGCACGTCTCTTTCCCTTCATGAACTTGAGAGAGATAACTTCAGCGGCAAAAAAAAAGACCTCATTAAATTCCACAAGATGGATTTCCTTCAGGAGCTCCTCAAGCCACAGAGAACAAGCAAATTACCTTGTTTATGAGATGCTGCTGTACATATAAAAGCCATCTCTGAATTGATGGAGTGCAATTTGACCTGGGCGACAGGGGGAAGGCAGTCATACCAGAACGCCCAGTTGAGAGAGGACGGGTGGCCTTCATTCACGATTTACTATGTATTATTATTATTTATTGATTATATTTTTATCCCACTTTTTTGTCTCCAAGGAGCTTGAAGGGGCATACATGGTTCTTTCACCCCCTCCTCCTTTAATCCCCATGACAATCCTAGGAGGGAGGTCAGGCTGAGAGGCAGTGAATGCCTCAAGGTCACCCAGTGGGTGTCATGATGGCCAAGTGGGGATTTTAGCCCTCTGAGGTAGGTTCGGCCAAGAGTCAGTGACTGGCCCAAGGTCACCCAGGGAGCTTCATGATGAGCAAGCAACATCATCGGGTGGGTTTTCCCAGGACCAAGGTGAAACTGCCAAGCTCCCAACTTAGTTTTGTTGTTGTATTTTGTTAACATACTCATTGAATTGTAGAGTTGGAATGGATCCGGGAGGGTCATCTAGTCCAACCCCCTGCACTGCAGGAATCTCAACTAAAACACCCATGACAGATGGCAATCTCTGATCTTGTTACATTTATAGTACTGAAATGTTAGGGAAACGTTTTTGCACTCTTTGGTTTTGAAATGCATTCTTGCATGTAAGCCGCTTTGGCCTGATTTTTTTGAGTGGAAAAGTGGCATACAAATAAAATTACAAATGAATGATGAGCTAATGATGGTCAAGTGGGGATTTGAACCCTGGTCCCAGAGGGACGCGGGTGGCGCTGTGGGTTAAACCACAGAGCCTAGGACTTGCCGATCAGAAGGTCGGCGGTTCAAATCCCCGCAACGGGGTGAGCTCCCATTGCTCGGTCCCTGCTCCTGCCAACCTAGCAGTTCAAAAGCACGTCAAAGTGCAAATAGATAAATCAGTACCGCTCCTGCAGGAAGGTAAATGGCGTTTCCGTGCGCTGCTCTGGTTCGCCAGAAGCGGCTTAGTCATGCTGGCCACATGACCCGGAAGCTGTACGCCGGCTCCCTCAGCCAATAAAGCAAGATGAGTGCCGCAACCCCAGAGTCGGCCATGACTGGACCTAATGGTCAGGGGTTACTTTACCTTTACTACCCAGAATTCCCAGTATGCAGAGCCGGGGGGGGGGATACCTGTCCATCTCTAATGTGGGATGTAATCCTCTGGAGCAGTCAAGTACAACATTTCCTGTTTGCCTAGAGTGAACATGCAGGGAAATGTTGGTCCAGCCAGTTGAACTTCCTGTTACACCTGGTCTGGAGCATCCTTCCTTTTGCATGTGACCAGGTAGGTGGGTGTGACCCTTCCAGACCTTACAAAAGGTCCAGTCATGAAGCCACCTTCCTCTTTTTGACTCTTTTGCCTTTTGCCTCCTGGACTGCACTGCTGGCTCTCAGCTAGCCATACAGGGATATATCCAGATGGGGTAAATCCACTCCTTCTCTTTATTTGCAACTTCAAGCCTAAAGCCCACCTTCAGGAACCACACTGTGCTCTGATCGTGAGTAAACTTCTTTTTGTTACTTATGAACAAGACTGTTGTGTCTTTATTCTTTTATGAGGATTCAAAGGGATCTTAACCAGGAATAATAGAACTTACGAGACTCTAACGAATCTGCAACTAGTTTCCTGCTGTGTAAAAGGGGGAATGTACTCTGCTGCATGAATAAACTCACTAGCATGAGTTAGGAAGGGTAATATGTACAGTGGACGCTTGGGTTGCGAACGTGATCCGTGCGGGAAGCATGTTTGCAACCTGCAACGTTAGCAACCTGCAGCACCGCATCTGCGCATGCGCGGGTCACGATTTGGCACTTCTGCACATGCACATGTGCCAAAACCCAGAAGTAACCCGTTCCGCTACTTCCGGGTCCGGCGCGGTGCGCAACCTGAAATCACACAACCCGAAGCATCTGTAACCCGAGGTATGACTGTAATCAATATATTCTCACAACATTCCCACATCTAACACATCTGGATTCCCAAAGACCATTCCTTTCTCAAAGGTCTGCAATGGTGCTCTTCCATGGGTGCCCTGCCTGCAGACTCAGCTTGCCCCCTCACCCTCACAGGGGCCACCCTGTGACACCCATGCCTGGCCCCCCTGGATCTGTGCGTGCTGAACTCTGGGGCTTGATGTCCTTGTGAGGCAGCGGCCCAAGGGCAATGGACAAATTCTCATGCTCATCACAAGCAGGCAATTACTCAGCTGGGGAGGCGGGAGGCTTGGATGCTATCTGTTTGCTTAAATATTTCGCCTCTTTACATGCATTTCTTGACACTCCAACTGCCAGAAGAGATTTGGAGAGGGAACAAGAAGGGCCCCCACGTTTAGCTCCCTGGGAGCCTCCTGCCCTTTCCTTTTTTTAATGAGGGGGGAGAGAAGAGAAAAAGAGAAGAGATTTCATTGCACCAACATTGCTGCTTCTTCATAAATGTCTAGATCTTGGACAGCAGTTCTGCTACACAGCATAGTGCAAAATTGAGAAGATCCATCACTGAGAAGGTCCATTTGGGGGTGCCAAATTTTGGCCTTGCAAGGGCGCCATATTACAAAAGATTACCAAAGTCTGCCTGTGTCTTGGGAGTGGGAAGCTGGTATCAAAGGTAAAGGTAAAGGGACCCCTGACCATTAGGTCCAGTCGTGACCGACTCTGGGGTTGCGGTGCTCATCTCGCTTTATTGGCCGAGGGAGCCGGCGTACAGCTTCTGGGTCATGTGGCCAGCATGACTAAGCCGCTTCTGGCAAAACAGAGCAGCGCACGGAAATGCCGTTTACCTTCCCACCGGAGCGGTACCTATTTATCTACTTGCATTCTGAGGTGCTTTCGAACTGCTAGGTTGGCAGGAGCTGGGACCGAGCAACAGGAGCTCACCCCGTGGCAGGGATTCGAACCACCGACCTTCTGATCGGCAAGCCCTAGGCTCTGGGGTTTAACCCACAGCACCACCCGCGTCCCTGGGAAGCTGGTATTAGGATAGAATAAAAAGACTGTATGGAGCAAATCATCTAGCCGAGGAAGGGCCCCCATGCTTAATATTATTAATTTGCTTATTTCGCACATTGTTTGTCTCCTAATGTTTATACACCGCTGGTTTGTAAAAATAAAATAAAATTAAAATCTCAAAGCAGTTTGCCGAAAAGATGCCACACTCAAAGAGCGAGTTCGATTCCTGCATTGCAGAGGGTTGGACTAGATGGCTCTTGTGGTCCCCTCCAGCAATACAATTCTATGATTCTAATGAAAGTAGGATGGCTCTTATGTGACACCTGTAATTGTGGTAGAGTGGTACCTCGGGTTACATACGCTTCAGGTTACATACGCTTCAGGTTACACACTCCGCTAACCCAGAAACAGTACCTTGGGTTAAGAACTTTGCTTCAGGATAAGAACAGAAAGCGGGCTCCAGCGGCGCGGCAGCAGCAGGAGGCCCCATTAGCTAAAGTGGTGCTTCAGGTTAAGAACAGTTTCAGGTTAAGTACGGACCTCCGGAACGAATTAAGTACTTAACCCGAGGTACCACTGTATTTCCACCGATAGAAGCAGCCAAGTGGGTGCATATGGGCAAGGTGACTTCGCAGGTAGACTGGTCCCAAGTTATTAAGGGCTTTGGATACTAATTGAACACCTTGAACTTGACCCAGTAGCATTTGAAATTTTCAATTACTCTTGTTATTTTTCTTAGTGAGTATTTTATTGCTTTATCTTTTTTTGTACACCATTTTGAGGTGTGCGTGTTTTTTTCTTTGAACAATCAGGCGGTGCATAAATTTTTTGAAATAAATATTCACAGTTTTGGAAGAGAAGGGATGGAAACTGGTGCGCTGATATACTGATAAACAGAGGATATCTTTATTAGTGTACAAAGGCTTCTAAGTTTTGTGTACTGAGTTGAATAGGATCCAAAATGCAGCAGTCTGATTGGTCCTAGAACAATAGGATTCAGAATGCAGCAGTCTGATTGGTCCACAGGAGCCACCCAATCCAGCTCCAGGTGGAAGTGAATCCGCAACCTGATTGGCCTACAGGAGAATCCCGGAATTAGCCAATCACGTGGGGCCCATTGTGTAAATAATGTATATAAAGCAGACATTCTGGGGGAACTTCCATTCCTCCTCACCACTATGAGCTGAATAAAGAGCATGAAATCCACTCTCGGCTCTGAGGATATTTCACTAAGCCACCCCAAAAAGGGCACCTGCATCCAGCACTGAGTGCATATTATGGGGTACACACCCTAGAACCTTAGAATTGTTGTCCCTGAGATTAAGAGTCTCATGCTCTACCGAATGAGCCACCAAGTCTAAACCTCCAGACAAATTCTAGAATAGGGCACGCTAGGTCTTTGGAGGGGGAAAGGGGGGTTGTACAGTTTGGAACTGGTCTTTGTCAACTACAGCACCAAAAGACTTTTTTTTTTTGCCTGAGCAAGATGTAACAAAGGTTGTCCAGATTTGACCCCAGGCTTGGGTAATGAATGTCCCTTGTTCCAGGGCAGGCAGCGAATCAGTCAATGGGGCCGAGGATGTGCTAATGGAGAGGAAAACGTTCTGTCCTATCCCCCACTTGCCGTGGGGGGGGGGGAGAGGTTCTGTCGCGAGTAGAGGTGCCCGCAAACGGAGCACCGGGCCTCTGATGCGATGCAACTCTAGCATGAAATTGAGCCGCTGATTGTCTCATGCGGCGGTAACGAGAAGCATAAGATGTAATTTCTCAGGCATGCCGGATCTAATTAGAGGCTGCCCAAGGGTGACATTGCTGCCTTTTGCATCTGCTCGCCGAGCTGAGGAGGGGATCCAAATGGCCAACAAGACCCCCGGGAGAGGAGGAAGGGCTTCAGCAGAGAGTTGTCTCGCAGGTGGGCTGGGGGGTGCAAGCAGGCATTGTGTCTCCACGCACATGGGAATGCGCTCTTTGGCGAGGGGCTCACTGAAACGGCCATGTGGCAAGGCCTCCTGCTGCTCCCTCAAGTCTTCTCCAAGCGTGGCTTAAATCACAGAATCAGAACTGTCATGTAGGAAGGGAGACCAAGGTTCATGTAGTCTAGCCCTTTGCGATGCAGAAATCATAGGTAAAGACACTCTGACCGATGCCCACCCAGTATCTATTCAGAAACCTCTGATGAAGGAGAGTCCATCACCTTCCCAGGTCATATACCGTATATACTTGAGTATGTTGTTGTTGTTTAGTCGTTTAGTCGTGTCTGACTCTTCGTGACCCCCTGGACCAGAGCACGCCAGGCACTTCTGTCTTCCATTGCCTCCCGCAATTTGGTCAAACTCATGCTGGTAGCTTCGGGAACACTGTCCAACCATCTCGTCCTCTGCTGTCCCCTTCTCCTTGTGCCCTCCATCTTTCCCAACATCAGGGTCTTTTCCAGGGAGTCTTCTCTTCTCTTGAGGTGGCCAAAGTATTGGAGCCTCAGCTTCAGGATCTGTCCTTCCAGTGAGCACTCAGGGCTGATTTCCTGAAGAATGGAGAGGTTTGATCTTCTTGCAGTCCATGGGACTCTCAAGAGTCTCCTCCAGCACCATAATTCAAAAGCATCCATTCTTCGGTGATCAGCCTTCTTTATGGTCCAGCTCTCACTTCCATACATCACTACTGGGAAAACCATAGCTTAAACTATACGGGCCTTTGTTGGCAAGGTGATGTCTCTGCTTTTTAAGATGCTGTCTAGGTTTGTCATTGCTTTTCTCCCAAGATACTTGAGTATAAGCCGACCAAAATAAAAGCCGAGGCACCTAATTTTAGCACAAAAAACTGGGAAAACTTATTGACTTGAGTATAAGCTGGTTCACCACACCACAAACCTGGTGGTGGCGGCAGTGGCGGAGGAGGAACGAGCAGCCCGAAAGCAGCCCTTTGGGGCTGCTCATCCCTCCGCCACCGCCACCCGCCTCACCTGAGTATAAGCAAAGGGGGGCTTTTTCAGCATAAAAAATGTGCTGAAAAAGACGGCTTATACTTGAGTATATACGGTAATTATAAAATTGTAGAGTTGGAAGAGACCCAAAGGTCATCAAGTCCAGCTCCCACCAATGCAGGAATCTCAACTAAAGCATCCATGACAGATGGCCATCCAACCTCAACTTAACCCCCCCCCCCCATGAAGATCATTTTTTTAACAAAAACAAAACCTCCATTGAAGGAGAATCCACTACCTTCCGAGGGCGTCAGTTCCACGGTTGAACAGCTCTTACCCTCAGAAAACTCTTCCTAATGTTTAGTTAGAACCTCTTGTCTTTTGAATCCATTGGTTTGGCTCCTCGGCTTTTGAGCAGGAGAAAACAAGCTTGCTCCATCTTCCATGTGGCAGCCCTTTAGATATTTGAAGATGGCTGTCATCTCATCTCTCAGTCTTCTCCAGGTTAAACATCTCCAAGTCCTTCAACTGCTCGAATGACCGTCATCGGAGGCAGACTGACCATGAGCGTGTCTACTCTGCCTCCTTGTGCCCCCCCGTCACCCTCGATGAGCTGACCCCCCTCATCAGCTGCTCTTTGGAGCTAAAACTTACACAAGCAATAAGAACATGAATAGAAAGTGGAGTTGGCGGGACTGGCCAAATGCCCCATCCTCTGAAGAAGGAAGGCTGGGCCTTTCAGACTCCACACTCTGTGGCCTGTGATTCAGACTCGGATGCTGAACCTGAGGGATCCCAGCCTGCACAGGATTCCCCGCCTCCAGAACCATCTGAGCCGGGACTGGGGCATGAGCCTGAAGGGTCCTCACCTGTGCTGAATCCTCAGGTGCAGGCAACAGCTGAGTCCGCTCTGGAGCCTGAGGTGATGGAGGACCCATTGCCTGCAGGTGCTCCACTCCCAGCCCTGTCAGGGGAAGCTGAGGTTGCCTCTGGGTCCGGTAATCCTCCAGCCTCTGCTGAGCTGCAGAGGCTCAGGGCAGAGAGGCGGAGGGAACTAAGTTCCTGCAGGAGGAGTACTCGCCTCCAGGCCAGGAGAGGCGAGTCACCAGAGGATCAGGGCCGCCCTATGCCTCGGGGCAGATAAAAGCCGGCCAGCCCCAGTCCCAAGTTGCGGGAGCAACATAGTTGGTTGCTAGTTCCTGCCTGAACCCTGTCCTGCTTTCCTGCCTGAGCTCCTGTCCCACCCTGGCTCCCTGCTTGCAAGCCTGTTCCTGACTTCATCCGGCTCCCTGCCCTGCACCCAGCTTCAGCTACTATGGACTGCCTCCACGTTGCACCTTTGACCTCGGCCTGGACTTGGACCTCGCCTCTCGGGTTACCCACAGGACCAGCACACCTGCTAAGCAAACCTGTGCTCTTGAGTTGCCATGAAGGGATGCAGGGATGCCTTCTCATAGGACTTACCTGGATGGAGGCTGAAGTGGTGGTCACACCTGTGTCGTAGATGGTGTTGCTGTCATTGGCGTCGTATGTTGATGTCTCCATCTTGGGCGGCAAGGTGATGTGTTGAATCGGCGGGAGAGGCCGGTCCGTGCCGTTGCCAAAAGCCTGGATGGCATTTCCTGGAGAGGGAAACAGACAGCTTTACTGAAGGAACAATGAAAGCTCCTCCTTGACATCACCTCCATGCCCTTTCCTATCCGGCTTCCCGGTTGGGGACCCACCCCTCTCTGACCTGCCCATTGCTTCCTGCAGCCCCACATCAATGTCATATAATGACTGTAACCACAGGAGACGGTAACAGCGACCAACTGGATGGCAAATTCATGGAGGAGGGGGCTAGCGAGGGCTATTAGCCATGCATGAAGGCTAAGTTCTGCCTCCACAGCTGGAAGCAGCAAGCCTTCTGAATTCCATTTGCTGGAAACTCTTGTGCTCAGATCCTGCTTGCGAGTTTCTCAAAAGTGGCACATGGTATGTAATGGTGGAGAGGGCTATTGATGGCTACTAACCATAATGTGATCAGGCCAATGGCCCATCAAGACCAGCATCCTGCTCTCACAGTGGACTCGATGGGCCATTGGTCTGATCACATTAAGGTTAGTAGCCATCAATAGCCCTCTCCACCATTACATGTGGCTCTCTCTCTCTCTCTCTCTCTCTCTCTCTCTCACACACACACACACACACACACACACACACACATACATGCATGAGGCTCCACGGTGTTTGAGAACAGCACTAACCTCCCTCTGGCCAACTTCTACTCTGGGGACCACAGAATGACTTACGCAGGCAGGGGTTTTCCATGAAGTCCTTCAGGAACTTCTCACACTCTTCCTCCATGTTGCCACTGCCCCGGCAGGAGCACGACGGGGACACAACGAGGTTGGCAGTGCTGGAGTCGACATAGTTGGGTGTCATGTCCAACCCTGTCCAAGAAGGGAGAGGGTAAAGCTTGAGTCTGCCACCTCCTACACAAAGGTAAAGGTAGAGGGACCCCTGACCATTAGGTCCAGTCGTGGCTGACTCTGGGGTTGCGGTGCTCATCTTGCTTTATTGGCCAAGGGAGCTGGCGTACAGCTTCCGGGTCATGTGGCCAGCATGACTAAGCCGCTTCTGGCAAACCAGAGCAGCGCATGGAAACGCTGTTTACCTTCCCACTGAAGCAGTACCTATTTATCTACAGTGGTACCTCAGGTTACATACGCTTCAGGTTACAGACTCCGCTAACCCAGAAATAGTGCTTCGGGTTAAGAACTTTGCTTCAGGATAAGAACAGAAATCATGCTCCGGCAGCACGGCGGCAGCAGGAGGCCCCATTAGCTAAAGAACAGTTTCAGGTTAAGAACAGTTTCAGGTTAAGAACGGAACTCCGGAACGAATGAAGTACTTAACCCGAGGTACCACTGTACTTGCACTTTGATGTGCTTTCGAACTGCTAGGTTGGCAGGAGCAGGGACTGAGCAACAGGAGCTCACCCCGTCGTGGGAATTCAAACTGCCGCCTTCTGATCGGCAAGTCCTAGGCTCTGGGGTTTAACCCACAGCGCCACCCATGTCCCCCCCCCCTACACACAGAGGGATGGGCAAATGCCACCGTCTTTTTAATTCCTTTCTCAAAACCCTGCCCCATTTGTCCAGCGCATATCAGGTACTGGACCCCCAAGGTTCAATTTAAGCATCAGTGTGTATCTCAGAGACCCAGCTCTGGGCTGCACCATGATATTGTGGGAGACTGCAGTCAAACAGAGCTACGCATGACTCCTAGTTAGTACATTAAGGGGTTAAGGACTACGTTGTATTGCTAGATAGACTCTGTTAAGTCATGCCCTTCTCCAAAGAGGAAACAAAGATTGTTTCCTCCTCCTTTATGCCATGGGCTTAAGCTACCTCTACACTTAGACCACATGTCTGACTCTGGCTGCATTTTCTACCCAAGACTATTTTGCCGGTATTATCCCTGCATGGAACAATGCATGACTGAGACCTTGCATCTGCAAGCAGAGCATTTTAAACTTACTTAACATAGAATCGTGGAATTGCATTGCAGGGACCCCAAGAGTCATCTAGTCCAACCCCTGCAATGCAGGAACCTCAACTAAAGCATCCTCAACAGATGGCCATCCAGGCTCTGCTTTAGAATGCCCAGTGAAGAAGATTCCACCACCTCCTGAAGGAATCCATTCCACTGGTAAACAGCTCCTACTGTCAGAAAGTTCTTCCTGATGATCAGTCAGAATCTCCTTTCTTGTAACTTGAATCCATTGGTTTGAGTCCTCCCCTCCAGAGCAGGAGAAAACAAGCTTGCTCCATCTTCCGTGTGACAGCCCTTGAGATATTTGAAGATGGCTATCACATCCCATCAGATGGTCTTTTCATTGCAAGAGGGGCAGAAAGAGGTCAGCTGCTGTGTGCAGCTAATTGGGATAAGAAAGGTCCATGAACCTAAATTCCTAATGTTGTTCTGCTGCACAAGCTGTGACTTGATAGCCTCAGGTAGGAGCCGAGGAGGGAGGTGGATGGAAGCCTTTCTGTTTTGCCTCAAGTGACAAAATTCACAATGGGGCAACATGCAATTCTATATTGGATTGCCTTCCCATATCAGATTATACATGGCTGAGTAAAATCTGATTTTGGGGGTGGGGTGGGGTGGGAGAGTACAAACCACTATTTTAATGAGGAATCCAACTGTAGACTTGGAAGGTGTGGGAATGTTCAGGGAGGCAGGAGAGGATACATTGTTTAATAATATCCTTCCTAACTTGCGCTAGCAAGTTCTGTAACTTAGCAGAGTTTTACATCCCCCTTTTAAACACACAGAAGTTAGCTTCTTGCAAGCTTGTTTAAGCTTCTCAATATAAGATTCCTTGTAATTTCCCTTATATTCCTCTTAAAAAGAATAGACATGACACAATCTTGTGCAACCTATATAAAAGAAGTTTACTCACACATTCAGTTGACAGATGGATCCCTGAAGGCAAACTTAGTTACAGAGTATATACATGTGGGACTATCCCATATGGAGATAATCTCTTTGTTGGCTAAAAGCCAACAGAGCATCTCTAGCTAAAAAAACTGCTGGTCTTGTGACGGAGAAGGCAAAAAGAAGAAAGAAGGGGGGCTGCATGCCCTGTGCTTTTGTTACCTGCACAGGTAAGGTCATGCCCACCTCTAGTCACATGCTAAAGGAAGTTTGTCCCAGCCCAGGAGGAAACAGGACGTTCCAACTGGCTGAACCAAACATCCCCTTGCATGTCCACTCTAGGAAAACTAGGAATGTTGTACTTGACTGCTATCTATGTATCACAAAAGGGATGTCATGTGGACACTGCCAAAAATAAAAATAAAAGACACAACAAGCAGTTTCAACACAGCATTAGCTTCAGTGTGGATGAGCCTATTAATGCTACTCACCTATTAGGCCTGCGTAAGAACCAAGACAAGCCTGGTAATTGTCCCCAGGGCAGCTGGTCAGTGACTGGAAAGAGGCTTGGCAATTCGTGTGGAAATCTGCCAGTCTTGACCTGATGACAAAGACAATGGAAGAAAGGGGAAGGAAAGTTAAAATATTGCCCTGCTCAAGAAGTAGCAAGCTGTTTATGAGAGTCAGGGTGAAGGGAAGAGAGAGGAGATGAAGGGAACTATGGTATTGCCAAATCCTGGAAGACCTTTAATCTTAGTGCCATGGTACCTTGGTTGTCAAACTTAATCCGTTCCGGAAGCCCGTTCCAAAACCAAGGCGTGCTTTTCCATAGAAAGTAACGCAAAATGGATTAATCCGTTCCAGACTTTTAAAAACAACCCCTAAAACAGCCATTTGACATGAGTTTTACTATCTAATGCAGCAAACTTTTTCAGTAGGGGGCCGGTCCACTGTACCTCAGACCTTTTGCAGGCTGGACTGTATTATGGGGAAAAAATGAACGAATTCCCATGCCCCGCAAATAACCCAGAGATGCATTTTAAATAAAAGGGCACATTCTACTCATGTAAAAACATGCTGATTCCCGGACCATCTGCAGTCCGGATTTAAAAGGCGATTGGGCCGGATTCAGCCCCCGGGCTTTAGTTTGCCTACCCATGATCTAACGAGATCACTGATCCATAAAATGAAAGGAATAAACGACATACTGCAGTCACACAATCAATCAGTCAGTAGCTGAACTGGGTTCCACACAGGCACAAAAACAAAAGAGCCGCAAAAACAAAAATGCAAAATAGCAGCAAAAACAGACAGACCTCAGCGTAACACTCAAAACGGAGCACGTTCAGCTCCCGAAAACAGTTCGCAATCCAGAACACTTATTTCTGGGTTTGCAGTGTTTGGGTTCCAAGTTGTTTGAGTACCAAGGCGTTTGAGAACCAAGGTACCACCGTAATTTGGATTGCTGGTATTCAAGGGTTTGAAAATGGTCCTTCTTGAAAAGGTATCTCATAAACAAAGTAACTAAAGGGCAGGGTTTGACTGGCCTTCTTTTTGCTATATATAATAGAATCATAGGTAAAGGTAAAGGTACCCCTGCCCGTACGGGCCAGTCGTGACAGACTCTGGGGTTGCGCGCCCATCTCGCTCAAGAGGCCGGGAGCCAGCGCTGTCTGGAGACACTTCCGGGTCACGTGGCCAGCATGACTAAGCAGCATTTGGCGAGCCAGCACCAGCGCCGCACACGGAAACGCCGTTTACCTTCCCGCTATAAAGCGGTACCTATTTATCTACTTGCACTTAGGGGTGCTTTTGAACTGCTAGGTGGGCAGGAGCTGGGACCGAAAGATGGGAGCTCACCCCACCGCGGTGATTTGAACCGCCGACCATACGATCAGCAAGCACTAGGCGCTGAGGTTTTACCCACAGCGCCACCCGCGTCCCGTAATAGAATCATAGAATTGCATATTTGAAAGGGACCCCAAATATTGTCTAGCCCAGTTCCCTGCAATGCAGGAATCACAGCTAAAGCATCCCTAACAGATGTCCAACCACTGATTAAAAAACTGAAATGAAGGAGAGTTCACCACCTTACCATAAGAAAGTTCGTTCATATGGCATGGTTTTATTTCTTATACAAATATTGAGGCACATGGTCACTCAGTGCCACCAGCATACGCAAATGTCTGACTCATTTAAGCATATACAAAACTTTGGACACATCTACACAGCTGCAAATAAAACATTTAAAATGTGTTGTAAAGAGCAATGTACAAATGTGACACTAGGTGGCGATAGTGAGCTATGCAAAATTCAATACCTTTTTCAAAACCTTTTTTTAGAAAAAAAGCATGATCACAGTGTTTTGTTATATGTGTGTAGATTCCACCTTTTATTCTCAGTAATGATGGAACTCATAGATGAAGAATACTTTAATTTTTATAAATCTTTTTGTTTTTTAAAAAGGAGTATTTTTGTGAGTTAATACTTTATTATGCCTTTGGAGCTATGTGACATCTTTAACTATGATTCCTGCTTTGCAAGGTTCAAATTAGATGACTCTTTGGGTCCCTTTCCATCTCTACAATTCTATGATTTTATTATCTTTGTACTTTTGTCCTTCCAGGCTTTACGGTTTACATTTCTGACTCTCTCTTTTTGCCCATTTGTTACGTTTGCACTTTTGGCTGTAGTCCGCAAATAAAATAGAATAAAGAATAAAGGCAGTCAAGGGTCTGAACGGCTGCAGGAGGTGGTCATCATGTCACAAGTCATATTCCCAACTCTTTTGTGGCTCTTCCTGGACCTCACACCGTGAGCGAGAGAAGGCAGAGAAAGCTGCCAGGAAGATCTATGTCCGAGATGACCACGGAGGCGTGAAGACCATCACCCAGGGAAGCACAGAAACTAGAGCGGGGCTGAAATGACTCACAGCTTTTCATAAATTTTTCTGGCAGTGCAAAAAAGAAAAAAAGGCACTCTTAGCATTTGGTCCCCACGTCCTTCTTGTGAAATTATGCACTTCCTTCGTTGACAACTGGCTGTCTTTTCTCTCAGTTAACCCTCAGTGACATCTTCACGCGGCCAAATTGAATTGGCTTTGCAGCGTTGTGGCATCTCGTTCGCTGCATAGAATCAGAGAACTGAATCATAGAACTGCAAGGTTTGGACAGGACCCCAAAGGCCAGCTAGCCCAACCCCCTGCGGTGCAGGAAACACAGCTAAGGAATCCCTGACAGATGGCCAGCCCACCTATCTTTATAAACGTCCAACGAAGGAGAGGTCACCGTCTTGCGAGTGAGTCCACTGCAGAACAGCTCATACCATCAAGAAGTTCTTCATAAGAATAAGAATAAGAATAAGAATAAGAATAAGAATAAGAATAATTTATTTGCACTTTACCCATCTGGCTGGGCCTCCCCAGCCGCTCTGAGAGGCTTCCAACAAAGATGTCACACGTTAAAAACTTCCCTAAACAGGGCTGCCTTCAGATGTCTTCTAAATGTCAGGTACAGTGGTATCTCGGGTTAAGTACTTAATTCGTTCCGGAGGTCTGTTCTTAACCTGAAACTGTTCTTAACCTGAAGCACCACTTTAGCTAATGGGGCCTCCTGCTGCCGCCACGCCGCGAAGCACAATTTCTGTTCTCATCCTGAAGCAAAGTTCTTAACCTGAAGCACTATTTCTGGGTTAGCGGAGTCTGTAACCTGAAGCGTATGTAACCTGAGGTACCACTGTAGTTGTTTATCCCTTTGACATCTGATGGGAGGGCGTTCCACAGGGCGGGCGCCACTACCGAGAAGGCCCTATGTCTGGTTCCCTGTAACCTCACTTCTTGCAGTGAGGGAACCGCCAGAAGGCCCTCGGAGCTGGACCTCGGTGTCCGGGCTGAATGATGGGGGTGGAGGCGCTCCTTCAGGGATAATGGGCCGAGGCCGTTTAGGGCTTTAAAGGTCAGCACCAACACTTTGAATTGTGCTCGGAAACGTACTGTGTTTAGACACGGTCGCCTATATCCTTTTCACATGTACCGCTGTCAAACCAGGTGTCTCCTCTCCCTACATTCTATTTGTGGATCTCTCTATTCCTATCTAAGTGGAGAACTTTACATTTAAAACCTATTGGTTTTGAACCAATAAATAATCACATAATTCAACACACCTGCTTGGAGGAAGCCTTTTAATCTGTGTGTCTGGGAAGTTATGTGCGTTTCATTTCGCTGGCGTTGACCTCACAGCTCTCTCTTCCTCCACCCCATCAAGAAAGAAACTTGCACCCCTATTTAATCCAGATAACACTGAACCCCCTTTTAATGTGTCCAGTAAATGTATGGCGTGCATTGTGGAGTGACCAGTTTAACTACATGGTTTGGTGAAGAAGCACCTCCTTCTGCCCAAATCTTCCAGCAATTCAGCCTGTTGGCATTTCATAGGTATTTCATCGTCTTCGCGGCGATACAGGGCAGGCTGGCAATGCTAAAATCCTGGCCTGCGCTGCTGAGTTTGACATGTTCTCTCTGCCTCTCGCTGGAGCCTGGGCGCGCTGGTGTCTTGAGGCATCTCCTGCTGGAAAGCTGGCATGTTCTGGGCAGGTAATGAAGCAAGAGAATCGATGGGTTTTCACCCTTCTTCACTTTGAGGGAGGCTCCAGGGTGGGGGCAGGGAAGGTGCTGTGGCCGCAGCAGGAGAAGGGGGGGGGCATTTAAAAAGCAGAGACATCACCTTGCCAACAAAGGTCCGTAAAGCTATGGTTCTCCCAGTAGTGATGTATGGAAGTGAGAGCTGGACCATAAAAAAGGCTGATTGCCAAAGAATTGATGCTTTTGAATTCTGGTGCTGGAGGAGACTCTTGAGAGTCCCATGGACTGCAAGAAGATCCAACCTCTCCATTCTGAAGGAAATCAGCCCTGAGTGCTCACTGGAAGGACAGATCCTGAAGCTGAGGCTCCAATACTTTGGCCACCTCATGAGAAGAGAAGACTCCCTGGAAAAGACCCTGATGTTGGGAAAGATGTAGGGCACAAGGAGAAGGTGACGACAGAGGACGAGATGGTTGGACAGTGTTCTCAAAGCTACCAGCATGAGTTTGACCAAACGGCGGAAGGCAGTGGAAGACAGGAGTGCCTGGTGCGCTCTGGTCCATGGGGTCACAAAGAGTCGGACACAACTAAACGACTAAACAACAACAACAACATTTCATTTGCAGCCCCTTCGTGGGGCCAGGCTGGGCACCAGCAAGACACTGGGAGCACTGCTTATCTTTCTTAGTCGGTCGTGAATACTACTATTCCGGATAACCCTTTTTAGAGGGTAGGGGCAGCAGGGGTGAGTTTATGGAAATAAAATGCTTGGGAACCATTGAGAGGTAAATATCAGCCTGTAATATGAGTCTACCATATACAGTTGGTATAAGGATTTCTGGCATCACGCTTGTAAGAGATGTTCAGTGCCTGCATAGGACAAGGCCACCTAAATACTAAGGAAGCTTCTTCTTATTTTGCTCCTAGGCTGAAACCTGCTTTGTCCAGGCAGGCGGGTAGAATTATGAATAGTTATTTCTTTGTTTAACCACAGGCTAAAGGAAGCACACAAAGAATAAGCAATATTCCAGGTGGAATATATGGCTTGGTCCTTATATATGGCTTAAATCAAGGCTATCTGAAAGACTCTGTTCCCTCATAAGAACCTGCCCGGGTTTTGAGATCTTCGGGAGAGTCCCTTCTCTCGGTCCTGCCACTCTCCCAGGCACACTTGGTGGGGATGCAGGAGAGGGCCTTCTCGGTGACTGCTCCCAGACTTTGGAACTCCCTCCCTAGAGAAGCCAGACTGGCTCCCTCCTTGCTGTCCCTTTGCCGGCAGCTGAAGACTTCCCAAACAGGCATTTGGGAGCTGACTTCTTTTAAGGAAGGAGATGGCACTGTGCTTCTCTCCCTCTCTCTCTCTCTCTCTCTGTATAAATGTTGTTGTTTTTTAATGATTTCCCCCCTGTCTTTTAAGCTGTTCTTATTTTGATCTATAAAGGGACGCAGGTGGCACTGTGGGTTAAACCACAGAGCCTAGGACTTGCCCATCAGAAGGTCGGCAGTTCGAATCCCCGCAACGGGGTGAGCTCCTGTTGTTCGGTCCCAGCTCCTGTCAACCTAGCAGTTCGAAAGCATGTCAAAGTGCAAGTAGATAAATAGGTACCATTCCGGCGGGAAGGTAAACGGCGTTTCCGCGCGCTGCTCTGGTTCGCCAGAAGTGGCTTAGTCATGCTGGCCACATGACCTGGAAGCTGTATGCTGGCTCCCTCGGCCAGTAAAGCGAGATGAGCGCCGCAACCCCAGAGTCAGTCACGACTGGACCTAATGGTCAGGAGTCCCTTTACCTATTTTAATCTATAAGCATCCTTGAGGTCCATGTCAAGGGAAAAGGTGGGGTATAATCAATCAATCAATCAATCAATCAATCAATCAACCCCCTGGTGTAAATCTGGAGAAATAGTACATGTTGCATTTTCACAGATTCATTCCCTGGGTGGGTATCTCAGTGCTCAGGTTCTGCTGCATCCCTGATCCCAGGATCAGAGTCGGTCGCATCAATTGCCCCAGGAAGCGTCACAAGCTCGTTGCCAACAAGGAGAGAAATTTGTCACACACACCCCCACTGGGTCCTGCTCCTGGCTTGTAGCATCCTCCAAGGCAAATGTTATTCTTTGCACAATACATGACAGGCCAGCTGGTAATCTTTCCGTAATATCCAAGCCAGATGTCGCTCTTTCCATTAGGCACAATGAATTCACAGTTATTGGATGAGATTTTAACTGCCAGGAATAAACCTTCCTGGAGCCATTCCAGGGCTTCTCAGGTTTCCATCTTTCAAGTGCCTCAGTCGGGAGCCCTGGGCCAAGTCCCTGGGTGTGGTGGCATGGAGAAGTCAAGCCAAGCTGCCACTGAAGCACTCCTGGGGCAGGCAGGTGGTCCCGTCCAGGCTTCAAAGCTGAAGGGGGACCTGGCTGAGGTTCTGGAAAACGGGATTAATGCTGAAGGGAGGCCAGGAGGCCAGGAGAAGAGTCCAAGAACTTGGTTGGGTTCCTTTCCTGAAATACTTTTGAGAAAGGTATAAAGAAAAACAGATGAAAAACGCAGGCTGCTTTCCAAAGGCTCCATTTCAAAATTAAATCTCCCAGTTGTTCCTCTTTGATGAACTCATTACATGAATGTACTTTCCTTCTGGAACCATTTGACTTGGCCGGGACTTGCTGAGAATGTCTCCTTGGCAAACAAAGAGCACACATCGCTCAAAGTGGCTGGATCCCCAGACCTCTGTCATGGGACAGGGCCATGATCAAGCGCTGGCCTAATTTGCAGAACCCCCCGAGCTTCCCCTGGCATTTATTTTTATTTATTTATTGCATTTCTGTCCCACCTTCTTTGCCAAGAAGCTGAAGATGGCCCTCATAGAGCCAGTGTGGTGTAGTGGTTAAGAGCGGTAGTCTCGTAATCTGGTGAACCGGGTTCGCCTCTCCGCTGCTCTACATGCAGCTGCTGGGTGACCTTGGGCTAGTCACACTTCTCTGAAGTCTCTCAACCTCACTCACCTCACAGAGTGTTTGTTGTGGGGGAGGAAGGGAAAGGAGAATGTTAGCTGCTTTGAGACTCCTTAAAGGTAAAGGGACCCCTGACCATTAGGTCCAGTCGTGACTGACTCTGGAGTTGTGGCGCTCATCTCGCTTTATTGGCCGAGGGAGCCAGCGTACAGCTTCCAGGTAATGTGGCCAGCATGACTAAGCCACTTCTGGCAAACCAGAGCAGCGCACGGAAACGCCATTTACCTTCCCACTGGAGCGGTACCTATCTATCTACTTGCACTTTGACGTGCTTTCGAACTGCTAGGTTGGCAGGAGCTAGGACCAAACAACAGGAGCTCACCCCATCGTGGGGATTCAAACCACTGACCCTCTGATCGGCAACTCTGTGGTTTAACCCACAGCGCCACCCGCGTCCCTTTGAGACTCCTTAGGGTAGTGATAAAGCGGGATATCAAATCCAAACTCTTCTTCCATTCTTCTCTCCCTCCACATTTTATCCCCCAGACAACCCCATGAAGTAGGCTAGGCTGAGAGGCACTGACTGGCCCAAGGCCACCCTGTGGGCTTCATGGCTGAATGGGGACATCAGAACCCTGGTCTCTCCCTAGTCCAACCACTACACAACACTGGCTCTCAACCATGGAGCCAGACAGGAGTTGAAGTTACAATCTCCTTGTCCATAGTCAGATGCGTTATCCCTTACACCTCTGGTCCAGCTCTTGTAAAACCAGCCCAGGCCTGGATTTCAAAGCATGTCTGGATTTGAAGTGCTCTGTGCATGCGCTGATATGCAGATGTGCAAGTGCACAGTAGAAATAATGAACTAGGTATTTGCAATTGAATAATGGAAGAGCAAGTCTAAAGTGGAGGTGTCAAGGGGGAGGAGATCTGGAGAAATAAGCAGCAGGTGCATTAAATGAGTATGGAGAGGACCATGTATGCCACCTTGAGCTCCTTGGAGAAAAAGGTGGGCCGTCAATGAAATCAATCAATCAGTAATACTGGGGATCACAATGCTGGCTATTTACCACTTAACACCTAACCATATGAGATGCGGCTGGCACTGTGGGTTAAACCACAGAGCCTAGGGGTTGCCGATCAGAAGGTCGGGGGTTCGAATCCCTGCAACGGGGTGAGCTCCCGTTGCCCGGTCCCGGCTCCTGCCAACCTAGCAGTTCGAAAGCACGTCAAAGTGCAAGTAGATAAATAGGTACCACTCTGGTGGGAAGGTAAACGGCGTTTCCGTGCGCTGCTCTGGTTCGCCAGAAGTGGCTTAGTCATGCTGGCCACATGACCCGGAAACTGTACACCGGCTCCCTTGGCCAGTAAAGCGAGATGAGCGCCGCAACCCCAGAGTCGTGCGCGACTGGACCTAATGGTCAGGGGTCCCTTTACCCCCCTTATCTAACCATAATCGGAGGAGTAAATGGCTTGTGGGCATCCAATGAAGCCGAGTGTCAGAACATTCAGGACAGATGAAAAAGTCCTTCAGGCAGCATGTCATTAAACTCTGAAACTCCCTCCCAAAGGAGGCAGTGATGGCTACCAACCTAGATGGCTTTAAGATAGGTTAGACAAACAATAATGGAGCCAAGCCACTAGCCAGCGTGGCCACACTCTGCCTCCACAATTGGAGGCAGCAATGCTTCAACTTTAGGAGGGGAGAGGGCTCTTGTGCATGAATCCTGATTGCAGGTTTCCCAGAAGAGGCATCTGGTCAGCCACTGTGAGAACAGGATGCTGGACTAGATGGGCCACTGGCCTGATGCAGCAGGCTCTCCTTATGTCCTTATGCTTAAGACTTCTTACGCTTCTCCAAGGCCTGCAAGTATCTGCAGAGTCCCCAGAGGCCCCGCAAGTAAAGGGCTGAGGGGAGCTGAGTGTCTGGAAGGAGAGGACAATCACAGAATGGCTTTCATTTGTCAAATTTGGGCTAAGGAAACTGCAGGTTGACTTGGAGAGATTCTATCTTACAGAAGTATTGGCTCAGTGGAGACCAACATTTGGAGTAGCCCTGGTTTTAAGGTTCTGTGTACAGTGGTACCTCGGGTTACAGATGCTTCAGGTTACAGACTCTGCTAACCCAGAAATATTACCTCGGGTTAAGAACTTTGCTTCAGGATGAGAACAGAAATTGCACAGCAGCAGGAGGCCCCATTAGCTAAAGTGGTGCTTCAGGTTAAGAACAGTTTCAGGTTAAGAACAGACCTCCAGAACGAATTAAGTTCTTAACCTGAGGTACCACTGTAGTTGTTAATCAATTGATATTAATTTTTGTATCTTTATCTTAGATCTTACTGTGATTTATGTGGGAATTGTTCAAACTGGTTGTGTATTTTTTGATGTTTGATTGTTTATGAGTACTTTGTTACGTTGTAATTATGTACTTTTCCATGTTGTAAGCCACCTTAAACGTGGTTTAAACCAGGCATGGCCAAACTTGGCCCTCCAGATGTTTTTTGGGACTACAATTCCCAACATCCCTGACCACTGGTCCTGTTAGCTAGGGATGATGGGAGTTGTAGTCCCAAAACATCTGGAGGGCCAAGTTTGGCCATGCCTGGTTTAAAGTATGGAAAGGTGGCATACAAATAAAATTATGTATGCATGCATGTGTTAAAACGCACACATTCAAAATGTATGCATTAAAATGCACACCTTTAGGTGGGATCATCCGGACTGTTCCCATGCAAGTCCATGAACCACACGTGTGGATTTCTTTCCGTCACAAATGGCAAATAGAATTGAGAATGGCAGCCCATAAAAAACAACTATAAAATCTACAAGGAACATTAAGTGAGTTTCTTATTTTATACAGAGGAAGGTAATTGAGCCAACTGTTCAAACGGATGTTTTGGGAGCCTCCAAAACTAGAGAGAGAGAGAGAGAGAGAGAGAGAGAGAGAGAGAGAGAGAGACTCTGCTGAACTGGCACAATTGCTTTGGTCTTTTGCTTCCCTCCTCCACAAAAAGCTCCTGCCAAAAAAACTCCTTTCTAGTCACCTTGTTCTATATCTTGCTAAGAAGAAGCCTTTCCTTTGGGGAATGTAGGCCATGAAGAAGTGTGACCTTTCTCAGAGATGTTATCTGTGTAGCCCTCTGTTCACTACAGTGTCTCTCTTAATGCCCTGACCTTTGAAAGACACGTACCTATTTTGTCGGTCTATCCTTGTAGTAAACTGCATCCACGTCCCTTAGACTATAGTTCTAGCTCTTTGGCTTTTGGCTCATCTCTCTTCTGGAAGCCTTAATTCCCCTCTGGTCCCCTGAAACTTTGGATTGGCCTGCATCTTTTGGAAGTGTGTCCCTGCAGCAGCAAACACAAAGGGGATGTGGTTCCAGATCCACCTTCCTCAACCTGGTGCCCTCTGGGTGTTGTAGACCACAGACTGATGGGAGTGATAATCTAATAGAGGTGAAGGCTACAAAGCTGAACCAGGCTGCACTCTGTGGACCAGTCTTAGTCTAGTCCAGCACAGGTAGATGTGTTTATCTTTTAAAAACATGACCACCTGTGCTGGATCAGACTGCAGTGGGGCCATAGAGTGCAGGTGGAGATTTGTAGGTGTCTATCTCAATTACTTTCTTGGGCTTCATGATCACTGCAGATGGTGACAGCAGCCACGAAATTAAAAGACGCCTGCTTATTGGGAGAAAAGCAATGACAAACCTAGACAGCATCTTAAAAAGCAGAGACATCACCTTGCCAACAAAGGACCGTATAGTTAAAGCTATGGTTTTCCCAGTAATGATGTATGGAAGTGAGAGCTGGACCATAAAGAAGGCTGATTGCCGAAGAATTGATGCTTTTGAATTATGGTGCTAGAGGAGACTCTTGAGAGTCCCATGGACTGCAAGAAGATCAATCCTCTCCATTCTGAAGGAAATCAGCCCTGAGTGCTCACTGGAAGGACAGATCCTGAAGCTGAGGCTCCAATACTTTGGCCACCTCAAGAGAAGAGAAGACTCCCTGGAAAAGACCCTGATGTTGGGAAAGATGGAGGGCACAAGGAGAAGGGGACGGCAGAGGACGAGATGGTTGGACAGTGTTCCCGAAGCTACCAGCATGAGTTTGACCAAATTGCGGGAGGCAATGGAAGACAGAAGTGCCTGGCGTGCTCTGGTCCAGGGGGTCACGAAGAGTCAGACACGACTAAACGACTAAACAACAACAACAACATCTCACTTAGGAGGCCAGCCAGGGCTGGGTCAGAGAAACCAGCAGCCAGCCAGCCACAGAGAACATCTCCTTGCACGGCGAGACTTGTTGAAGTGAATGGGAGGTCCCTGACAGCATCTTCCATCACTCTGGTACATTTCAATGCACCCACCAGGGGGATTGTGTTCAAAGGCTTATGTTCCACTAGCAAAACTTCCTTTTCAAATCGCACCTCAGTATTTGCCGGTGTGGTGTTGTTTCCTCTTAAGAGCCTGTGTTTTCTTTTTAATTCACAGCGGTTAAATGCACTTGAAAAGGAGCCCCCTCCCCATGGCATCCCCTCACCTGTGCTCAGAGGCCATGATTACCTAGCGAGGGAAGGGAAGAATTAAGGGCATGCATCATTTGATTTTAATTGAAGGAATGTTCTATCCCATTGAACTGCTAACTAAGCCGAACACAGGATTGTGTTTACATAAGCAAGCCCCGAGTCGATATAGACTTGCTGTCACGTTAAGTCAATACTTATGAAAGTTCTCTGTTTAATTATTCAGTGAGGATTGACTTATTATTGTGTTAAGATGGTGGTTAGCCTTGAGCAAAGGGAGCCGCAGAACTGAAAAGGCTTCTTTCGGCTTTCCCCAGAATGGGATGGGGCTCAGAGATAGAGAGAGAGATAGACGGTCTCTCACATCTTCACCATCGTCAGAAGCTCCTTCGACTGGGGGGGACGACACAGCTGGGGATGGGGAGAAGGAGGCAGCTTTCCATTTTTGTATCTTTCCATTCATACATTCCTGAATCAAAGCACGACCCCAGCAAGCCTTGGAGCTGAATATCAGCCAGCTGAGATCAATGATTCCCTAACAAAAAGTCACCAGCCTTATTTCACTTTCAGAGCTAATCGAAGAGCCTCAATTCCCCCAGATGTATTGTTCCACGCTGCCCCAGTCTCTGAGCGATGAGAGACTCCAGGGCTCCTGCATGCTTAGCCAGGGTTCAGATTCCCTGGAATGAAGGTCAGTGGAGCCTGTTGCATCTTTAGGGTATGTGGTTTTATTTACACCGACATACTGAGCATAAGATGAAGGGGTTCACAGCATCAATACCCCAGCAGATCTTTCTTCTCCATTAATCACAGCTTTGGCTCCAGCACAGAGCAAGCAGGTCTCTGTGTATCCTGCTTCTAGCCTGCGTCCAAAAGCTCAGCTCCCACAAACTACTCTGGCTATTGTTCTCCTGCCTAGCAGCTAAGTGAGGAGCAACCCATCCCTTAGCTTGGAGGGTCCCATCACTTAGTTGTAGCTCTTGCAATCTGGCTCATTCTTTTGGGATGCTGATGAGGACACTTAAGTGGCCAGGCTAAGGTCTTTGTCATATCAAGAAACTTATCTGACGAATTCAACAATAGAATCCTTTACAGTGGTACCTTGGGATGTGAACGGGATCCATTCCAGAGCCCTGTTCGCATCCTGAACAGAACCTAAGACACGACAGCGCGTCTGCGCATGCGCGGATCACATTTTGCCACTTCTGCGCATGTGCAGGGAGTCATTTTGACTGCATGCGCGAGCGGCGAAACCCAGAAGTAACGCGCTCCATTACTTCCAGTTCACCATGGAGCGCAACCCGAAAGCACTCAACTTGAAGCGTATTTATCCCAAGGTATGACTGTACTAGATTCTGACCCTTGTTGCCCCAAAGAATTAGAGGGTCTAAACTTAGGCATCATCCTGACTGACCTTCACCCCCCCAAAAAAAACCCCACAACAGTATGCTTGCAGGGATTAACGTGTTCCCACCACCTTGAAGAATGAAGCTCAAGTCAGGGGAAGCAGGAGGAGGTATATATGGATGTCTTGAGACCTGTCCAATCAGAGGGAGGCTCAGGGTCACCTCCCCCTTGTGGAGCACTTTCCATTCGGCACAGCCCCTCCCCTCCATTCCTCCCTGATGGGGACCAAGGAAAGCTGACATTTCCCCATCTAACTACATGGACAGTATTTATATAATTACAGGGGAGGTTGTGGTCCTGTGTGAAGGGTGAGTCAGCTGAATGCCATTCTGTCATGAGAGAAATGGGTGTGGGTGTGTCATTTCTATGACTTACAGTTCCAACATAATGCTAAGCCGGAGTTCAAGCTTTGTTTTCCCATGAAAGCAAAGCATCCAAGGTAAGCCATTAACCATGGATCCCTGTGGCACGTGAACAGGTGTTACCTGCCATGGTTTATTGATCCAGATAACCATTTTAGGTAAAGGTAAAGGGACCCCTGACCATTAGGTCCAGTTGTGGCCGACTTTGGGGTTTCGGCGCTCATCTCGCTTTATTGGCCGAGGGAGCCGGCGTACAGCTTCCAGGTCATGTGGCCAGCATGACTAAGCCGCTTCTGGCGAACCAGAGCAGCGCACGGAAATGCCGTTTACCTTCCCGCTGGAGCGGTACCTATTTATTTACTTGCACTTTGACGTGCTTTCAAACTGCTGGGTTGTCAGGAGCTGGGACTGAGCAACGGGAGCTCACCCCGTCGCAGGGATTCGAACCGCCGACCTTCTGATCGGCAAGTCCTAGGCTCTGTGGTTTAACCCACAGCGCCACCCGCATCCCTGACAACCGTTTTACCAAGCAGTAAAGGCTGGGGAAGCCTTACGACTGGATGAAACCCCCAACCTTGGTTATACATGAGAAAACAAAACAGGGAAAGAATTACATTGCATTGCTAGACACGCTAGAAAATCTGGCCAGTCACATTGGGTACAACTCCCACAAAGAGAACTGACTGTTGAGCAGATGATGAGCTCAACACCACAAATATATGGCTCTTTCCCTAAGAAGCATTTCTGAACCCCTCCTTTCCACAGATTAATAGGCAATTCTGATTCCTCTCCTGCCCTGCCTAGTCTCTGGCTAAAACCTGGACCTATGAACAGCTGCTCCAAGCCCTTCTCATTATGTAGTGTAATGAGAAGGCTGAACCGCTCTGGTTGTTGGTTTTTTCCAGAGATGGATCTACTGTATTACCAAATGACATTTTGCCCATTGCTGCAGAGGGTGTGAAGCTCTTTGGGTCCAGTTAAAAATAAAAAAATAAAAAAGCAAGCGTCCCACTTGGAACACGGATGCTCTCAGAGTCAGGTCATTTAATGAGCATCTTCTCCTCTTTCGAGGTTTTCCGTTGGAGGGTGTGGAAAAGAGAGTTGGAATTGAAGGAAGAACCCCAATGAAAGATGAAGGTCTCTCCTTGCCTCTGGAGACGGTGGAAACACAGCCTTTGTAGAAGATGGGAAATTCTTCCGAGGCAGCACTCAGTGAAGCATGTTAAGACCAGATTATTTGTGGTCCTGATTTGCTGATGCAAGATGAAAAAATACAGCAAACTGCAGCTGCTGAAATCAGCTCTTTTCATCCTTTCCCCTCCTCTTTCCCCTTAGCTGAGGTTATGGTTTTGAAAAAGGTTTTATATTCTGAAGCTAAAACCTGTCCGGTACAATCAGCGCCGCGGTGCAAAGAGTCTGTCAGAAATCCCCGCAGCTGCGGGGAAGACAAGAAAAGCCACACAGAGGGGAACGAGGGTGCCAGCAGAGGGAGGGGGTGCTGCTCCTTTTTTCCTACCACCTTTTTTCCATTCCAAGGGGATGGGGAGCCTGATCCAGGCACCCTGGGGTGGGGGTGGGGGCTTTTCCTACTCTCAGCCAAGGTCCCAAGGGGTGGCAAACTGCACGTGACATACAAATGCATGGGAGGGTGGTTTCCTGGCTGCTGCTTTAATGAAAAGCGGATCATTGGGAGGCTGAATCACAGAATTGTGGAGTGGCAAGGGACCCCCAAAGGCCATCTAGTCCAACCCCTCACAATGCATGAATCCCAATAAAGAATCTTTGATGGGTGGCCATCCAACCTACTGTATCTTTTTAAAAAAACAACACACCCAACGAAGATTTGTACAAGGAAGTGACGGTGTTGTTAGCCATTCCCCTGCTAGCCACGTTCCCATTCTTCATTTCTGCCCCCCTGGTTGCATTAGCAGTTTGACCCCAGTCCTATAAGGGGCAATCTGCTCCCGCCTTCCTTCCTCTGATGTCCTCCTGCACTTGAGATAACAGTAAGGGGGAAGGGGGAAAAACAACTCTCTTTAAAGGCTCTCCAATTACAGCTCATCTCTTTGCCTATTAGCTCTCAGGTTGGAGGTTTAATTACCTGCTGTCCTCCTAGCACAGAAACCTTATCTTGTCTCTAGGTTGTTATTGGGGTGATAAGTGTGGTGTTCTTGGTTCTGGCTGGAGTCCCATCACTTTGTTGTTGTTTAGTCGTTTAGTCGTGTCCGACTCTTTGTGACCCCATGGACCAGAGCACGCCAGGCACTCTTGTCTTCCATGGCTTCCTGCAGTTTGGTCAAACTCATGCTGGTAGCTTCGAGAACACTGTCCAACCATCTCGTCCTCTGTCGTCACCTTCTCCTTGTGCCCTCCATCTTTCCCAGCATCAGGGTGTTTTCCAGGGAGTCTTCTCTTCTCATGAGGTGGCCAAAGTACTGGAGCCTCAGCTTCAGGATCTGTCCTTCCAGTGAGCACTCAGGGCTGATTTCCTTAAGAATGGATAGGTTTGATCTTCTTGCAGTCCATGGGACTCTCAAGAGTCTCCTCCAGCACCAGCACAGCACCCATCACTTAAAGGTAAAGGGACCCCTGACCATTAGGTCCAGTTGCAAACGACTCTGGGGTTGCGGCGCTCATCTCGCTTTACTGGCCAAGTGAGCCAGCATACAGCTTCCGGGTCAGGTGACCAGCATGACTAAGCCGCTTCCGGCGAACCAGAGCAGCGCACGGAAATGCCATTTACCTTCCCGCTGGAGTGATTTGATGTGATTTCGAACTGCTAGGTTGGCAGGAGCTGGGACTGAGCAACGGGAGCTCACCCCATCGTGGGGATTCGAACCACCGACCTTCTGACTGGCAAGTCCTAGGCTCTGTGGTTTAACCCACAGTGCCACCTGAAAACCGAAGGAATGAGCATCAAGGAGGCATTTTTTCCCAAGAGCAGCCAAGCAGCGCCTTTCACGTGGTCTCTTGCACCTGACACTGCATGTTTCATAAGAAAATAAGAACAGCACCTGCTGGGTCTGGCCAATGGCCCATCTAGGCCAGCATCCTGTTTCTCACAGTGGCCGACCAAATGCCTTTGGGAACCCCACAAGCAGGATTCAAGAGCCCTCTCCCCTCCTGCAGTTTCCAGCAACAGGTATTCAGAAGCATTGCTGCCTCCGACTGTGGAGGCAGAGCTTAGCCATCCTGGCTAGTAGCCATCAATAGCCCTCTCCTCCATGAATTTGTCCAAATCCTCTTTAAAAGCCATCTAGATTGGTGGCCATCATTAGCTCCTGTGGGAGAGAGTTCCACAGGTTCACTATGTGCTTTGTGAAGAAGGACTTTCTTTTTTCCCAGTCCAGCTAGAGCTGCTGCTTCAGGTCAAGGTGCATACAGTGACCACCTGTCCATTATTTAGAGGCCATGATGGCTTCCGTGGAATCCACTCCTAATGCTTTTTGACTTCCGACCTGTGTGCTTTTCTCCAATGCCTTCAGCCACCCAATTTCCCTTTCCCCTTGCTGCCCTCTTGGACTTGCAATGCTCCCCCTTTATACATCTATGCCTCTCCCCTTTTCCACCAAGCCTTCGGGTTTGGTCCCCTTGTGCCCTGACCCTGCTGGCAGTAACCTTTGCCAATCACAGAAAACAATGGCCCATCCTAAAATACCAGGATGCCCACCCGATTTGCTCTCTTTTACACTTTCCTCCACTTTCGCTGTCATCTTTTCTGGGCTGATTTATATACATACATATTCTCCTTCATTCCTTATCTCGCTGCTCCTCATGTAGAGCCCAGAGTAGCTACCAATGTATAAAATATAGCAATAAATGACTCCTGAAAGCACAGACTAAAAATACAGCCATAAAAATGCCATTAAGCAGCCTATCACAATCCGAAGTGCTGCAGGCATCCTGTCCCAGAGGCCTGCCAGAACATAAATGTTCTTTGCTGGCATCTGAATAAAGTTGGGGAGGGGAGGAGCCAACTTGACCTGCAGAGAGAATAAATTCCACAAACTGGATGCCGCCACCAAGAAGCCCCCGCCCTCAGACCATCCTCAACGGGGGGACCACCAGCAGAACACACACACACCGCCTGCAGCTCCCAATGCCCAAGCTGGTCAGCACTGGGCAAGACGCTCCATTGAGTACTGGGCTCTTAGTCATTCAGGGATTTGTACATTAGTACCAATCCTCTGAAACTGGGCCAGGTCATTTCGTGGATGAAATATGAGCCTGTCTTGCCATTCTAGATAATAAATGGGCAGTAGCATTCTGTACCAGCTTCAGCTTCCCAAAGCACTTGGGCAAGAGGATCCCAATGTGCCAGGACCTCTCCAGCCACAGAGGCCAAGCTGCTCTCCTTGGACTCCAGCTTGGAAGCCTCAGTGACACCATCATCTCTCCTGCTCTGCTCAACAACTGCTAAAGCCAGCTAGGCTGCTGTAACTGAAGAAGTTTCTGCCACCAAAGACAGAGCAAGCCACTGAGGAAGAGCTGCAGCTCTTATTCAGGACTCAGCCTTGGAGCAAAGAGGCTGAAACCACACCTAGGCTTTTATGGAGCCTTCAGCCAGAGCCCTGCATGGAACTGTCCAAGGTGCCACGGAAGGCCCTCCCTCAAAGCAGAAGAGACTCAGAAAAATTCAGGTAGCCCCCTGCTCATTTCCTGACACTCGGCAAACTATCCTGTACTGGAGCAGAATATTCTGCAGGATCAGGCCAATGGGGGCCCATCTAGTCCAGCACCCTGTTTTCACAGTGGCCCACCAGATGCCAGGGGAAACCCTTCTGAAGGCATTCCACATGGGACAATGAAAGTACCTTTGAAGGACCCCATCCCCACAAACCTTGTGCAAAGGCTGTTAATGGAGGGAACAAAGTGAAAGGTGCCTTAATATTCATGCTGGATGTTCCATAAACAAATTTCCCTTTAGAATGGCCTGGTTGATTCCAAACCTATTTCGGTGGTCCCCTTTGCCACCCAGAATTCACTGCTCCCAGTTCCACAGCAGAGCTAACCTCAAGAGCCAGTGTGGTGTAGTGGTTAAGAGTGGTGGACTCGTAATCTGGGGAACCGGGTTCGTGTCTCCGCTCCTCCACATGCAGCTGCTGGGTGACCTTGGGCTAGTCACAGTTCTCTGAAGTCTCTCAGCCTCACTCACCTCACAGAGTGTTTGTTGTGGGGGAGGAAGGGAAAGGAGATTGTTAGCCGCTTTGAGACTCCTTCGGGTAGTGATAAAGCAGGATATCAAATCCAAACTCTTCTTCTTCTTCGAATGTATAGAAAGAAACTAACAGGAAAATACAGTGGTATCTCGGGTTAAGTACTTAATTCATTCTGGAGGTCCGTTCTTAACCTGAAACTGTTCTTAACCTGAAGCACTCCTTTAGCTAATGGGGCCTCCCGCTGCCGCCGCCGGAGCACGATTTCTCATCTTGAAGCAAAGTTCTTAACCTGAAGCACTATTTCTGGGTTAGCGGAGTCTGTAACCTGAAGCGTCTGTAACCCGAGGTACCACTGTAGTTGCTTGATTAGCCGAGCATCCACCTAAGAGTGTACAGAGGAGGCACAAACACCAAGCATTAGATGCTGGCCATGCCCAGGGAGACTTTCTTGGGCAGCAGGAGGGTGAGGTGGCTGCCCAACATTCCTACTGAGCAGGCAGAGCCAAGCTGGAGCAAGTTTCCCATAGGCTTATGGGTCTCCCTTTGGGGCATCTGGGTTTCCACTACGAGAACAGGATGCTGGACCAGATAGGCCATTGGCCCAATCCAGCAGTCCCTTCTGATGTTCTTATGCTCTTGCACTTGCAAGGTTGTGCTTGCAGGCTTTCCACAGACATCTGGTTGGCCACCTGAGTACAGGAATCATCCCTCTTCCAGGGTGAGGCTTTGCCAGGGATTCCCCATTCCTGGGCACTTGTTGGGCCCGGGCCCAGTTCTATTCCAAACACCATTTCCCAGGCCTTTCTCTACTATTATCATTAGGTAAAGGGACCCCTGACCATCAGGTTCAGTCGCAGACGACTCTGGGGTAGTGGCGCTCATCTCGCTTTATTGGCCGAGGGAGCCTGCGTACAGCTTCTGGGTCATGTGGCCAGCATGACTAAGCCGCTTCTGGCGAACCAGAGCAGTGCACGGAAACGCCATTTACCTTCCCGCAGGAGCGCTACCTATTTATCTACTTGCACTTTGACATGCTTTCAAACTGCTAGGTTGGCAGAAGCAGGGACCGAGCAACAGGAGCTCACCCCATCGAGGGAATTGAACCGCCAACCTTCTGATCGGCAAGTCCTAGGCTCTGTGATTTAACCCACAGCGCCACCCGCGTCCCTTTTATCTATTATCATTATGATGGCCTTAATTCATGGGAGAGCCTGAGAAATAAGATGACCTTTTCGGTTTAGAAAAGAGTAGAGCAAGAGGGAGGGAGGGACATTGCAGTGCTTGGGACTTTTTAATTTAGTTTAGGGGAATAAAAGGTGACATGGTAGAAGTTGATAAAACTATGCATGACTTGGAGAAAGTGAATAATGTTTTCTCCGTCTCTCATAACACTAGAACTCGCGGACATCAAGTGAAGCTGAATGTTGGAAGGGTCAATGCAGATGTTTAAAAAGGACTTATTTATGCAGTGCAGAGTTAAACTGTGGAACTCACTCTTGCAGGAGGCAGTGATGGCCACCAATCTGGATGGCTTCCAAAGAGGATTGGACAAATTCATGGAGGAGAAGGCTACCGATGGCTACTATGGTTCTGAATATCAGCCACAGGAGGGGAGAAGGCTCTTGTGCTCAGGTCTTGCTTGTGGGCTTCCCAGTGATGCATCTGGTTGCTCGCTGGGAGAACAGCTGGACTAGATGAGCCCTGCTGGCTTGATCCAGCAGGGCTCTTTGCATGTCCCTATGTGCTGTAGTTCATCCACTAGCCATTCCAGCAGCTCAGAGTTTCTTCCCCCCGCCTCCTGCCTTTGTACCCAGCATTTAGCAAGGGGCAAGGGGAGGCACACAAGGATCGGCAGTGCCCATTGGCCCTTGGAAGAGAATATTGCCCTGGCAGCTGATTAGACTGCCGGGGGAGTTCTGGCAGCTGGAGAGACAGAGAGACAAAACCAGAGAGACAGGGCAGAGCAAGAGACCGAAATTCAGGGAGACAAGTCTAGCACTAATGATGTTTCCCCCTTGGCCAGCACTTTGACACCTCCTTTTTCAACATCACTTGCAATTTCTTTCTCCCTGATCTCCTGAGACACATCCCTGCCCCTGTGTCCAGCCCTAGCAGAGTATCACGTGCCCTCCCACCCCCACAAACACGGAGACACATGCGCCTAGACCAGCTCCCTTCCTCTGCCTTCTTAAGCAGGCCTGTCTTCTTGGCAAAGCCAGCTCCAGGTTGCCTGGTCCATTGGGGCCAGATGATTGACAGGATCCCCATCCTGTCCCACAGTGGCAGACATGAGGGATGAACCAGCATGGCCAGCACTGTCGCCTTCCCCAACAGCACCCCATCCGCGTTAGAGTAATAGAATTGTCGAGCTGGAAGGAACCAAAAGAGCCATGTAGTGCAATTTCCGGCAAGGCAAGAATTGCAGCTAAACAATCCCTGACCTCTGTTCAAAAAATTCTAAGAAAGAAGAGCACAACATCTTTCAAGGAAGTCCATTCCCTTGTCAAACAGCTCTTACTGTCAGAAATTTCTTCCTGGTGTTTAGTCAGAATCTCCTTTCTTGTAACTTGAATCCTTTCATTTGGCTCCTACCCTCAGAAGGAGCACAAAACAAGCTTGTCTGTCTTCCCCATGACAGCCCTTCAGATATTTGAAGACGGTTCTCCAATCGCCTCTCAGTCTTCTCTTCTCCAGGCTAAACATTGCCAGCTCCCTCCACTGTTCCTCACAATTCTTGCTTCCAGGCCCTTGATCACCTTGGTACCCCTCCTTTCCACACTTTCCAGCTTGTCAATCATAGGACTCCAGGTGGGGTTGGACCAAGACAGAATAGAGTGGTACTATTACTTTAAAAGGGGGGAAAGTTGACAGCTATGGTTTCCCCAAGAACACTTGCAGCATGCACCCAAATCACTGCGTCAAAGCAATCCATCGCCAGAGATGCTGGAGACTCCATCAAAAACCACACACACCCAAAACTCAGAGCCACAAATGGACCACAATGACAACGTTTCATTGGTGAGCCCAGGATGCTGAGCCCGTTTTCCTTAGTGACCTTCCTTTGGAAATAAACTCCAGGGCTCAAGGCCTTCCTTCCTAGGTATCTTCCCTCACGTTTGAAAACTCTGCTCATAACAAAACCCAAATTTCACAAACCATTCATGAGCCCCAGGGGCTTTGCCATTAGGAAACCTGGCTTTGAAGGAATGGGTTTCTGTGCAGTCAGTTTGAAACTGACCCAAAATCCGCATTTTTCCTTCTCCAAGGGAGCATTTCTAAAATGCATTAACTTGAGCTGTTGAGCAAATGCGTAACAGAAACCCAGCTGTATAAATAAGTGCTCAAAGCCCTCTCCCTTATCAGTCCGTGACGGCAATGTATGGCCTTGACTGTTCCAGTGGAGCAGGGATGGCGCATCTGGGTCTTATCTTATGTCCTGACCACACTCTGACGCACAGGTCTAGTCCAGGAACAGCGCCAGGAGAGTTGGTGACCTTCTTACCCCAAGATAAGAGTGCTGGAACAGGAATACCCTTATATGGTCAAGAGTACAGGAAGAGGAACACCCTTTTATGGTTAAAAGTACCAGAGCAGGAACATCTGTGATGTCAACCTGCGTGTATAAGCTGACGTGGCTGGATTCCTGGGAAAGGGGGGAGAGAGTGCCTGGAGGATATATATACTGCATGAAATTTTTCATTTCTTTGGACTTGCTGTGAGCTGACCATGCAAGTACCTTCTGCTATCCGGAGAGCAGAATAAACTCTTTCTCTGAACCAACCCTCGGTGTCATTTGACTTCCTTCCTCCCGTCCAGGAGGAATGCTAAAGTCCAATAAGGCTACAGCTTCACAGTGAGGCGGTCCTTACCGGCAGAGGGGGTCCGACCTGCACAGGCTGCGGAGCTCCAGGCAGTTGGGCTTCTCCTTGTCCTCATAGGAGCAATGGGGGACGATGGTCTGTCGGCGTCGCTCGGCACACGCCTGGTCCCTGCAGGAGCAGAAGAGCAGCCGGTAGGTGTACTCATGGGGCACGCGGTCGAAGAACTGGCGCAGGGCTTTGTGGCACTTGCGGCGGTTGCAGCGCTCCGTGGAGGAGATCTCCTTGTTGCAGATGGAGATGTAGCTCGAGCGGAGGCGCTTGCAATTGTCGTTCAGGTTGCAGGCTTTGGCCGCGTCGAGGCAGTGGTTGCTTTTGGCGTTGGCAGTCGAATCCATCCCTGTCCCAGAAGAAGAGAAAAAGGGGTTACTGTGCATAAGAACAGCCCACTGCTTCAGGCCAATGACCCACCAAGTCCAGCCTCCTCTTCTCACTGTGGCGAAACACAAGAGCCCTTTCCTCCCTGTGTGATTTCCAGTAACAGGTATGCAGAAGCATTGCTGCCCTTGACTGTGGTGGTACAACATAGCCATCATGGGTGGTAATAATAATAATAATAATAATAATAATAATAATAATAATAATAATTATTTTATCTATACCCCGCCCTCCCCAGCCAGAGCTGGGCTCAGGGCAGCTAACACCACTAAAATCACAGTAAAAACATAATGGGGGGGGGGGGGACCAATTTAAAATACAGGTTAAAGTGCAATTTAAAATGCAGCCTCATTTTAAAAGTAGCCAATAGATCAAGACCATAAGGAGAGGGAAACATAAGGGTCAGGCGGAGTCCAAACCAAAGGCCTGGCGGAACAGCTCTGTCTTGTAGGCCCTGCGGAAAGATGTCAAGTCCTGCAGGGCCCTAGTCTCTTGTGACAGAGCGTTCCACCAAGTCGGGGCCAGTGCTGAAAAGGCCCTGGCCCTAGTTGCGACCAATCTAACCACCTTGCGGCTCGGAACCTCCAAAGTGTTGTTATTTGTGGACCTTAAGGTCCTCCGCAGGACATAGCAGGAGAGGCGGTCCTGTAGGTACATGGGTCCTAGGCCGCATAGGGCTTTAAAGGTCAAAACCAGCACCTTGAACCTGACCCTGTACTCCACCGGGAGCCAGTGCAGTTGGTAAAGCACTGAATGAATGTGATCCCGTGGCAAGGACCCCGTAAGGAGCCTCGCTGCGGCATTCTGCACCAGCTGGAGTTTCTGGGTCAGCTTCAAGGGCAGCCCCGCATAGAGCGAGTTACAATAATCAAGGCTGGAGGTGACCGTCGCATGGCCAGATCAGGGCGAGAAAGGTAAGGGACCAGCTGCTTGATACGGCGGAGATGGGAAAATGCCACCTGTGCCTCCATGGAAAGAGAGGAGTTGAATGTTACACCCAAGCTCTTGACAGAAGGCAGTAACGGTAAAGACCATTAGGTCCAGTCGTGGCCGACTCTGAGGTTGCGGTGCTCATCTCGCTTTATTGGCTGAGGAAGCCAGCGTACAGCTTCCGGGTCATGTGCCCAGCATGACTAAGCCACTTCTGGCGAACCAGAGCAGCGCACGGAAACGCCGTTTACCTTCCCACCGGAGCGGTACCTATTTATCTACTTGCACTTTGACGTGCTTTTGAACTGCTAGGTTGGCAGGAGCAGGGACAGAGTAATGGGAGCTCACCCTGTCACGGGGATTTGAACCACCAACCTTCTGATCAGCAAATCCTAGGCTCTGTGGTTTAACCCAAAAAGCGCCACCCGCGTCCCGACAGAAGGCGGTAGGAGCCCCCAGTAGCCCTCTCCTTTATGAATCTGTCTAATCCTCTTTTAAAGCCATGCAAGTTGGTGGCCATCACTTCCCCCAGTGGCAAGGAGTTCCATAGTTTACCTATGGACTGTCTGACGAAGACCTTTTTTTTATCTGTCCTAGATCTTCCATCATGCACCACAGGGTTCTCTGGGCGCTTCCAGACGGGTCCTTTATAATGTGCACTTTGTGTGATCTGTGCCCTTGGTGCTTTGGGGCATGCGAGAGAGACATGCACCCCTCCTCTAGCTGCTCTCTGGGGTCCTTTTGCAGCAGGTGGGATTCTTATCTATGCTCTGGGAACAGCAGGTTGCAGCCATTCGAGAAGGAGAACTCCCAAGCATGGCATCTGGGTCCAAGATTACATGCATCTCTGATCCAATTTGAAGGATGTGCACCTGGGAGATTTGGCATAGATACCTCTAAAATGCTCAGAAGGGGCAATCAAGCAAGAGAGAAGGGACTGGCACAGAAGCATCGTTGTGGGGCTTGCCCCCCCCCATCCCTTTCCTTCCCCTCCATCCAGCTGTTCCCTCTCACCAAACCACAGAAGCACTGACCCACTAACTCTGCGGCTCCCAAAAAAACATTGTTCAGAACATCACTTTGCACAACCCGTAAAGGAGGGTAATAGCACAATAAAATTCAAAACAGTAACAATTAATTGCAGTTATTCAAAAGCCAATTAAAAGTATTTCATTTAATTGATTCAACAAAACTGATCCAGCGAGACCAGCTATTCAAAGTCTGATAGTCATTTACACCTCTGCCACCCCACACCCCACCACCCCCTTGCCTCTTAGCACCCCCTGCCCACTTTGGGTAACACTGAGACCCTCAAGGGCTGACACCAGCAGAGCATTCTGGAGCCCTAAACTACTTAGTCAAAATATTTTTTAGGATGCCCATCAGTGAGACCTGCAGGCCAGCATAAAGGTAAAGGGACCCCTGACCATTAGGTCCAGTCGTGGCCGACTCTCGGGTTGCGGCGCTCATCTTGCTTTATTGGCCGAGGGAGCCGGCATGCAGCTTCCGGGTCATGTGGCCAGCACGGAAACATCGTTTACCTTCCCGCCGGAGCGGTACCTATTTATCTACTTGCACCTGATGTGCTTTCAAACTGCTAGGTTGGCAGGAGCAGGGACTGAGCAACAGGAGCTCATCCCGTCACGGGGATTCGAATGGCCGACCTTCTGATCGGCAAGTCCTAGGCTCTGTGGTTTAACCCACAGCGCCACCCGTGTCCCACAGGCCAGTGTCCCACAGGCCAGCATACAACAAGAATAACAGAGCATCAACTTTTTAAAAGGAAAGGGGGGAAATCACAACTGAAAATGCAGAACTGGACAAAAGCAGAAAATGCGGCAGAGCCTAATGAAGGCCTCTTCCAGCTCGCAGTCATCCCTGGAGGGGCTCCTCTGCACATTTTCTCAAGGGTTTTCCTGTCAACTGCAGCTGAAATTGGACAGAGGTGGGAAGCAGGGAGAGCCCACATGCCCCCAGTGGACTGCCTTGCTCCACCAGAAGCACCAGAAGAAAGGAACAAGGCACGTCTGAAGCTGCCATTAACCCTGCAGCACTGAGCTGGGCTGGGCCATTTATGTGTTCTATTGTGGAGAAATATGACCCCCACCCAAAGTGGAAAATCCTCTCCTGCCAACTGCAGTTGGATTCTCAGCATCTGCCCTGCATCACCAAATACTGCATAAACAGAGGAGGTTGCAAGAAAAAATGAAAGCTGGGATTTCTGTCTGAAAGAAGCATTGCTCCCCCCCCCCCCACCAGAAGAAGAAGAAGAAGAGTTTGGATTTGATATCCTGCTTTATCACTACCCTAAGGAGTCTCAAAGCGGCTAACATTCTCCTTTCCCTTCCTCCCCCACAACAAACACTCTGTGAGGTGAGTGGGGCTGAGTGACTTCAGAGAAGTGGGACTAGCCCAAGGTCACCCAGCAGCTGCATGTAGAGGAGCGGGGAAGTGAACCCGGTTCACCAGATTACGAGTCTACCGCTCTTAACCACTACACCACACTGAGTCTGCTCCATAGCCACCCAGAACCTCAGCCATCATGTTATTCATACCTCATGGACCTATTAGAACCTCTTGGAGCTCTTTGTCAAGAAGCAGATAGATAGAGGTGATCTGGTTAACAGGCTCAACTTGTGGTTTGGGGGGAAAGCATCAGAAAAAGGCAACTAAAAGGATCAAGGGGTTGGGGCAACAGGTTGTAGAATGGACTTCTCTTCCCACAACATATTCATTTTTCAACAAAGGTCAGTGAAGCACATAATCTGAATGAGAGTTGTACAAGCAAGTTTTGGGGACACACCATTCCTCTGGCCACACATCAACAAGAAGAGATCCACAGCGACTTTCAGAGCAGCATGCACCCATCCTGGCTCCCCGCCCCAGCATGTGCTGTCTCCAGTGGTGACCAGCAAGCTGGCTTGAGGCAAGAGGCCTCCCTGAGCAACGGCCTCACTCCAGCACACAGATCTCTGACCTCAGAGATCCTTTCCAGATGTTCATGGGGGAAGTTGATTCAGTCTGCCACAAGCTGGCCTGAGTCTTCAAAGCATCTTCCTTGCCTTTGGCAACCAGGATGGTCAAGGGGCCAGAGTGACTCCCCTGTAAAGAAAAGTTGCGGCTTTGGGGGAATTTCAGTTTGGAGAAAAGGCAAGGAAGAGGTGACTTGACAGAAGTTTATAAAATGATGCCTGGGACGGAGAAAGTGCCGTATTTTTCGCTCTATAAGACGCACCAGACCATAAGATGCATCTAGTTTTTGGAGGAGAAAAACAAGAAAAAAAATATTCTGAATCCCAGAAGCCAGAACAGCAAGATGGATCGCTGTGCAGTGAAAGCAGCAATCCCTCTTGCTGTTCTGGCTTCTGGGATAGCTGCGCAGCCTGCATTCGCTCCATAAGACGCACACACATTTCCCCTTACTTTTTTGGAGGGAAAAAGTGAGTCTTATAGAGCAAAAAATACGGTAGATAGAGATACATTTCTCTCCCTTTCTCATAAAACTAGAACTCACAGGCATCCAGTGAAAAGGAACTTTGGAAGAATCAGGACAGATAAAAAATACCGTATTTTTCTGTGTATAACACGACCCCATGTATAAGACGACTCCTATTTTTGGGAGCCCTCAAGCTTCTTTTGTAAGTTCGCTGAGCTGTTGAGCAGCCTTTCCACGATCCCCCGCTCTGGTTGACGGAACTGGTGCCATAATACACCGCATACTGGCACTCACCAAATAATCTTCCTAAGCCAGGAAGATCGGGTAAGCAGCCTCCTCTCGGACATCTCCCTGCTACCACCGCAGCACCAGCCCTCGCTTACTTAGCATGTATAAGAAGACCCTCAATTTATCAAAAAAAAAATACAGTGGTACCTTGGGTTACATACACTTCAGGTTACAGACTCTGCTAACCCAGAAATATTGCTTCAGGTTAAGAACTTTGCTTCAGGGTGAGAACAGAAATCGTGCTCCAGCAGCGCGGCAGCAGCAGGAGGCCCCATTAGCTGAAGTGGTGCTTCAGGTTAAAAACAGTTTCAGATTAAGAATGGACCTCCGGAATGAATTAAGTACTTAACCCAAGGTACCACTGTAAACCGAGAAACGCGGGTGGCGCTGTGGGTTAAACCACAGAGCCTAGGTCGGCGGTTTGAATCCCCGCAACGGGGTGAGCTCCCGTTGCTCGGTCCCTGCTCCTGTCAACCTAGCAATTCAAAAGCACGTCAAAGTGCAAGTAGATAAATAGGTACCGCTCCAGCGGGAAGGTAAACGGCGTTTCCGTGCACTGCTCTGGTTCGCCAGAAGCGGCTTAGTCATGCTGGCCACGTGACCCGGAAGCTGTATGCCAGCTCCCTCAGCCAATAAAGCGAGATGAGAGCCGCAACCCCAGAGTTGGTCACGATTGGACCTAATGGTCAGGGGTCCCTTTACCTTTACCTTACCACTGTAAACCAGAAAAAGGGTCGTCTTATACATGGAAAAATACGGCAGTCCTTCTTCATGCAGTACAAAGTTCAACTATGGAACTCGCTCCCACAGGAAGCAGTGATGGCTACCAACCTTGATGGCTTTAAAAGAGGTTTAAACAAATTCATGGCGGAAAAGGTTATCAAAGTCTGTTAGTCAAGGTGGCTCTGCTCTGCCTCCACAGCTGGATGTAGCAATGTTTCTTAAGCCTAGTGGCTGGGTTCCACAGGAAGGAGAGCTGCTCTTGTGATCAATTCCTGCATGCAGGTTTCTCACGGACATTTGTTTGGCCACTGTGAGAAAAGGAGGCTCGGCTACTTGGGCCACTGGCCTGATCCAGCACATACTCTTCATATGTTCTTATGGTAGGAGCACATTGTGAGAGCCAGTGTGGTGTAGTGGTTAAGAGCGGTAGTCTCGTAATCTGGGGAACTGGGTTCGCTTCCCCGCTCCTCCACATGCAGCTGCTGGGTGACCTTGGGCCAGTCACACTTCTTTGAAGTCTCTCAGCCCCACTCACCTCACAGAGTGTTTGTTGTGGGGGAGGAAGGGAAAGGAGAATGTTAGCCGCTTTGAGACTCCTTAAAGGGAGTGAAAGGCAGGATATCAAATCCAAACTAAATAAATAAAATAAATAAACATTCATCATTAGTCTTTTATATATACCGGTATATATATATATATATATATATATATATATATATATATATATATTTAACATATCGGTTCCAACAGTCATACAACATAACTTCTCATCTTATACAATATTTTAGACATCCGTCAACACCTCTGATGATTTTCCGTTCTTTATCACTTATTCTGCATGTCTTAATTTCTGTATTGCATTTAATTATCCTTAACTAATAATTCTTATCATAGTCTTTCTTGTAATATTTCTGATAATCCACCTTACAAAACTTCTTGCAGTCCTACGAGCGTAATCTGTTCATCACAATTACTTTTCAAATAGTTCATATATTTACTCCAGTCTTCTAAGAGTCTCTGATCCCGCAGGTTTCGAATCCTTCCTGTTAATTTATCTGATTCTGCATAGTCCCTCAACTTCATCCTCCATTCTTCTTTCGTCGGTAGTTCTTCTTGCTTCCATTCACTTTCATCATTAGTCATTCCATGCCAGTCTTATTATGGTGCCTGGGCCCTCCCCACCCTAAGCCGGTGAGCCTAAATGGGAAGAGAGCTTACTGGGAAGTGCTGGTGCCCCCAGTTCCCTTCTCCTGCAATAGCCAGTTTCCTTTACTGCACAGAGCCAGTTAGCCGCTTTCCTGATAGAGTTTCGGCAACACGATGACCAGATACATACATAATAGACAATCTTTATAGAATTCCTTCAAACCATAAAGAGTTCAAAATGAAATCTTGAAGTCTCAAAGTCTCTGAAAATCTTTAAATGAAGCGAGGTACCAGACTTTGTAGGGACGCGGGTGGCGCTGTGGGTTAAACCATAGAGCCTAGGACTTGCCGATCAGAAGGTCGGCGGTTCAAATCCCCACGATGGGGTGAGCTCCCGTTGCTCGGTCCCTGCTCCTGCCAACCTAGCAGTTCGAAGCACGTCAAAGTGCAAGTAGATAAATAGGTACTGCTCCGGCGGGAAGGTAAATGGCGTTTCTGTGCGCTGCTCTGGTTCGCCAGAAGTGGCTTAGTCATGCTGGCCACATGACCCGGAAGCTGTACGCCAGCTCCCTTGGCCAATAAAGCGAGATGAGCGCCGCAACCCCAGAGTCGGTCACGACTGGACCTAATGGTCAGGGGTCCCTTTACCTTTACCAGACTTTGTACAATGAAAGACAAGCTGTGAAGCTTTGTGTATTCAACAAATATGATGTCCAACACTGAACAGTGATTCCGGATATTGACTACTGTTTCGCAGAACTCTTCGTCAGCGTGGTGGGTGGACATAGAATGCTTCATAAACCCATCTTATTTCAAATGACCACATTATTACATGAGAACTGTTCCACAGCATTTGATATTTTCATTTACATACATTCATTTGAAATAAGATGGGCTTTTGAAGCATTCTATATCCACCCACTCTTTATGGTTTGAAGGAATTCTATAAAGATTGTCTATTACGTATGTATATGGTCATCGTGTTGCCTAGACATTGTTGACGTTCTCTTTGCAACACAGGGGTTTGTTTGGATACTTCATGATAGAGTTAACATGTGTCATGTGCCAAGTTCTAATACAGCGTAAAATTAAAGTCAGACCAGGGAAAGCATGAGACGACACGCAAGTGAAAGGGGCGCCTCTCCCACGTGCCTGCCTTGAACTCAAGCCTGTCCTCATCCGCCATCTGCTCTTGATTCAAACCAGCTTTCTCTGCGAGGGGAGTAATGTTTCGGTTCCTTTTGCTGAAGCTGATCCTGGCCCTGCCACCAGCCCTCTATGGCTGGGGGACACAGAGCTCCTAAAGCCACAGCAGAAAGTCCTTCTCCATGCAGCGTATAGTTAAACCGTGGAACTCCCTTCCACAAGAGGCAGTGGTGGCCACTAACCGGGATGGCTTTAATAGAGGATTAGGCAAATTCATGGAGGAGAGGGCTATTGGTGGCTCCTAGCCACAAAGGCTCTGCTCTGTCTCCACAGTTAGAGGCAGCTATGCCTGGAAACTGCAGGACGGGAGAGGGCTCTTGTGCACCAATCCTGCTTGTAGGTTTCCATTTGGGGTGCAGGATTAGATGGGTCCCCATTGGCCTGAACTGGCAGACTCTTCTGTCGGAAGTTGCAAGAGGGAGAACGTGGCAAGTCACACCAGCACCAGCCCACCCGTAAGGCAAGGCGATGTGAGAATGTGTCTCTCGCTGCTGCTGCCACTGGTGCGCTTGTTATAAGAGTTTTATAAAGGTCTTATATAGTCATAACTCGGATTACAGACACTTCAGGTTGCTTTTTTGGGGGTTGCAGACTGCCCAAACCCGGAAGTACCGGAAAGGGTTACTTCTAGGTTTTGGCGGCCGCACATGCGCAGAAGCACTAAATCACACTTTGCACATGCGCAGAAGCGCCGAATCGCAACCCGCGCATGCACAGACACGCAGACGCAGGTTGCGAACACTGTGGGTTGTGAATGTGCATCCCGCATGGATCACGTTCACAACCCGAGCGTCCACTGTATATATAATAGATGTTCATAAATGTACCAAGCAAACACATACAAATATGTAAACCACATGTCTGATACCCACAGAAAAGTCCTGAAACCATTTTCTCTCCCAAAATGACCTCAAATACTCCTTTGCAAGATCAAAGGAAATGGAACTCTCCCCATTGTCTCTTTCACAAATCCTCTCTTAAGGGAACATTTAAGATATGAATAGGGTGTGAGCCTGTGACCTGTGACCTAGATCCAGGAATTGAGTAGTTATCATAACAAAAGAGTGGCCAGGATGCCCAGGTAATCCAATCAGGTAACCTGGCGGACAGGAAGAAACAACACACCCAGATTTTCGCCCCTTCTCTGATGCATTAAGGGGGTGGTCTTGGGCCACACCCCTTCTGTGATGTATGTATGATGTTTCTGGGGGTGGTGTTGGACTCCAGGGCGGGCAATTTAAAATGTCTATATAAGGCCTTGTGCACATGGCTCGGGGTCCCTCCTCCCCTCCTGCGTGTGGGGGGAGCACCCTGTTGCAACAGCTTTAAAAAAGATCAGGCTTACTAGCTGCTTTGCTTCTCAATATTCTCTGCTTGGCCTCTGTTATTTTCTCCTACTGATAGAGAACCTACAAAAGGATTCTACATGGGCTCTTGGGTACCCCATAAGGGGAAAGGAGCAGTTTTTCTCTCATAACACACTCCTTGGAGGCTGGATCTGTTGTCCCCTTGGCAGCCCCCCCGCCCCCGCAATGATCCACTGGTCTGCTCTCGAGGTACATCTTTATTCCACCACTGTGGGATGTGAAACACAAGAGCAGTCAAGTACAATATTCCTAGAGTGAACATGTTTACACATGGGGAGAAATGTTTGTCCAGCCAGCAGGTAAACTTCCTGTTTCCTTCTGGGCTGGGACAGACTTCCTTTGCATGTGACTAGACGTGGGCATGGCCTCACCTGTGCAGGTAATGACAAAAGCACAGGGCAGGGCAGCCACCTCTCTCTTTGACTACATGCATCGAAGAAGCAACATCTGCTTAGCCAAAGATGCTCTCTTGACTTCCAGCCAAGAGAGGACAAAGGGACTTTCTCCTTATGAGATAGTTTCCAGGTATATGTAACTTTTCTAAGCTAAGTCCGCCTTCTGGGATCCGATTGTGAACAGAATGTGAGTAAACTTTTTTTATACTTCTGTAGAAGACTGTGTCGTGTCTTATCTTTTATGAGGGAATAAGGGGAAAATACCAGAACAGTTATTATAGAGGCTTTAGCGAGCCTGAGCATACGCATCCGCTGCAAGTTTAAAAAGGGGAATGTTACTCTGCTAAATTGCGAACTTGTTTACACAAGTTGGAAAGGCTATAATCAAACAATATATCCTCTCCTGCATCCCTGAACATTCCCACAACCACCACCCCCTTGTTCCTGATGTGGAACTTCACTCCTTCTTCCCTGGCAAGGGACACCGTTTGTTGGTTTGCCTCAGGTGCTAAAATGTCTTGGGCCAACCCTGGGCCACACACCCCCTCCCCATCTTCCTATCCTTAACCTGGCACAGGAGAAAGGAACAGCAGGGGACGCATCTCCCCTCCTCCTCCAGCTCCTCCAGCTTTCGAGCCTGAATCCAAGCTGCCCTTTTGCAAGAGCATCAGTGCAGGGATCTATGTAAAGCAGGCTTGATTGCCTAATCCTCCCGAGTCCCCCCTGCTCTTGCCCTGCCTGAGACCGGCAGGGACCTGGATGCATTTTAATAGATCCAGGGCTTGCAGGAGTCTTGCTTTCTGGGGAGCTCATTAATGAGGTACAAGCATTAAACTTTCATGAAGAAGAAGAAAGGGAGGCTGGAGCCGGGCCTTTCGGAGGGGGAGCTGAGCATCGCTGACCCCATTTGTTCTCAGGGGCCAAAGAGACATCCGCTGCCTCTCCTGCCTCAAAAGGTCTCAAATACCCAAGATCCTTTATTCCACACTCAGAAAGGAAAGGCATGTTTTCCCTTTGCCCTCCTGCATCTCCAGGGCTTGCCAGAAACCGCTTGGGACAAATAAAGTTCAGAACCTAAGGAGAGCCTGCCCATCTAGTCCAGCATCTCACGGTGGCTGACCAGATGACCATTCTGGGAGACTTCAAGACAGGACCCAGGTACAAGACTGTGGACTAGTGGGCCTTAGTCTCAGATGCAGGGGAGGTTGTAGCCTCTGCCTGCCCCTTCATGGAAAATGATATCCCCTTAATGGGATCTGCGAGGAGTCGCATCTGTCCAGGTACCCAGGTGGGTGCTAGGGCCAGAGCACTCCCCGATGGGGACCCCTCTGGGGGTACCCCTATTTGATGAAGGTCTCCCCAGAGTTGTGTTGGCCCTGGAAACACCCCAAGCAGAGGGGCTGGAGTGCGAAAAGGTATACCCAGTGCCTATGCCACACCTTTTACATCCGTAATCAATAAAATTGTGGCCTATTTGACGCGGGTGGCACTGTGGGTTAAACCACAGAGCCTAGGGCTTGCCGATCAGAAGGTTGGCGTTTCGAATCCCAGCGACAGGGTGAGCTCCCGCTGCTCGGTTCCTGCTCCTGCCAACCTAGCAGTTCGAAAGCATGTCAAAATGCAAGTAGATAAATAGGTACCGCTCCGGCGGGAAGGTAAACGGCGTTTCCGCGCACTGCTCTGGTTCGCCAGAAGCGGCTTAGTCATGCTGGCCGCATGACCCGGAAGCTGTACACCGGCTCCCTCGGTCAATAAAGCGAGATGAGTGTCGCAACCCCAGAGTTGTCCGTGACTGGACTTAACTGTCAGGAGTCCCTTTACCTTTACATTTTTTGTCCTGCCTGGTTATTTTTACTATATTAGGGATGATGGGGTCACAGTGCTATGGCACACAACTGGGGGGGGGCGGGTGGCCCGCTTAGCTAGACGACAGAAGGCCGTTCACCACCCAGAAAAGCTCTGTACTTGTGACAGCAGAGAAGGAATCAAAGACAACAAGCCTTTGGAAACGCTGATACAATTTGGAACTCCCTCCCTAGAGCAGTTAGACTTTCTCCCTCCTTGTTGTCCTTTTGCCAGCAGGTGAAGAAAGACCTTTCTATTCCAAAAGTCATAGAAGCATAGAATCATAGAGCTGGAGGGGACCCTGACGATGATCTAGTCAAACCCCCTGAAAAGCAGGAATATGCAGCTGTCCCATATGGGGACCAAACCTGTGCCTTCAACTGCTGACTTTTTTAAAGGAAAGGGATGGAACTATGAAGCTTTTATACCTTTAATAGATTTTTAAATATTGTTTTAATTCTTTTACTGTTTAATTGCTGTTGTTTTTTAATGATTATCCTTTCTATGTTCTTAGCTTCTTCTGTTTTACCTGTGTTTTTGTATTTTAATCTGGGAGCTGTCTTGAGCAGGGGTCAGCAAACTTTTTCAGCAGGGGGCCGGTCCACTGTCCCTCAGACCTTGTGGGGGGCCGGACTATATTTTTTTGGAGGGGAAATGAACTAATTCCTATGCCCCTCAAATAACCCAGAGATGCAATTTAAATAAAATCACACATTCTACTCTTGTAAAAACACCAGGCAGGCCCCACAAATAACCCAGCCCGGACACTGAGAACCGGCGCCAAGGGCCTTCTGGCGGTTCCCTCACTGCGAGAAGCCAAGTTACAGGGAACCAGGCAGAGGGCCTTCTCAGTGGTGGCACCCGCCCTGTGGAACGCCCTCCCTTCAGATGTGAAGGAAATAAGTAGCTATCCTATCTTTAAAAGACATCTGAAGGCAGCCCTATTTAGGGAAGTTTTTAATATTTAATGCTGTGTTGTTTTAACACTTGATTGGGAGCGGCCCAGAGTGGCTGGGGAAACTCAGCCAGATGGGCGGGGTATAAATAAATTATTATTATTATTATTATTATTATTATTATTATTATTATTATTATGGCACATTCTACTCGTGTAAAAACACGCTGATTCCCGGACCATCCGTGGGCCAGATTTAGAAGGCAATTGGGCAGGATCCGGCCCCCGGGCCTTAGTTTGCCTACCCATGGTCTTGAGACTTGGTCTGGGGAAAAGGCAGGATATAAATAAATTGTCGTTGTTATTCGGATGCTACAACATACCATGCTTAGTAGATGATGCTGCAGTCATTCCTGGGCTCCCAGGCACTTGGCCTATGCTCATCAGGTAAGGGGTCCTTGTGGCCCTGCCCATAGAACATGCCATGCCCCCCCCAGGGACAGCATCTGGAGCCACCCCAGCTTCCAAGCTGCCTGTCCAGCTGCCATCCCCAGCATGTCCCAAGGGGCTCCTTGGTTTTGCAAAAGAAAGCTTTGAAAAGCTGAGCTCCGTCGCTAACCTGCTTTGTGGTGAGACTTAGCAGGTTTGACAGCCGCTGGGCGAGGAGGTGGGAGGTTTTGAAATTTAAATAGCATGTTTTCCACATCTGCCTTTGGATCCAACCTGAGGGTAATCGTTTTACATCCCCGTGCAGCTGGAAAAGCGACGCTCCTCAGCGTTTAGCTCCTTTCCTTGTGCAAGGACAACCCCCCCCCCCAGCTCTCAGCCCCCGCCCCCCACCCACACGCATACACGCTTCCTGAAAATATTTTCGGCGATGAGATCCAGAATAAATACATCCAAGCGCTAATGCTTCTTGATGCCAAACACGGCCCATTCCTTATTTTCCACCAGCTAAATAGTTTATTGATGGGGATTTGCTTCAGAGCGGAAAAGAAGAAAAGTATTGTCGACTGGAATCTACGTGCTGCAATTCTTGGAAGGGAGTTTTGCAGATTTCCTTCTGAATGTCAATTCATATTTCCTGCCCACAGAATTAGGAGGGGAGGGGAGGACCAAAGCGGCCCGGCAGCCCTTCAGGGCAACTCTGTGTATGGGGCATTGTCTGAGCACATCCAGTTCTCACTGCCCGGCACAACACACACACACACACAGCAGGTTCCTTGGCTGCCCCCAACCCCAGCACCTCCAGGAAAGAGAGGAAAGAGCCCACACAAACCACAGGGCAATCAATGGGGCTGCATGGCTGCCCTCCTGAGCCACAGCTTTCTTGAAGGAATTTCCCCAAGGTCTGCTTGAACATGCATACAATTTTACATGGCGTGGAGGAAGTGGGCAGGGAAAATTTTTGTCTCCCTCTCTCATAAGAAGAAGAGTTTGGATTTGATATCCTGCTTTATTACTACCCCAAGGAGTCTCAAAGCGGCTAACAATCTCCTTTCCCTTCCTCCCCTATGACAAACACTCTGTGAGGTGAGTGGGGCTGAGAGACTTCAGAGAAGTGGGACTAGCCCAAGGTCACCCAGCAGCTGCATGTGGAGGAGTGGAGACACGAACCCGCTTCACCAGATTACGAGTCTACCGCTCTGAACCACTACACCACACTAGAACCCAAGGTCACCCAGTGAAGCTGATTGCTGGAAGATTTGGGACAGATAAAATAAAGTTCTTCATGCACTGTGCAGTTAAACCAGGGGTCAGCAAACTTGCTGCGCCTCGGGCTGGTGTCTCCAGCGCCGATCGCGCAGGGGAGCGCATGCCCAAACGCGTGTGCACACGCTGTTTCCGGCACACTTCCGGGTTGGAGGAGCACCAGAAATAGCTTGTGTGCATGTGCATGGGCCCCCTCCGACCTGGATGTGCACTGGAAATAACGCTTGTGCATGCGCAAATAACGCATGCTCATGCGCACAAGCTATTTCCGGTGCTCCTCCGACCCGGAAGTGGGCAGCCGTGCAGTGCAGTGCTGGTTAGAGCCAGGTGGCAGTGGGCAGCAGGGGTCACCGCAGGGCGGATAAACAAGTCCCTCGAGCCTTATCTGGCCCACAGGCCTTAGTTTGGGGACCCCTGAGTTAAACTATGGAACCCAGTTCCACAGGAGTCAGGAATGGCCACCGACTTGGATGGCTTTAGAAGAAGATTGGACAAAGGCATTGAGAAGAGGGCTTTTGATGGCTACCAAGCTATGATGGTTCTGCTCTGCCTCCACAGACAGAGGCAGCAATACTTCTGAATATCAGTTACGGGAAGCCACAAGAGGGGAGAGGGCTCTCGTTCTTGAATTCTGCTTGCGGGTTTCTCACAGGGGATCTAGTTGGTCACTTTGAAAGCAGGATGCTGGACTAGATAGGCCCCTGGCCTGATCTAGCAGACTCTTCTTATGTTCTTATGACATTAAAATGCCACGAGCATGCACCCACGTGACGATGGAAACTGACTTTCCCTCTAAGATCAAGTATTAGTCATTGGCTATATTTATTATTCTGCCTCTCTGGGTTGCCATCAGCTGTCGTCAGCTCATAATCTTTGCAACCTCGTTTACAGAATCAAGTTCAGCATTTATTTATTGCTTTGAAGCATTTATCTGCTACTGTTCAGCCAAAATGTCCACAGCATTGCCCAAATTTAAAGCAAGCAACTAGCAGAAGCATTAATAAAACAATCTGGCAATGAGAAAAGGTATAAACAGTGCAGCAACATTGCCACCAAAAGCAGAATCAACCCACAAGGATGCTGTGGGACTACAATTCCCATTACCCCTGGCAGCTGGTCAGGCTGGCTGATGGGACTTGGAGTCCAGCCCCACCCCTACTACATACCTGGTAGCCAGTCCAGATCTCAAAAGCTTTGTGAAATAAAATGTTTAGATTGCATGTAGAAATAAGCTGAGAACAAGGCTCTTGATTCATTCCAGTTCCATGAATGATGGCACAAGAACATTTGCACAGAGCTCAGAATGTGGGGCATTGCTAGTAAATACTCGTGCTTCTGACATCTGGTAGCAGCAGTCAGGTCCCACCTATGTTGAAACAACCCAACTCCTTCCTCCCCCCGCTGGCCAGCAGGTTCCCAACTTTGGTTTCAAGAAAGGAGATTCCGAATAAACATTAGGAAGAACTTCCTGAGGGCAAAGAGATGTTAAACATTGGAAAGGATGCCTTTGGAAAGTGGTGGACTCTCCTTCCTTTTAAGCAGAGGTTGGACGGCCATCTGTCAGGGGTTCATTAGCTAGGGGTTGGCTAGATGAATCTTGGGGTCCCTTTCAACTCTATGATTCTAAGAGGGCAGAATCAACAGACACTCACCCTCACTTTTTTTTACTTTTTTTTTTTACCTGACTGGTATTTCATAGAATCATAGAATCCTAGAGTTGGAAGAGACCACAAGGGCCATCGAGTCCAACCCCCTGCCAAGCAGGAAACCCCATCAGAGCACTCCTGACATATGGTTGTCAAGCCTCTGCTTAAAGACCTCCAAAGAAGGAGACTCCACCACACTCCTTGGCAGCAAATTCCACTGTCGAACAGCTCTTACTATCAGGAAGTTCTTCCTAATGTTTAGGTGGAATCTTCTTTCTTGTAGTTTGGATCCATTGCTCCGTGTCCGCTTCTCTGGAGCAGCAGAAAACAACCTTTCTCCCTCCTCTATGTGACATCCTTTTATATATTTGAACATGGCTATCATATCACCCCTTAACCTCCTCTTCTCCAAGCTAAACATGCCCAGCTCCCTTAGCCGTTCCTCATAAGGCATCGTTTCCAGGCCTTTGACCATTCTGGTTGCCCTCCTCTGGACACGGTCCAGTTTGTCAGTGTCCTTCTTGAACTGTGGTGCCCAGAACTGGACACAGTACTGCAGGTGAGGTTGGGACACGGGTGGCGCTGTGGGTTAAACCACAGAGCCTAGGACTTGCCGATCAGAAGGTCGGCAGTTTGAATCCCCGCAACGGGGTGAGCTCCCGTTGCTCGGTCCCTGCTCTTGCCCACCTAGCAGTTCAAAAGGACGTCAAGTGCAAGTAGATAAATAGGTACCACTCTGGCGGGAAGGTAAACGGCGTTTCCGTGCGCTGCACTGGTTCGCCAGAAGCGGCTTAGTCATGCTGGCCACATGACCTGGAAGCTGTACGCCGGCTCCCTCAGCCAGTAAAGGAAGATGAGCGCCACAACCCCGGAGTCGGCCACGACTGGACCTAATGGTCCGGGGTCCCTTTACCTTTATTTGAGGTTATTCTTCTCTCAAATATTTACATGCCTTTATTGCTGCCGTATCTGGATATTCTGTTTCCATGCCAAATGTAAGCCTCTGCTCTAAACATTCCACATATCATAATTAAAAACAGCTTCTGTATTTACCCAGGTTACTTAGTATCATGACAGGATGATCTAAGGAAAGACTGTTTCCATCAATGTCTGGAGTGAGTAGGATTTAGATGCACCTGGTGAGGGAAGGAGGGTGGATTTCACCACTCCGCTAGGAGACGAGTCCCCCCCCCCCCTTCCAGGCCTTCCAGAAAAATGCAAATGAAGTCAGCTGGACGCCACCCTGCCTCCTTGGAAGGGGAGGGGGAAAGTCCTCTTTCTGGCATCCTTCCTGGCCAAGACCATTGAATGCTGAGTCAGTGGCTTGACGTTGAGTCTGAGAAGCAAAGAATCTGCTCCTGAACTGGGATGGGGCGGAGGAAGGGTTGTTTTGCCCCACTTTGCTGACACAAGGTGCCTTTTGCCTGCTCTCGATACCTGGAAAGGGATGACCAGACCACCGAGAGATCCATGCTCTAGTTATGTCCAGGCTGCGTTGCCGTGGTGAGTAATATACGAAGTGGTCCACAACATAGATGTCAATTTACAGATTTGAAAATAAGGGACCAGCAGCCTTGAAAATAAGGGATCAGCAGCCAAAATAAGGAATTTTAGTCAACCGGCAGCCAAACGAAGCCTCAAGAGGTGGTTCCCACAGCGCAGCAACCCGGCAAAGGGGATGCGGCAAGGAAAACCACCATCACCTCTCCGCTGGGAAGCGCTGAGCAAAGGCGAGTCCCCAGGCAATGCGGCCAATTTGATCGGCACAAGGCATGCAAGCTCCACCCCCCCAGTCGTTCTTAGACTCCTTATTGGGTGAGCAACGCAGCCAAGCAACACAGTTGGAGCCTCCCTCCTCCCTGGCCGGCGGGGAGGGAGGGAGAGGAGCTGCTTCGTTTGAAACCTGGGAAATTTAAGGGACATCATCAATAAGGGACAGCAGCGGGACACGGCGCTGGGATAAGGGACTTTCCCACCAAATAAGGGACGGTTGACAGCTATGGTCCAGAAGCTGATGCAGAAGATGGCTGCAAGAGCCTTAAGTGGAGTACAGGGTCAGATTTAAGGTGCTGGTTTTGACCTTTAAAGCCCTTCACGGTCTAGGACCCTTGTACCTACGGGACTGCCTCTGCCGGTATGCCCCAGGGACGACCTTAAGGTCCATAAATAGCAACACCCTAGAGGTCCCAGGCCCTAAGGAAGTTAGATTAGCCTCAACCAGAGCCAGGGCCTTTTCAACACTGGCTCCGGCCTGGTGGAACGCTCTGCCTCATGAGACCAGGGCCCTGCAGGATCTGATTTCTTTCCACAGGGCCTGTAAGACAGAGTTGTTCCGCCTGGCCTTTGGCTTAGAATTCATTTGATTCCCTCCCCCTCTTTCTTTTTTTCCTTTCTCCTTCTGTGATGGAACTCCTATTTGGGGACTTCCCTGGCTTTTTTCTGGCCCATGTAGGACCAGTCTGGATAGTTAGCCTTGGTGAAGACTTGGCGTTTTCATCCCCAAAAAAGTCTTTGATTTGAGTTTCTACTGAAAGGAGGCTGTATTTTAATGCTGCATTTTAATCTTGTTTTTCAAGTTGTATTTCAATCAATTGTTTTTGTATCTGGTGTTAGCCACCCTGAGCCCCGGTCTTGGCTGGGGAGGGTGGGGTATAAATAAAACATTTATTATTATTATTATTATTATTATTATTATTATTATTATTATTATGCAGGATCAGGTGTTAACAGATGTATAATGTCAATGCTCAGCCATCCAACAAACTTGTGTTTTGGGGGATGACTGGATGTCACAGGAGGAAGACCAAAGCAGGTCACACACATTAGAAGAAGCTGCTGGATCAGGCCAGTGGCCAATCCAGCCCTGCATCATCTTCTTGCAATAGGCAACCAGATTCCTGTGGGAAACCTACAAGCAGGACCTCAGCTCCCCTCCTGTGCTTTCCAGCAACTGAGATTCAGAAGCACTGCTGCCTCCAACTGCAAAGGCAGAGCCGAGCCATGGTTTCTAATCTATGGTTACCAGACATCCCCATTTCCCGGGGACAGTCCCCCGGATTTTCAGATCTGTCCCCGGAATGTCCCCGGATTTATATTTTAAGTGTGGTAGATTTATTAGTAGGGAATGAATGTTGCGTGACTGGTTCAACAGCACAAGACACATCATATGGGGACTTCCGGCGAGGCAAAATGGCAGACGCCATGGCAGTGAGCAGCTCCTGAAGCCAGCCAGAGCCAACTGCGCTACCAGGCTGGCTCCGGGCTGCTGAGACTGCCGCTGCCGCCGCCACTGCCAAGGGGGAACCAGGGACGCCTGGTGCGTCAACTGGGGGAACCGCTGACCACCATCCCCCCCCAAGCCAAATCGAGCCGGGAGCGAGAGCGCCTGGCTGACAGCCCAGTGGTACTCTGGGGCCAGGAAAACCCTGTAGCTGACACAGGGAGAAGGAGAAGGAAGAGAGAAAAAGAGGAAGGGAAAAGAAGAGGGGAGCCCCGACCTTGCCGGGCCGTTGCCACTGAGGAAGAGAGGTAGGAGAGCACTGGAAGGGCAAGGACATGTGGCTGAGCCCAGGCCCGACCTGAGCCTACTCCACGGTGGCTAGCGCTCCAAGAGAGCAGGCCGGGGCCCAGAGGAAAGCCGCACGACAGAGGAGACCACAGAAGAGAAGATATTACTTCTTATTTTTTTTAAAAAAATAACTTTTTTAATAACTATTTTTTTCTCTTTTCAAAAAAAAAAGTGTCCCCGAATTCTTGAAAAAAATCTGGTAACCTTAGTCTGATCCCCATTGATGGCCCTCTCCTCCATGAATATGTCCAACCGTCTTTTAAAGCCATCCAAGTTGGTGGCCATCACTGCCTCCTGTGGCAATGAGTTCCATAGTTTATCTATGTGTTACATGAAGAAAGACTTCCTTTTATCTGTCCTGAATCTTCCAACAGTCAGCATCATTGGACGTCCAAGAGTTCTAGTGTTAGAACTTTCTCAAGGGACTTTGTGAGACAACCCACCAGTCAATCATGCGGCTTGGCCCAGAAGGCCTATCCTGGTCAAAAACTGGCCCACAGAGCCACAGGCATACCCCATGCCCTGCTCTGTCCCAGGCACACAGCATATTCAAAAGTTGCACGCATCCAATTTCTCTTGTGAGCGTTTGCTGACACACAACGCTCTCAGTTGAATATCTCCATGTTTCTCAGGATGGGATGCCTTTGCACTGCCTGTGGGTCTCCCCACCTGCCCTGAGTTCTGGAAACTCGAGGCCTACTGTGCACCCAGCCAATTTCTAAATCATTTTCAAGATACCAGTTTCCAATATACCAGACATGCACAAAACAGTAGCTAAGGAAAAGACATTTTGCTGCCTGAGGCGAAAAACAAAATGGCGCCCTCCTCCAAGGCCCGTCCTGAAGCCAACTGGACTGGTAGTTGAATCCTACTTTAATACTGGTGAAATGACTACCCTCAAGGGCAAAAGGCTAGCCTAGGGGCTACAGGGCAGGTCATGTGGCAATCACAGCTCTGTTCACTCCCTGCCCCACCTCAGCATCCGCCGCCTGAGGCAGCTGCTTCATTCTGCCTCATTGTAGGGCTGGCCCTGGTGGGATGAACCAGATCTGCTTTAAAGTGCCATGTGTACATACACAGACAGCCCTGAACTCCCACGAGAGAGGAGCAAGAAGATGTTGGTTCTCCTGGATAGAAAACAGCAAACGGAAATGGCCAGGAAGCCTTTTTCCCTTGGCCTCTCTTACCTGAGACAATTGAAGCGAGTCTGAATATATCAGTGAGACGAGAGGTGACTGGTTCGTAGGGGGAAGCTTCATAAAACTCTTCTCCTGGAATGAGAAGGAGGAGAAAGGGAGACTCTTAGAAACTCATAATGTCCTTTTGCTTTTGCGCGGGGTGGGGGCAGAGAGCCACAGATCCCTGGATCCCTGTTAATCTGCGATTTGTTTCTTGTGAAAACAAACGCGAAGCAGTTGACCGAAAACCTGAATCAATAGCATTGTTAATCAGAAAAATTAACAGCAACAGTTTAAGGCTTTGGAGAATTTAAAATGACAATAGACTAAGCACAGATTAAAACTCACACCAACTTTCTAAAGATCCGGGCAGGCTTGTCTAAACAAGGATGTTTTTAACAGACACCAAAAGGAGGATAGTGAAGACGCCTGTCTGATGTCAATAGGCAGGGAGTTCCAGAGTGCAGGTTCCACCACACTAAAATACCAACTTCTTGCAAATGTGGAATGAGTATTGCGTGGCACCTATAACAGCACCACCTCCACTGATTGGATAAGAGAGTGGTGTGGATCAGCAGCTATCATGGGTTGGCCTTAGCTGATCTGTGAAATCGGATTCAGCTCACAAACACTTTTCTCCAGATGAAGCTCTCTTGCCCCCTTTTTCTTGATATCTGACCTATGAAACAGGACTGACAGCCTCACAGGGTTGTTGCAAGGACGAAAGAGGAAAAGGCTATTTTAACATGGACAGTTCTAAGCGTCAAGAGCCTAAGTAGCTTGATTGAACGGCCCCTGAAGCTGCTCAGGCAAGGCATTTCAGATGCATTGGGGAGCCCTTGGCTTCCCAATTCACCTCTGAAGCCCTGGTGTGACTGTGATTCTCACACCAGACCAGAGGAGCATGGAAGCAATCCAGAGGAGGGAGGGCCCCAGTTTAAACCATGGATTTCAGCAGCTCTTAGTCCCAACGCCACTTTAAACCATAGAATTTTAGAGTTGGAAGGAACTCCAAAGGCCATCTAGTCCAATCCTCTGCAATGCAGGAATCAAAGCTAAAGAATCCCTGGCCATCCACTGTCTGTTTAAAAGCCTCCTACAAAGGAGAGTCTTCTCTGTATCATTCCAATTTTAATATAAAGGTAAAGGTAAAGGGACCCCTGACCATTAGGTCCAGTCGTGGCCTACTCTGGGGTTGCGGCGCTCATCTCACTTTATTGGCCGAGGGAGCCGGCGTACAGCTTCTGGGTCATGGGGCCAGCATGACTAAGCCGCTTCTGGCGAACCAGAGCAGAGCACGGAAACGCCGTTTCCCTTCCCACTGGAGCAGTACCTATTTATCTACTTGCACTTTGAGGTGCTTTCGAACTGCTAGGTTGGCAGGAGCAGGACCGAGCAACGGGAGCTCACCCCGTCGCGGGGATTCGAACCGCCGACCTTCTGATCGGCAAGCCCTAGGCTCTGTGGTTTAACTCACAGTATATGTGCTGCCAAAGCGAGCACCCTACAACAGAGAGTCCGCCACCTTCTAAAGTAGTCTGTTCCACAGGCAAACAGCTCTTGCCACCGAAAAGTTCTTCCTATTGTTTAGACGGACTCTCCTTCCCCTAAAATTGGACCCATTGGTTCAGGTCCTGCCCTCTGGAGCAGCAGAAAACAAGATTGCTCCATCCTGCATATGACAGCCCTTCAGGTATCTGGAGATGGCTATCATGTCACCTGTCAGCCTTCCCTTCTCCAGGCTAAATAACTATTATTATTATTATTATTATTATTATTATTATTATTATTTATATATTTATTTATAACCCAGCCACCCTGGGCAGCTTTCAACAAAATATTAAAATACAGTAATGCATCAAACATTAAAAGCTTCCCTAAACAGGGCTGCCTTCAGATGTCTTCTAAAAGTCTGGTAGTTGTTTATCTCTTTGACATCTGGTGGGAAGGCGTTCCACAGGGAGGGCACCACTACCGAGAAGGCCCTCTGCCTGGTTCCCTGTAACTTGGCTTCTCGCAGTGAGGGAACTGCCAGAAGGCCCTGGGCGCTGGACCTCAGTGTCTGGGTAGTGTCAACTGTTCCTCCTCCTAAGGCTTCGTTTCCAGACCCTTGATCGTTTACTTCAGGGGTCAGCAAGGTTTACCTCACCTGGACAGGTTCACTCCAGCGCGGATCCCTCTGTAGGCTGGATTGCGTGTGTGAGAGAGTGTACATGCATGCAGATGCAATTTCCAGCAATACAGAAGTGAGTCCCTGCGCCACACCGGTTTAGCGCAGCGCGTGGGGACTCACTGAGCGGGCAGCTCAGTTCGGGGGCGGCTCGGGGGCCGGTTAAACGACCTCCGTGGGCTGCGTGTGGCCCACGGGCCTTAGGTTGCCAACCCCTGATTTACTTGTTCCACCCTTTGCGATCAGGAGTTGCAAAACAAGCTCAAAGGATGGAAAGACTCTGGTGGTGGAGGAGGAGGAGACCTCCCTCCCAGGTTCCTCCTGGGCTGCTTACTCATAGAAGATATTCTCAGCCTGCAGGAGGAGGAGGTGATGGTGGCAGCTGCCCCCCTCCTCTCTTGTAATTAAGAAGCTCAGCTGCTCAAACACAAGGTTATTAGCAAGCCAGGAGCACTCCAGGAAGGGTCAGCCCCCACCACGGGAGCTCCTCGCTGGACAGTTACAAATGCATTTCATTACAGTACTGGGGATTGTTCCCCATTGCCAGGCGAGCTCAGCTGCCCCCGTGCACAGAGGCTGCTTTTCAAGGGCACGTTTCTCACACAGGCTGCTCCTCTCCTTTCTCAATAGGGAACGGGAGCCCGGGAAGGGAAAGACAGAGCCTTAACGGGAGGTTCACATGGAAATCATAGAGTTGTAGAGGCGTCACGGAACCCAACCCCCTGCAATCCGACTTGAGACGCAGCAAGGTCGTTTCCCAGCCGCCCACAGAGTTCCAAGATGCATTTACAGAGTATCGTTCCCATCAGGGAGTGGTGGGTTGGGATGCCTGAACGATGGTCGCCAGATTCTGTGTATAGATCTGTAGGCGCAGACCATCCCCCGACCCAAACTAGTTCGTTAAGAAAATCCCCATACAGTGGTACCTCGGGTTACATACGCTTCAGGTTACAGACTCCACTAACCCAGAAATATTACCTCAGGTTAAGAACTTTGCTTCAAGATGAGAACAGAAATCGTGCTCTGGTGGCGCAGTGGCAGCGGTAGGCCCATTAGCTAAAGTGGTGCTTCAGGTTAAGAACAGTTTCAGGTTAAGAACAGACCTCCGGAATGAATTAAGTACTTAACCCGAGGTACCACTGTACTTGGTTCCATGGGTGACTCTGGGTCAATTCTCTGCGGTAGCTTATCTTAAAGTTTTAAGTGTCTATACACTTATCACATTTATAAATTTTAAATTACTGTTGTACATTGTTTTCAATGTTTGTTTTCCTTCTGGGACTGTACCCCCAAGTGTGTTTTATAAGCTGGTCTCTGACCGTAATAAATTATCTATCTATCTATCTATCTATCTATCTATCTATCTATCTATCATCTATCTATCTATCTATCTATCTATCTCAGGACCTTTTCAGTTTCCCACCCTGACAATTCCTATTTACGAAGCTGTTGTCTGCGCACACGGGATGGCCAGACATTCGCGTGACCGCTGACTCCGCACCCAGTTTCCTAATCAGATTGCAGCTGGCTTCAGAAATGGCAGCATTTGTCAAGGAACAGCAGGAACAAAACGGATCGTGGCTAACATCGTGTGAATGCGGCTTCTAAATTTAGCAGTGGGCGTGCACTGGATGCGGAGGAAGCGGTCATTTGAACATGCCCAAAGAGGCTCTGGGGATGCAGGTGGCGCTGTGGTCTAAACCACTGAGCCTAGGACTTGCCGATCAGAAGGTCGGCGGTTCGAATCCCCGCGACGGGGTGAGCTCCCGTTGCTCGGTCCCTGCTCCTGCCAACCTAGCAGTTTGAAAGCATGTCAAAGTGCAAGTAGATAAATAGGTACCACTCTGGCGGGAAGGTAAATGTCGTTTCTGTGAGCTGCTCTGGTTCGCCAGAAGTGGCTTAGTCATGCTGGCCACATGACCCGGAAGCTGTACGCCGGCTCCTGCAGCTAATAAAGCAAGATGAGCTCTGCAACCCCAGAATTGTCCGTGACTGGACCTAATGGTCAGGGGTCCCTTTGCCTTTAAAGAGGCTCTGACTTCCATCTAAGTGTGCAAAGGGGGAGCAAGTGAGGGAAGTCCTGGTGTCTGTCAGCCATAGCTCAGTGGCAGAGCAGCTGCCTTGCATGTAGAAGGTACCAGGTCCAATCCCTGGAATGTCCAGGAAGGGTTGGGAGAGACCTCACTCCCTGACTGGGTGAGCGCTGCTGCCAGTCAGGGTTTGTCCACACCCCTGCTTGTCCCATGCTTAAAAAGCTCAGGTCCGAGTGGTTTTCCACTTCTCCCATGCTTTCTAGGCACAGGTCCAAAAGGTTTTGCATTTGCCCCACAGCTCCCCTGGAAGAATGCTCTTTGCTGTTGAATTGGAACAAACAGCAATCCATGGAAAAGTCAGTTGCTGTTTGTTCTGATTCAGCGGTAAGAGCTGTTCAGCAGTGGAACAGACTCCCATGAGAGATGGCAGACTCTCCTTCCTTTGAGGTTTTTAAGCCGAGGTTGGATAGCCATCTGCCAGGGATACTTTAAATGAGATTCCTGGACTGCACGGGGGGTTGGGCTGGATGACCTTTAGGGTCCCTTCCAACTTAGCAATTCTATGAAATCGATTAAGTGGCTAGCCTTGCTTCTGCCTCCATGAAGCTGGAGAATTGCTGGCGTGGAATCAAAGCTTTGTCTCTCCATGGGCAGCTCTGACAGGCCACAGCTTTGCGTTTCCCCCTCGCTGGGCTTGCAATGACAAATCACACATTCGCAATTCAGGTGCCTCAGCTGCTTCTTTTTCTATATCGCCTCGCCAGGGCCATAGGTAATTAGGTATCTGAAAAACTTTGCCCCTCGCTAGGAAAATTGCCTTGCATCAAAAGGGCAGTGGACTTCCCCTGAGCTGGAGGAGGCAGAAATAGCCTCTGGGGGGAAGCACCAAGGTGGAACGGGAGCAGCCTTGTGGCGGGTGGGGAGCTCAGCTGGGCTCTTTCCAAGAGGAAAGAGGACCTTTGGGCATTTGGTCAGGGGCCACACCTTGGGCAGGTGGGCAGATCTTGCCATTTGCAAACTATCCTTTGCCTGTAGGTGCAGAGAAATATGCCCAGGGACTTGCATTTGCTGGAAACAGGAAACTGCGCCACAGATCTTATATGTGTAAAATGGGGTGCATCCATCAATAGAGCACCCCCCTTTTCACCACTGCTTTCCTCCCTCCTCCTGCCAGTTTACTTACAGCTGCTGCACCTTCCTGGGCTAGTTTGTTTGTGACAGATTAACATAGAAAAACTGAGATAATGAGGTAAATGTCACACAGAGGCTGGGTACTGCCTTCTTTTTCATTGGCAGGGTCCCTACTTCATGCTAAAAGTTTAAATGTTAACACTTAGAATTATAAGAGACGGAAGGTACCACCTGTCCCTGGATCATCTGGTCCAACCCACTCCGGTGCAGGACTCTTTACAAGATTCTTTGCATTTCCAGTGAAAGGCAAACGGCTGCATTTCAGCTGGCTGGAGATCTTTTGTGAAATCTCGATGTGTTTTGCACATTGAACCTCTGCAGTCAGGAATAATATATAATAATAATAATAATAATTTATTATTTATACCCCGCCCATCTGGCTGAGTTTCCCCAGCCACTCTGGGCGGCTTCCAGTCGAGTGTTAAAACCATACAGCATTAAATATTAAAACTTCCCTAAACAGGGCTGCCTTCAGATGTCTTTTAAAGAGAAGATAGCTGCTTATTTCCTTCACATCTGAAGGGAGGGCGTTCCACAGGGCGGGTGCCACTACCGAGAAGGCCCTCTGCCTGGTTCCCTGTAACTGCACAGAGTTCCATGGATCTTACCCCTAGTTAGATTGCTGATATGTGTGCATCGTAATGGATCAGCACCATTACCTGCATTCCTGGACACGCTGTGGGGAGCATGGCCATGTGGGACTCTCCTGATGAGCTCCTGCACTTCAGAATTTGCCATGGCATTGCAAGTCTGGATTGCAGGGAGTGCCAAAGGGGACATGTGCCTTGGGCAGCCCGTTAGGGGGATAGCAAACCATATTTTGTCCCCTTCCTTTTTCATACCCCTCACTGCCTGCAGCAACACAGAAGCAAGTCCCTTTCAATGTGGTTTCTTTGCAGGGTTTGTTCTCCACTGGGTGGGGAAGGGGAAGAGGTGTCTAACAGCTGGCCAGGGAAAGAAGGCATGGGAAAGGGAGCACATCTGGTCTGCAAGAGCAGCAGCATCAAGAGCAGCCAGCAAGGTCATGTGGCTTGGAAGATGTGCTTGAAAAGCCTACAATCTTAACCAAGTCCATACAGCAGTAAACCTTATCCAGCCTCTCTTCAAAGGAAGCGTGGTCTAGGCTTCCCTGGGATTCTCCCATCGAAACATAAGATGCAGACTTGCACAACCGGCACTGGTACAGGTGCCATGTAATACCCGTTATGCATTTATAAGAACTCAAATCGTTTGGTTCTTTGGAACTCCCCGCCTCTTGAAATCAGGCCGGCGTCTTCACTGTACTTTTCACAATGCCAGTGCTGCCAACCGAAGCGGTCATGTCGGCAGACAAGGGTGAGGCGATCTCGCAAGTGAACCGGTCCCAAGTTGTTAAGGGCTTTATATACTAATAGCAATACCTTGAACTTGGCCCAGTAGCAAGCTGGCAACCAGTACAGATCTCTGAGCAAAGGTGTTCTGTGCTGACGAGGCCTCACTCCCGTCAGCAATCGTGCTGCAGCATTCTGCACTAACTGCAGCTTCCAGATCAAGCGCAACGGAAGCCCCACATAGAGTGCAATGCAGTCTCATCCATGAAATAACTGGTGCATGAACTACTGTGGCTAAGCTGTCCGTAACTGTTTGAAACTGTACTCCCTGAATTATTCCTTCACCTGCTTACAAGGAGAGGCTTACTAGCCATTTTAGGCACTGATTTCTTTCTGTTTTGTTTTTTAAAAAATAATCTCTTAAAGCAAAAGGTAATTATTTTTTCATGTCCTGTGTACAGTCATACCTTGGGTTGAATGTGCTTTGGGATGAGCGCATTCGAGTTGCGCTCTGCGGCAAACCGGAAGTAATGGAGCGTGTTACTTCCGGGTTTCGCCACTAGCGCATGCGCAGATGCTCAAAATGACGTCATGCGCATGAGCAAAAGTGCCAAAACGTGACCCGCACACGTGCAGATGCGTGGACACGGGTTACGTTCGCTTCGAGATGCGAATGGGGCTCTGGAACGGATCCTGTTCGCATCTAGAGGTACCACTGTATTCCATCTGGTGAAGGGCCTCACTCCTGCCAGCAGTCATGCTGCGGCATCTAGATCAGGCACCCCCAAACTCAGCCCTCCAGATGTTTTGGGACTACAAATCCCATCATCCCTGACCCCTGGTCCTGTTAGCTAGGGATGATGGGAGTTGTAGTCCCGAAACATCTGGAGGGCCGAGTTTGGGGATGCCTGATCTAGATGAAGCACAAGGGCGGCCTCACGTAGAGCGCATTGCAGCAATCCAGCCCAGTTCTCAAAGATCAACTCAGTTTCACACATGCACACCCCTGCTAGCCAGGAAGCTACTTACCCCCTGTCAAGCCAAGGTGGATACTCCAGTAGATCTGAAGGCACAGGAGCTCCTTCTTCATCCCGCGCTTGCAGTGGCAGTCGTAGAGGGGGCTCTCCTGTAGCACCTCCAGCGCTGCCTGGCACTCCTTGTTGGCCAGCATGGTGTTGCGGTCACGCCCGGCCACACACTGGCGCAGCGTGCGGTAACGGGAGCTGCAGCTGGGCTCGGCCGCACACAGCTCGTTGGCGCGGACACAGTCCACAGGGATCCGCCAGGTGTGGAAGTCCTGGGTGGTGAGCGAGGAAGAAGCAGCCCAGGTGTGCAACATCTTGTCTGCAGGCAAGGAGGAGAACATAGAGAAGCGGCTCAGAGAGGCAGAGAGCAGAGATACAGGGCACCACGTCCCCAAAGCCTGGGTAAGCAGTGTTACAAACTCAGATATATAAGCGAGGCACCAAATGGCTCCTTAAACCAAATTTGCAGTCACCAAAACGGAATGTCTAGGAGGCAAGACGGCTCTAGAGTCTTTTTTCCCAAAATGATGGACTGACCGTGATTGATTCTCAGTTGAACATCTCGCTAGTTCACAATCTTGAGCTAGGTTAAGAGCATTGAGAACTTAAAGAAGAAAAGTCACTTGAGCCAAGGACAGTCCAACAGGCCTGTTCTGACCTCTTTCTCTTAATCATGAATCACGCTGCACAGAAAAAGCATTTGGGCTGCAGAAATTCATTGCAACTGTGCAGATAAAATATAATTGATAGAATTCTGCAGGATTAGGCTGTGAAAACTGTGCCGATCCAACGGTCCCCAGATGGTGGAGATGTCAGGTGTCATCCTGGCCCCCAGGCATCTTCACTTGGTTGCAAGTGACTGAAAGCCAGGTGCAAAATGAGCCTGGTGCCTGGCTAATTTTGAACACTGTGGGTAAGGGGTGGCATGAAAGAAGTTCATAAAAAAATCATCCTGACATGGATAAAGTAGACCAAGAAAAGTTATTCTCCCTCTCTCATAACACTAAGAACTGCTTGTGGGTATCTAGCCCCTGGTCTGATGATGATGATGATGATGATAATTTATTACTTGTACCCCGCCCATCTGGCTGGGTTTCCAACAAAGATTAAAAATACATTAAAATGTCACACATTAAAAACTTCCCTGAACAGGGAACAGCCTTCAGATGTCTTCTAAATGTCAGGTAGTTGTTTATCTCTTTGACATCTGGTGGGAGGATGTTCCACAGGGCGGGTGCCACTACCGAGAAGGCCCTCTGCCTGGTTCCCTGTAGCTTTGCTTCTCACAGTGAGGGAACCGCCAGAAGGCCCTTGGAGCTGGACCTCAGTGTCTGGGCAGAATGATGGGAGTGGAGATGCTCCTTCAGGTATACTGGACCGAGGCCATTTAGGGCTTTAAAGGTCAACACGAACACTTTGAATTGTGCTCGGAAACGTACTGGGAGCCAATGTAGGTCTTTCAAGACCAGTGTTATGCAGTCTCGGCGGCTGCCCCGAGTCACCAGTCTAGCTGCCGCATTCTGGATTAGTTGTAGTTTCCAGGTCACCTTCAAAGGTAGCCCCACGTAGAGCCCATTGTAGTAGTCCAAGCAGGAGATAACCAGAGCATGTACCACTCTGGCGAGACAGTCTGCCTGTAGGTGGGGTCTCAGCCTGTGTACCAATTTAATAATAATAATAATAAATAATAATTTTATTTATACCCCGCCCTGGACACAGAATTGACCTGCGCCTCCATGTACAGCTGTGAATCCAAAATGACTCCCAGGCTGTGCACATGGTCCTTCAGAGGCACAGTTACCCTATTCAGAACCAGGAGGTCTTCCACACCAGCCTGCCCCCTGTCCCCCAAGAACAGACCCAAAATGTTCTTTGGTTCTGATGTTTTAACATTTCTGTGTTACCAGAAATGGCAATGAGAGGATCTAAGTATTAAAATAGTAGCCCCAAGCTCCTCCTGCCCCACCTAAAAGGCTGCCTCTCCTTCAACTCAGCAGGATCACCAGACCTTCAAGGCCTCACAGCTGGTGAGTGTTAGCACACGGAGGCCACCCACCATCCTTTCCCAGACTAGCCCCAGGAGAAGTGAAGAGCACACCACCCAGAACCTGCCATCGCGCAGCACCCAAGGGTGCTTTCCTGAATACTTCATATATTTGCTGGAAACTGCCTTGAAGCATTTGTTCGGGCAAAAGGCAGAGAAGGCATCTAGCAATCAAATGCATGGACCACACATGGACCAAGAGCCATGAGAAAATGCAAGCTTCTTGTGTCTCATCATCTGCTGACAGAAACCAGGTGTGCTCCTGCCAGCCAGGAGACGACAACCTTTGAGGGACCAGGTGCACATCTGGAGATCTGAAGAAACGCCCTGGGCACCACAAAATGTGGAAGAAAAACTGAGGGTTACTCAAGAACCTCCTTGCCCACACACAACAGGAAAGGCATACACACAGAGAGAATATTTAGGACAGATAGAAGCAAGTTTTTCTTCACATTAAACTAGGGCACTAAATTATGTCTAAATTATTTGTATAGAAACATAAAAGTGGCTTGCTTAAGCCATGCAGTCTAAGCTTGGAGTATCTAGCTTAGGGCTCCTTACAGGTAAGGTTCACATGGTGGAAGTGAGAAAGCAAAGCATTTGCTAACCTTCCTCTCAAGGTGAGGGGGTGTGACCTATCTAGGTCTGGCAGAGCAACTTACTCTATGGTCTTAACCCCTTCGTGCATTAATTAGGGTTAAGCATGTTGCTTGTATGAGGCTCATTTATCCCACATTGGCAGATGGCAACACCTGTCTCAGCAGCAGCAGAAGCACCTGGGCAGCTCTTTTGCAGGTAAAGCGCTTTCTTCTCTTTCTTTCTTTTTGTCACTTTAAAACACCGAGCTGCCAGCCTGTCTTTGGCAGGAAGGTCACAACTGAATGTCAAATGAAAGTGTTACTGGAACGACAGTTCTGGGGGCACAGTGGGGAGGCGGACTGCCCAGCACTGCCAAGCCTCACTTTTCATATTTTTGTTGTTGTTGTTGTTGTTGTTGTTGTTGTTGTTGTTGTTGTTTATTAAAGATTTTCTTGTTTTACAGAAGTATGTGTAATGTCTCTCATATTTTTTCCATGTAACATTTTTACAAATCAGTTTCATTTGTTGAGACATTAGGGGGGCAGAGGGGGAAGATGGGGGGGTGGGGGTCGGGTGGCGATGTATCTATTTTGCTTAATGTATGTGGGGTTTGGTGTCAACGTTGCTTGTGCAGGTTCTCTGCTGTTCACTTGTGTTCCTTTGGTGGTGAGAGAGGTTGGGGTTGGCCTAGGGTGTGGTTGTTTGTGATTGGCTGTGGTGATCTTTGTTTTTGTGTGTGAGTCGGGTGGGTGGGTGAAACACCATAACCAGACATTGGAGAGACCTGTCAGGAGTAAGCATGGACCAATAGTACCAAATAGTATGGGAAACAGCCCTACTACAAAAATTAACCAATACAGTGGTACCTCGGGTTAAGTACTTAATTCGTTCTGGAGGTACGTAACTTAACCTGAAACTGTTCTTAACCTGAAGCACCACTTTAGCTAATGGAGCCTCCTGCAGCTGCTGCACCACCGGAGGACAATTTCTGTTCTCATCCTGAAGCAAAGTTCTTAACCTGAAGCACTATTTCTGGGTTAGCGGAGTCTGTAACCTGAAGCGTATGTAACCTGAAGCATATGTAACCCGAGGTACCACTGTAAACTGAAACTGGCACAGGGACAAACAGAAGAAGACGCCTTTACCGCGGTATGGTTCCCCTTTATCACATACACAGTTCACGTTTCATTTTTCATGTATCACAACTTTCCTCACTGTTCAAGCTGGGTGGAGCCAAGAGGAGCAATAAGGGTACAGCAAGCTCAGTGTTGTTCATTGAAGGACAGCTTCCAAACACCACGTTTAAAGAGAAAGGCGGAGAGAGAGAGTCCTGCTGTTTCTTCTCCAAAGCCAAGAATATCCCATTGAAATGCTGGGGCTATAGTCATTCTTGGGATTTGAAGAACCCATCTCCTGCACAGCTGTCCTACAAAGTCAGCCCTTTCTAAAGAATCCAGTTGCCTTTTTATTTTCAGGCACCAAAGAAACATCCCAGCAGACTCCGAGAGCCTCCTAAAACATCCATCAAACCTTACTGCAAGACAAGAGGAGGACAATGGCGATTCTTTCATGTGCTGCAGAAGACGGAGGAATCAGAAGTAGCTAAGAAGCAAGAGGAGTCAGGGGTTGTGCTGCGCAAAGGCCTTGCCACCGTCTTGCAGGAGGGATATGCTTGGCAGAATCCCAGACTACATCCCTTAACCAAATGCATGAAGATGGTCTGTACTCTGAAACACTTAAAAAGTACATGCCCAACATCCAGACTGCAATGTGTTGCCTGTTTTGTAGTCCAGTCAAATGAAGAAACTGTGCTGTCATCACTTACATTCCTGGCTTTGAATCTTGGATCCGACAGATTTTCAGGAGCATGTATCGGATGGCAATAAAATTTATGTTGCTTTGTTCTTACTCCCAAGCCCAGTCCTTTGAGGTTTCATCTAGAAGGCAGAAAGAGATCCACCAACTATGCCAAGAAGAGGAAGACTACAAACAAAGAAAGCATTGAATCCTTCTTACTTCCCTTGTCACAATGGCAAGGCCCCCCAAGAGGCAGAAATGTATCTCTCTCTTGCATTTGAGCTGTACTCTCAGGGCTTGCTTGTCCTGGGGTACAGGAATTGTAGTGATCCAATACTGTACATAGCTAAAGGTAAAGGGACCCCTGACCATTAGGTCCAGTCGTGACCGACTCTGAGGTTGTGGTGCTCATCTCGCTTTATTGCCCGAGGGAGCCGGCATACAGCTTCCGGGTCATGTGGCGAACCAGAGCAGCGCACAGAAACGCTGTTTACCTTCCTGCCGGAACGGTACCTATTTATCCACTTGCACTTTGAGGTGCTTCAAACTGCTAGTTTGGCAGCAGCAGGGACCGAAGAATGGGAGCTCACCCCGTCGTGGGGATTCGAACCGCCGACATTCTGATCGGCAAGTCCTAGGCTCTGTGGTTTAACCCACAGCGCCACCCGCGTCTCTAATACAGTACATGGTGTTACACAAATGTCTTACTGTTACACAGTTTTAGAAATCATTTGGAGGGCATAAATATATGAAAACTTGGTCTTAAACATTTTGTTCCTCATTCTAAAAGAAAATATTTCTTAATCCAAAAACCTTTCAAAATGTCCATGGGGGAGGGGGGACAGGAAGGACAGAATGGGAGAAAAAGGGCTTTGAAGAAGTGGGGAAATACCTGTTTTCTCCCCTTTTTCCAGTCCATCCCCATCCAGCCTTCAAAGCTCTACATTTGGGCAAAAATTCCTAACTTAACATATATTCTAACAGGGTTCAAATTGGCATTACTGACCAGGAACAAGATTTGGGGGCAAAGGTGGATTCAATCCCAGTGTGTGGGAGCCTTGAAAAAAGTGAATTCCGTGCTAGGGATCATTAGGAAAGGAAACTGAAAATAAAACTGCCAATATCAGAATGCCATTATGTAATTCTATGGTGTGGCTGTACTTGGAATATTGTGTACAGTTCTGCTTAAAAGGTAAAGGTACCCCTGACCGTTAGGTCCAGTCGTGGACAACTCGGGGGTTGCACGCTCATCTCGCTCTATAGAGCCTCAAAAAGGATACTGTTCAAGGTCTATAAACCTATTATTTACCACTGAACTGGAGCAAACAGCAGTCTGCAGAAAACCTGAATCAGGCATCCCCCAAACTCGGCCCTCCAGATGTTCTGGGACTACAATTCCCATCATCCCTGACCACTGGTCCTGTTAGCTAGGGATGGTGGGAGTTGTAGTCCCAAAACATCTGGAGGGCCGAGTTCGGGGATGCCTGACCTGAACTGTTGTTTGCTCCAATTCAGCAGCAAAGAGCAGGTTTTCGGTGGGGAAGGGGAGGGAAGCAGCACTTGGGCACAGACCAGGGAAGTGCCAACTTGTGCCTAGAAAGGGCAGGGTGTGGACGAGCCCTGAATGTTGGATGATTTTGGACAGACACGTGTCTTCACATAGTTCAGCTTTGGAACTCACTTGCACAGGAAGCTGTGACCATCACCAACTTGGTGGAAGATTAGACATATGAATGGAGAACAAGGCTATGGATGGCTGCTAGGGCACCATGTTGGCAGAGGCTGGCTTTCACTGTCCCCAGCCTGGGGGTCTTCTGCATTTCACTGGCCCTCCAGTCATGCCGTCTCAGGAGGGTCCTGTGAGAAAGTGGAGAGGGAATTGCTGCTTCCTCTTCTAAGCCTCCATCTGTGAAATGACCTCGGTCTCAGACTGCTGTCTGCAGGAATTAGATGCTGAAAGTCTGGAAAGCCCTGAAGGGGTTATCCTAGCAGCCTTGAAGCAGAGCACCCCGTCTTCCAAATGCAAAGGGGTTGGGCTCCATCACGTGTCAGACATGTGGGTGCTGCGCGGAGGTTAGCACAAGGTGACACAAGAGCCACAGTTCACACATTCCTTTGAATTCAGCACCCTCTCAGGGTTCACCTAAGTTCACCCAGTTCCATGCCTGGGACATGTTGTTTTCATTAAAACTGCATGATGCGCTGAGAGAGAAAGCATGACAAGATTTGATGCCTTCATCTGCTTTACAGGATTAAAGTCACGCAGACTCAGGAGAGGAGGGAATTTGGGAGCGGTGAATAAGTTGGTGTGTTCTGATTTCATAGGCTTGTAGAGCTGGAAGGGACCCCAAAAGTCACCTAGCCCAATGCCCCGCAGAGCAGGAATCACAGCTGAAGAATTCTTGACGGATAGCCATCAACCTTCTGTTTAAAAACCTCCAGTGAAGGAAAGCCCACCATCTTCTCAGGTAATCTGTTCAACTTCCTGATGTTGAGCCAGAATCTCCTTTACTGTCACTGGAATCCATTGGTTTGGATCCTCCCCTTTGAAGCAGCAGAAAACAAGCTTGTTCCATTTTCCATGGGTCAGCCCTTTAGACATCTGAAGATGGCTACTGTGTCACCTCTCAGTCATCTCTTCTCCAGGTTAAATGTACCCAACTCTCTCCACTGTTTCTCATAATTCTTGGTTCCGGACCCTTGATCAGTTTGGCCATCCAGCTTTCCACACCTTCAGCTTGTCAATTTCCTCCTTAAACTGGGCTGACCGGAACTGGTCACAAGACTCCAAGTGGAGTCGGACCAACGCAGAACAGAACAGTACTATACTTCCCTTGATTTAGCTTCCTGGGAACCTCCAAGAAGAGCCAACAAAGGCTGCATCTTGGGCTGCTCAATCCTGACATCCATACTTGGCCAAAGCTGTGGTTGCTCAGCTTTGGGCACCTGCTCTGAGTGTCATATGAGCCACAGAGACCAGCACTGCACAGAATGAGGCAGAACGGGTTGTCCAAGGTAAGGCCAAGAGTTGCAGGCAACTTGGGAAGCTGGTGGCCAAGGTGGTGTCAACCCTTTGAGTCAAAGCCAAGAACAAGGCTAAAGGAAAAGGAGGGAAGGGGAGGGCTGTCAATGTCAGCACAAGAAGATACAATGGAAACTTGAAATGACCAAATGACCAGTTGCCTAAAGTAATTTGACACAGGCAAACAAGCAACAGCAAAGTTTGGGAAGCCAGGAAGCTGGTTCATCCAGCATCGGACCATTGGTCCATATAGCTCAGCACTGTCGACAGGGGCTGACAGGGGCACTCTGGGATTTGGGGCATGCTCTCTCCACCTCCACCACCCCCAATCCAGAGGGAGAAGCAGGCCTGGGTGGGAGCCATGGCAGGACAACCCCTTAGTAGTGGGTGAGAAGAAACTGCTAAGAAACCCGAGGAACAGGATCCAGCTGCCGCCAGCAGAGATCAAAACTTGAGCCTTCAAAGGGCATCTTCTCCCAAGACTTTGTTCCTGGCCCAGTTGCTCTTTGAAGTGCGTCAGTAAAGTTTTAAGGCTTTGTAGATCCCAGCTCAGGGAAAGGATGGCCTGCCTTAGGGGGTTTATTAGAGCATTGCCCATCCCTGCTGGGTGCATGGCATTTTCCCAACCCCATATGCTCCGGACGACAATTCCCATCAGTCCCAGACAGCGTAACAGATGCTGAACTTTTAAGACTGCACTGGCTGGGGCTGATGGAAATTGTACTCCAAAGCTTTGAAAAAGGATTCGACCACCATGGGATGAGGATACAGCTATCAGTGGTTGCTAGCCAAGATGCCACTGTGCCTCAGAAAAGCAGCTGCCAGGAACTGCAAGTGGGCAGAGTGCTCATGTGCTCATGTCCAGCTTGCAAGCTCCCCAGTGTGAGAACAGGATGCGGGACGAGATGGTCCATTTGCCTGACCCAGCAGGCTGCTGCTCTTATGTTGGAAAGGAGGCAGAGAAGGCTCTGCCCCACATCCATGGAGCCCAGCAGGCCAGCAAACACAATCACCTCCTCTCTTCGCAAGAGTGAGTCTCTCTGTCTCTCCCCATCTTCCTTCTCCTCCCCCCACCCCACCCCCAAACTGATCCACTTAATCCAGCGTAAATAAGCTCAGCATTTCAGGGCTGCAGCTCTCCACCCTGCTCCCCCAGGAGGGAACTTCGCTTCTTTTGTACTTTGTTTGGCTTGGTCTGGCAGGAACATCCCATTGAATGGGAAAATTCAGCTTTCCCCTAGCTTGGTTCAGGCAACGCCCCCCCCTCTTGCCACCCACTTGACTAAGGAGGGAAGACTGGGAAGGTTTCCCAACAGCTTCTTGGCTGAAAGACAGTGGGGAGGGGGGTCAAAAGGGCTGCCTCTCCAAGGCCCCCTGCCTCCAAGCACACACAGCCTGGCACTGGCTTGTAATCTGGGCCCATAGAGCCTTTGCCCGCCCCACCCCACTGATGCCACCACCATACATAGAAAAGGCACCGGGCAGAGCCCCTAGGAAGTGAGGCAGCAGCGACACCTACAGGCAGGTGGGCCCTCTGCCCATTCAGTGCTTCCCAAGGCAACACACAGGTGGGGCAGTTCGAAGGGTTGCTCCTCTAGATACTTTCCAGCATCGTGTTCAAACCGGAGCCTGCCTGCTCCATTGCAAGGCCCTCTGAAGGCTAGTGCCTGGTCCCTGGCAGTAGCCAGCACACGGCCTCTCCATCCCAGAGGCTTATGGGAGACCCTGGACACTGGCCTTGAAGCCTTGCATGGTGACCCCCACCTGAAAGGGAGGTGCAGCTGCCTCAGAGAGGCCTTCTGATCAAGGCCCCAGTTCCTCATGACCTGGCTCTACAGCACACAGAGGCTCAGGGGGACCAGGGTGGAGCTGCTTTGGCATAGGCAGGAGGGTCAAACAGCTGGGGCCAGAAGGAGGCCAAAAGCGGAGCGCTCTGAGAGGTAGGCAAAAAGGAAAGTTGAATGGTTGTTTGTGTGGCACCGGTCACATCCTGGCCTATCCTTCCTCAGAGAAGAGTTTGGAGTTGATATCCCGCTTTATCACTACCCGAAGGAGTCTCAAAGCAGCTAACATTCTCCTTTCCCTTCCTCCCCCACAACAAACACTCTGTGAGGTGAGTGGGGCTGAGAGACTTCAGAGAAGTGTGACTGGCCCAAGGTCACCCAGCAGCTGCATGTGGTGGAGCGGGGAATCGAACCCGGTTCACCAGATTACGAGTCTACCACTCTAAACCACTACACCATACTGGCTCTCAGGAAATGAGATAAAGTTGGAGCAGTTGAAATAACGTGTGAAGGGTCTGGATCAGGTGAAAAGGGGTTTCATCTAGCCCAGTATCCCATTTTCACAGTGGCCAAATGCTCCTAAGAACTTAAGATTCTGGACAGACTGCCTGTGGACCTGGAGGTTCCATAAGAATATAAGATCCTGATGGACCAGGTCAATGGCCCAGCTAGTCCAACATCCTGCTCTTACATTGCCCAACCAGATGTCCTAAAGGGAATGTTGCAAGAAGGAGCTGAACATAACAGCAATTCTTTCCCCACTTGCGATTCTGAACAACCGGAGGATTATTCTTACTTAAATCCCCCCCACCCCTATTTCCAGGCAGAGGTCTGTGTCAGAGCAGGGTTTGTTTGTTTTTGCCCCAAACTTTCCCTGCAAATACCCATTCTTTAAAGCTGAATCGGAGAAAACATCAATTTGGCTTTTCAGCGGATTGACGCTTGCTCTGAATGAGATTTAAAGGGTGGGTGTTCGCGGGGAAAGCTCTAGAGCAAAAAGAGGGTGGGCACTCAGACACGGAGCTTTAAATCGCAGGCTGTGCCTGTTGATAAGGGAAAATAGAAGGTGTTGCAATTCCGCCCCCCCCCCCCCGGGTTTAACACTGGAAAGAGGGGAGGAAAGGTAAGCCCTGAGAGTCAGAAGTGTGACTGCATGGCTATCATGGCCAGCACCCCTTGATAGGTCTCTCCTCCATGAATTTGTCCAATTCTCTCTTAAACCACCACTGGCGCCTGCAGTGCCATTGGCCTATGACAGTGGTCACTCCTAAGTTCAATGACTTGAGTCTCAGAGCATTTCCAGACAGAAAGAAATAAGTCCTTTCCCACCTCTAGAGGGGAGGGGGCAGCCTTTCTGTTTGGGGGGGCAGCAGGGCAGGAAGAGCAGAAGTATTAACATTTTTCCTGTACTCAGACAACCGTTCCTGGCAAAATTCACCACCGCAGAACTACTCCATCAGCATCTCGTCCTGAAGGAAAGAGAGCTCTCACGTTCCAGCTGTTCCCCTCCCACACACCCTTTGGCTTTATTGCATCATTTTAATTGGTGCTTTTTGTTTTAATATTTTTATGCACACCATTTTGTGGTGTGCATGCAGTAAACACGTTGTGTAAACAAACAAACCCGTTGCAAAGAAGCAGAGTTCTGCTCCAACACTGGACACAGCGGGGAAGGGGGCGGTGTACACTGAGATACAGTGTGGTGTACTGGTTAGAGTGTTGGACTACGACAGGCATAGGCAAACTCGGCCCTCCAGATGTTTTGAGACTACAGTTCCCATCATCCCTGACCACTGGTCCTGTTAGCTAGGGATGATGGGAGTTGTAGTCCCAAAACATCTGGAGGGCCAAGTTTGCCACTGCCTGGACTAGGACCTGGGAAAGCAGGATTTGAATCCCCACTCAGCCATGAAGTTCACTGGATGACCTTTGGGGAGAGCCATCTATGTCACCTTGATCTCCTTGCAGAAAAAGGTGGGATATAAACTCAATAAAATATTGGAAAGATTTGTGAAATGATTTTGTGTGGACAACAGTCATTGGACAGGGTGTTGGGTGAGAAGCATGTGAGCTCTACATTGGGGAAGGGGTGCTCGGTTTTAAACACCAGCTATTTCAGGAAAGAGTCCCAAAATTGGCTGCATATTGATTGTGCAAGAGGAGCTTGAGACCTTTGACCTCGCTGCCTCCATGACCACCAATCAACAGCCCGTCACTGGCACTTCTATACCACCAGGTGGAGTCACCTGGTACAGTAAGATCATAAGCACATAAGAAGAGTTTGCTGGATCAGGCCCATAGGGGCCCATCTAGGGCAGCACTCTGTTCCCACAGTGCCTGACCAGATGCCTCAAAGGGAAACCCGCAAGCCGGATTTGAGCACACAAGTACAGTGGTACCTCGGGTTACAGACGCTTCAGGTTACAGACACTTCAGGTTACAGACTCTGCTAACCCAGAAATAGTACCTCGGGTTAAGAACTTTGCTTCAGGATGAGAACAGAAATCGTGCGGCGTGGCAGTGGGAGGCCCCATTAGCTAAAGTGATACCTCAGGTTAAGAACAGTTTCAGGTTAAGAATGGACCTCCAGAACGAATTCTTAACCCGAGGTACCACTGTACTCTCCCCTCCAGTGGTTACCAGCAACTGGTATTCAGAAACATTGCTGCCTCCACAGCATAGCCATTGTGGCTAGGAGCCTTCTTTGCCATGAAGTTGTCTAATCCTCTTTTAAACCCATCCAAGGTGGAGGCCATCACTGCCTCCTGCTCTGTGGGAGGGAGTTCTGTAGTTTAACCATGTGCTGTGTGAAGAAGTGGCTGTTGCCATTCATTTTCGTTGTGTGCAGGAGAAATGTGATTCCCCCTGCTCCTTCCTCCCCTGCCCCCCCCCCAACAACACACACACACACACACAAGCACTTGGAAGAGAGCCATTATCTGAATGGTGTTCAGCAATGGTCTTCCCTCCCCCTTTAGGCAGCTTTGGTACCCTTGTCTAGCGCAGCTCATCCCTCATCTGGAACCCCCCCCCCCTTGAGCATAGCAGACTGTCTTGCATAACCAGACAATGCATCTCTGATCAAGTTGCTGGAAAGGAGTGGAGCCCAGCACCCAGGGGACACGTGCTGAGAGACAATTTCATCCCATGTAGTACCTGCTCCTTTCCTTGTGTGACTGTCAGCGGAAGGCCAAGACAGAATTCAGAAGCCACTTCGGCCCTAGAGGCCAATATGGCAGCACTGTGTGCTATGAGGTTAGGCAGTTTTTCACCAGACACTTATGCAAGGCAACATAGAAAAGTTGCAATGGCAAATGGTGGCAGAATATTATTTGTTTGTTTGTTGCATTGATATCCCGCCTTTTCCTCCAAGACCTCTGTGAGGCAGCTTAGGCTGAGAGTGAACGATTGGCCCAAGATCACCCAGGAAGCTTCATATCTGAGTGAGGATTTGTTGTTTTTTTATAATAATTTTTATTGATTTCCAATACAAAAATTGTACAAAAATTCCATATCCAAGTTTTCACAGAATATCTCTTTTTGAACTTCCTTCAGCTTCTCTGTTAATCATCCATATTTAATCTTTAGTTACACATTCCCTAAATTTTATATTGTCATTAATATACCCTCCTACTTCTATTTCTTTTTAACAATACTTCTCAATTTTCACAGTGCTTCTTGAAACCCCACTAGCGTTATCTGTCCATCACTTAAGCTTTTCAGATATTCTACAAATTTTTCCCAGTCCTCGAAGAACTTTTGGTCTCAAAGATATCTAATCTTCCCAGTTAATTTGTCCAATTCTGCATAGTCTGTCAGTTTCATTCTCCATTCTTCAATCGTCGGTAGTTCCTCTTGTTTCCATTTCTGAGTGGGGATTTGAACCCTGATCTCCCAGGCCCTAGTCCAACACTCTAACCACTACACCACACTGGTTGCTTTGACTTTATCACCACCAAACAACACTCTTAGAAGCAGCAGACACCAAGCACAGCAAGAAACAAAGCAGTCCTCCCTCTAGGCTTGGGATCCACAAAGCAAGGAAGCAGCTTCAGCAAGCAGCAGCAACCTTGATCGTTAACAGAATCATCCATGAGAGGGATGGGAAAAGTCACCCACTCAGGATGGTCACCCACCAAACTGCCACAGGTCCCACTCACGATAATCCAGCCCAGATGAGACCACTATATCCCAAGGTATCAAGAGAGAACTAAATCTAGCAACAAAACAGCAGGAACCGTATTTACTCTACTGCAACTGCAATCAAGAGCACCCAACTCAAGATACTCCACTTGGTTAAGACTCGGTGATCCATCTGTCCTGTTTCAGTTTCTCTGTTTCCAGAATATGCTTCCATACGGGGATAATGTAATCCAAGCCATGGACACAAAGCTCACAGTGCTATGGGAATCCCCCAAGGGTCGTTCCAGGAGACCTAGCCCCTAAATCTCATGCCCTGCATCAGGAACAAGGGCCTGAAAACCACATTCCCGCCCCCCGAACCAGGAAGAGAAGGGCAACTTCCCCATTCCCACTGGGATCGCTCTCCTTTCACATGGTGCCTGAGCCCATCCCACTTTAAAAACATCAGCTTCTTCCTCGTTTTGTGACCCTGTTCAGAAGCCAGCCTAAAGACATCCGTGGAATTGATGTCCTGTCAGTTCACAACGAGACACTCTCCATGGATTTTGGACCTGCTCTGCATTGGTGATCCAGGACCTGGCTTGTGCGAAAAACAACGAAAAACGAATGCCTTTCCCTGCTAAATCTTCTGGACACCCAAGTTATCCCAGGCACCTATTGATGTCTGTGGTCAGCCAGCAAACGGAAAGCAGATCTGGAAATCTAATCATGCAGTTTGTCTGGGTGCCAAACTCTTGTTCCAAAGGTTGCATTTGTAATTGGTTTGCCCCCTGCCTGGATCACCTGTCCTAGTGCCAGCCCACACTTTGCTGTTGTATCAAGAGAAGAAGAAATCCCACACACGCCTCCCGAAGACAGAATACCCCCCCCCCCAACAAAGAAAGCCAGAAATGCTCGCTGCCAGCTAGTCAAGTCTGTACGCTCTCCTCCAAACCCACAGCAGGCCTTTTTCTTTAAAAGTCATATGTGAGGCAACACACACAGAGGACAGCAGATTTGTGGAACTGGACTGTTGGTTCTGCTGACAAGTTCCAGCTTTCCTTATCATACAAAGGACACCGTTTCAGTTGCATGCCACTCTTGAAAGGTAGAGTGACCCAGCTGTGGCTTTGCAACTCAACTTCAACTCCCAGAATCAGCCCCACACGAGAGCAGCTTTATTCACCAACCTGGCTGACACCTTCCAGATGTTTAGGACTACAACTCTCACCACCACCCCCAGCCAGTGCAGTGACTCTCCCATTCGTTGAAGCATCACACAGCTGTAGGTTTGTTAGGACACCAAGGGAAGTTGCATAGGAACGTAGGAAGTCAGACCATTGGTCCATCTTGCTCAGTATTGTCTACACTGACTGACAGCTGCTCTCCAGGATTTCCAGCAGGGGATCTCTCCCAGCCCCTTCTGGAGATGCTGTCAAGGATTGAACCCAGGCCCTTCCACATGCAAGACAGATGTTCTACCACTGAGCCACAGCCCTTCCCCAACACAGCAGGAGGGCACCAGGTTGTTGGAGAGTATTCCCGGTAAAAGGAAGGAGGTGGGCAGTCTAGATCCAGTTGGGTGGCTTGGGTGGGGGGTCCACTGGATCCTGGACCTCATCATCAGCCCTGCTGGTCATTGCTGTTGCCAGCGGCCCAATCCTGGCCACCATCTCCTTACACTGCGTTGTTTGCATGCACACACATTTGTGCAGAGAAAGACAACATGACGACTGGGGTCAGTCTCAGCCTCCAAAAGCATTGCAGAAGGCAAGGGCAGTGGAAAGGGAAGAGGCAGAGGTGGGGGAAGGCTGGGGGGCTCAGCAGGCCTGAAATGAGACACACACACGCACCCTTCCTCCATTGAGAATGGAGGCTCTCTCAGTGACAGCACCAGTCACTAGCCCAAGCGGGAAATGGGGAGTGGCCAGGTTGTGGCAGGAGGGCAGGCGTGAGCTGCATCTCCAGTGTGGCGAGGATCGCTCTCTCATGCCCAGTTACAGCCAGGATGCCCAGAGAGGGCAAAGATGGGTTGGTAGGCTCCTGGGGTCCCTGCGCCTGTTCCAGCTGGTCTTCCTGCCACAGACCTTTGTGAGGTCTTGAGGAAGACCCTTCCTTTCCCTCGCTGGTTCTGCCATCCCTGCACAGACATCTGGCATTCTGGGGGTGGGCAAGTGCTTAGCTCCCACTGAGGTCATTTTCTAGTCCAGCAAAGCACTTAAGGCGGTCTCTTCACGAGGCGCTGGCCGCCCGCAGCCTGGTGTCAGCATTTGGGGAGAGATGGAGGTGATCCTGCTTCTCTCCCCTCTTATATATGGGTGGGTGGGCAGGAGACACCCCCCTCTCCGCCGCCCTGGCCTATTTCTCCAACTCGCCCTTCAGGACACTCCCCTCCCGCCCCTCAACCTAGGACTCGACCTGGGGCAACCCCAGGAGACTGGCCTCTCACTATCCTCCAGCAGGCGGGCGAGGCGCACTTTTATGCCCCCCAGCTCGTAAGCCAGGGAGGTTGATTCCTCCGGACAAAAAGAGAGGACGCCCCCCACCCTCCGCCAACCAAATACACCACCCTCCCACCCCCACAGCTCCGGTTGGCCTGGAAAGACAAAGGTGACAATGCCGCCCGCACCCCCGCGCTCTCCTTCTTTCAACTAAACTTTCGGCGGGGGGCTCTCCAACCCGACCTTGGCGGCGGAGAAGCAGCTCCGATCAGGAGCGCTGCGGTGAAGCAGCCAACCCCCCCCCCATCCCCCCCCGCCAGCCATGTCCCATTTCCTGCCGCGCTCCCAGCTGGCAAAGGCAGCGCTGCCCCCCACCAGCTGAGACGCCCCCTGCCAGGCAGATGCGCCCCTCCAACACACACCCGTCCTCCCTTCACACAAGAAGACCCACCAGCGCGCCCCCGTTCCAGTCTCCCCCCACCCCGCTCTCAGTCCAGGCTCGGGCGCCCCTCCGCCTCGCCGTCCAGGGTCCAACCTTCCCCGGCGCACCTGCTCGGTCACTCACCCAGGCAGAGGAAGAGGCAGAGCACGCCGGCGGCGATCATGGCAGGCAAATCGTCCCCGGGACCGGCGGCGGCTCCGCCAAGGCAGCAGCAGCAGCTCCCGCGCTCCGTGCGCTCTCACGGCTCCGTCCGCCCGTCCTGCCGCCGCCGCCGCCCTGCTCCTCAGTCCCCGCGAGGCGGAGGCGCCGTCCGCCGCTCCGCCGGCAGCATCTTGCCTGCCTGTCTCTTCCACGACGACGGAGCGGAGCTCAGAGCGGAGGCTCCATGCCGCGCCGCCTCTCCGCGCTCTCCGCCTGCCCGACGACGACAACGAGGACGGCGCTCGGCTCGCTCTGGCGGCCGCGGGAAGCAGCCGCAAAAGTGGCCGGCAGGAGGCGGAGGAGGCGGAGCTGTCCGCGGTGCTTCGCCCGGCCTCCGCGCCCGCTCCTCGGCAGCCTCTCCGCAGCCCGCCGGAGCCCAGACGTGCAGAGCTCTCCCCCGGCGGAGGCGCGGGCGGGCGGGGACCTTTTGAGGCGGAGGGGAGGCCCTTGGTGGCTCCGCCAGGGAGGGAGCGAGGGCGGGGCACAGCCTCGCCCGGGCGCGCCGTCCAACTTGGCCCTGAAGACGCGCCGCCCGGGATGCCGCTACCTTCTGCCCCAGCAGCGGCGGCGGCGGCGATGCCTCCTCTCCGAGTAGCGGCGCAAGGGAGGCGGCGAGAGGCGGATGCAGCGGGGCGAGGAGGAGTCGGATCGCGCGCCGTCGAGCCTAGCTTTCGCAGGACCTACCTGACCTCCCACCCCACCTCCCCGGGACGTCTCCGGGGACGTGGAGCTGCCTCCCCAAACCAAAATCGTGCCTGGCGGTGGTGTCCTGCCGCGCTGGCGCCAAACGGCCCCGAGGGCATCTCTGAGGTGCATACAAGCGTGCCAAGCAAAGGAACACCTCTGTGTGCGTGCAGAGTGCGTTTCCCTCCCAGCTGATTTCACGCAGCCTGCTCTCCAAAGCTCTCCACGTTCATTTTTAGGAATGCTATCTTTGCATTCATATCCCACCCTTTCCTCCATGGAGTTCAGTTTGGTGCACCCGGTTTTCCTCCGCCTCCCCGTTTTTATCCTCACAACAACCCTGTGAGGTAGGTTAAGCTGAAGGTCAGTGACTGGCCGAAGGTCACCCAGTGAGCTTCTTTATGGCTGAGTGGGGATTTGAACCCTGGTCTCTCCTAAGTCCTAGTCCAGCATTCTAACCACTAGGCTGCCCTGACTCTCTAGCTTCTGGTTTTGTGCCTTGGAGGTCATCTCAGTGCAGGATCTGACAACTGCAGCCTCCACCAGCTCATAAGGAACTCTGGCCTGCCCCATCAGCTCAACAACCTTCCTGTTGGAATGTTTGCCCCAGGTAGAGGATCTTCTCTTTTCTAGATCTGACCCCTTGCCCATTATCTCTAAAGAGAGGGTGTCTGCATGGAGAGGCAGAGAGACAGAGTGCAGATTTGGGAAGTGGGCCTACTGGTAGGGAGGTGGTTCTGAGAGAGGCCTTTTCAGCCTCCTCTAAGCCACCTGCCACCCCTAGCTGAGAAATCTGGGCATAGGTAGCCCTACAGATGCATGAGTGTCTCCCAGCAGACTGGTGAGCAGCTGCTACTGGCCACAGGCTGCTCTGAGGGCTCTCAGGTGGCCAGGCAGCCTCAGCTGAGACAGGGCCATGATTCTGCCCAGCCTGCAAACCACTGGGCCTTTCCCCCCCGGCCTTTCTGGGCGGCTCATTTCTCCAGGCCTTAGAATCAAAGAATGATAGAGTTGGAAGGGCCACCAAAGGTCAGCTAGCAATGCAGGAATCCAGCTGTATCCCTGGGGACAGAATGCGACAACCAAAGAGGCTAGTTTTGCCCCACCATCTCTTTCCTCCTGTGCTTCTTAGATGGGTCTCCCGGCCACCAACCTTGGAGGGGGCTATGAGCTCCCACTGCTGCTCCTGCTTTCCCAACCTGCCTGGGTCTGTGGAATATACTTGGAGTCGAGAGTGGATTTCATGCTCTTTATTCAGCTCATAGTGGTGAGGAGGAATGGAAGTTCCCCCAGAATGTCTGCTTTATATACATTATTTACACAATGGGCCCCACGTGATTGGCTAATTCCGGGATTCTCCTGTAGGCCAATCAGGTTGTGGATTCCCTTCCACCTGGAGCTGGATTGGGTGGCTCCTGCGGACCAATCAGACTGCTGCATTCTGAATCCTATTGTTCTAGGACCAATCAGACTGCTGCATTTTGGATCCTATTCAACTCAGTACATAACACCCTGTGTGACATTGAGACTGATTTTGCCCCTGGGGCTGCCCTGCATCTTGTGGGAGATTCTGCTGACTTTCTCCCCACTTCCCACGAGAATTCTTGCCCAGGTGCCAAGATGATGGGGCAGACACAGTGACCTCTGTCCCTTCTTGGAGCTGGCTAGGACAGGAAGGGGATGGGAAGGGGCAGAACACCTGCCGTGCATGCAGAAGGTCCCAGGTTCAATCCCCAGCATCACCAGGTAGGGGTTGGAGAGACCCCTGAATCTGAAACCCTGAAGAGCTGCTGGTGGTCAGTGTAGACAATACTGAGGAAGATGAACCAATGGTCTGACTCCATATAAGACAGCTTCCTATGTTCCCAGCACAAGGTATTCCATTTGTGTGTGAGAGAGAGAGAGAGAGAGAAGGGGAGAGAGAGAGAGAAATTAATTATTGTTGTTTTTGTTGTTTGTTTGTTTGTTTGTTTGTTTGTTTGTTTATACCCTGCCCATCTGGCTGGGTTTCCCCAGCCACTCTAGGGGGCTCCCAGCAGAATATTAAAAGCACGATAAAACATCAAACATTTAAAGTTCCATAAACAGGGTTGCCTTCAGATGTCTCCTAAAAGTCAGATAGTTTTTTATTTCCTTAACATCTGATGGGAGGATGTTCCACAGGATGGGCACCACTACAGAGAAGGCCCTCTACCTGGTTCCATGTAACTTTGCTTCTTGCAGCGAGGGAACCACCAGAAGGCCCTCGGAGCTGGACCTCAGTGTCCGGGCTGAACAATGGGGGTGGAGACACTCCTTCAGGTATACTGGGCCGAGGCCATTTAGGGTTTTAAAGGTCAGCACCAACACTTTGAATTGTCCTCGGAAACGTACTGGGAGCCAATACAGTGGCACCTCGGGTTACAGATGCTTCAGGTTACAGACGCTTCAGGTTACAGACTCCGCTAACCCAGAAATAGCACCTCGGGTTAAGAACTTTGCTTCAGGATGAGAACAGAAATCGCACAGCGGTGGTGCGGCAGCAATGGGAAGCCCCATTAGCTAAAGTGGTGCTTCAGGTTAAGAACAGTTTCAGGTTAAGAACAGACCTCCAGAACGAGGTACCACTGTATAGGTCTTTCAGGACCGGTGTTATATGGTCCTGGCGGCCACTCCCAGTCATCAGTCTCACTGCCGCATTCTGGATTAATTGCAGTTTCTGGGTCACTTTCAAAGGTAGCCCCACACAAAGCGCATTGCAGTAGTCCAAGTGGGAGATAACCAGAGCATGCACCACTCTGGAGAGACACTCTGCGGGCAGGTAGGGTCTCAGCCTGCATATCAGATGGAGCTGGTAGACAGCTGCCCTGGACACAAAGTCAGGAGTCAGGAGTGTGGGAGGAAAGGAATCCAGAGCACAATGCCTGGCTGAAAGGGATAGAGGGAGGGCAGAACTGGGGCACCCTTAAAATTAGCCCTGCACAAAGTAAGTCAGCCCACATGACCAAGCAGGCTTATGGGGCCACCCACTGGAAAGCTGAAATAGTGGAAGAAGGCACTCATGCCCCCAAAGGGAATTCCCAGCAGGGTGAAATTTCTCAACTGTCATGGAGGTAGCATGATGGTGGATACTTCTTAAAACACACAACACAGTTTTGCAAAAACTTAAGTCAAACAAAATTTTGATCTTTCATGCAAGGCTTTCTTTCTTTTGCTGCCTCATGGAGTGAGGGAGCTTTGTTCTTTCTCTCTCTACTTTGCAGAGGAAATCTAACTAAAGGTTCAGAATTCATTTTTGTTTTCTTTTGTTTAATTTTCATCAACTGGTGAACAAAAAAAAAGTGCAGAGATAACAAAAAGAAAGAAAACAATGAATGAAAAGGCTGCGGCGTTTGGGACATGAAATATACTCGGAGTCGAGAGTGGATTTCATGCTCTTTATTCAGCTCACAGTGGTGAGGAGGAATGGAAGTTCCCCCAGAATGTCTGCTTTATATACATTATTTACACAATGGGCCCCACGTGATTGGCTAATTCCGGGATTCTCCTGTAGGCCAATCAGGTTGCGGATTCACTTCCACCTGGAGCTGGGTTGGGCGGCTCCTGTGGACCAATCAGACTGCTGCATTCTGGGTCCTATTGTTCTAGGACCAATCAGACTACTGCATTCTGAATCCTATTGTTCGAGGACCAATCAGACTGCTGCATTCTGAATCGTATTGTTCTAGGACCAATCAGACTGCTGCATTCTGAATCCTATTCAACTCAGTACATAACAGGACAGTTTAAAGAAAAAAGCAAATACTGGTAAGAGGTGACATGATAGAAGTTTATAAAAGCATGACTGACATGGAGAAAGTGGATAGAAAAGAAAAGTTTTCTTCCATCTCTCAAAACACTAGAACTCATGAACATCCAAATGAAGCTGAAGGTGGGAAGATTCAGGACAGATAATAGACAGTATATTTTCATGCAACACATAAACTTGCCATCAGTGATGGGAGCATGTGGCCAAATCTTGCTGGTCACAGTGAGAACATGATGTTGGACTAAAGCGGCCATTGGTCTGATCCAGCAGGATTGTCTTATGTTCTTAGGTTCTTGTTTGCTACTTTTGTTCCACCCCATCTGGGGAACAGCACTCTGGGGAACCTTACCCTTTGCAGGAAAAAAGCAGCCTGTGTCAAACTGCGTGCCTTCTTTTCCTCAGTGATGCTTTGTCAGTTGATAAGCCCTTTGCCTCTTTGACCCTTTCCATAAGGCAGCACGCTCCACTCCTCCAAGGACAAAAATGCACGTTCCCCCCCATTGCAGGGTTTCTTCATTGTGAACAGACTTCCCTCCTCACGATTCCAGAACCACACGCAGCAGGGTTGCATGTTGAGGCAAGAGATCAACGCTGCCTCCCACCGCCGTGCTGGATTAGGTCAACTGCAAGGGAAGCACTAAAAATAAATGTGGTGTTTGTTTTCCTTTCCATCTTTCCAATTAGGAAAGGTCCTAATTTGGCAGCAGCTGCTTCTGCTGTGGTTCCCCTGGCTCTGGCCTTCATGGAAAAAAAAGAGAGATTGGAAGAGGCCCCTTCAGCCTGGAGCTTTTAACTGATGTGGGCTAAGCCATTGCTGCTGCCTTTGGGCCAGAGCTTCCTTTGGAAGCCTGCTGAGATATCCTTCTTTACGCAGAGAAGATCTAGAACAGGGCGGTCCAACTTTTCACACCAAGTATGCCGAAAGAACACTTGGACACGGAACCCGTGGGTTGCACGCTGCCTTGCAGTGGGGTGGGGAGCGAGGCTGAAATTTGATGCCCCCCCAGCCTTCATTCTGCCTTCCCAAGCTTCCCTCCCACATCCTTCCCAAAGCTAAAAGGTACCATTAGGTCCAGCCGTGGACGACTCTGGGATTGCGCGCTCATCTCGCTCTATATGTCGAGGGAGCCGGCGTTTGTCCGCAAACAGTTTCCGGGTCATGTGGCCAGCATGACTAAGCCGCTTCTGGCGAACCAGAGCAGTGCACAGAAACGCCATTTACCTTCCCGCCGAAGCGGTACCTACTTATCTACTTGCACTTTGACGTGCTTTTGAACTGCTAGCTTGGCAGGAGCAGGGACCGAGCAATGGGAGCTCACCCCATCGCAAGGATTCAAACTGCCGACCTTCTGATCAGCAAGCCCTAGGCTCTGTGGTTTAACCCACAGCACCACCCGCGTCCCTTTTTCTCATGTACTTACAAGGAATCAAAAGCCAGGAGTAGAAGCATGCTGGAGTCATGTGTACACAGCCCGCATCTCAACTCTTTTCCTGGATCTCCTCCACAAAGCTTCCAGGCAGTATTTTTACCTTTCCTTCCAGCTGGGAGGCAACAGAAGCTCCAGGGGGCAGAGAGATCCATTATTCATTATTATAACAAAAGCCTTGGACTGATTTCTTTCCTCCACTAACACAGACAAAAATGTTCAAAATCTATTATCACAGAGTCTGCTCTGGTGGGTCGCTTTGGCCTGATAAAGACATCACTTTAATAAGGATTTTGGTTTGTTTTTCCCCCCCTTGTGGGCCAACATAGCTATTTTTAGTTTATGTGTGACCGGAAAACATTGTGTCTGAGATTTATTCTGAAGCAAAGTATGTTTGAATCTGGCCAGAGTAGAAGGACCGAGTTTTCCCATTTAGCAGTGGAAATTTCCAAGGAACACAAGATCCCTTCCTTTCCCACTTCAGACTCCAGAAATGATCGGCAATGAGTTTTGAGTACAAATGCAAGAGGAAGAAAAGAAATGGTCATCTCCCTGGGGTGGAGGTATGCATGAGTTTAAAGAAATGATTGAAGAACAGAGTTATCAGCCTTGCTCTGGCTGGGATAACTCTTGGGTCCTACCTCCACTGCTGAAGGCTGGGGGCCTTTGAATCTCAGTTCCTGGGCACCATGTACTGTTAGACTTGGGACCTGCTTGTGGGCATCTGGTTGGCCACTTCATGGAGAAGATGCTGGTCTAGATGGGCCAACTTTGGTCTGATCCAGCTACCAGGCTCTTCACATAACACCGGAATTTGTGGACATGCAATGAAGCTGGAAGTGAGAGCTGGACCATAAAGAAGGCTGATCGCCGAATAATTGATGCTTTTGAATTCTGGTGCTGGAGGAGACTCTTGAGAGTCCCATGGACTGCAAGAAGATCAAGCCTATCCATTCTGAGGGAAATCAGCCCTGAGTGCTCACTGGAAGGAAAGATCCTGAAGCTGAGGCTCCAATACTTTGGCCACCTCATTAGAAGAGAAGCCTCCCTGGAAAAGACCCTGATGCTGGGAAAGATTGAGGGCACAAGGAGAAGGGGACAACAGAGGACGAGATGGCTGGACAGTGTTCTCGAAGCTACCAGCATGAGTTTGACCAAACTGTGGGAGGCAGTGGAAGACAGGAGTGCCTGGCGTGCTCTGGTCCATGGGGTCACGAACGAAGAGTCGGACACAGCTAAACAACTAAACAACAAGAACAAATGAAGCTGGATGTTGGACTATTCAGGAGAGCTAAAAGAAAGTCTTTCTTCATGAAGCACAGTTAAACTATGGAACTCCCTGCCACAGGAGAGAGTGATGGCCACCAACTTGGATGGCTTTAAAAGACGGTTGGCCATATTCATGGAGGAGAGGGCCATCCATGGTCATTAAGCCATGGTGGCTATGTTCTGCCTCCACAGTTGGAAGCAGCAATGCTAGTTGCTGGAAGCCACAGGAGGAGAGGGGAGTGTTCTTGTGCTTGAATCCTGCTTGTGGGCTTCTAACTGGGACATCTGCTTGGCCACTGTGAGAACAGGATGCTGGACTAGATGGGCCATTGGCCAGATCCAGCAGGTGCTCTCCTTATGTCCTCATGTCATTATGTCTGGCAGGGGTTCTGACAGGGAGCTGCTGCAAACACAGTGAAGCACCACATGTGGACTACAATTCCTGAAGGATGACAGGGCGGCTGGGAGTTATAGTGGAGGGCACCTGGTTGACAAAGACTGGACTAGGAGGATCTTGCTCTGAACGACCAGGGAGGCTCTCATTTGGAGGGCTTTTCCTTCTTTCTTTTGAATGTTACACCTGGCTGGTTGCCCCAGAGCAGCGGTTCTTAACCTGTGGGTCCCCAGATGTTGTTGGACTACAACTCCCATCATCCCTGACCACTGGTCATTCTGGCTAGGAATGATGGGAGTTGTAGTCCAACAACATCTGGGGACCCACAGGTTGAGAAACACTGCCCCAGAGAATCACTTGGCTCATCCCACACCTTCCCACCTCCTGCTCCCATGGAGCTCAGGGTGCCGTGTGTGGGAGATCCCACCTTATTCTCACAGCCACCCTTTGAGGTCAGTGAGGCTGACAAAGAACAGCTGGTTCAAAGCTACACAGAGAACATAAAGCATAGGCAGGGAGCTGGACCCGGGTCTGCCTGGCGTATGCCTCAAAGCTCTACTCATTCCACCAGAAGCCTTTAACTGGTAATAATCAGATGATACTTCAGAGGTTTCGTGGCTGCATCACCATCAAAGTCTAAATTGCCTCCTGAAGTTACCCGCAATATCTGCATAAATCTCACAGCATGCCTGGGTTTAGGCTGACTGTGCTATTGTGCAAGGCATTTGCACCTCACAGTGCAAAACCTCGTAGCTGTCTGCTTCTAAAAATATCTCTGTTTGTACCTCAGGAGATCTTCCTTGTTCTCAGCATCCTGACATCTTGGTCAGAGGTGGGGAGGGCAGGTCTGGTGGAGAAACACCATTGGAGGGATCCAGCATCAGTTGTTAGACTCGTGAGGAGGAAGCAAGTGTCAACGCATGGCGGGGCAGGCGCTTGCATGGGGGGAGAGGGGTGGAAGGAAGGGTGAGAGGCAGGGGTGTGTGCTTGCAACATGCCAGGGGACAGGTGAGCTGGTTTTTGGCTGGGATGGTTGTGTCCCATGGCTGTGATTAGAGATGGAATTATGTGTCTAGGATGGGGGTGGGGAGGTGAGCGAGGCTGCCGTCTCCATAGTGGCAGGCAGAGTGGTGGAAGGGGGCTAGTTACATCAAAGCTCTTGCCCCTTCTGCTCCCCCCACTCTATTTGGGGGAGCTGACCTCCTGTTCCAATGCTGTGGGTGCCAAATGTCAAGCTTGCTGAGCACGGGGGGTGGGGGGGGCCAGGTCGCCCAGGGTGTCACCACTGAGGGGGGTGACAAAACATAGCTGTCAACTGTCCCTTATTTGGTGGGAAACTCCCTTATCCCAGCGCCGTTTCCCGCTGCTGTCCCGGATTGATGATGTCCCTTAAATTTCCCGGGTTTCATGCTCGCCCGGCTCGGGAGGGAAGCAGCGGCTCAGGGTCCTCTGTGTCAAGAGAGCACGCGCATGAGCTGCCGCGTCTCCGTCTCTCCCTTTTCCCCCTCAGGGGCACGTCGTGAGGAGACGGGTGGCGGCGGGGGGACAGGCAGCCCCTCTCTTGCGAGACTTCCGCCGCGCTGCCAGGGGAAGCCGGAGGCGGCATCGGTGGCTGAGGAGGCAGCCTGAGGGAGGAGGAAGAGGAGGGGATGGGGAGGGACGCAGAATGGCGGCGCTTCAGTGACCGCACCGCAACTGCCACATGCCAGGCTCATGGGTGGCGTGGGCGAGAGTCTCTCTCCCTCCCTCCCTCTCTCTCAGGTGGGGAAGGGCCGATGGAACTCCTCGCGCCAGGACGACGGCAGCCCCGACGTGCTGCTTAGCATCCCCTCCAACCAGTGCAGCATCTTAATGTAGTGATTTCCCCCTCTGCATCCCTTTCATAACTCTATTTTTTATAAATCATTTGTCCATCCATAGTTCAAATTTTTACTACAAGTTTTCTGTCAATCCTACCAATGTATGTAACTCTTTACAATAGCTTTTCAAATAAATTACAAACTTTCCCCATTCTTTATTAAAGAGGTCCTCTTCCTGGTTTCTAATTCTGCCTGTAAGCTTTGCCATCTCGACGTCGTTCATCAGTTTTGTCTGCCACTCTTCTTTGGTCGGAGATGTAGACCCTTAGGATCATCTAGTCCAACCCCCTGCAAAACACAGTCAGTCGCAGCAAAAGCAGCATGGCTTCATCAGTGCCAGTTTTATGTATAAGTTAAGCAAAATCCCTTATTTTGGTTGCTGGTCCCTTATTTTCAAATCTGTAAGTTGACAGCTATGTGACAAAATGCTAGGTGGCACTCACCACGGTGCCTGCAGCGCACCCGAGTCATGCACCTCTCCTGGGAGTGATGCAGTGACTTGGGTGCCCGCAGGCTCCGCACTGCCCCAAACGGTTTGCCCGCCACCTCTCCCTCAGCTGTAGGGCGGCTGAGGGGGAGGAGGCAGGCAGACTCCTCATGAGGCATCTGATCAAGGCCTGCATTTAAAAAATGAGCTTAAAGATGTTTTAATGCCAGGCAGAAGACCAGCTGTCTAAAAGACTGGCAGATGTTTATCCTCCTGGACAAAGGCCCCCCTGATTTACTTATAGCAGGAGCCAAAATTCTCAAAGTTGTAAAAAGGGAATTACAGGCTGAGAGCAAAGGTTACTAGGTTACTGACCCTACAGAATACAATCAAGCGGCAAAAGCACTAATTAAGAGTTGGTACATAGTAGGATTCATTGTTTAACAAAATATAATACCATGTGTCTCCCATTAGAGACTTGAGCCACAGGTTAAAGGGCAAGAGCTAATGGGAAAAGCAGCTGGCCAGGAAAGGGGGGTTGCCTTTGAAAAGTGTTTTTTACTAAGTTCCTTTTTTACTTTGAAAAAGCCTTTGCTTCTAAAAATCTATATATGTTATGTATGAAATATATTGGCTTAAATGTAATTATGCAAAGGATTTAGAAAGTAAGAAATGTTAGATTCTTATGTTAGATTCTTATTTCATAGAATCATAGAATCATAGAGTTGGAAGAAACCACAAGGGCCATCGAGTCCAACCCCCTGCCAAGCAGGAAACACCATCAGAGCACTCCTGACATATGGTTGTCAAGCTTCTGCTTAAAGACCTCCAAAGAAGGAGATCTTTCATTGATGGTGTGTGAGAATGTGAACCCAAGATCTCTGACCTCTGTTTAAGATAAAAATTTAAAACCATTAGCCATCTGTTTTGGAGGGCAAAAGGGCAAGAAGGGCAAGAGGTGATCTGGTAATTAAGGTGCCTTGTTGAGGCAAATGTAAGATATATGGCTACTTGTTTGCCATTTATAGATAGAAGGAAATATAGCTCTTTGTCTCCCATAAAAGGTAATAGGAAATGGGTGTATCTTTTATGATTGGTTCTAGCAAACAGCCAACAGGAATTTCAACCAGGCTGATTGGACAGAGGCAGCCAAAGGAGGAGCAAGGGGGCTGGGCTGAGGAAATATAAGTGCTGGCCATCAGGGCTGGAGGGGGCAGAGCTTTGGTAACCATATACCACTGTGTCTCTCATTTATTTGTCTGACAAATAAATTATTATTTTAATTTCTCTATTGCTGCGTTGAATATTTCATTCCAGCTAAGCGTTAACCACAAGCAGGGTGCTACACTCAGAGGCCCCACAGAGCTTCCTGCCCCGGCTGGCCCCGCCACCCTGGGCACAGGGCACACACACCTCCCCAGGCGCCCACTCGGCTTGCTCCACCGCTGGGGGGGAAGGAGGGGAAACTCTGTGCTTCTACACATGCATTTATTTATTTACAATTTCAAATCCTGCTTTTCCTCACCAAAACAGCTTGCAATCTCCAATAAAAGCAACTCCACCTGACAATAAACCATAAGAATGAAAAATGCCGTACAACTAAACAATAAACCAGCATGAAAAGAGAAGCAGAGAAATGCAATATAAAACGTAATGCAGATCACACAAACAGTGATCCTGTAAACAGCATCAAGACAGAGAAACCAGCAGAAATTAAAGGCTGCAGGATTGTGCCCGTGCATCTGATCCAGCACTGGGGGGGGGGGGGCAGCATCGTGGAGGGTTTGTATTTACCAATACATAACTGAATGTTAGTGAGAAAAAAGCAAATCAGACGACAGGAAAATGTGAAGGTGCAGAGGAATCGATAACAGACTTGCACTCAGTGCTAGTGCTCACTTTTTCTTTGCTTAATTTTATTTTTACTTCACGCCAAGTTTTGCTAATAGAGCCTTGTTTGCTCTGAGGCCTTTTCGCCTTCTCTCTGCGAGGAGAAGAGATTCCTTGCTTTGAACGTCTCCCTCCTTCTGGCTATTTTATCTGAATCAGCCCTTCTAAGCCTGGATACTTGGCTCATGAATAGTTTTTATGAGATGCAATTTTTATGGGGCTTTGTTTTCCCTAAGATCCTTCATATTTTGATTTGTTTGTTCCGTTTCTTAACTGCTGAGACTCAGGCTGCATTATTCTGATTTTAAATATTTTTCCTGAACTTACTTCCCACCTGGACCATACTGGATTTTGGATTCTCAACTTTCCCTTGGAGCCCACAGAAGCCAGGTTCACAGATTCCTTATGCTGAGATTGATAGTATAATTCTGCACACACACACACACATTTAATCTTCAGGCTAAACTAAAGGAAGGCTGGGAATCTAGTAAGCTTTTTAACTAGTTTTGACTGGGGGAGGTTTGGGGAAGATGCAATCCAGAGCATAGCAACATGCATGCTTTCATGGTAGCTGTTTGGCAAATAAAAATGATTAAACATTCTCATCCCGTTTTCCATTAATGCATAAATTAATTCATATATTCTCTTTATTCTTATCTTTCCGTTATTGCTGAGTCTGTCCTTTTTCATTCAAATCTTCCCCATTTATGTTATTTTGGTCTGACTGTAGTCCCTTTCTCATTACCACCGCAAGCTCACTGGAGCAAAAATTAAGAGCCTCTTTTTCACGTGGGGCTTTCCTCTCTCCCCCCCCCCCTTTAATTTTTTATTTATGCACTTCCCAAAATTCATATTTCAATTCTCTTCATTCGTCTCATTTATCCAGACTCCCCCATCCTCCTGCTCCATGGCTTTCAGCTTTGTTCCTTGTTATGCTGTTTATCCATTTATATAACCCATTTTGATTCTATGCAATATCTCAAGTGTTATTAACTGCTGCTCACGTATCTATCCCTACTTTGAAATTTATCTGTTTTTTGTACCCCCTCCCTTTTTTATTCACACAACCACCCTGTGAGGGTGGTTAGGCTGAGAGAAGTTGACTCCTAAGATCATCCAGTGATCTTCTTGGGGATCTGAAGCCCAGCCTCACAGGAATGAGACCCAAACTGTAGCCAGTCCCTCACACTGGTTGCCAACCCTGTGCTGAAAACGTTTGCTGGCCCCTGGTGTAGAGCATGTGGCCTGTGGCCTGTTGGTATCTTGGGGGTGGCAGCAATCACTCTTCTTCTGATGGGAAATAGAGGACTTGAGGAGGGTCAGTTGGTGAGGGAGTGAGAAATGTCCCTGTTTTCATCTGTGGAATGTTGGGGGGTATGAGGTCATTGTCTTACAAAAAATTTGTCCAACCAGTTCAGCAATAGAATCTTGTATTAGATGCCAACCTTCACTGGGTAAAGGTAAAGGTAAAGGGACCCCTGACCATTAGGTCCAGTCGTGGCCGACTCTGGGGTTGCAGCGCTCATCTCGCTTTATTGGCCGAGGGAGCCGGTGTACAGCGCCAATGTTTGTCCGCAGACAGCTTCCGGGTCATGTGGCCAGCATGACTAAGCCGCTTCTGGCAAACCAGAGCAGCGCACGGAAGTGCCGTTTACCTTCCCGCCAGAGCAGTACCTATTTATCTACTTGCACTTTGACGAGCTTTCGAACTGCTAGGTTGGCAGGAGCAGTGACTGAACAACGGGAGCTCACTCCATTGCGGGGATTTGAACCGCCGACCTTCAGATCTGCAAGTCCTAAGCTTTGTGGTTTAACCCACAGCATACAGGACCCCAAAAAGTTGAAGGGACATCCAGACTGACCCCCCACAAACCCACCTCATATTTTAATATTTTGTGATTGTGGTTATTTTGCTGGTGTTTTGAGATACCATTTTAAATATATATATATTGTAAACCACCAAGGGTTTCGATAATGAAGGGTGGTATATAAATATTCTAAATAAATAGAAACCTCTCATTTTCCTGTGAGGTTTTAGGCATCAAGGTAAAGGGCCCCTATCCAAGAGTGTGGTGCCATTTTTGAATTTTCCACACTGAGCTCCTCTGTACACAGCTGATCCCAGAGCAAGAACACACACACACCGGGCACCACAGCATCGGGTCAAAACAGAGTTGTCTTCATTATCTGCACGAAATTGATAATTATGACGAAAGGATTTTCCTTTCCATTTAAGCTTCATTAGGATAAGCTGGATCTTCTCCCACTTTCTGAATCTAATTCGGAAAGAATTACCACATTAACCAGCGTCAAGGTTGTTAAAGTGATGGATAACTCATTAAGGCGCGATTCCCAAGAGGGAAATCCTGTCTGGACACCACAAAGTGGGCTCTGTCTGCCTTTGCAGGAGTCATTTGGGGCACAGGGAGACAGAAGCATACACCCCTTCGCACACAAACACACACCGTCAATTTTCTTCCTTGTGCACAGAGTGTGATTTGTGTGTCTGACGGCTGCCTGAAGCAACTAACCAGCTTGACCCCTGTGAGAGTGGGATGATGGGTTAGATGGGTCACTGGCCTGATCCAGCAGGCTTTTCAGATGTGCTTATGTTCCCAAAGGAAATCCAGGGCCTCCTAGTTTTGGCTTTGTCACTAGAGTGTGCTGGGCCTGGGGGTAACCCATGAAACCGGTCCAGAATCCGAAGGTTCCACTGGGACAAGGCCAAGGCAGGAAACCAGGCAAGGACAGGTGCAGGATTTGGCATACAGCAACGTTGCTCCCACAACCTGGGATGGGGTCCAGCAGCCTTTTATCTCTGTCGGGGTAATGGCTGGTCCTGATCCCCCGGCAACTCACCTCCCTGTTTCGCCTGAAGGTGAGCACTCCTCCTGTGAGTACTCAGGTCTCTCCTTCTCTGACCTTAGTCTCTGCAGCTCGGGAGACGTCAGTGGGTTACTAGACCCAGGGGCTGCCTCAGCCTCTCCTGACCAAACCAGTAGTGGAGCAGCTGTAAGTGAAGACCCAGCTGAAGGCAACAAGGTAATCCCCGCATCTGGAGCCAGGGCAGGCTCAGGCCCCTGACTCGGCCCAGCTGGTGCTTGTTGCAGGGGAACCCGTGCAGACTGGGACTCGTCAGGATCAGGCCCCAGACTTGGTTCAGATGATGCCTGAGGCAAAGGATCCGGTGCAGACTGAGTCTCCTCTGGTTCTGAGTCCGAGCCTGAGTCCCAGGCCATCACACAGAGCTGTCAAGAAAGCGGCGGGGAGAGCACCCAAGGGACCAGGAGAATCACAGTAAGGCAGCCAGCACAACTCACATATATAGAGCCCACATCACAAAGCGGCATTATCACCACAGAGCTCCCTTCCAAACTTATGTCTATGGACTTCTTGGGCCTTGCAGAGAGGGCTAAGGAGGAAGGCAAACCAGTCCAGCTTTTCTCAGGGAGGACTGGCTGGTGGGTTAGGAGCCTTGTTATGTACTGAGCTGAATCCTAGAGCAATAGGATCCAGAATGCAGCAGTCTGATTGGTCCGCAGGAGCCACCCAATCCAGCTCCAGGTGGAAGTGAATCAATGACCTGATTGGCCCCTGCAGGAGCAGCCAATCAGGCTCCTGGATGAAGTGAATCAGCAACCTGATTGGCCTGCAGGAGCAATCAATCAGGTTTCTGGAGGAAGTGAATCCGCAACCTGATTGGCCTACAGGGGCAGCCCGGAATTAGCCAATCACGCGGGGCCCATTGTGTAAATAATGTATATATAGCTAGATGTTTTGGGGAAAGTGTCATTCATTGCTACTAAGAGCTGAATAAAGAGCATGAAATTCACGCTCGACTCCGAGTATATTTCAAGCCTGGAAGGGCAGAAGACCAGATTCCCCACCATCACCCCCAGCTCCTACCAACTGCCTCATCTTTTGCTCTCAAAATCCTGGGCATGCCTTGCCTGGGTGATAACTTGTTCATTGGCCATCTAATTAATTGTGTGCTAATCGTGAATGTGCAATTAGCCAGCATTCTCCATCTGTCTCAAATATTAGTGCAATTTCAAAGTTCAGGCACTAGCAAGACTCAGCATGTGGAAATCAAGAGGAAAAGTCCGTCCTCTGAAGGCTGTAGGCTCTCCTTCACTGGAGGTTTTAAACAGAGGGTGGCTGGCCCACCTGTCAGTGATTCCTTAGCTGTCATTCCTGCATTGCCGGGGGTTGGACTAGATGATCCTTGTGGGTCCCTGTCACCCCTACAATTCTATGATCCAGCAATGACAAACCTAGACAGCATCTTAAACAGCAGAGTCATCACCTTGCCAACAAAGGTCCGCATAGTTAAAGCTATGGTTTTCCCAGTAGTGATGTATGGAAGTGAGAGCTGGACCATAAAGAAGGCTGATCGCCGAAGAATTGATGCTTTTGAATTCTGGTGCTGGAGGAGACTCTTGAGAGTCCCTTAGACTTCAAAAAGATCAAACCTCTCCATCAGCCCTGAGTGCTCACTGGAAGGACAGCTCCTGAAGTTGAGACTCCAATACTTTGGCCACCTCATGAGAAGAGAAGACTCCCTGTAAAAGACCCTGATGTTGGGAAAGATGGAGGGCACAAGGAGAAGGGGACGGCAGAGGACGAGATGGTTGGACAGTGTTCTCGAAGCTACCAGCATGAGTTTGACCAAACTGCAGGAGGCAGTGGAAGACAGGAGTGCCTGGCGTGCTCTGGTCCATGGGGTCACAGAGAGTCGGACATGACTAAACGACTAAACAACTAAACAACAATAACATGATCCAGGAGTCCCAGCAAGGGCCGGGAGTCTCCAGTATCTGAGCTGGAACCTCAATGCTCAGAATTGGGAAAGGAGCAAGCTGCATTTATGGTGATTAGTTTGGGCGTCAGATTAGGAAGGGAAAGGTAGACCAGGCTGCTTTGTGTGGGGCATTTGTGTGTCTGATTCACAACCACAGGATCTTGGTAAGAAAAGGGCCTGAAGAGTTGTGCATTTCATAGTTTTCCCATAGCTTGTCTTTGAAGAAGAAGAAGAGTTTGGATTTGATATCCCGCTTTATCATTACCCTAAGTAAAGGTAAAGAGACCCCTGAACATTAGGTCCAGTCGTGGCCAACTCTGGGGTTGCAGCACTCATCTCGCTTTATTGGCCGAGGGAGCCGGCGTACAGCTTCCGGGTCATGTGGCCAGCATGATTAAGCCACTTCTGGCGAACCAGAGCAGCGCATGGAAACGCCATTTACCTTCCCGCCAAAGCGGTAACTATTTATCAACTTGCACTTTGACGTGCTTTCGAACTGCTAACTTGGCAGGAGCAGGGACCGAGCAACGGGAGCTCACCCCGTTGCCGGGATTCGAACTGCCAACCTTCTGAGCGGCAAGTCCTAGGCTCTGTGGTTTAACCCACAGCGCCACCCGCGTCCTCATCACTACCCGAAGGAGTCTCAAAGCGGCTAACATTCTCCTTTCCCTTCCTCCCCCACAACAAACACTCTGTGAGCTGAGTGGGGCTGAGAGACTTCAGAGAAGTGTGACTGGCCCAAGGTCACCCAGCAGCTGCATGTGGAGGAGCGGGGAAGCGAACCCGGTTCCCCAGATTATGAGTCTACCGCTCTTAACCACTACACCACACTGGCTCTTTGAGGACTTAAGAAGCATAAGCACTTGAGAGGAGCCTGCTGGATCAGGCAAATGGGACCCCTTCTAGTCCAGCATCCTGTTCTGGAAGCATTCTTGCAAGCACAAGAGCTTTCTTCCCTCCTGTGGTTTCCATCCTCCAACGGTGAAGGCAAAGCACAGCCATCATGGCTAGTAGCCTCCTCTTCCTCCATGAATTTGTCTAGTTCTCTTTTAGAGCCATCCAAATTTGTGCGCATCATGGCCTCCTGTAGGAAGGTTGTGGTCTCCCCACTTACCAAAGAACTGCAATGGTTTGCCATGAATATGATTCATATTAAACAATTAGCCCTGCTGAGAAACATTTCTGAATGTTTGCAAGGCAGATGTTTTGAGTTTTCTGTATCTGAATTTGTTGAGGGGAGGCTTGAATGTTATCTTCTACAATCAAAATACCATTAAAGTGAATAAATGCAGATTATACAAAAGCCTGCATTAAAGCAATAGCTTTAGTGAAGGTGACCTGGAGATGTGTGGGTGGATTTGATTCATCATCTGTGTTTCCCCCCCACCGGATGGACTGTGGACGGCAAATGGAGAGGTGCTACAGCTCAGTGGCAAAGCGAAGGCTTGCTGTGCCCAGAACTACAGGACCAAGCCCCAGCATGTCCCATTAAAAGGAGCAGGGAAGTGATGATGGAAACAGCCCCTTTGCCCCCACCATAGGAGACCCTGGAAAGCTGCTGCTGTCTGAGCAGAGAATTTGGGGCGAGATGCCTTAGGGCTCTGACTCATCCATCCTTGGTCAGTTTCATCCATGCAGTGCTGGGGAAGAGAATTGGTGCCTTCGCACTCCCAGCCCTTAGCACAAAGCTGTGCATGGATTTTAGCAGTGAAAAAAGCATGCCTTTCGGGACACTAAATACACACACTTCAACATTTCTCTGATGAAAATAGGGACGTCCTATTCAATTATTAAGGGACGCGGGTGGCGCTGTGGGTTAAACCACAGAGCCTAGGACTTGCCAATCAGAAGGTCAGCGGTTCGAATCCCCGCGATGGGGTGAGCTCCCGTTGCACGGTCCCAGCTCCTGCCAACCCAGCAGTTCGAAAGCACGTCAAAGTACAAGTAGATAAATAGGTACCACTCCGGCAGGAAGGTAAACGGCGTTTCCGTGCGCTGCTCTGGTTCTCCAGAAGTGGCTTAGTCATGCTGGCCACATGACCTGGAAGCTGTACGCCGGCTCCCTCAGCCAGTAAAGCGAGATGAGCGTCGCAACCCCAGAGTCGGTCACGACTGGACCTAATGGTCAGGGGTCCCTTTACCTTTATTCAATTGTTGTTGTTGTTGTTGTTGTTGTTGTTGTTGTTGTTGTTGTATTATTATTATTATACTAATTATACCCCACCCATCTGACTAGGTTGCCCCAGCTGCTTTTGGCAGCTTCCAACATATATAGAAACATAATAAAACATTAAACATAAAAAACCTTCCCTATACAGGGCTGTCTTCAGAAGGCTCCAGGGTCAGGTAACTCCATACCCTCCAACATTTCTCTGATGAAAATGGGGGCATCCTAAGGAAAAGTGGGACGTTCCCGCATCCAATCAGAAACCAGGAAGGCTTCTGTAAATCTGTAAAATAGGGTCAGTTGGAGGATCTTAAAATACTCAGGGCCAGCCAGGAGGTGATGGCACCAGGAACGCCCATGGCTATGGGACTCCGGCCTGCTTCTTCAGCCGCCAGCTTCAGAAGATGTGCTTGGTCTGCCTCTGTCATGCAGGGCCTTGCTGGACCCTAGGCTGACCCCCATGTGCCACATTTCTTGGCCTCCTCAAATTTGGCTGTCCTGACCCCTGCAAGGCGTTGTGCTGTGCACTGACCCCAAATACTGAGAAGAGCATTTGGTGCCTTGTATCAAACAGCCTCTGCACAATCTTGCAACAGTTGAGAAACACTTTGGTCAATGACACATCCCTCCCACCCACCCTCAATCTGCCAGGATGACACATGCATTCAGACCCAGCCAGCTACATTCCCTGCTCCAGGCCGCTTTCTATCTTCCCTCGCTCCTTAAGGCAGCCTTCTCCAACCTGATGCACAACTCCCAGCCTGCCAGTGTGCCAGAGACCCAGTGTGGTGTAGTGGTTAAGAGCAGTGGACTCGTAATCTGGTGAACCGGGTTCGCTTCCCTGCTCCTCCACCTGCAGCTGCTGGGTGACCTTGGGCTAGTCACACTTCTCTGAAGTCTCTCAGCCCCACTCACCTCACAGAGTGTTTGTTGTGGGGGAGGAAGGGAAAGGAGAATGTTAGCTGCTTTGAGACTCCTTCGGGTAGTGATAAAGTGGGATATCAAATCCAAACTCTTCTTCCTATCAACCCCAGCCAGCATGGTTCTGCGCCCAACACACACACCCTGCAAGACAGACCCATGCTGGTTGAGGCTGAGGGGCTTTGCAGCCCAAACCTTTGGGAGGTTGCCAGGCTGCTGAAGGCTACCATAGCTGCAATTCATACATTGCACAGAATTGAACTAGATTACCCTTCAATTATTCTATTATTTTACCTCCAGGCATTCTACAGGATAGGGAATATTAAGTTACTCTGTTGATGATGATGATGATGATGATGATGATGATGATGCCACCTCCTCTGGCTGGAGGACCAGCCCTGTAGGTTGTTTTTCTGCATTAGAACTCACAGATATCCAATGAAGCTGAACACTTGAAGATTCAGGCAGAGCCGGCCCACCTATGAGGCAAGGTGGGGAGACAGCCTTGGATGGCAGGATCCACACGAACAGCAGATCTGGACGTTGATCTTTATTCCTTGTTCCTGATGTACCCTTCTTCCTGATGTAGATCTTAACTCACCAGTTCTTCCCTGGCAGGGAGGGGGGTGCCGTTTTGTCATTTGCCTCAGGCGTCAAAATTTCTTGGGCCAGCCCTGAATTCAGGACAGACAAAAGAAAGGACTTCTTCATGCAGCACATAGTTAAAGTATGGAACTCTCTCCCACAGGTGGCAGAGATGGCCACCAGCCTAGATGGCTTTAAAAGAGGAATACTGTAGACAAATTGTGCTATTGATGGCTATTAGCCAGGATGGCTCTTCTCTGCCTCCACAACTGGAAGCAGCAATGCTTCTGAATACCAGTTGTTGGAAACCACCAGAGGGTAGAGGGCTCTTGTGCTCGGATCCTGCTTGCAGTTTCCCATAACAGGCATAAGAACAGGATGTGGGACCAGATATGCCCTGGTTGGCCTGATCCAGCAGGCCCTTCTCAAATCCTTGCATTTGTTTGCTCTTGTGATGGCCTGGAACTCAGTCTCGGACTCGGAACTGGAGGAGTCTCAGTCCGCACCGGGTCCTTTGCCTCAGGTGGCATCTGAACCGAGTCTGGGGCCTGATTCTGAAGAGCCCCAGTCTGCACAGGTTCCCCTGCAACAAGCTGGGCCGAGTCAGGGGCCTGAGCCTGCCCTGGCTTCAGATGTGGGGATTACCTTGTTGACTTCAGCTGGGCCATCACTTACAGCTGCTCCACTGCCGGTTGGGTCAGGGGAGGCTGAGGTGGCCCCTGGGCCTAGTAACCCACCGATGTCTCCCGAGCTGCAGAGACTCAGGTCTGAGAGAAGGAGAGACCTGAGTACTCGCAGGAGGAGTGCTCGCCTCTGGGCGAAATAGGGAAGTGAGTCACTGGGCGATCAGGACCGCCCGTTACCCCGTCAGAGATAAAAGGCTGTCAGACACCACCCCAAGTTGCGGGAGCAACATTGCCGCTTGCTGGTATCTGCCTGTTACCCTGTGCCTGACCTAGCCTGGTTTCCTGCCTTGGCCCTGTTAGATTGACTCCTTGTGGAATCCTTGGATTTGGGTCCGGACCTGGACCGCGTTGCTCGGGTTACCCCCAGGTCCAGCACAGCTCTGATCCTGCTTGCAGGCTTCCCACTGGGGCATCTGGGTGGCACTGGCAGAGAAAGGGGGAGCGGAGGGAGCGCATCACCCCGGCAGCGTGATCCTGGTGGGGTGCCATCGTGGCTGCCCCCCCTGCCCACGCTGGCTGCCATGCCCCTGCGGGTGGCACGTCATGCCCCTAGGACACATGCCACGCCCCCGGGGCACACACCAGCCACACCCCTGCCTGCTCTCTGCCCCCCTGGTCACTGTGAGAACAGAATGCTGGACTGGATGGGCGTTTGGCCTGATCCAACAGAGCTCTTGTGCGCTTACCTGGGAAAGGGGGCATTTCTCTTCCACCCACATTGTTGACAGTGCAGAGTTTTATTTTATTGTTTGAGTCCAGGGCAGAGAAAAGTTCCCACCTAGGGAAATTAGATCACCCAGCGGGGACCCTGGTTGGCACAGTATTCATCCTCCTGATTAATCCTGATGCGAGCCTGATGAAGGCCTAGAAGCTGATTGCTAGGGTCTCCCCCCTGTGTCACCTTGCTCAGGAAGCCACAACCACCTCCAGCTGATTGAAGCTTCTCGCAGGCTCAGGGATTGTTGCTGTCAGAGAAGCTGCCTTGTTGTGATTACAGAAGTGAAGGTGAGCCGTCGGCCTGGCAGAAAGAGAGTCTCCTGACAGCCGTGACCCCTCTGAATAAATACACCTCTGTTTGTCAAGCCAGAGAGCTTCCTTTGGATGGAACGCGGTGCGCAAGTTCGGCAGCGCCCTTGCCTGGGGAATTTGCTCATGGACACATCTGACCGGGACAAGTCCCCATTAAGAGAGCGCTGCTGCTTTGCGTCCTCTCGGGAAGATGGCAATTAAAGCCAGGCAGCGCCTCTGCAATGCAATGCAGGAACCTGTCACTTGCTCACTGTCGAGGCAGGAGGCGTCACTCACCGAAGGTCACCCTCCTCTTCTCTCCATAGCTCCGCTGTCTTTCCTCTCCCAGCTGCTTGTGAGGCTCAAGCACCACAGGAGAGGAATCTGGCTGGGGTGTAGGCGACATAAGTGCGGAAGCATGGGCAAGAGCAATAAGTCCTGTCCTAGAGAAACTAGTCTGGCTCCCTCATTTCTGTCCTCCTTATTCCAACAGTCCTTTGAGAAGTGACTGTGTTTTAAGGAAAGGTATTTAAAAGAGTGCTGTGCTATTTCCCCCACCCCCTCCCATGCATATCTTTACTGATTTAAAATAAATACATTTATCGGAAAACAGACAAACAGACAGTCAGACAGGCAGGCATACAGTCAAACAAACAAACAATAGAAAATCAGACAACAACCACAATATTAGAAACAACAAAATTAATATAACTAACATCCTTTATACTCCAGATACTGAAAGCAATTATAAAACTTATAGAGAAAAGAATCAAAAATGACTTCAAATTAATCTCACTTTATCTATCAATTACCTTATACCATACAGTTAAAGGTAAAGGGTAAAGGGACCCCTGACCATTAGGTCCAGTTGTGGCCGACTCTGGGGTTGTGGCGCTCATCTCGCTTTATTGGCCGGCGTACAGCTTCCAGGTCATGTGGCCAGCATGACTAAGCCGCTTCTGGCAAACCAGAGCAGCGCGCGGAAATGACGTTTACCTTCCTGCCGGAGTGGTACCTATTTATCTACTTGCACTTTGACATGCTTTCGAACTGCTAGGTTGGCAGGAGCAGGGACCGAGCAACGGGAGCTCACCCCGTCATGGGGATTCAAACCGCCAACCTTCTGATCGGCAAGTCCTAGGCTCTGTGGTTTAACCCACAGCACCACCCGCATCCCTATCCAGTCTAGGTAGGAATAAATGGGACCCTAAATATGGGTACATCACACCTGTTGTTAAATGCATGGAAGCTTTGAAGACTTTTCTTGGCAAAATATATTGCTTTAATTCTATTTGTGTTAATACATTGTTAATATATTTTTAGCTTTTTGTATTTTATCTGAGCTATCTTATTTTGTATAAGCCACCTGGCATCCTGGTCTGGGAAAAAGACAGCAGAGACAGAATGTGGCTGGGACTGCAGCCCTTCACAGACGCAGGACCACATCCAAAGTGGGCGAATGTGAGCCATTTCGCTTTCCAACTGTTTAGCAATGTCACAGCATTCCACCAAGGGCTCCTTGAACAGTTCCCTGTGACCCAGCCATGCCAGTGGGAAACTCCCAGAAGGCTCTCAGAAATCCATCAGGATCCATCTGTGACCAAGTGGGGAAGCCCAAGAGAAGCCTCTCAAACTCCTTTCCTTGCCACTGGGTCGCACTTTCCAGTAATTGTTCCCCAACCATCCCACTTACTTCTGCAAACCAGGTGGACCTGGGATGCACTAAATAAATTACTCTGGGAAAGGTTCAGAGTCAGTGCCCCAGCACTGCTCAGTTCAGCTCACACCCTCGTGATTCACGCTGAGTGTAAAGGCAGCCCTCCCTTTCTCAGAGACCTCAAAAGGGTGTGTTGGTCTCTTACAACTCCAATCCTAAACTCCCAGTAGCCTGAATGCCAAGCACCTGGGCATGCAGGGATTCCAAAACCCTGAGGATGGCAAACATACACACGGTCAAATTACCTTTGTTGTGAACAAAAGTTAGGGGGGGCAGGCAGAAGGTCAAAACAGAACGCAAAATAAAACGGAGCACTGTGCCTCTGAAACTGAACTAATCCTCATCCACTCACTACACTGGTTGTTCTGGTTTACTCAGCAAAGCTGGTCAGCTTCATAGAAAGTCATTCTTGTTCTAAACACAACCAATACCTTACATTTAATCCTTGTCTACATAGATAATAGATTTATGAGAGATTTAGAAAACTTATTGCTTAGAAAATTTGTGTGACATTATATGGGGAAAGGGATGCGGGTGGCACTGTGGGTTAAACCACAGAGCCTAGGACTTGCGATCAGAAGGTCGGCGGTTTGAATCCCCGCAACGGGGTGAGCTCCTGTTGCTCGGTCCCTGCTCCTGCCAACCTAGCAGTTCAAAAGCACGTCAAAGTACAAGTAGATAAATAGGTACTGCTCCGGCGGGAAGGTAAACGGCATTTCCGTGAGCTGCTCTGGTTCGCCAGAAGCGGCTTAGTCATGCTGGCCACATGACCCGGAAGCTGTATGCCGGCTCCCTCAGCCAATAAAGCGAGATGAGCGCCACAAAACCAGAGTCGGCCACGACTGGACCTAATGGTCAGGGGTCCCTTTTACCCTTTACCTTTATATGGGGAAAAATACGGAATAACAGATACACTGTACTTCCTATATACATTTTAAGCAAGATTGTAAACGATGGAAGTCAATTAATGAAATTTTATTATTATTTTCATATTGAGATATTTGTAGAATATCTTGCAACTTTTCTTCTTCTTTTTTCTCACTTTATTTTTTCTTCTTTCTTCTTTTCTTCTTTTTTTTCTCTTTTGTTCCTTTTTTCATATATATGTGCTTATTTGAAATACGTATGTATGTATGTATTTGTATAGTGATGTATGGAAGTGAGAGCTGGACCATAAAGAAGGCTGGTCGCCGAAGAATTGATGCTTTTGAATTATGGTGCTGGAGGAGACTCTTGAGAGTCCCATGAACTGCAAGAAGATCAAACCTATCCATTCTGAGGGAAATCAGCCCTGAGTGCTCACTGGAAGGACAGATCCTGAAGCTGAGGCTCCAGTACATTGGCCACCTCATGAGAAGAGAAGACTCCCTGGAAAAGACCCTGACGTTGGGAAAGATGGAGGGCCCAAGGAGAAGGGGACGACAGAGGACGAGATGGTTGGACAGTGTTCTCGAAGCTACAAACATGAGTTTGACCAAACTGTAGGAGGCAGTGGAAGACAGGAGTGCCTGGCGTGCTCTGGTCCAGGGGGTCACAAAGAGTCGGAAAAACTAAACGACTAAACAACAACAATGTGTTTGTAATATTTTGCTTATATGTTGTAACAATTTTCTTAAATAAACAATAAAATTATTTTTAAAAAGGAAAAAAAAAGAAAGTCAGTCTTGGATCCCTAGTGCTGGAAAGAGAACTGGACCCCCTGATGTTGGGAGGGGAACAATCTGCAAAAAGCAGCTCAGCTTCTTAAACCCTCTTCCCTGTCTCCTGGGAGGGAGTTTTGGAGTTTTGGATTTGATATCCCGCTTTATCACTACCCGAAGGAGTCTCAAAGCGGCTAACATTCTCCTTTCCCTTCCTCCCCCACAACAAACACTCTGTGAGGTGAGTGGGGCTGAGAGACTTCAGAGAAGTGTGACTGGCCCAAGGTCACCCAGCAGCTGCATGTGGAGAAGTGGGGAAAGCGAATCCAGTTCACCAGATTACGAGTCTACCACTCCTAACCACTACACCACACTTGGCTCTTTCTGGACAGATATCTCACATTTCCCAGATAGTACCCTTTTTGCTTCTGAAGAGGACTGGCAGGGGATGCCTCTCAGGTGGACTGGCAGAGGATGCCAGCTCAGGGTCCTTCTTCAAACCATCAGCCTCCAGTGTTGGACCCAGACGCCTGGAATTCATGCTGCTTGAAGCATAGGATCTGCGCTGTAAGAGACCAGCATGCTCTTCTGAGATCTGGGAGAGACCCAGGGAGTGTGGATCGCCTTTACCCTCTGAGTAACTGACAAGGTTGCCATGGGTCTCAGAGTTCCAGGGTTTTAGGAAGCTGAGATGGCTCTGCCAGGGAAAGGAGTGAGCTGCTTAGATCTTGGACTGGCATAAGGCAGCTAGAAGCTTTCCCCCAGCAATTTGCGTGTGGGTTGGACCAACGAGTGCTGGACACCCACCTGATGATCCCAGCAGAGGTGGATTTAGGGGATTGTGACCAGTTTGGTTGCACTGGGTGTGGCACCTCAAGGGCACTGCAGGGAGCGCTGCAACTTTGATGTAGAATAGAAGGCGAGCCGTATATCTGAAGGAGCGTCTCCACCCCCATCGTTCTGCCAGGATGCTGAGGTCCAGCACCGAGGGCCTTCTGGCGTTTCCCTCATTGCATGAAGCAAAGCTATAAGGAACCAGGCAGAGGGCCTTCTCGGTAGTGGCACCCACCCTGTGGAATGCCCTCCCATCAGTTGTCAAAGAGATAAACAACTACCTGACATTTAGAAGACATCTGAAGGCAGCCCTGTTTAGGGAAGTCTTTAATGTGTGACATTTTAATGTATTTTTAATCTTTGTTGGAAGCCGCCCAGAGTGGCTGGGGAAACCCAGGCAGATGGGCGGGGTACAAATAATAAATTATTATTATTATTACACATGTAAAAAGACCCTTCCTGGAACCTGGATTCATCCAATGTGCCTCCAAGCCGAAGAGTCCGCTGGGCTGATCAGAACTGCGCAAAACTGCCCCTTCCTTTCTTTTGCATTTCTGATGCAAGCCCACCTGTGCGATCTGCTCTCCCCAAACCCCGCAGTTGAACGAGGGGCCAATTAGCTCCCAAATGCTCTGCATTAGGTCCGCGGAGGGGAAAGATGTCAGGCGTCCTGGTCACGGCCACATCAGCTTCCACAGCCCCAAATTATATTTGACATTTAATTAAGCTCCCTCAGGCACCTAAGCAAAGAGTGCTGGCTTCGGAAGCGAGATGACTGGGGATTTTCTTCCTAAGGAGCAGATTTGTTTGACTCCGGTCCCTTCTTATCATTTTGATCAGCGGCAATCCAGCAGCTTCATGAGGCGTTAGGGAGACTTGCTTAATGAGAAAGGGAGATGGGGGCGAAGTGTGGAGGAAGAAGGACAACCAAATCCAGGATTGCCTCTGAAATTGAGCAAAACTCTTCATCCGCTGTTCTCTGGGGCTCCCGTCACCTTCTCCCCCAGAAGCTGCCTGCCTCTCCCCCACACACACACTTGGGTTGTAGGGCTGAGAAAGGTGGCTCGCAGACCCAGAGCTAGTGGCTCAGGCTGCCTGAGCATAAGCAGAGCCTGCTGGATCAGGCCAATGGCCCATCTGGTCCAGCCTCCCGTTCTCATAGTGGCCCACTAGATGTCCATGATGGGAGACCCAGAAGCAGGACCCGAGGACAAGAGCCCTCTTGTCAGGAGTGTGTGCAGGAGCCAGGCCCTGTGACCAGTAGGACTTTGCAGGACTGGGGCCTTCCTAAGTTTGTTCTGAAGAGGCAAGGCACAGCCACACAGGTGAGGCCGCTTGGTAACTCACTGCATCTTGTGGCAAGAGCCAGGAAGGGATATAAGGTCAGCATTTCCCTTCGGCTCTTTGCCACAGCAACACATTCCCTGCCTTGCGTCTTGATCCTCGGACCCCTGACTTCGTGACTCCTTGCTTCTTGATCCTCGGACCCCTGACTTCGTGACTCCTTGCTTCTTGATCCTCGGACCCCTGACTTCGTGACTCCTTGCTTCTTGATCCTCGGACCCCTGACTTCGTGACTCCTTGCTTCTTGATCCTCGGACCCCTAACTACTTGGCTCCCTGCTTCTTGATCCTCGGCCCCTTGACTTCGTGACTCCTTGCTTCCTGACTCTCAGAACCCTTGGCTTCTTGACTCCCGGCTCTCTGACCCTCAGACTTTTGGCTCCTGACTCCTGGCTTCTGGACCCCCGTTCCTGCTCCCACCCCGCCATCTTGCCCCCGGTCCTGACGTCCCCTGCCGGGACTTCGATCGCCCGTAAACCGGACCGTGACACCTCTGCGCTCCCGGGCTTTCCATTGTTATAAGAATTTTAAGGTCATATATAAAAAAAACAAATGTTTGTAACTGTATATTTAAAACACATGTCTGAAACCCCAGAGAAAAGGTCCTGAACAAATTGACCTCAAATATTTCTCTGCAAGGTCAAAGTGGGAAACCACCCCGTTGTTTCTTTCCTCACAAATCCTGTCTTAAGGGCACATTCAAGATATGAACAGGGTGTGAGCCTGTGACCTAGTTTCAGGAATTAAGTAGTTATAGTAACAAAAGAGTGGCCAAAACCCAGATAATGCAATCAGGTAACTTGCCAGACAGGAGATAAACAACACACTCAGATTTCTGTTGTAGACCGCCTTTTCCGTGATGTGGGTATGATGTATCTGGGGGTGGTCTTGGACTCCAGGATGGGCAATTTAAAATGTCTATATAAGGGCTTGTGTGCATGGTTCAGGGTCCTCCTCCTCTCTCCTGCGTGTGGGAGAGCACCCTGTTGCAACAGTTAATAAAGATCAGGCTTACCAGCTGCTTTGCTTCTCAATATTCTCTGGTTGGTCTCTGTTATTTTCTCCTGCCCATAGAGAACCTACAAAAGGACTCTATATGGGCTCTTGGCTACCCCATAAGGGAAAAGGAGCAGTTTTTTTACTTACGGTATATCAATTGGCGAGCTTTACTTATATCACCATAAAGGACATAAGAGCCTGCTGGTGGATCAGGCCAACGGCTCATGTTCTTACATTCCTCTTCATAACAAAGCCATAGCTGCTCTTTCTGGTTTGTTTTCCTGCAAAACATCTTCCCATTATCATGTCTCGCTGCCGCTCTTCCTTTCTCTCTTTCAAAAATGCTCCCATTTGTTGTTGCATAATTAGACACCAAGTGTTTGCTGGTGCACTGAAGCAAGGCCACGGGGGGGGTCGTTGTTACAGAAGAATCCAGGTACTGTTTTCATCTCCCACCCCCAATAATGCTCAGATTTTTGAAAGTGCAGCCAGGGGGTGGGGGAAGGTTTGCTTATTTATTATTTATTTTATTTACATATCTCTCTATACCAGCCTAGCAGTTCGAAAGCATGTCGAAGTGCAAGTAGATAAATAGGTACCGCTCTGACGGGAAGGTAAACGGCATTTGTGCGCTGCTCTAGCAAACCAGAAGCGGCTTAGTCATGCTAGCCACATGACCCGGAAAAACTGTCTACGGAAAAATGTCAGCTCCCTCGGCCTATAGAGTGAGATGAGTGCCGCAACCCCAGAGTCGTCCGCGACTGGACTTAGTGGTCAGGGGTCCCTTTACCTTTACCTATACCCACAGCTCTCAGGGCAGTCCACAAGATTCCCCTTCAGGATCCTCTATAAAAAATATGCCCCTCACACTCTAAGACAGTTCAGGAAGTGTGTTTGTTTGTCTATATTCAGTGAGCTCCGTGTCTGAGGGGGGGATTTGAACCTTGGTCTCCCAGGCCTTAAAAGGTAAAGGTAAAGGTAAAGGGATCCCTGACCATTAGGTCCAGTCGTGACCGACTCTGGGGTTACAGCGCTCATCTCGCTTTATTGGTGGAGGGAGCTGGTGTACAGCTTCCGGGTCATGTGGCCAGCATGACTAAGCTGCTTTGGCGAACCAGAGCAGCGCACAGAAATGACATTTACCTTCCCGCTGGAGTGGTACCTATTTATCTACTTGCACTTTGACATGCTTTCGAACTGCTAGGTTGGCAGGAGCAGGGACCGAGCAATGGGAGCTTACCTCATCGCGGGGATTCGAACTGCTGACCTTTTGATCGGCAAGTCCTAGGCTCTGTGGTTTAACCCACAGCGCCACCCGCATCCCTCCTCCCAGGCCTTAGTCCTCACCTAATCTTCACAACAATGCTGAGAGGTAGGTTAGGCTGAGAGACAGTGACTGGCCCAAGGCCACCCAGTGAGCTACATGCCTGACTAGAACCCCAGTCTCCCAGGTCTTAGACTCTAACCACTACACCACACTGCCTCACTCTGATGGCAGGGAGTTTCCCAGCTCTTCCTTCCTTATCTCATAAAGTCCCTCAAATCCTTTCTTGCTTCTGAGCATCCTCTTCCCCAACCTGGTACCCTGCAGTAGCCCAAAACAGCTGGAGAGGGCACATCTGGTTGGCAAAGGCTTACTTTGAGGATGAGCAAGGAAACCCTGCCTCTGCCCCCCTCCCACTCCAAGTGGGGAAGTGTGGGGGCAACATGATGGATTCTTTGGAGAGCTGCTCCTGTGGAAATGGCTTTGGGGAATGGAGCAAGCAAGTTGCTGATCTGGGCCAGCTCTGCTTTCATCCACTCAGCCTCGCTCAGGCCAGGCAGCAAATTGAGTTTCGCTAAAAGCCTGGGAGGCCTGCCTCCGATCCTGTCCGGGCGGCCGAGGGGAATGAGTGCACCATCCATTAGGGGGATGTAATCAAGAAGGTTCCAACTGGGAGCAGAGACAATGTAAGTGAATTAGGAGCTCCCTTTGTTGAAAAAGGATGGGAGGACTTGGGCTTCGTGTCAGAAAACAATGTTAAATCTTCCCCGGTCAACATTTCTTTACTCTGGCCAAAGGGCTTTGGAGCTGATGGAGGGAGGGGCGGAGAATCACCTGATCCTGGAGCAGAGAGGCAGAGTGGAGGGACTAGCGCCCCATCACTTAGTTGTAGCTCTCACAAGGCCTCTCCTCCTCCCAGAGAGGAGGGGTTATGAGAGGGAGCAGCCTCCCGCAGGAGCAGGGAGCCGACGGATTCGGCTCCCTGCTCCTGATTGCTTCAGCTGCCACACCCAAGCCTCCCAGCTGACCAATAGGGCCGGCTGGTGGGTGGGGCTGAATGCATTTAAACAGCCATGGCAGCGCTCAGCTCCCAGTCTGTTCCTGCTTTCTTCGGATCTCCCTCCCTCCCTCCCTCTTAGGTCAGCTGCTTTTTGCATATTGACCTTGCTATGGACTTCGGTTGGTTGCCTTGGTTGCCCAAGGGGCCTGGTAGGACTCTTTTATCCATTTGACAAATTGGCACCAGCCTCTTGGTTTTTCCGCCTACCTCGTAGCAATTGGTCACAACTTTATGGTATTGGCGGTTAGGCATTGGAATATGTGTGCTGTGTTGGAGGATTGGGTATGGGCCATCATCTACCCTCCTCTTCTGGGTATTCCGTTAAAGGAATCCAGCGGTCGTGGATCCTGTCCGATGCCCTGCTGGTGGCCAGGGCCATGGCACGACCCCCGGTGACGTCATGGGCGAGCTTCCCGTTGTATTTGCATCAACAAGCTCCTCCCATTGGTTGTTAACCCTGATATGACTCCCATGGAGTCTTGTGTTGCTGTTTCATCCAACGCCTAAGCCAATACTACTCACATGCTGTAACCAATAAAAGTTGTGGCCGAATTTTGCCCATTAACCTAACATAATGTGTCTGTGTGTCTTATTATAATCCTATGCGGGTGGCGGGTCCTCAACTCACAACCGAACACATTCTTTTGACATGCTGATGAGGACACACAACGGGCTGGCCGAGCTCATTGTCTTACAAAGAAACTTGCATGGCCAGTTCAGCAATATAATCCTCTCTTTGATTCTAACCCGCACTGGGTACAGGACCCCAAGAAGAGACTTGGGGCTGGCTGCCCCCAACCCACAACTACTGGTTACAAAATGGGAGATTTTAGACTTCTACTAAAAGGTAAATGGACCCCTGACCATTAGGTCCAGTTGTGACCGACCCTGGGGTTGCGGCGCTCATCTTGCTTTATTGGCTGAGGGAGCCGGCGAACAGCTTCCGGGTCATGTGGCCAGCATGACTAAGCCGCTTCTGGCGAACCAGAGCAGCGCACGGAAACGCCGTTTACCTTCCCGCCGGAGCGGTACCTATTTATCTACTTGCACTTTGACATGCTTTCGAACTGCTAGGTGGGCAGGAGCAGGGACCGAGCAACAGGAGCTCACCCCGTCGCGGGGATTCGAACCACCGACCTTCTGGTTAGCAAGTCCTAGGCTCTGTGGTTTAACCCACAGCGCCACCCACGTCCCTTAGACTTATACTAGATAGCTCAGTTTAGCAGGTGGGCGATCCATCTGGGCCATCCATCACATCTGGGCTTTGCCACAGCAACATCTTCCCTACCCACTGACCTTTGCTTGTTGCCTTTTTATCCCACCTTTTCCTCCAATGAGCTCAAGATGGCGTGCATTATTTTCCTGCTTCTTATTTAATCACCACAACAACCCTGTGAGGCAAATGAGGCTGAGAGGCAGCAAATGGTCAGGGGCCCCCAGTGAGTTTCAAGGCTGAGCAGAGATTTGAACCCTGGTCTCCCAGGTCCTCATCTGACATTCTAACCACTATGCCACACTGCTTCTTATACCCCGTGGCAAATAGCGTACAAATACAGGCTGCCCAAGGGCTTGATGAACTGAAATTTCCAGGGCTTTAAGGCAATCTGGCAGCACAGAGCAAAACATTCATTTGGAATAAAATGAGCATATACCAAACTGCTGAGAGTTCAGGTCTGCTGTTTTTATTAATTAGACTTGGAGGCACATTTCACTTACACCTGAAAATGTTTATGAAAGTGTGGTTCTTAAAGTGCCCCAGTGAGCGAGGTGTGTGTGTGTGTGTGTGTGTGTGTGTGAGAGAGAGAGAGAGAGAGAGAGAGAGAGAGAGAGAGAGGGAGGGAGAGAGAGAGCAAAACCTGGGACGCAACAATTAGCTTGGAAAAATTTATTCTGCATACACCAGCAGAAGACCACTGAATTATTTCAGTTTATAATAACAGTAATATCAGAGACACAAACAGCACATTATATATAAATAAATCTCAGAGAAGAGAGGAATATAATGAACAGTGTAGATAAGTCATGATTACATGGAAAACAAAACAGGATATGAATATGCAATTTAACTTTTAAACATAACTCTACGCAGAACAACATGCAACTTAACTATTGCAAACAATAATTTGGGCATATGAAACTAGTAATTTAAACAATTGCTCGATATTTATTTATTCCTTTAAGCTTCCAAACCAGCTGAAAGGCTTTGCAACGTTGCAGCTATATAGGAGCGTATCCTAAATATTAAGAAAAGAGAAAAAGGGAGGCAGTGATAGCAGAGATGCAAAGGAAATGGTTTCTGAGCGCTCAGGGAAGAGCTGAGAGATGAATGGGTAAGGGGAGAAGAAAAGGTTGGGGAAATAAACTGGGGAAGCAAAAACCTCAGCTGGGAATAAGCCAAAATATTAAAACACAAACAGGTGTATAAAAACTACAAAAGCTGAATCTCTTCAAAGTTGTTTACGAGCCAAAAGCCCAGCTCCAAAGGGCTGGTTTGGAGGAGAAGGGCCAGGAAACGCTTCAAAAAGTGAAGGAGGGACAGGTTCAAAGCAAGGTCTCGGTGCTTCTCTCAGCTGCAAACTGAGCTGCAAAGGGCTCAGCACAAGCAAAAAAAGAAGGATCAGAAAAACTTGGAGCTAAGCACAGATCAAATTAAGCAAAGAAACAGTGAGCTGTAAGCCGACCAGTTCAGCAGGGATCAGGGAGACTCAGGAAGGTCAACCAGCCCTGCTAGTCGCCCAGAGCGACAAATCTTGTACCTTAGTCACACTGATACACTTTGGAACTCCCTGCCTATGGATAACAGGCAGGCACCGTCACTGTACTTTTTTTGGTGCCTGCTAAAAACATTTTTGTTTAGGCAAGCCACCTCAGATATTTAGAAAACTGATGTGAGCTTTAATCTGTTATTAGTCTATTGTTAACTCACATTTTCAAACTTCTTAAATCATTGCTTTGAAGTGTTTTATTGTTTCATCTTCTTTTGTAAACCATTTTGAGGTCATTGTTGCTTTGCAGTCAAGCAGTGTACAGTGGTACCTCGGGTTACATACGCTTCAGGTTACATACGCTTCAGGTTACAGACTCCGCTAACCCAGAAATAGTACCTCGGGTTAAGAACTTTGCTTCAAGATGAGAACAGAAATTGTACTCTGGTGGTGCAGCAGCAGCAGGAGGCCCCATTAGCTAAAGTGGTGCTTCAAGTTAAGAACAGTTTCAGGTTAAGTACGGACCTCCAAAACGAATTAAGTACTTAACCTGAGGTACCACTGTATATATTTTATGAAATAAATGCCAAAATGCATATGGCCAAAATGTGAACTTTCAAGGAAATATGAATTTTGTTGATGACTTTTTTAAAAAATTCTCAAGCAGAAATGAGGAAAAGTGAAGTTAAGTGAAGGTAAGACTGGGGAAAAAGAATGTGGCCAGATTAAGCCTCCACAACAACCCTGTGTGGTAGGTTAGACCAAGAAGCAGTGGCCATGACCCAAAGACACCCGGTGAGTTTTGTGGTCACGTGGTTTGAACCCTGGTCTCTCCCAAGTACTGGCCTGACACCTGAAAACTAGAAGGGGGTACAGGTGGAGAGGGAGAGGGTTAACCCCTTGAATTACCAACCAAACCTTAATTATTAAAAGAGATCTTGTGTACACTGCCTTGCTTTCAGAAAAGGAAGAGGGAGGGGGGAAGAGGCAACGAAACTGGACTCTGGTCTCCTGGTTCCCAGACTCTTTGAGCTTTTCTGAGAGCAATCGATATTACAGGATTCTGTATCCGGCATATGAATGAAATCACGTTCTCCCCGACTACTTCTCCTAGCAAAGCCCAACACATTCTGCTGCGTCTTTCTTAGACCGTAGCCATCCGTGATCAAAGAGACTGCGATATCTTTCTCCTAGCCAACTTCAACCTCATTGCTCAGGTTCTCCGATATCATGCAGAAGACGTGACGAATGAAGGAAGAGTCTGCTGCAGCTGTGAGTGTGTGTGTGTCTAAAACAGCGGCCTGTTTATCCTCCTGCAAATGGCTCACTGATACGATCCATCACAAAGTTAGTGATCTTTATATAGGAGCAGCGAGACAGGGAGAAGAAAAGCTCTTAGAAAGTTTACATGGCTAGACATAGATGATTATCTTAACAGCCACTTTTGAACTTAACTGACTTGGAGGGGAGAGTAATTATGGGATATAGAAGATAGATAGATAGATAGATAGATAGATAGATAGATAGATAGATAGATAGATAGATATAGATAGATAGATGATAGATAGATGATAGATAGATGATAGATAGATAGATAGATAGATAGATATAGATAGATAGATAGATAGATAGATAGATAGATAGATAGATAGATATAGATAGATAGATGATAGATAGATAGATAGATAGATAGATAGATAGATAGATAGATAGATGATAGATAGATATAGATAGATAGATGATAGATGATAGATAGAGTAGATTATAGTGTTATATGCCACCCCAGTCTCCAAGCAGTAAGGAGGAGTTCGAAGTGGTTACCCAGAGTTCAATTTCCTTGGAATCAAGGTCAGTGGAGAATGTGATGTCTTTAGGATATCTGGATTTATTTACACATATATACAACCTGAGCATAGGGACGCGGGTGGCACTGTGGTCTAAACCACAGAGCCTAGGGCTTGCCAATCAGAAGTCGGCGGTTCAAATCCCTGCGATGGGGTGAGCTCCCATTGTTCGGTCCCAGCTCCTGCCCACCTAGCAGTTCGAAAGCACGTCAAAGTGCAAGTAGATAAATAGGTACCGCTCCAGCGGGAAGGTAAACGGCATTTCCGTGCGCTGCTCTGGTTAGTCATGCTGTCCACATGACCTGGAAGCTGTACGCCAGCTCCCTCGGCCAGTAAAGCGAGATGAGCTCCGCAACCCCAGAGTCATCCGTGGCTGGACCTAATGGTCAGGGGTACCTTTACCTTTTTACATCCTGAGCATAAGATGGAGGGCCTCAGAACTAACACCCCAACAGATCCCACTTTACCACAAGTCACTGCTTTGGATCCAACACAAAGCAAGCAGAGCTCTGGGTCTCCAGCTTCCAGGCTGCCTCCAGCTCAGCTCTCACACATACTCTCTGACTATTGTTCTTCTACCTAGCAGCTAGAAGAGGAGGGTGGAGGAAAAGCCCACCCATTAGCCTAGAGGCCCATCATCATTTGGTTGTGATTCTTCTGGGGTGCTGATTGTTATGTACTGAAGTTCTTACCCTGGGCCAGCAGGGGGATACTGTAGATAGTTATGCAAATGAAGGATCGAAAGCGACGTTCAGTGATTGGATAGTTTTAGAAAGTTGCTACAGTTACGTTGTTCTGGAGCTCTATATAAGCAGGCTGACTGAGCTCCTCAGTTCAGTTCTGTTCCAGGTTACAAATAAAGAGCTGCTTTGGAAGAATCGCTGTGTCGTCTGATATGTTCACCCACAACTTAACACTGATGAGGATACTTAAGTGGCCAGCTGAGGCCATTGTCTTACAAAGAAACTAGTCTGACCATTTCAGCAAACTCCCCTGCTAGATTTTAACCCTCTCTGGGTACAGGACCCCAATACAGTGGTACCTCGGGTTACAGACGCTTCAGGTTACAGACTCCGCTAACCCAGAAATATTACCTTGGTTTAAGAACTTTGCTTCCAAATGAGAACAGAAATCGCACAGCAGCAGCAGGAGGCCCCATTAGCTAAAGTGGTGCTTCAGGTTAAGAACAGTTTCTGGTTAAGAACGGACCTCCGGAACGAATTAAGTACGTAACCAGAGGTACCACTGTAATGGAAAGGCACTTGGGGCATCATCCAAACTGACCCCACAAACCCACAACAATATATATTATATCACTGGGGTATATGAAGGATCTCATAGAAGAAGGGGGTGCTAAACTTTTGTTTTGTTTTGTTTAAATAAATAAAAAAACTTGCAAAAACAGAGATACCAAAAATATAGAAAACACCAGATGTCCCAGCAAAAATAGAAATTCTGTGGAGAGCATGTATTGTACAGTCATTAATAAAGCTAACAAGCTGGATTTGGGCCAGAAGTGGAAGGAGATTAATGATTTTAAAATAAAATAAGAACAATTCCTCATTTTCTGGTATCAATACAGAATATCAGCCTTGAATTTCATTATCTCTCTGCAGAATGTGTATCTGTTTGAATTCTTTATCGTGTGCTGTATTTTATCATTCGGATGTTGACTGCCAGAAAATTGACCAGTGTACTCTTTTCATTTAAAAAGTGACACAAATGTCATTATACAAATCTATGGGGCAGCCCCCCTTGAAATACTGCATCGCCTCACTGCAAAAAGGATATTATACAGTTGGGAAAGATTCAGAAAAGTTGCAACAACTGAGCTTTTTAGTTTAGAAAAAGAGGCAAGTGGGATCCCTCTCTTACAGTGTTAGGACCCAGTGGAGCCTTCAGTGAAGCTGATTGCTGAAATCTTCTGGACAGGCAAAAGATAGTCCTTTCTTGCACAGAGAATAGTTGAAATGCTCTCTCAAAAGATGCAGTGATGGCCACCAACATTAAAAGAGGATGAGTCAAATTCATGGAGGCTGGCTATGAATACCAGGTGCTGGTAATCACAGGTGGGCAGAGTGTTGCTGCCCTTCCAAGTAGCACCTGGTTGGGCACTCAGATGCTGGTCGAGATGAGCTTGATCGAGAAGGACTCTTCTTATGTTTCTGTTTTCTTTGAGACAGTCATGTCCACAATGGAAGGGACTCAACATCCCCTTAACCCAGCTGTGGGAATGTTCAGGGAGGCAGGAGAGGATATATTGTGTATTAATATCCTTCCTAACTTGTGCTAGCAAGTTCCTTTACTTAGCAGATGCATTCCCCTTTTAAATGCACAGCAGATAGCTGGTTGCAGGCTTGTGTAAGCCTCTCACTATTAGGTTCCTGGTAAGTTCCCTTATATCCCTCTTCAAAGAGTAAACACGCCACAATCTTGTTTAAAGTCAATAAAAGAAGTTTACTCACATCATTAGTTCACAGTTGGATCCCTGAAGGCAGACTTAGTTACAAAGTATCTACATGTGGGGGACGTGGGTGGCTCTGTGGGTTAAACCACAGAGCCTAGAACTTGCCAATCAGAAGGTCGGCGGTTCGAATCCCTGCGACAGGGTGAGCTCCTGTTGCTCGGTCCCTGCTCCTGCCAACCTAGCAGTTCGAAAGCATGTCAAAGTGCAAGTAGATAAATAGGTACCGCTCCGGCAGGAAGGTAAATGGCATTTCCATGCACTGCTCTGGTTCGCCAGAGTCATGCTGGCCACATGACCCGGAAGCTGTACGCCGGCTCCCTCGGCCAGTAAAGCGAGATGAGCACTGCAACCCCAGAGTCGGCCATGACTGGACCTAATGGTCAGGGGTCCCTTTACCTATATACACGTGGATCTATCCCATATGAGGATAATCCCAGTGCCCTTTAACAGAGCATTTCTAGCCAAAAAGCTGCTCCAACAATGGAGGAAGTCAAAGAGAGAGGGTATGGCAGCATGCCTTGTCCTATTGTAACCTGAACTGGTAAGGTCATACCCACCTCTAGTCATATGCAAAGGAAGTATGCTCCAGCCCAGGAGGAACAAGGAAGTTTCGAATGGCTGGACCAAACATCCCCTTGCATGTCCACTCTAGGAAAACAAGGAATGTTGTATTTGACTGCTACTTATGTATCACATCCCACACCAGCTCACTAGCCTGAAATGAGGGCTGAAGACTGTACAGATAGATGCCAGAGGTAGCACAGTGAAGAAGCACATCCTTCAAGAGCAGGAGAAGCCCTCAAGAGGGTGCTTCTGTCATCTTGGCAGGTGTCCAGAGGCTCGAGGTCCTGGGTGACCAAATGCTTGCCAGTGCCATCACCTTCCTATTTGCTTTCTCATGCGCAGTGGTGGACCTACATTTGAATTGTCATGGAGGCACAACAAGCAACAAGGGTAACCCCTGTTTTCTTCTTCCATGGGGTTGTTCCATGACAGATCACCATGCCTTTAAATGTCTGCGCAACTGACTCTCAAACTTTGTGGTTGTTGAAACACATACAACAACAAAAAGCAATCCATTTGATGGTAGGTTCCAGTGGCAGGGCAGCTGGGGTGCCCACAGGGGTGCCAACTCAGGCACTTCTGCTGCCTAAGGCAGCTGCTTCACCCAGTCTCATGGGTGGGCCGGCCCTGCCCATCAGTGGCCACTAGCCACGGTGGCTATGCTGTGCCTCCATGCTCGGAGGCAGTAAACACTTCTGAATACCATTTTCTGGAAATGCAGGAGGGGAGAGAGCCAGTGTGGTGTAGTGGTTAAGAGCGGTGGATTTGTGATCTGGTGAACCGGGTTCGCTTCCCCGCTCCTCCACATGCAGCTGCTGGGTGACCTTGGGCCAGTCACACTTCTCTGAAGTCTCTCAGCCCCACTCACCTCACAGAGTGTTTGTTGTGGGGGAGGAAGGGAAAGGAGAATGTTAGCCACTTTGAGACTCCTTCGGGTAGTGATAAAGCGGGATATCAAATCCAAACTCTTCTTCTTCTTGTGCTCAAATCCTGATTGCTGGTTTCCCACAGGCTTCTGCTTGGCCCCTATGGGAAGAAGATGATAGGCTAGATGGGCCGCTGGGCTGATCCAACAGGCTCTTCTTATGTTCTTCGGTTGCTGTGTGGACCCAGCCCCTTTGCAACACGTTTCCCTTTGGCCTGATCTGCCACTTTGGCTAGTCATCGGCAGCAGCTGACGGTCTTGGCTGCTCTTCCAGACAGACAGATGGGCCTGTGTCATCTGAAGCGTGGAGTCGAGGCTCAGCCCAGCCAAGTCCAGCCAGCACTGGGCAGGTGTAGCAGCTTTTTGTCACGCACCCATCCGCAAAGTGATTTCCGCCTTGGGAGGCTGGTGGAGTGAAAAGGCAAGTGGCCGGTTCCTCCAGATAGCCTCCTTCTCATCACCCAGCCTCCACCGAGGCTGATCCCTCCGGCCCACCCGGCCAAAGCAGTATCAAGGACTCTGGGCTTTGGGCTCACCTTCACAGGCAGCTAGCCTCCCCCCCAATGCCTTTTGCTCTTATGCCAAGAACCATAATGTTGCACTGAGAGGGCCAGTTCCCCAGGCCTCCCGTGCCACCTGCTCAGGATGAAGTCTGGACAGGAAAGGGCACAGGAGCCAAAGGAAAATGGAGATAGATCTGTTGTTGATGGGAGGAGAAGGGGAGAAAGGATGGCAGCAGGCAAAGGGTGGGGAGAGGTCCAAGCAACAGGAAATAAACGCACAGCTGTTTCACTTCCTTTCTGCTGTATTTTTCCTACCCCTCACACCGCGATGTTCTGTCATTGCGGGGAGAAAGCCATTTTCTCCACATCACCTGTTCTTTGCTTTTGATGGAAAGGTTGTGCAGAATGTGGTGGTGTGTGGGGTCAAGGGTGCCAGCCGGCTAATGCCCATCAGACAGCACAAGTGATGAGTAACTGCCAGGCGTCTAAGCCAGGCATGGAGCGCCTGGTGACCCTTTAAAAAGAATTATGTCTCATCTCCAGGCTTCCACAGGGACTGAGCAGCCTCCTCTTCTACCACTTGAGCACACCCAGACCTTCAAAATACGTCTGGAAAGGGCAGCTCTTCCCTGTGTTCAAATTGAAGTTTGTATTTCATTTCTCTTTGAAGGATATATGCTCCTTGCTTTCCAGTGCTGAAGGATTCAAGCAGACCGTGGCCATTGCAAATCTCTGCAGCATGGAAAGCCACCCTCCAACTAGCAGGACACAACCTGGGACCCTCCAGATGTTTTGGAACACAAATGCCATCAGTCCCAGCATGCTGCGGCTTTGCTCCCATCATGCAGCTGTGCTGGCTGGGGGCTGATGGGACTTGTAGTTCAAACTGTTTGGAAGGCACCAGTTTGGGGATTATATACACAAATTATCAAATGTGGTGACAGTAATAATAATACAACAAAACAACAACACCACAGACTGGCTTATAAGTATAAAACCAAATTTACTAGAATAATAGCTAGAATAGAGATAGACTTGGAACCATTCAAACAACAAACATACTAAGGTGCCGTGTGCAAGACAAAGGCTGGAGATACTGTAAACATGGAGTAGATAAATGTACAACTCTATCTTAGCAAGTTACATGTGCAGTAAACATTATACAGACTGGATAAATGAACCGTTCTATAAGTAGCGTAAGTCCAATCACAGAACGGCAACCCCATGCCGCCACAACGGCAAGGGTAGCACACTGGAGAATATGAAAAAGGTTTTCAAAGCTGTTTTTCAAAGACTGAACTGGATGAGATGTTCTTCAATGGGTCTTGAGATGGAAACACAAAGCTGTATGCATGGATCAATCACGGGAAGGCAAATCAAAGGCACCTCCTTGATGAGAATAACGCAAGTGGGCAAAAGGAGACCTGTTCTCCAGATATATTACAGGTTTCGCTACGCGCTTCATCAGTCCAAAAAGCCAGTCATACAAAACGGTTTGCTCAGGATAAAGGAAGTATTCACAGGCACATGCATACGGCTTTGTGTTTCCAACTCAAGATTGGACTTACACTACTTGTTGAACGGTTCATTTATCCAGTCTGTATAATGTTTACTGCACATGTAACTTGCTAAGACAGAGTTGTACATTTATCCACTCCATGTTTACAGTATCTCCAGCCTTTGTCTTGCACACGGCACCTTAGTATGTTTGTTGTTTGAATGGTTCCAAGTCTATCTCTATTCTAGCTATTATTCTAGTAAATTTGGTTTTATACTTATAAGCCAGTCTGTGGTGGTGTTGTTTTGTTGTACCAGTTTGGGGATGGCTGATGTAACAGGCTGTTATACACCGACCCATCTCTGAGCGGTGAGAGACTCCAGGCTCTTAGTCAGGGTTCTGTTTCCTTGGAATGATGGTCCTTGGATATCTGGTTGTATTTACACAGAGATACAACCTGAGCAGAAAATGGAGAAGCTCACAGCACTGACACCCCAACAGATCTTGCTTCTCCATTAGTCGCAGCCTTGGATCCAGCATACAGCAAGCAGGTCTCTGTGTCTCCAGCTTCCAGCCTGCTTCACGCAAGCTACACTGGCTATTGTCCTATGCCAGGGCTCCAACTCCAGAAAACTGACCACCAAAAGCTAAGTTTAGTAACAGAATCCAGGTAGCGCAACTGTCTCACTTTAATGCCAACCCCATTCCTCCCACAGGAACCAATAGTGTACATTACAGGGTCAAAAGAGAACCCTTAAACCTAGGTCTGGTCACCTCTTTCTGCAAATGAGCAAGCAGTTCATCTGCCCTAGGACAACGTGGCAACCAAATGTTTGGGGGCAGAGCAGAGACAGCAGCTGGGAGCAAATGACTGTGGAGAGAGGATGTACGCCGGCTTGTCCCATCTGATGTCTCTCCCAAACTTCTGCTCTCTGGAGGGAGATCTTAGCTGTGATTCCTGCATTGCACTGGCACACCCCAGGGATGTGTGCTAAGTCCCTACCTGTATTCATTGTATACATACGATTGTGTATCATCTGACCCGTCTACTGCAATTATTAAGTTTGCAGATGACACCACCATCATGGGTTTAATAACAGGTGGAGACGAATCAGCGTATAGAGGGGAGGTCCAAAAAATATCTACATGGTGCCTAGGGAACAACTTGCACCTTAATATCAGCAAGACAAAGGAGATGGTGTTGGACTTTCAGAGGAAGAGAGGAGAACTAGCCCCGCTGTACATCAGGGAGGGCTGTGTGGAGAGAGTCTCTTCCTTTAAATTCCTAGGAGTTTATCTCAGTGAAGACCTTACTTGGAAAATAAATACAACCCAGGTGGTTAAGGAAGCCCAACAGAGACTCCATCTCCTCAGAATATTGCAAAAGAATGATGTCAATCGACATCTGATGATCTCCTTCTGCCACTGCAATTTCAATTTCAATTGCAGGGGGTTGGACTAGATGACCCTTGGGGTCCCTTCCAGCTCTACATTTCTATGATTCCATGGTCTCAGTTCTTCTCAGGGGAAAGGGACAGCTTAGCCATGAGCCATCAAGCTTTCCATCCACATTTTCCATTAATTGAAGGCGAAGTATTAATGACAAGTGACATCAACTGCAATTGACAGTGGAGAAGAAGGAATATTCATTGCACAGTTCTTGCATTTTCATTCTTATTCATTTTGCATGAATGCAAAAAAAAAAAATGCGCCCCACTCCTGTCCCCAAATAGACATGAGCCACACGAGTGCCCCCCGCTTTGGCTTCTGGTTTCCTTTCCTTCTATCATTCTTTCACCTCGCTTTGGAAATGTTGCCAAGCACTGAACCGTCTGTCTGTCACAGCTGGTCAAACATGATGCTACCAGCAGAGGCTTCCAGGAGGCAAAGATAAACATGAGCATAAGGGGGTTTAGAAGAGAACAAGAGGGTAATCAAAGAGGGAGGGTAAACAAGAGGGAGGACAATTTAATTTCCTTATAATTGGAAAAGAAAGTCTCGCTCTTTGAACAGCTGTGTCCTCCTACAGGCTCCAAGATGCTTGAGAGATGAGCAGAGCATTTGTGCAGATCGATAAGTGTCACCTGTATGTTCTAGTACTGCCAGTTCCAGCCTTCAACCAACCTGATGCACTCAAGATGTTTGGGACTAAGAACTCCCACCAGTGGCAGCTGTTGTAAGAATTCTAAGGTCCCAAATATAAAATGAACGTTCATAAATGTACAAGGCAACATATACATAAGTATATAAACCATGTGTCTGAAATAGTACAGGAGAGCAATCCCGAAGCCATTTTGACTCTCCCAGTGACCTCTACAGTAAGGGAGGAAATAGGGAAAGCCTTCACATTGTCTTTTTGCTTACAAATTCTGTCTTTAGGGTGAGCCTGTGACCTGGGTGGCGCTGTGGTCTAAACCACAGAGCCGAAGGCTTGCCAATCAGAAGGTCGGCGGTTTGAATCCCCGCTACGGGGTGAGCTCCCGTTGCTCGGTCCCTGCTCCTGCCAACCTAGCAGTTCAAAAGCACATCGAGTGCAAGTAGATAAATAGATACCGCTCCGGCGGGAAGGTAAACGGCATTTCCGTGTGCTGCTCTGGTTCGCCAGAAGCGGCTTTGTCATGCTGGCCACATGACCCGGAAGCTGTCTACGGACAAACGCCGGCTTCCTCGGCCTATAGAGCAAGATGAGTGCCGCAACCCCAGAGTCATCCGTGACTAGACCTAACGGTCAGGGGTACCTTTACCTTTACCTAGGGTGAGCCTGTGACCTGGATTCAGGAACTAAAATATTCACCATCACAAAAGAATGTCCTGGCTGCCCAGGCGGAGCAATCAGTGACCATTAACAGGTTTCCAGGAAGACAGGATTTCTGCTGTAGACCGCCTCCTTCTGTGATGTATGTATGATGTTTTTGGGGGTGGTCTTGAGCTACAGAGTGGGCAATGCGCACCATTGTTCTGGATTCCTCCTCCTTCCTGCATGTGGTGAGTGAGGACCTTGTTGCAACAGTTTAATAAAGATCAGGCTTACTGGTCACTTTGCTTCTCAATATACTATGGTTGGCCTCTGTTATTTTCTCCTACCGATAGGGAACCCACTTAAAGGCTCTGTACAGGCTCTTGGCTAAGGGAAAGGGAGCAGTACTTTTCTTATAACACATCCAATGGGAGCTGTGGTCCCAAACCTCTGGAGGTCAGTCACCAGGCTTTATATAGTTCTTCAGAGTATTTAAAGAATTTGCATTGCTTCAGTGGAAGCTGCTAGGTTTTGGAAATATCCTTCCTAGAGAAGATAGACTGGCTCCCTCCTTGTCCTTTCCCCATCAGCAGAAGACCTTCTTATTGCAACTGTCCTTTGGGAACTGACTGTTTTCTAAGGAAAGGGCTTTTAAATAGGACTGTGCTGTTTTTATCATCCGTATCCTAATAGAATTTGTTCGATGTTGTTTTAATTCTATTAGAGTTTAATTACTTTTCTACTCTCATCTTTTATACGTTCTTCGCTTTTTGTAATATTTGTCCTTGTTCTTTTCATTTGTACAGGCCACCTTGAATCCTGGTCTGGAGAAAAGGCAGGATATCAATCGATAAATATAATAATATCGTAATGTTATTTGCACTGATCTGTTTGTTAATTAATTAATTAAACAAAAACAAACAAATAAATGAAGCAGGTCTTTGAATTGGAAAACTTGGGGGAGCTGCAGATTGTTTTGGCTTTATTGCCTTTTATTGTACTAACTTTTGCCTACACGCTTGCAATTCCAAGCCTACATATTAGCAAACCATATTGGACGTGAGGAAAAATAATAAAGTAGCAAAATAAATAACAGGAATGCAATGAAAATAAATCATCATGAAATCGTTCTGCCGTTTCCCCCTGCAATTTTTTATTTTCCTTTTTTTTTTAAGGGTGGGTGTTGGTGGGTGCTGATAAACCTCTCATTCCACGCTTGCTTAGTTTGTGCTCAAAAGGCGGTAGTGGAAATAACAAATCGGTAGGCACCCGTTGTCGAATGACACACCATTTTGGGAATGCCCACAAGTACAAATGGAAAGCAGGTAGTTTTGCAGCTAAAATACAAGTGCCAATGCAAACATGTGTGGACAAATCAGAATGAGAAAACAGAGGATTCAGATCCAGAGCCCATTCACCCCAGCAAGGATTAAAGAATCTTAGAACTATAGAGTTGGAAGGGACCCTCAAGGATCATCTAGTCCAACCCCCTGCAATGCAGGAATAACAGGTGTTCACCTGCGAAAACATGCAAAGGCAGCTGTGCATAACAAGATGAAGCTTCGCTGCCATGCTGTCAAAGCACAGAAGCGAATGTTCGTAGAGAGTCAGAAATGCTCGGTTCATGTCAGAAGCCACTTTTCAGAACTACATGCGTATTGTGTGGGAATGTTCAGGGATGCAGGAGAGGATATATTGTTTGGTTATAGCCTTTCCAACTTGTGTTAACAAGTTCACAATTTAACAGAGTAACATCCCCCTTTGTAAACTCACAGCGGATGTGTTTGCTCAGGCTCGCTAAAGCCTCTATAATAACTGTTCTGGTATTTTCCCCTTATTCCCTCATAAAAGATAAGACACGACACAGTCTTCTATAAAAGTATAAAAAGAGTTTACTCACATTCTGTTCACAATCGGACCCCAGAAGGCAGACTTAGCTTAGAAAAGTAACATACACTCTTGGAAGCCAAGAGAGCATCTTTGGCTAAGCAGATGTTGCTTCTTCGATGCATGTAGTCAAAAAGAGAGAGATGGCTGCCCTGCCCTGTGCTTTTGTCATTACCTGCACAGGTGAGGCCACACCCACCTCTAGTCATATGCAGAGGAAGTCTGTCCCAGCCCAGAAGGAAACAGGAAGTTTACCTGCTGGCTGGACAAACATTCCTCCCCATGTGTAAACATGTTCGCTCTAGGGATGTTGTACTTGACTGCTCTTGTGTTTCACATCCCACATATTGGACATGGACTATATATTGGTTAAGAATTACATGAAACATAGGCAAGATAGCCAGGTTCCAGGCCCCTTTCCAGACTGCTGGACCCCGGTAATTTGTACTGGCTTCCCCTGCTCTCCCATTGGCCCTGGCCGTGGGGTCCTGTGTTCCTTAGGCTTTGCCTCCGCTGACCCATCTCCTTATTCTGAACCCATGATCAAGAGGCTTCCAGCTCACAGTCAGGGCAGACCTAGAGAGTATCAAGACATCCCAGTGCTTAAGGCTGCTCAGCCCATCCCAGTCCCCCCAGGCCCATGTCCACTCGACTGTCTGTCTCTACATCAGTTGCCTGGCCTGCAGTAGCACAACCACCAAACACACACACACACCTTCCAGCAATCCTCTCCGCCAGGAGGCCGGCCAATAGGCACAGCTGCTATCTTGTTAGCGCAGGAGCAAGGAGGAAGGATTAAGTCTGATTGGCAGGCTGGCAGGCTGGCTCCCTCTCTTAGCCTTTAGACAAATGGTTTAGATGTTTGCTCAGTTTTTGCCAGGCATTTGGGCTGAGTTTATATATTTCCCATGGCTGCTGTGGATGTTTCTCACGTTGCTGTTTTCCACCGCCACCACCACCCATTTCTCTGTATTGCAATAACAGTGATAAATAAATGGCAAATGCGATAAATGTCCTTTAATTGTACTGTTTGTATTTATATATATATACAAAAAATATGCAAACCATACAATTTGGGAGGCTCTGATGGTTGAATATCCTAAAGAAGCATACTCATGTTGCATAATATTGTGGGTTTGGAGGTCAATCTGGATGATGCCCTGAGCACCTTCAAGTTTTGGGGCTCCTGTACCCAAAGAGAGTTGGAATCTAATATGCTGAACTAGTCATATGTGTTGCTTTGTAAGACCTTCGTTGGCTACTTAAGTGTTGTCAGGGACTGTGCTGAGGAGGGCTGCACTGAGGAAGATTGGTGGGAGTCACCCCCTCCTCTTGATCCTGATCCTGAGTCTTCCCAGGAGCAGGAGGACAGTATAGATTTGGAAAAGTGGTTAGCAGAGGGACATAGTTCAGAAGGCAGAAGCTGGGAAATACTGGATGGGGAACAGCTAGGAGAAGAAACACTGGGAGAGAGAGGGTTAACGGACTCACTGTCTCTGGAAAGCATTCATCCACACAGCTCAAGGTCGAGAAGAGCAGATAAGCTGGCAGCACAGAAAGCACAGTGGTTACGAGATCAGGTTACAAGACGTGGTAGCGACGTGGGTGACTAGGGAGGAAGTGTGTGAAACCCTTAATTGGGAGCACTGCCGATCCTAGGGAATGGATTCTTTGTTCTCTCACTATGATCATTAAAGTTTCTAACTGGTAAGATGACTCCTTTTCCTTTGTTCTGCTTATCTACTGCCAAAGGGGGGAGGAAGTCTAAAGCCTGACAAGTGTCCTCATCAGCATCCCCAAAGAACGAGCCAGGTTGCAAGAGCCACAGCTAAGTGATGGGGCTCTCCAGGCTAATGGGTGGGCCTTTCCTGCAGCCCCCTCACCTAGCTGCTAGGTAGGAGATCAACATCCAGAGTGTGAGACAGAGAGCTGAGCTGGAAGCAGCCTGGAAGCTGGAGACACAGAGACCACCTTGCTCTGGGCTGGATCCAAAGCTAGTGACTAGTGGAGAAGCAAGATCTTTTGGGGGTATTAGTGTTGTGAGACCCTCCCACCTTATTCTCAGGTTGTATGGATGTGCACTAAAACCACATAACCTAAAGATATCACAGTCTCCGCTGACCTTCATTCCAAGGTCTTGAAAGACCTACATTGGCTCTCAGTACGTTTCCGAGCACAATTCAAAGTGTTGGTGCTGACCCTTAATGCCCTAAACGGCCTCGGTCCAGTATACCTGAAGGAGCATTTCCACCTCCATCGTTCAGCCCTGACACTGAGGTCCAGCACCAAGGGCCTTCTGGTGGTTCCCTCACTGCGAGAAGCGAAGATACAGGGAACCAGGCAGAGGGCCTTCTTGGTAGTGGCGCCCGCCCTGTGGAACGCCCTCCCACCAGATGTCAAAGAGAGAAACAACTACCAGACTTTTAGAAGACATCTGAAGGCAGCCCTGTTTAGGGAAGCTTTTAATGTTTAATAGGTTATTGCATTTTAGTGTTTTGTTGGAAGCCGCCCAGAGTGGCTGGGGAAACCCAGCCAGATGGATGGGGTATAAATAAATTATTATTATTATTATTATTATTATTATTATTATTATTATTAGGTAACTGAATCTGAGTAAACATCTGGAACACCTTGCGTGCTACACGGCTTGGAAATTGGGGTGGTGTGGCACACTAATATCTTTGCACATCCTCATGTCACCTGTGAGCTGTTTATGGTGCTTGCAGACACATCTCTGCACCTTGATGTGGCAGAGGCAGAGGACGAGAGGCAGCAGGAAGCAGTGCCTTCCCAGTTCAGCCATCAGCCTCGATGTTAGTGTCCCTCCTTTGCCTGCTCTGATCAAGCCGTACAGGAAACCTCTTTTGAGATGTCTGAGCCAATCTCCCAAAGTGCTGTCAGCGGCTGCCCCAGAGGTCCCTAGCAACATACCTGAGTCCCTTGATTGCTTTTATTGTCTCTTCCTCTTCGAGGCATCACTGCTGTGTCAGCAGGGATATTTATATACCTCCCCCTCTGCAGGCGCGGGATCCTGCCTGCTGGTTGTTAGCAACCTTGCCTGTCTTTCAGTCCTGCTCAAATTAGGTTTGGGATCCCTGGAATATGCCTTGTGGCAGTCATGCACTGACTCACCGCAGCAGCGAAACCTTCTCCACAGACTGCAGGGAGCTGCATCTCTGTGTTTCCTCCTAGAGTTACTATTCCTACTCAGGCTCTCCCAACTACTGGAACTCTGGGCCTCTTGACATCAGACAGGCGGCTTCATATTGCTCTTTTTGGAGCCTGCTAAAAACATTTTTCTTTAGACAAGCCTCTCCAGACATGTGGAAAGTTGCTGTATGTTTTAATCTGTTTTTAGTTTATTGCTGATTTTATCTTATGGCTGTTTTAAGGAGTGGTTTATGCTGCTTTTGCTGATGTTATTGTATTATTCTCTTTGTAAACCACAATGTATAAATTTTATGAAATAAATAGTAAGTACAGACCTCTCCAGAGACAGACCAGACAAGTCTTCGGCTTCCCAGAGCCTCAGAGTCAGGAGGGCAGTCGTCTCAATTTCACAATGCCACACAGTGGCTGGCAGCTGGCTCTTGAGAGCCACAAATCAGTTGGTGTGGGTGAGGCCAGGGAGTTAGTGGGAAAGAGGGTGGCACAAGGGATGTGGAGGAAATAGAGGGGATCAGGAAGCAGGGATGGCTCAGGACATTTGGGTGCCTAAGGTGAATCAGAAAATTCTGTAGTGAAGGCGGTGAAGGTGTGAGTGTCTGGAGGTGGTTGGAGGATGGATGGTGGCTAACAGATTGAGGTTGAATCCTAACAAGACACAAGTACTGTTTTGGGGGGACAGGGGGCGAGCAGGTGTGGGGGACTCCCTGGTCCTGAATGGGGTAACTGTGCCCCTGAAGGACCAGGTGTGCAGCCTGGGAGTCATTTTGGACTCTCAGTTGTCCATGGAAGCGCAGGTCAATTCTGTGTCCAGGGCAGCTGTCTACCAGCTCCATCTGGTACGCAGGCTGAGACCCTACATGCCCGCAGACTGTCTTGCCAGAGTGGTGCATGCTCTAGTTATCTCCTGCTTGGTCTACTGCAACATGCTCTACATGGGGCTACCTTTGAAGGTGACCAGAAACTGCAATTAATCCAGAATGCAGCAGCGAGACTGGTGACTGGGAATGGCCGCCAGTACCATATAACACCGGTCTTGAAAGACCTACACTGGCTCTCAGTACGTTTCTGAGCACATTTCAAAGTGTTGGTGCTGACCTTTAAAGCCCTAAACGGCCTTGGCCCATTATACCTGAAAGAGCGTCTCCACCCCCATTGTTCTGCCCAGATACTGAAGTCCAGCTCCAAGGGCCTTCCGGCAGTTCCATCCCTGTGAGAAGTGAGGTTACAGGGAACCAGGCAGAGGGCCTTCTCGGTAGTGGCGCCTCCCTGTGGAATGCCCTCCCATCAGATGTCAAGGAAATAAACAACTATCTGATTTTTAGAAGACATCTGAAGGCAGCCCTGTTTAGGGAAGTTTTTAATGTTTGATGTTTTATCGTGTTTTAAATATTTTGTTGGGAGCTACCTAGAGTGGCTGGGGAAACCCAGCCAGATGGGCGGGGTATAAATAATAAATGGATGTTGTTGTTGTTGTTGTGTTGGTTTTTTATTTGTTTATGAAGAATACTGGCAGCAGGACTGAACCAGAGGTGGGGCATCTCAATTTTGTCCTCCCTCCCCTTCAAAATGAGCCATTATTAGCAGGGTGGAGGTGATTCTGTGGGCCAGCAGCTGAGGAAACCAAGGCACAAAAGTACCTTCTGTGGGTGAGTTCCACTGTTTAACTGTGTGCTGCAGAAAAGACTTTCTTTTATCTTCTAACATTCAGCTTCTTTGGGTGTTTGCATGTTCCAATGTGGATCTTTTTTTGGGGGGGGGGGGAGCTTGAGCTCACAGTTGCAGTACACCATGGGGCAAAGGACAGCTACCCCCAGGTGAATTAGCTGTAATATAGACACCAAGGGTTAGGGTCAAAGAATTCACCATGTATTAGGAAACAGAAAGGGATTGATTAGTATGCAGCCTGTTGCGAAAATATAAGATCATTAAGTCCAGGCTCTGCAATTACCTCCCTGTGAGATTTGCAACGTTGATATTCTTCTCTGTTGCTGGTTTTATCCTGTATTTGATTTTAGGGTTGTGTGGGTCTGGTTTTATATTTAATGGTTTCAGATTTTTGCAGTAAGTTCCCCAGAGAATTTTCATTACTGCTTGGTATGTCAATACCCTAAAATAAATAAATGGAGTAAAAGAAATAGTGGTCAGCCCTCAGGAAGCCCAGAGGCAGGGCCTGAGAGCAAACCGTGTCTCTGCCTTTTAGTGTCCTTTGGACCTGGAGGAGATTTCATATCTAGCCAGGACTATGGCTGTGTCCTTATCCCAAGTGCAGATTTGCCTAACTCATTATTCCACGTACCGTATTTTTTGCTCTATAAGACGCACCAGACCACAAGACGCACCTAGTTTTTGGAGGAGCAAAACAAGAAAAAAAATATTCTGAATCTCAGAAGCCAGAACAGCAGTGAAAGCAGCAATCCCTCTTGCTGTTCTGGCTTCTGGGATAGCTGCGCAGCCTGCATTTGCTCCATAAGACGCACACACATTTCCCCTTACTTCTTAGGAGGGAAAAAGTGAGTCTTATAGAGCAAAAAATACGGTATTTGTGTTTTTTCCTTCTCTGAAGTAATCTACTTGCCAGTCAATGTGTTGGAGGGACCGCTGCTTTAGGATGTTGAGATAAATCATATCCCCGAAGAAAACCTTGGGAAGCCTGTTCCTTGGCAGGCTGGACTATAAAATCTGCTGGAGAGGCGAATGTGTCACGTGTATCAATCTGAACAGCGTGTGACGTCGAAGCAACAGATCACCTCTCTGTCTCCTCTTCTGCAGGCTAAACATCCCCAACTCCCTCAACCATTCCTCACAAGGCTTGGCTTCCAGACCTTTGGTCCTCTTGGTCACCTTCCTCTGCAGACTTTCCAGCTGGTCAATCTCCTTCTGAGACTGGGGTGCCCAGAACTGGACTCCAAATGGGGTCTGACCAAGGCAGACTAAAGAGTACAATGACTTCTCTTTGGCCTTCTTCTCCTTTGCATGAGAGCATTGCATAAGCCTTTTTTCCCCACAGTTAAAATCAGGTTTGTTTAAGCAATAAAGCATCTCTGTGAAGAGCACAGCCCTGACACCAGGAGGCAAGGAGCAGGGAGGGAGGGGCATGTGGACGGTGAGGGCATGCCTGGGTCCCCCACTGCTTGTCTCGAAGACCTTGCAGGGTTGACAACATAATGGCCCAGCCACTCTCTCCAACCATCTGTTTTCCCTCCTGTTTGATTTACTGCGTTCATTCTTCTTGGCAACGGAAGCTGAGCTTAATTAAAGGTATTTTTATGTGCATTAATAGCATTTGTTGTTCTGCAAGCCAAGTCAGCAGGATGGGGAGGGAAAGCAAAACCAGCTCTCCCAGTTGTTTCTAAGGGCTGGGATGGAATTTCTCCTTCCTGCTTCCAAGGAAGTGGGTCCTTTAATTCTGCACCTAGGCAGAGAGTCACAGGTTTTATGCACAGAGATTTGATACCTATGTCTAATCCCAGGGCCGGCCCAAGAAATGATGCTGCCTGAGGCCAAGGACAAGATGGTGCCTCCTCCCATTCCAGGAACATAAACAGGCTGGCAATTGCATGCCATTTCCTACAGTAACCCAGAGAGCAGGAGACATACCACTATCTTTAGGATATATGGTTTTACTTACACATCTATACAAACTGAGCATAAGATGCAGGAGCTCACAGCACTGACACCCCAACAGATCTTGCTTCTCCATTACTCGCAACTTTGGATCCAGCACAGAGCATGCAGGTCTCTGTGCCTCCAGCTTGCAGCCTGATTCCAGCTCATTACCTATAAAACGCTACCTATTGTTCTCCTCCCTAGCAGCTAGGTGAGGACCCCTCCCCACCCCATAGCCTGGAGGGCCTCATCACATAATTGTAGCTCTTGCAACCTGACTGATTCCTTTGTGATGCAAATGAGGACACTTAAGTGGCCAGCTAAGGCCATTGTCATCTCAAGAAACCTGTTCTTTCAGCAACTTTCTCTGTTAGATTCCAACCATCCCTGGATACAAGATACTAGACACCAAGAACTGGAAGGGACTCTGGGCACCATTCACACTGACACCTCCCCAACCCAGATGCCTGTGGGAAACCAGCAAGCAGGATTTGAGTACCAGCCTTCACCCCTCCTTTGGTTTCCTGAAGCAAAGTTGCCTCCAACCATGGAGACAGAGAATAGGCACCATGGCTAGCAACCATCAATGGCCGTCTCCTCCATGAATCTGTCTAATCCTCTTTTAAAACCATCCAAGTTGGTGGCCATCACAGCTCCCTGTAGAAGGGAGTTCCACGGAATGATTATATGCTGCATAAAGAACCTCCTTTTATGGGTTTCATGGTGCTCTGCTACTGAGTTATGGTCCTGGATTGCGGTGCAGAGGGAAGGCAGTTGATCCCCACACCCCCTTCCCACAGGGAGCCCTTTCAGCAGAGAGTCTGCCTAGCAGGACACAGAAGAGGCTGGCCTGTCCAGGATGCCACTCTCCACCCCGCTTCTGCCTGATTTGAATCTGTGCTCAAAGACAGTGGCCATCTGAGCTGGAGTCAGCTGAGCAGTTGAGCACAGGGTTGTCCGCATAATAGCGCTGGCATTGATGTTGCCCAGCAGTCCGCCAGCCAGCCAGCCGGGTGGAAGTCTATTAACTGGCCCCATAAATCTCATCTCCTCCCATTAAGACCCCCGGCTAGCAGAAAGGTCCTGCTCCAGCTGCCTGCCACACTTGCTTCCACGGTTCAGCAGCTCCTTCCTCAAATGGGAAAATATTTCACAGCCTCCGAGACTGGAGGGGTAATAATGCCAGACCTCGTGGAGGCGCCTCAATGGTGCTGGGCCAAATAATTCATGGTGCAGGACCGAGGCTGGCTCATGGCAGGCACTCCATCTCCCCAAACTGCCTGTCTCTTTCATGCTCCCCTGTGAAGTCTCAGGGAGAAGCCGGAGTTGGCAAGTGAGGGGCGCTGAAGGGCTCATCTCCTGTCACCACTGTAAGGTAACAAAGATCAGGTCCTATGAAAGTATGAGAAAGGAGGTACAGCCCAAATGGTCCAGTTAAGTGCCTTCACTGGAGCAGGTAAAGGTAAAGGGACCCATGACCATTAGGTCCAGTCTTTGCTGACTCTGGGGTTGCGGCGCTCGTCTCTCTTTACTGGCCGAGGGAGCCAGCGTACAGCTTCCAGGTCATGTGGCCAGCATGACTAAGCCACTTCTGGCGAACCAGAGCAGCGCACGGAAACGCCGTTTATCTTCCCGCCGGAGTGGTACCTATTTATCTATTTGCACTTTGATGTGCTTTCGAACTGCTAGATTGGCAGGAGCTAGGACCGAGCAACAGGAGCTCACTCCATCATGGGGATTCGAACCGCCGACCTTCTGATTGGCAAGCCCACTGTGGTTTAACCCACAGCGCCACCCGCATCCCAGGAGCAGAGGAAGGAGCAATTGTCAGATATTTCCTGTGCCTGGAGAGGAAAACCTGAGGCTTACCATTCACAAGGATCTGGTGGGAAATTAAAGGCCGCTATATGGCATCTTTGTCTGACAAGAGCACTCCTGTGTAAGGAGGAACTAGAGAATGAATCTTCAAAACTGCCTGGAAACCTAGCCTTACAAGAAATGGTGGCAGGAGTTGGGTATGTTCAAGCTTCACGTGAATCAACAGTGTGGTGCAGCCCCCCAAAAATAGAAATAGAAATCTAATGCAATTCTAGACTGCACCAGCCAAACTTGAGTGCCCAGATCAAGGGAAGTAATAGTATCAGACCCCACCTGGAGTCCTGTGTCCAGTTATGGGCACCACAGTTTAAGAAGGATTGACCAGCTGGAAGGCTTGCAGAGGAGATGACCAAGATGATCAAGAGTCTGGAAATCTGGCCTTATGAGGAACAGTTGAGGGAGTTGGGCATGTTTAGCCTGGAGAAGAGAAGAATGACAGGTGATATGAGAGCCATCTTCAAATGTCTGAAGGGCTGCCACGTGGAAGACAGAGCAAGTTTGTTTTCTCCTGCTGCAGAGGATGGACCTGAACCAATGGACCTGAACGTTTCAAATGACAAGAAAGGAGATTCTGACCAAATGCTAGGAAGAACTTTCCAACAGTAGGAGCTGATCAGCAGTGGAACAGACCCCCTTGGAAGATAGTGGACTCTCCTTCATGGAAGATATTCCAACAGAGTTCGAATGGCCATCTGCCGGGGATTCTTCAGCTGTGATTCCTGCACTGCAATGGGTTGGACCAGGTGATTGTGGTGTTTGAAGAGGCAAGGAGGCTCATAAAACCACTTCATGTGGGACCTTCCTACTAACTTCACTTAATGAAACAAACAGGAAGTGAACCAACTCCTTACAATAACCAACTAAAGGATGGAAATATATATGTTTACATGTTACATGTTGTCTGTTATGTGTGTTGTCTGTTAAGTGTATGTGAGTCTGTTCCTTGTGTGCCTGTCATTTTAGAAATGTTTAAGGGGTTTGTGTTTAAAATTGGCCACAACATCCACAGACTGCCTTTCTTAAGTGTGCATAGTTTAAAACTGCAAGCTTGCTTCAAATTTTAGTTTAAAGAAACCATGTTGGACCTGATCAACTTAAACATGGCATGTTTTTAACACTGGGAGCTGCCCAGAGTGGCTGGGGAAACACAGCCAGATGGGCAGGATATAAATAATAAATTATTATTATATTATTATATTCCAGCTTTCCAGTTCTATGGCTCTATGAAACACACCATGTGAAATAGTAAAATCCAGTCTGTATGATGTCCCAGAGGCCATGCTGGAAAGAGCAAAGCAGCACACATTCTGTTAGGCAGTGTTTGGGTAGCACACCATCACGGATTGTGTTTCTAGTCCTCATGAGTGGCAGTGGGGTCCTGGCTGCCCCAGAAGTGGGGCATTGCTTCACAAGATTTGGCACAGACATGCGAGGGAGATGGGCTTAACAGCCCAACGTGCTCTTCTTCTGGGAACTCAATATGTGCTAGTAGCCACATTTTTTATTTTTTAAATTTTATTCCGCCTGCTTAATCAACAAAACCTCTAAGTGGTATATAGGAAATGCTATAAAATATTCATCAAAAATACATGCAAGGTTGAAAACAAACAGAGAAGGCACCTCCCTTCCCCACTTAGCCCTACGCTGGGCTTCCCGGCACCCTCATCCAAGGAGCAGGAGGCAGGAGCGAAGCTTATGCTCACAGAAGAGGCTCATTGGGCTTTCCTGGGCTGTGGCAGACATGCCAGCCTGGATGCCAGCCTGCCTTTTCCTTAGCAGACTGAAGCTGTTATGTACTGAAGTTCTCACCCTGGGCCAGCAGGGGGATACTGTAGATAGTTTTCACTCAGGTCCACATATGCAAGTAAGGATTGAAAGTGGTTACAGTTGCGTTGTACTGGAGCTCTATATAAGCAGGCCGGCTGAACCCTTCCGTTCAGTTCTGTTCTGGCCTGTGAATAAACAAGAGCTGTTTGAAGAATCGCTGTGTCGCCTGATATGTTCACCCACAAACTAACAGAAGCCCGCCTGCCTTTCACTCCACCTGCCTTCCTAGGCTTCTTGTTCACATCCAGGCATCACCAAGGGATGCTGAGCTGGCACTGCAGTCCAAGAATCTAGTCCATCTGCCGCACAACTCTCTTGCGAGGGAGGTGGTGAGTTCTCCTTCACTGGAGGTTTTTAAATGGAGGAGTTCTTTAGCTGGGATCCCTGCATTGCAGGAAGTTGAACTAGTTGACCCTCCAGGCCTCTTCCAGCTACACAATTCTATAATACTATGTTGCACTGGAGGGTTTTAAACAGAGGTCAGGTGTGATTCCTGCATTGCAGTGGGTTACATTAGATGGCCCTAGGCATCCGTTCCAAATCTATAGTTATATGGGAAAGTTATTTGGGGTGATTCAGTAGAAGGTTTGCATGGGGCACTAGGGCCATTAAGGGGGTGGGTAGTGTTTGGCCACTGGGGCGGGGGGCTGGAGCCAGAAACCTCCTTGCTTTGCCTGCTCAAATGTGTTCCTGGTGGAATGGAATGGAATGGAATGGGGGGGGTCCCCTCTTGCAACACACGCAGGGGCCGTGAACGGAACCCCTGCATAAGTGGGGATTCCCCTGTATTCTGAATAATGCATTTTATAGGGTAGGGGGCACTGAAGGTGAGTTTATGGAAACGGAAGTGGGTTTTGGCCCAGAAAAGTTTGGGAACCACTGGTTCAGAAAAAAAGGCAAGTAAGAGGAGACATGATAAAGGTAAAGGGACCCCTGACCATTAGGTCCAGTCATGGCCGACTCTGGGGTTGCGGCACTCATCTCGCTTTATTGGCCGAGGGAGCCGGCGTACAGCTTCCGGGTCATGTGGCCAGCATGACTAAGCTGCTTCTAGCGAACCAGAGCAGCGCACGGAAACGCCTTTTACCTTCCCGCTGGAGTGGTACCTATTTATCTACTTCCACTTGATGTGCTTTCGAACTGCTAGGTTGGCAGGAGCAGGCACCGAGCAACGGGAGCTCACCCCGTCGCAGGGATTCGAACCGCCCACCTTCAGATCTGCAAGTCCTAGGCTCTGTGGTTTAACCCACAGCGCCACCCGCGTCCCTAGGAGGCATGACAGAGGCGTATAAAATTAGGGAAAGCAGCAAGGCATTCACATATTTGGAATCAGACAGGAAATTCCATTTTGGCACATAGGACTCCATTAGCCACCGGCTGTTCTCTCCTCCACAGCACTCAAGAGCAAACGCATTTTGGACTGAGGCTACTTTTTAAAGATTGAGACTAAAAGAGGAATAGACAAATTCATGGAGGAGAAGGCTAGCCATGGCTACCAGCCAGCCTGGCTAAGCTCTGTCTCCGCAGTTGGAGGCAGAGATTCTTCTGAATACCAGGTGCTGGAAACCACAGGAGGGGAGACAGGGGCTCTTGTGCACTCCTTTCCCAACGATTCTATGAGTCTCTGCATTTGTGAAGTCTACATCCTTTTTACTTGAACTGGCCATTTCACTCTTCTGCCATCGTTGCATTCTGACTATTTAGAGCTCACAACCATCTTGCCACTTAATGCCATTCTGGCACTTGTCAAAATAAACAAATGATTTTTTGAACTTATGAGGCTCAATGGTTCTTGTTAATTCCTCCAAGTAATCAAGAGCAAAGGGTAACTTCACCCAGTCTGTGTCTCAGGCCAGGATTGTTGCATTTGTAAGAACTTGATCTTTTAGTGTGGCAGCCCCTACACTTTGGAACTCCCTCCCCATTGACATACAGCAGGTGTCTTCACTGTCCTCTTTCTGGCACCTGCTGAAAACATTCTTGTTTAGGCAAGCTTACCCAGAAATTTTGAATTGATCCTTTTGAATTCTGGTGCTGGAGGAGACTCTTGAGAGTCCCATGGACTGCAAGAAGATCAAACCTCTCCATTCGGAAGGAAATCAGCCCTGAATGCTCACTGGAAGGAAAGATCCTGAAGCTGAGGCTCCAAGACTTTGGCCACCTCATGAGAAGAGAAGACTCCCTGGAAAAGACCCTGATGTTGGGAAAGATGGAGGGCCCAAGGAGAAGGGGATGACAGAGGACGAGATGGTGGGACAGTGTTCTCGAAGCTACGAACATGAGTCTGACCAAACTGCAGGAGGCAGTGGAAGACAGGAGTGCCTGGCGTGCTCTGGTCCATGGGGTCACAAAGAGTCGGACACGACTAAACGACTAAACAACAACAACCCAGAAATTTGGAACGTTGATGGATTTTTAATCTGCTTTTAGTTCACCACAGGTTTTATTTTTTTGAATGTTTTAAAGAATTGATTTTCCTGTTTTTACTTATAACTGTATTCTCTTCGTTAACTGCTTTGAGGTTTGTTTGTTTTTACAATCAAGCGGTATACTGATGCTATGAAATAAATGAATTAAGATTTCAAAATATCCTATCTGTGTGGTTACATTAGGTGTAGAGGCCTGGTAACAAAAGCAAAACGAATTCAGAAGGAAACAATGAATCAACATAAATTAACAAAGGCATCACATGCAGTTTTGAGCCATAAGCTCCTTTAAAAGATAAGGTAAACAGTGATATATAACCACATAGCGTTTGTGCTTTTCCAAAAAGATTAATGGGCCAAGTGGGGGCTTAGGGGGCGGGAAATTGGCTATGATTAATATATGATATAAATAGATAGCAAACAACATATAAAGCATCACGTTTGACCAAGCCTCTGGAGAGGCAAGCCTTCAGAAGAGAAACCTACCATATAGGTCCTTGATCAATAGTAATGGTTTGATGAGTAATGTCCTAGTGATTTCCTAGAGAATTTGTAAGCAGATGCCAGCCAGAACATCACAATTCCTCCACTCATGCCGTCTATGCCTGTGTCCTCCATCACAATATACAGGGTGAAGCACTCCTATGGCTGGTGGAAGGCCCAGAAGGGAGGTACCAAGGATGCAGGGATCTTAAGAGGATGATGTCCTTGCTCTGACTAAGACAGGATGCAGTGAATGAAGCTGAATGTTGTAAAATCAGGATGGAGAAAAGAAAGGACTTCTTCACATAGTGCATTGTTAAACTGTGGAACACCCTCCTGCTGGCGGCAGTAATGGCCACCAACTTGGATGGATTTTAAACCTAGATGGCTTTAAAAGGGGATTGGACAAATTCATGGAGGAGTCGCTATCAATGGCCACTAGCCACAATGTCTATTCTGTGCTTCCATGGTCAGAGGCAACAACGTTCTTCCCAATAGAGGCATCTGGTCAGCCACAGCAAGAAAAGCAGATTCTGGATTAGATGGGTCATGCGGGTGGTGCTGTGGGTTAAACCACAGAGCCTAGGACTTGGCGATCAGAAGGTTGGCGGTTCGAATCCCCGCGTCGGGGTGCGCTCCCGTTGCTCGGTCCCTGCTCCTGCCCACCTAGCAGTTCGAAAGCACAAGTAGATAAAGTGCAAGTAGATAAATAGGTACCGCTCTGGCGGGAAGGTAAACGGCATTTCCGTGCGCTGCTCTGGTTCGCCAGAAGCGGCTTAGTCATGCTGGCCACATGACCCAGAAGCTGTATGCCAGCTCCCTCGGCCAATAAAGTGAGATGAGCGCCGCAACCCCAGAGTCGGCCACTGAATGGTCAGGGGTCCCCTTTACCTTTAGGCCTGACGTTATGCTCTTGCGTTCTTATGTTCATTGGTTCCGTAGTTCACAAAGAGGACTCCTCACATCCCCAGGACTCTGCCAGTGATCTTTATACAGTGGTACCTCTGGTTACGAACTTAATTCGTTCCGGAGGTCCATTCTTAAGCTGAAACTGTTCTTATCCTGAGGTACCACTTTCGCTAATGGGACCTACCACTGCGTGCGCACCTCTGGCACACAATTTCCATTCGCATCCTGGGGCAAAGTTCGCAACCAGGAGCAGCTACTTCCGGGTTAGCGGAGCTCATAACCTGAAGCATTCGTAACCAGAAGCATTCATAACCAGAGGTACCACTGTATCTGATCTTTCAAATGAGCTTGGATAGCCTCTCAGGGCCACCATGAGGGAGTAATTCCTGCTGAGTGACAGTTAGGGGTTTTTTGATAAGATGTCGGATGGCACAACCCAAGCTAATGAACCTTAACAGTTTGGATGCGCTCCAGCAGTTGGGCTCCCGCTGAATGATAAATCACACATGCAACAGATAAACCAGATATTGCTCCGAGCCTCTGAATAGCAGTTTTATTTTTTATTTTTACATGCTTCCTAGGAGGTCCAGGAAAAGAAGGAAGTGAAGGGGAGAGCAAAGGGGGGAGTCAGCATACAGAACCTTTCTCTGAATGAAGAGGGGCTCATAGAATCATAATATGGTAGAGTTGGAGCAAATCCCAAGGGCTGTCTAGTCAAACCCCTTGCAATACCAGCATCACAGCTAAAAAACCCCAGGCAGGCAGCCACCCAACCTCTGTTTAAAAACCTCCGATGAAAGAGAGTCCACTGCCTTCTCAATCTTCTCCTGTGGGAACCTGCTCCAACAGGAGGCTGGGGTGGCCAACGACTTGGATGGCTTTAAAAGGGAATTCAACAAATTCATGGAGGAGCAGGTTATCAATGGCGACCAGCTATGGTGGCTCCACTCTGCCTCCACATTCAGAGGCAGCGATACTTCTGAATACCAGTTGCTGGAAATGGCAGGAGGGGAGAGGGCTCTTGTGGTCAAGTTCTACTTTTGGCTTCCCAGAAGAGACATTTGGTTGACCACTGCAGGAACTGGATGCTGAGTAGATAGGTCCATTGGCCTGATCCAGCAGGCCCTTCTGATGTTCTTATTTTCTTATGACTTCCACAGAAACCCTCTTAGCACCTCTGAACAGGCTCAGAACCATCAGCATTAAAATAACTAAGCAAGTATTAGAAATCACCCCAGAATTGGCCCTACTAAACATCTTCCAAGACAACAATGCCCATTTACACCACAAAGAACTCATAACCCACCTACTTTCAGCAGCCAGAAACACCATAACCAGACTCTAGAGAGAGCTGTCAGGAGTAAGCATGGACCAATGGTACCAAATGGTATGGGGAACAGCCCTACTAGAAAAATTAACCAATAAACTGAAACTGACACAGGGACAAACAGAAGAAGATGCCTTCACCCCGGTATGGCTCCCCTTTATCACATATCACAGCCCAACAAGAAAATGACAATAATCCACCAACAGCATACAAATCAATATGGCTAACCTGATCCAAAACACCCACCCACCCCACTCACACACGAAAACAAAGATCACCACAGCCAATCACAAACAAACAACCACACCCTAGGCCAACCCCAACCTCTCTCACCACCAAAGGAACACAAGTGAACAGCAGAGAACCTGCACAAGCAACGTTGACAGCAAACTCCACATACATTAAGCAAGATAGAAACATCGCCACCCGACCCCTAATGTCTCAACAAATGAAACTGATTTGTAAAAATGTTACATGGAAAAAATACAAGAGAGAGACATTACACATACTTCTGTAAATCAAGAAAATATTTAATAAAAATACAAACAACAAAAAAGAACCACCAGCATAAACACGTAATGCTTTTTCTGTGGTTTACTGGGACTGGGCAGAGGAGGAATGGTGGAGACCGCTTCCCCAGCCTGACCCTTCCAGAGAAGGAGGAGATAGTTCAGAATTACAACAGGAGCTTGAGGGAGGTCACAGCTCAGAGGCAGATGAGGGGGAAAGCTGGGAAATAATTGGAGAGGAGGAGGAAGAAGAAGAAGCACCAGGGGAATGATGGCTGATAGACTCAGAGTCTTTAGAGAGCATTCTAGACCCCCCCCTCCCAGAACACGGCAGCCCTTGAAAGTAGGAGAGCAAAGAGCTCAAAGGCAGAGGGCACATCCCAGCACCTGTAGTGATGACTCATGAGGAAGTGGGAGGAAGTGGGGATTCACTCGGAGCAACGCCATTATTCCAAGAGGCCACATTCTCTGTGGTAAGGTGGTAAGGACTTTCCCTTGTCTTCTCCATTCCTGCCTACCTGCTGTGGGGGTTGGTGCCTCTGCTGCCTGACATCTACTGTCCAGGGTTCATTTTGGGTTGAGAAGTTCCTACGGGGAAATAGAAAGCCTTTGCTCCTCTTGAAGTATGGGGAAGGGGGTGTTGTTGTCCTCCCCCCCCCCCCCCCATGATTTTGCATCACCATCCCATCCTGGCAGCATCTAGTTGTTTTTTCTGGAGACACATCCTCAGCCTATCTTGCCACAGCCACCCGCCTCCGCCCTGCCCACCCAGTTAGGGGTCTTGTTCCCCGCTTCCTGACAGAGGGCTTCCCTCGGCTCCTCAGTGTCAGGATCCAGGCTCCCCAGAGCCACCGAGACCATCTGCATAATCTTATCCAGGCAATTTGTGCAGGCCACCTTCGGGTCATGGCGATCAGTTGAAGCCACTTATCTGCCCATTTTCTTCCCCATAATATTAGGCTAATTTGATTACTCCGCAACCTGGCTGTGCTGTGGCAGAATAATTGGGAGGCTTTTCACCCAAGGCAGGTCAGTGGCATTTGGATTTCCAGGCGCTGCTCTCTCTATCAATGCCAACTTCCAGGCCCAGTGAGAATGGAGTGAGCACATCTGTGGGCTTGATTCGGCTTGACTCCTTCTCACCGATCCTCCACAGAGTTACAGGGAAGGAGCAGGGCAGTTTGGGACAGTTTCCAGCCAGCCTGTGCGATGTCTTTCAGGCTGATGCTGAGGCCTACTGTGATGGCCTGGGATTCAGACTCGGATACTGAACCTGAGGGATCCCAGCCTGCACAGGATTCCCCGCTTCCAGAACCAGCTGAGCCGGGGCTGGGGCCTGAGCCTGAAGGGTCCTCACCTGTGCTGGATCCTCAGGTGCAGGCACCAGCTGAGTCTGCTCTGACTCCTGAGGTGATGGAGGACCCATTGCCTGCAGGTGCTCCACTCTCAGCCTTGGCAGAGGAAGCTGAGGTTGCCTCTGGGTCTGGTAACCCTCCAGCCTCTCCTGAGCAGAGGCTCAGGGCAGAGAGGCGGAGGGAACTAAGTTCCCGCAGGAGGAGTGCTCGCCTCCAGGCCAGGAGAGGCGAGTCACCAGAGGATCAGGGCCGCCCTATGCCTCGGGGCAGATAAAAGCTGGCCAGCCCCAGTCCCAAGTTGCGGGAGCAAAATTGTTGATTGCTAGTTCCTGCCTGAACCCTGTCCTGCTTTCCTGCCTAAGCTCCTGACCCGTCCTGGCTCCCTGCTTGCAAGCCTGTCCTTGACTTCACCCGACTCCCTGCCCTGCACCCAGCTTCAGCTACTATGGACTGCCTCCACATTGCACCTTTGACCACGGACCGGACTTGGACCTCGCCTCTCGGGTAACCCATGGGACCAGCACACCTACCCTGCAAAACTGTAGGTACAATGGAGGAAGCAAGGAGGTCTTCCTCTCCTCCTTCAAATTAGCTTCCTTCACAGCTATATAGAACAGTCAGTGGTGCCTATTGGACGTGCAAAGCTACAAATGCTGGGATATGGCATATATGCTGAATAGGACCCCAAATCTTCCACAAGCATCTCAAGAAATTTGGGATAAGTAACATCTAACTGGTTGAACAAAAACTATCGCAGTAACATACAGCCTTTTATTCTTGGTACTCCGTTTGCTTCTGATGGTTTCTGTTACAGCTTAATGTTTCCGTATATCTTGCAAGTCATGTGCACAACATCCCTTGTTCTCTTTATTTCTTCTGACAGTGCTCTCCCCTTACCTGTCTGTATCTTATCGCAAATATCAGGTCGTTGTTTTTTAAAGGAAAACTGAAAAAAAGAAAATTATGGGAAGATGCAGCAATGGAAACTGAAGTAATAACTGACTGTACTGTTCTCACGAATCTAATTTTACCATTTAGCTACAGTAAAGAAACTGAACTAATAGAGGCAGGGAATTGATGCAACACCTTTCAACTGCTGCCAAAATTACTATTTGTCAAAACTGAGTGGGGGGGGATAAGAAGACCATACACAACAGAATGGATAACTAAAACCTGGGGCATAGAATGCATGGTTAAGCAGAGAGGAAAGAGAACCAGGTAATGAATTCATCGAGAAATGGAGCCCTTTTTAAAAAAACATACAGGAGGATATAAAATACAGATAATGTAAACTCATTTGTGTCATTTGGAACCCTGTGATATTTATTTATTATGTTTGATTTTTGCTACAGAAACCTGTTCCTATATGTTTATAGGTAAAGGGACCCCTGACCTATATGTTTAGTTCTGTATAAAAAGGTAAAGGTAAAGGACCCCTGATGGTTAAGTCCAGTTGCAGACGACCCTAGGGTTGCGGCGCTCATCTCGCTTTACAGGACGAGGGAGCCGGCGTTTGTACTCAGACAGTTTTTCTGGGTCATGTGGCCAGCATGACTAAGCTGCTTCTGGCACAACACAACACCTAAACCAGAGCAGTGCACGGAAATGCCATTTTCCCTCCTGCTGGAGCGGTACCTATTCATCTACTTGCACTTTCTGGTGTGCTTTCGAACTGCTAGGTTGGCAGAAGCAGTGACTGAGCAATGGGAGCTCACCCCGTCGAGGGGATTCGAACCACCAACCTTGTGATCAGCACGCCCAAGAGGCTCAGTGGTTTAGACCACAGCGCCACCTGCATCCCTAGTTCTATATAAAGGTAAAGGGACCCCTGACCGTTAGGTCCAGTTGCAGACGACTCTGGGGTTGCGGCGCTTATCTTACTTTACTGGCTGAGGGAGCTGGCGTACAGCTACCGGTTCATGTGGCCAGCATGACTAAGCTGCTTCTGGCGAACCAGAGCAGCACGCAGAAACACTGTTTACCTTCCCGCCAGAGTGGTACCTATTTATCTACTTGCACTTTTTGATGTGCTTTCGAACTGCTAGGTTGGGAGGAGCAGGGACCAAGCAACGGGAGCTCACCCCGTCGCGGGGATTCGAACCACCGACCTTCTGATTGGCAAGTCCTAGGCTCTGTGGTTTAACCCACAGCACCACCCACATCCCAACCTATATGTTTAGTTCTATATAAAAAGGTAAAGGTAAAGGACCCCTGACGGTTAAGTCCAGTCGCAGACGACTCTGGGGTTGTGGCACTGCGTTTGTCCGCAGACAGTTTTTCTGGGTCATGTGGCCAGCATGAATAAACTGCTTCTGGCGCAATGCAACACCTAAACCAGAGAAGCGCACGGAAATGCCGTTTACCTTCCCGCCAGAGTGGTACCTATTTATCTACTTGCACTTTTTGATGTGCTTTCGAACTGCTAGGCTGGCAGGAGCAGGGACCGAGCAACGGGAGCTCAGTTACCTGGATATTTGTTGGATGTCAAACTCAGCCAAGAGCATAAGGTTAAACAGATTCCTCACTGGCCTTGCAGACAACTTCATTGTCCAGAAAGTGGGAGAAGCAACAAGAGGAACAGCCATTTTAGATCTGGTCCTAACCAATGTTGATGACCTGGTTAGTGGGGTAGAAGTGGAAGGATCATTAGGCGCGAGTGATCATGCTCTTCTGAAGTTTACTATACAGCGGAAAGGAGCAGCCAAGCATACTAGGACTCAATTTCTCGACTTTAAGAAAGCCGACTTCATAAAACTTAGGGAAGTGCTGGGTGAGATCCCATGGACAATAATACTAAAAGGAAAGGGAGTTCATGATGGCTGGGAGTTTGTTAAGAGGGAGATAGTAAAAGCACAACTTCAGGCAATACCAATGAGATGGAAACATGGAAGGTGCCTAAAGAAGCCAGGGTGGCTCTCTAAAGAACTTTTAACTGAGTTAAGATTAAAAAAGGATGTGTACAAAAAATGGAAAAGGGGGGAAACCACCAAAGAGGAATTCAAACAAATAGCCAGCACGTGTAGACACAAAGTCAGAAAAGCTAAAGCACAGAATGAACTCAGGCTTGCTAGAGAGGTTAAAAGCAACAAAAAAGGCTTTTATGGGTATGTCCGTAGCAAAAGGAAGAACAAAGAAACAGTGGGGTCACTCAGAGGAGAAGATGGTGAAATGCAAACAGGGGACACAGAAAGGGCTGAACTCCTCAATGCCTTCTTTGCCTCAGTCTTCTCCGATAAAGAAAACAATGCCCGACCTGAAGAATTTGGAGCAAATGATTCAGCAGAGGAAACACAGCCCAGAATAACTAAGGAGATAGTACAAGAATACTTGGCTAGTTTAGATGTATTCAAGTCTCCAGGGCCAGATGAACTGCATCCAAGAGTATTAAAAGAACTGGCAGATGTGATCTCAGAACCACTGGCAGTCATCTTTGAGAATTCCTGGAGAACAGGCGAAGTCCCGGCAGACTGGAGGAGGGCAAATGTTGTCCCTATTTTCAAAAAGGGGAAAAGAGAGGACCCAAATAATTACCGCCCAGTCAGTCTGACATCAATACCAGGGAAGATTCTGGAGCAGATCATTAAGCAAACAGTCTGTGAGCACCTAGAAAGGAATGCTGTGATCACCAATAGTCAGCATGGATTTCTGAAAAATAAGTCATGTCAGACTAACCTGATCTCATTTTTTGACAGAATTACAAGCCTGGTAGATGAAGGGAACGCAGTGGATGTAGCCTACCTTGATTTCAGCAAGGCATTTGACAAGGTGCCCCATGATATTCTTGTAAAGAAGCTGGTAAAATGCGGTCTTGACTATGCTACCACTCGGTGGTTTTGTAACTGGCTGACTGACCGAACCCAAAGGGTGCTCATCAATGGTTCCTCTTCATCCTGGAGAAGAGTGACTAGTGGGGTGCCACAGGGTTCTGTCTTGGGCCCGGTCTTATTCAACAACTTTATCAACGACTTGGATGATGGACTCAAGGGCATCCTGATCAAATTTGCAGATGACACCAAACTGGGAGGGGTGGCTAACACCCCAGAGGACAGGATCACACTTCAAAACGACCTTGACAGATTAGAGAACTGGGCCAAAACAAACAAGATGAATTTTAACAGGGAGAAATATAAAGTATTGCACTTGGGCAAAAAAATGAGAGGCACAAATACAAGATGGGTGACACCTGGCTTGAGAGCAGTACATGTGAAAAGGATCTAGGAGTCTTGGTTGACCACAAACTTGACATGAGCCAACAGTGTGACGCGGCAGCTAAAAAAGCCAATGCAATTCTGGGCTGCTTCAATAGGAGTATAGCATCTAGATCAAGGGAAGTAATAGTGCCACTGCATTCTCCTCTGGTCAGACCTCACCTGGAGTACTGTGTCCAGTTCTGGGCACCACAGTTCAAGAAGGACACTGACAAACTGGAACGTGTCCAGAGGAGGGCAACCAAAATGGTCAAAGGCCTGGAAACGATGCCTTATGAGGAACGGCTAAGGGAGCTGGGCATGTTTAGCCTGGAGAAGAGGAGGTTAAGGGGTGATATGATAGCCATGTTCAAATATATAAAAGGATGTCACATAGAGGAGGGAGAAAGGTTGTTTTCTGCTGCTCCAGAGAAGCGGACACGGAGCAATGGTTCCAAACTACAAGAAAGAAGATTCCACCTAAACATTAGGAAGAACTTCCTGACAGTAAGAGCTGTTCGACAGTGGAATTTGCTGCCAAGGAGTGTGGTGGAGTCTCCTTCTTTGGAGGTCTTTAAGCAGAGGCTTGACAACCATATGTCAGGAGTGCTCTGATGGTGTTTCCTGCTTGGCAGGGGGTTGGACTCGATGGCCCTTGTGGTCTCTTCCAACTCTATGATTCTATGATTCTATGAAACCGCCAACCTTCTGATCGGCAAGCCCAAGAGGCTCAGTGGTTTAGACCACAGCGCCACCCGCGTCCCACCTAGCTCTATATACCCCCTACTAATTTTTTTCCAGCATCTGTTATTATACTTCATTATGTTTCATTTGAGAGAGAGAGAGAGAGAGAGAGAGAGAGAGAGAGAGAGAGAGAGCAGCTCTGGCAGGGGACAGCCAGCAAGCTGACTCTGCTGTGCTCTGGCTGCCATCCTCAAAATGAATCTGGTCGTCTCCCTGTGACCTTTGCTTCTTAATATCCTGCTTGAACCACCACATCAGTCATCTTGCCCTTCTCGCCACCTTTGCAGTGGAAACATGGATTTTTCTCCTTCCTGATGTAATGATTACATGAAAAATATTTCTTTGACACTGGGGAAATGACCAAGGAGAGGACCGTCAGTTCAGGCCAAACCCTGGGAGCCAGGATCATGCCAGGGGAATCTTAGATCTGGTCCGGTCCCCTGCAACACAGGAGTTGCAGCTAAAATATCCAAGACAGGTGGCCACCCAAACTCTGTTGAGAAACCTCCAAGGAAGGTTTTGAATTAAGGCCTTGCATTAAGTCATTCCACAAAGAGAGAGCGCAAGGAGCGAAGGAGGTCTCCAGTACGCCCACTTGCCCCACCGATGAGCAGACAGCATGGCCCAACTCTGCTCCAGCCTCAGGGCAAAATGTCCCATGTTTCCTGTATGTGTGTGTCTCAAGTTAGACAAGGCAAGTATTGCCCTCCATACCTTCCAACATTTCTCCAATGAAAATAGAGACTTCCCATTCCATAATGATAATTTTTACTATTTATACCCCACCCAACTGACTGGGTTGTCTCAGCCCCTCTGAGCAGCTTCCAACATATACAGAAACATAATTAAACATTAAAACAATTCCCTATACAGGATTGCCTTCAGACGGCTCAGGGATGGAGAACTCCATACTCCCCAATATTTCTCCAATGAGAATAGGGGTACATTCCAGGATCAAATCAGAAACTGGGACAGCTTCTCTAAATCAGGGACGTCCCTGGAAAACAATGGGAGAACAGCCTGCCTCTTGGGGATCAAGGGCAAGACAGACAGGGGTAAAATCGACATATCTGGGCCCCAGGTAGATGCTTCAATGAAATCTAACTCTGTGGGATTTCTCCACGTGTAGATTTGTGCAAATTCTGGTTACGCCACTGACATTCATCACATCTTGGCTTCCAGCAGTAGGAAAACAGGCCATGTGCGACCACAATCCAGCACAAAGTTAAGGGTGCTGTGTTGCATAGTGGTTAGAGTGTTGGATTAGGACTTGGGAGATCAGGGCTTGAATCCCTACTCAGTCATGAAACTCACTGTCTCCCAGTGAGAGCCAGTGTGGTATAGTGGTTAAGAGCGGTAGACTCGTAATCTGGTGAACCGGGTTCGCTTCCCTGCTCCTCCACATGCATCTGCTGGGTGATCTTGGGCTAGTCATACTTCTTTGAAGTCTCTCAGCCCCACTCACCTCACAGAGTGTTGGTTGTGGGGGAGGAAGGGAAAGGAGAATGTTAGCCGCTTTGAGACTCCTTAAAGGGAGTGAAAGGCGGGATATCAAATCCAAACTCTTCTCTTCTTCTTCTCTTCTTCTCCTAGCCTAACCTACCTCACAAGACTGTTGTGAGGATAAATTTAGGAGGGGAGAACCATGTACAGACCCTTGAGCTCCTTGGAGTAAAAAGGGCGGGATATAATTGAAATAACTAAATAAATAAATTGCAATCCAAGGGTTTAAGTGATGTCAAACCTATGTCAGTTGCGTGGCCAGACCATAAAAGGTGAAAAGAACAGGACGTCACCCAGTGACTGGAGGTCAACAGAATGACCAAAAAGCTCATTTGCGCTTGTGTGCGACTTCCCTATGAAATGACAGTAAAAAGTAGAAAAATGTAAGTGGAAAAGCTGCCACAAATAAAATATTTTCCCTGATGTTTGGGGAAGCAGCACTTGAAGGAAATTGTCTTTGACATTCTACTAAATGTCAATTTTATATGGGACCCAACTCTGAAGATGAATCCTCCAAACGTTAATTGGAGACATGAGGTTCCCATTAGCCGGGGCAAAACGTTGCCTCCTCTTGCTTCAGATGCCTTGATTGATAAAATTATTCTTTTATGGTCTAATTAATCAGAATGTCATTCTGCCTGCTGGAATTTGTTCAGGGAGAGCCAAGGTTCACTCAGCTGCAGGAGGAGGGGGAGGAGCAGGGGTGGGACTTCCTCTGCAAAGGGGGCAGAAGAAAGGGTAGACCCACAAAAGGCAGACGCAGTTGGCATGCAGGTACACACACACAGAGAGAGAGAGAGAGAGAGAGAGAGAGAGAGAGAGAGAGAGAGAGAGAACACAATCCGGTTTTCTGGTGCTTTTCAACTTTCTGAAAGCTCTGACTGCTGGGCCGATTTTCTAGTTCAGGCAACTGTATCTCAGATGAGGCATCAATACAGAATCGTAGAATAGAGTCGTAGAATTGTAGAGTGGAAAGAGATGCCCCTGGAATGCAGGAATCACAACTGAAGAAGAAGAGTTTGGATTTGATATCCCACTTCATCACTGCCCTAAGGAGTCTCAAAGCGGCTAACATTCTCCTTTCCCTTCCTCCCCCACAACAAACACTCTGTGAGGTGAGTGGGGCTGAGAGACTTCAGAGAAGTGTGACTAGCCCAAGGTCACCCAGCAGCTGCATGTGGAGGAGCGGGGAAGTGAACCCAGTTCACCAGATTACGAGTCTACCGCTCTTAACCACTACACCACACTGGCTTTTAAAAAACTTGAAGAAGGCTTTCCTATCACCTCTCAGTCTTCTCTCATCCAGGATAAATACTATTCTCCCCCTCCATGTTTGACCCCCACAACAATCCTGTGAGGTAGGTTAGGCTGAGAGGAAGTGCTCTTCTCCAGGTCCTAGCCCAACCACTATACCACACTTGTTTTCTATACAGTGGTACCTCGGGTTACAGACACTTCCTATATACCTGAAGGAGCATCTCCACCTCCATCGTTCAGCCCGGAAACTGAGGTCCATCGCCGAGGGCCTTCTGGTGGTTCCCTCATTGCGAGAAGTGAGGTTACAGGGAACCAGACTGAGGGCCTTCTCGGTAGTGGCGCCCACCCTGTGGAACACCGTCCCTTCAGATGTGAAGGAAATAAGCAGCTATCCTATCTTTAAAAGACATCTGGAGACAGCCCTGTTTAGGGAAGTTTTTAATATTTAATGCTGTATTGTTTTTAACACTCGATTGGGAGCCGCCCAGAGTGGCTGGGGAAACTCAGCCAGATGGGCGGGGTATAAATAATAAATTATTATTATAAATTGTTATTCAGGTTACAGACGCTTCAGGTTACAGACTCTGCTAAGCCAGAAATAGTACCTCGGGTTAAAAACTTTGCTTCAGGATGAGAACAGAAATCGTGCTCTGGCGGCAGCGGGAGGCCCCATTAGCTAAAGTGGTGCTTCAGGTTAAGAACAGTTTCAGGTTAAGTACGGACCTCCAAAACGAATTAAGTTCTTAACCCAAGGTACCACTGTACCACACTTGCATTAAAAGAAGCAAAGAGGTTGAATTTCCCACCTTGCCTTTCTCTCAAAACAGCCAGAGGTCATCCAGACATGTCGAGCACTGGACAGCTCCCCTGGAGCGCCTTTTTGGGGGTGTCTCTTGAACAGAGCTGCCCCAAGACAAAATGATGCCTCTCTGCCATGTTCAGAAGCACAGACTGGCATCAGAGCTGACCCGAACAGTGTGGGCAACAGGATAGCAGCATCCTCGAGCGCACCTGAGTGCTACTGGCTAGTTTAGGGGGTGCAGGGTACTACCCCCTCTGCCCTCCAACAAGCGGGAACAGCCAAGCAGACGGTGCTGCTGTTGCCCCTCAGCTTCTGCCACCTGAGGCAGGTACCACCCTCTGCCCAATAGCCAGGCCGGCCCTCTGCTTGAGTGCTGTTGGGATGGGAACTGAGCTGAGTCGTCCCCCCCCCCGCCTCTTTCTATTAGCCTCGCCATCTCCATTCTCAGCCTTGCCCAGAGACACAGGACCCCCAAAAGTACCCTCAAGGCACAAGGGGACCGAGGTATAATAAAACAGCAAGTGCCCTCATTTCCTTTCAAAAGAACTTTCTTAAAGTATTCCGAAACGCCATAAACAAGCAAAGCCACCCATCCGGCTAAGTGCGCTGGGATTAGATGTGGGGAGAAATGGCCATTATTACCGCTGGCTAATGGTCCCTATTTTGTTTACACTTTCCACTTTCCCCTCTAATAGCTGCTCCAGGTCTCCCTGTCATTTTTCTCTCCTCATTGCTATTGCTGGCAATTACTCCCCAAGTATTTGCATTTAATGATAATGCCAGGGTCCTGCTTGCCGGGGGCTCTGAATGTGCATGCGTGTCTCTAACTAGGAATGCCGTGATTGGGAAGCGGAAAGAAGGAAGGGGGGGTGAACCAAAAGTCCCCTCCTGGCAACACCTAGAAACTGAAAAGCCCTTTTGGCTGCAATTGAAATTTGAATTTCAGCAGCAAATCTGAACTGAGGTTTTGTACATGCTATGCAAACAAGGAACCAGCAAATGTAGCTTTTCAGAGACGTGGTAGACCGCGGGAAAAAGGCAGATATGGCTTCACTATGAGACTGGAAATCCTAATAGCCTACCCACCCTGCAGATGATGGTTAAAAAAGAGAGATTTTTATTTTTTTAATTACCAAACAATAATCAAGACATGGTGATTTTTAAAAGCAATCATTTCCCCGTTGGCTCAGGATACATGACTCTTGCATGCCTCTGTGTCTCAGGAATTAAGTACTTCCTGGACACAAATGCTTAAGAATATTGGCCGGATCAATGGGGACCCATCTGTGCTGCGCCCGGGGGTAACCCAAGAGACGCAGTCCAGGACCGGTCCCGAATCCGAAGGTTCTGCTAGGAGTCAGTCCGACAGGGCCAAGGCAGGAAACCAGGCAAGGACAGGTACAGGATCTTTTGTTGTTGTTGTTTAGTCGTTTAGTCGTGTCCGACTCTTCGTGACCCCATGGACCAGAGCACGCCAGGCACTCCTATCTTCCACTGCCTCCCACAGTTTGTTCAGACTCATGTTTGTAGCTTCGAAGACACTATCCAACCATCTCGTCCTCTGTCGTCCCCTTCTCCTTGGGCCCTCCATCTTTCCCAACATCAGGGTCTTTTCCAGGGAGTCTTCTCTTCTCATGAGGTGGCCAAAGTATTGGAGCCTCAGCTTCACGATCTGTCCTTCCAGTGAGCACTCAGGGCTGATTTCCTTCAGAATGGAGAGGTTTGATCTTCTTGCAGTCCATGGGCCTCTCAAGAGTCTCCTCCAGCACCATAATTCAAAAGCATCAATTCTTCGGCGATCAGCCTTCTTTATGGTCCAGCTCTCACTTCCATACATCACTACTGGGAAAACCATAGCTTTAACTAGCATACAGCAATGTTGCTCCCGCAACCTGGGGTGGGATCAGACAGCCTTTTATCTTTGTTGGGGTAAAGGCTGGTCCTGATCCCCCGGTAACTCACCTCCCTGTCTTGCCTGAAGGTGAGCACTCCTCCTGTGAGTACTCAGGTCTCTCCTTCTCTCAGACCTCAGTCTCTGCAGCTCGGGAGATGTCGGTGGGTTACTAGACCCAGAGGCTGCCTCAGCCTCTCCTGATCCAACTGGTAGTGCAGCAGCTGTAAGTGATGGCCCAGCTGGAGGCAACGAGGTAATCCCCGCATCTGGAGCCAGGGCAGGCTCAGGCCCCTGACTCGGCCCAGCTGGTGCTTGTTGCAGGGGAACCTGTGCAGAATGGGACTTGTCAGGATGAGGCCCCAGACTTGGTTCAGATGATGCCTGAGGCAAAGGATCTGGTGCAGACCGAGACTCCTCTGGTTCCAAGTCCGAACCTGAGTCCCAGGCCATCACACCATATAATCCAGCATTGTGTTCTCACAGTGGCCAGCCAGATTCAGGGTCTGAGGACAAGAGCAGAGCTCTCCCCTTCTGCAGTTTCCAGCAACTGGTGTTCAGAAGCACAGCTGCTTTCAGCTGTGGAAACAGAGCAGAGCTGTCCTGGCTAGCACCCATTGATATCCTTCTGCTCCATGAATTTGTCTGAATGGTAGTCAGTGGCCATCACAGCCTCCTGTGGGAGGGAGTTCCATAGTTCAACTGTCTGCTGCGTGAAGAAGGGCTTTCTTTTATCTGTCCTGAATCTTCCAACATTCTGACTTCATTGGATGTCCACAAATTATGAGAGAACGGAAAGCCTTTCTCTCTCCATTTTCTTCCTGCCATGCATAAAAAGGTAAAGGTAAAGGTACCCCTGACCATTAGGTCCAGTTGCGGACAACTCTGGGATTGCAGTGCTCATCTTGCTTTATTGGCTGAGGGAGCTTCCAGATCATGTGGCCAGAATGACTAAGCCGCTTCTGGCGAACCAGAGCAGCGCACGAAAACGCCATTTACCTTCCCGCCGGAGCGGTACCTATTTATCTACTTGCACTTTGACGTGCTTTCGAACTGATAGGTTGGCAGGAGCAGGCACTGAGCAACAGGAGCTCACCACGTCACGGGGATTTGAACCGCTGACCTTCTGATCGGCAAGTCCTAGGCTCTGTGGTTTAACCCACAGCGCCACCCGCGTCCCGGTCCTGCCATGCATAACTTGACTCAAATGATGTGCAAGGGAGGAAATCTTCCCATTGTAATCACGACTCTTTTCTAACAGAGGACTGACTAATGTCCATCCAATGGGGTCTGGGCCTATTAGGCTGCTAGCAAATAATACAAAGGTGCCAAACATGTGTAAGTGGGCCTGTTTAATCTGGGTAGAGGAATGCCCCCGTATGGTACACCAGGACCAATAGAGACTACAGCTGGAGCTTTAGGCGGAAAGACATGATAGAGAGCATACAAAATCATGCATGGTTTGAAAAGAGACAAGAGGGGACAATTTTGTCCCTCTCCCGTGGAGCCAGGGGTCAGCCAATGAAGCTGAATGTTGGAAGATTCAGAACCAGTAAAAGAAAATACTTCTCCCCATGGAACATAGTAAACCTACAGAATTTGCATTCACAAGATATAGGAAAGGTACAATGTGAAATGGCTTTAGAGTGGAATTAGATGAATTCATAGAGGATAAGACTATTGGTAGCAGTGGTTTTTTTCCCTGGGGGGTACACAAGGGTATGCAGTACCGGGACCTTTTTTTCCTAGAATAAAAGCAAGTTGTTACTTACTGTAACAACTTCATGGTAAGTAAGGTAAAGGTACCCCTGACCGTTAGGTCCAGTCGCAGACGACTCTGGGGTTGCGGTGCTCATCTCGCTTTACTGGCAGAGGGAGCCGGCGTTTGTCCGCTTCTGCAGACGTTTTTCTGGGTCATGTGGCCAGCATGACTAAGCCGCTCCTGGCGAACCAGAGCAGTGCACGGAAACACCATTTACCTTCCCACCGGAGCGGTACCTATTTATCTACTTGCACTTCGACATGCTTTCGAACTGCTAGGTTGGCAGGAGCAGGGACCGAGCAATGGGAGCTCACCCCATTGTGGGGAACTGAACCGCCAACCTTCTGATCAGCAAGCCCTAGGCTCTGTGGTTTAGACCACAGCACCACCTGCGTCCCTTCATGGTAAGTGCCAGCACCTTTTTTTCTAGAAGAAAAGCACCTATTGGTAGCTACTAGTCATGATGGTTGTCTCCTACCCTAGTAGAGTTAATTGGTTGGTCACTGTGAGAACAGGATGCTGGGCTAGATGGGCCTTTGATCTGATTCAGTTTCTTAAGCTGAGGGATAGCTCAGTTAGTAGAGCATAAGACTCTGAACCTCAGGATCATGGGTTTGAGCCCCAAGTTGGTCAAAAGAATCCTGCATTGCAGGGGTTTGGACTAGATGATCCTAATGGTTCTTTCATGCTTTTGAATTCTGATGCTGGAGGAGACTCTTGAGAGTCCCATGGACTGCAAGAAGATCAAACCTATCCAGCCTGAAGGAAATCAGCCCTGAGTGCTCACTGGAAGGACAGATCGTGAAGCTGAGGCTCCAATAATTTGGCCACCTCATGAGAAGAGAAGACTCCCTGGAAAAGACCCTGATGTTGGGAAAGAAGGAGGGCACAAGGAGAAGGGGACGACAGAGGATGAGATGGCTGGACAGTGTTCTCAAAGCTTCCAGCATGAGTCTTACCAAACTGCGGGAGGCAGTGGAAGACAGGAGTGTCTGGCGTGCTCTGGGCCATGGGGTCACGAAGAGTTGGACATGACTAAACGACTAAACGACTAAACAACAACAACAACAATGGTTCTTTCCAACTCTACTGTCCTTTTTCTCCCAGCCAGACCCAGTTATGAGCTTTGGCATCAGAAGCCAGTAGCAACTTTGTCCCAAGAGCTGAGTATGTTCTGGGTGAGCTGCTGCACCATGATGGTTGTGTTGGCCTGTTAGCAGAACAAGGAGGCACAGCGGGCTCCTCCACTGCTCATGGGGCTTTTCCTCTGCCCCCCTCTCTGGCCTCTTTGTGTCTCAGAGCTTCTGTCTATTTGCTTTGAACATCCAGACAGATCAGATTCACAGCCTGAAGGCTCAAAACTTTTCAAAGGTCAGTGTAGCTTCCTCTTGCTTAATGTGAGAAAAGCCAAGGGCAGTCCTCAGATACATCATCCCCTGTGCTGTCCATCACAGGTCCAGAGAGGGCACGGGCATGGGACTCACATCCCAAGGGATCTCCAACCTCCCCATCCCCGAAAGGATATTATTGTCTCCAGTCGAATAGAGCAGATGATGTGTTAAGAGCAGGAATATCAGATGTTGTGGACCACAAGTCCCATCAGCCACAGCCAGGATGTCCCGTGATCAGAAATGTTGAGGTTGAACAACCCTGAGAGGATGCCACAATGACTGGCTGCCCCTCTGTCAGAGCCTGGTTTTCCTTCCTTGGCAGATTCACTCAGCTTGGATCACCCTAGACCTGAGAGTAAAGGAAGGTATCTGCTGCTACATCAAAAGACCCATCTAGTCTAATCAGATGCCCCAGTGGGAAGCAGTGTTTCAGTGCAATAATCTGGAGTAAGTCAGTGGTGGGGCAAGCAGGAAGGAGGTCTTTTCCCCAGATGGAAAGGGGAAATTATAGCACATAAAATCATAGAATTGTGGAGTTGGAAAGTACCGTGAGGGTCATCTGGTCCAACCCCTTGCAATGCAGGAATCACAGCTAAAGAATCCCTGAAAAAGAGCCATCCAACATCTGTTCAGAAACCTCCAGTGAAGGAGAGTCCACCACCTTCCGAGGGAGCCTGCTACACTGTCAAACAGTTCTTACCATCATAACGTTCTTTGTAAGGTTTAGATGGAATCTCCTTCCTTGTCATTTGAATCTATTGGTTTGGGTTCTCTCCTCTGGATCAGCAGAAAACAAGCTTGATCCATCTTCCATGTGACAGTGCTTCGATATTTGGAGACAGTTCTCATATCACCTCTCCGTTTCCTAGTCTCCAGGCTAAATATCCCCAGCGCCTTCAACCATTCCTCATATGGCGTCTTTTCCAGACCCCAGATCAGCTTGGTTTTCCTCCTCTGTACATCTTCCAGCTTGTCTCTATCCTTCTTAAACTGCGGTGTCCAGAACTGGACACAAGACTCCAGTACAAGAATGGCAGAGGATCAACATTTCGCAGAGGGAGGATGAGCCTTTGATTGCCACTGGCCCAGCCCTTGTGGGAAACCTGCGGTCAGACACAATGAGCTCCCTGACATTCTCAAAGGGCATATAAAGAGGAAAGGACTAAGTCCCTGTAGTCACATTGCAGGAGGCAGAGAATCAGCATCACCAACCAGCATGTTCGCACCGTGTAGTTATCATGGATCACTTTCCTAAGCTGAAGGGTAGACCAAATCAAGGCATGAGGTTTAATTTTCTATTCAGAGCTGGTAGGTCTCATGGGGAAAGCTGCTGAGAGCTGTTACTGTGGGATGTGAAACACAAGAGCAGTCAAGTACAATATTCCTAGAGTGAACATGTTTACACATGGGGAGGGATGTTTGTCCAGCCAGTAGGTAAACTTCCTGTTTCCTTCTGGGCTGGGGCAGACTTCCTCTGCATGTGACTAGATGTGGGTGTGGCTTACCTGTGCAGGTAATGACAAAAGCACAGGGCAGGGCAGCCATATCTCTCTCTTTCACCACATGCATCGAAGAAACAACATCTACTGAGCCAAAGATGTCCTCTTGGCTTCCAGCCAAGAGAGGACAAAGGGACTGTCTTCTTATGAGATAGAGTCCAAGTGTATGTTACTTCATTAAGCTAAGTCTGCCTTCTGGGATCTGATTGTGAACAGAATGTGAGTAAACTCTTTTTATACTTTTGTAAAAGACTGTGTCATCTCTTATATTTTATGAGGGAATAAGGGGAAATTACCAGAATAGTTATTATAGAGGCCTTAGCGAGCCTGAGCAAACGCAGCCGCTGCAAACTTAAAATAAAGGGGAATGCGTTACTCTGCTGAAATTGTGGAACTTGTTAACACAAGTTGGAAAAGGATATAATCAGACAATATATCCTCTCCTGCATCCCTGAACATTCCCACAGTTACATTTTGAACATCTGCCTTGCAAGCAGCAGGTCCCATGTTCAATCCCTGCTGGTGTCTCCAATGGGTTGGGAGAGACTCCTGCCCCAAACCCTGGAGAGCTGCTGGCAGTCAGTGTAGACCATACTGAGATAGATGGATGAAGAGCCTGATTTGGTATAAGGCAGCTTCCTATGTTCCTATATTCAAGGTGGAGGAAAAGCCTCTATGAAGGAAGGAAAAGTGCTGGGGAGGAGATCTCCAGGCTCTCCAAAGTCTTTTCTTCTGCTGCTCTTTGCAACTGCAATGAACATACAGAAAGCCACATGAGATTCCAGAATTTGGGAAGGGGGGATTCTCCAGATCATATGTCAAATATTTCTGGGGCAATATGTTTTGCCCACAATGCTGGTAATGGGAGGTCATGGTAAAGGTGAGAGGAAGACAGTAATTGCAGCTTTTCCAAGAATTGCTCTGTCTGTCTGTGTGGGAACTGGCTGGTCTTGCCTCACAGTGGGGTCAGTCTCACTTGGTATTCAGAGAGTGGAGTTCACAGAGAACAAGAAAAATTGATTCGTCTGGTTCAAGGGAAGCCCTTCCTAGGCACTGCTTTCCTGGAGGCTGAAGAATTCACCGTACTGGAGCTCTCTCTCCCGCACTCTGATTTCATAAAATCATAGAATTTTAGAGCTGCAAGAGTCCTCCAAGGGGAATCACAAAGTTGGGCATCTGTTTCCACCTCTCACTTCAAGTTGCAAAGGCCAGCACTTTCCTTTACGCAGCTGCAGGAATAGGAAGGACCCAAGCTCTCTGTGCAAATGACTTGTTTTTTATTTATTTATTTCAAAAAAATATTCATTTTTCTTTTTCATTCATTACATACATCTCAAATTCTTAACATTTACTATATATTCCCCCCTCCCTCCCCTTTAAGGTTTCTCCCAACTTCCGCTTCTGGTTTGTTTCTGTTTTCACCCACTTTGCTATCTGTTAACAGAAAAAAGTTATTAATAACATATCAAACCTAAAAACCTAAAAATAAAAGTAAATGCGCCATCATATTTCACTATCTTCTAAACATTTTCTGATGCTGATATTGTGAATGTTTATTTAAATCCTGTTTATTTAAATCAAGTCTATTGACTTTCTTTGTTTCTGCAAATATAATATGAATAGTTCCCAATCTTTTTCAAAGTCTTTGTTGTCTTTTTCTCTTAGTCTATCTGTCGTTTTTGCCAGTTCTGCATACCGTAATTTTCGCTCTATAGGACGCACTTTTTCCCTCCTAAAAAGCAAAGGAAAATGTGTGTGCGTCCTATGCAGCGAATGCAGGGGGGAGGCAGGCAGGGAAAGCCCCCAAGAGCCGCACACAAGCCCCAAGAGCCGCACACAAGCTCTGTGCGGCTCTTGCGGGCTTTTCCCCAGGAGGGAGAAGGGACTGACTGGCCGCATCAGTCCCTTCTCCCTCCTCGTAGAAAAGCCCGCAGGAGCCGTGTGCTCCTTAAAGGGTGCGTGGCTCCTTTGGGCTTTTGTGGGAGATGGGGGAATTCCCCCACCTCCCGCAAAAGCAGGGAGAAGGTCTGTGAGAAGCGCACAGGCTGCCTGCAGCCTGTCCACTGCTCCCAGAGCTCGGGGGGGGGGGATCATATCTTTTTCCTTGATTTCCCCCTCTGAAAACTAGGTGAGCCCTATGGTCAGGTGCGCCCTATGGAGTGAAAAATACGGTAGTTCATCAACTTCTCTTGCCATTGTTCTTTAGTTGGTATTTCTCCAGTCTTCCAATTTTGTGCAATCAACCTTCTGTGCAAATGACTTAAATACCATGATGGGGCCCCATCCATCCATAGTGCTGACTGGCCAGGAAGGACCTTACATAACCCAGCCTTCCCCAAGCTGGTGCCCTGCAAGGGGTTTGGAGTACAGTTTCCACAGTCAGCACAGGGACAGGTGGGAATTGTCGTTCAAAGCACATGGAGGGCATCAGATTGGTGAAGGAAGATATAGAATCAGAGAACCATAGAGTTGGAAAGGACCCCAAGGGCCATCTAGTCCAACCCTCCGCAATGCAGGAATCACAGCTAAAGAATCCCTGACAGGTGACCATCCAAGCCCTGTTGAAACACCTCCAAGGGAGTCTGTTCCACTACAATCTTTGAAGTGTTGTTTCCCGTTGCAGACTTGGCATGCAGCTTTGAAGCTGCCTGTATTCCGAACGCTTGCTGCTGAGCACTCTTTAACCCTAAAGCAATCACACTGAGACTCTTGGTACAGAAGATGAGAGAGCTACGTTCATTACAGGAAATGCATGCTTTGGTAGATAGAACCGTTTACTAACTAAGCTGGAGAAGCAAGGAGCCAGCACTTGCTCTTTCATCTCTGCAGGGGGGAGAGAGAAAAGGAAGGTGTCTCCTCACCTTTGCAGCTTCATAAAGGAGAAAGAGAAGAAGCAGGGAGTTCAGTCAGCAGCCCTAAGAATATCAGCTCAGCATTTTAGGAGAGGTCAGCATAACACAGCCTAGGAAGATTGGAAGTCCCCCTCCCTCCCTTCCCTTGCTCCCTGTGAAATCCCATCAGCCTTAACACAAGCTGAGTTGCACCCCAACAGTGAAGAGAATCCAGAGGACTGTGCTGGATTAGAAGAAGTTGGGTCCAACCAACAAAGGGAGGTTTTTTAAAAAAAATCCTGCTCTTCAGCCAAAGGAGGATTGGGAGGGAGGAGGAAATAACTAAATCCCTTTAGTTTTGGGGTGCTTTTAATCAGGGGAAAATATCAAAATGGGCAGGCGCTGTGGTGTGAAGCAAGGAACGGTCTGGATTTAGCATCCTCTTTCTAGCAGAATCCAACCAGCTGCCTCCAGGAGGCCCATAATGAGGGTATCCACACACACCCCTGGTCCTTCCTCCTTATCAGTGGTCTCCTGCCTCTCTTGTTTGGGTTCTGTCACCAGAATGAAGCAAGAAGAGCCTCTGAACAAGACGTGGGCATCCCAAGGGCCAGTTGGTCCTCTCTATGCTCGTGGGTGGCGTTGTGGGTTAAACCACAGAGCCTAGGACTTGCCAATCAGAAGGTTGGCGGTTCGAATCCCCGTGATGGGGTGAGCTCCTGTTGCTCGGTCCCTGCTCCTGCCAACCTAGCAGTTCGAAAGCACGTCAAAGTGCAAGTAGATAAATAGGTACCACTCTGGCGGGAAGGTAAATGGCATTTCAGTGTGTTGCTCTGGTTCGCCAGAAGCAGCTTAGTCATGCTGGCCACTTGACCTGGATGCTGTACGCTGTCTCCCTCTGCCAATAGAGTGAGATGAGCGCCGCAACCCCAGTTGCTCACGACTGGACCTAATGGTCAGGGGTCCCTTTACCTTTACCTTATGCTCTGCAGCCATCTGGGTTGGGTCAGGAAAACAAGGTCCAAATGCAATAACTTGCTGTACACAATGGTTCACCCTTCATCAATGAATGAACCGCGTGGAAAGAAAAGGTTAATCTGGCTGTCCCCTGCCAGCATGTTTGTCAGACTGGCTGTCTACAAGAATCAGCCCTGCCTCATGTAGACCTGCATCAGATCTGAGCTGGCCTTGTTGCCAGGGGGTGGGGGATGGGCAGGTCCACAGAGGAGATGCAAGAAGCCAGCTTCCCCTGCCCCACAACACCCCTCCTGCCCTCCAATAGTGACTGAAGATAGCAGACAGGTCACCTGGAGGCAGCTTTTGACTTTGTAGTGCAGCACATGGTGTCTCTCTCTCCTCTCCAGGGAATGGGAGTCCCTGTCTCTGTACACAGCCTGGTTTGGGTTGTGGTTTTGCAAGCACAAGGAGACAAGCTGGCCAGCAGTGGGGAGTTTGGGGGCAAAGGTGAACTTGCCCAAGATATGTGTGCGTGGGAATAAAAAGGAATTTCATTTGAGTGGCAGGCAATGGGGGAAGCTGAGAATATAAATTCTCACCTGTCAATTTGTGTAAATACTGCAAAATTAGAATATACATTTATGTAAAGATTCACACAAGAACATAATAAGAGTTCTTCTTCATCGTCGTTTGGTGATCACTCGAAGCCGAGTAAGATTGTCTTCCATAAACACGGTTTTAACAGTGAGTCCGTAAGTGAATGTGGAGGCCAATTCTGGATCCACACATCCTTCCACAGTGGGGACATTGGTTTCCGGGCGGGAGTTGATCACGGTGTGGATTTGCCAAGTGTGCCTTCCTCCTAGCACATTTCTCCCTTGTGTCCTGAGTTCGAGTGTCTTCAAAGCCCATGGCACCATTGGTAAAGGCTGTTCTCCAATTAGAGCGCTCACAGGACAGTGTTTCCCAGTTGTCAGTGTTCATACTAGTGTCATACAGTGTCATACAGTGTTCATATTCGGAATAGACTAGTTGCTTTGCAAGACGATAATCAGGCATCCGCACAACATGACCAGTCCAACAAAGTTGATGTTGAAAAATCATTGCTTCAACACTGGTGATCTTTGCTTCTTCCAGTACACTGGTATTAGTTTGCCTGTTTTCCCAAGTGATGTGTAAAAATTTTCAGAGACATCGTTGATGGAAGAGTCTGCTGTATCAGGCAGTGGCCCATTTTGTCCAGCATTCTGTACTCACACCGCCCAAACAGATGCTGTGAAAAACCCACAAGCGGGAGCCCAAGAGCCTTCTCCCTTCCTGCTGTTTCCAGCAATTGATATTCAGAAGCTTTTCTGCCTCCAACTGTGAAGAGTGGCCTTAGCCATCATGGCCAGGACCCATTGGTAGTCCACTCCCCCATGAATTTGTCTAATCCTCTTTTAATCACAGAATTGTAAAATTGTAAGGGACGCTGAGGGTCATCATGTCCAACCTCCCACAATGCAACAATCCCAACTAAAGCATCCATGGCAGATGGCCATCCAACCTCTGCTATAGAATCTCCAAGGAAGGAGAGTCCACCACCTTCTGAAGGAGTCTGTTCCACTGTGAAACAGCTCCTATTGTCAGAAATATATTCCCAGTGTTTAGTCAGAATCTCCTTTCTTGCTGTGATGGCCTGGAACTTGGGCTCGGACTCAGAGCCAGAGGAGACTCAGTCCGCACCGGATCCTTTGCCTCAGGGAGCAGCTGAACCTAGTCTGGGGCCTGATTCTGAGGAGTCCCAGTCTGCACAGGTTCCCCTGCAACAAGCACCAGCTGGGCCGAGTCAGGGGCCTGAGCCTGCCCTGGCTCCAGATGCGGGGATTACCTTGTTGCCTTCAGCTGGGCCATCACTTACAGCTGCTCCACTACTGGTTGGGTCAGGAGAGGCTGAGGCAGCCTCTGGGTCTAGTAACCCACCGACATCTCCTGAGCTGCAGAGACTCAGGTCTGAGAGAAGGTGAAACCTGAGTACTCGCAGGAGGAGTGCTCACCTCCGAGCGAAACGGGGAGGTGAGTCGCCGGGGGATCAGGACCGGTCATTACCCTGACAGAGATAAACGGCTGTTGGACCCTGCCCCAGGTTGCGGGAGCAACATTGCTGTTTGCCAGAAACTGCCTGTGATCCTATGCCTGGCCTTGCCTGGTTTCCTGCCTTGGCCCTGTTGGACTGACTTCTCACGGAACCCTTGGATTCGGGACCGGACCTGGACTGTGTTGCTCGGGTTACCTCCAGGTCCAGCACACTTGCACATTGAATCCATTGGTTTGGTTCCTACCCTCTAGAGCAGGAGAAAACAAGCTTGTTCCATCTTCCACGTGGCAGCCCTTGGGATATTTGAAGATGGCTATCATATCTCCTCTCAGTCTCCTCAGGTTCATCAATGAAGCTAGTAACCCCGGCACCAGGTGTTCCCCTGTTGTCTGCAACATTGTCTCCCTCACCCTCAGAATTTAGTTTGAAAGCCACCTAGTTTGGTGGCCAACACTGCCTGCTGTGGGAGAGAGTTCCATAGCTTACCGGCTGTGTGAAGAAGGACTTTCTTTCATCCATCCCAAATCTTCCAACATTCAACAAGGGGGGGGGGTTGGAATCTAAGAATGGAAATTCTCTCTTGTAAATTTGTGTAAATACAAAATGAGGGTGTATGTTTCTGTAAAAATTGGAACATACATTTATTTTAAAAGGGGTCCTACTGTGCGGTTTTGCATCTGCTGTAATGCTCACTCGGAGCCAAAAAGGCTCTGCTGGCAGTTATGCAGAGGCATTTTGTCAGCTGCCAGAGTGCCAGGCCCCATTAGGATCACGGAGTCGTAGAACTATAGAGTTGGAAGGGAACCCCGTGCAATACAGGAATCCATGACAGATTCTAACTCCAATCTCTGTGTAAAAACCTCCAAGGAATGAGGAGGAGATGGAGCCCATCCATCTATTGAACAGCTCTTACCACCAGAAAGTTCTTCCTAAAATTTAGTAGGAATCTCCTTTCTTGTCACTTCAATCCAGTAGTTTGCATCCTACCCTCTGGAGCAGCAGAAAACAAGCTATTTTGGATCACCACTCCCATCCGTCCCATCATCATATGGAGTTGAAGCTTCATAAGGAAAGCCTGCCAAAATTAAAACTAGCAAAAGATGCCACGAAACTTTAGATAGCTGAAGTTGGAGATTAGCATTGGATGCTAATGCAATGCAGGGGGTTGGACTAGATGCCTCTTGGGGTCCCTTCGAACTCTACAATTCTATGATTCTGTGAAATATTCAGAAGTAGTCGTTTGTGCCTTCAGGACCAGGTGGACCTGTCCATGGTCCTGAAAATCTCAACCCTTCCCCACAGAGCTGCTTCAAATACGCAAACACGACTTTCCCAGAAAATGCCTAGAGTTTCAAACACACACACCTCAGCCAGTGTGATACAGTGGTTAGAGTTTCGGACCATGACCTGGGAGACCAGGGTTCGAATCCCAACTCGGCCATAAACCTCTCTGGGCTACCTTGGGCCAGTCACTGCTTCTTGAGCCTAACCCACCTCACAGAGTTGTTTGGGGGCTTAAATGAGGAGAGGGAGAACCACATATGCCACCCTGATCTCCTTGGATTAAAAGGTGCGGTGTAAATTAACAAACCATGAACAAACGAAATGAAGGAAAAGCCATGATAGCTCAGAAGGCCTGGCTTGTGGACCTAAACAGCACCTCTTCCTTTAAAGCAGGCTTACCATAAGATAATCTCAATCATCACATGAGCCTTTTCCAAGGAGAAAGTGAATGAATGTGAGATGTAGAAAAGGGAGGTTTTTGGGGAGACCAGCTGGCCCTAAAAAAGGACACATTAGGGCCAGGAAGGGCCACATTTTACGGCCCGGAAGTCTGAGTGGGGAGATTGTGTGAGAAATGAGGGAGAAGCTGGTCAACATCTGCCCCAGTTGTCTCCCATGATTAAGGGCCTGCATGTTTCAGTGGGAAGCATGGCTTGCATTTGTGACAGTTTCATGCGAGATGAGTTATATAAGCTGTACAAAACCAGAGTCAGCAATAATGAGGCTCCAGCAAAATCTTGCGCTGATCTGTGCCGGTGTCCTAATCGCAGCCGACAGCCAGGCTCTGTGGCTGGCTGACAATGATAATACTAGCGTCAGGGCGGGGGAATATCAGGCAGGGAAAGCACTGTTCAAGCAGGGATTACTCTCCTGGTGGATAATAACCAGGCCTTATCGCTGTGTCCCTAAAACCCAAGGACATGTAGGGCTGGGTGAGACATGCCGTTGGAGCCAGCTAGACTCATCTCTTGATGCCTCATCCTTCCTGCATGCACCCATCTCTTAGTATCTGTAGACTTGTCCTTGAAAGAGAGAGAGAGAACCACCACAATACACAAAAGCACACAACCATTCACTGCCAGGCTTCCGCAAACACACCAAGCAAAAGCACGCAAACAAATAAATTCCTCCTGACTCAGAGTTCTGGGGGCCACTGCTTCGCAGTGATGCCTAAGAGGGACTCTGGTTATCTGGGTGAATAAAGAAGACTTTATACTGGTGGGGAGGGGGGGCTGAAACATTTTGCTCTCGGCCTGCATGGGATACTAACAGGCTGAGTCGCAACAGCATGGGATTTTCATTTTCCTTTGTAATTTTGCTTGTTACATTTTCTGCCACCCATCCTCAAGCATAGTTCAGGGTCAGGAGAAAAAATGCTCTTGATGCACAGTTTCCATTACATAGCAGCACAAGAAGCTGCTTTTTACTGAGTAAGACTAATTCATCCCTCTAGCTCCCTACTGGCACCAGGGGCTCTCCAGGTTTCCCAACCCTACCTGGAGTCGCTGCCAGTGGGAATTGAACCTGGTGGACTCTCTTTCATGGGAGATCACTGCCAGCGGTTCTTGAGCCATGGTTTGCAGAGGGTTGGACTAAATGACCCTCGGGATCCCTTCCAACTTGCCAATTCTATGATTCAAACAGAGCTGGACCAGGGATGAATGCCAGCAGCAACTGAGAGACATCTCCATATCCTCGAGGAAGGAGATCATGAGAATACACAGTGTCAAATGTATAGCAGTGAACAGATAGACACAAACACAAATATATTTGCTGTTTTGCAATCATGAGCCTGTGATGTACCCCAACTCCAGGCAGACAAGTCCCTCTGACACATAAATACATATTCAATGCCCCCCTCACTCTCTCTCTCTCTAACACACACACACAGAGAGAGAGAGAGAGAGAGAGAGAGAGAGAGAGAGAGAGAGAGAGAGCTCTACGCACAGCTAGAGCATTCAGGGCATCTGCACCAACATTTCAGCCATTTCTTTTTTTTCAGGGTGGCTGTAAGCAAGTCAAAGCATTGCCAAGATCACAGGAAAGGAACGGATTTCCTGCAATATTCCCCCAAATCTTCTTCCTCTTCTTCTTGAATTTGTATTTTATTTATTTGTTAACATTCTTATATTACATCAGTAAACATTGTCATATTACAGGACTTACTATAATATAATTTCCAACATGTATACAAAAATTATATACAAATTTTATATACCTAGAAAGAAAATGAAACAAAAAAAACCCAAAAAGCAAAAACAAAAACAAATCCCCCCCCAAAAAAATCATATACATACCAACACACTAGACTTCCTGTCTATCCCGTTGTATATTCCTTTTTTACAAATGAATGTACTCTTATTATTGTATATTTCTTTGCATTTTATCGAATACATTCCTATACCAATATGTGTTCTTAGTCTTATTTCTCAACTCAGTCTCACTCCAACGTCAATCAAACGCTGGCATAGATAGCGAACCTTTTGAACATATGTTTTATATCTATCCCACTTTCCCATAAATTTTTGTTTTAAATTGCCTCTCAGGGTATTTGTTAACTGCACCATTTCAGCAAATTCTTGTAGCTTGTAATGCCAGTCCGTTAGTGTCAGGGCTTCTTGTTCCTTCCACCCCTTTGCCACCAAAGTCCGAGCTGCGGCTGTTGCAAATAATACCTCCCTAAAGGCCTTTGGGATGTCATTGAGTTGTGGGGGCTACAGCTTAGGAATCCCATGCTACCAGTACGGGCAATAAGAAGCGCCCACACTTATCTTTTGCTCCGTGCTTTCTAGGCACATATCTGCACTTTAAAGTGCCATGTCCAAGTGTGTGTTGTTGTTGTTTTGCCTGAATGCTATCACTGGGAAAACAACGCCCTTTAACACTGAATCAGAGCAAACAGTGGGGCAGAGCCATGCATTCTAGGCACGGGACAAGCAGAAGTGTGGACAAGCTCTTTGTGTCGACCCCACAGCTATTCATATGCCCCAGACATCCCTCCAGAAGACCTCTGGCTAGAAAACTGCCCTTCTTCTTTCCTCGTGATGCCTCTGATAGAAAAAAATAATGCAAATGCTCCACATGGAGGCCAGTGAAAACCAGCTGTGCCCTGGTGGGCTGTGGGATTACCAGGGGAGACGGACGCATAATATCTGAAGGGCTGTCCCATGGAAGATGGTGCAAGCTTGTTTTCTGCCACTTCAGAAGGGAGGACCTAAACCAACGCTGTTTACCTTCCCACCGCAGTGGTACCTATTTATCTAATTGCACTGGTGTGCTTTTGAACTGGTTAGCAGGAGCTGGGACAGAGTAATGGGAGCTCACCCCGTCGCAGGGATTCGAACTGCCGACCTTCTGATCAGCAAACCCAAGAGGCTCAGTGGTTTAGACCACAGCACCACCTGCGTTCATATTACAAGAAAGGAGAGCCATGTTAGGAAAAACTTTGTGATGATAAGAGCTGTTGAACAGTGGAATGGATTCCCTTGGAAGCTGGTGGCCTCCCCTTCACTGGAGATTTTTAAGCAGAAGTTGGGTGACCCTCTGTCAGGGATTCTTTAGCTGTGATTCCTGCATTCCAGGGGCTTGGACTCAATGACCCATAGGAGTCCCTTCCAACTTTACAATTCTTTGAGTAGGAGCACTGAGCTCTGAATCTGCCACAAATACTTAAGGCCTGGAATAATAGGTTTGGAATTGCCCAAAAAAGGCGTTAGACTGTTTTTGTATGCCACAACTGCAGCAAGAATTTTGTTATCCAAAAATTGGAAATTACAAGAAATACCAACAGTGGAGGAATGGCAGATGAAGATGAAGGACTTTTTGGAGCTGGCCGACCTGACTGGAAGGATCCGCAATCAGAAAGAGGAGGCATATCAAGAAGATTGGAAGAAATTTAAGGATTATTTAGCTAGATATTCTAATATAACAGAAGTAGACCTATATGTAAGTACCAAATTGGCCTAGGATAAAATATGTTCAATTGTACAACATTATGGATTGAAATTATCAAGAAGAGAAAGAAAGATAGCAATTTGATTAAGTTAATTTTATTAGAAAGTGGATATTGGAAAACTGCTACAATGAGATTTATGGAAACTCAGTTAGGGGGGATTTGAGGAAGTCACTTAACAATGAAAATTAAATTTTCCCACAGGAGGTGCCAGCAGATGGGCTTCATCAAATGGGCGTTCACCAAAAGTGACTATTCTTCCAACTGAAAAAGTTGGCCCAGTAAAATATACCATCTTGCACTCTGCCTTTAACACTTGCATATGCCTGGCTGCAAGACGCCATCCCCTCCTTCACCCCCAATCCAGGGATCAGGAGACCAGTTCAAAGACTAAGCCAGGCTGGCCCAAGCCGTTTGGTCCACCAGAAGGGAAATTTCACCTCCACCCTCCCCAAAGTCAAGGCGTCATGTACCCCTGAACATGCACAGGTAAGGAACCACAAGATATGCTTCAGGCCACCAGAAATAATACCTTATGCTGTGAAGCGCTTTGAGATTTCCTTAATAGTAAACAGCATAAATATATTTCAAATGAATAGGTCAGAAATAAGTGAATAAAGTTTGTCTGTCAGTCACGGAAGTGTGAGGGGAGAGACTCCATCAGGCAAGACCTTCTTCCACCTGCCTTGCCCCACCCGCCAGTCTCTGCTTCTCAATTTGTCTTGTATTATTTCATGCCCTGTGACTTGCCATTGTTTTTATTGATTATAGTTTAGAAATTATGATTGTTAAGAGTGGGTTTCTGTTTAATTTTTATATGCTGATGTCAGATGGAAATGGTGGTTGCTCATGAGTAACCAGTCAGGACTCCGACCTGTCTTTTACAGGTTTTATTTTGGTGCAAAAATATTTACAGTGCAGAACCACAAGTTCATGTCTGCCTCAGTCACTAGCAGAATCCGGGAGTGGTTGTTTCTGGGTCCTCCCAACATAACATAACATAACATAACATAACAGCTTAGTCACCCCCAGCCTTTTCCTTCCTTCTTTGTGTTTACACCTCTGTGCAGGGTGGGCGACGGAAGAGGCGTGCTTCCCTCCTGGCCGGCTTGACAAGGAGCGGTGATGAGGCTCCCGGCAGCATCCTCTGGTCCCTTCCCCTCTTCCCCACTAGAGGTGTGGCTTTCCCCACCACAGGAAGAGGAACTGCTTTGAAAGATTTTTGGCGTTTCCCTGTAACCCAACTGCCCCTCTGTTTCCCTTCCCTATTCCGATGGTAGCCCCCTGACAGATGATATTGAATATTACCGTATTTTTCGCTCTATAAGACGCACCAGACCATAAGATGCACCTAATTTTTGGAGGAGGAAAACAAGAAAAAAAATATTCTGAATCCCAGAAGCCAGAACAGCAAGAGGGATCGCTGCACAGCAAAAGCAACAATCCCTCTTGCTGTTCTGGCTTCTGGGATAGCTGCGCAGCCTGCATTCGCTCCATAAGATGCACACACATTTCCCCTTACTTTTTAGGAGGGAAAAAGTGAGTCTTATAGAGCAAAAAATATGGTACTTTATTTGATATAAGTTGCTTATTTTCAAGTTATGTTTTATTATCGCATTTTTGTATTGGATTGGATTGCTATAAGTTGTACATTCTTTATTTCTTCAGCTTCAAATCAATCAATCAAAATGTTTATTTGGCTTTACGCCCATCATGAAACACAACACAACAAAACAAATCAAAACAAATCAAATAAAATAAAACAGTGGACTCGTACAAGCCACAAGTAGTATAACACAGTTCACAACTCACAAGGACAGATATTAGCCATTCATAAGAAAAGTTTAAGATTAAGATTAGAAATTTTAGGCACTACACTAAAATCAATATCTGATGTCATTATAGAAAATTCTTATAACTATCAATAATCAACTAACATTCCATTCCGTCTCTTGTACGAGAGGACGGCTGTTAGGAATTTAGCAACCTGTAGGGTAATATAAGGATCCTCATCTTGAAGAACCCAGGCAAGCTGTAGGTCTACTGATTTGTCAGCCATAGGCTGGATTATGGAGTTTAGTATACTAGCACGGGCTGAACTGTACAAAGGGCAGATAAACATAACATGATGTAGAGATTCAGATGTTTTCATTTCACACACACACATTGAAGGGACTTGGCCCTTAGTGAATCTATGTCTCAGCACGTTTGTTGGAAAGACATTAAACCTAGCTCTAATGAAGGCATATCGGTGAGACGCGGCCATAAGCGATGTTAAGTAGGACGGAGCGCGGTAGATAGGGGTTATGCCGATATTTAACGCTTCAGCTTGTAAACTGCCTTGGGTGTTGTAAAATAGAAAGACGGTATACAAATTAAAAGTGAATGAATGAATGAATAATAAGAGCCTGCTGAATCCATCTACTCCGACGTGCTTTTTTCACAGTAGCCAACCAGCTGCCTGTAGGAAACGTGCAAGCGGAATCTGAGGACCAGAACAAGACATCCCTCCTGTGGTTTCCAGCATTTGTTACTCAGAAGCATTACTGCTACCTCTGGCAGTGGGGGCAGATCATAGGTATCCTGCCTAGTAGCCATCAATAGCCCTCTCCTTCTCCATGAATTATTTGCAAGCCATCTAAGTTGGCACCCATCGCCGTGGGAGGGAGTGCCATAGTTTTAGCTATGTGCTGCATGATGCAGTGGCGTAGCGTGGGGGGTGCAGGGGGGGCCAGCCACACTGGGCGCAACATCTGAGGGGGGGAGCGCTAATCTAGTGGAAGAGTCTCGAGTGCTAAAATCCACGGGTTAGGGGGCGCAAATTACTTGCCTTGCCCCGGGTGCTGACAACCCACGCTACGCCACTGGCATGATACAAGCCTTTCTTTCATGTGTCCTGAATCTTCCAGCAGCAACACTGAGCAAATTGCTCATGGAAAGTATGGAGTGAATGACTAATAATAATAATAATAATAATAATAATAATAATAGTATTTTATTTATATCCCGCCCTCCCCAGCCGAAGCTGGGCTCAGAGCGGCTAACAACAGTAAAATAATACAGCATTCTAAAATCAATTCATTATAAAATCAGTTCAGATCAAATTGATGGCAACCATTGGGCTAGAGTTCTGTGAGGATTACCAAAGGAGGGAGTCAGGCTGTGCCTTGGCCAAAGGCCTGGTGGAACAGCTCCGTCTTGCAGGCCCTGCGGAAAGATGTCAAGTCCCGCAGGGCCCTAGTCTCTTGTTCCACCAGATCGGAGCCACAGTCAAAAAAGCTCTGGCTCTGGTTGAGGCCAGCCTAACCTCCCTGTGGCCCAGGACCTCCAATATGTTTTTGTTTGAAGACCATACCAGGAGAGGCAGTCCCGTAGGTACGTGGGTCCTAGGCCATATAGGGCTTTAAAGGTTAAAACCAGAACCTTAAATGTGATCCTGTACTCCACTGGGAGCCGGTGCAGCTGATATAGCACCGGGTTAATGTGATCTCGCAGCGAGGACCCCGTAAGGAGTCTCGCTGCGGCATTCTGCACCCACTGGAGTTTCTGGGTCAGTCTCAAGGGCAGCCCCACGTAGAGCAAGTTACAATAATCCAGTCTGGAGGTGACCGTCGCGTGGATCACAGTGGCTCTGTGAGCTTTCTGTTTCATGTTGAGAACCGAACCTGAGATGGCCTCACCCCATTTACTGAGTGAGATTGTAAGAGAACTGGCAACCTTGCCCAATCTGGCGCCCTTCAGATGTTTTGGACCACAACTCCCATTGGCCTCAGCCAGGATAAGTATTCTGGGATAGTCCAAAGTGTCTAGAGGGTGGGGGGAGGTCTCTTCTCCACATCCCTGGTCTGGCATTGTATCTCAAGCCCTTCCCAGAAGGAAGGGGTGAAACCAAAGAATGGGGAGGAGCAAGGCACATTCAGGGCCTGCCAACTGGAAAGACATCAGCCTGCTCGTTTCAGAGCCAGTTCCCGAAGGGAGGCTGCAAACTCAGGAGTGATTTTCCTGCTGACCCTGCCAGGAAATCTGATTCATGGTTTCATCAATATAGTGCATTTATACATCAGGAGGGAGTAATGGGGATGATGCAAAAGGGCCTCTTGCAAAACCAGCTTGCACAGGCTCCGCAGCCAGCTACATCCAGCCCCACAGGGCTCTTGGTTGCATGTGCCGCCCAGCCCATCCCTGCCCATGCACCCTTCATGAGTCAGAAGTCACCAAATTGCTCAGGCAGCAGATCTGAGCTTCCTTTTCACAGCTTGCGCCCAGCCGCTTCCCCCTCGCAGCAGCCACTCAGAAGCACTCCTTGCACGTTGGAATCAGCAAAAGCATAAGAAACATCTCCTTGAGCTTTGAACAAAGGCACCAGGGGGTAGTACCAGCTGTCAGGGCATGGGCCAGTAGCAGTGGGGAATTCTGCTAGCAGTCTAGGCAGCTTTCGGAAATATATTCCTGCCGCAGGGTAGCTTCAAGGGGGGCTGAGTGAGCAAGCAGGTGGAAGGCTGCCTGGTCAGAACCCAGTTTAAAGAGAAAGACCCCTAAGAAGGGTGAGTTTTGGAGCCAGCCATCCACAGACAGCAGTGATCAGGGAGTAAACGGAGCAGGCCTCCCAGCCACAATCTGTCTCGAGATGCATTTTGCCTCTAGCTAAACTGTAGTAAATATTTCTCAATTTGCATATTATTAGCATACACAGATTTTACGCGAACCACTGCCTTCGATGCATTTCCATAGGATGCCTCAGTGGCCTCCCCAAAGATTCACCTTCAGGGAGGAGAGATTGATGGCCGGAGGGGGAGGAACGCCACACGCGGCAATCTTTTCAGCAGCTGCAAGCCTCAGCCTCTGCTATATTTTAATGCACCAATATTTCTCCAGGATTATGCTCAGTCACTTCTTGGCCTGTTATCACTCAGCTGGGTATTTTATGTGGCTGCAACAAAGGCAGGCTGTTCCCACCACTTGGGCAGCCAAGAGCAGGAGGCATCTGGGCAGCGTTGGAAAAGGCTTCCAGCAATGAAGAAATAAGGCACGCTGCTTGCAGAGAATGTGTGAGGCTCGCCACCCAACTGGGCAAAATTCCTGCACCGGAGTGAACGGTTCTCACACATCATGTTTCTCCTCCCATGGAAGTTTGTTTGGCCAACCATGGATCCTCCTCAGGGAAATGCAGTCTGAAGCTAGATGGACCGATGGTCAGATTTGGTATAAGGCATAAAGGTAAAGGGACCCCTGATCATTAGGTCCAGTTGTGGCCGACTCTGGGGTTGCGGCGCTCATCTCGCTTTACTGGCCGCGGGAGCCAGCGTACAGCTTCTGTGTCATGTGGCCAGCATGACTAAGCCGCTACTAGTGAACCAGAGCAGCGCATGGAAACGCCGTTTACCTTCCCGTCGGAGTGGTACCTATTTATCTACTTGCACTTTGACGTGCTTTCGAACTGCTATGTTGGCAGGAGTAGGGACCGAGTAATGGGAGCTAACCCCGTTGCGGGGATTTGAACCGCCGACCTTCTGATTGGCAAGTCCTAGGTTCTGTGGTTTAACCCACAGCGCCACCAGCATCCCTTGCACCACCGAAAATAGGGATGTCCTATTCAATTACAACAACAACAACCCCAGCCACTCTGGGGAACTTCCAACATATATAAAAACATAATAAAACACCAAACATTAAACATTTCCCTACACAGGGCTGCCTTCAGTTGTCTTCTAAAGGTTGTATACTTATCTCCTTGGCTCAGGGGCTGCATGACTCCATACCCTCCAACATTTCCCTGATGAAAATACAGACGTCCTAAGGAAAACTGGGACATTTCAGGAACAAATCAGAAACCAGAACAGCTTCTGTAAATCCGGGGCTGTCCCTGGAAAATAGGGACACTTGGAGGGTCTCACAAGGCAGAGCCTATGCTCCTATTCCTTTAGTGTGGATTTCTTAGAAGAGGTCACAATGCCTCTCTCGGAAGACACCAAAATTAAGTCCCACAGAAGGTCTGATTGGGTGTCCCCAAATCCCTAGGCAAGTTGATACAGGTTTGCTTGAGGATATGTACACACTTGTGCATGCGCACAGACACACACACAGGCTTCTGGACTCTGCAATACCTTCTTGAAATATGAATCTAACCTCCCCTCCCCTTTTTTAAATTAAAGAGCGCCAACCTTTTCAAGGTGTTTGTCATTAAGCAGACTGATTTTCCATCTGCCTACTTTCAGACTGGTCCAGACAAGCTGATAAATTCGGCTTTAATACTAGGCCATGAAAAACGTCTAACTTTGCCAACATTTAAATAAATGATCAATGGCCAGCTTTTTGCTCCCTTGGAAAGGACAGCAAGCGCACCAGACGAAGCTCTTCCAGCTGGGCCTGGACTATACCTCGAAGTGAAGAACCAGGAATTGATGTCGGTCATCTCTAGCTAATGGCATATTCAGCCCCCGTTTCTGAAGAGGTTCCAGGTCTGAACTGTGATCTGCTGCGCTCATGCCAAAGTAATCCTAATTTAATGCACCCGGATTCACTCGCTGGAAATTTCAGCTGGTGTTCAGCTCAGCGTGTGACATGGTGTGCAAATCGCATGGCCAGAGAGGATGTGTGTCTTTGAGGACCCAAAGGATGCAGTGTTCAGATGGGCATCCCTAAAAGGGGGCCCAAGAGAAAACACAACAGATGCTTCCAGCACACAAAAAATAATACACACCTGCCACAGCCGTGACAAGCATCCTTGAGGCTCGCCGTTTCAAGGGGCACTTGGAGAAAGCTGAGAGGGGCGGCAGATTTGCGTTTTGTCCCCCAGTGGCGGGTTGGCACCAGCAATCAAAGCACCCTCTCCACCAGCAGATGTTGCAGGGGGAGAACTGAGGAGCTATGGAGCCTGGCACTCCCTGCCCCCAAGGGCTCTGCTGCTGCGCTTGGGCTGAGGTGCCTCAGGGACAGGCGGCCAAGCACCAGACTCCTCTCCCCTGCCGAGCCTGGGCCTGGAGGGCAAGGGGGACTCTGGCTCCAGAGCCAGCAGCAGAGACACCTGGAACCCAGAGCCAGCCCTCCTCTCCTCAGAGCTGCCTGGGGCTCCTTCTCTTACAGTGGGCCAGCCTGCAAGACCAAAGTAAGAAGGCAGGCACTGGAAAAATCTGGCCTTGGCTGGGCTCTGGACCAAGCCAGACCCATCTGGACCTCCACCCTCTCAGCCCCCTGATGGGGCAGGCAGGTCAGTGGGTGGACAAGCTCTTTGACTCTCCTCCATAAAGTGAGCACAGCACGGCGGAGGTCACAAGGAGCAGGAACTGCTCTCATCCCACAAGTGAAGCTGGGGGCAGGCAGACCCTCCAAGTGTCCTTATTTTCCAGGGACATCTCTGATTTAGAGAAACCGTCCCGGTTTCTGGTTTGATCCCAGAATGCCCCGCTTTTCCTTAGGATGTCCCTATTTTCATCAGAGAAATGTTGGAGGGTATGGAGTTATCCAACCCCTGAGCCATCTGAAGGAAATCCTGTATAGGGAAGGGGTTTTTTTAACGTTTAACTTTTTATTATGTTTCTATGTATGTTGGAAGCTGCCCAGAGTAGCTGGGGCAACCGAGTAAAATGTGTGGGGTAGAAATAGTAAAATTATCATCATGGAATGGGACTGTTGATGGCCTGGGACTCGGGCTCGGACTTGGAACTGGAGGAATCTCAGTTCGCACCGGATCCTTTGCCTCAGGTGGCATCTGAACCAAGTCTGGGGCCTGATCCTGAAGAGTCCCAGTCTGCACAGGTTCCCCTGCAACAAACACCAGCTGGGCCGAGTCAGGGGCCTGAGCCTGCCCTGGCTCCAGATGCGGGGATTACCTCGTTGCCTTCAGCTGGGCTATCACTTACAGCTGCTCCATTACCAGTTGGGTCAGGAGAAGCTGAGGCGGCCTCTGGGTCTAGTAACCCACCGATGTCTCCCGAGCTGCAAAGACTCAGGTCTGAGAGAAGAAGAGACCTAAGTACTCACAGGAGGAGTGCTTGCCTTCGGGCGAGACAGAGAGGTGAGTTACTGGGGGACCAGGACCGGCCATTACCCTGGCAAAGAGTAAAGGCTGGCGGACCCCGCCCCAGGTTGCAGGAGCAACATTGCTGTTTGCCAGAACCTGCCTGTGATCCTGTTCCTGACCTTGCCTGGTTTTCCACCTCGTGTCTTCCTTGGCCCTGCAGAACTGACTCCTCATGGAACCCCTGGATCCGGGACCAGACCTGGACCACGCTACTCGGGTTACCCCTGGGCCCAGCACAGGGACATCCCAATTTTCATCGGAGAAATGTTGGAGGGTATGGGCAGGCAAGAGGCTGCACCGTCTTCCAGCTGACCTCAAAATGTCTTGGACCAGCCCTGGATAAGTGGTCGCACAGCATCGACATGCGCCAGCCTCCTCTGGACAGAGCCCTTCCTGGGACAGGCGTGACCCGCCAGTTCCCCTGCCTCCTTGCAACCCCTCCCCGCTCAACAGCAGCAGTGCTGGGGCACATTCATCATTCCCCCTTCCACGTGGAGCCATCTGGCTGAGGCTGGCCCTCCTGCCACACCACGGAGGATTGTTAACACAAAGCATATGCCGCCTTTGAAATTAATAATAATTTTCACCCTCGCCAGCTGCTAGTAATTGGCTTCACTTTCGCACAGATAACGGAGAGCAGCAGTGTGGAAATCCAGCATCTCCTCTCATGACGCAACAGCCCATTCAGGGGAAGGCTGAGGCGCTCTTCCAAGGGAGGCCCAGCCGAGACAGGGCGATCCCTGGGCCACAAAACAAGAAGCCTCTGGCCGCACAGGCAGAAGCATCAGCCACTCAGGCAGCACACCAGGCCCCCTGACAAGTATGCAAACCTCCTCTGGGTTTCTTTCTTGCACTCAGGGTTAGCAAATTTATTTATTGCATTTCTATCTCACCTTTTTCTCCAAGGAGCTCACAATGGCTTCCTTCTCATTTAACTCCTGTAACAACCCTGTGAAGGGGGTTTAGACTGAGAGAGGCAGTGACTGGACCAAGGTCACCATCCAAGGAGCTTCATGGGCGAGTGGAGATTTGAACCGAGTGCTCTCCCAGGTCCTAGTCTGACACTCTGACCTCTACGCTGTGGGATGTAATCCGCCGGGAGCAGTCAAGTACAACATTCCTTGTAATGCTAGAGAAGACATGTCCAGCCAGCCAAAACCTCCTGTTCCTCCAGGCTGGCGCATCCTTCCTCTTGCATGTGACTAGAAGGTGGGTGTGACCTAACCTGTCCAGGTAACAAAAGGACGAGTCACGCAGCACACTTTCCTTCCCTTTCCTCTTTTCCATCTTCCTTTCATCATGTGAACTACAGGACTGGTAGCCTGCAGTCACTAGGTAAATCTCCCTTATGGGGTAAACCTGTTTGTATATATTTGAAACTTTAAGCCTGATTTGCTCTGCCTGATCGCGGGTAAACTTTATTTTTGTTACTTATGAATAAGAGTGTGGTGTCTTTATTCTTTTTGAAGGGATTCAAGGGAACTTACCAGGAACGTGTAATTCAATCTAAGACAGACTAAATTAAATAATAGACAGAGGCTCACACTAGCCTGCAACCAGCTATCTGCTGTGCATGTAAAAAGGGGAATATAAACTCTGGTAAGTAAAAGAACTTGCTAGTGCAAGTTAGGAAGGATATTAATAAATAATATATCCTCTCCTGCCTCCCTGAACATTCCCACATACACTACCACTGGCTCTCTGCTTTGGGCCAGCCTGAATGGACTGTGGCTTCTGACCATTTGCCCTTGCCAGCATTGGAGAATTATAGAAATCAGAGGCTGAAATTTTAAATGGGTGCAAGAGGGGTTGAGCAGCACGTGAAGCTTGGAATGTGAAGGTTGTGTTTGCAAGAGAACCACGAGAGGCACAGGAGCACTTTTTTTTAATAAATTTTTATTGATTTTCCAACATATATTAAAACACAATACAACTAACAACTAACAACACATAAACAAACAAACATATAAACACGTATAATTTCATAACCTCTTTTTCTTGAACCTTGTTTCAACGACTTCCCCATACCTCCCTTTTCTGCATCCCTGTTTTAAACTTTTCCAGCAACCCCTAATTTCAATACTTATAATTCAGTTTCTAATCTTTTTCCTCTTACCCAATTATTTATCACTGCAATTCTGTTTTACATTACCCATGACATTTTAGCACTCATTAATTTTACAACAGTTCTTAAGATAAACTTTAAATTTCTTCCAATCTTCTTCCACCGTCTCTTTCCCTTGGTCACGGATTCTGCCAGTCATCTCAGCCAGTCCCATATAGTCTATCACCTTCGTCTGCCACTCTTCCAGCGTGGGTAGTTCTTGTGTCTTCCAATACTTTGCTAAAAGAACTCTTGCTGCTGTTGTAGCATACATAAAAAACGTCCTAGCTTTCGTTGCCACCAATTGGCCCACCATGCCCAGGAGAAAGGCCTCTGGTTTCTTGTGAAAGGTACACTTAAGTACCTTCTTAATTTCATTATAGATCATTTCCCAGAAGACCTTGATCCTTGGGCACGTCCACCAAAGGTGGTAGAAAGTACCTTCAGTTTCATTACATTTCCAGCATTTATTATTGGGCGTATGATAGATTTTTGCAAGCTTGACTGGGGTCATGTACCACCTATAAATCATTTTCATAATGTTCTCTCTTAAGGCATTACATGCCGTAAACTTTATACCGGTAGTCCATAACTGTTCCCAGTCAGCAAACATAATGTCATGACCAATGTCTTGTGCCCATTTAATCATAGCTGATTTAACCGTCTCATCCTGTGTATTCCATTTCAACAGCAAGTTATACATTCTTGACAAATTCTTAGTATTGGGTTCCAACAGTTCTGTTTCTAGTTTTGATCTCTCCACCTGGAAACCAATTTTCGGCACAGGAGCACTTTTAGACTGGGGAAGGGCAGACTCTGGGTGCAAGCAACGCTAGGCACCCAGTATGGAGGGGGCAGAGACAGCCAAGGCTCTTTTGGCCTGCCCGGCTCCTGCCTCTGCCCACTTTGGATTTGGCGCCATCCTGGGTTTAACTGGTTGCTTTAGGGCCAAGGAAGAATGTCTGGCCTTGCAAGCAGTTTTTTGCCAAGAGGGAGCAGGTGGGTTATCTATTAAAGGTGTGAAGAACCTCGGGCAGGGGCGGACTTTGGTCTTTGAAATTTCAGTGGTGCCCTGTGCAAGGCCAACATTTGGTGCCCCCTGCTTCTCAACTTCTGTTCTGTATGTGCACTGTGGGTATGTTCAGGGATGCAGGAGAGGATATATTATTTGATTATAGCCTTTCCAACTTGTGTAAACAAGTTCTCAATTTAGCAGAGTAACATTCCCCTTTTTAAACTTGCAGCGGATGCGTTTGCTCAGGCTCGCTAAAGCCTCTATAATAACTGTTCTGGCATTTTCCCCTTGTTCCCTCATAAAAGCTAAGACACGACAGTCTTCTATAAAAGTATAAAAAGAGTTTACTCACATTCTGCTCACAATCGGATCCCAGAAGGCAGACTTAGCTTAGAAAGTTACATACACCTGGTAGCGATCTCATAAGGAGACAGTCCCTCTGTCCTCTCTTGGCTGGAAGCATCTTTGGCTAAGCAGGTGTTGCTTCTTCAACGAAAGTAGTCACAGAGAGAGAGATGGCTGCCTTGCCCTGTGCTTTTGTTGTTACCTGCACAGGTGAGGCCACGCCCACCTCTAGTCACATGCAGAGGAAGCTTGTCCCAGCCCAGAAGGAAACAGGAAATTTACCTGCTGGCTGGACAAACATTCCTCCCCATGTGTAAACATGTTCACTCTAAGAATGTTGTATTTGGCTGCTCTTGTGTTTCACATCCCACATGCTCCACATCATATTTTCAACACCCCAAGGTGTCCCCTCAACTCGACACCCAGTGCAGGGAAACCAGTCACGCTGCCCTAAATCCACCTATGTCTCAGGCCCAGGGGTCAGGTGAGCTGATTCTGAAAAAAGCTGGATTAGAGTTGCTGGAACATCAGCAAATGTCCCTATCTGTTTTGCTATTTATTCATTGTATTTAACCCCCCTTTTTCCCCTCCAAGGATCTCAAGGTGGCAAACATGGTTCTCCGCCTCCTCCCCTGTGAGGTTTCTGGCACTGGGCTTGTGGGTTCCTCTTTGAAAACTCTGCAGGAATCCACAAATGCATCACACAGGGCATGTCGTAATTTCTTTTTCAAAAATAGCTTTTATTATAAAGGAGATTATGAAACAACATGCAAGAATCTACATTGCCTTGACATTTTGCAATTTCAACTGCTGTAGCAATAGACGTTCCCAATTGACGGTCAAAGGATGACATTTGAGTATGACATACCTTGTTATCTGTCATACATTCTGCAATACTGTACTAGCTTCCAAGATTGTGGGAATATCTCCCCCCCACCCCCTAAAAATATGCACCAATAGCTGCTTTACATCGCCCCCGCCCTGCCAAATCTCATTTCCAGATATTGACAGGCGTATTCCTTCCAAGATCTTTCTTCTATGTCTTTTAGAAAGATTTGCTAGTGTTGCTTAGTAAATAATTCTCCTCCTCCTTCTTCATCCCACCTTTTGATACACACCTGTCAGGGGTTCAGGAGCAGAGGGAACGGATGGCGAGGAATCGGAAGGAGAGGTTAGCGATGATAGCCGTCCGAGATCTCTAAGTCTGTCCAGCGAATCGGAGGATTCACAGAAAGGGGCTCCCGTGGGCAGAGCTGGGGGGTTACCAAGAGGGGCACCCCAGGAAGAAGGGACCAGAGGGGATTCAGAGAGCAGCAGCTGGAAATCCGGACCAGCTACTCCACCAGAGAGCAGCAGGGGGGAGGAGTTCCAGGCACCAGCGACAGGCAGCTCTCCGGCAGCAGCCACGCCTGCGTCAGAGAGCGAGGAAACGGTAGAGAGGAGGGTCGGAGACAGCGCGCGCGCGCCAAGTTCAAATGTACCAGAGGGAGGCGCAATGAGCAGCCCGGAAAGGGAGCCAGGTCCTAAAGCCCGCCGAAGGGAGGGGGAGGAATCCGAAGGGTCCGCATCCGAGGCATCCAGGAAGGAAGGAACCCCGGGGGGTGGTAGGACCCAGAGGCGAAAGGAGAGACGCAAAAGGTGGAGCAAGGCTAGGGTCTTGAACTGGTGTACAGGAGGCGGAGATTCAGATGGGACTTCGCCGATCTAGGGAATAGACGTAGAGACGCACGCTAAGATGTGGAAATGGAAACTATACTTCAATAAAGACTTTATTCCGTTCTACCGGCTAGCGTTGGTCCTTTGTGAGCCGGGACCTAGAGGCAGTCTCTGACAGTAAGTCCCATCTCACAGAAGTTTTCATCAGTTCTCTTTGACTCAAGCGGCGTGTGGGGAGCGAAGCAGGGAGGAAAGAGGACTGGTGCCTTTGGAGCTCACAAAAGTCAAGCGACATGTCTACTGAAGAGCAAATTGCTTCCCTGCGAGAAGCGGTAACGCAGCTCAGCGCAGAGATAATCGCCTCCAGGAAAAGAGAGGATGAAGCGGCTGCTGCATGCCGAGATCTCCAAGCCAGGTTGGAAGTGCTTACTAAGCAGGCACAAACGGGTTCCAGATCCGAGGGAATCGGGTTGGGAAGGACTGGAGGCAGCATTGTATCTCACTTTGATGGGAATTTGCAGCAGTACCCCAATTTCCGAGCAGACGTGCAGTTTGCGCTGAAACTGCTGGAGAAAGAGTTTAGAGATGAGCAAGAAAAAGTGGGGTTTATCTTGTCTCATTTGCATGGAGAGGCGAAAGCATGTCTGCGCAATCTGTGGAGAGATATGGACCCAGCGCTCCAGAGTTCAGCTGCATTCATTAAAGCGATGGATTCTTGCTTTCTATCGAAAATAGACATTGACATTGCCCGTAAGGACATATTTGAGCTGAGACAAGGGAAAGCCAGCGTGAGGCAGTATCACTCCCGCTTTTTTGCATTGGTCAATGCCTTGGGGTGGGACAAGGATTCCCCCCCCGTTAGAGATCTTTATTGGGAAGGATTGAACCCCCAAATCAAGGATGAGATAGCGCGGGGGGAGAGACCCAAAAGCACCCAGGAAGTGGTGGACAGATCGCTTGCAGTGGGGGTGAGGCTGGAGGACCGCCCTTGGGACAGAGGAGAAGGGCGTTGGGGACGCACACCAGCCAGAGTGCCCTCCCTCTTGCCCAGGGATGTCGCGCGTGCGCAATCAACGCCTCCGCAAGCAGGGGGGGAGGAGCCGATGGAGATCGGCGGTGCTAGAGCTCATTCAGCCACCAGAGCCTTAACACCGGGAGCAGTCAAAACAAAGCAGCCTAGAGGGAACAGGAAGTGTTACATCTGTGACAGTTCGAAGCACATGGCGAAAGAGTGTCCCCAGAGGCTCCACAAGCACACTGCAGCTTCAATGACAGTAATGGGAGCAACTCAGCAAAGTGAACCACGGCAGGGAAACGGAAGCACTGGGGGCCAGCCAGGCGAGTCAGTGAAGAAGTCCCCAGAGATTTTGAAGCCCACGGATCCCCTCCCGCCCAAACCAGTGGTGCAGCTCACCGCATCGCTCCAGCTGCCCAGTGGTCTCACTTTAGAAGTGCCGATTACGATTGACTCTGGCAGTAATGCGGACTTTATCGCACTGGAATTCCTTCAACAACACAACATAGCGCTACTGCCAGCCACACTGCCCCTGAACGTGGTCACAGTGGATGGCAGGGAACTGCTAGGGGGGCAGGTGGTGCAGCAGACACCACCTATGGTGATGCAAATTGGGAATCACCGAGAAGTCATCAGCTTCAACGTCACCCAATTGTCGGACACGCCCATAGTGTTGGGCATGAGTTGGCTGGATAGGCACAGCCCGGCATTAGCGTGGTACCAGCGGCAATTGACCTTCTGCTCTTCCTACTGCGCAGCGCACTGCATCCAGACCTGCCAGGAAGGAGAGGGGCGAGAGGATGCACCGCAGCTACACCTAGGCATGGTGCAAGCGGTGCCCAACAAGTACAAGGAGTTTTTGGAGGTCTTCTGCGAGAAGGAGGCGGACAAACTGCCCCCCCACAGACCCTATGACTGCAAGATTGATCTCCTGCCGGGGGCAACGCTGCCAACAGGGAAACTGTATTCCATGTCTGAGGACGAACTGCAGGAACTTAGGGAGTTCATAGACCACAATTTGAAGCGCGGGTTCATTCGGGAGTCGAAAGCTGTAGGGGGCAGTCCAGTATTCTTTGTGAAGAAGCGAGACACGCCCCAGAAGAGGCTTGTAGTTGACTTTCGAATTTTGAACTCGAAAACCAAGCCCTCGTCCTTCCCCATGCCCAAAATAGACGACCTGCTCGCGACGGTAAGGAAAGGACGCGTTTTCACCAAGTTGGATCTGCGAGGCGCGTACAACCTGATTCGTGTGCGGGAGGGCGACGAGTGGAAGACGGCCATGTTCACACCACTGGGCACCTACGAATACAGAGTTATGCCCTTCGGATTACAAAATGGCTCTCACTGTTTTCAAGCCTTTATGCATCACGTGTTGGCGGGACTCCTTTACAAGAAATGCGTATGCTTCCTGGACGACATCCTGATATTTTCTGAGTCGCGAGAAGCGCACGAGAGGGATGTCAGGGAAGTTCTGCGGAGACTAAAGGAGCACAGGCTGTACGCCAAGCTGGAGAAGTGCCAGTTCGACGTGACGGAGGTGGATTTCCTGGGCTATAAACTGTCGGACAAGGGGCTCGCCATGGACAGCGCCAAGGTTCGCTCAGTATTGGACTGGAAAAGCCCGCGCAATAGGAAGGAAGTCCAGCGGTTTGTCGGCTTTGCCAACTTTTATCGCAAGTTCATCAAGGGGTTCGCTATGCAAACGGCGGCCATCACTGACACGCTCAGCTCCAAGAAGAAGAAGTTTATCTGGACGGAGGAAGCGGAGCAGTCCTTTCAGAAACTCAAGCGTCTCTTCGCTTCCGAGGAGCAGCTGCTGCATGTGAATCCCAGCAGACCGATGAGGGTGGAGACGGACGCCTCAGACAGAGCCGTGGGAGCTGTACTGTTGCAACAAGACCAGCAGGGGGACTGGAGGCCGTGCGCCTTCTACTCAAGGAAGCTCAGCAAGTCGGAGCAGAATTACACCATCTGGGACAGGGAGTTGCTAGCCATCCATGCAGCGTTCAAAGCGTGGCGGCACTTCCTTATCGGAGCCAGACACACAGTGCAGGTACGCACGGACCACAAGAATCTAGAGTACTGGCGCACGGCGAGGTTCCTGAATCAGAGGCACATTAGATGGGCAGAGTTCTTCGCGGACTTCGACTTCAAGATAGAGTACATCCCGGGTGACAACAACATCATGGCGGATGCCTTGTCCAGAAAGCCGCAATACCTCGAGGAGGAGGCACCGTCGGCAGCCAAGCACATTTTCGCACCGGAAGCGTGGGCTTGCGCCTCGGCGACCGTGGATCTGGACGCCGTACGTCGAGCGTTGCAGGAGGACCCCTTCGCGCTAGCCAAGATGGAGGAGGTGCACAAGGGCACGGTGAAGGACGACGAGTTCCAGATCAGAGACGGTTTGCTCATCCGCAAGGGAGCACTCTACGTGCCGGGGAATGACCTCCGCGCAAGGGTGCTGCAGCAGCTACACGACGCCCCCACTGCCGGGCACTTTGGCAGAGAAAAGACTGTAGAACTAGTGACCAGAGACTTTTGGTGGCCCAAGATGCGGGGGGAAGTAGCGGATTACGTCTCGAGATGCGACACCTGCCAAAGGGCCAAGTCAGTGCACAAACCGCCGGCGGGATTGCTGGAACCGTTGCAGACGCCGTCTGAGCCGTGGGAACGGGTGGCCCTGGACTTTGTCACGGATCTGCCCAGTTCGAGGGGAAAGACGGCAGTGCTTGTGGTGGTGGACATGTTTACCAAGATGGCACACTTCATTCCGTGTGCGAAGGTGGCCACGGCAGAACAGACCGCCAAACTGTTCATAGACCACGTGTTTAAGGTCCACGGTCTGCCACGATCTATTCTATCCGACCGGGGGCGGCAGTTCATCTCGAACTTCTGGCAAAAGTTGATGGGCATCCTGAACGTCAAGATCAATCTAGCGTCGGCGAGACACCCGCAGACCAACGGACAAGCGGAGAGGGTCAACGCCATCATGCAGCAGTACCTGAGATGCTACGCCAATCAGCAGCCTAACACGTGGGTGGACTACCTGCCCCTCGCAGAGTTCGCTTACAACAATACGAAGCACGTGTCGACGGGGGTGACGCCGTTCTTCGCCAACAACGGGAGGCATCCCAGAACCTTCCCAGGTTTAGAGAGAGTGGGGGAGGGGGAGCCGCAGGCAGCGGAAGAATTAGCGTCAGAGTTGCAGGAAGTCCACGAACAGCTTAGGAGGCAGTTGGAACTGGCAAAGCACGCATACAAACTGCAGGCTGACAGACACAGGAGAGTAGGGGAAGACATACAGGTGGGAGACTGGGTTTGGTTAGCAGCGCAAGCAGTGCCGACCAGATCGTTGGCCAAGAAGAAGCTAGGGCATAAGCAGCTAGGGCCTTACCAAGTCCAGGCACAGGTCAATCCAGTGGCCTTCCGGTTAGCGCTTCCGGAGGGTTCCAGAATGCATCCGGTCTTCCATAGATCGGTGCTCACGCCCTACAAAGCACCGCATAGATTTCACGAGCCAGGCACAGCACCAGATCCGCCCAGAGAAGGACCCAGGGAAAGGGGGTCGCCAAGAGGGGAGCGCATCAACGAAGCCACAGAGATTTTAGACTCGAGATGGGGGGAAGAGGGAGTAGAATACCTTCTTGCCAGAGAGGATACCCCGGCCAGCGCCAACAGTTGGGTGCCGGGCTATGCCTTGGACGAGCCTCTTCTCAAGGAAGAGTTCCATGCCATTTTCCCACACAGGCCCATGCCAGCCGAGTATTTCGATGACTGGCTCTTCACACCCACACTTTCAGGCAGCACGTTCCAGGGGTTCGACTCGGACGAGGAGACGGCACCACACATACGCTCTCCGGAAGGTTCACCCTCGGGTTCTGCCTCAGACCGCTCCTATTGGTGGGATAATCAACCAGAGGAGCAGTGGCGCAGGAAGTGGCTGGGGGGTCCCTGGCAGGCATCACCCTCAGAGGGGAACGGGGGAGAGAGGGACATGGACGTGTTGGGGGAGGACGTGGGATTTGAACACGAAGGCAGGGAGATGGAAGCAGAGGAGATCGACGTCGACGAGCGCACGGAGGACGAGCCAGACCTGCCCGATGTAATGTACGACACGAGGGAAGAACTGTATCCGGCACTCACCCCTGCCACGACGGAGCACCCAGAACCCACACCGGAAGGAGGGGAGGGGGGAAGGGGGGGCTTCGAGGGGGGGATGGATGTCAGGGGTTCAGGAGCAGAGGGAACGGATGGCGAGGAATCGGAAGGAGAGGTTAGCGATGATAGCCGTCCGAGATCTCTAAGTCTGTCCAGCGAATCGGAGGATTCACAGAAAGGGGCTCCCGTGGGCAGAGCTGGGGGGTTACCAAGAGGGGCACCCCAGGAAGAAGGGACCAGAGGGGATTCAGAGAGCAGCAGCTGGAAATCCGGACCAGCTACTCCACCAGAGAGCAGCAGGGGGGAGGAGTTCCAGGCACCAGCGACAGGCAGCTCTCCGGCAGCAGCCACGCCTGCGTCAGAGAGCGAGGAAACGGTAGAGAGGAGGGTCGGAGACAGCGCGCGCGCGCCAAGTTCAAATGTACCAGAGGGAGGCGCAATGAGCAGCCCGGAAAGGGAGCCAGGTCCTAAAGCCCGCCGAAGGGAGGGGGAGGAATCCGAAGGGTCCGCATCCGAGGCATCCAGGAAGGAAGGAACCCCGGGGGGTGGTAGGACCCAGAGGCGAAAGGAGAGACGCAAAAGGTGGAGCAAGGCTAGGGTCTTGAACTGGTGTACAGGAGGCGGAGATTCAGATGGGACTTCGCCGATCTAGGGAATAGACGTAGAGACGCACGCTAAGATGTGGAAATGGAAACTATACTTCAATAAAGACTTTATTCCGTTCTACCGGCTAGCGTTGGTCCTTTGTGAGCCGGGACCTAGAGGCAGTCTCTGACAACACCTCTTCAGGTTATCTCCATCGCTTTCTGTTGTTTGCTTCCTGCTTTCACGTCAGCCCTATTGTTAGTTTCCCAGTCAACCCACTGCAATTGGTGGTTGCTCCTTGGTCTTTTGAAACTGCGGAGTCTCCACACTAAGGACTCATCCACACTTTGCTTTGCTCCACATTTCTAGGAAGTTGTTGTTGTTTAGTCGTTTAGTCGTGTCCGACTCTTTGTGACCCCCTGGACCAGAGCACGCCAGGCACTCCTGTCTTCCACTGCCTCCTGCAGTTTGGTCAAACTCATGCTGGTAGCTTCGAGAACACTGTCCAACCATCTTGTCCTCTGTCGTCCCCTTCTCCTTGTGCCCTCCATCTTTCCCAACATCAGGGTCTTTTCCAGGGAGTACATTTCTAGGTACAGGTCCACGTTTTCCCAGTCTGCAGCTGACCCTTTTTTTTTAGCCCTGCACTTTCTCAGCGGAAAACCCAAATTGCTGTTTGTTCCAATTCAGCATGAAAGAGCAGGTTTCATGGGGAAAGCAGTGGAGCAAACAAATGTGCTTGGACACCAATCAGGAAAGGGAAGACCTGTGCCTAGAATGTGTATTTGCGAATAAGCCCCAACATTGCTTTATTCTATCAGTATGAGTCGTCCCTTGCTACAAATCCTGCATATTTCTGTTTTAACTTTGCAGCCTTTCCTACTATATCCACACTCAGGCTGTGGACAAACACGGTATCTCTCTCTTTTTCTCTCTCTCTCTCTCTCTCTCTCTCTCTCTCTCTCTCACACACACACACACACACACATATATTACACATATAATTTATTCATTTCTACAACAGCATTACATAAAACTGGTAGCAAGAACCACGAAACAAAATGAAAGGCAGAAACAAAACCATTCTTCCGTCGCAAGATTGGATTTGGGAGCTGCATGGTCAGGGAGAAAACAATGCTGTCCAGGGGTTGTAAAGACTGCAGAGAGAATAATTGGGTGCACTCTTCCCACCTTGGATCAAATCTATGCTTCCAGGTGCCATAAGAAAGCTGCAGAGGTAGCGCAGGATAGTGCACACCCCAGAAATTATCACTTTCAGCTTCTGCCTTCTGGAAGAAGGTCCAGGGTTATAAAGACTAGACGAGCCGCCTAAGAAACAGTTTTTATCCAAATGCGATTTTGGTTTTAAACGCAGTGTAAGGTAGTCCCTGTGGGAGTATATTGTATTTAATTATGGGGTATCAGAGTTTTAGGGGGTTAACCAGGCTGGGATAGCTGGGATAGCAGGCTTGTTGGTTTTTGAATGTCTGGTGTAGATTTTTTTCAATTTCGCTGTTCTGTATGGGACAATGACAATAAAGAGTGTCGTATCGTATCGTATCGGATGGAATGCATCCATAGGATGTTCTAGAAACCAATAAGATTTGGAGGGTGACAAATTCCTCCAAACAGATTTGTATTCAGATGTCAGAAACAAACAATATGGCTGTGTATTTGCAGGACACTGATAAAGGAGGATGAGTGGAAAGCCATGCAACTTGTCTACATGGGTGTGGAGCAGAGCTCTCAGAGGCAGGGAAAAACCAGCCCAAGCAGAATTTGGAAAGTTAAGAATTATAGGGGATTGGCAGTGGGGGGCAATGTACCAGCTAATTCTTTACTTGACCCAGAGAATACATGAACAGTTTAAGAACAGCGCAGCATGCCAGGGGATGTGCTCGCTGGTTTCCCACTGGGGCATGTGGCTGGCCACTGCAAGAACAGGGGGCTGGACTGGATGGGCCATTGGCCGAATCCAGCAGGCTCTTCTGGTGTTCTTAGAGTGTTGAACTAGGACCTGGGAGACCAGGGTTCAAATCCCCACTCAGCCATGAGGCTCTTTGGGTGACCTTGCACCAGACACTCACTCTCAGCCTACATCTCACAAGGATGTTGTGGAGATTGAAGAAGGATGGGGGAAATTTAAAAATTCTGGGAAATGATATATAATGAGTTGAAGAAAATGTTCCAATTAACATTTGTTTAAAAACCTGAAGCATTTCTGTTAGGGATTGTAGGAAAAGACTTGCCAAGGAAACTTAAGAACATTTTCATGTACAGTGGTACCTTGGGTTACATACGCTTCAGGTTACAGACTCCGCTAACCCAGAAATAATACCTCGGGTTAAGAACTTTGCTTCAGGATGAGAACAGAAATCATGCAGCAGCGGCACAGTGGCAGCAGGAGGCCCCATTAGCTAAAGTGGTACCTCAGGTTAAGAACAGTTTCAGGTTAAGAAAGGACCTCCGGAACAAATTAAGTACGTAACCAGAGGTACCACTGTATGCAACAACGGTGGCAAGAGTCTTGGTAGCACAAGGATGGAAGAATGAAGAAATCCCAACCAAAGAAGTGTGGCAAGAGAAACTGATGGATTATGCAGAATTGGCGAAACTGACACACAAACTGCGTGACAAGGACAACTGTTACGTCAAAAAAGAATGGGAACCTTTTACACAGTACTTAAAGAAACAACAAAATGAATTGGATTCCTTGGCAGGTTTTGAATAAACATACACAAATTTATTATTAATAACACATAGATAAATTAAGGATTTTTTATAACTTTATAATATGCTGAGAAGTACATGTATTGAAAAACCAGAGAGAGGAGCTGAGGGAAGTCTGGGGGGGAGGGGGGTTCTTTTTGGGGGGAGGGAAAATAGGGGGGTTAAGGATGATACGTCCTTTGATTAAATGTTATGTTGAAATTCCTAATAAAAAAACTTTTTTAAAAAAAGGACGGGGAGAACCATATACACCACCTTGGGTTCCTCAGAGGAAAACGGCTGGATATAAAGGCAATAAATAAATAAATATGAATCCATTGCCAACATTTCAACGAGTTGATTTAGTTACACAACCATAGCACCGGTTCTTGTGAGGCTCTGTTCAGGCGAAGGGATGCTCCCCTTTGGAAAAGCTGCTCTGAGGTGTAGCCCAGATCTTACTTTCCGTGGCAGATGAGCCCTGAGGGGGAGCACACGGAATGTCTCCATGCAACCACATCGCAGACTGTGGAGGTGGGTGTGAGTGGAGGCTGCTCAGAGACAATTGCATGATGTGGCTGACAGATTGTATATAAGAGGAATCTCTTCAATTTGCATAATTTGCCTTAGTTTTGCAAAACAGCGCAGAGCTTGAGAGCGGAAACAAGCAACCCAAACCAGGTACTACAGAGACAGGCCAGGGGTGCAGGGCTGCCATGTGGCTGCAGCTGTCTGCATGGGCAGAGGAAAGGGGTGCGGTGGGTGCAGTCTCCCCGGGTGTCACCACTGAGGGGTGTGACAAAATGCCGGGCGGCACTCACCACAGGGCCTGCAGCGCACCCAAGCCTCTCCCCCCCCCCAGCTGGAGGGAGGCTGAGTGTAAGGAGGGAGGCAGACTCCGTAGGCCCCACAGCGCACCCTGCCCCTATGGGTGCCTCGCACACCGCCCCAGGCACCCAAGCGGCTTCCTCTGCTGCTGGCTGTCTGGAAAAGTTGAAGACCCATTTATACTAGGGTTACCAGATGTCCCAGTTTCCCAGGGACAGTCCCCAGCTTTGCGAATAAGTCCCCGGACAAATTCCATCCCCGGATTTCATCTAATGTCCCCGGGAAACACAGCAGCGGCCGTCTCAGCAGCCCAGAGCAGTTGGCTCTGGCTGGCTTCAGGAGCTGCTCGGAAGTCCCCATGTGATGGTGGTACAGGGGCTCTAAGATGCAGCTTCTGGGCTGCCTCCACCTTCCCTGACCCCAGCAACTAAGCTGTGAAGGGAGGCTTTATGCTGCCTGTTGGAGCAGCCTCCCAACTCCTACTTGCGTGCAAGCAGGAGGGGGCAGGAATCTCTCAGCTGTGAAGGGAGGCTTCACGCTGCCTATCAGAGCTTGCTTGCAAGCAGGAGGGGGCAGGGGGCCGCTCCAATGGGAAGGGAGGCATTGCGCTGCCTGAGAGCTCCCTGCCCCCTCCTGCTTGCACGCAAGTAGAAGTTGGGATGGGGCTGCTCTGAAAGGCAGTGTGAAGCCTCCCTTCCCAGCTGAGGGATCCCCACCCCCTCCTGCTCACACGCAAGTAGGAATGGGATTGGGGCTGCTCCGATGGGAAGGGAGGCATCGCACTGCCTGAGCCTCACTGCCACCGCCACTCTCGGCCCTCCTTCTCCGCCTTCCCTGCCTGACCCACTGCACACCACTTCACCACCACCACCACCACCACCGAAGAACCAACAACTCAGGGGCTGCCCAGGCTCATGGAGAAAGGAGATAGAAGCCTCGGAGGAAGGGGAAACATGGCCGTTGAGGTCAAGGCCACCCCTCTGCCACCGCCATCGCTGCAGCATCACCGTCCCAAACATGTAGTAATTAATTAAAGTGTCCCCCGATTCATTGGGGGGAAAACTGGTAACCTTAATTTATACCCAACATTTCCAGAATTGTGAAGGATTCGTTGATTGCAGAGTAGGGCCCCATCCTCCTCCTACATCCTTAAAGAGTGTTGTAAGTTTGGGGAGGTGGCCACCTCATGAGAAGAGAAGACTCCCTGGAAAAGACCCTGATGTTGGGAAAGATTGAGGGCACAAGGAGAAGGGGACGACAGAGGACGAGATGGTTGGACAGTGTTCTCGAAGCTACCAGCATGAGTTTGACCAAACTGCAGGAGGCAGTGGAAGACAGGAGTGCCTGGCGTGCTCTGGTCCAGGGGGTCACAAAGAGTCGGACATGACTAAATGACTAAACAACAATAACAACAGACTGGACGACGACCTGAGTCCCTTCCAGCCCGGGGAATTTGCATGAGCTGAGCTTGGACGCAAACTGGAAACTGGAGACGTAGAGACCTACTTGGTCTGTGCTAGATCCAAAGCTATGACTAATGGAGAACTAAGATCTGTGGGGTATTAATGCTGTCGGCTCCTCCATCTTATGCTCAGGTTCATAGACTCCACTCGCCTTCATTCCAAGGAAACCAGAACTTGGTTAAGTGCCTGGAACCACTGGAATCTCATGCTGCTCAGAGATTGGGGTGACGTGGAACAAAGAGGCTCTGTTTGCAGAGGAGGGAAACGTGTCCTTTTGCCTGTCTCCTCACCGCTCCCCTGGTCTCCTCATTCCTCAGCATCCTCCCCCAGCCCTCCTCCCCCCCCCCCCCCGACTCAATCTTTTTCAGCAGTTCTTGTCTTTCCCTCTTAGTCATCATTAGGGTCAGGCTGATCCCGTTAATGGTATTTCCATAATTGAACAAGGAGGATGGCTGTGCAATATCTCGAGAGCTGAAATACTCTCCAGGGCTCCATCAGCTCAGCTTTAATGCAGTTTATTGTTATTTTAGCCTTCGTCAAGTATTCAGCAGGAGCTGGGGGGGAATATGCCAGGCTGACGGGCAGTGAAACGCGGAAACAATTAGCCAAAGAGCTCTTGCACTCGTGCAAGAGGGCAGCGGCGCAGCTGAACTGCCAGTCTAGGACTAGCTCCCTGCCCCTGATACGACCAAACAGCTCCAAGGCCCATGACCTCCCAGGCTCAGCACAAGGACGCACCTGCCACTCACCTGCAAGGGCTCTCTTGTCACATTCTATCTTCCAAGGCCATCTCGGCTCAGATTCAAGGAACCTGGCACCAAGCTGATCCAAGAGGAGGCCACAATCCAGATGCCAAGTGCATATTCAGTCATCTTGCAAGGCACAGATCTCTCTTGTCTTACCTGTGGGGAGTGAATGGTAACGTTGGATGGGATTCCCAAGGGTCATCTAGTCCCATAGCTAAAGAATCCCTGACAGTCACCCAACCTCTGTTCAGAAACCTCCAAGGAAGGAGAGTCCACCACCTTCTAAAGAAGTCTATTCCACGGTCAAATAGCTCTTACCATCACAAAGTTCTTCCTAATGTTTAGCTGGACTTTCCTTTCTTGTTATTTGAATCCAAATAACACAGGGTTTGGGATCACCACTGTTGAAGGGCGAGGGAGGTATGGTGGTGGGGGTAGATACTACAGGTGAAGCGTTATGAGATGTGGTGATGCTCGAACCCCTTCCAATCTATGCCCTATCCCAAGGGACGAGGGTAGGGTGAGCAGGGATTACCCACCTCCGTCACTGGTATTGTGCAATGCCAGGTCTATAGGCAATAAACCCGCCACCATGCAAGACTTTTTTATCTCTCTGGGGGTTGACCTGGCTTGTGTGATGGAGACCTGGGTGCGTGAAGGTGAAGTAGCCACCTCCCTATTTTTATATGCAACGGCTGCAGCTCGGACTTTGGGGGCAAAGGGGTGGAAGGAAGAAGAAGTCCCGACAATAATGGATTGGCATAACAAGCTACAAGAATTTGCTGAAATGGCGCAGTTGACAAATAGGCTGAGAGGCAATTCAAAACAAAAATTTATGGAAAAGTGGGATAGATAGAAGATATATGTTCAAAAATACAGTAAAGGTTCACTATCTATGCTAGCATTCGATTGACGTTGGAGAGATACTGAGTTGAGAAATAAGACCAAGGGTACATATTGATAGAGAGCCAGTGTGGTGTAGTGGTTAAGAGCGGTAGATTCGTAATCTGGGGAACCGGGTTCGCTTCCCCGCTCCTCCACATGCAGCTGCTGGGTGACCTTGGGCTAGTCACACTTCTCTGAAGTCTCTCAGCCCCACTCACCTCACAGAGTGTTTGTTGTGGGGGAGGAAGGGAAAGGAGAATGTTAGCCGCTTTGAGACTCCTTAAGGGGAGTGAAAGGCGGGATATCAAATCCAAACTCTTCTTCTTCTCTTCTTGATATAGGAATGTATGTACCCTTGGTCTTATTTCTCAACTCAGTCTCTCTAGGGAGGCAACCAGAACTGTACAAAGGCTGGATCTCCTGCAATTTTTTCAGGTGAAGAGAAGGACCAGAGACTTTCCTCCTGTTTCACACAGAGAGGTCCTTGGTGACATCACTTCCAGGGGGGAGGGCAGAGGGAAGAGACAGGCAGCCCTGCCCTCTAGAATTCCCTGGTGTGCTTTCCATCTCACATTTTGAGTCAGCATTTCACAATTCAGAACACAGTGGTAGCAAAGGCTGCAGATGACCCCTAACTTGAATTCCCAGCTTCAGTGGGCTGTTATCAGCTGCTACCTGGGCAGAAGCCAGAGTCCACCAGCAAAATATCCAGGGTTTTGCAATAGCAGAGATTGGGTGGCAGCAGGAGGTCACCCACCCACCCTCAAAATGAAACGGTTAGCAATAAAAGCAGGGATCCTTTCTCTTTCTGTTGTTATTTCTTCTGAAAAGCGTTTAGATCAGGGGTCAGCAAACTTTTTCAGGAGGGGGCCAGTTTGCTGTCCCTCAGACCTTGTGGGGGGTCGGACTATTTGGGGGGGGGGGGTAATGACGAATTCTTATGCCCCACAAATAACCCAGAGATGCATTTTAAATAAAAGCACACATTCTACTCATGCAAAAACACCAGGCAGGCCACACAAATAACCCAGAGATGCATTTTAAATAAAAGGACACATTCTACTCATGTAAAAATACGCTGATTCCTGAACCGTCCGCGGGCCGGATTTAGAAGGCGATTGGGCCGGATCCGGCCCCCGGGCCTTAGTTTGCCTACCCATGGTTTAGATGTTTAAAGTGCAACACATCTGCAGGTAAGACGAATGGGGCTGGGGTGATGGCTTCAACAGGGGTCAACTGAGTGCTGAAACTGGGCTGGGGGGTGATGACTGATGGGGCTCCAAGCTGAGGGGGTTTGTGGTGAGGAGCTGAATATCAAAACCAGATTTAGCCCAGGGTTGGGCGGCAGGCATTTCTGAGGCTTGAAAGGCCCTTGCCAGAGAGGAGGGATGAAGATCATAAGATCCCCCTGGAAGAAGGTTGAGGGGGGTTGCTGCTCAGGAGCAACCCCTGAGTAGGAATAAGCTCCAGGGGTGATGAACCCCAAAGCACCAGAGGGCGAGAATGGCAAGTGCCCGCCTATTATGGGGCGGCTTTCATGGAATCAGAGCAAAACCCCAGTGGTCGGGAGACCTCCTTGGATCAATAGGTGTTTGGGGTGACCGGCTAATGAGCTAAGAGGTGTTAAATGAGCAGAGGAGGCCAAGGGGATCGATGGTGAATGTGAAGGAAACGCAGCTGGGCCTTGGCAGCCCTCACAGGAAATACTTGTCTGGGTGTTTACGAAGCTCCAGTAATTGCCAATTAATTTCACTCAAGCGACGATAAAGAAGGGGCAGGAAATGGCTGCTTTCGGCAAGGACCTGGGCAAGAGCCCCAGAGGCGAGCTGACATCAGTGAGGTTTCTCTCCATCCCCTGACTCTGGAGAGGCCTGGGTCTCATGTAAATGGGAATAAGAGAGAGGGAGGGAGGGAGGGAAGATATTATCCCCTGCCAGTGAGTGGCACAGAAAGCAGGACCCTCTGAGAGGGATGAGGAGGTGTCGGGCCAACTGGCCCTTCTGCATATGATTTTTGCATTGGCTGGCATTCCTGCAATTCAAGGGGTTGGACTGGATGCCCTTTGGAGGTCCCTTCGAAAAACAATTCTAGGAGTCTGTGATTCCTTGGAGGTTTTTAAACATAGGTCATGTGGCCAGCATGACTAAGCTGCTTCTGGCGAACCAAAGCAGCGCACGGAAACGCCATTTACCTTCCCGCCAGAGCAGTACCTATTTATCTACTTGCACTTCGTGCTTTCGAACTGCTAGGTTGGCTGGAGCAGGGACCGAGCAATGGGAGCTCACCCTGTTGTGGGGATTCGAACCGCCTACCTTCTGATCAGCAAGCCCTAGGCTCTGTGGTTTAACCCACAGTGCAACCTGTGTCCCTTGAGAACCAAGGTACCACTGTACTATTTTTTCCAGTGTGGGGGTGGACAGGGAAGAGGCAGAGGAGAAAGGTCAGGTATGCTCGCTAGCAGCACCAACCTGATAGCTGCTGTTCCTCTGCAAGGAAAAGCTGGGAGGGGGGGCCTCCCTTACCTAACATTTGTCTCCCCTGGTATATGAACCCTGCGATCTGTCCATTTCAATTCTCTCCGTTTTTCCAGTCTGAAAATACTGACATTTCTGCAGGAAGATTGTGAGCTTTTTCAAAATCCTCTTTGCCATGGAGAGGTGCCGGCCTTCTCCATCCCTAGCTAGCCTGCCCTTTCTCTTGGTTTGAGGGGAGGGGTCAGATGGGTGGGGGTACGGGAGGCAGGCAAAGCCCTTCTGTACCCTACCGTTGCCCCCTTGCAATTGCCACGTCTCACTGCAGGGAGTGGGAAAACAAAGCTGTAATCTGCGTACGGGTGTCAGGGCACAGAGGTGGCTGGAAGGCCAAGGTGGATGAGAGAAAAAGTGAGGAAGAGGCGGCAGGATGGAAGATTATAAAACATGCACAGTGTTCTAAGAAAAACTGCTCCTTTTCCCTTATGGGGTACCCAAGAGCCCATATACAGTCCTTATGTAGGTTCTCTATCGGTAGGAGAATATAACAGAGGCCAACCAGAGAACATTGAGAAGCAAAGCAGCTAGTAAGCCTATTAAACTGTTGCAACAGGGTCCCACGCAGGGAGGGACTCACCCCACGCAGGGAGGGAGAAGACGAACGCAGAACATTGGTGTGCAAGCCCTTATATAGACTTGAAATTGCCCACCCTATAGCTCAAGAACCACCCCCCAATACATCATACATACATCACAGAAGGGGTGGTCTACAGCAGAATCCTGTCTGGCAGGAAACCTGTTAATGGTCACTGATTGCTCTACCTGGGCAGCCTGGCCATTCTTTTGTGATGAAAAATACTTTAGTTCCTGAGTCCAGGTCACAGGCTCACCCTGTTCATACACAAATGTGCCCTTAAGGCAGGATTTGTGAGCACAGAGACAATGGGGCGGCTTTCCCCATTTCCATCCAAACTGCAGAGGAATATTTGAGGTCACTGAAAGAGTCAAAATGGCTTCAGGACTGTTTTCCTGTACTTTTTCAGGCATGTGATTTATATATTTATGTATGTGTTTGCCTGCTACATTCATGAACATTTATTTTATATCTTAGACCTTATAATTCTCATAACACATGGAATGGACAAAGCACACAGAGAAAAGCCTTTTCCTCCCTCTTTCGCAACATCCAATGAAGCCAAATGTCGGAAGATTAGGGCTGATCGCCAAAGAATTGATGCTTTTGAATTATGGTGCTGGAGGAGACTCTTGAGAGTCCCATGGACTGCAAGAAGATCAAACCTATCCATTCTTAAGGAAATCAGCCCTGAGTGCTCACTGGAAGGACAGATCGTGAAGCTGAGGCTCCAATACTTTGGCCACCTCATGAGAAGAGAAGACTCCCTGGAAAAGACCCTGATATTGGGAAGATGGAGGGCACAAGGAGAAGGGGACAACAGAGGACAAGATGGTTGGACAGTGTTCTCGAAGCTACCAGCATGAGTTTGACCAAACTGCGGGAGGCAGTGGAAGACAGGAGTGCCTGGCGTGCTCTGGTCCATGGGGTCACGAAGAGGCGGACACGACTAAACGTCTAAACAACAACAACCAGTTGGAAGCAGTAATGTTTATGAATACCAGTTGCTGGAAACTGCTGGAGGGAAAAGGGCTCTTGCGCTCGAATCCTGATTGCAGGACAGTCATCTGTTTGGCCACTGTGAAAACAGGATCCTGGACCAGATGGGCCTGATCCAGCAGGCTCTTATGTTCTTATGGTACGTTCTTAGATTAAATTATTTTTCTTGTGGGAAATCAATCTTGGCTTTCAGAAATTGCCCTTATTCTTTGTTGACGAACATTCACAATTATCATGGCCTCTAAGAAAAGAAAAGAGCCACTTTGTCTCTTGCAAGAAAGGAGTAAGATCCTGCCTGGGGAAAGTGTTTTGCAGATGCTCATACATTAAATATGTAAAGAAGAATCCTAGCTCCTTCCTAAGATAGGAGGTGGAGTGGGAGGCGGCCCATCAAATCTTTTCCAAATGGTGATGAAGAAGAAAACTTGTTTTGCTTGTTTTGTTTGCTGGGGGGGTCACCTTTTTAACTGACTCCTACAGGGCAGACACCTCCTTTGAGTGGAAATATTTCAGCAAGCCATCACAATGCCCCCTTGAAACCTGAGGAGCACATGATGGTCACCACAGTAATTTGTGGTTCCATCTTGCTGAAGTCCAACACAGCGGTTCCCAATTAGGGGTCCGGGGACCCCTGGGAATCCGTGGAATGCATCCAGGAGGTCCATGGTCCCATCCCTTGCCTCCCGCTCCCCAACTAAATTTCTGCCATTTTTGCATGGTAAAACGTAAAGGTAAAGGACCCCTGACAGTTAAGTCCAGTCACAGATGACTCTGGGGTTGTGGCGCTCATCTCGCTTTACAGGCCAAGGGAGCCGGCATTTGTCCGCAGACAGTTTTTCTGGGTCATGTGGCCAACATGACTAAGCTGCTTCTGGCGCAACGGAATACCCAAACCAGAGCAGCACACGGAAACGCTGTCTACCTTCCCGCCAGAGTGGTACCTATTTATCTACTTGCACTTTTTGGCGTGCTTTCGAACTGCTAGGTTGGCAGGAGCAGGGACCGAGCAACGGGAGCTCACCCCGTCGCGGGGATTCAAACCGCCGACCTTCTGATCAGCAAGCCGAAGAGGCTCAGTCTGTTTTAGCGCAGTGTGATTTTCCAACAGACTGGCCAAAATCAGTTTTGAAATCGCACTGCGATAACGACTTTTACCCAGCAATATATTGCTCCTCATGCAAGGGAGAACAGAGCAGCCGATTTCAAGGCACTGCCAATACTGCACCATGATCTCAGCCAGTGCCAGATTTACCTATAAGCTAAACAAGCTATAGCTTAGAGCCCTACTCTCTTGGGGGTGCCCAAAAAAATGTAAAGGGGAAAAACGGGATGTACATTTCCAAAATATAAGATAAAAACAAATAAAATAAAACCTACATACAGCAACAGTGTTTTGTGTTGTGTAGGCTCCTATGATGTAAGTCATGGGCCCCGCCTGCTAGCCTGCTCCCTCAAATATCACTGGTTTACTCCTTTCTATATATAGGGTGCCTACATTCTGCATGGATTGGTTGCATGGCAGCATGTGCAAATGGCTTTAGATACCTACAGTATTAGGTCCATAAATTACCATATAGCAGGGGTCAGCAAACTTTTTCAGAAGGGAGCTGGTCCACTGTCCCTCAGAGCTTGTGGGGGGCCAGATTATATTTTGGAAAAAAATAATGAACAAATTCCTATGCCCCACAAATAACCCAGAGATGCATTTTAAATGAAAGCACACATTCTACTCATGTAAAAACACCAGGCAGGCCCCACAAATAACCCAGAGATGCATTTTAAATAAAAGCACACATTCTACTCATGTAAAAACATGCTGATTCCCGGACTGTCCACGGGCCGGATTTAGAAGGCGATTGGACCAGATCTGGCCCCCGGGCCTTAGGTTGCCTACCCATGCCATATAGCATATATTCAACAACAACATAAACAGCGACAATTTGTTGTTGACAAAGGACAGCTGGACATATAGAGGGCCCCATTACGTTCAGTAGCTTAGGGCCTCATCAAACCTAAATCCGGCCCTGATCTTGGCCAATAACGCAGCTGATCTGAGCTGCCTTCCCTCATGCTGAGGGAAAACAGGGCAGCTGATCACTCTCAATTCAAGGCAATTGGTGCTACCTTCCCCTGGCATGGAGGCAGTGCAGCTTTTCTCAGTTAGCAGGAAAGCAGCAGAAACCACAGTGGAGGTGCCTCTTCGCTGGCTGTCCCACTGAGGCCAGCTTGATGCATTCCCTATCCCCATCCTTTCCCACTCAACATACCGTGGAAGATGACTCTGCTTATTCTCCCTTCCCCATCCAATCTTCATGGCTCATCCCCACACCTGATCTCTAATTTCAGACATTGTGATATATCGGAATATCACGATGTTTGTTGTTGTTGTTGTTTAGTCGTTTAGTTGTGTCCGACTCTTAGTGACCCCATGGACCAGAGCACTCCAGGCACTCCTGTCTTCCACTGCCTCCCGCAGTTTGGTCAGACTCATGTTTGTAGCTTCGAGAACACTGTCCCACCATCTCGTCCTCTATCATCCCCTTCTCCTTGTGCCCTCCATCTTTCCCAACATCAGGGTCTTTTCCAGGGAGTCTTCTCTTCTCATAAGGTGGCCAAAGTATTGGAGCCTCAGCTTCAGGATCTGTCCTTCCAGTGAGCACTCAGGGCTGATTTCCTTCAGAATGGAGAGGTTTGATCTTCTTGCAGTCCATGGGACTCTCAAGAGTCTCCTCCAGCACCAGAATTCAAAAGCATCCATTCTTTGGCGATCAGCCTTCTTTATGGTCCAGCTCTCACTTCCATACATCACTACTGGGAAAACCATAGCTTTAACTATACGGTCCTTTGTTGGCAAGGTGATGTCTCTACTTTTTAAGATTCTGTCTAGGTTTGTCATTGCTTTTCTCCCAAGAAGCAGGCGTCTTTTAATTTTGTGGCTGCTGTCACCGTCTGCAGTGATCATGGAGCCCAAGAAAGTATAATCTCTCAGTGCCTCCATTTCTTCCCCTTCTATTTGCCAGGAGGTGATGGGACCAGTGGCCATGATCTTCGTTTTTTCGATGTTGAGCTTCAGACCTTATTTTGCGCTCACGATGTTTAGCTGCTGATATATCAGGATGTTGAAAACCAGATATCGCTCATCCTTAGCCTCTTTTTAAGCATACCTGACATCCTCTGCTTGTTAGGGGCTGCCCCCCGTTTCATTCAAAAAACTGCTTTGCAGAGGTAACTACCACATCGTTATCAAAATTTTCAAAAGAAGGGGGTCCGTGGCTTGGCCTTTGAAAAACAGGGGGTCCTCTGTAATTAGCTAATTGGGAACCACTGGTCTAGCCCTTAATAAGAGCAAGGTGGGAGCAGCCTCATTAGAATGCATTCGCTGAGATTCCCTGATTATTTTTCTTCCTAGTTCCACAAATGCAAAAAATATTTGGGAGGAAAATATACCAGATGTTTCCATCTTATTTTGGAACATAGGAAGCTGCCCTGAGCTGAGCCAGACCCCCTGGGTCCTCCAGCGCAGTAATGTCTCCCATGCCGGGGGGGGGGGTTCAGTAGGCCTGGCACAGGCCCCAATTGGCCCCAGCACCTTGTTTATTTATTTATTTCATAAAATTTATAAATCATTTGATTGTAAAACAAACAAAAAAAACTTCTTGAAGCTGTTTACAAAAAGAAATTAAAAATGAAATTATCAGTAAGAAAAATTAATTTGAGACTTTCATAAAGTTAAAAATTAGGATTTAATTAAGTAAGTTTGATTTAGAACGGTAAGGAAAGAGAATAAAATAGTTAATAGCTGGAAATATTTTTAGTTTAAGAATGATATTGGAAAGCTGTTACATGCAGATACAATGAAATTCAGAAGGGAGGGATTTGGGGAAGTCAATTAACAATGTAAATAAAATTGGGTTTTTAAGGGATATGGGATTAAGATTGCTTTTTTATTTTTGTTGTTGTTTTGTTTTTGTTTTTTAGTATTGTATTGTTTTTTCTTTGGTATGTTTTTTTCTCTTTTTCTATGTCATATTTGTTATAATTGTGGAAAATTTAATAAAAAAATTGGGGGGAATAAGACTTTCATAAAGTTAAAATAGCAAACTAAAAACAGATTTTAAATGCTTTTTGCAGGTGGCAAAAACAGTACAGTGAAGGTGTCTGCCTGGTGTTAACAGCATACCCTACAACATTTCTCTGATGAAAATAGGGATCTCCTACCATATCCTCCAACATTTTGGGATCAAATTAGCAAGTGGCGATAGCGACGGCAAAGAGGACATTCTTCACCACCTCTATTTGCACAGAAAACAGCAGCAGGAGACTCTTTCAGGTGGTTTGCAATTTAACGGAACCACCTGCACCATCGGGGCCTGGTAAGGCCCCCAGGACCTCTTGCAATGATTTTGCAAAGTTTTTTGCAGATAGTCGCTCAGATTCAGAAAGAGGTAGACTCCACCATAGGAGCAGCGCCGAGGCGAGAGTGTGCTAGAGTCCTGTCTAGTCAAGTTGCGTGGGATCAGTTCCAATCTGCTACCTCCGAGGATGTGGACAGGCTGCTAGGACGAGTGAAACCAACCACCTGTCTCCTGGATCCTTGCCCGTCCTGGCTAATAAAAGCAAGCCGGGAAGGGCAGGGCGATGGGCTTCGTGGTGTGGTGAATGCTTCCCTCTGTGAGGGAGCCTTCCCAGACCCACTGAAAGAGGCAGTCGTTAAACCGCTTCTTAAACATCCTGATTGTTGCTTGGCAAGGGAGGCTCAATGGACAGGAGGCTCATTGCTGTCAGCGAGCCGCACCTTCACCATTCACAGGTGCACCTTGATTTTGGATCATGCTACTAGCCATGACTGAGGCTCATTCTTCCTCCACAGTTGGAAGAATCAATGCTTCTGAATTAAGGTTACCAGATTTTTTTCAATGAACCCGGGGACACTTTTCAACTTCAATGGATTTTGTATGGGGGGTGGTTTGTAAATTCGGGGACTGTCCCTGGGAAACTGGGACGTCTAGTAATCTTATTCTGAATACCAAGTTGCTTGAAACCTGTGATGGCCTGGGATTCGGACTCAGATGCTGAACCTGAAGGGATCCCAGCCTGCACAGGATTCCCCGCCTCCAGAACCAGCTGAGCTGGAGCTGGGGCCTGAGCCTGAAGGGTCCTCACCTGTACTGGGTCCTCAGGTGCAGGCACCAGCTGAGTCTGCTCTGGCTCCTGAGGTGATGGAGGACCCATTGCCTGCAAGTGCTCCACTCTCAGCCCCGTCAGAGGAAGCTGAGGTTGCCTCTGGGTCCAGTAACCCTCCAGCCTCTCCTGAGCTGCAGAGGCTCAGGGCAGAGAGGCGGAGGGAACTAAGTTCCTGCAGGAGGAGTGCTCACCTCCAGGCCAGGAGAGGTGAGTCACCTGAGGATCAAGGCCACCCTATGCCTCGGGGCAGATAAAAGCCGGCCAGCCCCAGTCCCAAGTTGCGGGGGCAATATTGTTGGTTGCTAGTTCCTGCCTGGAACGCGGGTGGCGCTGTGGGTTAAACCACAGAGCCTAGGACTTGCCGATCAGAAGGTCGGCAGTTCGAATCCAAGCGACGGGGTGAGCTTCCGTTGCTCGGTTCCCAGCTCCTGCCAACCTAGCAGTTCAAAAGCTTGTCAAAGTGCAAATAGATAAATAGGTACCGCTCCGGCGGGAAGGTAAACGGAGTTTCCATGCGCTGCTCTGGTTTGCCAGAAGCGGCTTAGTCATGCTGGCCACATGACCCGGAAGCTGTACACCGGCTCCCTCAGCCAATAAAGCGAGATGAGCGCTGCAACCCCAGAGTCAGCCACGACTGGACCTAATGGTCAGGGGTCCCTTTACCTTTACCTAGTTCCTGCCTGAACCCTGTCCTGCTTTTCTGCCTGAGCTCCTGACCCGCCCTGGCTCCCTGCTTGCAAGCCTGTTCCCGACTTCACCCGGCTCCCTGCCCTGCACCCAGCTTCAGCTACTACGGACTGCCTCCACGTTGCACCTTTGACCACGGACCGGATTTGGACCTCGCCTTTCAGGTAACCCATGGGACGAGCACAAAATCATAGGAGGGGAATTGTGCTCAAATCCTGCTTGCTGGTTTCCCACAGGCATCAGGTTGGCGACTGCGAGAACCGGATATTGGACCAGATGGGTTCCCTTTGGCCTGATCCTGCAGGCTCTTGTTAGGTCCTTAGGGTTGCAGTGCTCTCGCCCTCCTTTTCTACCTGTGGCTGCAGCACCCATCAAGTTCTTTGTCCTGCTAGGAGTTCTTCCTCCCCTCCTCTTCAGCAACAGACAAACCTGAGTGTCAGGGAGGCAGAGCGAGAGGAAAACCAGGCCTCCCCAATTATGCAATTCTGTGAGTGGAGGCCTCTGTATTGCCTCGCCCTGTCAGTTTGACTGACATAAATCCCAGCATCAGGGATGGGGATTGTCATTTAGCACCTCTAATACCTCCTGGGTAATGTCATTACCGCCTCCTCCTCCAGCCACTAATGCAGTTTGGAGCTGCACCGTGGCGGCACCCGGGACTCGGCGCCCGCCCGGAGAGAGCATGTGGTAACAGAGTAGCTGCCTAATCTGAGGAGACAGCCGAGAAGGGGAGGGTGGGGAGGCCGGAGCCTCCGAGTGGGAAAGAGCAGTGGCCATGCACGGGCAGAATGAAACCCACCGGTTCACACTCAGAGGTCCCTTGTTTGCAAACCACTGCCCCATAGGTTGGCTCCCAGGGGCAAATGAAAGCACTCCCTCCCTTCCTCTCCTGGGACCACCAATGGTTTAAAGATGATCGAGGGGGCTGGAAACCAAGCCTTGTGAGGAATCATGCTTGAGGGAGTTGGTTAGGCTTAGCCTGGAGAGATGTTATGAGAGCCATCTTCAAATATCTGAAGGGCTGTCACTGTCACGGTCCGGTCTAGGGGCGATCGAAGTCCTGGCTGAGGACGTCGGGACAGGGGGCAAGATGGCGGGGTGGGAGCAGGAATGAGAGTCCAGAAGCCAAGGGTCAGGAAGCAAGGAGTCATGAAGTCAAGGGTCCGAGGATGAAGAAGCCGAGGTCCAAGGATCAGGAAGCAAGAAGCCAAAAGCAGCAAGGCAGGAAATGCGTTGCTGTGGCAAAGAGCCAAAGGGAAATGCTGACCTTATATCCCTTCCCGGCTCTTGCCACCAGGTGCTGTGAGTTACCAAGCGGCCTCACCTGTGCGGCCGCGCCTTGCCTCTCCAGGACAAACCTTCCTGCCCCAGTCCTGCAAAGCCCTACTGGTCAAAGGGCCCGGCTCCTGCACCTGGAGGAGAGGATCTGAACTAATAGATTTAAATTACAGGAGAGGAGATTCTGGCAAAACATTAGGAAGAATGGACTTCCTTGGGAGGTGGTGGACTCTCCTTTTTAACATAGGTTGGGTGGCCACCTTTGGGTGATCCTTTAGCTGTGATTCCTGCATTTCACGGGGTTGGACTAGATCAGGCACCCCCAAACTCGGCCCTTCAGATGTTTTGGGACTACAACTTCCATCATCCCTAGCTAACAGGACCAGTGGTCAGGGATGATGGGAACTGTAGTCCCAAAAACATATAGAGGGCCAAGTTTGGGGGTGCCTGAACTAGATGACTGGCAAGCCCAGTTAGTTCAGTTGCAGCGTGGTGCTGACAATGCAAGGTTGCGGGTTCAATCCCTGTAAGGGCCAGCTGCATATTCCTGCATTGCAATGGCTTGGTCTAGAACCCCTGGGATCCCTTCCAACTCTATGACTCTTAGGGTCCCTTCCAACTCTACAATTATATGCTTCTATGACCTGTGGTCTGCTTCTTAGATTGCGAGTTAACACCCATCATTGCCACCCTTCCCTTCATTCATATGCCAGAGTAACACGTTATGTCCTCCTCCTCCTCTGCCATTGGGGTTAGCTAAGGTTGAAAGAAGTGCTAAGGCAATATCTCTCCAAGATTCCCAGGCAGGGCCTTGACACACCCACAACTGACAAATCTGAGGTGGTTTGGGACCCTGTATTTCTCTGTATTTCGACAGTGCAGGTGGCGCTGTGGGTTAAACCACCTGTGCCGCTTGGGCTTCCCGATCGGAAGGTTGGCAGTTCGAATCCCCGCGACGGGGTGAGCTCCCGTTGCTCGGTCGCTGCTCCTGCCAACCTAGCAGTTTGAAAGCACGTCAAGTGCAAGTAGATAAATAGCTACCACTCCAGTGGGAAGGTAAACGGTGTTTTCCACGCGCTGCTCTGGTTTCACCAGAAGCGGCTTAGTCATGCTGGCCACATGACCCAGAAAAAATGTCTGCGGACAAATGCCGGTAAAGCGAGATGAGCACCGCAACCCCAGAGTCATCCACGACCGGACTTAATTGCGAGGGGTCCCTTTACCTTTATTTCCCTCTAAATGGTTGTTTGGCTTACCATTCACTTGCAAACCCAACTGTATTGTTCCCAAAACAATGAAAAATAGAAGAAGAAACTTAACCAACCAAAGTGTAAAGGTTATGAAGCACCTGTTGTTGTTGTTCCCCCTCCATTTACAAAACAGAACATAGCGAACTATGGAACTCGCCGCCACAGGAGGCAGTGATGCTCACAAATCTGGATGGCTTTAAAAGAGGATCGGATAGATTCATCGAGGGCTGTTGATGACTACCAGCCAGAATGACTTTGCTCTGCCTCCAAGGTCGGCGACAGCAATGCTCCTCAATTCTAGTTGCCGGAAACTGCAGGAGGGGAGAGTGTTGCTTTTGTGCTTGGGCTGAGAGTTTCCCACAGGCATCTGGTTGGCAACGATGAGAACAGGATGCTCCCCCAGATGGGCCATTGGCCTGATCCAACAGGCTCTTTGTATTGTTGCAGGAACACCCCCCCAATCATTCAGTTTGTAAAAACACGACATACACACACTCACACACGACATACGTGACGTTTCTGTTATAAATTCATAGTAAATCAACTGTACATCGGATTCACACCGGTCCACTTTTTTTTGCTCCATGAAGGAAGGACTATCAAAGGGGAATGGTTTGATACAGGATGGCCATAATCCCTTAACTGTACCAACAGGTACTCAGGAGCCCTGCCCATTTGGCATGGCAACCTTGATGGTGCCAGACAGAAGACCATCAAGGACACAACGGACTTGGATATGGGAGTGGATTCAACACGGACTGGAACAAAGGACAATGATCAGATCTTCCCTCTGGGGGCAGGAAACTGCAAACTCCCCTTTGTCCTCTGGAAATGACTCATGGGGAGGGGGAAAGGAGGAACCAGCCAGGTGACAAGATACTCAGGTTACTTCCACAACCCCTCCTTCAATCCCTCCTTTTTGTGATGTGTCAATGATGTAGTTGTGATGTAGTTCTAGGGGTGTAACTTGGGGGATTAGTAACTAATAAAAGTTGGGGTCTTCTTTTGTTCTGGGCTTCCATTTTGTTTCACCTGGTGGCAGGTGGGAGTCCTGTCGCGACAGTCTTCAATGAAGATCAAGCCTACTGGCTGCTGTTTTGCTCTGGTATTCCTGGCTGGTGTCCTTGTTTTTTTGTCCAAGGGAGCCCTCCGATTTCTCCGTTAACAGTGTGTTCTAATGCTCTCAACCCCTGTCCTCCTCCTCCTCCCTGCCTGGAATCATTTTCTGCCATTTCGATGGAGGAGGTGGCTCTCATTCAAGAGCAGCAGCGATAGCACTCTCCCCACAATCTGATCGAAGCCCTGGGCTTTGCTCTCTCACTCTCTCTCACATACACATTTGTTCCCCAGCTGAGTGGCTCTTGCCAAACAACAGCCTCTGGATGTGGAGCTGGGCTAAGTCTCTGTTTTGATGAGCCAAGCTCTGAAATGCATTAGGCTCAGTGTAACACAATCCGAGTGGGAACCCTCTAATCAGGTTAGGTTCCTCACCTGATGACAAGCAGCGCCTCTCTGAGGGCCTTTTCATTTGCAGGCTCCTGTTTGCTCTTCTGCCAGCCCCGGTTGCCTCTGCCTCATAGCCTCCAGGGGTGTCTCAGCAACACTTAGCATTCTGGGGCCCTTCCAGGCTGCTGCTTTTTTGCATTCGGTGACATTAATAGCAGCAAACTGATGCACAAAGTGGATCTGGCGCTTTTGCACAGCAAAACTGCTCCCCTCCCCCCCCCCAAAAAAGAACCCCATGCTTTTTCTAAGAAAGGAAGTGGTGGGAAAATGGCTGGACAATTGCTTGACACAGCACAATAAGACCTCCCCTCTTGAAGCATTCGAGGAACTTCAGTTGCAAGGTAAAGGTAAAGGTAAAGGGACCCCTGACCATTAGGTCCAGTCGCGGACGACTCTGGGGTTGCGCGCTCATCTCGCTCTATAAGCCAAGGGAGCTGGTGTTTGTCTGCAGACAGCTTCCGGGTCATGTGGCCAGCATGACTAAGCCGCTTCTGGTGAACCAGAGCAGCGCACGGAAACGCCGTTTACCTTCCTGCCGGAGCGGTACCTATTTATCTACTTGCACTTTGACATGCTTTCAAACTGCTAGGTGAGCAGGAGCTGGGACCGAACAACGGGAGCTCACCCCGTCGCTGGGATTCGAACCGCCAACCTTCTGATAGGCCAGCCCTAGGTAGATATAAGAAATTAGATATATTAAGAAAAAGTTTAATTATGATAAAAGTGTGTATTGGCAATAAGTAATATGAAATCAAAATATGGAATAGACGGGAGGTTGGGTCTTTAGTGTTAAGACCAATTTATGTTTTATTGTTTGTTAAGAAAATTATGTGTCTATGGTTATTCCTGTGTGTAATTTGGTATTTGTGTTTTTTCTTTCTTTTTTTCTTGCTGTATCAATAAATTATTTTTTTTAAAAAAAAGACCTCCCCTCTTGTAAACCAGAATGAATGCTCTGCAAACAGCCATCTGCAAACCGTTCAGGATGACAGCTCCAGGCTCCATAAAGATCCTTAATATGAACCTGCCCAGGTTTTGAGGTCTTCAGGAGAGTCCATTTTCTCGGTTCTGCCACTCTCCCAGGCGCACTTGGTGGGGACGCAGGAGAGGGCCTTCTCGGTGGCTGCTCCCAGACTTGGAACTCCCTCCCTAGAGAAGCCAGACTGGCCCCCTCCTTGCTGTCCTTCCACCAGCAAATGAAGACTTGCTTTTTCCAACAGGCTTTGGGAAGCGACTGCATTAAATGAAAGGGCTGGCGCTGTTCTGTTTTTATTGTAATTATTTGTATGTTTTTAATTCTTCTTCTTCCTTTGGTGATCACTCGTAACCAAGTAAGATTGTCTTCCATAAACACGGTTTTAACAATGAGTCCATAAGTGACTGTGGAGGCCAATTCTAGACCCACACATCCTTCCACAGTGGGGACATTGGTGTCCGGGCAGGAGTTGATCACTGTGTGGATTTGCCAAGCGTGCCTTCCTCTTAGCACGTTTCTGCCTTGTGTCCTGAGTTCGAGTGTCTTCAAAGCCCATGACACCTTTGGTAAAGGCTGTTCTCCAACTGGAGCGCTCACAGGCTAGTATTTCCCAGTTGTCAGTGTTTATACTACATTTTTTTAGATTTGCCTTGCCTTGTCTTTAAACCTCTTTCATTGATCACCAGCATTACACTTTCCATTTTTAAGTTGGGAATATTTATACCCCGCCCTCCCCAGCCAGGGCCAGTCTCAGAATAGAGTACAGAGGTACTTTAGGATGCAAACAGGATCCATTCCGGAGCCCCGTTCGCATCCAGAAACAAACGTAACTAGTGACGGCACGTCTGCGCACACGAGCGTCACTTTTCGCCGCTTCTGCACATGCATGTGATGTCATTTTGAGCGTCTGCGCATGCGCGAGCAGCGAAACCCAGAAGTAATGCACTCCATTACTTCCGGGTTGCTGCGGAGTGCAACTTGAACACGCTCAACATGAAGCATATTCAACCCGAGGTATGACTGGTCATTCAACCCGAGGTATTGCTTTGGAAGATGATCATCAGGCACCCGCACAACATGACCAGTCCAACGAAGTTGATGGTGAAGAATCATTGCTTCAACACTGGTAATCTTTGCTTCTTCCTGTACACTGATATTAGTTTGCCTGCCTTCCAAGTTTACACACACAAACACATATAATTATATTAATGTTTAATTGTTTTTTAATGAAGGGAGGACATGTAAACCCCCCCCCCTGCACACCCGACAGTTGGCTCAGAGTACTCTTGGGAGGCAAGACTGACCAACCCCCTACAGGAGACACCGGGATGCATTAATGAGAATGAATAGCTGCAAATGATGGATGTGAATGAATAGCAGCACATGGTGGCTATTAATTAACTATTGACGGTTTTTGACTGGCAGATCCTCATTCTGAAATGTTTTTATCTGCCACGTTTGTTTCCATTATTTTTTGCTCTCGCGTTGGTTTTCTTTTTATGGGATTCTTGCAGACCACACTTGCCTCAGAAGGGCGGGCTGGAAGTTTTCTGCATTAATGAACACATGATGAACAACAGCACCAAAGGTTGGCTTGGTTAAGAATTAGTGATTAATTGTTAACCATGAACACCTGCTCTCCTCCAAGTCAGCCAGACTTTCAGAGTTGACAGGGAGGGGGAGGAATGAGGAGGGCCTGCTCCGTGGGTAGGCAACCTAAGGCCCCGGGGCCAGATCTGACCCAATTGCTTTCTAAATCCAGCCCGCAGACGGTCCGGGAATCAGCATGTTTTTACATGAGTAGAATGTGTCCTTTTATTTAAAATGCATCTCTGGGTTATTTGTGAGGCATAGGAATTCGTTCATATTTTTTTTCAAAATATAGTCTGGCCCACCACAAGGTCTGAGGGACAGTGGACTGGCCCCCTGGCTGAAAAAGTTTGCTGACCCCTGGCCCTAGTCCTTTTTTGCGGCTTGTACTTCCTGTAATGTCTGTTCCCCCCTGTTATGTACTGAGTTGAATAGGATCCAAAATGCAGCAGTCTGATTGGTCTTAGAACAATAGGCTCCAGAATGCAGCAGTCTGATTGGTCCACAGGAGCCACCCAATCCAGCTCCAGGTGGAAGGGAATCCGCAACCTGACTGGCCTACAGGAGAATCCCGGAATTAGCCAATCACGTGGGGCCCATTGTGTAAATAATGTATATAAAGCAGACATTCTGGGGGAACATCCATTCCTCCTCACCACTATGAGCTGAATAAAGAGCATGAAATCCACTCTCGAATCCAAGTATATTTCTCCACCACCCCCAGGCAAACTTTGAGCACAGACAGCTCACTTGCTCCCCGTCACCCAGCTAAATGGCTTTAAAACTATGGATGGAGGCAGCAGTGCTTCTGAATGCCAGTTGTGGGAAACCACAGGAGGGGAGAGGGCTGTTCTCATGCTTGAATCCTGCTTCCTGGTTTCCCACAGGCATCTGGTTGGCCCCTGTGAGAATTGGATGCTGTCCTAGATGGCTTAATCCAGCAGGCTCTTAAATGATGGAACATGTTCACACAGGAAGCAGGGATGGCCACCAACCCCTGGGCAGCGACAGCCTCTGCACCCATCTTCCCCTAGAGTTTTTTTTCCTCTTCTGTGTTTTACCTCTTCTGGAGTGTTTTACCTCTTCTGGATTTAAATTTCTCCTCGCAATATACCAAGTCCACAAAATAAGCCGGGGGAAGTAATTAACATAGCTTATCCATGTTGTGGGATAACATGTTGTTGTTGTTCCGCTGCTTTCCCAGAGGAAATTTGTGTTTTACCACTTTGGGTTTATCCAGACTTCCTCATCTCCCGACGCTTCCGACTCTGTCGGAATAAACAGCAATTCAGGTTTTCCCTGATTGCCATTTGTTCCAATCTACTGCTAAAGAGCAGGTTTTCCCTGGAAGGAAGTCTGGATGAACCCCTTAGTCATCTCTGAAATGCACACTATCAAGATGTCAGCTGTCTGACAGTGGGAAGGACTTTGTCAGAAAATGGCGGCCTCTCCTTTGCTGGAGATTTTCAAGCAAAGGTTGGGTGACCATCCATCGCGGGTTCTTTAGCTATGATTCCTGCTTTGCAGGGGGTTGGACTAGATTACTTTTTGGGTTCCTTCTAACTCTACAATTCCTTGATTCTAAGATTCTGTCCCCATGCAAAGCATTCCGGGGAACACACACGACCACACAGAGATGTTAGTTGAAAATGTGCTAAGCGCAAGCAGTGAGCTTAGACCAGGAGTCAGCAAACTTTTTCAGCAGGGGGCCGGTCCACTGACCCTCAGACCTTGTGGGGGGCCGGACTATATTTTGAAGGGGGAAAATGAATGAATTCCTATGCCCCACAAATAACCCAGAGATGCATTTTATATAAAAGCACACATTCTACTCATGTAAAAACACGCTGATTCCCAGACTGTCCACAGGCCGGATTGAGAAGGCAGTTGGGCCGGATCCGGCCCCTGGGCCTTAGTTTCCCTACCCATGGCTTAGACCTTTGGTTCACCAAGCCCAGGTTCATCTATCTATATTCCATCTTGGCTCCTTCACAGACGTGGACCTGCCCGGACCTATTAAACTGCGTCTTCAGACCTTGCCCTGGTACCAGATTTGCCACTCAAGGCCTTACGTTTTCTTACGGAGTGTTTTGAAGAAAATTTGGGAATGACCTGAAAAGCAAATTGCCAGGGGTGCAGTTGTCCTCTAGTTTCAGTTTCTCTTAGTATCTGAACGTAAGTACAGTGGTACCTCGGGTTACATACGCTTCAGGTTACATATGCTTCAGGTTACAGACCCCGCTAACCCAGAAATAATACCTCGGGTTAAGAACTTTGCTTCAGGATGAGAACAGAAATCATGCTCCGGCAGCGCGGCAGCAGCGGGAGGCCCCATTAGCTAAAGTGGTACCTCAGGTTAAGAACAGTTTCAGGTTAAGAGCAGAACTCCAGAACAAATTAGGTTCTTAACCCGAGGTACCACTGTAATGAAACTGACGCAGAAGGTTGAAGAAACTGGCCCAGTCTATGATCAATATAATTGCAATCAGCTTTCTTTTACTAGCCCTTGAAAGCCTTCGCAATTTTTGATGAAAGTTTCAATGTAACATTTCCAGTATAAACATTCTAGTTATACAAGTTGCAGTGAAATAATTAAGTTAAAATAATTTGCTTATTTCCCAGTGCCATAGAATCCCAGATTAAACGAAGCTAAAAAAAATACCTGTGATCAGTGTTTTTCCTAGAAAAAAAGGTGCTGCTGCTGCGTACCAGTGTGTACCACCAGAAAAAAGCACTGCCTTTTAGACGTCTGCAGCAGTTTCTACCCCAATCTTTTCTGTTTCTTTCACAGTAAGTTTCCTTGCTGTTAAACTGATGCATTATAGGTCACAAAAGGACAAAATGCCTTTAACAAAAAACAGATGACTTCTTGATCAGAACAAAATGTTAATCTAGACAAAACGTTTCCCTGATTTTTTTTCTTCCTTTGGCCCATCATATAAGGGACATTTTTAATGCATAATATACATTCTCCGTCTGATTCAAGTTACAGATACAAAGGCGTATGGAGACAGGGACCTGCTTCTGCCTGCCGTCCAACATGGCAGAAATTCAAGAGGAGAGCAGTGTATGATGAAGAACATTGAATTGTCAAGGTCCCAAGATCTTGGATGGATTTTTTTTTAAGTCCAATGCTACTGAGAAAATTTAAATGCTTGCCACAGCCATGTGGAATTGTGGCTCCTTTGTGACTGTGGGCTGCATTCTAACTAGCTTCTATTCAGAGTAGGTTTACTGTAGGGTTACCAGACGTCCCTGGTTCCCGTATTTGCAAATCTGTCCCCGGACAAATCCCGTCGCTAGAATGTCCCCAGATTTGCAAATCTGTCCCCGGGAAATGTGGCAGCGACAGCCTCAGCAGCCTGGAGCCAGTCTGGTAGCACAGTTGGCTCTGGCTGACTTCAGGAGCTACTCACTGCTGCCGCCACTGCCGAGGGGGAACCGGGGACATCCAGCAGTACAGATCTCTTGCCCCCTTCCCCCTTTTATTTTGACAGATTGCGTGACGCTTGGGAGTCGTGGGCGGGTGGCCATTGCCCAGGAGGGGAGCAAGGTGTGCGGTTTCTCTGCCAGGCAAGGTGCAAAGCCATTCTTTCGCACCCTGTGAAACATAAATGTGCAGAGTTTTTTAAAAACTGGGCAACGGCCACCTGCCCGCTTCTCCCAAGCCTCTCCTGATCAGTCAAAACAAAGGGGGGAGGGGGCAGGAGATCAGGGAAGACTTGGGAGTCATGGGCGCGAGGCGCGCCATTGCCCAGTTTTTAAAAAACTCTGCGCATTTATGTTTCACAGGGTGTGAAAGAAGGCCTTTGCACCTGTTATGTACTGAGTTGAATAGGATCCAAAAGGCAGCAGTCTGATTGGTCCTAGAACAATACAATCCAGAATGCAGCAGTCTGATTGGTCCTAGAACAATACAATCCAGAATGCAGCAGTCTGATTGGTCCACAGGAGCCACCCAATCCAGCTCCAGGTGGAAGGGAATCCGCAACCTGATTGGCCTACAGGAGAATCCCGGAATTAGCCAATCACGTGGGGCCCACTGCGTAAATAACGTATATAAGGCAGACATTCTGGGGGAACTTCCATTCCTCCTCACCACTATGAGCTGAATAAAGAGCATGAAATCCACTCTCGACTCCAAGTATATTTCAGCACCTTTATACAATATGCATGTGTGCTTGGGCCCGGGGTCTTTTGCCTCACCATCCCCACTACTGACTCCCTGTTGCTACTCAGCTTCCCCTCCCCCCCCCAAAAAAAAGTGTCATTGAAAAAAATCTGGTAACCATAAATTCTACTGACATTAATGAAACCTAAATAACCCACATCTATTAACTTCAGTGGGTCAACTCTGAGTATGACTAGTGATATAGCAAAGGAGGGGAGATTGCAGGACTCATGAGGCTTTACCAGTTAGGAATGTTTGGAACCCAAGGTCCATTGATGGCATGAAGACGGGTATTTGTTTACCTTTCCGGGTGGACACATCTTGCCCCATAACTTTCTTTCTCAGAGGGGCAGAGACTTACAGTGGTACCTCAGGTTACATACGCTTCAAGTTACAGACGCTTCAGGTTACAGACTCCGCTAACCCAGAAATAGTACCTCGGGTTAAGAACTTTGCTTCAGGATGAGAACAGAAATTGTGCGGCAGTGGCAGCGGGAGGCCCCATTAGCTAAAGTGGTGCTTCAGGTTAAGAACAGTTTCAGGTTAAGAACGGACCTCTGGAACGAATTAAGTACTTAACCCAAGGTACCACTGTACATTTTAAAAAATGAAAGCTCTGAGTCTTTACTGCCCATACTGCCCATAGGCGCAGGATTAGTGCCACCTGGCCTAAATTGTTGGTGCATCATGAATGCACCACAGTAGCAAGCAAACAAGATGTGCAAAGTGAAATGACAAGGATTGTGTGGGTGGAGAAATCAGCTGAAGAAAAGAGGGAAATGGCATGGAACAAGAGACAGGTCGAAAACTGAAGAGGATGACGGACAAGGGAAAAAGAGGTGGTGGTGATGCTCCAATCATTTGATTGTATAGCTCAGCTTACCCCAACCTGGTGGCCTTCTGGAGATTTTGGTTTTGTTTTTCTTCCAATTTTTCAAATATTTTATTCACTATATAAGTACTTAGGGACGCGGGTGGTGCTGTGGGTTAAACCACAGAGCCTAGGACTTGCCAATCAGAAGGTCGGCGGTTCGAATCCCTGTGACGGGGTGAGCTCCCCTTGCTCGGTCCCTGCTCCTGCCAACCTAGCAATTCAAAAGCACCTCAAAGTGCAAGTAGATAAATAGGTACCGCTCCGGCGGGAAGGTGAACGGCGTTTCCGTGAGCTGCTCTGGTTCGCCAGAAGCAGCTTAGTCATGCTGGCCACATGACCTGGAAGCTGTACGCCGGCTCCCTCGGCCAATAAAGCGAGATGAGCGCCGCAACCCCAGAGTCGGCCACGATTGGACCTAATGGTCAGGGGTCCCTTTACCTTTATATAAGTACTTAGCAGCCTAATCCCATGCATCTTTGCTTGGAAGTAGGTATTGATGAGCTCAGCGGGACTTACTTTCTTTTCTTTTTTAAATAAATTTTTATTGTTTTCCTTATACATACTTTTATAATACAATACAGTAAATCACTTAAATACTTCTAGCTCTGCCGAGCTTGCGACTTCCCTCCCTCCCTCCAGCGAGTATCCCTTATTTTCTTATATCGCGTATTCTATTTTTTGACTTGTATCTGTCATACATTGTAAGAGCTATTTCAGTCCTGCCAGTGTTTTTAAAGTTTTACAATTATCCTTTATATACACCATAAATTTACTCCAACTTTCTGGAAACCTCTGATCATCCTGATCCCGGATTCTTCCCATCAGTTTCGCTAGCTCTGCATAACTCATCATTTTCGTCTGCCACTCCGCAATAGTAGGAATTTCTTGTGATTTCCAGTTTGGGGCGCGAGCATGCTTCTTGCTGCTGCTGTGGCGTACGTAAAAAGTATTTGATCAACTTTCTTAATTTCTTTCACCATCAAACCTAACAAAAACGCTTCTGGTTTTTTGGGGAAGGTATACTTAAATATTTTCTGGAGATTTTGAACTACAATTCCCATCAGCCCCAGCCAACAGAGCCCCATCAAGCTAGGGCTGATGGGAGTTGTAGTCCAAGCCATTTGGAGAGCACCAGGGTGGGGAAAACCTGGCTTAGGCAATCTTAAACAAACATAACACATAGATTCTGCTCTGTGTTTGTTCCTCTTGCCCGTGATCTCCTGGAAGCACTGGGATGCTATTTGATTGTTTGTGGTGATTTCTGGGTAACAAACACATTGATGGAAAGAGATGCTGCGATATGGCACCTCCAGCTCATTTCCAGGCTAGAAACCCCTATGCCATAGCTGTCAACCGTCCCTTATTTGGCGGGAAAGTCCCTTATCCCAGCGCCGTGTCCCACTGCTGTCACTTATTGATGATGTCCCTTAAATTTCCTGGGTTTCAAAGGAAGCAGCTCCTCTTCCTCCCTCCCTCCCTCCCTCCCTGCTGGCCAGGGAGGAGGGAGGCTCCAACTGTGTTGCTTGGCTGCGTTGCTCCCCCAATAAGGAGTCTAAGAACGACTAGGGGGTGAAGCTTGCATGCCTTGTGCCGTTCAAATAGGCCACGTTGCCTGGGGACTTGCCTTTGCTCAGCGCTTCCCAGCGGAGAGGTGACGGTGGTTTTCCCTGCTGCATCCCCTTTGCCGGGTTGCTGCGCTGTGGGAACCACCGCTTGAGGCTTCGTTTGGCTGCTGGCTGGGCTTTCTGCCTTTGGCTCGGAGGAGCTCAGAAGTTGAACATACCTGTGCTCTGAAAATCCCTTATTTGGGCTGCTGATCCCTTATTTTCGAGGCTGCTGGTCCCTTATTTTCAAATCTGTAAGTTGACAGCTATGCCCTGTGCTGTCTGGGATGGTAACAGGACCACCTTGGAAGTGGCTGGATGTGGAGAGGCAATTTCACCTGCCCTCCTTGACTTGTGAGGGGCCATCTCCGTACTTCTTCTACCCCTCTGCATTAATGGTGCCCCTGTGCCAAGATACACCGTGAACACAATATAACTTCGGCCCCCGGTGACTCTCGACAAACATCCAACCAAACGAAGTGCCCTCATTTGACTGTGAAATGAGAAAAAGAAATGAGAACATCATTTCAGACCAAAACCTCTGAGGATTATTATCGCAGCAATTTTTTCAAAAAGTGACCAGCAGCAACAGACCTCCGGTTTGGACCAGAAAATGCCTTTCTCTAATTTGTGGTCCCTGGAAGAGAACTGCAAGCTCCATCCTCATCTGCACAGGGACGAGGAGAAGCCCAGGGCTCAACAAAATGGACATTTGCTTCCACCAGCCCTCCTTTCTCCTCTAATCTTGGAGTGAGGACCATTCACTCGGGGGGGGGAGGTGTTAATTTTGGTTCTGGGGAGGAAGTAGCATCCAGTCCATCTGAAATATACTCGGAGTCGAGAGTGGATTTCATGCTCTTTATTCAGCTCATAGTAGTGAGGAGTGCCAGTTCCCCCGAGATGTCTGCTTTATATACATTATTTACACAATGCGCCCCATGTGATTGGCTAATTCCGGGTTTCTCCTGTAGGCCAATCAGGTTGTGGATTCACTTCCACCTGGCGTTGGATTGGGTAGCTCCTGCGGACCAATTAGACTGCTGCATTCTGGAGCCTATTGTTCTGGGACCAATCAGACTGCTGCATTCTGGACCCTGTTCAACTCAGTACATTACACCATCCCTCTCACATTCCTCAGAAGAGCAAGGGGACTTCTCTTCCCATTCAAAATCCCACTGACACACACACAGCAGGGTAAATGTCAATAATCCTCCACACACACACACACACACACACACACACACACACACGTCTGGACACATGAGCAGGATATGTCCAGATGAGTCTGACACAAACACACACAAAGACCCCAACAACCGTTTTAAGAAATTTTATGTAAAGGAAGGCTTCAGCCGGCAGGAAGGGGAAAGGTGCATGAATGTTTTTGTCGCTAAGTTCAGAAAAAGGCCAAAGAGCTTCAGGCCTTCGCAGAAGTCCATTGCCTTCTGGGTGCACCTGAATGTTCTTGGCCTCCCAGAGGAAGGTGCCACTCATCCACATGGAATCTATTCCCCCTAAGTTCTGAGTTGCGACGACAAAATCTGCATCAATCATTTGGTTTCCCATAGCATTCTTTTTCTTAAAAAAATCATCTCTTTCTCTTGCAACATCTCCTTTGGTGGCAGTGTGTCAATCAACTCAGCGTAATTGTCCCAAGCTAATGTTGCATATAGAGTTGAAATTCCTATTTGAGAAAGCAACAGGCTCATTCTCTTATCAACACTGCGCTCTCCCTCTCTCTCCCTCTCTCTCTCTTTGGTACATTGTCTTCGGCTAAATGTAATTTTCAAAGCAAATGTTTGTTCTGTTCTCCTTTTCTTTTTCCTCGTTCGGCCATAGAATAAATCTGTGCAAGCTTGGAGACCCTCTGGATACGGACGTCTCGGGATTCTGAACAGCCTCCTTGTCTCCATGCACACGCCCAGATGTACACAGGAACCCAGCTGGCAAGCACTTGGGTCCCTCACTCAGAGTCATGCTGCATAATTGGGCAAATGCCACTTACAGCGGGAAATTAACAATCAAGCAGCATACCAGGGCTTAGTGGGAAAGAGGGTGCAGTTTATTACAAGAGCAGAAGAATCCATTAATTACCTAGGCTGTACTCAGACTGCACTGACAATTGCTTGTTTATTTCTAAGGGGTGGTAAAAAAAGAGGAGCAAATAAAGGGAAGGGGAGGGAGAGTCAAAGGAAGAATAGAAATAGGCGTCAGATTCCAAACAAGCCTTGGCAGCAGCGAAGTGGCTCCTTGTTGAAGAAGGTAAAAGTGTAGACTTGCACACTTTATCATAAAAATATTAGAAAGACCTGCTGGATCAGGTAAGTGCTCCATCTGTTTTGGGGGGACAGGAGGCGGGTGGGTGTGGGGGACTCCCTGGTCCTGAATGGGGTAACTGTGCCCCTGAAAGACCAGGTGCGCAGCCTGGGAGACATTTTGGACTCACAGCTGTCCATGGAGGCACAGGTTAATTCTGTGTCCAGGGCAGCTCCATCTGGTACGCAGGATGAGACCCTACCTGCCCGCAGACTGTCTCGCCAGAGTGGTGCATGCTCTAGTTATCTCCCGCTTGGACTACTGCAATGCGCTCTACGTGGGGCTACCTTTGAAGGTGACCCGGAAACTGCAATTAATCCAGAAGGTGGCAGTTAGACTGGTGACTGGGAGTGGCCACTGAGACCATATAACACCGGTCCTGAAAAACCTATATTGGCTCCCAGTATGTTTCTGAGCACAATTCAAAGTGTCAGTGCATTTAAAGCCCTACACAGCCTCGGTCCTGTATACCTGAAGAAGTGTCTCCACCCCCATCATTCAGCCCGGACACTGAGGTCCAGCACCAAGGGCCTTCTGGCGGTTCCCTCACTGCGAGAAACAAGGTTGCAGGGAACCAGGCAGAGGGCTTTCTCAGCATGACTAAGCCGCTTTCTGGCGAACCAGAGCAGCACACAGAAATGCTGTTTACCTTCCCCCCAGAGCGCTACCTGTTTATCTACTTGCACTTTGACGTGCTTTTGAACTCCTAGGTTGGCAGGAGCAGGGACCGAGCAATGGGAGCTCACCCCGTCACGGGGATTCGAACCGCCGACCTTCTGATCGGCAAGTCCTAGGCTCAGTGGTTTAGACCACAGCGCCACCCCTGTCCCTGTTATGGGGGTTAGATCCTCCTAAATGTGTTATGAGTTGGGGAGCAGATCTCCCTAATTCTTAGATTTAGTCAATGTCAGGAATAAACCAATGCTTGCAGTATTAAGGGAAGTTGCTATACTGTACGCTAAATCTAGCTGGGTCAGAATAAGGCAGGCCAAACCGGTATGGCTGGCTGGAGAGGGGTGGATCCCTCCCCACCACATACACACCTGAGTGAGTAGCAGAGGCAAAGGCCAATGGCAGCAGATGAAGGGCAGGTTTAGGATTTCAAGTTTGAGTGACTTAGGCTGGCGGGAGGCCCTTAGAGTGGGTTAACAAGAAGGAGAAACAGGGGCAGAGCTCCATGTGAGTTGGGGATGATGGGGTGGAGGAAATAAATTACAAAGGGTGGCTTTTTGCTGTCCTTGGAGTCCAATGCTGCGCTCCCGCAGGAAGCCAGCCCCTCTTGAGTTGTGAATGCTCTGAACTCTCTCAATCTAGACGTAGGTTGTAAATATGTGAAATCAACCATATTTCATAAAGACACTGCAGTCTCCGCTGAGCCTCATTGTCTCAAAAGGGAACACAAACCCTGGTAAGCGTTTCTGCAGCCCCTGGAATCTCACACCTCCCAGCAGACATTGGGGTGGCATGTCACAATATATAAAGCACCTATTTGAATGCTTTTGAGTAATGCTTGCACATTACTTAAGAAACCATAACCATTACTCAAAAGCATCCAAATAGGTGGCTGACATATAGAATTGCACATTGTCACAGAGTGTGTGTGTGTATGTGTTTTAAGTTACAGTGAAAGTCACGAAATTGCAGTGAACGACAGAGAGATGATCACTTGCAACAGTAGAATGGGAGGGAGAAAGCTCCCTTCAAATAATTTTGCCCTCCTGTGCAAAACAAATGAAAAAATGTCCAGCTTAACTTCTGGATTGTTGCATCAGCAATTGGGCCCATATGGCATAAGAGAGTCTGATTGTTTTACTTACTTTATTTCATAAAATTTATATACTGCATGATTGTTAAAAATCCCAAAATCCTCAAAGCGGTTTACAAAGGGAATAAAACAATACAATTGTTAGTAAAGAAACCCCATCAATAACTTAAAACATAAAATCAACAATAAGCCAAAAACAGATGCATCCACACTCTACGTGCCTGGGTAGGCTTGTCTAAACAAAAATGTTTTTAGCAGGCTTCCAAAAGAGTACAGTGGTACCTATGGTTGCGAACGGGATCCTTTTCAGAGCCCCGTTCGCAACATGAGCAGAATGCAATCCGCGTCTGCGCATCTGCGCATGAATGGGTCACGATTCACCGCTTCTGCGCATGCGCGTGATGTCATTTTGAGCATCTGCGCATACGCGAGCAGCGAAACCCGGAAGTAACCGTTTCCGGTACTTCTGGGTCGCCGTGGGACACAACCTGAAAAGATTTAATCCGAAGCGTCTTTAACCCAAGGTATGACTATACAGCGAAGGCGCTTGCCCAATGTAAATAGGCAGGGAGTTCCAGAGTTCAGGTGCCGCCACACTAAAAGATTGAGTTCTTAGAAATGTAGGACGGGTGTTATGTGACAACTGTAGCAGTTCCAGTTCCACCAATTGAAGCAGTTGAGGTGGTGTACATACCAATAGTATGACTTGGCCCAATAGCAAATTGGCAACCAGTGCAGTTTGTCAAACGCAATGAGATACACGTTTACCATCGTAATGCTGGAACTTTTGCTAATTAACCTGACGGCAGTCTTGTACACACTTAAGTGAGCTCTAGCTCAATGGATGGCGCTGTGGGTTAAACCACAGAGCCTAGGACTTGCCGATCAGAAGGTCGGTGGTTCAAATCCCCGCGACAGGGTGAGCTCCCGTTGCTGGGTCCCTGCTCCTGCCAACCTAGCAGTTCGAAAGCACATCAAAGAGCAAATAGATAAATAGGTACCGCTCTGGCGGGAAGGTAAACGGCGTTTCCATGCGCTGCTCTGGTTTGCCAGAAGCGGCTTAGTCATGCTGGCCACATGACCCAGAAGCTGTATGCCGGCTCCCTCGGCCAATAAAGCGAGATGAGCGCCACAACCCCAGAGTCGGCCACAACTGGACCTAATTGTCAGGGGTCCCTTTACCTGTAGCTCAATGGGACACATTTCTGAGAAGATGTGTATAGAACTGTGCTGTAAATAAAGCGGCAGAGCCAGGAGGGATACTTTCCCAGACCATCCAAAAGCGTTCCTTTCGCTGTCAGTCACATATCCACACACCGGAGCCCTTGGAATCAGGAACGCGTCCATCTCTGCTCCCCTGTGCTGCCGCCCCGCCGGCACCTGACATTTCAGGAGCGCAGAGTCTGGATCTCGCCGGCAACCAACTGCCATCTCAGCAGCCAACGAGGCCCATGGGTGGTGCAGGACAGCTGATACCTGCCTCTTTCCCCCGCTGCAGCAAAACCCCAAGTCCCCAGAGAGTTGTTTCGTTTTTATGGTGAAAGCTTTCGGCTCCAGCAGCATCCAGGAAGGAAATTCAAGCTCTCAGCACGACAGGAGCCCCCGCTTCAGTATTGCTGCGTTAATTGCTTAAAACAAAAATCCCCTCAAAACTATAACCTGAACTTAAAAGCGAGCTTGGGGGCGGGCGGGGGGGGTGCGGTTTGAATCCTTCTCCTTCTGCAAAAGAGCCCTTGATGCCAAACCCGGTTGGTCCACAGCGAGGCCCCCTGCTGCTCTGCTCTGCCAAGGAAGCCACTGGAATCAGGATGACAATAAAGCAAAGTGTTTCATTTATAATTCAGAGGCAGCTGGAAAGTGGTTTTTAAAAACGGGCTGAGGCAGTCAAAACTCTGGTCTCTTGACATGCTTTCCAGAAGAGGCCCCTTGGGGAGGACGGTGACTTTCAGAAGAGTCACTCGGCCCCCTACACGACCCATCGCCAAGGCCTCAGCCCTTGAGAGGTTCTCCCCTAGGACAGGCCCTCCTGGGGTCAAAATGCCAAGCAGCGCTCTGGCCTGGGCTTGCCAGAGGTCATCTGGTCCTTTGGGGTGAAAGGGGCGCTGGCCCACTAGCCACAGGCAGCCCTCAGCCGGCCCCCACCTGCCTGCCCGTCAGGGATGGAGACAGGTGCGCAGGTCAGCACAAAACAATGAATCACCCAGTGAAGGTAACTCTTCATTCAAGGAAATAAACCACAGCTCAGGCCTAGTGGGCTCAGCAATTCTTTCTAGGAGGTCTCGCCCCAGTGAAGCAGCTGCAAGGACCAACGGTCGTCCCCCCTTCATGGTTTCTACTAGGACTCCTCCTCTCCAGGGTCTTTCCCACGCAATCTGAGGCTGCATCTGCATGCAGCCACCCTTTCCTCTGCCCATTTCATTTCTCCGTGTGTTCTAGGAGAAAGGAGGGGAGGGGAGCTGGTCGCAGCAGGATGGGGAGTGTTATGTACTGAGTTGAATAGGATCCAAAATGCAGCAGTCTGATTGGTCCTAGAACAATAGGATTCAGAATGCAGCAGTCTGATTGGTCCTAGAACAATGCAGCAGTATGATTGGTCCGCAGGAGCCACCCAATCCAGCTCCAGGTGGAGGTGAATCCACAACCGGATTGGCCTACAGGAGAATCCCGGAATTAGCCAATTACGTGCGGCCCATTGTGTAAATAATATATAAAAAGCAGATATTTTGGGGAAATTTCCATTCCTCCTCACCACTATGAGCTGAATAAAGAGCATGAAATCCACACTCGACTCTGAGTGTCGCCTATCTCCACCTCCTCTCCAGCCCCAACAACCACCTGGGAGTCTGAATTGTGCTCTGCTACAGCCTCTTCCTGATCACTAAACCCTGTTACCTCTTCTTTTTCTTTCTCCTCCCAATCTGCTCCTTCTTCTGCCTCTGACCACTCACTGTCTGACCACCAATCCCTTGGCTCGGAGCCTTCTTCCCATGGGGGTTCCCCAGGGGCGGTGCCTTCTTCCCAGAGACGGCAGTTTCTGAAGGAGAATGCAGGGGTCGACGTTGCGCGGTGCATGCCAACGTCATGCACGTGGTGTCAGGACGTCGGAGGAGCCTCTGAGGCATCCGGTTGGCCACTGTGAAAATAGGATGCTGAGTGGTGCCCATTGGCCCGATTCAACAGGCTCATGTTCCTCTGTTCTTAAAAAAGTGCAGGGTGGTATAATTTGAGGGTGGGCACTATAGAACAGGGCAGCAGCGCCCACACTCTACCTGGCCCACTCTGGGTGCCCCTGCTCAAACTGAGGGTGCAAGAGCTGGCTTAACTCTAGCTTGCCCCTTCTCTCTCTGGTCAGATCGCACCCAGGAAATCAGCTCAGTCCCAGCTGGGCGGGCACAGCCTCCTCTGGCAGTGCCCGAGGCAGAGGAATCCGACATGGGTGGCCCAGCTTTCCAAGATGCTCTGCTGGGCTCCTAGGATCAAAGATTCCTGCTTGGGCGAGTGCTTCGTTCAGGAGCAACTCCTGAGCTGGCAGTGGGGCAATGCTGCCCTCCTGTGGCAGGACTGCTGCACTCCACCAGCCTCCTGGCACACACTTTCTCAGCTGAAACTAGCCGTGGAGCAGACCTGTCTGCCTGCTCAGAGGTCACTTGGGGCTGGGATATGTGGTACTTACATTTGCCAGTGGCCAACCAGTGCCAAGGCAGAAGGGAAACCGAATGAGACCCTGTTTCGTTTTTCTCTTTTAATCTTTAATATTATTACATTCAATTGAATCTCCTTAATACATCAGTAGGGACATGGGTGGCGCTGTGGGTTAAACCACAGAGCCTAGGACTTGCCAATCAGAAGGTCGGTGGTTCGAATCCCCGCAACGGGGTGAGCTTCCGTTGCTCGGTCCCAGCTTCTGCCAACCTAGCAGTTCGAAAGCACGTCAAAGTGCAAGTTTGTACTGTTCCAGCGGGAAGGTAAGCAGCGTTTCCATGCACTGCTCTGGTTCGCCAGAAGCAGCTTAGTCATGCTGGCCACATGACCCAGAAGCTGTACGCCGGCTCCCTCGGCCAATAAAGCAAGCTGAGCGCCGCAACCCCAGAGTCGGCCATGACTGGACCTAATTGTCCAGTTAATACTTCATTGACATAAGAACAGGAGTCTGCTGGAAGAAGCCAAGGGCCTGTTCCAGCCAGATGCACAAGGGGAATTTGCTCTCCTTCAGTGGTTTCCAGCAGAAGGACATTCAGAAGCACTTCTGCCTTCAACAGTGAAGGTAGACTATAGCCGTCATGCCTAGTAGTCATCAATAACCTTCTCCACTCCATGAATTTGTCCACTCCCCTTTAAACGTCATCTCAGTAAGTGACTGTCACTGCCTCCTTTGGCAGTGGGTTCCATTAACTCTGTGCTGCACAAATAAATACTTCCTTTTCTCTGCCCTGAACCTTCCAACATTCAGCTTCACTGGAGTCCAGGAGTTCTAGTGCTATGTGAGAGGAAGGGGGGGGGGATCTCTCCACTTTCTCCATGTCATACATGATTTTTTAAAGAAAAAAATCTATCGTGTCACTTCTTTCTGCCAGAGTGGTGTATGCTCTGGTTATCTCCCGCTTGTGCTCTACGTGGGGCTACCTTTGAAGGTGACCCGGAAACTACAATTAATCCATAATGCGACAGCTAGACTGGTGACTGGGAGCGGCCGCCGAGACCACATAACACCAGTCTTGAAAGACCTACATTGGCTCCCAGTACGTTTCCGAGCGTGCTGACCTTTAAAGCCCTAAACGGCCTTGGCCCAGTATACCTGAAGGAGCGTCTCCACCCCCCATCGTTCCACCTGGACACTGAGGTCCAGCACCGAGGGCCTTCTGGTTCCCTCATTGCGAGAAGTGAGGTTACAGGGAACCAGGCAGAGGGCCTTCTTGGTAGTGGCGCCTGCCCTGTGGAACGCCCTCCCATCAGATGTCAAGGAAATAAGCAACTATCTTACTTCAGGTTACATATGCTTCAGGTTACAAACTCCGCTAACCCAGAAATAGTACCTCGGGTTAAGAACTTTGCTTCAGGATGAGAACAGAAATCGTGCTCCGGCGGCGCAGCAGCAGCAGGAGGCCCCATTAGCTAAAGTAGTGCTTCAGGTTAAGAACAGTTTCAGGTTAAGAACGGACCTCCGGAACGAATTAAGTACTTAACCCGAGATACCACTTTATTATTATTATTATTATTATTATTATTATTATTATTATTATCCTTGCCTTATCTCTAAACTAAAAAGTCCCAAATGAGGGGACTCACTCCATCCATAACTTGACTCTATGACTCCAAAATTTAACCCTCTCAGGTTCCAGGTATTTTGGTTCTGGATGTTCCGCGTTGCCCCTGAGTCACCAAGCATATTTGGCTACCACCAACCGTGTCCGAGCAGTTGTGTGGTTTTTTTTGGTCCTTCCACTTTCCCTGGGAAAACTCAGTTTACTGCCAAATCTGAACAAACGGCAATTGGGTTTTCTGTGGATTGCTATTGTTTCTGATTCAGTGGTGGGCGGTGGATATTCCTACGGAAAGTAGCAGGACACACAGAAAAAAGAGAGACCTGGAAAGTGTGGGGCAAAGGGTCAGTTTGGATAAGCCCTAGATGATCCCCGAAAGCTTTCTGCTTCTCCATGAAACGGTCCAATCCCCTTTTAAAGCCATCCAAATTGGTGGCCATCACTATTACCAGTGGGAGCAAATCCCAGAGTTTGTGCACTTGTGGGATCTCTCGTACTCTGGAAGCTCACAGTTTGAATGGCAGCACAGAAGATACCCAACAACGCAAGAGCATAATTGTAACTGCTCTGGTCTGCCACAAAGATTTTTCCTCGAGTCTGCTTAGTTAACGAACCATGATAATTTCCCCAAGAAATATGTCACTGTATTGGGGACGGATGCTTATATATGCTTCCTTTAATTTGCACTGAAATTGCTAAGTACTGGGACTCCCAGATTTTATCCAACCTAGTTTTTTGGTTTTGATTTGGCTGCGACTGAAAATTCTCTGCCACCATCAGTGGGTGTGAGACTAGTTCTCTCCAGGTTTGTAGGACCTCTTTGATGAACAAGCTCCCAACTGGGTCCCGGGGCCGGATTTAGGTTTGATGAGGCCCTAAGCTACTGAAGGTAATGGGGCCCTTTATATGTCCAGCTGTCCTTTGTCAACAACAAATTGTCGCTGTTTTTTTTGTGTTGAATAGATATGCTATATGGTAATTTATGGACCTAATAGGTATCTAAAGCCATTTGCGCGTAACAAAATATGTATTTTATCAAAGTAAAACTGAGTAAACAAAGTAAAACAAAGTGAACTGAAATACAATTAAGAGTACAGTGGTAGTAAAGGTAAAGGGACCCCTGACCATTAGGTCCAGTCGTGGCCGACTCTGGGGTTGCGGTGCTCATCTCGCTTTATTGGCTGAGGGAGCCAGCGTACAGCTTCTGGGTCATGTGGCCAGCATGACTAAGCCGCTTCTGGCGAACCAGAGCAGCACACGGAAATGCTGTTTAGCTTCCCGCCAGAGCGGTACCTATTTATCTACTTGCACTGGTGTGCTTTCGAACTGCTAGGTTGGGAGGAGCAGGGACCAAGCAACTGGAGCTCACCCCGTCACGGGGATTCGAACCGCTGCCCTTCTGATCGGCAAGTCCTAGGCTCTGTGGTTTAACCCACAGTGCCACCCGCGTCCCTTAGTACAGTGGTACCTCGGGTTAAGTACTTAATTCGTTCCGGAGGTCTGTACTTAACCTGAAACTGTTCTTAACCTGAAGCACCACTTTAGCTAACATGGCCTCCTGCTGCCGCTGCACCACCGGAGCACAATTTCTGTTCTCATCCTGAAGCAAAGTTCTTAACCTGAAGCACTATTTCTGGGTTAGCAGAGTCTGTAACCTGAAGCGTATGTAACCTGAAGCGTATGTAACCTGAGGTACCACTGTATATTAATAGTGAAATTTGGGGGAGGGGCAAGAGAGTAGGGCCCTAAGCTATAGCTTGTTTAGCTTATATGTAAATCCGGCACTGCTGGGTCCAGTGGTGCTGAATGTTTAAATCCCATTTCCACAAATTGCCGACAAAACATGGGGCGCTCAGTGCCATCATCAAGGCTGAGCCATAAGCAGCAGGTAAAGATAAGCCAGGCAGCAGAAGTTGCACCAGGTCAACTTGGTACCCTCAAGGTATAGTGGAGATCAGCTTCTGTTGGTAATGGAATCAGAGGTCAGGGCCAAAGAGCAGGCAAAGGATGCAGGGGCACCCCACAGCTCTGCAAGATCTTTGCACTCCTGGAACAGGAAGTCTTCTTTACCCTTTCCTGTCCAGCAGGATCCAGTGGTCAGCCGGGGAGTGGGTGCAAAGTCACTCCAGGGCCTGCAGCTCCTTCACTGCCTCGGATGGTAATGTTAGAATTCCTGCTCCATGATTGCAGTCATCGGATTTTTGTCTATCACATGACAGTAGAATGGTACCTCGGTTGAGAACTTAATTCGTTCTGGAGGTCTGTTCTTAACCTGAAACTGTTCTTAACCTGAGGTACCACTTTAGCTAATGGGGCCTCCCACCGCCGCCACGCCGCCGCCACGTGATTTCTGTTTTCATCCTGAAGCAAAGTTCTTACCCCGAGGTACTTTTTCTGGGTCAGCGGAGTCTGTAACCTGAAGCACCTGTAACCCGAGGTACCACTGTATATGTTTTGACTCCAGAGTGGGAAGTGACGGAGACAGAATGTTTGTGTTACTGTGTTCCATAAAGTGGGACTATTGTCCTTTGTACTTTTTTCTCTTTGCTGTCTGATGCTAGAGAGAGAGGGAGCCATGTTGCAGTGCTCCATGTGTGTTTATATGTAAATAAAGTAGATTAGCAAAAATGCTGAGTTGCTGAGGTCTGTTATGCAACTGCGCAGACTCTGCGGATCCCTAAGTATGCTGGTGTCTGTTGGCATTGGTCGCTGTGATGTTCGGGCTGAAGAAAGCTTTTGAAGCTCCTGAACGATCACCCAGGAGGGAGGGAACATGCCAGTCTGGCATGTGTCTCTGCCAGGGTCCTACTCGAGTGTAGGCTGAACTCCTGACAGGTAAATGCAGCATCCTGCAGACCTGCAGCTCACCACCAGGGACACACATATGCCAGGCTATGGGTTCAAGTCCTACTAGCTCCTGACAGCCACCTGGCCATAATCTTGAAAAGTACTTTCCATAGAAAGAACTGGGATTGGAGCTCAGATTTAATATGCAATAGCTAAAGTGTGCAAGGATACAAGATGATATCATAATATATGCGAAACAATAAATACAACTTTAATTAACACAACGAGAAACAATATTATGTAGAGAAGATCGCACATGGGTGAAGGGAAGCAATGGGTCGGGGTGAGGGAGGCATAGGGCAATACTTGGAAAATTGTTAAGGATACATAGGTGATTTAAGAGGCTAAGAACAAGGAGTTAAAAGAAGAAGACTAACATTAAAGAGTAGAAAAACAAGGGAATTTGAGAAGAATTTGGTACAAATGAAAATATGTGAGTCATGTTTTTGCTTGTATTGTGGTTTATTTTGGATGTAAAGTCTTCTGTTGAAGGGACTGTACATAAAATAAAATAAAAATAATCTTGAAAAGTATTTCCTGAATTGTTAGGTTTATGGAAGAGGAAGTAGAAGTGGCAAAGACTGTCAGGTGTGAGTCCAAGTTTCCAAAGTGGTTGTTACCTAGGTCAGGAGTCACCAGCATAATACTCCATAGCTGTCAACATTTCCCTTTTTTTAAGGGAAATTCCCTATTCCGAATAGGATTCCTTGCAAGAAAAGGGAAAAGTTGACAGCTATTTAATACTCAGTGGGTGGGATGTGCATGCAGAGCCCCTCCCTGGTGCCCTTGGGGCCTCCCCCCCCCCTTGAAATGAGGCTTTAAAGAACCATTCTACTGTAGATGTAGTGAGTTTGCAATATTAATTTTCTCGTTAATCATTTAGTATTTATTGATGATTTAAACTATGTTTTATGGGTGCTTTTGGCTGATTTGTATATATATGAACACTGCCTTGATTTTGTTTTTTAATGAAAATGTGAATTATGAATGCGTAAGTAAATAAACAATGACATCGGAGGATTGGGTGCTTTGAAGACCCAAAGTCGGAACTTCAAAGCACCTCGCAGGCCCTGCTAAAACAGAGGGAGGAAACCTTTGTTTTAGCAACTGTTTAAACCTGTTTTGCTCAGGAAGGAGTTTGCATTGAATCCTGCCAAACTGAGTAGGATTTAACCCCTGGGTGGACAATCACTGAGTGCAGCCAACAAATAACTGAGCCTCGCTCATCAGCTGATATCCCTGACCTATCAAAGTGACATCAGCTGACTGACAGCTGGATGGTGGCTTTCAGAAAATGGTCTCATGTGCCTAATTTGAGTTCCTTGGCCCATGGATCATACATTTCCCACCCTTCACTTACTTCTTTATTAGTTGCTCTCCACAAGATCCTCTTTAAAGCTCCAGGTGGCTTGGGGCCAAAATTTCTGAACCAACACAAGGGCCTTTTCTTTGAATTTGACTCTTACAGGACGATTGTTGACATGGGACGGAGACTTTCTATGGTGGCCCGTTTGTGTAATGCCAACATGACTGTCCTTTCAACAACAAGTGAAGACGTAAAGGTAAAGGGACTCTGACCATTAGGTCCAGTCGTGACCGACTCTGGGGTTGCGGCACTCATCTCGCTTTACTGGCCGAGGGGGCCGGCGTACAGCTTCCGGGTAATGTGGCCAGCATGACTAAGCCGCTTCTGGCGAACCAGAGCAGCACACGGAAACGCCGTTTACCTTCCTGCCGGAGCGGTACCTATTTCTCTACTTGCACTTTGACGTGCTTTCAAACTGCTAGGTTGGCAGGAGCAGGGACCGAGCAACGGGAGCTCACCCCGTCGCGTGGATTCGAACAGCCAACCTTCTGATCGGCAAGTCCTAGGCTCTGTGGTTTAACCCACAGCGCCACCCGCGTCCCAAGTGAAGACATACCTGTTTACTTAAAGACTTTTTATAGGTGTTTAATGCTTTTTAGCTTTCTCTGCTCTTTTTAGCAGTCTCTTTCGAGAGTTAGGAACTCCACAGAGATCCCCAGAAACACCACTCCAGAGGGGGAGAAAGAGCGACATGCTAAGCCATCAGAGTGGGAGCAGCTCAGAAGAGTGGAAGAGAGACCAAGGCCTCTTGGTGGCTCAAGGCAGAACTTGGCTTCACCTCAGGTCAGCTGAGCCACAAGTGGAAGGCAAGCGCGGCCAAGGAAGGGCTTGCAGAATGAAAAACCTTATGTGTGTTTGCAGAGCAGCTATATATCTTAGTCTTCACCCTTTAATATATTTCATATAGGAAAGCCGTACTGGCGCATAATGCATCACATGGCACACAGCCTTCAAAATTGCAGCAAGCCTGCTCTCTCTCACTCAGTTGGATCTTCTTGCAATAATGATGGCCAGAATACTTCCTTTTTAAAAAATGTTTAAAATTTTTATTTTTTTACCAACAACCAAACCAGAAACAATGAGCCCCCCCCCCCCCAAGGCGGCTGATACATTGGGTATACATAATCAATAATAACATATCCAAATCAACCATATGTACAATTTTATATACGTTAATACTCCTCCATCCACAAGGTTTATTTGACTTTTAACATTTTAATTGCCCCAAATTGTTCAAACCTACCCAAATAATTCAATATCTTCTCAAACCAATCCTCCTCTTTCTCACTGACCTTAAACTCTTTCATTCTGTGTATCTTCACAGTTAGATATGCTAAAATTATAATATTCAGTTTTTTCCTCCATTGGTTCACCCCTAACTCTTCTGCATTTTTCCCATTACTCGCTATAACCTGTCTGGCTGCAGTTACCATCCATTTTACCCATTTACATTCCTCTTTTGTTTTTAACTCGGTGCAACTCAGACTAATAAGAACCATTAATTTATATATTCCCACCTTCCTACCCAGAATTCCCAATATTTCTATACCAATCTGTTTCCAAAATTCATTAACTAACGGACAATCCCACCACATATGACTGTACGTTCCCATCACTCCACATTTCCTCCAACAATTCTTACTTCCAGATTTTGTAATATGATATAACCTTACAGGTGCATAATACCATTTTTGTACCAACTTCAACCCCTGTTCCTGGATTATCCTAGAGGTCGCAACAAAGGGTCAGCATACTTCCCCTATAAACATGCCGTATTTTTTGCTCTGTAAGACACACCAGACCATTAGACGCACCTAGTTTTTGGAAGAGGAAAACAAGAAAAAAATATTCTGAATCCCAGAAGCCAGGATAGCTGTTCAGCGATCCCGCTTGCTGTCCTGGCTTATGGGATAGCCGTGCGCAGCCTCTCCCGGGCAGCAGGATGAAGGCTCCCCTTGCCCAGGAGAGGCTGCGTGCGGCTAAGTCTCCCCCAAGAGCCGCACTCCCTTTAAAGAGCGTGCAGAGTGTGTGTGCGGCTCCTGGGGGCTTTTCCCTGAGGAGGGAGAAGGGCAGCCCTTCTCCCCAAAGAGCCGCACACACGCTCCGCGCGGCTCTTTAAAGTGCGCACTGAGCAGAGCCTCCCGTCTGCATTCGCTCCGTAAGACGCACACCCATTTCCCCTTACTTTTTAGGAGGGGAAAAGTGCGTCTTATAGAGTGAAAAATACGGTGCTTGAGCTCTGAGAGGAGGGCAGGCAGGGAGGCTGCACCCTGGCTCATCTCCCACAACAAATGAAACAAAGCGATCCTCTCATTTCCCATCCACCCCCTTCATTTATTCCATCCATCCTCTCCTTTCACTGTGCATTTTTCTTGTTCTTGAGGCTCAAGATCACCTGCTCATATGCACTTTCTCCAAGCCCATTTTGATCTTGCACGGGGGCATATGCTGCCGCCATCTTAGGCACAGAGTAGTCATCCAAGCTTGGGTTGTAGGGGTATTCATGGCCGATAGGGTCCTCGGGAGTGGCCTGCACCTTCCAGGCGTCCCCTGTGAACTCCTGGGGCTCATCGTACACCAGGTGGGCCAGAGCCTCTGGGTCATCATAGATGTGGTGCAGCCCCAGAGAGGCAGGGGACAGGCCCAACCCTCTGGTCCTGCCATGCAGGCCCGCTGCCCCCGGTGGCTCCTCGGTGCTAGGCAGGGGGAAACAGCTGCCACCTGAGCTTCCCAACGACTTGGAGATGGCATCAAATGGCTCCGAGTACTCAGACATTGATTCCTGCTGGGGTTCTCGCCTGGGGTGGGCATCAGACCCCTCCATGTAGGGGCAGTTGGTGCTGGAGAGAGGGCAGCTGGCCGTGGGCTTGACTAACCTGCCCTTCGCTGGTCTTCCTTGCCAGGTGGACTCGAAGGAGAGGGATTTGGTGCCCGCAGTACGGAATGACTGCCCTTCTACCAGCACAGTGGCTTTCCCTCCCTGGGCACCTTCGACAGGCTTGGCAGGACTGGCTGCGCCGGCAAGAAGGGTGGCACCTGAAGATGCACAGGTGGAGTTCCTCTGAGCATTGATGGCGCCTTCAATGACCTGGATGATCTCGCTGCCCTGCTTGGTGGCAAATTCAAAGCTGCCTTCTCCAGAGGCACATCTCCGCCCAGCTTCAAAGGAGAAGATGGCCTAGGAGAAGAAACACAAGGTCTCCTGGGGTCAGTCTGTAGGGAGGGACAAGTGGACCAGCAGCTTGAAATGCTCCTCTCTGCTGGGCAAAGTCAGGTGAGACCTAGGCCCATCAAGGTAAGCAGAGAGTCAATGGGACCAGGAGGCTGGGAGCTGGGAGCTCCCATAACAATTCTCCATCTTCTAAGAACTTAGGAAGAGCCTTCTGGATCAGGCCAGGGACCCATCTAGTCCAGCATCCCCTTCTCACAGTGGTCAACCAGATACCTCTATTAGGAAACCAGCAAGCAGGATTTGAGCCCAAGAACCACACCACCTGTGGTTTCTGGCAACTAGTATTCATCAGCATTGCTGCCTCCAATTGAGGAGGCAGAACAGAGCCACCATGGCTGGTAGCCATTGATAGCCCTCTCCTCCAATGAATTTATCCAATGCTCTTTAAAAGCTATGCAAGTTGGTGGCCCTCACTGCTTCCCGTGGGACTTAAAATGCTCCTGTCTGCTAGGCAAAGCCAGGTGAGACTTAGGACCGCCAAGGTTGGGTGGCAGATATTAGGTAGGACCAGAAAACTGTGAGATGAGAGTTCCCATCACAGTTGTGCTGGTCCAGGGGGGAGGTTACCGTGGGGCGAGGTCCAGGACCTGAGTTGAGGGTCAGCAGACAGTCCTCCTCGGGCGAAGTGGGGTCCACAGCGGGAAGCCGGGCAAGGACAGGAACTCTGGGGGAAACAGGACTGGATGCTGGCCGAAACAGCTCATCAACGACGTTGCTCCCACAACCTGGGACCGGGCTGACTGGCCTTTATCTTCTCTGAGGCCAGGGGCGGTCCCGGCCCCCAGGAGACCCGCCTCTCCTGGCCTTAAGGTGAGCACTCCTCCTGGGAGAAACCAGTTCCCTTCGCCTCTCTGCCCTGAGCCTCTGCAGTTCAGGAGAGGCTGAAGGGTTACTGGGCCCAGGGGGAGACTCACCTGTAGGCACTGAGTCCTCAACCACCTCTGGAGCCAGAGTGGATTCACCTGGTGCCTGCTCCTGAGGATCCGGCACAGGTGCAGGCGCTTCAGAATCAAGGCCCTGCCCCAGTTCAGCCGGCCCTGGAGGCGGGGACTCCTGTGCAGGCTGGGATTCCTCAGGTTCAGCCTCTGAATCGGATTCCCAGGCCATCACAACAGCCCTCCATCTTCACATCTGGTTCAGCCCCAAGACATCACCCTAAAGAACTCAAACACAGAATTGTAGAGCTGGAAGAGGCCCAACAGGTCATCTAATCCAAACCTCTGCAATACAAGACTTACTTCCTCTGCATGGTTCCTTCCCTGGGATTTGGGAAGCGAAAAACTCAGGGCATCCTGCAGGAGGCAGAGTGGAGGGGGGCAGGAAAGCCCCACCCAGCTGACACAAAACTTCCTCCAAAGACAGGAAATGTTTCTGCAAAATCATGTGTGATGGCCTGGGATTCGGACTCGGATGCTGAACCTGAGGGATCCCAGCCTGCACAGGATTCCCCGCCTCCAGAACCAGCTGAGCCGGGGCTGGGGCTTGAGCCTGAAGGGTCCTCACCTGTGCTGGGTCCTCAGGTGCAGGCATCAGCTGAGTCTGGCTCCTGAGGTGATGGAGGACCCATTGCCTGCAGGTGCTCCAATTTCAGCCCCGTCAGAGGAAGCTGAGGTTGCCTCTGAGTCCGGTAACCCTCCAGCCTCTCCTGAGCTGCAGAGGCTCAAGGCAGAGAGGCGGAGGGAACTAAGTTCCCGCAGGAGGAGTGCTCATCTCCAGGCCAGGAGAGGCAAGTCACCAGAGAATTGGGGCGCCCTATGCCTCGGGGCAGATAAAAGCCAGCCAGCCCATTCCCAGGTTGCGGGAGCAACATTGTTGGTTGCTAGTTCCTGCCTGAACCCTGTCCTGCTTTCTTGCCTGAGCTCCTGACCCGCCCTGGCTCCCTGCTTGCAAGCCTGTTCACCCGACTCCCTGCCCTGCACCCAGCTTCAGCTACTATGGACTGCCTCCACGTTGCACCTTTGACCATGGACCTCGCCTCTCGGGTAACCCACGGAACCAGCACATCATGATTCCCCCACTACCACCCATTTCCCAGACTTGGGTCCCATCTCAGCTGCCTCCTGCGCTTCTCCAGGGGCGTAGCATCTCCTACTGCCGCCCGAGGCGGGAGCACACTGTCAGTGGAAAAGCAGGTGAGCAGGACATCCCCCCCTAAACAACCAGGAAGGGGCAGCAAGGAGGCAGGCAATGGAAACACATCTGGAAAGGAGGCACATCTGGGAGGCATGGTCAGTGGAAAGGAGGCAATACCAGGCCAGTGGCAACTTCCTATCCACACCACGAAGTCTGCTTAGGAACAGCAACTGTCTGGCATTGCACACCTGAAATGTGCTGCGCCGGAGACAAACACCCCACAGCCATTACCTTGTCATGACCGAATCTCCGCAGGAACTTGTACGGCCAGGTGTAGATCACTTCCCCCGCTTGCTTGTCCCGCAGCTCCAAGGCATCTGCTTTGGCACAGAGAAAGAACGTGCCCCAGATCCGACAGCGCTCAGAAGCCTCGGTTGCCCTCACGGCCACAGGAAACTGCCTCTCAGCAGCTGGAAGGGAACATAAGAACTTAAAAAGATCTTGGCTGCGGTATCAGGCCAATGGCCCATCTAGTCCAGCATCCTGTTCTTACGGTGGCCAACCAGATGCCCTAATGCAGGCATAGGCAAACTCAGCCCTCCAGATGTTTTGAGACTACAATTCCCATCATCCCTGACCACTGGTCCTGTTAGCTAGGGATGGTGGGAGTTGTAGTCCCAAAACATCTGGAGGGCCGAGTTTGCCTATGCCTGCCCTAGTGGGACACATGCAACTGGTATTCAGAAGCACTACTGCCTCGGACAAGGGAGGTAGGCATAGGCATCGTGGCAAGTGGCCCCCATTCTTTCCCTGTGGCAGCACCCAAACTTTGGAACTCCCTGCCTATTTACACGGGGCAGGTGCCTTCTCTGTGCTCCTTCTTGGCGCCTGCTAAAAATTTTTTTGTTTAGAGAAGCCTGCCCAGACATGTAGTATTCTGCTATATGTTTTAGTTAACTGCTGAGTTTATCTTCTGAATGTTTTAAATAGGTTTTTTTTTTATTGCTTTATTCTATTTGCAAATCTGCTTTGAAATGCTTTCTCCGTCTTTTTTACAATTGAGCAGGGCATAAATTTAATGAAATAAAATGGCATTCCGTGTCATCGCAGGCTTCTTTCCAATGTCCTGCCCCCAGCCCGCTTTCTAAGGTGCAGGTTCCGCCCAAGGACACTGAAGGTGTTGTCAACAAAAATTGGACTTATTCCCTTATGGGGTACACAAGAGCTCTTATAGAGTCCTTTGTAGGTTCTCCATCGGTAGGAGAAAATAACAGAGGCCAGCCAGAGAATATTGAGAAGCTAGTAAGCCTGATCTTTATTAAAGCTGTTGCAACAGAGTGCTCCCCTCACATGCAGGAGGATGGAGAAGGACCCAGAACAAAGGTGTGCCCGCCCTTATATAGACTTTTGGAATTGCCCACCCTCAATTGCCCACCCTCAAACTCCACATCACCCCCAGAAACATCATACATACATCACAGAAGGGGGCGGTCTAAAACAGAATCCTGAGTGTGTTGTTTATCTCCTGTCTGGCAGGTTACTAAAGGTAAAGGGACCCCTGACCGTTACGTCCAGTCATGGACGACTCTGGGGTTGCGGCGCTCATCTCGCTTTATTGGCCGAGGGAGCCGGCATACAGCTTCCGGGTCATGTGGCCAGCATGACTAAGCCGCTTCTGGCGAACCAGAGCAGTGCACGGAAACGCTGTTTACCTTCCCGCTGGAGCAGTACCTATTTATCTACTTGCACTTTAACGTGCTTTCAAACTGCTAGGTTGACAGGAGCAGGGACCGAGCAATGGGAGCTTCTGTCGCTGGGATTCGAACCTTATAACTACTTAATTTCTGAATCCAGGTCACAGGTCTCAGGCTCACCCTATTCACACCTTAAATGTGCCCTTAAAGCAGGATCTGTGAGCACAGAGGGAGGTTTTTTTCAGTTCTTCCCTGCTTGCAGAGAAACATTTGGTCAGTTTGGGAGAGTCAAAATGGTTTCAGGACTGTCTTCCTGTACTGTTTCAGACATGTGGTTTATGTATTTATGTACGTGTTTGCCTTGTACATTTAATTTATATATTTGAGGCCTTAAATTCTTATAACAAGGACAAGTGGGGGGAGGGAGGAGGGCAGGAAATGGGGAAGGGACGATAAGTGCCTGGCGAGCATCAGGCAGCCGTATCGGTGTGAGCCCTGCACGGCCCACAAAACCACAGTCAGGAAGAGGGCGAGCGAGAGCTAAGGCGAAGGCAGATTTTCCATGACGCCACCTCGGCCAGAGTGAGCACTGTACATGCCAGTTCTTGGAAGACAGGCTCCACTGTGGTGCACGCTGCACACATGCCTGTTGTTGTTGTCGTTTAGTCGTGTCCGACTCTTCGTGACCCCCTGGACCAGAGCACGCCAGGCACTCCTGTCTTCCACTGCCTCCCGCAATTTGGTCAAACTCATGCTGGTAGCTTCGAGAACACTGTCCCACCATCTCATCCTCTGTCATCCCCTTCTCCTTGTGCCCTCAATCTTTCCCAACATCAGGGTCTTTCCCAGAGAGTCTTTCCAGGGAGATGGCCAAAGTATTGGAGCCTCAGCTTCAGGATCTGTCCTTCCAGTGAGCACTCAGGGCTGATTTCCTTCAGAATAGATCGGTTTGACCTTCTTGCAGTCCATGGGACTCTCAAGAGTCTCCTCCAGCACCATAATTCAAAAGCATCAATTCTTCGGTGATCAGCCTTCTTTATGGTCCAGCTCTCACTTCCATACATCACTAGCATGCATGCCTAGCCCCCACCTTTGAGCACAGAGCCCCAAGGAGAACACAACATCGTCTTGGTTCAAATTCTGGAGCTCTAAGAGTAGTGTTGGGCAGCTGGAGATGGAGAGCTTGTCCTTTCGGTCTTTCCCCCGACACAGAATCATGGAATTGTAGAAGTGGAAAGGACCGCCCCCCCCCAAAGGGCCATGTAGTCCAACCTCCTGCAATGCAGGAATCTCAGCTAAACTTAAATCTGCTTGCAAGTGTTGTAAACAATTTGTTTACAAGGCCTCTCCTCCTCCCAGAGGGGAGGGGTTGTGAGCGGGAGCAGCTTCCCACTGGGGCAGGGAGGCGTGCTCAGTTCCCTGCTCCTGATTGCTTCTGCTGCCGCGGTCAAGCCTTCCAGCCGACCAATAGGGCCAGCTGGTGGGCGGGGCTAGCCGCATTTAAACAGCACTCAGCTCCCAGTCTGTTCCTGCTTTCTTCGGATCTCCCGCCCTCCCTCCCTCTTAGGTCAGCTTCTTCTTTTGCGTATTGACCTTGCCATGGACTTCAGTTGGTTGCCTTGGTTGCCCAAGGGGCCTGGTAGGACTCTTTTATCCATTTGGCAAATTGGCACCAGCCTCTTGGATTTTTCGCCTACCTCGTAGCAATTCGTCACAACTTTCTAGTATTGGCGGTTAGGCATTGGAATATGTGTGCTGTGTTGGAGGATTGGGTATGGGCCATCATCTACCCCTCCTCTTCTGGGTATTCTGTTAAAGGAATCTGGTGGTTGTGGATCCTGTCCGATGCCCGGCTGGTGGCCAGGGCCATGGCACGACCCCCGGTGACGTCATTGGGGAGCTTCCAGTTGTATTTGCATCAACAAGCTCCTCCCATTGGTCCTGTATACCTGAAGGAGCGTCTCCACCCCCATCATTCAGCCCAGACACTGAGGTCCAGCGCGAGGGCCTTCTGGAGGTTCCCTCATTGCGAGAAGTGAGCTTACAGGGAACCAGACAGAGGGCCTTCTCGGTAGTGGCACCCATCCTGTGGAACGCCCTCCCCTCAGATGTGAAGGAAATAAGCAGCTATCTTATCTTTAAAAGACATCTGAAGGCAGCCCTGTTTAGGGAAGCTTTTAATACTTAATGCTGTATTGTTTTTAATACTCGATTGGAAGCCACCCAGAGTGGCTGGGGAAACTCAGCCAGATGGGCAGAGTATAAATAATAAATTATTATTATTATTATTATTATTATTATTATTATTATTATTAACCCTGATATGACTTCCGGCTGTTCGGGGTGGAGTCTGGTATTGCTGTTTCATCCAGTGCCTAAGCCAATACTACTCACATGCTGTAACCAATAAATGTTGTGGCCTAATTTTGCCCATTAACCTAAAATAATGTGTCTTTGTGTCTTATTATACTCCTATGCAGGTGGCGGGTCCTCGACTCACAACACAAGCACCATCTCTCGATGGTGGCAGCCCCTTCCTCTTTGCTCCCTGCCCAACTCGGGGTCTCCTGCTCTCCTCTCCTACCTTTGCAGGTGGTGCTGTACAGGGAATTCTCTGCCATGGAGAGAGCAGTGGGAGGCGTGGCCTTGCCCTTCAGGAGTTCCTTCTCCAGCATCACTTTCCAGTCTTCAGTGCTTCTCTAAAACCCAAAGAGAACATATTGTTACCAGAAAACAGTGGTGTGTGTGGTTTCTACAGCCCAGCTCCCCATTAAGGGACTCAAGGGTCCCCAAAGTTCCATATCAGAGGAACCTCAGAGAAGCATCAGCTGAGACAGGATCCTGTGAAAGCAAGGCAGATCTTTATTTTCCTGTTACAACAAAAGTCTCCTCCACACCTTAGGTAGGAGGCGAGGACCCTGAACAAAGGTGTGAAAGAACTTTTAAAGGCTTCAGAAATTTCCCAGCCCCTTAGTCAAGGACCACCCAAAAGCATCCTACACGGATCACAGAAATAGTTACAGATAGGTAGCCGTGTTGGTCTGCCATAGTCAAAACAAAAAAATTTTTTTCCTTCCAGTAGCACCTTAAAGACCAACTAAGTTCTTGGTATGAGCTTTCGTGTGCATACACACTTCTTCAGATACCTCTTCAGATACCTCTATCTGAAGAAGTGTGCATGCACACGAAAGCTCATACCAAGAACTAACTTAGTTGGTCTTTAAGGTGCTACTGGAAGGATCACAGAAAGAGGCAGTCTACAACAGAAATTTGAGAGTGGCTTGTCTCCTGTCTGTCAGGATATCTGATGATGTTTTTTAGCTGATGGCCCTATCTTGATCAGACTGGGCCATCCTTTTGAAATGGTAAATATCCCGAATCCTTTCACAAATTCACACCTATTGATACAAAGGAGATGCTCTGTTGGCTGGTCTGCTCTGCTTAATAGATACTTGCCAGGCCAGTTTTGCAGAGGGATAAGCCCCTTCATTCCAAGCAGTTAGTTGTTTTTCACTTGTAAATCCTGTAAATAAACAATCTGGAAAGGCGTTTTCCTGCTACCAAAGAGAAATACTTGAGGTGAGAGTCCAAATGGCTCCGGGATTGTTCTCCTGCACCATTTCAAACTCTGGCTTATGTACCTATGTGTATGCACCCACCCTGTGTATTTATGAACATTTATTTTATTGTTTTGACACCTTAGAATTAGAGAGGTTTGTTTTTGTTTTTGTTTTTGTTTTTGTTTTTTAATAATTTTTATTAACTGGCCAATCACATCAAATTAAATCACATCACATAAATTCCAAATTACAAAGCCAAATTTTTAAATTTTGTTTAGGGAACCCATACTTCAAGATCCAAAGGGGGATTCAGATCATCTTCTTATTACTGCGTTAATGTCCAAATCAGTCCCAATCAGTCCAAACAAAATTCATAATTCTATCCAGTCTTATCTTGGTGTTTCCACATCATATCTTGTTCATATAATTTCTATTTTTCCTTTACGATCTCTTCTGTTAGTCTCCTTAAGCCGATAAGCAAAATAATAATCCTGTGTGGATTATTACACCCACATAGAATTAGAGGGGTTTGTGCATGCTTTGGTTGTTTCTCACAAATATAAGAAGAGCCCTCTGCTGGATGGAGCCAAAGGGGGCCCATCTAGTCTGGCATCCTGTCCTCGTGGTGGGGTGTTCCCTCAGCCTCCTCCCCTCTCATTGGGAGTCCTCCAGGCAGCCACTGCTGCCATCCTGGTCTCTGGGCTATATCCCCTGCCCCAGAGAGAGGTACCCCACAGGGGCCTGGGCCAGCCCCAGAGGCACCATTTGCCTGGGGAGCTTATAGCCAGGGCTGCTGCAAAAAACAGTTGTGCAAGCCTTTGGGAGGCAGAGACGCCAGAGGACATCTGAGGAAGGAGGGAAGGAAAGAGGGACAGAGGCCAGTGTTGCCCACTGCACCCCTGACCATCATTCAAGGCGCCCCAGGGTACCACAGCACACTGGTTAAAAACCATTGGTTTAGACTAACAGCGGTTCTCAACCTGTGGGTCCCCAGATGTTGTTGGACTACAACTCCCATCATCCCTGAGCTCTGGCCTTGCTACCAAGGGATGATGGGAGTTGTAGTCCAACAACATCGGGGACCCACAGGTTGAGAACCGCTGCACCTCAAAGGGAATCCCGGAAGCAGGATATGAACACAACAACAGCCCTCTCCCCTCCTGCAGTTTCCAGCAGCTGGTGTCCAGAAGCATTGCTGCCTCCGACTGTGGAGGGCAAAGCACAGCCATTGTGGCTAGGAGCCATCCATATTATTATAAGAATTCTAAGGTCTCAAATATAAAATAAATATTCTTAAATGCACACATATCTACAGTAAATATATGAACTAAGTGTCTCAAATAGTAAGGGAGAGCAATCCTGAAGCCATTTTGATTCTTCCAATGACCTCAAATATTCCTCTGCAGTAAGGGAGGCAAATGAGGAAAGCCTTCTCATTCTCTTTTTGCTTGCAAATCCTGTCTTTAGGGCGTATTTGTGTCTGAATAGGGTGAGCCTGTGACCTGGACTCGGGAACTAAAGTATTCACAAAAGAATGGCCAGGCTGCCCTGGTAAAGCAATCAGCGACCATTATCAGGTATCCTGCCAGAAAGGATTTCTGCTGTAGACCACCTCCTTCTGTGATGTATGTATGATGTTTTGGGGGGTGGTCTTGGGCTACAGGGTGGGCAATTTCAAAAGTCTATATAAGGGCTTGGGCACCATTGTTCAGGGTTCTCCTCCCTCTTGTGTGGGGTGAGCGGGGGATCCTGTTGCAACAGTTTAATAAAGTTGAAGCTTACTAGCCGCTTTGCTTCTCAATATACTCTGGTTGGCCTCTGTTATTTTCTCCTACCGGGCTATACGGGCTCTTGGAAACCCCATAGGGGAAAAGGAGTAGTTTTTGCCTTTTAACAATAGCCTCCTCCATGAATTTGACTAATCCTCTGTTAAAGCCATCTCTGGTTTCCAGTCAGAATTCCTAACAAGTGTTTTCCCTATTTTCCCTAACATAATGTCGCAATGTATGGTTGCATAAGTTTTGTTTAAATCAGTTCTCCGGAGCTTTTGCTTTAGTTTAAACAAAACTCGATACATTCCCTAGTTCATTTTGCTTTCTTCTTACTCTTGCAAAAAACACAACCCTCCCCCGCAATCTTTCCCTTTAACTGACTAACTTTGTTCTTTATGACATTGTCTGTTGCTGTACACCTGTATTGAAGCTACTGCATGGAACTGTACTAAAAGCTGGTAAGATAAAGGTAAAGGGACCCCTGACCATTAGGTCCAGTCGCAGACGACTCTGGGGTTGCAGCGCTCATCTCGCTTTATTGGCCGAGGGAGCTGGCGTACAGCTTCCGGGTCATGTGGCCAGCATGACTAAGCCACTTCTGGCGAACCAGAGCAGCGCACGGAAACGCCGTTTACCTTCCTGCTGGAGTGCTACCTATTTATCTATTTGCACTTTGACGTGCTTTCGAACTGCTAGGTTGGCAGGAGCACGGACCGAACAACGGGAGCTCACCCCATTGCGGGGATTTGAACCGCCGACCTTCTGATCGGCAAGCCCTGGGCCTGACCATTAGGTCCAGTCGCAGACAACTTTGGGGTTGTGGCGCTCATCTCGCTTTATTGGCCGAGGGAGCCGGCATACAGCTTCCGGGTCATGTGGCCAGCATGACTAAGCCGCTTCTGGAGAACCAGAGCAGCGCACGGAAATGCTGTTTACCTTCCCGCTGGAGCAGTACCTATTTATCTACTTGCACATGACGTGCTTTCAAACTGCTAGGTTGGCAGGAGCTGGGACCGAGCAATGGGAGCTCACCCCATCATGGGGATTCAAACCGCCGACCTTCTGATCAGCAAGTCCTAGGCTCTGTGGTTTAACCCACAGCGCCACCCGCGTCCCTAAAAGCTGGTAGTTTTTTAAAATTAATAAAAACTGTGCTCTAATGAAGACAAAAAAGCCAACTCTGATTGGGGGTCATCACCACTGCCTCCTGCGATAAGGCGTTCCACAGTTTAGCTATCTGTAAAGAAGGATATCATTTCGTCAGTCCTCTGACAGACCATGGGCCAGTGAAAGGCAGTTTCTAAACTGCTACTCACACGGGATATTGAGGTGCAGCTTTCCACACCTCCCTCTACATGAGACATGACCTGTACTACTGAGTGCCATTTTCCTCACAGTGAAAGCATGTTTGCACAGCTCCAGGATCCAGGCTTCTGCCTCGGCCTTCTCAGCAGCCAGCAGGTAGCATTTCTCGGTGGTCTCCAAGAAGAAAGGCGCTGTCTCCTTGGGGCTGCCGGTCTCTCCACCTGCCTCAGCCACCTGCACACAGTCCTCCAACTTGATGAGGCGCCTGCTGCTCTCCCCTTTCTTGGCTTTCTCCGCCGACTCCAGGAGCTCAAGGCGGGCCGGGGCACACGCGCTTTCCCTGTACAGGACAGCCCAGAACTTCCGCCATTTCTGAGGGGGAGAAAAAACGCACACGAAGGCGTGTTTCTCTAGTCATAAAAAAACCTTTGTATACTGCAAAAGCAGAGACATCACCTTGCCAACAAAGGTCCGTATAGTTAAAGCTATGGTTTTCCCAGTAGTGATGTATGGAAGTGAGAGCTGGACCATAAAGAAGGCTGATCCCTGAAGAATTGATGCTTTTGAATTCTGGTGCTGGAGGAGACTCTTGAGAGTCCCATGGACTGCAAGAAGGTCAAACCGATCCATTCTGAAGGAAATCAGCCCTGAGCGCTCACTGGAAGGACAGATCCTGAAGCTGAGGCTCCAATACTTTGGCCACCTCCTGAGAAGAGAAGACTCCCTAGAAAAGACCCTGATGTTGGGAAAGATGGAGGGCACAAGGAGAAGGGGACAACAGAGGACGAGATAGTTGGATAGGGTTCTCAAAGCTACGAACATGAGTTTGACCAAACTGCGGGAAGCAGTGGAAGACAGGAGTGCCTGGCGTGCTCTGGTCCATGGGGTCAAAAAGAGTCAGACACGACTAAACGACTAAACAACAACAACAACAAAGTTTGAAAGAAGTGCTAAGGCGATATCTCTCCAAGATTTCCAGGCAGGGCCTTGACACGCCCACAACTGACAATTCTGAGGTGGTTTGGGACCCTGTATTTCCCCTGTATTTCCCCATGGTTTACACATTTATTTTATATATATATAAGACCTTAAAATTCTTATAACAATAGCAAGGGTGAAAAAGAGCAAATGTGAAAGTTCATGGGGAGAAGTAAACTGGGGTCTCTCTCTCTCTCTCTCTCTTTCTCTCTCTCTCTCTCTCTCTCTGTGTGTGTGTGTGTGTGTGTGTGTGTGTTTAATCCCTGTGTTCAGCTCCTGCCTATGGAAAGGCTGGGCTCTATCTAGCCTGATCCTTAAAAGACTCAGGGCGCAGCCTGCGCCTTGAAGAAATTCGCCTGTTTTCTTTCTCTTCGTTAAGAGTATTTTTCATTTGCCCTTTATCAAGCAATTCCCTGGGTGAGTTACAATAATTTATACATTCGGAGGCAAAGTGGGGCCAAATTTCAGAGGGAGCAGAGCAATTTTTAAAGGGTTTACAAAGGACGGGAGAGGCAAGATATCTGGTGCCTGGTGGAAGTGATCCCTGAGTTTCTAGCATAAAGCAAAAAAGGAGGTTCGAGGCTGGAGAAGGACTAGCCGCTCTTTTTTTTTGCTAAATTGTATTAATTTATTAACAACAACAACAACAAGAAGAAGAAGAAGTGTAAGCATAACAAAAACAAAAAGGAACACAAAATGTAAACCATAAAGCATCACAGCCTGTAAGGACAAAAATACACAGATCCAGCAGAGCTCCAAAGGAATAATAAAGTATTAACTCATACAAAGGTCCCATTTACAAATCATAAATATGTATAAATATAAAAGCATTCCCCACTTGTGAGTTCCATCATTATTGAGAAGAAAGGTTCTAGTCTTAAATGTCTGAGCCAGACATTTACATACACTGGTGGCAGTGCCGAAGTTACGTATAAGCTAAACAGGCTATAGCTTAGGGCCCCATTCTCTCGGGGGCCCCCAAAAAATTAAAGGAAAAACAACAACTGGATGTACATTTCCAAAATATAAGATTTAAAACAAATGAAATAAAACCTACATACAGCAACAGTGTTTTGTGTTGTGTAGGCTCCTATGATGTAAGTAATGGGCCCCTCCTGCTCCCTAAAATATCACTGGTTTGCTCATTTCTATATCAATTACTTTGAGAAAATACATATTTTGTTATGTGCAAATGGCTTTAGATACCTATTAGGTCCATAAATTACCATATAAGCATATATTCAAAACAGCGACAATTTGTTGTTGACAAAGGACAGCTGGATATATAAAGGGCCCCATTACCTTCAATAGCTTAGAGCCTCATCTAATCTAAATCCGGCCCTGACTGGTGGCAATGAATGACCTCAACTCTCAGAATTGGCATAAGAAATGAAATAATGCTCTCTGTCTCTTTCTATATATATTTTCACACTCTGCCCTTTAGATACTTTTAGTTTATGATGTATCTATTCAAGAAGGGCAATTTGCCAAACCCTTGAACACCAGCAATCCAAATTCTTAAGATGAAAGGCCTTATAGAGTTTGTCAATTCAGCGCTGAGCTGCTGCTAAGAGAGATGAGAAATCAGTTCTTTGCTTTTCAAATCCTGTTCAGTTTCCATAGACAGGTTCAACAGAGCCAGGAGCAAAGATGGAACAATAATTTGTTTGGGTATCTCGGACTCGAAAAAAGGCTTTGCTAAAGAGAATTCATTAATGCATGAAACATTATTTAAAAACAACAAAAAATTACGATCTAAAATGTATAACCTTTTGCTAGATTTGGACATGATTGACGTGGAAGTGAAAGAGACAATGATTAAATGGGTACGACTTCAGCCACACAATGTATTTAGAGCAAAGGGAGAAACTTTGGCAAGAAGATATAAGGTTTACCGCCTGTAGTACAATAAAAGAAAATTTCATCAAAATGTTCTACAGGTGGTATTTAACACCAGTCAAATTAGCAAACATCTATAAACTGAAATCCAACCTCTGTTGGAAATGCAACAAGGAAGCTGGTACAACACTGCATATGTGGTGGAGCTGCACCCCAATTAAGTACTTCTGGGGAGAAATACATGAGGAGTTGAAAAAAATGCTTAAAATCCCATTAACGAAAAAACCAGAGGCTTACCTACTGGGCCTTTTAGGAAAAGAAATACCAAAATCGAAAAAAAGGATTTTCTTATATGCGACCACCACAGCCAGGATTGCAATAGCATCTAAATGGAAAGCTAAAGAACTACCTACCAAGGAGGAATGGAGTCTCAAATTAAATGAATATTTAAAATTGGCTAAATTAATAGCATCCATACGACAGCAATCAAATCAAAAACTAAAAAATGAATGGGAATGCTTTGATGATTATGTGACAAAATATTGCTCTCAAAAAGACATGCTAATATGCTCAGATTAAGAATGTAAATGCAGCAAAACAATAATTTGTTTGGGTATCAAAGAGATCTTAGCGAACACCTTGTTCCAACATTCAGCGAGGAGAAGCCAGTCTTACCTTCCCAAAGGTCTGGTGCTGGAGCAGGTAGAGCAAGCCTTTCTTCACCACTGTCTCTTCCATAGTCAAGGAGGAGCAGCGGCAGCGGCAGGTGGGGACTCACAACATCTCCTTGGTGCCACTCCTGGCCTCTCTGTGGGTGCACTGCACGCTCAACACTGCTCAACAAGGCTCCGTTTTCCTTCCTCCACCACCCTTTCTCTCTCTCTCTTTCTAAAAAGCGTTTTTACGTCAGCTTCCTGTGGTTGCGGTCTCATCAAGAAGGACAGAAGCTGAAGACACAGATCACTGTGCCATATGTACACAGAGAAAAGTATTTCTCCCTCTCGCTCAGCAGCAGAACTCCTAGACACCCAATGAAGCTGAAGGTTGTAAAATTCAAGGCAGATGGAAGGTAGTACGTCTTCATGCAGTGCATACATGTGGCTTAGGGTTTTCGTATCTATGGGACTGCCTCTCCTGGTCTGCCCCGCAGAGGACCTTAAGGTCCATGAATAACCATAGTTTAGAGGTCCCGGGCCCTAAGGAAGTCAGACTATCCTCCACCAGGGCCAGGTCCTCTTCAGTGATGGCTCCAACCTGTTGGAATGCTCTGTCCCATGAGACTAGGGCCCTTCAGGATTTAACCTCCTACCGTCGGGCCTGTAAGAGAGTGCTATTCCACCTGGCCTTTAATTTGAATTCAGCCTGATCTTTTATTTCCTTTCTCTTCCCTCCCCCTCCCCTTTTATGAAGATCACCCGCTCTGAGACCCCACAGCTAATTCTCCCCTGGCCTCCTTGCTGGCCCGACTAGGACCAATTCAGCCAGATAGCCCTGTGGATTATCTGATTGATTTTTGGTTTTTATTGTTATTCATGTTTTTATACTGTATTTTATGCTGCTTTTATAATTAAGTGTTTTGAATTTGTTGTTAGCTGTCCTGAGCCTGGTTTTTGAACCGGGAAGGGCAGGATATAAAATAATAATAATAATAATAATAATAATAATAATAATAATAATAATAATGGAACTCACACCCACATGAGGAAGTGGTGGCTTCCAACTTGAATAGCTATAAAAGAGGATGAGGCAAATAGGCAAATTCATGGAGGAGAGACCTATGGACTAGCCATGACAGCTGTGCTCTGTGTCTACAGTTGGAGGCAGCAATGCTTCTGAAGGCCAGTTGCTGGAAACCACAGGAAGGGAGGGGGGCCACTAGGTGGCGCATCGGAAGATGGCTGACAATAACATCTCTCCGACCCACACGAGGTAATTTGGAGGCTATGATGGGGGTTATTAGCCTCCTTAACCCCCCCAGGATTGTGGGGGGGACGGCCCTTGCCTGCTGTGCCCTATACCACCCCCGAATTTGTGGGGGTGGGGGCACTAGGCACAAAGCCCTCCTGTGGGATTCCGGCACTCCTGGACGCCGTCCCTGATTCGCGCCGCTAGTTGCAAGCATCTTCAAAAGAAACAATTTGGACGAGATAAATTGCACATGCTTCAAGGAAAAAGGGGAGTAAAGACTGCTGACAGAAGAGATCTCTGATAACAAGACAAGAATAAAATATGAGAAGATACGTCAAGATACGGTATGACTGAGGGGGAAGGGGGGAAAAAACCTGCCTTCCTTTTTCTTATGTGATTTAACAAGAATCCCCTCCCCTAATGAGTCAGAAACTAAGGACTTAAGCAGTGGATTTAAGGCTGTGTGGAGATAAACTTTCGAACCAAAGCAATGTTTCAAGATGAAGCTGGAAAGCTAAGAGTTTTGGAATGACGCAGTTAAAAATGCCGTCGCCATTTTGGGAGGCATTGTTGGAGCTCTTGGGTCTGGGAGGAGAAAGAGAGAAATAGAGTTGTTTACATATCGTGGATCAACTTCTCAGTGGGACTTAAGAGCGACAAATGCCAAATTTATGATGGAAAGAGCGATGTTATCTACAAAGGAGATATATGGAAACCATCTGGACTTAGTGGAGGAACGGGAAATCCACACAGGATTATTATTTTGCTTATCGGCTTAAGGAGACTAACAGAAGAGATCGTAAAGGAAAAATAGAAATTATATGAACAAGATATGATGTGGAAACACCAAGATAAGACTGGATAGAATTATGAATTTTGTTTGGACTGATTGGGACTGATTTGGACATTAACGCAGTAATAAGAAGATGATCTGAATCCCCCTTTGGATCTTGAAGTATGGGTTCCCCCAACAAAATTTAAAAATTTGGCTTTGTAATTTGGAATTTATGTGATGTGATATAATTTGATGTGATTGGCCAGTTAATAAAAATTATTAAAAAAAAAAAAACCACAGGAAGGGAGATTGTTCTTGTGCTCGAATCCTGCTTGCTGGTTTCCCACAAGCACCTAGTTGTTCACTGTGAGAACAGGATGCTGGACGAAATGGGCCATTAGCATGATGCAGCTGGCTCTTCTGATGTCCTTACGTTAGTCCTCTAAAAGACAGGGGGCTGGGCTGGAGGGTCCGTGGGATCCCTTCCAATTGTACTCACGGATCCTCCTCCGTCCACAGCGCCAAGGGATTCTGGCCGACTCCACAGGCAACGCTGATCTCCGTACCCCGAGAAATTCACACAGGAGTATTTCAGTTGACGCAGAAGAGCCCTGCAGCTGCATCAGATCCAAGATTTCCACAACGGTGAACCAGGAGCCACAATGGGAAACCCACCAGTGGATCCCAACACAAGATCCCTCTCTGACAGTTGCTCCAAAACGACTGGTATTCAGGGGCAGATTGTCTCAAGAAATTAAGACATAATGTAGCCATCATGGTTGGTAGCCACCAACAGCCTTATTTATTGTTGTTGTTTAGTCATTTAGTCATGTCCGACTCTTCGCAACCCCATGAACCAGAGCACGCCAGGCACTCCTGTCTTCCACCGCCTCCCACAGTTTGGTCAGACTCATGTTTGTAGTTTTGAGAACACTGTCCAACCATCTCGCCTCTGTCGTCCCCTTCTCCTTGTGCCCTCCATCTTTCCCAACATCAGGGTCTTTTCCAGGGAGTCTTCTCTTCTCATGAGGTGGCCAAAGTATTGGAACCTTAGCTTCAGGATCTGACCTGCCAGTGAGCACTCAGGGCTGATTTCCTTAAGAATGGAGAGGTTTGATCTTCTTACAGTCCATGGGACTCTCAAGAGTCTCCTCCAGCACCATAATTCAAAAGCATCAATATGGAAGTGAAAGCTGGACCATAAAGAAGGCTGATCGCCAAAGAATTGATGCTTTTGAATTGATGCCTTATTACCCTCCCTGAAATTGTCTAATTCCCTTTTAAAGCCATCACCACATACAGTGGTACCTCGGGTTACAGACGCTTCAGGTTACATACGCTTCAGGTTACAGGCTCCGCTAACCCAGAAATAGCACCTCAGGCTAAGAACTTTGCTTCAGGATGAGAACAGAAATCGCACGGCGGCAGCAGGAGGCCCCATTAGCTAAAGTGGTGCTTCAGGTTAAGAACAGTTTCATGTTGAGAACGGACCTTCAGAACGAATTAAGTTCTTAACCCAAGGTACCACTGTATAATAATAATAATAATAATAATAATAATAATAATAATAATAATAATATACCCCAGCCAGCCACTCTGAGCAGCTTTCAAGTTCCAACCTAATATAAAAACACAACTTAGTGAACAGGGGGCCTGTACACTTAAAAAAAACACAAAACACCAATCCGTGCCCCCAACTCAGCATCTAAAAGACACAACACAAATAGGAAAGGGAGTGGGATGGAAAGCTAGCGAAATCAGCCCCCCAGTTAAGAAAGATATGGAGTTCTTCTCCTGTCCTTGAAGCTTTTAGAACGTAAACAGAGGAGGGAGGTGACAAATGTGATCTGCTGGCCTATACGCAGTGCCCTGCTGCTTTCCCTCTGCTGCAGAGTCATTGCTGACCCTCAGTCTAAATAGTTTTATTTGAATTCATGATGCCTGTCTGACTACTACACGCAGTGCTGTCAAATTCCCCAAATATTTTTCTGCAGGCTTCTATATATCCATGGACTGCTGCCTTGCCTTGGTAATGGACTGGATGAGAGCCAACAAACTGAAGCTCAATCCAGATAAGACGGAGGCACTGTTAGCGGGCGGTTCCTTAGACCCGATGGATGGGAGGTTGCCTTGATATGGTTACACTGCCTTTGAAGGAATGGGTGTGCAGCTTGTGAGAACTTCTGGAATCCTTTGCTGTCACTTTGAGTCCCCGTGGCAAAAAAAGAGTGACCAATAAATAATAATAATAATAATAATAATAATAATAATAATAATGCACAAGCTGTAAGGCAAATTGCAGCAGGCATTGCTCCCTGTGTACAGATGACAAGGGGGCACTGCATAATTTCCTGAGCTTCACAAAGAGAATTTCTAAATATATATATATTTAGATGTATAATCTTAGCATATAGCTTCTGATGTTAACTGGGGGAGGCGGGAGGCTTGGAGAATGATATTATTATTATTATTATTATTATTATTATTATTATTATTATTTATACTCCGCCCTCCCCAGCCAAGGCCGGGCTCAGAGCAGCTTACAAGCAATAATAAAAACAAGATGAATGATCACAACTTAAAAATAAAATACAACATTAAAATAATGGAACATTAAAATATTAAAATGTAGCCTCATCGCAGGAGGAGAAGGAAAAGAAAAAAGAGAGGGAGAGAGGGAATCAAATTGGCTCCAAGCCAAAGGCCAGGCGGAACAACTCTTTCTTACAGGCCATGCGGAAAGAAATCAGATCCTGCAGGGCCCTGGTCTCATGAGGCAGAGCGTCATACCTCAGGTTACAGACGCTTCAGGTTGCATTTTTTCGGGTTACGGACCGCCAAAACCTGGAAGTACCGGAACAGGTTACTTCCGGGTTTTGGCAGTTGCGCATGCACAGAAGCGCTAAATTGAGTTTGCGCATGCACAGAAGTGCTAAATCGCAACCCACGCGCCGCTGCAGGTTGCGGACGCTGCGAGTTGCGAACGTGCATCCCGCACGGATCACGTTCGCAGCCCAAGCGTCCACTGTACTTGGTTTTCTTCACCAGCTGAATCGAAAACATGTTAAAGGGTGGATTGGCTGTTTGAGCCCTGGGCCTGTGAAATGGCCTGGTGGGAAGCCAGGAGGTCAGAAAGGGATCAACGGAAGCAGCTAGTGGGGGCATCTGGAAGGAGGAGTGGGGGGGCTCTCTGAGAGAGGGGGTCCCACTCAAGGGTCATAGAATCGTAGAACTGTAGAGTTGGAAGAGACCAAAAAAATTGTCTAGTCCAGCTCCTGCAATGCCGGAATCCAGAAACTACAAAGCTTAGAGGTGACATTGCCATACCAGAACACACACACCCCAGTACTGCTCCCTGGCTCCAGACCGCCCCCCACTCTATCTTTATCCTAGAGGTGGCCAGCATGTTGCAGCTGCCCAATGTTGTTGCACTACAACTCCCAGACTGCCTGGTGCGGATGGGAGTTGTAGTCCAAGGGCATCTAGAGAGCACCAGGCTGGCAAAGGCTTTAAGGATCTCCTAGAACACACACAAGATGATGGCATTTCTCTGCCCAGAAACAGCCTCTTATTTATACCCGCCAAGTGGATAGGACAGAAAGTGTTACAGGTCTCCCAGGAAGAATATTTAATAGCTGGTTGTTTTCATTCCCTGCTCGCTCATAAAGCAAATGCAGCCCACACTTCACTGGAAAGGCAAGCCTTTCTCCTCCGCCCTGCTTTACTCATGCCCTCCCCTTCCCGCACTTCCGCCTTCGCAACCAAGAGAGGTGTCCTGCCAGGAGGACCCAGAGGGCCAACCCACTTCTGTCATGCTCAGGCCTCAAAAGAAGGGTGGGGCATCCCTAAAGGGACTGGGTGGCGCTGTGGTCTAAACCAGTGTTTCCCAAGCTTGGGCCTCCAGCTGTTTTTGGACTACAACTCCCATCATCCCTAGCTAGCAGGACCAGTGGTCAGGGATGATGGGAATTGTAGTCTGAAAAACAGCTGAAGACCAAAGGTTGGGAAACACTGGTCTAAAGCACTGAGCCTCTTGGGTTTGCCAATCAGAAGGTCAGCAGTTCGAATCCGCACAATGGGGTGAGCTCCCACTGCTCTGTCCCAGCTTCTGCCAACCTAGCAGTTTGAAAGCATACCAGTGTGAGTGGATAAATAGGTACTTCTGTGGCGGAAAGGTAAATGGTGTTTCCATGTGCTCTGGCACTCATCATGGTGTCCCATCGCACCAGAAGCTGTTCAATCATGCTGGCCACATGACCCGGAAAGCTGTCTGTGGACAAACGCCAGCTCCCTCGGCCTGAAGCGAGATGAATGCTGCACCCCATAGTTGCCTTTGACTGGACTTAACCATCCAGGGGTCTTTTACTTTTTCTAGAACATCCCTCCTCTGTCCCATAGCCAATGCAGTGGTACCTCGGGTTAAGTACTTAATTCGTACCGGAGGTCCGTTCTTAACCTGAAACTGTTCTTAACCTGAAGCACCACTTTAGCTAATGGGGCCTCCTGCTGCTGCCGCGCCGCCGGAGCACAATTTCTGTTCTCATCCTGAAGCAAAGTTCTTAACCCGAAGTTCTATTTCTGGGTTAGCAGAGTCTGTAACCTGAAGTGTATGTAACCCGAGGTACCACTGTAGGTGCTTTATAGCTATAGTTTGGAGCGGGGGTCAGCAAGGTTTACCTTGCCTGGGCCGGTTCACTCCAGCAGAGATCACTGCGTGGGCCAGATCACACACATGCATGAGTGCGCGCGCCAGTGATTTTCGGCATCTGCGTCAGTGCAGATGCGATTTTCGGTGTCTGTGCAGACGCAGACGTGATTTCCGACGCCACGGAAGCAAGTCCCCGTGCCACGCTGCACCGGTTTAGCGCAGCGGGTGGGGACTCGCAGAGCAGGCAGCTTGGTTTGGGGCATCTCGTGGGCCAGTTAAACGACCCCCATGGGCCGCTTGTGGCCCATGGGCCTTAGGTTGCCGACCCCTGGTTGGGAGGGTAGGGATCCCCCCTATTTAATGCAGATGTGTAACATGATAGTCCAGACCAAAATTAGAGGGGAATGGCCTCTGACACTTATTTTACACTGGGACAAATTTCTGAAATTGTGTGTGGCATGGAGAAAGTGATAGAGAAAAGTTCCCACCCCCTCTCTCACAGCAATAGAACTTGTGTTTAATGAAGCTGGAGGATTCAGGACAGATAAAATTAAGTTCAAGAGTAAAATCTTCTTGTCTGGGCAGCCCAAGACCTTCATACACGCTGCCCAGGCTTGCGCCCCAGGGAGGTCGCTTTGATGCTGCTAATGCAGCAGTTGGATTTCACTTCTGGAGGCGCACTCCATTGTCTTTTGAGACAGATGGATGTCAGCCAGCACATAGTGAAACTTAACTCGCTCTGCAGGAGGCAGTGATGGGCACCAACCTAGACAGCTTTAAAAGGGGATTAGACAAATTCATAGGGAGGGCTCTCAATGGCTACTCAGCATGGTGGCAATGCTCTGCCTCCACAGTTGAAGCCAGCAAAGCTTCCAAATACCGGTTGCTGGAAACAACTAGAGGGGAGAGTGTTTTTGTGCTTGAATACTGCTTGCAGGTTTCCCATTGGGACAGCTGGTTAGCTACTATGAGAACAAGGTAAAGGTAGAGGGACCCCTGACCATTAGGTCCAGTCGGGGCCGACTCTGGGGTTGCGGCGCTCATTTCGCTTTACTGGCTAAGGGAGCCGGCGTACAGCTTCCAGGTCATGTGGCCAGCATGACTAAGCTGCTTCTGGCGAACCAGAGCAGCGCACGGAAACGCCGTTTACCTTCCCGCCGGAGCGGTACCTATTTATCTACTTGCACTTTGACGTGCTTTCAAACTGCTAAGTTGGCAGGAGCTGGGACTGAGCAACGGGAGCTCACCCCATCACGGGGATTCGAACCGCCGACCTTCTGATCGGCAAGTCCTAGGCTCTGTGGTTTAACCCACAGCGCCACCTGCGTCCCTATGAGAACAAGATGCTGGAATAAATGGGCTGTTGACCCGATCCCGCAAGCTCTTCTCATGTTCTTATACACAAAGTGATCCTGTTGTCAGTTTATAACTACAGATGGAGAAAGGATTGCTCCTAAAACTTTTTACTGCACTTGGCAGGAAAGAAAATACATGCTAGGGTAGCAATGCCATTATGTTAGTAGGACCCCTGCTGGTGCAAGCGGGAGAGGAAGGGAGGGGTTGTGAGGTGGTGAGTTGACCCTGCCTGACCCCTTAGGGTTGCTCAACTGCCTCCTGTTCAATCTCCTCCACCCCACAGCCAGTCAAGGCCCACCACCATGTAGGACCTAGCCAGGAAGCTTTGATCCTATATACAGTGGTACCTTGAGTTACAAACACCTCTGGTTACAAATGCTTCAGGTTACAAACTCCACAAACCTGGAAGAGGTAGGTAGCTGTGTTGGTCTGCTGTAGTCAAAACAAAATTAAAAAATTCCTTCCAGTAGCTCCTTAGAGACCAACTAAGTTTGTTATTGGTATGAGCTTTCGTGTGCATCCACACTTCTTCAGATACTTCTGTTTCAGTGTATCTCAAGAAGTGTGCATGCACATGAAAGCTCATACCAATAACAAACTTAGTTGGTCTCTAAGGTGCTACTGGAAGGAATTTTTTTTTGTTTGTTTTAACCTGGAAGAGTTACCTCGAGTTGAGAACTTTGTCCCAGGATGAGAACGGAAATTGTGTGCCGGCAGGACATTGGCAGCAAGAGGCCCCATTAGCAAAAGCTTGCCTCTAGTTAAGAACAGTTTCAGGTTAAGAATGGACCTCCGAAACAAATTAAGTTCGTAACTAGAGGTACCACTGTACTGTACATCTCTCCTGTCCCCATGGACTTACCCACACTTAGCTTTTGCCCTGCCTGTTTCCAGGCAAGCTTTTTTGTCTTGTTCCAGGGCTTTCCCCACAAGAACCCATTCTTTAAAGCCAAAGCAAACGTCAATTTGGGTTTTCCACACATTGGCATTTGCTCTTATTGAGCTTTAAAGAGTGGGGTTCTGCAGGAAAAGCTCCAGAGAAGGGGGGAAAGGGTGCTTGGACACAGAGGTTTTACATTGCAGATTGTGCCTGGGAAGAGTGAAGAAAGGTAAGTGTGGATAAGCCCCATGTCTACAGAGTTTTAGAGAGAAGGAGCAAGAGCCAGTGGGGTGTAGTGGTTAAAGTGTCAGACTAGTATCTGGGAGAGATCCCGTTTCAAATCCCCATTCAGCCATGAAGCTCACTGTGTGAACTTGGAAGATCACTACCTCTCAGCCTCAAGTACCTCACAATGGGAACCACATATGCAGGGGCAGACTTTTGTAATATGGCCCCCCAAAATGGATCTTCTCCATTTTGTACCCCCTCAGTTCAGTGCACCCTGCGCACAGGAACCACCCACACCGCCCTAAATCTGGTGCTGACGTACTCCACTGCAAACTCCTTAAAGGTAAAGGGACCATTAGGTCCAGTTGGAGCCGACTCTGGGGTTGCGGCGCTCATCTCGCTTTATTGGCCGAGGGAGCCGGCGTACAGCTTCCGGGTCATGTGGCCAGCATGACTAAGCTGCTTGCGCACGGAAACACTGTTTACCTTCCCGCCAGAGCGGTATCTATTTATCTACTTGCACTTTGATGTGCTTTCGAATTTGTAGGTTGGCAGGAGCAGGGACCAAGCAATGGGAGCTCACCCCGTCGCGGGGATTCAAACTGCCGATCTTCTGATCGGCAAGTCCTAGGCTCTGTGGTTTAACCCACAGCGCCACCCATGTCCCTTGAACTCCTTAGGATGTGGTATAAATGCAATAAATAAATACGACTTGGGGTACTGTGGGAAATGCCCTTGGCACAAACAAGAACAAGCCAAGGGTAAGGGGTAAAATGGGAAGTGGTGCTTCTGAATACCGGTTGCTTGCAACCACGGAAGGGGAGAGTTCTCTTGGGATCAGATCCTGCTTGTGGGTTTCCAACAAGAGGCCCCTATCTGATGGGCCCCTTGTGAAAAGAGGAGGCTGGGCTCCTTGATGGATGCTCTTTTTATGTTCGTATTTCGAATCTGACCGGCCCCTGTCAAAAGAGGCTGCCTGGTCTGACCCGCTTGACTACAACTCCCATCAGCCCCTGCCAGCGCGGCCGTACGACGCTAAGGATGACGGGAGATGTAGTCCAAAAATACCTGAAGGGCGCCCGGTTGGAGAAGGCTCCCTCAGACGCCTCCTCCCTGTCCCCACACCGCCTGCCCCTCAGAGGCTGGCTGTTTCACACTAGCTCCCTACCCCGCGCCCTCCATGGAGGAGCCCTGCCCCGCGCCACGACGCGCGGCCCCTTTAAGAAGCCATGTAAACAAAGTCCGATTCCACCCCGCGCATTCCCCCGCCTCGGCGCGCGCGCGCGCAACAGTTTCCCCCGCCCCCCTCGCTCCTGCGCGGTGACGTCACTGCGGCGCGACCGGCGGCTCCCTCCTCTACGCCGCCGCAGAGCAGCCGAGCCATTCCGAAAGCCCGCGCGGCGGCCGCAGCGGCGGCGGCGTCCCTGGTTCGTTCGCAGAACCTCGAGGCCCCCGCTTGACGCCGAGTGCGTGAGGAGGGCCGGCGCCAGTGCGCAGGCGCGGCAGCCCTGGCTGGGTCGCCTGCGGTGGGAGGGGGCGAGAAGCGGCGGCGGCGGCGAGAGCGGCGGCGAGAGCGGAACATGAATGGAGCAAAATGGCGGATCATGTGCAGGTGAGGGGATGCGCGAGGGAGAGCGGGGCTCGGCGGGCAGGCCGCGCCGCCGGGCCAGAGACCTGAGGGGGCTCTCGGGGCCTAGCCTGGCGGGGGCCACCCGGGGGCCGGGCCTAGCCTGCCGGGGGCCGTGAGAGAGAGCGCGCGCGGGCCGAGCTCGGCGGGCGCCTCCTGGGCCTGCGCCGGAATGGAGGAGGAGGAGGAGGACGGGCGCCCGGGAGAAGTTCGCGGCCGGCCCTTCAGCACCCGCTTCTGCCCGGTTCGAGGCGCGTGGCTCCCCGGTCACGGCCCGGAGCCCTGGGCCCGTCTAGCTCAGGGCCGCCTGCACTGGCTGGCAGGCAGCGGCTCTCCAGGGTTTCCAGGAGGGCTTCCCACCTGGAGATGCCGGCGGGGGCTGAGACCGGGGGCTTCCCGCATGCAAGGCAGGTGGTGTGGCTCGTGGCCAGGCGGAGGGAGAGGCGCGGGCGAGAGAAGCGGGGTCGGATCCGGTCCGGGGGTACTTCAGCGGGGTTTGATGCTGAGGAGTCGGAAAGGGCTCCGGCTCCCTCGGATCCAGCTTTCTGGGTTTGGGAAGGGGGCCAAAGGATAGAGCACTTCTTAGGCACTTGCCTCGGCTGCACTTGCTTCCACGGAAGGGATAGCAAAAGCAACCTTCTGCCCTGTCTCTAGTCCCAGGTAGCGCAGCGTTATGCCGGGGTTTTTATTCTTCTTTTGCAAACTCTGCTTTGGTCAGTCCAGCCTCCTTGCTGCCCTTTTTGCCAGGACTGTGCTGTGGTTTAGGAAGAATGGAGAACTTGCAGGAGTTGCTCGGAGGGGGATGTGGACCTTGGGCTCCTCCAGGGTAGTGGCTCTAGGCATAACATCCCCCAGCCTGCTCCTTCTGGATTTGGTACCTCCAAGTGCCACAAGGGTGAGCTGTTCATTTGCTGGTAACTTGGCTGTGCAAGTTCTTGGAGATGAAATGCTTTGGAGTCACTTCTGCAGAGAAAAATGGCTCCCCGCTCCTCCACCCCCCCATCATAGGTTGACATGTCTTTTTTGAAAGGCATTTGTGTAACTCCTTATATTTATGCCCCCAGGAAGAGCAGCAGACTGGGCCTCCTTTGGGGGAGGCATGTGTGTACCATCTCCCCTCAGATTTACAAGTGGCTATGGTTGACACCAAGTGGGAATGCGAGGGCCTGTCTGTTGGAATGCATGAAGTGCCCCAAGTGTTTCCCAGATAGATTTCTTTTCTTTTTTCCATTTTCCTTAGTTTTGCCATTAAAAAGAATTAGTAATGGTCTGATTAAATGTGAACTTCGGCTGTATGTAGATCATTCTTTCTAGCAGAATAGTTAAGCTATAGAACTCACTCCCACAGGAGGCGATGATGGCCACCAAACTGGATGGCTTTAAAAGAAGATAAGACGAAACAGCTATTGATGGCCACTGGCTATGAGGTCTATACTGTGCCTTCACAGTTGGCGCAGCAGTGCTTCAGAATACACTATAGGAGGCAAGAGTGCTCCCTGTGCTTGGGTCCTGCTTGCAGGCTTTCCTTTGGAGCATCTGATTGTCCGCTCTGAGAAGAAGACACAATGGACAATTGGCCAGATCCAACAGGCTCTTTATACGTTCTTACGTTAATCTTTGGATATATTCACTAGTCATTTGTTTTAACACACCATATGCGCAAATGTAAAATAAGCTTCTCAAGTTTCATAATGGCAAAATATCCAGTTTTCTGTTAGGTTTGTTCAGGCTGCTTTTATACCAGGTGCGCTTTCTTGTCCATTGAGCCCAGGATTGTCTACTCTAGCTTGCTGCAGCTCTCCAGTCTTCAGTTCCACCACCTGATTCCCTAACTAGAGATTGAACTTCGCTCTACTATCAAAAGTTTTGAGTTACTGTCAACTGGGATGATAATTTAAATTCATTCCAATGAATGTATTTATTTATTGCATATATATCTCACCTTTTCTCAAAGGAGCTCAAGGTGACATACATGTTTCTCCCCTTCCTCTTTTTTTTTAATAATTTTTATTAACTGGCCAATCACATCAAATTAAATCACATCACATAAATTCCAAATTACAAAGCCAAATTTTTAAATTTTGTTGGGGGAACCCATACTTCAAGATCCAAAGGGGGATTCAGATCATCTTCTTATTACTGCGTTAATGTCCAAATCAGTCCCAATCAGTCCAAACAAAATTCATAATTCTATCCAGTCTTATCTTGGTGTTTCCACATCATATCTTGTTCATATAATTTCTATTTTTCCTTTACGATCTCTTCTGTTAGTCTCCTTAAGCCGATAAGCAAAATAATAATCCTGTGTGGATTTCCCGTTCCTCCACTGTCCAGATGGTTTCCATATATCTCCTTCGTAGATAACATCGCTCTTTCCATCATAAATTTGGCATTTGTCGCTCTTAAGTCCCACCGAGAAGTTGATCCACGATATGTGAACAACTCTATTTCTCTCTTTCTCCTCCCAGACCCAAGAGCTCCAACAATGCCTCCCAAAATAGCGACGGCATTTTTAACTGCGTCATTCCAAAACTCTTAGCTTTCCAGCTTCATCTTGAAACATTGCTTTGGTTCGAAAGTTTATCTCCACACAGCCTTAAATCCACAGCTTAAGTCCTTAGTTTCTGACTCATTAGGGGAGGGGATTCTTGTTAAATCACATAAGAAAAAGGAAGGCAGGTTTTTTCCCCCCTCCCCCCTCAGTCATACCGTATCTTGACGTATCTTCTCATATTTTATTCTTGTCTTGTTATCAGAGATCTCTTCTGTCAGCAGTCTTTACTCCCCTTTTTCCTTGAAGCATGTGCAATTTATCTCGTCCAAATTGTTTCTTTTGAAGATGCTTGCAACTAGCGGCGCGAATCAGGGACGGCGTCCAGGAATGCCGGAATCCCACAGGAGGGCTTTGTGCCTAGTGCCCCCACCCCCACAAATTCGGGGGTGGTATAGGGCACAGCAGGCAAGGGCCGTCCCCCCCACAATCCTGGGGGGGTTAAGGAGGCTAATTACCCCCATCATAGCCTCCAAATTACCTCGTGTGGGTTGGAGAGATGTTATTGTCAGCCATCTTCCGATGCGCCACCTAGTGGCCCCCTCCCCCCCCCGGTGTACAGCTTTCCGGGTCATGTGGCTAGCATGACTAAGCCGCTTCTGGCGAACCAGAGCAGCGCACGTAAACGCCGTTTACCTTCCCGCTGCAGCGGTACCTATTTATCTACTTGCACTTGATGTGCTTTTGAACTGCTAGGTTGGCAGGAGCAGGGACCGAACAATGGGAGCTCACCCCGTCGCAGGGATTCGAACCGCTGACCTTCTGATCGGCAAGTCCTAGGCTCTGTGGTTTAACCCACAGCGCCACCCGCGTCCCTACAATATGTATAGGGCCTTCTGAAACCAAAGGCGAATAAGAGGTGACATGATAGAAGTTCATAAAATGGCTCAGCTCTGCCTCCACAGTTGGAGAAAGCAATGCTCCTGACTACCAGTTGCTGGAAACCATAGGAGTGGAGATTGCTCTGGCGCTTGCAGGTTTCCCACAGGCATCTAGTTATCCACTGTGTGAACAGGTCAAGATGCTGGACTAGATGGGCCCCCTTTAGCCTGATCCAGCAGACTCTTGTAGTGTTATTATGAAAGAGGAGGTGGAGTGCTTGCTACATCTTGTTTTGATATTTACCTTGGAAAAAACTCCAGCTAGTGCTTCTTCAGTGCTCTCCTGCTCGCTGTCTCATGCTTCCATCCTTATCTAGTGTGCACAGGGCTCCTTCACTGCATCGCTGCTATGCTCAATACTACTTTATCTAGGTTCAAAGGCCTGATATTGTCCAGCCATAGTAAGGAATAATCCCCACCCTTGGGTTGGCCGAACACATGCCTTCATTGGCTGGCAGCTGGGAAATGAGCGTTTGGCAAGTCTGAACAGGATGGTGTACAGTCTTCTGTAGCTGGAGGGGTAGACACAGAATGGGGCACCAAGGGGATTGAAATGTTCTGAACTCTTGTCATTTGGAAAGGAGAACAGCCATCCCTAAGAATCTCCAAAAGCCATCTTAGGGTGTGTTTGAATGAATCAGTCTTTTTAAGTGGCCACATACTGAGTTTTTCTGTGGCTCTCAACATTGCAGTTTGTTCTGTATGGTTTCATTGGGGTTTTTAATAGTGTGATCTGGCCATCTAGCGTTAAGTAGTTTATTTTAGAACTTTTTGTGTAGATGTACATAAGCCACGGGACGCGGGTGGCACTGTGGGTTAAACCACAGAGCCTAGGACTTGCCGATCAGAAGTTCGGCGGTTCGAATCCCTGCGATGGGGTGAGCTCCTGTTGCTCGGTCCCTGCTCCTGCCTATCTAGCAGTTTGAAAGCACGTCAAGTGCAAGTAGATAAATAGTTACCGCTCCGGTGGGAAGGTAAACGGCGTTTCCATGCGCTGCTCTGGTTCGCCAGAAGCGGTTTAGTCATGCTGGCCACATGACTCGGAAGCTGTACGCCGGCTCCCTCGGCCAATAAAGCGAGATGAGCGTCGCAACCCCAGAGTCGGCCAGGACTGGACCTAATGGTCAGGGGTCCCTCTACCTTTACATAAGCCACACTGTGATTGTTATACCTAAAAGGCAGTCTAAGAATTCCTCAATAATAATAATAAATAGAGTTTCATATCCGCTGCCCTCATTCTTCAAATAATGAATGCAGAAAGATGGAGAGGGTTTTTGCAACCGAGAGATTTATTCAACTTGGGAAATACAGGAAGACTCCAAGAAGCTGGGCTGCGTTAGCACAACCTGCACTTTACCTACGCTGCTGTCTAGCCTTCCAAGCTTGAGGTTGCACCTTCCAGAGAGGAAGGTGAAATAGCAGAGCTATTATTAGTTGCTACTCACTCTATTGTCTGCTGGCTTCCTAGACCAGGATGAGGTTGCATCACTATGTCCTTTTTGCCTCCAGCTCAGTCCACGCTGGCTGTGGCCGCCACACTCAGGCACCAGTTATTCCATCCCCTTATAAGAGCATACGAAGAGCCCAACCAAATAAGGCCCATCTAGTCTAGCGTCCTGTTCTCACAGTGGCCAACCAGATGCCCCAATGGGAAATTTGTAAGCAGGACCTGACCACAAGAGCACCTTCTTGCTGTTGCAGTTTTCAGCAGCTGGTGTGCAGAAGTATAGTTGCCTCCAACTGTTGCTCTGGATCACAGGCCCCAAGGAGTGGTTTGATGCAGGGACACCAAAGAAGGATGTCAAAAACACCAGGATGGCCAGTTATAGTTCTTTATTAAAGAAATTTGTAAGCTTCATAAAATTTGTAAACAGTGTGCAAAGCCTCACAGTGAGATTTTGTCATGACTTCTTTGCACCCAAGCAAACATGTATACATCTTTTATTCACAAAGCAGCTTACATCAGTTTACCCAGAACCTCCCATCACACCTGGTCCATGAGGCCATAGGTGGCAGCTATACAAAGCTTCTCCCCTGTCTGGGCCTAGAGCCCAGCATCCCAAGTCCTACAGATAAGTACAGCATCAAAACAAGCCAATTAGCATATATCAAAGCAAGTGAATACATGAGCTCATTCTTACAACAACCACCAATTATTTTGGGGTTATCTTGACTACCAAGATGGCACTTGCAGGCCTTCTGGAACCTTTCACCTTTGGTTCAACACATCTGTGAAGGCAAAACATAGCCATTATAGACCAGTAGCTATGGATAGCTCTCTTCTCCAGTATGAGTCTCTGCCCATTCCTTGTTCCTACACCCCAGTTTGATCCTTCTCTTGCACTCCATTCTCTTCTTCTGACCTTTAGACAAGAGGAGAGCCTGCTAGATCAGCCCAGTGGCTCATCTTGCCCAGGATCCTGTTCTCACAGTGGCTGGCCAGATGCCCGTGGGAAGCCAGAAGCAGGATTCTCCCACAAGAGCACTCTCCTTTCCTGTGGTTGCCGGCAACTGGTATTTGGAAGCATTGCTGCCTCCAGCTGTTGAACATCTGGAGGCTGCAGTGCTTCTGAATACCAGTGGCATGCCATCTGAAGCCTAAGTTATTAATTGGTTCGTGGCAGCATCAGCATATTCCCTCTCCCGCTGTTTTCCGTGTCTTGCTTTGCTTCTAGACCTGGCTTCTAGCTGTCTATCTCAACTCTCAACTGGTGGAATCCCAGAGTTCATTTTGCTGCCTGTGTGGAGATTCCACATTCCAACGCACATGCAGTCTTGAAGGCTTCTCCAGCCGTCCTTCCCAGAATGAGGCATTGACCTTTTTCTGTGCTGTTAGTTCCTCAAAATCCTCCTGAGCACAGCTACTTGTCTCAAGATGTGACAGACCTGCTGAGTCTGCCATGTTTTGGGATGTCAATACAAAATAAATAGTGGGCAGGGCACAGGGGAGACTTCTAGCCCTGCCTGTTGATGCCTTGGAACAAAAACTGGTTGACATCTGCATAAAACCCCAGACAATACAAGACATTTGGTTTTTCATCCCCTGGCTTTCAGAACCAGCATTTCAGAAATAAATGTATGCTGTGCAGCTTTGAGAATTGAGCATTTTTTGAAAAAAATGTCTAGACTTTTAAAGTGTCAGGCTCCTGGGAATTAACTTTGAGGATTGCTGTTACAAATGAAATGTAAGCACATAATGAGGATGGGTGTTAGAGAGTGAAATAGACCCAAATGCTGGTGCATATATAGAAACAACATACGCCCTTTTTCTCTGTAGCAGACAACCCTGTATAATGTACCAATCATTCTTGGCACTCTTGATGTTTAATGTACAGAACCAACGTGTGTTGGAAATTCTCATCTGTTGATATCAACTGATGTTAGAATTCCTCAGTCATAGTAAATCTTGGCATGTTTGAAGTACTTTTGCATTCCAGGCTGTTGATCTTCAGTGGTGTCCAAACTTTTTTCAAAGAGGGCCAGATTTGATGAAATGAAGGGCTATGAGGGCCGACCAAAGGGCCTTTTTTTTAGGATTGAAGTTGTTATTTCCAGATTAAACCAACCGACGGGCTGAATTAGGCCCCCGAAACGGACTTTGCCCATGCCTGCCTTAGATGATTTATTTCCTCATGGGCATAAAGTTTATAAATAGTATTGTGCAACATAATGTGAATTAGATTTTGGGAATCACTAAGGAAACTGTATTCCACAACATACATGGAGAAGAGAACCACGTTGATTCCATTGCTAATCATTTCCTTAAAGGTAGAGAACTTGTCTCTTTTATACACTCTTTGTTGTTTTCTCACATTTTTTCTTTTAAACCTGTTTGGGAGACAGATCTTAGAAGAGTAGTGGATAATGTGTAGTGGGGGGAACCATGCCTTGCTCCCCCATTTAAATCAGCCTCCACAAATATCCAAGAAAACGCTTTTAAAAATAGCCCATCAATGGTTCTTTACATATAACTAGAATCAGTTCTCCTGTGTGTTGGAGGAGATGTAACAAAAGTAGACCCTGTTCACACATGTGGCAGTCTTACAAGTGTGTGCACAACTTTTGGGTTAGAGGTCATGAAGGACATTTCTGAAATAATAGGTGTACTAGTGCCTTTAGACCCCAAACTGTGTCTTCTATCAATTTCTGATAAATCAAATATGGACTTAATATATACAACACTTTTTTTTTTGTTCATAACTGCTTGTTTGGCCATATTGCAGGGCTGGAAGGAATCCTGGTTTTTCTTTAATCATTTGATTCAACAAAGTAATGTTTATTTTCATTTCTGAGAAATGAAGTTATAAATTGAGGGTATCTTGGGGTTCAGCTAAGCCTATGGATTTTGCCTCTGTTAGGTGGCCATTTGTTATTTAATAGGACAGGCCGATCATGGCGGTGGCAAATCTTGATGAAATGTTGCTTTGTTTGGTATTCATAACATTTGTCTTGTACTCTCTCTGTATCAGGTTGGCTTTTGGTGTAACATCTAAATCATTGTGTACTTGAGAATGTACCTTATTTTATCAGGTAATGGCTGTGAACCCTGGATGTGTGGGGAGGTTGGTACTTTCCTCCCCTTTATATAATTTCATATTTTCTACTGGATTGTTACTTCACTGTCATGATAAAGTCTTGAAAAATTAAATGGTAAATGGCTATCTAAAAATGGTCAAATGCAGTAAATTAGTAGAATGAGAACTGTGAAGCCTCAGTAAAGGTAAAGGGACCCCTGACCACTAGGTCCAGTCGTGACCAACTCTGGGGTTGTGGCGCTCATCTTGCTTTATTGGCCGAGGGAGCCGGCGTACAGCTTCCGGGTCATGTGGCCAGCATGACGAAGCCGCTTCTGGTGAACCAGAGCAGCGCATGGAAACGCCATTTACCTTCCCACCAGAGTGGTACCTGTTTATCTACTTGCACTTTGACATGCTTTCGAACTGCTAGGTGGGCAGGAGCAGGGACTGAGCAACAGGAGCTCACCCCGTTGCAGGGATTCGAACCGCTGACATTCTGATCGGCAAGTCCTAGGCTCTGTGGTTTAACCCACAGCGCCACCTGCGTCCTGTGAAGCCTCAGTAATTAGACACAATTGTCCATTTTTTAAACAACTTGCACAAATTAAATATTTGGCTTATTCAGGTTCACATTGTGTATCCAGGCCTACAAACATGGTTGGCAGAACTACCTAAAGGAGCCCACTGAACTGGAGGCCTTGAAAGTCCTGATCTCAGGACGGAGCTGGTATTTAATGTGGTGGTGGTATTTAAAAGGTTCCTTGCAGGTTTCCCTTTGAATTGCTATTACAGTGGTACCTCCGGTTGCAGACAGAATCTGTTCTGGAGCTCAAGTTGGATCCCAAGGTTTCCGCAACCGGAGGGACTGTTTCTGCACATGTGCGCACGGCGGTAGAGTGCCTTTGTGCATGCGCGTGCAGAGAACCTGGAAAAATATTTCCAGGTTTGCCACATATGTATCCCGAAGGATACGTAACCAGAGGTGAACGTAAGTAGAGGTACCACTGTACTTTCAAAGGGCTGGAATAGGGGAATGAAAATCTGGTGTTTGCTTCCCATAAGGTGGCAACACAGTTCTTTTAGAGTGTGGTTTTCACCCCCAAGCAAAATGTCAGGGTTTCAAGATTAGTGTTTCGCTTCCCCATGGCTGCATTTTTCCTAGCAGTTGCCCTTAAAGGAAGTCCCACCAGAAATATAAAATAAAATAATCAAGCTCTCCTGTTTGGTTTGTTACAGAGTCTAGCCCAGCTAGAGAACCTGTGCAAGCAACTGTATGAGACAACCGACACCACAACACGGCTCCAGGCGGAGAAAGCCTTGGTTGAGTTTACCAACAGTCCGGACTGCTTGAACAAGTGCCAGCTTCTCCTTGAAAGAGGGAGTGTACGTAGGCAGAGAAACCCACCACCCTGCTTTCAAACCACCTAAAGTGTTCTCTTGGTATTTGCCTGTGCTCATGGCTTGGTACAGAAAAGTACTGCAGGGGTCCTGCTGGTGTAGTCTCTCCTCTGCTCTGCTTACAGCCATGAACTTGAGAACTGATCCCTATTGGGTCTCCATTGGGTCTCCTTCTGCTTTCATTTGGAGTAATTTACACAGAACCCTTTCTCAGGGCTTTCTATTTAAAATACTTCTAAAGCACTATAAAGGAAGTTGAGTGGAACTATTTCAGAATTAATGTGGTCCACTCTTGAATGATAGTTCATAAGATTCATTGCAGACCAGCATGAGAATTCAGACACCTCCAGCAGACTTCCACAGTTCCTAGCCTTGAACACCTCCTGTGATAAATCCTTGTGCTCTTCTTACACACTCTTTCCTCCAGTATACACGACAGTCTTTCCTGTGAATGCATCAGAGGATCAGACCCTCCTGTCTGCCATGGACTGGCTGAATGCAGAGGAATGGTGGAAGGCACCAGCTGGGGTACACCCAAGGAAAGAGAGGGCTCAGAGACGCGGGATTGGTGGTGGGATGACATTGAATGGTCAGAGGGAGCGGACTAGGAGGAGGAGGTGTCAGAAGCTGAAGTGGTAATGGTTTAGTGAACAGGAAGAAGCTGTGGCAGAGAGCAGTCCAGAATCGGGCAGAAGCAGAGGCTGGAGAGGAGGGGGACTAAGACACACAGTTGAGGCAGGGAGTCTTCCGCCCAGGTCTCCTAGAACCCATAGAGGTATGAAGAGGCTGGAGCAAAGACAGACAAGGCGAATAAGTCTCAAGTTGCTTGGGAAGGACATGGGGGGGGGGGAGAGGAGATTTAGAGAGCTGTGGAAAGGTGGGGACCTGCAGTCCTCACTACTGCCTCATTGGGACAAGGCCTACTGGGAAGATTTGCTGTGTTCACTAGGCCAGAGCTGCTTTCATTTCTTTGAATACAGAGTTTACTTCACTGACATATTGTAAATTATTGCTGACCGGCTCCCAGTTCATGCCTTAACACTGCCTCACCATTGTGAACATACTTACATCCTTGACCTTTGACAATCACTTGGGAAGCTTTGTCCTGTCCTGTTTTTGCCTACAATTTAACCATTTGCTTTCTGTTTGTGTTTTACAGTCGTCTTACTCCCAGTTATTGGCAGCTACATGCCTTACGAAACTGGTGTCACGCACAAACAACCCTTTGCCCTTGGAACAGCGAATAGATATACGTAAGTAGAAGAAGAGAGCCAGCATGCCCAAGACCGAAATCAATTACATGAGGAGTTTATAAGATGTCCATGGTATTAAAAGAGGGTGCCAAAATCTACAGTTGGGCAAACCAAAATATCAAAAACGTGCAGCAAGCTTTTGAGTTCTCCCAAGCTTTTCATCAAACAAGATGTTACACAGGGGAGAAAAGTGAGGAGAAAAAGGGTACAAGCACAAGACATTGTGTACAAGGTACAAGCATTAAGATCAGCTTGTAGGCCCAGGTCCAAGATAGTGGTGACTAGCTGAATAAGTCTCTCCCAGGTGTTGCAGATACTAGGTTGCACACCTAGGATTCTGGGATAAAGAAACAATGGCTGCTCCTCATCACTAAGAAACTGACGTTGGGCGTGTAATCCAAACCAGTGGTGATAAACCTTTGGCCCTCCATATGTTCTTGTACTGCAGTTCCCATCAGCTCCATTGATCCCAATGGTCAGGGATGATGGGGTTTGTTGTAGTATAGCAGCATCTGGAAGGCTGCAGGTTCCCCCTCCCAAATCTTAAATGAAGCACACATGTTCCCAAGCAGAACATCTAAACTTCAATTTATCTGAGAGAGAGGGGTCAGCCAATGTTACATCATCCCCAAATCTGAAGTGTGTAACCTGCTAAGTGTAGCACTTGGGAGGGACTTATTCAGCCTTAATTTCTGGCTTGGGGCTGAGAAAGCAAGCTGACATTAATGTCTCAACAAATGCCTGATTTTTGCATTTTATTTTTCTTGTCCCCCCCTTATCCCGTGATCTGTGTAGCATCTTAGCTGATGAAGAGTTCTGGAGAGTTGTTCATGGAGTTCAGTCGATTATGCTTGGCACAGTCCTGTGACAACTGGCTGGTCCTAGTAACAGTATTGCCAAACTGGATTTTGGAGTTTTTCTTAGAGACCAATGCAGCTACTTTTTGCTTTTTAAACTTTTGAGAGTGCTCTGTACCTTTCCTGAATGCTAGCCTTCAGTAATTGTAACAACTATTCAGTCATTTAGTGGCACGATGCTTAATCACCATGCTACTAGTATGTGACTTTTTTGGCAAAGTTTTTTTTTTTAAAAAAAAATATCATTTTTTAATGTATATTAAACAGAGAGAACAATTATAACAACAGATAAAAATTAAAAGATGGAAAACAAAGCTATAAAATAGGCACATAGAATGTGTACAGTAGCACATGGGTTAAAATAACAAAGTAAGTAAAGAATATCAGCCTTCTCAGTATTATCAAGTATAGTTCCAGATATGTTAGGCTTGTGACAAGCGTCTTGAAAATGACAATTTCCCTGTATATGTCATAAAAAATGCCAAATTATATCATAAGTGTCTGGAGGTTCTAGTCCTTATCGGAATCTCAAATTATGCATTACAGTGGTGCCTCGCAAGACGAAAAGAATCCGTTCCGCGAGTCTCTTCGTCTTGCGGTTTTTTCGTCTTGCGAAGCAAGCCCATTAGCGGCTATTAGCGGCTTAGCGGATCAGCTGTTAAGCGGCTTAGCGGATCAGCTGTTAAGCGGCTTAGTGGATCAGCTGATAAGCAGCTTAGCGATCAGCTGTTAAGCGGCTTAGCGGATCAGCTGTTTAGTGGCTTAGCGGATCAGCTGATAAGCGGCTTAGCGGCTTGGGAAAAGGGGGGGGGAGGAAAAAACCCCCGCAGGAACTCGCAAGTCATTTTCGTCTTGCGAAGCAAGCCCATAGGAAATTTGTTTTGCAAAGCACCTCCAAAACGGAAAACCCTTTCGTCTAGCGGGTTTTCCGTCTTGCGAGGCATTCGTCTTGCGGGGCACCACTGTATAGCTATATTCCAGAGTGAGTGGTACCAAGTGTTCACTGGGAAAAAAAATGGGCTGTTTTCCATTGAGTTGCAATTACCATTTGTGCTTCCAAGATCATATATAAGGCCAATTCTTTTAAATCTTCCATTCTTCAGGATGCATTTTGTCAAAACTACAGTTGCATGTGGCATGTTTTCCCAGGGGAGTTATGGGTTGGCTTTGTCATATGACATAATTATTTAAAACATGTTTACCTTTCCTTTCCTTAAGAAGTCCAATGCAACCTGCTAATGTAAACTGAAACAATCGCTTGTCAGACTTTTTAAAATGGTTAACTATTATTAAGTCCAATAAGCCACCCATAAAGTGTTAAAACAGCCTAGAAACACAAGCAGCCATTCAAAAATAATTTAACCACAACAATTATGTACAGTACAATTGCATCTTACGTGGAGGCTCAATTCCTAGGGTTCCACATATACTAAAATACCCAAGCCCTTGAAACCCTTAGCCCCACAAGCACATAGTGACCCAAGTGGACCTGGCAGAAAAATAGCTTTTAAACTCTCTTCCTTGCTTGGAGGGCAAGGGCTACTTAGTGCACTAACTCCAGCAGGCTAAAGATGCTTGCACAAAATCTCGTAGGAACTCTGATGTCCCCATGAGATCTCGCAAGAGCATCATCCCAGAACCAGTGTGCCAAGAGGGCCTTACCCCACAAGCAAGGGGGACAGCTTAAAATCTCTGCTTGGAAACCCCAAGTGGACCCAGCACTAAAAAGCGCTTTAAAGCTCTCTACCCTTGCTTGCATTTAACTTGCTAAGTTTCAACCAGGCAGCCTTCAACTATGTGAGGTTGAAATCACACAAGTTAAATATGCACAAGTACAGTCATATCTTGGTTTTCGAACAGCTTAGTTCTCTAACGTTTTGGCTCCTGAACGCCGCAAACCCAGATGTGAGTGTTCCTGTTTGCGAACTATTTTTGGAAGCCGAACGTCCGACGGGACTTCCGAGCTTCCTGCAGCCAATCAGAAGCCATGCTTTGGTTTCGGAACGTTTTTGGAAGTCAAATGGGCTTTCGGAATGGATTCTGTTCGACTTCCAAGGTACAACTGTACAGTGGATGCTCGGGTTGCGAACGTGATCTGTGCAGGAGGCACGTTTGCAACCTTCAGCATTCGCAACCCGCGACCCACGCATCTGCACACGCAAGGGACCCCTGACCATTAGGTCCAGTCGTGGCCAACTCTGGGGTTGCGGTGCTCATCTCGCTTTATTGGCCGAGGGAGCCGGCGTACAGCTTCCGGGTCATGACTAAGCCGCTTCTGGCGAACCAGAGCAGTGCAAGGAAACGCCGTTTACCTTCCTGCTGGAGCAGTACCTATTTATCTACTTGCAATTTGACGTGCTTTCAAACTGGTAGGTTGGCAGGAGCAGGGACCGAGCAACGGGAGCTCACCCCGTCGCAGGGATTCAAACCGTCGACCTACTGATCGGCAAATCCTAGGCTCTTGTGGTTTAACCCACAGCGCCACCCGCGTCCCTCATGCCTGTGTAGAAATTACAATAAATGTCCCGCTTACTCCTTGGTTTGATATTATGTAGTCACCAGGGACACCCAACAGGCACAGCTATAGAAGCATAGAATTGCAGAGTGGGAATGGACATCAAGGGCCATCTAGTCCAAGCCCCTGTGGTGGCTTTTCTGTGTTGCTGCAGCGGGGGGGGGGGGGGAGTTGTTTCAAAAGGTCAGCTTCAGGAGATGCTTTATTTATCAGTTTTTGGCTCCTGCCTTTGCCATTCTTCTTCATCTGGATGTTTCCGTGTCTTTCAGGAAACTACGTGCTCAACTACCTTGCCACCAGACCCAAGCTGGCAACTTTCGTTACGCAGGCACTAATTCAGCTCTACGCCAGGATCACAAAGCTGGGCTGGTTTGACTGTCAGAAAGATGAATATGTTTTCAGAAACGTCATCACTGACGTCACAAGGTTTTTACAGGTTGGCCGTTTCCTCCACCCCACCCGTCCCACTTGGCGTATGTAGTGGTTTCACCAAGAGGCTTCCCGGGATGCCATCAGACAGTCGTCACCAACCTAATGCTCTCTAGCTGTACTGTAACTCCCAGCCAGCAAGGCTATTTGGCACTGGGGCTGATGGAAAACCCTTCAAGGTGGTTTGCAACAATAAATTAAAATAATGAAACACAATAATAGAGAGTACCCAAAATGTTAAAACCAAAAACCATCAATGCACAGTACAACATCACTTCTGCCCAAGGGATCTTAATTGTCTCTCTCTCTCTGTATGTGCAGTAACATTTGTCATCTTGCTGCTTTGACCTCCCTTGTCATTCAGTCTGACTCTGCCTGTTCCTTCTCCAGGACAGTGTAGAACACTGCATCATAGGAGTGACAATCCTGTCTCAGCTAACAAATGAAATTAATCAAGTAAGTGCCTCAGCCTTCGCCAGTAAACTCAGTGTCAACGCTTCTCCTTTGGATTGCTGCTGTATGTTATGCACCGATTTCATGTCCTTTGGTGGTAAGAAATTGAGCACTCCCTCCAGAGATTAGTCTCTGCTATCTCAGGCTTCGTTTACACCTCTTCCCTATCCAGAGACTCAGAAGGGCACTGCTTTCTATGAAAAGCATTAAGTGATGGTGACCCAGAGTTCTTCCTCAGCCAAAAGTCCTCATTTCTTCAGTAAGAATGGCAAAGCCACTCTTTGCAAAATTGCAAATAATCACCCTCTTCCTCCAGCTTCTCCTTTCCAGGCATTTAGATGGCTCAGCCTGCACCCCATGCAAAGGAGACAGTCAACCTCCGTCGGGAAACTTGGGCATTCCCTGAATGCTGCCAGGCTGTCACAGTTTTGTTCTGCAGAACTGTAAATCTTTGAACGGTCTTCTAAATTCTTAGCTGGGATTCCTGCGTTGCAGGCTGTTAGACTAGATGGCCTTTGGGTTCCATTCAAACCCTAGAGTTCTATGAAATTAGTGCTCTAGGTGGTTAAAGGGTAAAGGGACACCTGACCATTAGGTCCAGTCGTGGCTGACTCTGGGGTTGCGGCGCTCATCTCGCTTTATTGGACGAGGGAGCCGGCGTACAGCTTCCGGGTCATGTGGCCAGCATGACTAAGCCGCTTCTGGCGAACCAGAGCTGCGCACAGAAACGCTGTTTACCTTCCTGCCGGAGTGGTACCTATTTATCTACTTGCACTTTGATGTGCTTTTGAACTGCTAGGTTGGCAGGAGCAGGGACCGAGCAACAGGAGCTCACCCCATCGCAGGGATTCGAACCGCCGACTTTCTGATCGGCAAGTCCTAGGCTCTGTGGTTTAACCCACAGCGCCACCCGCATCCCCCTCTAGGTGGTTAGCATGCTTTATTTACTGGCAGAGGGCAGTATATGGAGTGTTCTGCTGTTTCGTGTTTTTCCTTTATTGAGATGGTTACTTTGACTCTGCACTCTTTAACAGACACTTGAGTTCTAATGATCTCTTTCTCTCTCTCTATCTCTCTTTCTCTGCTCCCCACCCCACCCAGGCAGACACTACACACCCACTGACCAAGCACAGGAAAATAGCCTCTTCATTCCGAGATTCATCTTTGTTTGATATTTTCACTCTCTCGTGCAATTTACTAAAACAGGTGATGTGAGAACAACTTTTTTTGGTGGGGGGTGGAACTTTGGACAGTGTTTTCTTCTAGCTGTGGGTTTAGGACCCTGAAATTGCTTCTGTGAAGAATGCTCTGTCAAGCAAACACCTGTGTGGTTTTAAATTAGCTGAGCTGTATCGATGAGAAATTTAGTTGTCCTGAAAAGGGAACTAAATAATACTAATACCTTTATTGTCAATGTACAACCTGTGTACAATGAAATTAACCAAGCCTCCCCCCCCCAAAACACTCGATCTCATTGCACTCTGTGTGCTTGTCGCACAACACACCAACCCCGAAAGTCAGTTGCACTATTATTATTTTCTGTTCAGCAGCGTAACAGCCCACGGATAGAAACTGTTTGTTAGCCTCTTGGTACAACAGATTATACTTCTGTATCTCCTGCCCGAGGGTAGAAGATTAAAGAGGAGATGCCCGGGGTGTGAATCATCCCTGAGAATTTTTCTCGCTCTCCTAAGGCAACAATCCCATGCGATGTCATCTAACGGGCTCAGGGAACAGCCCATGATATCATGTGCTGTGTTCACCACCCTCTGTAAAGACTTTCTGTCCGTGGCTGTCAAGCCAGCATACCACACTGTGATACAATACGAGAGGACAAGAAGCAGTGTTGGGTTCAAATCCCCACTCAGCCATGAAGCTCACTTTCGGCCAGTCACTCACTCTCAGCCTCACCTACCTCACTGGCTTGTTGTGGGGGTTAAATGAGGAAGGGGAGAATCGTGTACACCACCTTGGAGAAAAATGTGATGTGTGAATGCAATACAGTGGTACCTCGGGTTAAGAACTTAATTCATTCTGGAGGTCCGTTCTTAACCTGAAACTATTCTTAACCTGAGGTACCACTTTAGCTAATGGGGCCTTGCGCTGCTGCGTGCGATTTCTGTTCTCATCCTGAAGCAAAGTTCTTAACCCGAGGTACTATTTCTGGGTTAGCGGAGTCTGTAACCTGAAGCGTTTGTAACCCAAGGTACCACTGTAAATAACAAAAATAAAGCAGCAGAAAATTGAGGGTAGGCACTGAATAAAAGTCATGTCTTTTTACATGGTTTTGTATGTTTTGTAGTATTTTATGCACTGAGACTTGCCAATGTTTTTGTTTATTATAGATTAGTAATTCTTTATTGTAATTGATAAGTGTAAACTGTCTATTATTTGCTGATGTTTAATTTTACTGTTTACTATGAAATTCTAATGCATTATTGACTATTGCTTTATTTAAGTTGTTTATTTTAAAGTTATTGTGACTTTTTATATTGGATCAGATTGTTATTATTAGTGTTGAGTGTTTTATTATGTTTTTATATGTGTTGGATATAAAACCCAACCAGATGGGCAGGGTATAAATAAATAAAAGCATTATTATTACTTATTAAAACTGAGCTCCACAGGAAATAAAGCTCCACTTTTTCTTTTACTGTAAGATTGGGACATTCCAGTGTTTCTGGTAGGGGAGCCCTGAGATGAAACCTTTTTGCTTTCCCACTCCAGGATTCCCTTTTCCTTTAGGCTTGGCAGCTGTCTTGAACTCTGCCCATTAACAGATGTGGTTTTTCATTCTATTTTTCTTCTTTTGGTAGGCTTCAGGGAAAAACCTGAACCTGAACGATGAAAGCCAGCACGGCCTCCTCATGCAGCTTCTCAAGCTCACACACAACTGCCTAAACTTCGACTTCATTGGTACATCCACAGATGAGTCCTCAGATGACCTTTGCACCGTGCAGATCCCCACCAGCTGGAGATCAGGTAAAGGGCCTTTCTTCCCTGCTCTGGCCCAGCCGTGAGAGGCCTTGGGAAGTGAGCTGTGTGAGGGGAACGTGATCAGTAGCAGGTGTGACTTTGCAAGCTGTGCGCAGCCTTCCCATCCTCTTTGAGTGACCAGAGTGCTGACAGATCCCCAATTCAAGTATTCCTGTTTTGGGGCTATTGAGAGTTTTACAGTGGTACCTCGGGTTAAGTACATAATTCGTTCTGGAGGACTGTTCTTAACTTGAAGCTGTTCTTAACCTGAAGCACCACTTTAGCTAATGGGGCCTCCTGCTGCTGTCGCACCGCCGGAACATGATTTCTGTTCTCATCCTGAGGCAGAGTTCTTAATCTGAGGTAATATTTCTGGGTTAGCGGAGTCTGTAACCTGAAGTGTATGTACCCTGAAGCGTATGTAACTCGAGGTACCACTGTGTCCAAAACATCCAGAGGGCCCCAGGTTGGCACAAGTGAAGTTCTTTGAATGCTCCACACTGTAGCTTGTATGGATAAAGATGAGTATGGAGCTGTAAAATGCCTAGAAATTGGTGCCTGAGTTTTGATTTTTTTAAATACAGTCATACCTCGGGTTGAAGTTGCTTCAGGTTGAGTGCTTTTGGGTTGCGCTCCGCGGCGACCCAGAAGTAACGGAACGCATTGCTTACGGGTTTCTCCTCTCGCGCATGCGCAGACAGTCAAAATGACGTCATGCGCGGAAACAGCAACACGCGCAGACACGGGTTGTGTTTACTTCAGGATGCGAACGGGGCTCTGGAACGGATCCCATTCATATCCAGAGGTACCACTGTACTTACTTTCCTATTCCCTCCCTGTCCCCTTTCCCTTCCATGTGGTGAATGAATGGATGGATGTTTAGTGCAACTTTTACCATCCTAGTGCCTCCTCTAGGTTTTGGACTGACACTCGCATTGACCGCAACTGGCCAGCAATGTAGTGGGGGCAGTGTTGGGAGCACAGACCCACATGCTGAGGTTGATGGGAATTGTAGTCCAAAACTTACTGAGTGCACCAGGTTGAAGAGGGCTAGTTTAGTAGAAGCTTCGAAAACAAGAAGCGTAAGACGGCACTTTTAAACAAGGCTGTACTTGATAGTTGCTACTCGGTTCATGCCAATTGAAAAAAATTCTCTCCAGAATGACTGCCTCCCTCAATGGGGAACCAGCATGGGGTGGGGGGAACCTTTCAGCAGAAGCATTCTGCAAATAGCATTGGTTTTCTTTTTGTTGTTGTCTTAGAAAACAGTTTGCTTCTGCATGCTAGTTTCATTCAGCAGCAGCGGCTGAATATTAGAGAATTTTCTTAATGTTTGTACAGTGGTACCTCTGGTTGCGAACGGGATCCGTTCCGGAGGCCCGTTCGCAACATGAAAAGCCCGCAACTTGAAGCGCCATATCTACGCAGGTGCGCAACGTGATTTGGTGCTTGTGCGCATACGCAAAGCGCGATTTAGCACTACTGCGCATGTGCGAGCAGTGAAACCCGGAAGTAACCCTTTCTGGTACTTCTGGGTCGCCGCGGGACGCAACCTGAAAAAACGTAACATGAAGCAAACATAACATGAGGTACGACTGTATTGAAGTCTGAAAGCTCTGTGTTTCCAGTCTCAGCTCTGGGTGGGTGGTGATGTTTAAAATTTCTATACCGCCTTCATCTGAGGATCACAGGGCAGTTTACAACAGAAAAACACAGAAATACACCCCACAGTAACAAACAAACACACACACAGTTTAAAAGGCCATGGTTTGTTTAATTAGGCAAAGGTCTGGGAGTAGAGGAATGTTTTTGCCTGGCGCCTGAAGCTACGTAACAAAGATGGCAGGTGAGCCTCCCTAGGGAATGCATTCCACATGCAGGGAACCACTTTTTATGTATGGATAACTGCTTCCTTGTGACACATCAGCTTTAAGTCATGCGCATTTCACACTGAATTTAAGCCAATCTATATGTGACATGAGAAGAACCACTCATGGATCTCCTGAGGTCTTTCAGCATCTTTAAAAGCAGTTAAGAGGGGGGATTAGGGCCGTGGTGCTGCAGATTGGCCTCCAGTTTTAGAATCACGTTGGAAGGGACCATGAGGGCCATCTAATCCAACACCCTGTAATGCAGGAGTCTTATAATGATCATAATGATGATGAAAGACCCGTCAGTGCCGAGGGCGTTGGTAGGGATGCTGCGCTGAGCAAAGCTGAAGGCTTGAGATAGTCACGAGTGCTGGGTTGAACCACTTTGCCAGAGTTTGGGTATCCACAGTGATGTGTTGTTTGTTTCTTCCAGCCTTTCTAGATTCCTCAACTTTACAGCTGTTTTTTGACCTGTACCATTCCATCCCTCCTACGTTTTCACCTCTGGTGAGTGTGGCATTCCTGATTTAGTGGGCAGGGGCATACGTTCCAGGGGCATACGTGCCCTTGAGAAGATTCACAGGGTGGGTTTGATCACCCTGTTGGGAGATCAGGAGGAAGTTTTCCTCCCTCCCTCCGCAAAATGGTAACCTGCTTGTTTGCATTGTCTTTCCGCAACCTATTCCAATGCAAGTGTGTATTTGGTTTCTATTTTATTGCAGACAACTTATGGTTCTCCCTCTTATTCACCCTCCTACCTTTAGGTCTTATCGTGTCTAGTGCAAATCGCCTCTGTACGTAGGTCCCTATTTAACAATGCAGAAAGAGCAAAGTTCCTGTCTCATCTCGTTGATGGTGTCAAGCGAATACTGGAAAACCCTCAGGTGAGTCTGTCAGAACTCTGGGTGGGAGTCAACTGTGTGTGTGTGTGTGTGTGTGTGTGTGTGTGTGTGTTGTCGCAAACTGCCTCTTGAAGCTTGGAAACAGTGGAGATCCAGAGGCCCATGGAACTGAGCAGCAGGTGGTAAACTAGCTGGCAACCAGGGCAAAGCTTAAGAGGGTGAATAAACAGAAAGCTTCATCGTACACATGGTTAACTGTGGGCAGGCAAAATCGGAGGAAAAAGAATAAGTGGCTGTAACTGAGAAAATGTCCCAGGATTGAGATCCGTCAGTATGTGTGTGCGTCATACTGAAACCAGCAACATTATGTGCCGAAAGATTTTTTTGGCAAGTCTCTGTGCTGAGCTCTGCAACCTATAGTGCATACATGTGTGTGTGTGTGTGTGTGTATTGCCGTGTGCACTCTTCAGTTTTTTAGTAACTCCTTCCATATCCACTGACCGTGCTCTGTTCTCATTGGACTGTTATTCCAGTTGTTGAAAACCACTGGAGAGGAGAGTGCTCTTGCACAGGTTTCTGATTGAAACATCTGGTTGGCCATTGTGAAAAGAGGGTGCTAGACTAGATGAGCCTTTGGCCCAACCCATCAGTCTCTTCTTATGTTTCCTCCTCCGCCCCCCACTTCTGCAAACCTTTCCCCCAAGTTGCTGATTCCTTCTTGTCTGTGGATGGTGCCCTTTGTGGTAGATAAAGGCAGGAACTTGGAACAAGGTCTCTCTTTGTATATCTGTTTGTTCTGCTAGATAATAAGAAGCTACAAAAAGATGCAGGTCACAAGAACCTCAGCCAACTCCAGGCTTCATAAATTTCACCCGGCCATTACCTGCCATTCTTGGTGCACAACAGGTTTGAGCGACATTGCTGTGCCCCATCTGAAGACAAGGGCAGCTGTTGACTCCACACTGTGTGCCAGGCTGGTTCACGGTGGTAGGATGCCCACCACCATTGCAGAGCGAGTCAGAGGTCTTAGGTGCTCAGCTACCGTATTTTTTCGCTCTATAAGACGCACCAGACCACAAGGCGCACCTAGTTTTTGGAGGAGGAAAACAAGAAAAAAAAAATTCTGAATCTCAGAAGCCAGAACAGCAAGAGGGATCGCTGCGCAGTGAAAGCAGCAATCCCTCTTGCTGTTCTGGCTTCTGGGATAGCCGCACCGCCTGCATTCGCTCCATAAGACGCACACACACTTCCCCTTTTCAGGAGGGAGAAAGTGAGTCTTATAGAGCAAAAAATACGGCATTTAGTGCCTGAACAAATTAGTGTTTCGGATACTGTACTTAATGGCAGCCCCTACCACCGGCAGTGTTGGGCTGCTGTTGCCTGGACTCTCAGGTAGACCCATTCAGTGCATGCCACACTGATGAGCCTTCACTAGTCCCCAGCCATGGGAACAGATGTTTTTTGTGCTATGCCACACTATTATGTCGTGAACTGCCCTGTGATCTTCAGATGGAGGGTGGGATACAAATTAAATAATCAATCAATCCTGTTTACTGATTCCTGTGCCATGACCCATTTCGAAATTTGTTCCTTTCCCAGAGCTTGTCAGACCCAAACAACTACCATGAGTTCTGTCGACTTCTGGCCCGCCTGAAAAGCAATTACCAGCTCGGGGAGCTGGTGAAAGTGGAAAACTACCCTGAGGTCATCCGCCTCATTGCCAACTTCACAGTGACCAGCTTGCAGGTGAGAAACTGCGTGGTTTGGCACTGTGTGTGTGTGTGTGTTGCGGAGGGAGGGTTTTCAGCAGGGGGAGAGCACCCAAAATCACACTGCAACCTTTGACCTCGTTAGGTTGAAACTGAGAGGGGAGTGGTGGGCTCCCCTCTCAGAGTCACCTGCTGTGGGTATATAAGGTGCATAAGGTAATATTGTGCCCCCTTGTCATTATGCAGAATTGCCTTGGTTTGTTCCTCGCTGCACAGCATTTTAGCTCATTCAGAACAGAAAACACTTCCAACCATGCAGACCACAGCAAGGCAAAGCATACCGTCTGTCAGGGCCACCAGTCTTCGAAACATCCCCTCTCCCCATGTGTGGGAAACGTACTGACGTTAGGTAGCCTGCATGTGAGGGAATTTAGAAAGTGTGTGAAAGGATATTGTTAGGAGAATCCGCTTACTGTATGTTTCTGTAATGTTTGTGTGTGTGGGGGGGGGGGGAATCTCAGCCTTGGGCCTGTTTCATAGAAAGTAGACACTGAATTCTTCTTGCTTAACCCGGCACCCAGCTCTGATAATGCAGGCATGCTTTTCCTCTGAGAATGTGACTTAATTTCTACGCATGTGTAAAGCTAAGGTGAGGGAGTGCCTCTGTATAAGCTACTCTTGTTCAGACCAAATAAAAGCTACCGTAAACATTGCAACTGGAGTGGTGAATAGAAGAAAATCCGCTACCTTGGCCAGCGTGGCAGAATCTTGTTTAATTTTATAAAAAATGGAGGAGCTTCCTTTTTTGTATTCAGGTGCTGAGATGCAACACACACACACACACACCCAAAAAAAATAAGGACGTTCAAGGTCCCAAGTACTGACTTTAGGTTCCCCTTTAGAAGCATACAGGTGTCCAAAGAGATCTGCACTGTGCTGCTTACTCTACTTACAAATGTTGACGGCTGTTTGCTTGAATGGCTCCCATGTCCTTAAGCCCAAAGGCTGGGGGTCGGGGTGGGGGACGCTGGCCAGCCCGCAAGTGGCATTCCGTTTCCTCCCCTTTGTTCCTACAGCACTGGGAATTTGCCCCGAACAGCGTTCACTATCTCCTGAGCCTGTGGCAGCGCCTGGCAGCGTCCGTTCCTTACGTCAAAGCCACAGAGCCACACATGCTGGAGACTTACACGCCTGAAGTCACCAAAGCTTACATCACCTCCAGGCTGGAGTCTGTGCACATCATACTGAGGTAAAGAGGCCAAGGGGAAAGTGGTGCTCAAGGAGTGGAGGGAGAACAGCCTGCACAAGCCCTTGTTTGGTACCTAAGCAGTTCAGGACCCACTTATCTGAAGGACCCCCGTACCCATACGTACCTACACAAGCTCTAAGCTTGGCCCTGCGGCTGCTGTCCAGTGCACTGGTAAAAGCTGTTAGGTTGGTGAGTACCAGCAGCTGCGCCTTTTCTGTGGTGGCCCCCTAACCCTACAACATCCTTCCCAGGGAACTACACATGACTCCCCTCCCCCTCTCATAGACCTTTTTTCATTCTGGTCTGTGTTGGGGTGATTTTAGGGTTGCTGTGTTTTAAGAACTTGGTTTTATCTGCTGCATCTGCTTGTTTGTTTTTTAAATGCTTTACAACCTGGGGATTGTGGAGGTTATTACCCACACAAAAATATGCTGTGGCTATTTATTTACTTATCAGTCTTATTTGTAGCCCCCTCTTATTTGAATGTTCTCAGTCCCAGAGTAGGGAGCAAAGTAATTTTTTTTAAAAAAAAACCTTAGAAAAATGATATAGAAAAATTACAAAATCATGTAAACAGGACCAATGAACAGCTAAACAATTCTATAATAAGGTAAACAGGTAAAATTGCATCAGCTTAAATGAGTGAGTGAGTGAGTGAGTGAGTGAATGAATGAATGAATGAATATTTCCAGTTTAACAAAATGTGGGCCTCAGGCTCAACAGAGCTGCCAGGTAGTGATTTACAGATGGATTTGCTGGCCGCCTCCAGAGAGTTGCCACAAAACAACAGCATAGTTGGCCTTGCCTTACAGCCTAGAGGTGAGAACTGAACTGCTTTCTTTGGGAAACAAGCTTGATCCACCTTCTGGGAGCAGTGTTTCACTCTCTCTTCCTGCCTTGCTGCTTGCTCCCCATGCAGAGACGGCTTGGAAGATCCGCTGGACGACACGGGCCTGGTGCAGCAGCAGCTAGACCAGCTGTCCACTATCGGGCGCTGTGAATATGAGAAGACATGTGCTCTCCTTGTGCAGCTGTTTGACCAGTCAGCTCAGTCCTACCAGGAGCTGTTGCAGAGTGCGACGGCCATCCCTGTGGATGTGGCTGTGCAAGAAGGTGAGGGCCCAGAGATCAGCTGCATCACTCCCGTCCATCACAGCAAAGAAGATTTCGGGGAAAGGGGTTGTATAGGGTGCTGCTGCTCCTTCACCCTTTAGCCAACCCAGTGTACTTTAAGATTGTGACCCTTTGTGCATATTTTAATTAGTTTGTCATGGGTATTTGCTGTGAATTTTTCAGGTTGTAAAGTACTTTGAACAGATCTTGGAAAAGGGGACATAAATTGCTTTCCTCCAGAGATTTTGTCAGCAAAGCAGATACGGCATGCAGCAGGAAGGGACTCTGTTTTGCTGCCCTATCTTGCATCATTTGCTGCAAATTATAGTATGTGTTGCAGTAATGGAGCAGTGGAAATGGCAAAGGACTTTGGGGCAGTAGGAGAGTAGGTGGCAAGTTTCATCTATATATCAGAGGAAAGGGGCATTAGAACCTACTAGATGCTGGTTGAAACTGCTGAGGTTAAAGAAAAAAGAACAGCATTTGTTCAAAGGTTACCTGTGGTTAGGAGGAAGAAGAAATTAAAGTGCTGACATAATCTACCTTTGAAGGTGACCCGGAAACTACAACTAATCCAGAATGCGGTAGCTAGAATGGTGACTGGGAGCGGCCGCCGAGACCATATAACACCGGTCTTGAAAGATCTTCATTGGCTCTCAGTACGTTTCCGAGCACAATTCAAAGTGTTGGTGCTGACCTTTAAAGCCCTAAACGGCCTCAGTCCAGTATACCGGAAGGAGCGTCTCCACCTCCATCGTTTTGCCCGGATACTGAGGTCCAGCGCTGAGGGCCTTCTGGCGGTTCCCTCGCTACGAGAAGCCAAGTGACAGGGAACCAGGCAGAGGGCCTTCTCGGTAGTGGCACCCGCCCTGTGGAACGCCCTCTTACCAGATATCAAAGAGAAAAATAACTACCAAACTTTTAGAAGACATCTGAAGGCAGCCTGTTTAGGGAAGCTTTTAATGTTTAATAGGTTATTGTATATTAGTGTTCTGTTGGGCAGGGTATAAATTAAAAAATAAATAAATCTGCTATTTAAAGCCACTGCTTCTAACTATAAGATCAGCAGTGCAACAGATTGTCAGGAAAACAGTAGAAACTCACTCCCCCCTCCTTTTTTCAGAAGTAGAGTGGTTGAGATATTTTTAGTATGGACTGTAGATGCAAGGGAATCCCACCTTCCCCAGTTGTTGGACCTTGATCTTAGCTTTTCAGGGAAACACTTCTGTGGATCAGGACTCTTGCTCTTCTGGTTTCAGGACGCCTGACGTGGCTCGTCTATATCATTGGGGCTGTGATTGGTGGCCGAGTGTCATTTGCCAGCACAGATGAGCAGGACGCAATGGACGGCGAGCTGGTTTGTCGGTAGGAGCCGTTGGATTCCCTAGCAGCCGCGTGGTGAAAACACTAGAATATGGAAAGGGCCATGATGAAGAGCTGTTATCTGGGATTGGTGGCTGGCTGGGTGCGTGGGAGAATTAGTGGCACAGCTCTGCGGTTGCTCTTACCTTCAGGATTATCACGAGGGCTGTGTACTGCACAAGTTTGAACTCTGAGGAGCGTCCATTCCAGAATTAGTGGAAGCAGAATAGATTATGCAAATCTCCATCTTATTGCGCAGAGACTGCTTGCACATAGAGGGGTTCCTCTTGCCAAATACAAGTTGTGCATTCCGGGGTAAAACATAATTAGGAAAGTTTAGGAAACGCTTCTAAAACAGCAGAAAATGTTGGGTGAGAAGCATTTTGAACTTGACTGAATACTTAAAATTCCACACATGTCAAGGATCCCTGATAGTCTTTTAAGCCCTTGTAGTGGATTTTCTTCAATTAATCCACGCCAGTTGCGGCATTCATCTCTGATCACGCATGCGTGCTTTTCCTCTGAGATTGTGACTTAATTTTTCTGCTTGTGTAAAGTTAATGCACAGGAATGACACTAGATATGCCTGTGTTTACTCACAAGCCTTTGAACGCTGCTTTTGTGAGTTCCCAATGGTTGCTGTTGTTCTGACCAAGTAAAAGCTGTTTTAAACGTCACCACTGGAATGGTTAATCAAAGAAAAACCACTACACCCTCTTTGGCTCAATCCTACATAAAATTTTGGGCAGTGCATTGAGTCATTTTCAGCCTGCAGAGAGAGCACAGAAGCCTAACTGAATATTCCCCCTGCCCATTGATACAACTTGTTCTTGCATGCTGCTAGCTGGTGGTTGGACACCAGTGAACTGGAGCAAGTCCTGCGTCTCAGAGGCACCTTCCAGTGGTGACTATCATGGCCGCAGGCTGCCTAACTGCCCGGTGGCTGCATCTTTAGCCTGGTTTCCAGTGACGCAAGTTTCTGCCCTATAGTTAGCCCCCTCTCCTTATGTCGAGAGTGTGTGCAGAGTTCTGCAGCTCATGCTGTTAATGAATGCCTGCATTCATCTAACATTGGGGTAACAAAGAGGCACCCTTTCCTCATGGCAGGGGCAATCTCAAACTTGCTGGCTAAGTACTGAGCCTCTGTGATGTTGCATGACCTTCAATTCCCACCCCATCACTTGTTGCCTCTCTAGGGTTCTTCAGCTCATGAATCTAACAGACTCACGCCTGGCTCAGGCCGGCAATGAGAAGCTGGAGCTTGCCATGCTGAGCTTCTTTGAGCAGTTCCGGAAGATCTACATCGGAGACCAGGTGCAGAAATCTTCCAAGGTAAATGCCTCCTCTGCCTCCTGGTGGCTTTTATGTTTTCGGGCCTACCTGCTCTCATGGCATAATGAAAGGCTCCACTTGCGACTGCTTTTTTGTGAATTGCTGGCTGTTGGAAGTCGGCCACGGTTAAGGCTAGTGGCCAAAGCAGAAGTCAAATGTTTTCGTCTTGCAGCTTCTCCGTACCCAAATCGAGAGGTGCAGGGTGCTTGGAGGAGTTCCAAGTGAATGCAGCTGCCTCCAAATGGGGAATGCCGGGGTGGGATCTGGGCTAGACAGAGGGCAGCATGGCTGTGAAGCCCAAAAGAGCTACCCCACAAGCAGCAGGAAAGAAAGCCTGAGCTCTATATAGTTATTGATGGCTACTAGCCACAATAACTATGCTCTGCCTCCACGGTTAGGCCGAAACGCTTCTGAATACCAGTTGCTGGAAAGCACTGGAGGGGAGAGTAGCTCTTGTGCTCAAGTCTTGCATAACCACAGTGAGAACAGGATGCTGGACTAAATGGGCCATTGGCCTGTTGCAGCAGGCTCTTGTATTCTTAATAACCTCCAGGCTTGATTATTGTAACTCGCTCTACGTGGGGCTGCCCTTGAGACTGACCCAGAAACTCCAGCGGGTGCAGAATGCCGCGGCGAGACTCCTTACGGGGTCCTCGCTGCGGGATCACATTCACCCGGTGCTATACCAGCTGCACTGGCTCCCGGTGGAGTACAGGGTCAGGTTTAAGGTGCTGGTTTTAACCTTTAAAGCCCTATACGGCCTAGGACCCTTGTACCTACGGGACCGCCTCTCCTGGTATGCCCCGCGGAGGACCTTACGGTCTTCAAATAAAAATATCTTGGAGGTCCCGGGCCACAGGGAGGTTAGGCTGGCCTCAACCAGAGCCTGGGCTTTTTCGGCCGTGGCCCCGATCTGGTGGAACACTCCGTCACAAGAGACTAGGGCCCTGCAGGACTTGACATCTTTCCGCAGGGCCTGTAAGACAGAACTGTTCCACCAGGCCTTTGGCCAAAGCACAGTGTGACCCCTTCCTTCGGTAATCCTCATGGAACTCTAGCCCAATGGTTGCCATTAATTTGATTCTGAATTGATTTTAGAATGCATTTTAATTAATTGACTGTGATTTTATGTAAACTGTGTTACTTTTATTCTTGTTAGCCGCTCTGAGCCCGGCTTCGGCTGGGGAGGGCAGGATATAAATAAATAAATAAATAAATAAATAAATAAATAAATAAAATTATTATTATTATTATTATTATTATTATTTGATTCTAGGAGGCAGGTGCCATACTAAACAGCCGTTGAGTGTTGAGTGTTCTTTTTCCTGACCTGCTAGGCTTCTGTTTCCTCCAGGCACCTTTGTTCTTAAAGGAAAAACAACAATTTCTTCTGAAGCCTCTAAGCTTGACTTTGTTTTCCACTTCTAGCTATATCGGCGGCTCTCGGAGGTCCTTGGGCTGAATGATGAGACCATGGTCCTGAGTGTCTTCATAGGGAAAATGTAAGTGTTCTGACTCCTTGCCAGTTGCGCTTGTCCATCATACATCTCTGAAGCCCTTGAGCCTCTGCTGGGATGCTCAGAGAGTAGAGCAGGAACACCTCCTGGCTACAGGCTGAACCTTGGGCCTGAGTTTTGCTGATGGGCTGCTCCAGAGATGCACCTGTCCTCCTCTACACCTTCCCCCACATGAGATTTCTCCTCCCAGCAGCAGTTTTACCTGGAGAGGAACTCACCTGCCTAGGCAGGAGTGAAAAGGCATGCTCTGTTTTGCATGCCAGCCACCTTCCAAGGCAGGACTTTTCTGCCCTTGCCCACCCCCTGGTAGCATTGCTTAGTTTTAAATGGTTTAAGGCTCCCTTCTTGGAAGTGTGGCCTGGGATGAGCCAGTCGAGCTCCTGAGGGGCCAAGGGGGTCAAGCACTTCCCTCCCTAGCCCCCAGGCAGAATCAGCCCTTGACTGCCCACCTTGAGGCCTGTGGCTGCTGGGTGAGACTCTTCACAAGGGCTTCTGGAATTCTGCAGCCGGTGGTGGAAGGGGCAGGTTGCCTCACGGCAGAGGGGCATGTTGTCACTGCCGCAGGATTCTCTTGCCCTTGCTGCAGAAATCGGCCCAACAGTGCCACAGCATTCCACGGGCCCTGAGTTTGGGCCAGTGTAGCTTTGGGATCCAAGTAGTGAAGATTATCTGAAGGATAATTTTCTAGTCAACCAAATGTAAGTACTGTGACTTTACGCTGGTATTTTCTGGCTTGTGTCGTTGTCTGTGGCTTTAGGGGAGGATGGAGATGGGTGAGAGAAAGGAGGGGCAGTCTTGAATCTGATCGCATTTTTTCTCTCCCCTTCTAGCATCACCAACCTGAAGTACTGGGGGCGGTGTGAGCCGATCACCTCCAAGACACTACAGCTTCTCAACGACCTCTCCATTGGATATCCTTTTCAGCAGACTGCTTCCTTGGGTTTGGGCACCAAACGGACACGTCGTCACAGTTGCATGCAGCCAGGCTTCCTTGCTTTGATGTCCTTCAGGGCTCACTGTCCCATTTCCAGCCTGGCATTGATAACTTTGGTCTGCCTCAAAATCATCATCCCATTTCTCATTTTGCCCAGAAAAAAATGGCCCCTACCCTCTAGGCGATTGATTCCAGCTAAGTACTAGGGTTTTGTAGAGAGCCAGTGTGGTGTAGTGGTTAAGAGCAATAGACTCGTAATCTGGTGAACCGGGTTCGATTCCCCGCTCCTCCACATGCAGCTGCTGGGTGACCTTGGGTGATTCACACTTCTTTGAAGTCTCTCAGCCCCACTCACCTCACAGAGTGTTTGTTGTGAGGGAGGAAGGGAAAGGAGAATGTTAGCCGCTTTGAGACTCCTTAGGGTAGTGATAAAGCGGGATATCAAATCCAAACTCTTCTTTTGCACTAGAACAGGTTAAGTTCATTTTCTTAACTCGCTTTGTATTTGTAAAGTGCAGATAAATTGGGGAAGAAGCTTAGCCTAGTTGGGTAGGTGCAACTAGGATTTTAAAAAGCAAACTATTAATCAATCATTATGGGCTGGAAGAGGACCCAGAAGTTGCCTTTTCAACTCCCAGCCCAATGCGGATTAATCTCTGCAGTCCTGACCATAACTAGGGAGCAGATCTACCACATGAATGTACTTGCAGAGCAGGTAACTTGCACGCAGCAGAAGAAAGGTGAAAATCCCATGGTAGCTATGTTCTGCCCCCACAGTTGGAGGCAGCAGTGTTTCTGAAAATCCATTACTGGAAACCACAGGAGGAGAGAGACTCTTGTGCTCAGATCCCGTTTGCCAGTTTCCCACAGGCATCTGGTTGGCCGCTGTGAGAGCAGAAGGCTGGACTGGATGGACCATTTGCCTGATCCAGTAGGCATTTCTCAAGTTCTTAGGGTCACTAGCCAACCTGACCTATGGGTCAGGGACGGAGTGTGTGAATGCATGAGTGCATGCAACTGCAGATATTGCAATAGGCATCTTCGACATTAAGGGCCTAACTCAATCAGTCACGCTGGCTGGGGCTGATGGAAGTTGTAGTCAGAACAATCTGGAGAGTACCAGGTTGAGGAACCCATCTTCCCGGGTTTGCATGAGGCTACTTTGTTGGCAGTCCCAGGAACCATCCTTTCATCCTCCCAGGGCTTTCTAACCAGTTTTTGACTGGTGCTGTTTCCTTAACATTGCTTCTACCTACAGCAGCGTTAGGAAACTGGTGAAACTCAGCGCTGTGCAGTTCATGCTGAACAATCACACGGTAAGATTTCAGCCATCTCTGGTGCTTCACTGAGGTTGAGTGAATTTGCACTGTGAAAGGTGTCCCTGGTTGTTCCTTAGGATGAAGTCTTCCTGGCCCGGGTAGCTTCTGTTCCCAAGGTCTCTGCTGAATACATGGCAGCTCTCATGTCTTCTCTCAAGGGTTGTTGCTTGTGCTGCGCTGCCCCCCTGTGGTGGCTTTTCATGCCGTGCTTCTAGATGGCAAAATTCTCCTACATCCATGCATGAATCATCATGGGAGGCCTCTGTGCTGACAATCTGAGAGACAGACAGAGATGGAGAGAGACTGTAACTTGAGGAATTGAGGGCAGCAGTACTAGCAGCATCTGTGCACGTAGAGTGGGAGAAGCGCCCCCCCCCCCGATTCCCATGCTACACCCCCAGCATTCTAGGCTCAGTTTCTCAGTAGTCTTTGTAGATATGCCACAAATGAGTTATTCTAGATCAGTGGTTCCCAAACATTTTTGAGGTCCCAGCCCTTCAGTTCCATAAGCTTATCCGCATTGTCCCCCCCGCCCTATAGATAACATACAGAATAGTGGTTTGCACAGCCCAGTAAGGCAGATAATAGCACAATAAAATTCAAAACAGTAACCATTAACTGTACATTTATCCAAACTATTTAGTTCAGTTAATTAAACAAAATTGGTGAACTCGATCCACTGATGCCAGGTTTTCAAAGCCTATCACTCATGTACACCTCCGGTGCCCCTCTGCTGCCCTCCTGCCTCTTAGCACCCCCCAGGTCATCCCCCACACTCTGGAAGGAGCCATACCACCCACCTTGGGAACCACAGATCTAGAGGCTGGGCTACATGTTTGAAACACGGCCGCCCTTCAAGATTGCCAGAAGCCTGCTGTTTTGTTCTTGGGCAGAACCCATTGTCCTTCCTACAAAGGTTTGTCCCCAAATCCACATGGCAACGGAGCTCTGGGATGTCTGCTGTGACTGTTTTGGACCCTTAAATCCAGCCTGCAGACCTGCCCTTCTGTTAGTCCCTTGTAGGATAATGGCAACCTGAAAAAAAGAGAGAAACCTTTCAGTTTATAAAAGCCTTGTCTTTCTGCTTGCCTGGAAATGACTATTGCATCCCCAGGTAACTAGGCAGGCCCCTTAGCCCCCTCTCCATGAGTTTCTAATCTTGTCTGTCATCTCCTTTGTACACATCTCCGCAACCCTGGATCTGAGATATCAAAGCATCCGAAATACAAGCAGAAGCAAGAGAGAGACCAGTTCCTCTTGCTGTGTAGAGCAGGGGTCAGCAACCTTTTCCAGCCGTGGGCCGGTCCACCGTCCCTTAGACCATGTGGGGGGCCGGACTGTATTTTTTTGGGGGGGGGAATGAACCAATTCCTATGCCCCACAAATAACCCAGAGATGCATTTTAAATAAAAGGACACATTCTACTCATGTAAAAACATGCTGATTCCCAGACCGTCTGTGGGCCGGATTTAGAAGGCGATTGGGCCGCATCCGGCCCACAGGCCTTAAGTTGCCTACCCCTGGTGTAGAGAGTATGCAAAATGGTTTTTTCTGGAGTGTATGAGAGTTGCTTTGAGCCTGGGATTAAACTATTTTAAATAAACACATGCCCCCAGCCCTTGTGAAGAGAAGCGTGTCAGGATCCTTGCCTTCTTCTTTCCCATTAGAGTGTATGGCTAATGACCTCTGGAAGGTGCTAAAGAGGTCTGTTTTCTAGGCTGTTCTAGTCCTTTTGGGTAAGGGTTTGCATAGCTTTTTGCGGTTGTTAATTTTCAGGATACAGACCGGTTCAAAGTTGCTTCGCCTGTTACCTTTACAATGCTTGGGCATTTGACTTGAGTCATCCACATTTGACCGCTGTGCCCCACAAGCTCATGGCAGCTCTGCCTTGTATGCACAGGTCCAGGCCTTTCTATGGCTGGCTAGTATTGGCGATAGCATTTCAAATGCTAGCTAAAGTGCTACAAATTGTGCAAGTAAATACTAAAAAGAGGGTGTTTTGCTATGATTTCCCGTTATTCACACTTCTGTTGACCGTTCAAATTGAATTTCAAAACCACGCCTAAATCATGACACTTCAGTAAGTGAAAAATCCTGTGCATTGTAAGTAATCTAGTGGAGTTACACGCACTTGACAGCTGGGATTGATGACCAAATTCTAGTCAAGCTGCCCCAACTGCCGAAAGCAGGGTAAGGAAGACAGTGTGCTCTTGACTGGGCAGTGTGAGCACAAGCCAGGCACAAAACCTGCCCCTTCACCCCCTGACCAGCTGCTCCTCAATAACCTAATTTTTGTTCTTCAACAGAGTGAGCACTTTTCGTTCTTGGGTATTAACAATCAGTCCAACCTGAGTGATATGAGATGTCGGACAACTTTCTACACTGCACTTGGGCGCCTCCTCATGGTGGACCTAGGTATTGCACTCTGTTCTTACGGGCCCACTAGACTCTTCTAGTCTTAACTAATCTAATTATTGGTGGGGGCAGTTAATAAGTTAACTTCCTGTAAAGCAAACAAATCTGCTAGGCAGGGGTGGGGAGGAATCTGAATATTGATCTTTATCTTGTACACATTAGCACCCCAAAGTTCACTAGACAGGCCAATTGAAGAGAATTACTTCTGCTGACGGCGAGCCCAGATTTGTGGCGTGTGTTGCTGTGCACAGGGCTGTAGAAGATAACAGTCCTTCATGCCTCTCTTCCAGGGGAGGATGAGGATCAGTATGAGCAGTTTATGCTGCCCCTCACAGCTGCCTTTGAGACGGTGGCGCAGATGTTCAGCACCAACACCTTCAATGAGCAGGAGGCAAAGGTAAGGAAGGTCCCACTCTCGCTCCCCCAATCTTCAGCCACCTCCTCGCACAAGCCTTCAAACCACGGAGAGCTTCTTTCGCCTGCTTGGCAAAACATTCTGGACTTCAGCTTAACCTATCCGCCAATGGCCCTGCTCACTGAGACTGATGCGAACTGGAGTCCCAAACTTCTAGGGGGGCGCCTGGTTGGCAAAACCTGGCTTGGAGGCTCTCTCTCAGCTTGTGTGTGCAACCTAGAGGGCTCTTCCACATACAGTCTCTAGTGATGGCCAGCCTCCTTCAGAATCTGAAGCAGGGATTACCTGTCAATGGAGGATGGTATCCTTTGACTTGGGCTCGAGGCAGGTCTTCTACAAATCAAGCATACTGCATCAGGCCATTAGGAGGAGGCTCTCCGTCAACACACACACCCCTCAAATTCCTGGTCATGCCTGCTGTTGAGGCTAGACAGCTAGACATTTGGAAGGGGGGGGGTGAACGAATTCCTATGCCCCACTAATAACCCAGAGGTGCATTTTAAATAAAAGGACACATTCTACTCATGTAAAAACACGCTGATTCCCGGACCGTCCGCGGGCCAGATTGAGAATGCGATTGGGCCGCATCTGGCCCCTGGGCTTTAGGTTGCCTACCCCTGGGCTAGACGTTTGTCAGAGCCCTTCTGCCTCTCTGAACTTCCTCGTTCTCTTTTGGCTACCAGTATATTTTTTTTCTCCCCTTCCTCCTCCTGCAGTGCTTAGTTAGGTGGCTGCCTGTGTTTGCATACAGACCTCATTGAGCTTTCACTGCATACAGACCTCATTGAGCTTTCAGGATGCTACCTGCCACCTGGACTGTAAAGCCATCAGGCTCCTTGTGCAATCCTGTCCTGAAAAGAGCAATGGCCAGTCCTTAATTTCATTCAGTGGGAAGTGGGCAGACAACCACTCAGCAAACGGACTCTCATTATGGGTATTTATTTATTTATTTCCCTCCCATTTATACCCCAGTTGGCAACAGAGGGGGGCTGTCCCTGGCTTTTTCTCTTATCTGGCCCTGATCATTTCACAGGACTCTTAAAACTGTCACAGGCAGCAGATGCTAGCCTGTATGAATCTTTTTTTCTCTTTTCTTCTCATCCTACGACAAGATGGTGGTGTGCTTAGAATGAATTTATGGCTTAAACACTGACTCATGGAAACAACCTCTAAAACAAACCTTTCTGTGGTTCCTGCTCAGAGTTTCAAACTATTCGGGGAAGAAGTTCTCAATGACATGCTAATTGAGACATTATTCTTACTCTTATTTTATTTGTACCCCGCCCATCTGGGGGCTAGAGGATTGCAGAATCGGGGCGCAGCGTTGATGTCAGATGACACCATCGCTCCTAGAATAAACCAGAGTCCCAGCCCCAGCCAAATGTGCCCTTGACAATTCACACCTTCCCTCCTGCGGGAAGGGGAAACGCAGGAGAAGGGGATCATCCTAGCAACAGTTTTGGCCGTACATTGACTCCAGCAAAAGGAAGGCACCAGTTAATGTCACCAGTGTCCGGGTCTTCAGAAAAATACACCCCAGCCTCCCTGGTAATGCAATATCTGCTTGATAGCCACAGTACAAAACAATTCCAGATTCTCAGAAATGTTTGGGGTGTACAGTAGGGGTGTATGTTTGCTTTTTGAAATGAATTTTAAAAAAACAAAGTGAACGAACCCCATTTGCTTTAAGTATAAAAACAAATGGTAATTCAAAAGAATGAGTTTTAAATGGGGAAAAGCCATTTGTTTCTTTTGGGATAAAAAATGGAAACTGTCTGGAACAGCTTGTACTGGTTGCAGGGAGCGGGAAAAGAGCAGTCAGGCACTGTCTGCACCTTTTAAAGTTGACTATAAAACGGGCCATTTGTCCTCTCCATTTGAAATTTGGCAAGTCTGATACCGTTAAAGAGTTGTAGGATGCTTCTCAGTTTTATGGCATTTGGATGGAAAGCCCTGCAATTAGACAGCAAAAGACTAGCTAGGTTTGCTACCGAAAGAAACGGGAACAAAAATGTGAGATTAACTAAGTCAAATGCACCTGCTCCAGTTCAGTAATGGAAAACAAATAACAAAACAAATGGCATTTTAAATACTGAAAACAAATAGAGTAACTAACTGAGATATGTGTCTTGTTCACCTCTTGATGTATACGCCCAGTATTTTTCTTGCCTGGGAAAACGTTGACTTAGAAGGCAATTGTGCATCTTGAGCACCTTTTCATCTTGTGCACTGGAGGCACTCTGCTCCATCACAGGAGCCCAGGCAACCACCAGATTTACCCCTTCTGATAGTAAAGCATACCTGCATGTTCCAATGTATCTGAGGCACTCTAGACTTCTTGGGAATCTATATCGCCAGCTCTGAGCCCACTTTCAGACTGTTGCCTGTATTGCCTTCACAAAGCTTATCCTTCTCTTGGGACGAACACAGAGACCAGGGTTCAGTTGCTGTGATACAACATCATCAAGGCTGCCTGGCTAAGTCACCAAGACTGGTGAATGGCAAAGTACACCGTTCATTTGAGGTTCCCAACAAAGCGTGTCAAAGAAATAGGTGCACCAACTTTCCCATCATCCCGCCTCCCAAGCAGAGACCTTGGGAAGTCCTGGTAAGAAGGAAGAGGTTGCATCGTGGAGGAGATGAGCTGGCTGCCTAGCCCTACTCCATAGTGGCCTGTACTCTTTGCTCCAGGAGAGTTGGGGCTATATTAGTTCCTGGCTGTCTTGCTGCTGCTGGCGTAAGCCAGTTGTGGCTCTTAGGGCTTCTGTAATTTGGATAATCTCTGCTATTGTATCCCTGACCTGTTCATCTTAGAGGCTGTTGCATCCCTCTCCTTCCTTCCCTAATCTTGAGGGGTTTAGTTTAACGCCAGTTATTCAGACTTTTTGGTTGGTCTCAGTGGCGTTGTGCCAAGCCTCCTCCTGATGGATGCTTCAGTTTGCTTGCCTTTTGGGCACAAGCCCTGCCTTGAGAGTGAGCGAGAGGGCAGGAAGAATTCCCTCTGGATACCCTCCGTCCACCACAAGGAACATTCATAGCACCGTATTTTTCGCTCTATAGGATGCACCGGACCATAGGACGCACCTTGTTTTAGAGGGGGAGAACAGGGAAAAAATAATTCTCCCCCTCTCTGCTCAGCGCCCCTTCAGCGAAGCGGCAGGAGAAATGGAGCCCCTTCCATTTCTCCTCCCGCTTGGCTGAAGGGGCGCTGCGCAGCTCTTCAGTGAAAGAAACCTGAAGCCTGCAGAGCGCAGCAGGAACGCACGCTGCGCTCTGAAGGCTTCAGTGCGCACCGACCCCTCTCGCTCTCCAGGCTTCAGCGAAAGCAACGCGAAGCCAAGGAGCGCGGAGGGAGCACTCCCTCTGCGCTTCGGAGGCTTCGCGTTGCTATCGCTGAAGCCAGGGAGCCTGCATTCGCTCCATAGGACGCACACACATTTCCCCTTACTTTTTGGAGGGGAAAAAGTGCGTCCTATAGAGCGAAAAATACGGTAAGTCCCACTGTTCTTCTTTGAGTGGTATCAAATGAGACAATGGGCCTGTAGATGTAGGTGTCTGGCGACTCTCCAGGGAAGTTACCACCAGTGAGATGCACGCAGTGTGCTCCCTGTCTTCCCACTAAGGGGGGAAGATGAGCAATGAGCTGAACTGTGTTCCGATGCTGTTGCTCAGGGAGTACAGCACGATCTCATCTTACGTGCAATTGACTCACAATTTCAACCTTGCGTGGTTGAAAATGGGCTATTTGAAATTGCACAGTTTAAATGCACACAAGACAGAGAGTTTAAAAGCTCCTTTTGCACCGAGTTTTCCTGCCACGGAAGGAACTTGCTTAATGGGCAAGTCCTGCTCAGCACGTGGGCTCTGGGATACTCTCGGGGAACTCAGATGACCTGCAAGAGCATCCCAGAGCCCTTGCCTGGTAAGCAAGGTGGATTTTTAAAAGCTTTCCACCTTGCTTTGGGGGCAAGGCCTGTTTGGCCTTGGTCTGGAAGGCAATGATACTTGTGCAGGGGTGGTTCCAAGGAGTGGTTTTAGTGCACATGGTTTTGCATGTATGAACCATCCTCAGAACGTAATCCGCGCACAAGGTGTGATCATACTGTATCCATTTCTGCAGTTGCTTCTTCCCCCTAACCCACACTTCTCCCTTCACACAGAGGACGTTGGTTGGCCTGGTGAGAGATTTAAGGGGGATTGCCTTTGCCTTCAACGCCAAGACCAGCTTTATGATGCTCTTCGAGTGGATGTATCCTTAATCCTTATGTATGTCCCTTTACTTCTTCCTGCCACTGCTGAAAACTGCCTTGTGTTGCCTTCAACCCTTCTGATGATACTGCAGCTCAGGTGACGGGCTCTCAGCTGCTTCATTGAGAATTGACTCCCCTACCAGACCTTGGGCTTAATCTGCTCTATTTCCATGGAATAGCAAAACTGCCTGATCTTCCCTAATCAAGAAGCAGGGCTTGCGGGCCACAGAGTGCCACCTGTAGAATTCCTCCTGTCTTGACATCTGGAGAGGCTGCATGACTGTGGCCAGGGAAGGGAACCCACAAATAAGGTGCAGACATAGTGGTGGCAGTGGGATCCCACCAGGATCGCAGCCAAAGGGATCCAGTAAAGGGACCCCGGACCATTAGGTCCAGTCGTGGCCGACTCTGGGGTTGCGGCGCTCATCTCGCTTTACTGGCCGAGGGAGCCGGCGTACAGCTTCCGGGTCATGGGGCCAGCATGACTAAGCCGCTTCTGGCAAACCAGAGCAGCACACGGAAACGCCGTTTACCTTCCCGCCGGAGTGGTACCTATTTATCTACTTGCACTTTGAAGTACTTTCGAACTGCTAGGTTGGCAGGAGCAGGGACTGAGCAACGGGAGCTCACCCCGTCGCGGGGATTCAAACTGACGACCTTCTGATCGACAAGCCCTAGGCTCTGTGGTTTAACCCACAGCGCCACCCACGTCCCTCCAGTAAAGTACTCATCCACTTTTCAGACTTATTATCTGCACCCTAATCTGGCAACGTCAGGTGTCTTTTGTGAGTGCCCATGCCCTCCTACCTTTAGCCAAATAACACCCTGAGTTTTAAGAACCTGAATATTTAAAGTCATCCTGGAAGCAGTGTTGCCTCCTTAACTTCTGCCTCACAGCTACCCATCCTACATGCCAATCCTGCAGCGGGCTGTTGAACTCTGGTACCACGACCCAGCCTGCACCACACCTGTGCTCAAGCTGATGGCCGAGCTGGTGCACAACAGGTAGGTTAGGGGAAGAGGATTGGAACTGCCAGGGCTGACTTGCCTAGGAATGCAAGGGGGCCATTCTTATATCTGCAGGGGCCTTGCTGGGATAAGGGGAAGAGAGGGGATGAGGAGTGGTTTTAACAATCCGATATTGGCAAGAGAGTTAAACAGGTTGTTATTTTTGTGTCAAAGTGCTGTTAAACAATTAATAAACACTGCCCTTCAGTTAATAATTTCCAGGGTACCACCATCAACTTCTCTACGAGATCACCTTGCTCCATATACACCCACTGGGCTGCTTCAGTCAGTGGAACTGGCACCACTACAGCTGCCATGTAATACCTATTCCGCATTTGTAAGGACTCACTATTTTAGTGTGGCAGCACCTACACTTTGGAAATCCCTGCCTTTTGACACCAAGCAGGCGCCTTCATTATACTCTTTTGGTGCTGGCTTTAAAAAAAAATTTTTTTTTGGTTTAGACAAGCCTTCACAGATGTTTAGAAAGCTGTTGTGAGTTTTAATCTGTTTTTCGTTTATTGTTGTTTGAACTTTTTGAAAATCTTTAATTACTGTTGTCATTTTTTCTTACTATTAATAATAATAATATTGTTTTACCTTTTATGTTTTATCCTCTTTTTTTTACAAACTGTGTATAAATTTTATGAAATAAATCTGAATAAGCAGACTTGACAGTAACAAAGAGCAATGCAAGAAACAGTCACAGGAGAACATTTAAACATTTGTTTATTTTATTTATTTATTTATTCGGATACCACCCTTCACCCAGAGATCACAGGGCAGTTCACAACATAAAACTCACCAGAAGCTTAAGTGTAACCACAGGAACCAGGTCAGTTCTCCCTGGAAACAGCATAGAAGACCCCCTGCCCTCTGGTTGCCTCTGTTGGCAGGGGCCTCTGAAGATCTGGACAAACCAGAAGTAGTCCTACGAGCAGCTGTGGAATTCTGTGGAATTCCACAAGAGACCGTGATGGCTTTTTATTTTTGGTGGCTTTTTAAAAGGATAGCTAAATTCATGGAGGATGGGCCTATCATTGGCCATTATATGAGCTCCAACTCATTTTCTCCCCATACTTCAGCCAACTCACAACTTTGTTGCTTCCTTCCAGATCCCAGAGGCTGCAGTTTGATGTCTCCTCACCCAATGGCATCCTGCTCTTCCGGGAGACGAGTAAAATGATAACTACCTATGGTGGGTCTCTTTCGAGGGAACGGGTGTCACTTGATGGGCTGCACTAGGTTGCAGTGGATGGCCAAGAGATGCCCCACTCCGTGACTGGCCTTAAACAGGGGGAGGCAGGGAGGCAGCCTGCAACATTCTCCAGTCACAGACTTCCTCTAAAGGAGCAGATCTGCTGTCTGAAGTCCTGGAGCAGGAGGGAGAAAAGTCCTTGCCAAAAGACAAACAGCCAGGCCATGGCTCTTCCCCCAGAACTTCCTCACCCTCTGGCACTTTTCCCAGGTCGCTGTTGACAGTCTCACTTTTTCTTCTCTTAATTATGTATTTTTCACTCTATAAGACGCACCAGACCATAAGATGCACCTAGTTTTTGGAGGAAAACGAGAAAAATATATTCTGAATCTCAGAAGCCAGAACAAGAGGGATCGCTGCGCAGTGAAAGCAGCGATCCCTCTTGCTGTTCTGGCTTCTGGGATAGCTGCGCAGCCTGCATTCGCTCCATAAGACACACACACATTTCCCCTTACTTTTTAGGAGGGAAAAGGTGAGTCTTATAGAGCAAAAAATACGGTACATTCTGTGCTAGGTTATTCACATGTATTTTTGGATTATTTTAGAGTAGAACCAAAGTTCATAGCGAGCAGCAACAGAGGGCAAACTATGCTGTTATAACATTTAAGAACAGGAGTAAATTAAAAAGCACCTTTCTGTATCAATATAAAAATTGGTATTGGCCTCACCCCCTTGTGAATGCCACATGTTGAGAGTGAAGTAATGGCCTTCTGCACATTCAGTGTGGCTTTTTGACTTCCACTTCTCTCTTGACCTCCTGAGAATAATATACTCTGGGCTGAGGTTAAAGGGGAAATGTACTGAGCAGAGTTGAGATAACTAGCCTTTTAAAAAATGCTTTTGCAGGAAATCGCATCCTAACCTTGGGGGAGGTTCCGAAGGATCAAGTGTATGCCTTGAAGCTCAAAGGGATTTCCATCTGCTTCTCCATGTTAAAAGCTGCCCTGAGCGGCAGCTACGTCAATTTCGGTGTGTTCCGTCTGTATGGGGACGACGCACTTGACAACGCCTTGCAAACCTTCATCAAACTCCTGCTCTCCATCCCCCACAGCGACCTTCTGGTGAGCTTGTCCGCCTGGCATCAGGCCCTCAAACCTTCCCCCACTTTGGGGCACCTTGGGCAGCATTCCACGAACTCCTCCCATAAGAGCAAGGATTATCACTAGCACAACAATACTTCTCCCCGCACAATCCTCAAACCCGCTTGAGAGTTTGAGGAGCCCCTGGAACAGGTTTGCAGGCATGCAGGAGAAGAAGTTCTGTCGCACTAGTGATAATCCTTGCACTGGTGGGATCCTGGCTCAGCGCTGCCCCTTGTGTTACTTACGCTGCCTGTGCACAAGTGTCACAGTTGGTTTCCAGTTACTCTGCGCCACAGATGGGCAACCTGCTATCAATGTTTTCCTTCTCAGAGCTTTTGCAGTTAAGATTCCACCTTTTGCGTGCCTTTATGTATTTCCCCCCATGTTATTTTTGACAACCTGTGCTACAAGGTCTGCACTGAATCCTGCATGTTGCTACTAATGCCCCTTGCTAGACAAAACCATGGGGTTAACATGGCGTCATGGGATCCAAATGGGAAGTTGGTCAGTAGATGCTGAAGAACGAGAAAGTGTGCTGTGGAGAATAAAACCACAAATTCCTCCTCTTACCTACCACCTCTCATTGCAAACACACACCTTGAAATTCTGGTATTGAAGGTTCACAGTACATGGGCTAGTGCCTTGCACAAGCTCAACAATCAAAAAGCTGTATTTCCCCTGTTACGGGAGAGATGCTTTGAAACACTGCTTCTGACAGCAGGGTTGCAGTGGGGTTGTATAAGCACTGTGCTCTTGCTCCCTGTAGCAGTTTTGGGACGCGCCAGGATATGACTCTTCACATCTCTCATACCCACATTCTCCTTTCCTTTCTTTGTTTGCAGGACTACCCTAAACTCAGCCAGTCCTATTATTCATTACTGGAAGTACTCACCCAGGACCACATGAATTTTATAGCTAGCCTGGAGCCGCACGTAATCATGTATATTCTTTCTTCCATTTCGGAAGGTCTCACAGCACTAGGTAAGTGTATCCATGTTCTCTGTGTGTCTCCTTGGATGTGCCAGGGATGGGCAGGAGCCTGAGGAGTCGGGGGATGTTTGGGCAGAGGAAGCAGGTGGGCAGGAAGATCCAAGGGGCCAGTGACCTGTGGGGTGGGGTGCCTCCCTGTGAGGCAGCTGCCAGTGGTGGTGGAACAGGGGTCAGGAGGAGGAGCCTGGGCAATTGAGACGCATCACAAGCCTGCAGCCATAGGCAACTAGACAGATAATTAAAGATACAGAATGATGGTGCCAGGCGAGCCTCCTTGGGGAGAGTGTTCCAGTAACGGGGAGCCACTGTTGAAAAGGCCCGTTCTCATGTTGCCACCCTCTGGACTTCCTGTGGAGGAGGCACACAAAGAAGGGCCTCAGGTGACGATCACAGTCAGGGTCGGTTCATATGGGGTATTGGGAGTCACCCCACTCTTCCCCTTCTTTCCTGTCTTTGTAGACACCATGGTTTGCACTGGCTGCTGCTCCTGCCTGGACCACATTGTCACCTATCTCTTCAAGCAGCTCTCCCGCAGCACCAAGAAGAGGGCTGCCCCCCTGACGCAGGAGAGCGACCGGTTCCTGCACATCATGCAGCAGCACCCAGAGATGATCCAGCAGGTAAGGGGGGGTGCAGGTAGTGGTGGCAGCCGGTGGCCTCCTTGGCTAATCCTGTGACACTCATAGAGCTGAATTGCTGAGGCCCAACATTGATTTATTTAGTGCATTTCCATTCTTTCGCCGAAGAATTGATTCTTTTGAATTCTGGTGCTGGAGGAGACTCTTGAGAGTCCCATGGACTGCAAGAAGATCAAACCTATCCATTCTGAAGGAAATCAGCCCTGAGTGCTCACTGGAAGGACAGATCCTGAAGCTGAGGCTCCAAGACTTTGGCCACCTCATGAGAAGAGAAGACTCCCTGGAAAAGACCCTGATGCTGGGAAAGATGGAGGGCACAAGGAGAAGGGAACGACAGAGGACGAGATGGTTGGACAGTGTTCTCAAAGCAACCGGCATGAGTTTGACCAAATTGCAGGAGGCAGTGGAAGACAGGAGTGCCTGGCATGCTCTGGCCCATGGGGTCACAAAGAGGCGGACACGACTAACAACAACAACAAATCCCATTCTTTAGGCAAAATGACTCCCAGAGGGGCTTGCATACAATCCAAACAAGACAGTCCCTACCTACAGGTTTACAATCTTATTTTAAAAAAAAAGTTCAGGAGCAGGAGGTGCCTGGTGGAGCTGGGCATCTAGCAAAGCAGATGGAACAAGCCCGGTTTCCTGTGTCTCCCACTGAGGCCATCTGGTGGAGAATGGCTGCCCCAACAGTTGAGGGGAGAGGAGACCTGATGGGGCTGGCAGCCTGTCACACCAGAGCTGATGATGTGCCTCAGCTCTCCTGCGCAAGAGGCCAGTTGAGAAGCACCTGCAACAAGATGCTAATTTGCAACCTCCCTACTCCTTCCTTTCAGTGCAAGCTTGAGAATTATTGTGTGGCTATTCTTGTGTGCACCTGCCAAGGCTCAGTTAAGGCTCCTGGACGGGGCAAGAGAGAGCCTGCGACCCAGCCCAGCAAGGGTAGTTACGTAGCTGATGCCCGTCATTACCTGTCATGCTCATTCAGGTCACACTGAACAGACTGGATGAGTCTTCTGGTGTGCTTAGGGGATGCACATTACCATGTTTCCTTGACTGACTGCCTACAAGCAGAGATGCAGCAGACCCTTCCCCCTTTCAATGGTTCCATTCAGTCATACGTCTTTTTCAAAAAAAGTCCCTGCGATCTCTGAAGAGTGTAACAGCTAGCTTGATTTTGCTCATTCCTTCTAGATGCTATCAACAGTGTTGAATATCATCATCTTTGAGGACTGCCGGAATCAGTGGTCCATGTCTCGGCCTCTGCTTGGTTTGATACTGCTCAATGAAAAGGTAAGGCACTTCTTAGAGAGTTGTTCAACGGCTGGGACTCCTTAAAAGGAGTGCTCAGGAGATGCTGACTCGTGTCAGCACAGTCCCTTGGATAACTTAACCAGCATCCCCTCTTTTCTCCCCCTTCCAGTATTTCTCAGACCTACGGAACAGTATAGTGAACAGCCAGCCTCCAGAGAAGCAGCAAGCTATGCACCTCTGCTTCGAAAATCTCATGGAAGGCATAGAGCGTAATTTGCTCACCAAGAATCGCGATAGGTCAGTATCTCTCCTCTGCTGCAGAGAGCAGACTGCATAACAGCTGGGGATGGAAATCTCCCCTGAGGCTGCCAGCAACTCAAGGCCCTCCAGGAGCCATCGCAGGCATCATGGGAGACTCTTTGCCTCCGGAGCTTCTCTCTGTAACGTTGCTCCACTGGAAAACATATGAGGTCATGAGCTCCTTAAGAGCTGCTTGGAATTTGCCGGGCAGCACTAGTGGCTCAGCGGACTTGGCTTCGGCCATTCCACCCCAACCATTAAGAATGTCTTCCCAACTTGAAGAGCAGTTCAGGGATAGGACAGCCTGCCTAGGGTGGCTGTGGAAACCCATTCCCAGAATATTTTGCGGGTACCAATTGGCCCAGCTTCAGGGAATGTGTGCGCACAGCTGCTATCAGCCTAACTTTCCAGCTGATTATTACAGAATTATTGTTCAAAACAGAGATTTTCAGAGAATGGGGATGTTAAAGCAAATTTAAGGGGAAGATCGGAGAGGGGTAGAACTTAATGGGAAGAGAGTCAGGGTCTAAAGAACCTCGCAAGAAACCAGGACACACATGATGACCCCTGCAAGTCTTTACCAAACGCCGACTTGCTGTGCCTCAAGAAAGGGCTATACACTTTTCATTTGCTTTTCTTAAACTGCCTTAAATGAAGCTACCAATTCACAACCCTGCAGCAAAATCGAGAGCTGTCCTTATACTTCACTGAGCAGTCTTCCAAGTGATTCTGAGAGTTCAGTTGTCAGTACACATGGTGACCATCTCGTGTGGGGGGTTCCTTTTCCCGGTCCCTGTGCGTGTCAGCAGAGCGCGTTTAAGTGCACCTCACCCCATTCTGCCTTCTTCCAAGCCCAAAAAGGCCCACACGATGGCGATCGCATGTCCATTGGACATATCTTAAAATGATTGCTGCCTGTATTTAATAGGTTGACTTAACATCTTGTGGTGGTGGATTCTGCCCACTTTCTAACCCAGCTTTGGCTTGTCTCCTTGGCAGGTTTACACAGAACCTGTCTGCATTCCGGCGGGAGGTAAATGACTCTATGAAGAACTCCGCCTATGGGGTAAACAGCAACGACATGATGAGCTGACATCTCGCGAGGAACCTCTCTCTGGCCCGGGCCGGGGAGGTTAACTTTTCCGATGGAAAGACAAAAGGGCATTTCTGATCCCTGCTGGTCCCTGGGGCTAGGCTGCAGGAGGAAGGGGTGTTTAAAAAAAAAAGTTCACCAGGGCAGAGGGGGCTCGTTTCCTTGGGGGCGGAGCAAGGGGGAGACCAGCGTATTTCCCTGGGTGAATGTTGGAGAGGAACCCCAGCGTCCTGCCGCAGCCTGCCTTGTATAAACATGTACATTTTTTCATAACATTTTGAACAAGGTTTATATTGACTCAAGTTTAAAAAAAAAAAGTGTGACTGAAATTTTTACAGAGTTTAGTGCACCAATGCTGAAGTGAGGGTTGTATGTGAGTGAGGAAGCTGTGTCTCCTGGCCGCCTGCCGTGTTCCTGGGCAAGGGGGTGTGAAAGTGCAGAGTTATATTTAGTAACCAGTGTAGAGAGAGAGGCACAAGAAGTGTAAAATTCCAAATGTATATTTTTCTTATACATCCCTTTTAACTTGCACCATCCTACCCCAATCTTCCTTCTCCCCTCCCCACCCCTTCTTGTTAGGAACTCAAAGCCATGCCATGCTCCATGCTGTTCCGTGAGTGTCCATCCCTTCTGCCCCATCAAACTGACACAGCTCTCTTCCCGCCTGGTCCCAGCTGGCCAGTCCAAGGAAGCCTGAGCTGCTCTGTCCATGCCTCCCCTCCCCAGAACATTGCACCAGGCTTTTTCCCTCCGTGTGTGAACCTCCTTGTTTCTCAGCTGCTGGAAAATGCATAGAGAATCTGCTTCAGGGCCTGAGCTAGTTTCTCTCCTCCCCAAAAGGCAGCCTCGGTGAACTGCCTTGCCTTGTAGAGCCTGGCCATGGGCTTCCTGAGGTCATCTCTGCTGCCTGTCTACAGTAGGGACTGCGGGGACTGGGCACAGGCTAGCTACCAAGGCAGGCCCAGCATGACATGTAACAAATCCCCTTGAGAAAAGTCCATTCCCCCTCCAAAAAAAAATGCTGCACCAATATCAGTTTTTCGATATTTAAATTTACTTAGAGGAAATAATGGGGGAAATGACCTGTTTGCCTTGTACTTCCCCATTCTTCTTGCTGCTAGTTCTGTGCCCACCCAAGCCCAGCCCTAACCTGCCCTGGTTTCTCTTCCCAGATAGCACCTCCTCGGTTTTTATTCTTTTTTGTTCTTTCTCCTCTGGCGACTGTGTGTTGGGTCCTTTTTGCGTGAGCAGATTGCTGGATGACTTGTAAGGGTGTTTGCTGCATACAGTGTAAGCATTGTGGCTGCAAATAAACTTCAGTGGTTTCTACTGAGCTGTGTGGAACCAGGCCAGAGTGTTACTCTTGTGTGACGTTAAATGACGGTAGTGTGCAATGACCACGAGCCAACAGGCGGGTGCCTGGGAACAAGAGCGTAACTTCTCACCAGCAGTAGGCAACCCTCTTAGCACCTGCTTGCTTCCTCATCCCTGCTGGAAAAATATAGCGGAGGGGCAAGAGGGGGGACGGGAGGAGAGGCGACGGTACCATAGCCATCTCCAAAAGTAGCCAGGTTAAGAGGATCTCACGCACAGCATTTGCAAACACAGTACGGTCGCATCTTGCATGCATTCAATCTGTGCAATTTCAATGATATGCAGTTGAAGGCCGCTGGCTGAAATCCTGTAACTTCAGGTGCAAGCGAGGCATAGCGCTTAACAGTGCAAAAAAGCTTTTGAGCTCTCTGGATTTCTGGGGAAGCAAAGCTCTCTAATGTGTGCATCAGTTCTGGAAGCCCTGGGATGCTTGTGCAGGGGTGGCTTCAAAGGGCTTGAGTGCACACATTTCTACATACCGTATTTTTTTGCACCATAACACTCACTTTTTTCCTCCTAAAAAGTAAGGGGAAATGTCTGTGCGTGTTATGGAGGGAATGCCTACGGGTGGCATGCCTATGGATTTTCCTCCTCTAAAAACTACGTGTGTGTTATGGTCGGGTGCGTGTTATAGAGCGAAAAATACGGTATACACAGAACCATTGGAACCAAACCCCCACATAAGATGCAATTGTGCAGTACAGGCTTGTTGCAGGGGACAACACTGGACTGCTTCTCCAAACTCCTTTTTTATGCTGCATATTTCGATACTCTGATAAGTTAGAGGAGCACCTAGGGGAATATGGTAGTAAACCTGATTTGTTGCTCTCCCCTGAACCCATCTTTTATCTCCACAGCCAACCCTTCACATTCAGGGCTAGAGCAGATGCACAATACAAGAGCTGCTCTTCAAGTTTATTTACAATGCTGCTTTTAAGCCTCAACTGTCAATACCCACACTGAGGAAGCCTTTTTCTTTTCTTTTGGCTCAGGCACATGCAAGGGTGGGTGCCTTAGGTACATGACAGGCACACTCATTCTAGACTAGGGGTCGGCAAGGTTTACCTCGCCTGGGCTGGTTCACTCCCGCAGAGATCGCTCCGTGGGCCAGATCGCGTCTGCGCAGACACGATTTCCGTTGCCGTGGAAGCGAGTCCCTGCTCCCCCAGTTTAGCGCAGCGTGCAGGGACTCGCTGAGCGGGCAGCTCAGTTCGGGGGCAGCTCGTGGACCGTTTAAACGACCTCCGTGGGCCACTTGTGGCCTATGGGCCCCAAGTTGCCAACCCGTTCTAGACAGAGGCATGGAACAGCATACCAGCACCCTACGAGATTTTTCTGAGATCATTGGTGCCAATTTGCTTTTTGGGAAACATGACAGTATCCTACATAGTGTGGGTGAATATCCCTGTCAGGATACAGGGCAGCTTTGAGTGTGTGACTTGTAGCTTGGTAACCATATTTAACATGGTCGTTTGTGTTGATTACCTGTGATCATCCCACAGCTTTTAAGTTTGTTGTATTTTGCGAATCAGTGAGAGAGGGTACAAAAACTAGGGACCAATTAGGACTCACCTGCTGCTGTTTTTCATTTTAGCTTTTAATGTTGAGTTCGTTTCCATAGTATTTGGACTCTTGACATTATCAGAGTCTGTTGCTTTGGCTGAGCCCACAAATGCGTCACTGTTAATCCATTATTTAGATCATTTTGGCACCTTAAACAACATTCCAGCAGCAGCAGCTGTGGCTCTTACACCTCTGCCTTGAAACAGGAACAGTCTGCAGCTCGGCTAGAGTTGATGCTGGTGCAAAGCCATGATCCCTGTCCATTCTGAATGTGTTGTCCTTTCTAAGAGCAGAACGTCTCACCCAGAGCTAACCTCTTCTGTGGCTGAGCTGGCTTTCTTGGCACTGTTGTAGACCACACTGTTGTAGCCTTCTCGGTTACGGGCTATTTCAATGGCGAAGAATTGGATCCTGGTTGCTAGGAAGAGAACTTTGTTTAGGATGGGCATAACACTTAGGGATCTCACTCCAGTTTCCAACTAATACACCTCACTTCCCCGCAAAGGAAGTGTGGAACAAAGGACTGGGAGGGAGGGTGCATGTGCAGTGGGAGGGGCCGTATTTTCCTTAATCAAGGATGCTCTTGGACTGACCAGCAAAGCCAGTCTAGGCATCAGCCTCATACAGGGGGCTGGACCAAATGGCTCATGGGATCCCTTCCACCTCCACAGCTATATGACTCTATGACCTGGCCAGAGGAAGCACAACTGAAAGCAGGAAAAAGTTACCTTACCAAATACTGTGTTCTCTTCTGTGTAACCTTTACTGCAATCCAGACGTAGAAGTGTGCCATAATTAAAGTCCTCAACTACTCCGTCAAACTGCAAGCAGAATGGACGCCATTTCTGTGGAGGAAGAGCGTTCGGTTATTTCCTGCCCCGCAAGAGTCTCAAGAGCAACCAGCCTCAAGCCTCACGCCCAGCACAAACCTCTTTAGCAGGTTCGGATTTAAGGTCCTCCGGGTCGAGCACATCAATCTTAAGATGGTTAAAGTCCTTCCTGAATTCAGTGTAGATCTGGTCGTCAGCTTTGGTAAGTTTCAGGAATTTGGGATCAACTGAAGAAATGAGCTACGCGTGGGGAAAGTAGGCAAGGTTAAGTGGGAAGAACAGAAAACAGGACTGCTACCACCACTCTTTCATCCAGGCCGTTAAGTGACTGAAGCAAGCCTTCTGCACACCAGCTTTGTGGTGTAGGACTCACACTCAAAGCACCTACAAAACATGGGAGGAAAAGACTTTGTGACAAGACCTCAGACTCCAAGCGGCTTTGACAAATATGTGGCCAATCCTGCCAACTAACTGACACCAAAGTCATAAAATGCTGAAGCTGTGGGGCTAGGAAAGGGTTGTCCTGTATTGCTCCCAATGCCCTCTTAAGGTTGGGGGTGCTTTATGCAGCTTTATGCCCAAGGTGTCCAGAGCATGAAGGCTAAACCAGAAAAAATATATATTCCCTTTCCTGTGGAAATGGGAGCTCTTGACCACAATGCGGAGGATGCCCCACCTACATGCTGCACATGTTTCTGTGGCCAGAGGAAGCTTATATAACAGTTCCTCAGCCATGAAACTCTGAGCTCCTTTGCTGAGCATCAATTATGCCCTCAGAGAAGAGAGGAGATATTTTGCAATTGGATTCTATCTAACCCAGTGGGAGGGAAACTGGTGATCAGATTAGTGGCTGGGATCCCAGGGCCAGCCAAAAACTAGCCCTCAATTTATACAATGAACCAGTCACTGCTGAAGATATTACCCAATGCTAGCTGAAAAGCCAGCAGAAACACCTGCTCCTGAACTACCTGGAGAGCACCGCTGTCATACAAACATCAATTACCTGGATGTGGGGATGCCCTCAAGTGTGTACACTGAATTAAGTGAGCCAAGCAAAGTGCTTTGCCGCAGGACTGGCACCTGGGAGACCAGGGTTCAAATCCCTGCTAGCCATGAAACTCACTGGGAAAGCTTGGGGGTGGCCCATCACTGCCTCAACCTAACCTACGTGGGGCTTAAAGAGGGGGAAAAGAACCATGTGACCACCTTGAGTTTCTTGGAAGAAAAAAAGGGTGGATATAAATGCAATAAATAAGTGTGCTTGAGCACACACAGGCACTCTTTAGGCAGAAGCACAGCTCCCCGCCCCCAAATGCCTAAAACCTGCTCTAGGAAAGCAAATGGGACATTTTTGCCACTCTCCTGCTCCTTCCATTCCTCCACCTGGGAGCCTCCATGTCATCCTCCAGGGCTTGGAGAATGCACCTCTTTGCCTTGTCTTTTGACACTGGAAGCTTATGTTTCTTTGAAGTCACCTTGTTTTTATACTTGGAAGTTGCTTTTATACAGTGGTACCTCGGGTTAAGTACTTAATTCGTTCCGGAGGTCCGTTCTTAACCTGAAACTGTTTTTAACTTGAGGTACCACTTTAGCTAATGGGGCCTCCGGCTGCCGCTGTGCGATTTCTGTTCTCATCCTGAAGCAAAGTTCTTAACCCGAGGTAATATTTCTGGGTTAGCGGAGTCTGTAACCTGAAGCGTCTGTAACCCGAGGTACCACTGTATTGTGTTTGAACCCACAATGGAACCTTAGGGCAAAGGGTGATTAACAAATACAGTGGTACCTCGGGTTACATACGCTTCAGGTTACAGACTCCGCTAACCCAGAAATAGTGCTTCAGGTTAAGAACTTTGCTTCAGGATGAGAACAGAAATCGTGCTCCGGCGGCATGGCAGCAGCAGGAGGCCCCATTAGCTAAAGTGGTGCTTCAGGTTAAGAACAGCTTCAGGTTAAGAACGGACCCCAGAATGAATGAATTAAGTACGTAATCAGAGATACCACTGTAAGACGAATTAATACTGAGCGGGGGCGACCGGATTGAATCATAGAATCCTAGAGTTGGAAGAGACCACAAGGGCCATCGAGTCCAACCCCCTGCCAAGCAGGAAACCCCATCAGAGCACTCCTGACATATGGTTGTCAAGCCTCTGCTTAAAGACCTCCAAAGAAGGAGACTCCACCACACTCCTTGGCAGCAAATTCCACTGTCGAACAGCTCTTACTGTCAGGAAGTTCTTCCTAATGTTTAGGTGGAATCTTCTTTCTTGTAGTTTGGATCCATTGCTCCGTGTCCGCTTCTCTGGAGCAGCAGAAAACAACCTTTCTCCCTCCTCTATGTGACATCCTTTTATATATTTGAACATGGCTATCATATCACCCCTTAACCTCCTCTTCTCCAGGCTAAACATGCCCAGCTCCCTTAGCCGTTCCTCATAAGGCATCGTTTCCAGGCCTTTGACCATTTTGGTTGCCCTCCTCTGGACACGTTCCAGTTTGAGGGGCGATGCAGTGTCGGGTCCGTTGTCCCCTCCAAAGGCAGGGCCGGCTCCCCTCCTCCTCCTCCTCCTGCGGCCTAGCAAGGCAGAGGATCCCCCCCCGGCGGGGAGCCCCCCCCTATTGCCCCCCCCCGCCCATAGGACTCACGTTGAAGTAGACCTCGGCGTGCTGGTGGGCCTTCATGGCCCAGATCATCTCCACGGTGGGCTGCAAAGAGAGAGAAGGAGAGAGAGGAGGAGGTCCCAGGCTGCTCCCCGTGTCCCCGCGAGGGTCCGGCCCGCCCCCGCTCCCCACCCGGCCCCTGGCTCACGTCGTTCCCGTAGGCCTCGGCCGGCAGCGAGAGGGCGGCTGCGGCGGCGGCGGCTTCATGGGCGCCCTGCAAGGTGGGGGGGGGAGAGAAAGAGAGCCGGTGAGGATGCGGGACGGGGGGGGGCGACGTCGCCGCCATGGCAACCCGGCCGCCCCTTCCCCTCGCTCACCAGCGCGGCCAGGCCGCCTCCTGCGGGCGCCGCCATCTTGGTCGCGGCTGTGCGCAGGCGCAGGCGGAAGGGGCGGGGCTTGGCGCCTGGCGGCTGAGCGGGGCAGGGAGCTGAGAGCGTCCCGGGCGAGGAAAGGGGCGAGCGGGGTTTGCGCGATCCGGAGGGATCCGTCGCCTGCCCGGCCTCGCCTTTTGTTTCAAGGGCGCCCCCCCCACACACCTTCAGGCGGTCCAGGCGCGTCTCTGGATTCGTGGCCGAAGATGGGCACCCCCCTCCGTCTCCTTTTTTTATTACTATTAACATATAAAACACATACATATACATTTGCACAATACACGTGCACAACACACTGATTTTCAGAACATAAAACATCCTGCATTATATAATACCTACCTATACTGTACATAACTGAATGCTGGAACAAGGCGATCGCTAAGATCTCTTTGATACCCAAATTATTGTTCCATCTTTGCACCTGGCTCTTTTGAACCTATGGAAACCGGGGGGAAAGGGACGCGGAAGGAAAAAAGGGACACGGGTGGCACTGTGGGTTAAACCACAGAGCCTAGGACTTGCGATCAGAAGGTCGGCGGTTTGAATCCCCGTGACGGGGTGAGCTCCCGTTGCTTGGTCCCTGCTCCTGCCAACCTAGCAGTTCGAAAGCATGAAGTGCAAGTAGATAAATAGGTACCGCTCCAGCGGGAGGTAAACGGCGTTTTCGCGCACTGCTCTGGTTCGCCAGAAGCGGCTTAGTCATGCTGGCCACATGACCCGGAAGCTGTCTGCGGACAAACGCAGGCTCCCTCGGCCTGCAAAGCGAGATGAGCGCCGCAACCCCAGAGTCATCCGCGACTGAACTTAATGGTCAAGGGTCCCTTTACCTTTACCTACGTATACCATACATATCAACGTACCTACACACCTACCCCATACGGACACCCACCAAGTGACTTGACTTCCAGCCGTTCTTGTCACGCTACTTTATTTTTCCAACTAGCTTAAATGCATTTCATTATTTCTTTAATCTCTTCTTTTATCTTAACTTTACTCTCCTTTCAATCTAATCATTTTCTGGATTCACTCAGTATCTGTCAGAAATTCTAATTTTTCCACATAATTTTTGATGTATTCCTTAAAGATAGCCCACTCCTTATTCACTTTTTGTACCATATCTCCTCTTATCTGTCTCTCGTTTCCAATGGCATTTCAATGGCTGCTTTCCCCCCAGTTTTATTCAACATCCGCGCTCTGTTCTCTGGGAAGGGTTCCTGCATTTCACCGGGTGGACTAGATGGCCCTTGGGATTCCTCCTAGCTTGCAATTCTACGATTCTTCGCTCGGTGCAACAGGCAGATCTTTCTCCGAACGTATCTTGCAAGCAGCGTGCTCCTTATATTGTATTTTTCCTGTATTACAACCGGTATTCTAAAGTATTCAAACGATAAGAAATAAAATTAAAAGCAAAAATTAAAAAGCACACCACATCTTGCACAGTGGTGCTAAGACCCTGAGCAGTTTTCAAGCGGTCCGTGGGGGTAGTTTGGGAACCACTGATTTATGGCAAGTGCAGAGTGTGAGTTTTGTGGCTACAGCGCTCTTCTGCTGGGACAGAACTAGGGTGGCCTCCTGGCCCTGCGAGTCACTTGAGAGAGACTCACCCTTGTTGGCTGGGCCTGAAGGGAATTGTGCTCCAGTAACACTTGGAGGGACAAACCTAGACAGCATCTTAAAAAGCAGAGACATCACCTTGCCAACAAAGGTCCGTATAGTTAAAGCTCTGGTTTTCCCAGTAGTGATGTATGGAAGTGAGAGCTGGACCATAAAGAAGGCTGATCGCTGAAGAATTGATGCTTTTGAATTCTGGTGCTGGAGGAGACTCTTCAGAGTCCCATGGACTGCAAGAAGATCAAACGTATCCATTCTTAGGGAAACCAGCCCTGAGTGCTCACTGGAAGGACAGATCCTGAAGCTGAGGCTCCAATACTTTGGCCACCTCATGAGAAGAGAAGACTCCCTGGAAAAGACCCTGATGTTGGGAAAGAAGGGGATGACAGAGGACAAGATGGTTGGACAGTGTTCTCGAAGCGACTAAACTGAGTTTGACCAAACTGCGGGGGGCAGTGGAAGACAGGAGTGCCTGGCGTGCTCTGGTCCATGGGGTCACGAAGAGTCGGAGACGACTAAATGACTAAACAACAACAACACTTGGAGGGTGAGGTACAGAGATGCTCCTGCCGCAGCCCCTCTAACCCCAGGGCAAAGGGCAACAAGCCTTCTGCTAATCAGGGAAGAGCTTCAAGTTGTGGGCCACCTCCCTTTTCTTGTTACACCTGTAGGTATAGTTGAGAACAGGGGGCAGTTGAATGCTTCCAGGAAGCCCACCAGCCGGCAGAAGTCTTCTGCAGCTTCTGTTCTCTAACAGGTGGTACTCAATGGTACACTGCCTCTGATGCTGGAGGTTCCATATAGACATCCTGACTTTGGTAGCCTCCTCCTCCTCCTCGCATTCGTCCAATCCCCTTTGATAGCCATCTAAGCTGCTAGCCACCACCCCGTCTTGTGGCAGTGAGTTCCAAAAGTTCAGCTACATTGGCAAAGAAAAAGCGCTTTACATGTGTAATAATAATAATAATAATAATAAATTTTATTTATACCCCGCCCTCCCCAGCCAAGGCCGGGCTCAGGGCAGCTCACAACCAATAATAAAAACAAGTTGAATGAATGCAACTTAAAAACAAGATTAAAATACAGTGGTACCTCGGGTTACGTACACTTCAGGTTACAGACTCTGCTAACCCAGAAATATTACTTCGGGTTAAGAACTTTGCTTCAGGATGAGAACAGAAATTGTGCTCTGGCAGCGCGGTGGCAGCAGGAGGCCCCATAGGCTAAAGTGGTGCTTCAGGTTAAGAACAGTTTCAGGTTAAGAACAGTCCTCCGGAACGAATTAAGTACTTAACCCGAGGTACCACTGTACAACATTAAAACATTAAAATTCATTCTAACACTGTGACACCAGATGGCGCTGTGGAGTTTCCTTTTTCCTAATCCGATTTCTCATACAAAGTTTAAAACTCGTTTAACTGAAACATTTATTTTATGTGTCTAGATCCTGAATCTCCCTGCAGTTTCTATCTAACATGACAGTGAAAGGGGAAAACTTGCTTCTCTCTTTACTACCTCTGCACATGCCTTTATTGTATCTTCTGTCATGAGTTCCTTGGAGAAAACGGTGGCAGTATGCAAATACTGTAGCAGTATTTGTGATGATGTTGATGCACCTGAAATAAAAGCAATCGGCTGCCCTACCATCTGTAGGCCCCAGAGGGCACCAGAGCACTGCAGTTCTGCCCGCTGCCTGCTAATGACGGCTGCTGCTGCTGCTGCGTTGTGCCCGTTTACGCAGCAGGCTCTTTGCAAGGAGGAGATGCGTGGAGGGGGGGGGGGCATCTTGGCCAGGGATGAAAGCGGCCCACCGCTCCTGCCAGAACCTCCCGTCGCCTTATAACGGTACGCTAATGAGCCCCGTGAGGCAACGTGGGGGTCAAACCACCCCAAAACATCGAGGCGCTTGAGGCTGAAACTGCGAGCTGCACGGAGACAATCAGGCTAATTCAAAGGACGCGAAATTCCCCGGAGAGGCGCCGGCCAGCCTCCTTCGGACGAGCAGGCGCTGGCGGCCCCCCTGCGCTGCCCCCGACTCTTCCAGGGGAGGGCTTGCGCCCAGTGGGGGGCGCGATCAGCCTGCCCCCCCAGGGGCCAGGCCCGTCCATCTTGCCACGCAGGGCGGCTCCAGCAGCAGGCAACGTCCTCGGGGCGGAGCTGCCCCGGTGGCGCGCCCTGCCGGGGATGCCCAGAAGCCCCTGAGCAAAAGGAGGGCGACGCTTCCACTGCCCCCCTTCCCTCGTCCTCGCTGGGGGGCAGGACAGTCGAGCTCCATGGCGAGTTAATCCTCCCGCTCACGGAACGTGCGAACCCGCACACCCCGGTTCTAAATATCATCCGAAGGGGGCATGGAGAAGGACGAGACGGGGCTGGGCTTGGCGGGGGCGGGGGTGCAGGTGTGCCTCCAGGCAGACCCTCCTCTCCCCTCTGCGTTATGGCAGATCACCAGCTCCGATCCTGCCCGGGGTCTGGGCGCCCAGAGCTGCCATCACCCAGCTCCAAGGTGCCAGGCGCGCACGCAGGCGCCGGGGCCGCGCTCCAGGGATGGTCTCGCTGGGGAGGCGCCTTTGGTGGAGGCTGGGCGCTGTCCGGCCGGCCCCCGCGGCCCCCCAGGACGTCTGCCCGGCGAGAGGAGGAGGAGGAGGAGGAGGGGGCTGCCGCTCGCCCGCTCGCCTCTTCCCCCGCCTTGCGCAGCGGCAGCAGCGGCTGCTCCTCCTCCCCACGCGGGTTGCTGCGGGAGGCGGCCGGGCGGTCGCGCTGGCAACGCGCAGCGCCAGGCGAGAGATGCGGGAGGCAGCAGCAGCAGCAGCGAGGATGGCGCCGCCGCCGGGAAGGACCAGCGCCCCGCCCGCCGCCGGGCCCGCGTCGCGCCTCTGAAGGTAGGCGAAGGGCTCCAAGGGCGGGCAGAGGCCGGCGGGCCAGGCGCGGCGCAGGTGGGGCGGCCGGCTGGGCCCGAGCTCTGCCCGGCTCCAGAGGACGCCTATTGCTGCCTGGCAGGGCGAGGCTGCGCCACCGCCCCGGCCAAGGGCATCCAAGAGCCTGACACCGGGGCGAGGCGCTAGGGCGCGCGAGGAGGCATCGCCCTGGCCTTTGGCTCCCGGTACCCGGAGCTCCCGGCAGGAGCAGCTCCACGTCCAGGGGAAGCCGAGGCTGCCCGCCGGCCCTGCTGCTGCTTTGCGGGGGAGGGGGGTTGCATGGGACCCCCCCAGGACTGGAGTCGCGTGGAATCGGTCTATGGAAATGGAATCAATCCGAGCTGGGTCGCCGGCTGCTTCCTCGTAAGGGCGCTCGGAGAAGCGCTTCCCGGGAGGGTCTGTCCAGCTTGGACTGAAGTCCCCTCCCCCGCCTTGGGCCTTTTAAATGGGGCTCTTCCATGGTCCGTCCCGTCCCCCAGCTGCCCGCCCTCCACCTGGCCTGGTGGTCTTTGTAGGACGGAGAAGCCCCTCGGGGATGAAGGAGAGACCCTGCAGAGGCAACAGCCCGGGACTCAGCCTGAGCGCGGAAGCGATTGCTGCGTCGGATCCCTCGGCCTTCCCAGCAGCGGGGAGGGTTCCGGCGCAGGGTCCGTAGGGGGCGCCATGAGCCATTTGGGGAAGGGGCAGAGCGCGAGCAGGGTGTAGCTGCGAAAGCAGTTGAATGGAGTAGGGGGAGGGCAGGGTGAGCTTTCTTCAAACTACCTGGGCGAGGGAGCGCAGGAGTGCGCGGGCAGGGCTGGCCTCGAAGGCGGCGGCTCCAAGCCCCTCTTCTGGGGGGGGGGGATTGAAGCACCTTTGGGCGCCGGGTGGGGAAGGTGTCACAGTGACTGCCAGCTCGTGGGGATGCGGTGGGGGCAGATAAGTCATGGCCTGGAGGGCGTCAACCTCCGAAACAGGTGCAGCGCTGCACCTGTTGGTCTCCCATCAAAGACAGGGGCGGTATGCGCGGGGCTGAGGCGGGGGTCCAAACCCAGCGCGGGCTGGCAGCTCTAGAGCCTCCCCAGCTAGGCGAGGCAAGTGCAGGGCCAGATCCTCCGGCCCAGAGGCGGCCCGGCCCCTGGCGGCCCCCGTCTCTCCCCGCAGGCCTCCTCCTCCAGCCGGGCGCGGCCCGCTGGTGCTTCGTCACGACGCTCCGCTCGCTGGCTGGCTGCTTCCCCGGCGGCGGGCGGAGGCTCCCAGGCACACAACGCGCGCGCCCTCGGAGCGGCAGCCTTCGGCGTCGGGTGCTCGGCGCTGCCCGCGCAGTCCCCGCAAGCAGCAGCCTCGCTCGCCCGGCCTGGTAAGTGGCGACTTTCTACGGAGGCAGGAGGCAGTTGGGGGTACACCTGTTGGGTTTTTGTCTGTCGTAGACCTCTCAAAAGACAGGGAGGCAAATAAGCCAGTCCGTCCTGAGCCCCCTTTCCCCCCCCCCCCCAGCTAGCTAGGAATCGCTCCTTCCTTCCGTTGCGCCTACTGCGCAATTGGACTAATTTTGGCGGCCGTCGAGCGGGAGGCGGCTTGGGAAGCGTCGCCCAGGCCGGACCCAGCTGAGCTGCTCCTTTCGGGGGTGAGCTCCATAAAGCACCCCCGGCGGACTCTGCCTTGTTGTTCCTCACAGCCAGGGAAGGGCAAGGCCAAGAGCGCCAGTCTGGGCGTCTAACCAACCAGATTAAGCTGGGTTGCCAACTTCTTTCCTGCGCGGCTCCTGTGCCACATGTTGATTTCGAACTGCGCACGCGAACACAGATGCCGGGATGGCGGTCGGGACTCCCGGGGTTAGGAAGCGCAGCTTGACGGCGTGAATCGGGCCCCGTCGGGCTATTGTTAAAGGCACGGGAGTCCGGCCAAGAAAAGTTGGCAGCTGAGTTTCCGAGGGAGGGTCGTCCGCTGGGGTTCGCCAGGGTACAAATTTGGCTCCGGCGACCTTTTCCAAGTTCCAGCCCGAGTCTCCTCGAGAGGACTTGCCTCGCTCCCGTCCAGCCCCCTCTGCGAGGTGTTTTGGGGTTGGGCCTCCTCCCTGCTCCCTGGTAAAAGCTAAGAAGGGATCGGGAGCAGCCGAGTCAACGGCTGGGAGGCTGGCAGGTCAGCCTCTCCCGGACTGGACGTCCCCGGAGGTCCCCCGAGAGTTGACTAGAGCTCCGACGGGCGTGGCAGCCTCCGACGTCTAAAGTTTGAAAAGGAGCTTTTATTGGCGCGGGAGCCGCCGAGCGCGTAATTCGCCTTGCAAAGCCTCCCTCGACGGCTGCGGTGCTTTCGGCCGCCCCTGCCAGTGTTGCCCTCCGCGGTTTGCAAGATGCGATCCCCGGGCGGCGATTCCGGAGCGGGACCACCCCCCACCCCTCTGCACCTCCCACCCCCGCGCGCAAACCGCGTGACGGCTGCTTCGCTGGACTGGGACGCGGGGCCGTTAATGCCCGAGTTGCCCCTGGTGGAAATTAAAGTCTTCCACGTATCTGCCCCACTCGTCGTTCTTCCTTTATTCTCAGGGGAGGAGCGGTGCAAAAGTCCCCCGTTTTGTCCGCCACGTGAGATCCCTACTTGCAACCCTGGCGAGCTATTGTTGCCAGTCGCTGTGGGTAATATGTGGCTAGGTGGGCCATTGATCTGACTGCTCAAGGCAACGTCCGGTGCGCCCCTGTGACTATAAGCTCCCCGTCCCCCAAGCTCAGGAGCTCCTTTGTCAGACCCACAAACAGTGCAAGGAAGAAAAAGAGGGGTGCCAAGGGTGCGGGAAGGAAGCTCCGAATGTTTTGAGGCTGGGAGGGCGGGACAGAGGAAGCAAACTCCGCTTAGCCCACCTGGGCCAGCCTGAGACTTTCCTGCTGAATCGGGGCCCCAGATCCTGGAAATGGGCTGTAGAGCAGCAGCGGAGGCCTCTAGGTTCTTTTTCCTGCTCCAGACTGAATATCCCACCTGCTCTTTGGTGCGGGGAATTGTCAAGGGGGACAAAGCCGAGGGGGTTGGACTAGATGACCCGTTGGGTCCCTTCCAACTCCACAGTTCTGTGAATCTATGATTCTGTGTCCTTGGGTGTGATTAAAAGAGAGAAAGAGTGGCATGCAAGGCCCCACTCACAGTCCGCTGAGAGGCATCGCTCCTGATTGCCACACTAGGGAAGCAATTTTATGTCGGGGGGGGGGCGACTTCCTCCTCCATCAAGGGCTCTTCGATGGAAGCCTCCCTCGAAAAACAGATTGCCGTGACATGAGATCCACTTTGTCCTCAAAAGTACAGAAAAAGTGTCCTGCCCAGTGGGACAGGAAGGCGTGGGTGTCCATAGCCCCCTCCCCCACCTACTGGAGGTAGAGCATAGCCATCATGCCTAGTGGTCATCTCCCGCGTTCTCCTCCACCAATCTGCCTAAATTCCCTTTAAGGTCAGCCAAGCTGGAAGCCATTATGGCGTCATTGGTTGTGGGAGCAAATTCCTTAGTTTGTGCTGAGTGGAGAAAAGTCCTGAGCCTTGCAACATTCTGCTTCCTTGGGTCCCCCCATTTCTAAGCAATTCTTGTGCTGCTGCCAAGTGACTCTCTCACAGCCACAGAAGACCCCTCCTCTTCTTCACAACCTTTTCCTTCAGCAGTATCTACTGTTGGTGGGTGGGGAGGAGAGGTAATCACTCTCTTCACCGCATGGCAAGGGGGTCGCAAGTGGGGGAAGACTCAGTCTTTATGGGGTGCCAGTGGAAGACCTCAGGGGTGCCATTTCACACCTGCGCAACACTAGATCTGTTTGGCGGCCACCCTTGTCCACATGTTTACTGACAAGAAGAAGAGTTTGGATTTGATATCCTGCTTTATCACTGGTGGCGCTGCGGGTTAAACCACAGAGCCTAGGATCAGAAGGTCGGCAGTTCGAATCCCCACGACGGGGTGAGCTCCCGTTGCTCAGTTCCTGCTCCTGCCAACCTAGCAGTTCGAAAGCACATCAATGTGCAAGTAGATAAATAGGTACCGCTCCAGCGGGAAGGTAAACGGCGTTTCCGTGCGCTGCTCTGGTTTGCCAGAAACAGCTTATTCATGCTGGCCACATGACCCGGAAGCTGTACGCCGGCTCCCTCAGCCAGTAAAGCAAGATCAGCACTGCAACCCCAGAGTCGGCCACGACTGGACCTAATGGTCAGGAGTCCCTTTACCTTTATGGAGTCTCAAAGCGGCTAACAATCTCCTTTCCATGGAGGAGCGGGGAAGCGAACCCGGTTCACCAGATTATGAGTCCACCACTCTTAACCACTACACCACACTGGCTCCTTTGGAAACTCCTTTGGAAGGAAAGGATTGTTGGAGGCAACAGGAGTGCCCGCTTGACCCCATGACCATGGGTGCCCGAGGCAGTGGGTGCCATGCAGTGTACATGGCCCTGGCACCAAACATTGTGGGTGCCCAGCCCCTTCATGGGAAATTTTGTGGGTGCTCGGGCACCCAGTTAGTTGGCACCTAAGGGAGGCAGCAATGCTTTTGTCTACCAGTTGCTGAAAACCACAGGATGGAAGAGGGATCTTGTGCTTGGGTCCTGCCACTTGTGGGCTTCCCAGAAGGGGCATCTCTTTGCCAACTGTGAAAACTGGATGCTGGCCTAGGTGGGCCATTGACGTGATACATCAGGCTCTTCTTACGTTCTTGTGTTACATTTGGGACTTTAGGGGGGAAGGTGACTAACATAGGATGCAGATAATTCATCCAGCCTCTCTGCAATTTCCTTTGCATCCTTTAGCACACCTTCCCCTCCCCATGCCATCTAATGGCCCAACTCCCTCCCTAGTTGTTCCGCCTAGCCTTTGGCTTGGAATCAAGTTGATTCCCTCCTCCTCTTTCCTTTTTCCTTTCTCCTTTTGTGTTGGAACTCCTGTTTGGGGACTTCCCTGGCTTTTTTCTGGTCCACGTAGGACCAGTCTGGATAGTTAACCTTGGTGAAGACTTGACGTTCTTATCCCCAGAAAAGTTTTTGATTGAGTTTTTCCACTGAAATGAGGCTGCATTTTAATGTTTTAATGCTGTATTTTAATCTTGTTTTTTAAGCTGTATTTCGATCAATTGTTTTTATATTTGGTGTTAGCCGCCTGGAGGCTTGGGAGGGCGGGGTATAAATAAAATTTATTATTATTATTATTATTAGTTGGTCCCCTGGTACTAATGTGCCTGGCAGTTTGTTTCCATGTTGGTCTTGGTGTTTGTTTACTTTGGTGAGAGATGCTCCTCTTCCTAAATGCCTTGAGCTTTCCAGCTACTTGTTCCTGGAGCCCATGCTGCAGTCCATGCTCAGGGCGAGCTGGGAGGTTTCCCGTGTTTCTCCTGGCAAAGGAAAGGGATGTTTTACAAGCCATCTGCACTTCGGAGAGCAGCTCCCTCCTGGGGCTCAGGGTAAGGTCCAAATGCCCGAGGAGATTAGCTGTCTGGCACCAGTGAGAGGGAGGGATTTGGGTGGCGCTGTGGGTTAAACCACAGAGCCTAGGACTTGCTGATCAGAAGGTTGGTGGTTCAAATCCCCGCGACGGGGTGAGCTCCCGTTGCTCAGTCCCTGCTCCTGCCAACCTAGCAGTTCAAAAGCACGTCAAAGTGCAAGTAGATAAATAGGTACCACTCCGGTGGGAAGGTAAATGGCGTTTCTGTGCGCTGCTCTGGTTCGCCAGAAGCGGCTTAGTCATGCTGGCCACATGACCTGGAAGCTGTACGCCGGCTCCCTCGGCCAATAAAGTGAGATGAGCGCCGCAACCCCAGAGTCAGCCACGACTGGACCTAACGGTCAGGGGTCCCTTTACCTTTACCAGTGAGAGGGGAAAGAATAGAAGGAGATGCTTCATGCTGAATTGGGCAAAGAGGCTGAGAGGCAGATGGGAGCAGGGGAATGTCCCCAAAGATGCCTGTCCCAGCTGCTGAAGAATCATAGAAATGTAGAGTTGGAAGATGTCGGACGCAGCCAAATAATACCTGATGAAAGGGGGGACTTTCAGAGGAGGGATTAAGATGGACATGAGAGTTGCTTGGGGGTCTCCAGGAAAAATGGGCTGGGGTGGGGAGAGAGGAGGAAGAGGGAATCAGGTAGGAGGCAGAGAGAGCTGAAGGGAATCGTGTCCCCCTTTGGGGGAATCAGCCACATGGTCATTTTGGTATGCAGTTCATGAGTTGTAAGAATGTTTGCCACACATTTTGAATGAAGCGAAAGCAAATTCCTCTTGACATAGGCAATCCTGTTAAATTAAAATCAGCTTAGCTGTGAGACGAACTGCGAGATCTAGACCTCCAGATTGTTGCGATGGACAGGGGCGCGCTTTTTTGTGTGAGTTGCCCCTCCGGTGATGAGGCAGCTGTGACTCTTTTCCATGTCCGAACAAGTGGCAGCTGTCCATCTCTGGGGTGCAGGTTAGGCTACTGCGGTGCAAGGAGCTCCCCTTGAAGGCTGATCAGAAGCTTCCGCTAGTGTGTGTTGTTCAGTCTGTCTCCTGATAGCATTGGGTTGTGGGGTTCTGCTACTCTTGTGCTCCAGTGTCCCAGCTTCAAAGGTTCAGTGTTAACTGATAAAGAACAACCACTTGGGGACCAAGACTATAAAAATTGGCTCCTGTCCTCCTATCCTATTTCTCCAGTCTGCTGATAGCCCCCTTCTATTCATTTTGCCCCATCCACATAGTGGACCCATCAGACGTTCTGGCAATTTTGGAAATCCTCTGTCAAAGCATTTGTAGGAAGCAACATAACACCTGGCATTTGGTGCCCAGTGCTGGAATGGGTGTGATCCTAACTGGAGATGGTATGGATTTGGCATGTGTGTTTTATTCTGTTCTTTTTAATGAATTTTGTGGCCCAGCCCCAATTTTCAGGATGTAATTTATTTATTTATCTCATGAAATATGTAGACTGTTTGGTTGTAAAACACACACACACACACACACACACACACACACACACTTCAAAGTGTTTACAGAAAGATAAAACAATAAAACTTTCCATAAGAAGAATTAACAACATTAATTTAAAACTCTCAGAAAGTTAAATTAAATATAGACTAAATACAGATTAAAACTCGCATCAACTTGCTAAACGTCTGGACAGACTTGTCCAAAGAAAAATGTTTTCAGCAGGTGCCCAAAAGAGTGCAGGGAACGTTCCAGCTTTATGTCAATGGGAAGGGAGTTCTGAAGTGTAGATGCTGCTGCACTGAAAGATCAGGTTCTTACAAATGCAGAAAAGGTTTGATGTGGCACGTGTAACAGTGCCAGTTCTGCTTATCAAAGCAGTACATTCAGGATGTCACTGAATGTAGCTCCTCTGAGGAGACCTGTGGAGCATCCACGCCATCATAGAGGTAGTCTACCTTCAAGTTCTACTTAGCTGGGACAGGTGGCCATTGGCCTCAAGCCCTGACTCTGAGTTTCTCAGGTGTATCCAGCTGGCCACTCTTGGCAACACAACACTGGACTGAAGATGCTCTTGTGGACCTTTAGGAGGTGGGTCTAGTCCAGATTGGTCAATTATGTTCTTATATTTATATCTTGCCTTCCTTCCATCATGGAACCCAAGGAGGCATGGATGAGGTGCTCCCAGGTGGTCCCATCCTGGCACTGGCCTGACCTGCCTACCTTCAGCAAAGTAGTGCCCACACATACCTGCAGACCAAACCCCTGGGAATTAGGGAGGGCTAGTGAGGTCGGATCCAGCAGGACAACGCTTAGGTTTTGTTCTGAGGATTGGGAAAACCAGTCCATGCACATCGTGATGGGAGAGTCTCAGAGAAGTGCCAAGAGGCATGTTGGCTTCCCAAATGCTGACTTCATAAACAGATAAACCATTTTCCTGCCTCCTCTCTGGAAAATGTTGGAATGTTGTGGGTAGCAGGAGAGCATATATTGATTAAATATTGTCCTTCCTAACTCACGCTTGTGTTTATTCACACAGCAGAGTACATTCCCCTCTTTACACAGCAGGAAGCTAGTTGCAGATTTGTTGTTGTTGTTTAGTCGTTTAGTCGTGTCCGACTCTTCGTGACCCCATGGACCAGAGCATGCCAGGCACTCCTGTCTTCCACTGCCTCCTGCAGTTTGGTCAAACTCATGCTTCAAGAACCATCTCGTCCTCTGTCGTCCCCTTCTCCTTGTGCCCTCCATCTTTCCCAACATCAGGGTCTTTTCCAGGGAGACTTCTCTTCTCATGAGCTGGCCAAAGTATTGGAGCCTCAGCTTCAGGATCTGATTAAGCAATCCAATTTGGCATGCCCAGATTGGAGTATATTCCTGGTAAGACCCCTTTGATTCCCTCCTAAAAGAATAAAGAATAAAAACAGCCTTCTTTTAAAAGTAATTAGAAGTTTACTCACATTCAGTTCACAGTTGTATCCCTGAACGTAGGCTTTAGAGTTACAGAAGAGGGTTTGAGTTCATCCCATATAGGAACTCATCCCACATGCTGCCAGCAGTGCAGCCCAAGAGAAGAAAAGGCATTAAAAGAGGAAGGGGGCTGCGTGACTGGACCTTTTGTGGGGTCTGGAAGGGTCACGCCCACCTACCTGGTCACATGCAAAGGAAGGATGCTCCAGACCAGGTGTAACAGGAAGGTCAACTGGCTGGACCAACACTCCCTTGTATGTCCACTCTAGGCAAACAGGAAATGTTGTATTTGACTGCTTATGTCACATCCCACAGAAAAGCCTCCCCATCAGCTGAGATGCTTCTAGGGGGATGTAGGAGCTTGCCTTGTGCCAAGCCTAGCCGCTGGTCCGTCTAGCTCAGGGACCAGGGTTGTCCACACTAGCAATGGGAAGCCTCTGAACCTTCCATCCCACCTTCAAGATGTTGCTGGAGCACAGTTCCTTTCACCCCCTGCCCATGGTCCGTGTTGCTAGCTGAAGGTGAGGCTTGTGGGGAGTCCACCAGCACCTGAAGATGCCACCGGTTGAACAAGGCTGTTTTCCAGCCATGGGATGGAACTGGGCACCTTTCTGGGCACAAAACATTTACCCTTCCAGAGAGCAAAGACCCCTGATGGGCAAGACTGCAGCGGATCCTGCCTGCAACAGATCCTGCCCTGGTTGGCTCTCAGCTTAGGAGCACTTCTTTATCCTTGGAGCATTTGGGAGGACAGGAGGAGCCCTGAGTTAAGCAGACAGTCAGGATGGCACAGAGATTGGGGGGGGAGTCTCCAGCTGATGGGGAAGGGGAGCCCCTTCCAGCTGCCAGATTTATGCAAGTGCCCTGACCTCTTCTCCCCTCCCCCCATTGCCTCACCACAAAGGAACTTAGGAAATGTCACCCGGCTGCTCTCTGCTCTTCCGTGTTCCGGACATTCAGATCCAGAGTTTTGGGAGTGCGGCAGTGCCAGGGCTGGGCTGCCAGGAAGCTGCCAGGGAAGGCTGAAAGGTCTGTCTTTTCCCACCAGGCAGCCCTCCCTAATGCACTTGTGCACATCCAGGCACACAGTGGATGCCTGGACAGGACAGGGAAGGCCCTTAGCTGGCTGATAAGGTTTGTGCCAGAAAGACTCTGAGAGAAGGCACTGCGGGGCTGGGGCTGGGGAGGGGGATGTCAGCCAGAAAGTTTGAGTTTCTTTTTTAAGTTTGCAGGGACCTGGTTGCTGCTTCCTCTCATTTCTGAGAAGGCAAGGATGCTGCCATTTCTGTGCCTTAAAAACTCACTGCTTTGTACAGTTCTGTCTGGTCTCCTCACCTCCAAAAGGTGTTGGAAAAGGTTAAGGAAAAGGCAGCCAAAATGATCAAAGGGGTGTTGTGACACCCCTCCCCAAAAGGTTGCAGAGTTTAGGACTTTTCAGTTTAGAACAGAGGTTATCAACCTTTTTGAGTCCATGGCTCCCTTGACCTGCTTTCCGTGGCTGCCCTGTGGAGCTCAGGATCCCAGTTATGTCACCCCTTGCCTGCTGAGCTGGCATCCCCTCACCCCTTTTCGAACACCCTCCCTTGTGGGGTGTTCCCTCAGCCTCCTCCCCTCTCATTGGGAGTCCTCCAGGCAGCCACTGCTGACATCCTGGTCTCTAAGCTATATCCCCTGCCCCAGAGAGAGGTACCCCACAGGGGCCTGGGCCAGCCCCAGAGGCACCATTTGCCTGGGGAGCTTATAGCCAGAGCTGCTGCAAAAAACAAGCCTTTGGGAGGCAGAGACACCAGAGGACATCTGAGGAAGGAGGGAAGGAAAGAGGGCCAGAGGCCAGTGTTGTCTGCAGCATCCCTGACCATCATTCAAGGTGCCCCAGGGTGCCATGACACACTGGTTGAAAACCATTGGTTAGACTTGCAGCGGTTCTCAAGCTGTGGGTCCCCAGATGTTGTTGGACTACAACTCCCATCATCCCTGAGCTCTGGCCTTGCTAGCTAGAGGTGATGGGAGTTGTAGTCCAAAAACATCTGGGGACCCACAGGTTGAGAAAGGCTGGTTTAGAGGAAAGGCAAGTAAGAGGCAACATGGTGGAAGGGGAAAGAGGAAAGTTTTCTTCCCTCTCTCACAACACTAGAAACCAGGCTTCCTCCAGATGGGCGGGGTATAAATACTATTATTATTATTATTATTATTATTATTATTATTATTATTATTATTATTATTATTATTATTATTAACTTGTGAGGTAGGTGAGGCTAAGAGGCAGCAACAGGCCCAGAATCACCCAGCGACCTTCATGACTGAATAAGGACTTGAACCCTGGCCTCACAGGTCCAACGCTCTCTTTTAGCTGGTGAGGAATAAATAACCTCTGAGCCCCAAAGCACCATCTGCACTGAGGCCAATGGGACCTGGCCTCTTACCCATTGCACAGGCACCCACCTTGCTCCAGCCTCCCTCTACTGAGAACACGTCATTCTGCTCCTGGGCCTGGCTCTGAGGTTCCTGTTTGGTTCCCAGCCCCTTGCTCCTCTGCAGCTCTCCCACATGCACACCAGAGCACGATGAGTAGGCTAATCCTGCTTTTAATCGCAGATTATGCACCCCATGACCCCCTTCCTGTATATCAGAACCAGGCAGTGCGGCTTCCCCTTCACAGAGGACCCGGGTTCCAGGGCTAGCCCAATATATTTGGGTGCCTAGTTCAAAATTCCCCCCTTCGCTCCCTCCCCATTACACACAGAGAAATTGACATGGGTCCCAGTCCATTGGGGATTTTTCTCCATTGCAGTGAGCAAGCATGCTCTTGTTTCCTGTCCCCTTGGTTTCAGGGGACCTCACACAGGAAAACATACAGGTGGCTTGTTATATAATGTTGCTGTTTATTTATATGCCACCTTTCAGCCAGAAAGGCGGCTCCCAAGAATAAACAAGTACAGTGATGCAAATGACAAAATATTGCAGTGCAGCAAACATACCAGCATGCCAATACAATCCTATACGAGTCTAAATTAAACGCCTGACATTGCAAATGTCTTAAAACCCATTGAAAAGGCAGCCGATTATTCCCCACAAAAACATTGAGAAAGCAAGAATGAGAACGGCTAACAGATTGAGGGTGAATCCTGACAAGACAGAAGTACTGTTCTGGGGGGACAGGAGGCGGGCAGGTGTGAAGGACTCCCCTGGTCCTGAATGGGGTAACTGTGCCCCTGAAAGACCAGGTACACAGCCTGGGAGTCATTTTGGACTCACACCTGTCCATGGAAGCACAGGTCTATTCTGTGTCCAGGGCAGCTGTTTACCAGCTCCATCTGGTACGCAGGCTGAGAACCTATTTGCCAGCAGAGTGTCTCTCCAGAGTGGTGCATGCTCTGGTTATCTCCCGCTTGGACTACTGCAATGCGCTCTACATGGGGCTACCTTTGAAGGTGACCCAGAAACTACAACTAATCCAGAATGTGGCAGCTAGATTGGTGACTGGGAGCGCCAAGACCACATAACACTGGTCTTGAAAGACCTACATTGGCTTCCAGTATGTTTCCAAGCACAATTCAAAGTGTTGGTGCTGACCTTTCAAGCCCTAAACAGCCTCAAAGGCCCAGTATACCTGAAGGAGCGTCTCCACCCCCATCGTTCTGCCCAGATACTGAGGTCCAGCACCGAGGGCCTTCTGGCGGTTCCCTCACTGCGAGAAGTCAAGTTACAGGAAACCAGGCAGAGGGCCTTCTCGGTAGTGGCGCCCTCCCTGTGGAACGCCCTCCCACCAGATGTCAAAGAGAAGAACAACTACCAGACTTTTAGAAGACATCTGAAGGCAGCCCTCTTTAGGAAAGCTTTTAATGTTTAATAGGTTATTGTATTTTAGTGTTCTGTTGGAAGGTGCCCAGAGTGGCTGGGGAAACCCAGCCAGATGGGTTGGGTATAAATAATACATCATCATTATTATTATTATTATTATTATTATTATTATTATTATTATTATTATTAACTTCAGCAGCAGTTCCTCCTTGTAAGGGTTCCAGGCAGCCTTCTCCTTGCAGAGTTGAGAGGCAGCTCAGCTCAGTAGCAATTGGCACAGGCACCAGAAAGGTCAAGAAGCCGGTTTGCAGCGCCTCCTCTCTCTCCCACCGAACAGCAGGAGCTGCCTGGAATGCTGAACCCTGTTTGGGGGTGGCTGAGATCCAAGACTAGGCTGGGATGCAACACGCCCAGCTGTGTAGCTTGCAACAGCAGAGGAAATGTGTGTATCTAGACTTCGTTTTTCCATCTCGTTCTGTTCAGCAGGAAACATCAGCCCAGCTGCTGGCGCTTTGTCCCACCAGCTTGAAACACTCTCTCGCCTGCATCCGAAGCTTCTAACAAACTAGACAGTCAGTGACTTGTCTCTGGTTGCTTGTTTGCAGGAAACAGGACTGGCCCATTATATTGTGCTGCCTGAGGTGGAGGGCGAGACGGGGCACATCCAGAAGCTGGCTGACTGCAGGAACATTTGTGGGGATGTTCAGGGATGCAGGAGAGGATATATTGGCTGATTATAGCCTTTCCAACTTGTGTAAACAAGTTCCACAATTCAGCAGAGTAACATTCCCTTTTTTAAACTTGCAGCGGATGCATTTGCTCAGGCTCACTAAAGCCTCTATAATAATTGTTCTGGTATTTCCCCCTCATTCCCTCATAAAAGATAAGACACGACACAGTCTTCTATAAAAGTATAAAAAGAGTTTACTCACATTCTGTTCACAGTCGGATCACAGGAGGCAGACTTAGCTTACAAAAGCAACGTACACCTGGAAACTATCTCATAAGGAGACAGTCCCTTTGTCCTCTCCTGGCTGGAGGCCAAGAGAGCATCTTTGGCTAAGCAGATGTTGCTTCTTCGATGCATGTAGTCAAAGATGGCTGCCCTGTCCTGTGCTTTTGTCGTTACCTGCACAGGTGAGGCCTTGCCCACCTCTAGTCACATGCAAAGGAAGTCTGTCCCAGGCCAGAAAGAAACAGGAAGTTTACCTGCTGGCTGGACATTCATCCCTGTGTGTAAACATGTTCACTCTGGGAATGTTGTACTTGACTGCTCTTGGGTTTCACATCCCACAACATAGACTTTGGGCTTCTCTTCTAGGGCATCTTTGCCAATCTCCAGGTGGAACCTGCTCTGCCTCCTGCACCTGTGGCTCAGATGCCAGCTTTGGAAATGGAAAATTCTGAGTGGGGCTGTGGTGAGGACATACCCTTTCTGGCGACTGGCCTAGAAGCAAAAACAGCAGCAGCCAGGCCAGTTTTGGGGGTGATGGTGTGCTCGCTTGCTCTCTTCCTCACAGATCACCAATGCCAGGAAGGGCCTGCTGTCGTCTGCCTTGCGAAAAGGGCATATCTAGGCCAGACTGACATCCTATATAGAAAAAGGGTGTGGGGCTGTGTGTGTTTGTGTGTGCGTGTGTGTGTTGCTTTTTCCCTGAGCCTGACTGCACTCAGCTCTCTCCTTATGGCAGTTTCCGTGCCATTAACTTGGTGGCTCCTACATTAAGATTTCATTGTCTCTAATGGACTCTGCTGAAAAGGGAGAGGGGGGAGGGGCACTTCCTTGAGCCCCTCCACCGCCGCCGCCACTGCCGCCCTCAGAAATCCATGGGAAACTTGTGGCTTTGAGCTGCCAGTCGCTTGTGATTCAATGGAGGCTCTTCAGATGGAACGAGAGAAGTGGACACACCTCTGTTTACTCCAATGCGCTCCCGCTGCTGCCTTGGGGAGTGGGGTGTCTGCACATTAGCCACACTCCATTTCTCTCTCCTGTGAGATGCTCTGCTACACGCAGTTTTCCCCTAAACCAGCTTCAATCTGATTTGATGGAGGGGTAAAGAAAAACCACTGAGCCTAGGACTTGCCGATCAGAAGGTTGGCGGTTCGAATCCCCGCAACGGGCTGAGCTCCCGTTGCTCAGTCCCTGCTCCTGCCAACCTAGCAGTTCAAAAGCACGAAGTGCAAGTAGATAAATAGGTACCGCTCTGGCGGGAAGGTAAACGGCGTTTCCATGTGCTGCTCTGGTTCGCCAGAAGCGACTTAGTCATGCTGGCCACATGACCCGGAGGCTGTACACCAGCTCCCTCGGCCAATAAAGCGAGATGAGCGCTGCAACCCCAGAGTTGGCCACGACTGGACCTAATGGTCACAGGGATTTGAACCACCGATCTTCTGATCGGCAAGCCCTAGGCTCTGTGGTTTAACCCACAGCGCCACCTGCGTCCCTATAGAATAACAGGATTGCTGAGTTGGAAGTGCCATCCAGTTCAACCCCCTTCTATGCAGAAATCACAGCTAAATGTATAGGTGGAAAACTACTTTATGTCCCAGGCAGACCCACAAGGCTTTTTGCTCCTGCCAATGAGTGCCCCATAGGCTCCCTGCCAGTGCCAGTGGTGGTGCCCTCCCTGGCCATTGGTGCCACATGCACCCTGTAAAAGTGCTAGATGTTCAGCAGGCATCCTGGAGCCCCAGGCACCCATTTCCAGGGGCTCCTGGGACTCTAGAAGGAGCTGAAGGGCAGCGCAACCTGGTGGGTGATGCCAACAGAGGACGTGCAGGTGAACTGAGGAGTCACAAGGTGGCAGGTGGCATCTGGCCCAGGTCTACTGGGGACTTGAGGAAATGCACTTCCAAGCTGGCAGCATGACCGGCATACCTGTACCATATCCAGGTGGCGGGGGCGGTATAGACAGGGGGAAGTGTGGTGTAATGGTCAGAGTGTCAGACTAGGACTGGGAGACCGAGGATTGAATCTCCACTTGGCCAGGAGGCTCGCTGGATGACGTTGGGGGAGGGGCAGTCACTGCCTCCCAGCCTGACCTACCTCACAAGGTTGTTATGGGGATCACATGAGGTGCGGGGAAAGAACCATGAAAATGCCACTTTGATCTCCTTGGAGAAACAGGTAGGATAAAAATGCAAAACATTGACCACGAACAATGAAATGTTTGTTGCAGATATTTTTCCCACATTTATTATGCTATTTTTTGTGATTGTTTGTTGTTTAGTCGTATCCGACTCTTCGTGACCCCATGGACCAGAGCATGCCAGGCACTCCTGTCTTTCACTGCCTCCCGCAGTTTGGTTAAACTCATGCTGGTAGCTTCGAGAACACTGTCCCACCATCTCGTCCTCTGTCATTCCCTTCTCCTTGTGCCCTCCATCTTTCCCAACATCAGGGTCTTTTCCAGGGAGTGTCCTCTTCTCATGAGGTGGCCAAAGTCTTGGAGCCTCAGCTTCAGGATCTATCCTTCCAGTGAGCACTCAGGGCTGATTTCCAGGGCTGGTTTGGTCTTCTTGCAGTCCATGGGACTCTCAAGAATCTCCTCCAGCACCAGAATTCAAAAGCATCCATTCTTCGGCGATCAGCCTTATTTATGGTCCAGCTCTCACTTCCATACATTACTACTGGGAAAACCATAGTAACTATACGGGCCTTTGTTTGCAAGGTGATGTCTCTGCTTTTTAAGATGCTGTCTAGGTTTGTCATTGCTTTTCTCCCAAGAAGCAGGCGTCTTTTAATTTCGTGACTGCTGTCACCATCTGCAGTGATCATGGAGCCCAAGAAAGTAAAATCTCTCAGTGCCTCCATTTCTTCCCCTTCTATTTGCCAGGAGGTGATGGGACCAGTGGCCATGATCTTCGTTTTTTTTGATGTTGAGCTTCCGACTATATTTTGCGCTCTCCTCTTTCACCTTCATTAAAGCGTTCTTTAACATGAAAAAACTCGGTAAACTTATTTGTAAAACTTTCTTGTTTGTAAAACCCCATAAAAAGCAAACAAACAAATCGAGAAGCCTTGGCCAGGTCGGGGGGGGGGGGTTCCTGGTGCATGGCCCGACGGGCGCCTCCGCTCCCTCCCCGCCTGCGGGCCCCTCGCTGGGCGAGTCCGGCCGGCCCCTCCGGCTGCTTCTGGAACTTGTGACCCGGCCGAGCGCGCTTCTGGCACCGTCAGCGGCTTTTCCATCGCCGCGGCCTCCTGACCCCGCGAGCTCGTGCAGCCGGGAGAGGAAGGGAGCGAGGCGGGGAAGGCCCGGGCCGGCTGCCTCTCTCTCTCCTCGGCTGTCGGAAGCGCACCTCCCCGCGGCTGCCGGTCCCCGCTGGTGGGAACTCTGGACGCGCTCAGAGGCACCCTTGGGCCTGGCCGGGCGCCCGCGGCTCCTCCTTATCTGCTCGCAGCCGGCGGGCCGGGCGGGGCGCCGGGAGGTTGGAGGGGGCGCGAGCCGGGCGGGCCCCTGCCTGGGCGCAACAGATAAGCACCACCGGCCAACCCTCGCTGCCCTCGCCGCCTCCTCTCCGCCGCCGCCGGCCTCTTCCGAGGGCGCTCAGCACCAGCTGAAAGCACGCAGCCCAAGCGCCATTGCGCGCCTGCGCCCCGTCGGGCGCTCTCGGCTCGCTCTGAGTAGTTCCTATGTAGGTTCTCCGGGGCAGAGGTCTCGACTGCTGCCCTAGGAGACCCCTGCGCCACCAGAACGTTAACAGAAACGCGGCTTGAGTGGAGCAAAACCCGTTCACACGGCGGAGCTCCGGCGTTTTCGACTCCGATTCACATCAGCGCCTCTGGCGCTGCTGGCTGGGACTTATGCATCCCAAAATATCTGGAAGGGGGTCTTTGGGTATGGCAAAAACCAGCGGACCCATGCCTTTGTGCCAAGGGGCACTTCGTCCAAGTCGCTGCAGAGCCACTGGAAATGCAGCGAGAGAGGGTCTGCATAGCAGTTTGAGGGGGAAACGTGTTGAATGAGGCGTTGCTGCCGCTGTGCGGATTCTTTTAGTCCACCTGGGCAAAGATGCAGAGTGATGGGTGCAGCTCTTTCGCCAACCTGGTGTCCTCCAGGTGTTCTGGACTACAACTCCCATCAGCCCCAGTGACATGTGTCTGTGCCTCATACAGGGCTGGTGGGAAGAGTAGTCCAGAACACCTGGAAGGCGCCAGGCTGGTGCAGAATCATGCTTTCTAGTTTATTGACAGCTTGGGTCGTATACCAGCCCCATGTGAAAACCACTAGCTGGGCTGGCGCCTTGTTAAACTATGGAACTCTCTTCCACATGAGGCAGTCAAGGCCACCAGCTTGGTCGGCTTTAAAAGAGGGCTAGCCTTATATTCCTCTGTGAATTTTTCCACCCATGGCTACCGACCACAATGCTTATGTTCTGCCTCCATTCCCCCCCCCCCCATGGTCAGAGGCAGCTTCTGAATACCGATTGCTGGAAAGAGGAGAGGCTGTTCTTGTGCTCAGGTCCTGCTTGTGAGTTTCCCATTATGGGTGTCTGGTTGGCCACTGTGAGAACAGGATGCTGGACTAGATGGGTCAATGGCCTGATCCAGCAGGCTCTGCTTATGTTGTTACGTTTTGTGAGGAAGGGAAGCGCTGCTGGCTCAAGCTGAATAGCTTCCTTTTGCCAGTGACTTCCCAGAATATAATAATAATAATAATAATAATAATAATAATAATAATAATAATATAATTTATACCCCACCCATCTGGCTGGGCTTCCCCAGCCACTCTGGGCGGCTTCCCAAAAAATATTAAAATACCGTAATACATCAAACATTAAAAGCTTCCCTAAACAGGGCTGCCTTCAGACGTCTTCTAAAAGTCTGGCAGTTGTTCTTTTTGACATCTGCTGGGAGGGCGTTCCACAGGGAGGGCGCCACTACCGAGAAGGCCCTCTGCCTAGTTCCCTGTAACCTCACTTCTCACAGCGAGGGAACCGCCAGAAGGCCCTCGACGCTGGACCTCAGTGTTTGGGCTGAACAATGGGGGTGGAGACACTCCTTCAGGTATACTGGGCCGCGGCCGTTTAGGGCTTTAAAGGTCAGCACCAACACTTTGAATTGTGCTCGGAAACGTACTGGGAAGCCTTACCTGAGGAGCCAACTTGGTGATGCGGATCAGAGCACCTCAGCAGCTGGCTCATGCAGAAGTCCCCCCCACTGAGAGCCGCCTCATAAGCCCTCTTGAGAACAAAGGGACGTGTCTTCCCCACCCAGTCCTCCTTGCCCTCCCCTTGACTTTCTGAGCCTATGGAAAATGCCTATGGAAAATCTGAGTTTCTGGATGCTGCCAGGCCTGAGTGGCCGACCTCTCTGGCACACACAATGTGCCCTTCATGCTCCCTGCCTGCTAACGCTGCTGCCGCACACAGACCCGGCTTTCAGGCCAGATGAATGGGACACGCCTGGTCCCAGCATCTTCCACAGGGGATTCCAGATGCCTCCACAATCCCCTGCCGTCCAGGAAAGAGCTTTTCTGTTTGGCTGCAAGGACGTGAGGCAACTGAGGCACAGAGAAGAGGGCGGCAGAAAGAGACACGCTGTCCTTCCCGATTTCACCCAACTTTTTCTAGAGGCTCGTTCCTTCTGCAGTCATTGCAGGGCAAATTCTGGAGGCAACAGCACCTTAAAAATTTAACGGGTTTATTGTGGTTCGGACTTTTGTGGGCCAGAGGCAAAGCCAGCACAATAACTCTGGTAGCCCTTTAGGTATCTATTTGCTGCAGAAGCAGCCGCTCAGAACAACCTCTCTTTCCTGCTCAGTACCAGCCAGTTCAGACCCCATGAGGGTACACATGACATTATTATTATTTTGCCCCAACATACATCACTTTATTCTTGGTGACACTGGATTGCATTTGCCATTTTACTGCCCATTCACTCTGTTCGGAGAGGTCCTTTCGGAGTTCTTTGCAACCTCTCTTTGTTTTAACAGCCCTGAACAATTCAGTGTCGGCAGCCGTATTTGGCAACATCTTCGCTGCTTACTCCTAACTCTGGATCCTTTATGAACAAGCTGTGCATGTTTGAGGGAGGGGCGAGGTGAGCGTCAGGGCAGCCCTCTGCAACCAGATGTGCTGGTGGGCTGATGGGGAGTTACAGTCAAAAACATCTGGCGGGCACCACCAGACACAAAAAGGTTGTGCTAGGATGTAGTTGCACCTTTGAAACTTTGCACTTTTTGCTGCAGCCTTTCCTTTTGTTTCTAAAATGGTTACATAGCTTTTCTGTTCAAAAAGACACAAATTATACATATACATTTGCCAGGAGAATGATTAAAAAACAAAGTCATGGAGGCAGGAATGCCATCTTGGCACCGTGACCATGGGTGCCTGGGGCCATGAGCCCCAGGGAGCTGGCACCCATGAATGGAGGAGACGGCTATCAGTGGCTGCTAGCCACGATGGCTAGGCTCTGCCTCCACAGCTGGAAGCAGCAATGCTTCTGAATCTCAGTTGCTGGAAACCACAGGAGGGGAGAGTTGCTCTTAATAGAATAGAATAGAATAGAATAGAATAGAATAGAATTTATTATTTATACCCTGCCCATATAGGGACGCGGGTGGTGCTGTGGGTTAAACCACAGAGCCTAGGACTTGCCGATCAGAAGGTCGGCGGTTCAAATCCCCGCGACGGGGTGAGCTCCCATTGCTCGGTCCCTGCTCCTGCCAACCTAGCAGTTCGAAAGCACGTCAAAGCACAAGTAGATGAATAGGTACTGCTCTGGCGGGAAGGTAAATGGTGTTTCCATGTGCTGCTCTGGTGCATGACCCGGAAGCTGTACACCGGCTCCCTCGGCCAGTAAAGTGAGATGAGCGCCGCAACCCCAGAGTCGGCCATGACTGGACCTAATGGTCAGGGGTCCCTTTACCTTTACCCCGCCCATCTGGCTGGGTTTCCCCAGCCACTCTGGGTGGCTTCCAACAAAGTATTAAAATACAGTGGTCTGTTAAACATTAAAAGCTTCCCTAAAGAGGGCTGCCTTCAGATGTCTTCTAAAAGTCTGGTAGTTGTTTTTCTATTTGACATCTGGTGGGCGGGCGTTCCACAGGGCGGGCGCCACTACCAAGAAGGCCCTCTGCCTGGTTCTCTGTAACTTGACTTCTTGCAGTGAGGGAACCACCAGAAGGCCCTCAGCGCTGGACCTCAGTGTCCAGGCAGAACGATGGGGGTGGAGACACTCCTTCAGGTATACAGGACCGAGGCCATTTAGGGCTTTAAAGGTCAGCACCAACACTTTGAATTGTGCTCGGAAACGTACTGGGAGCCAATGTAGGTCTTTCAAGACCTGTGTTATGTGGTCCCGGTGGCCACTCCCAGTCAGCAGTCTAGCTGCCGCATTCTGGATTAATTGCAGTTTCTGGGTCACCTTCAAAGGTAGCCCCACGTAGAGCCCATTGCAGTAGTCCAAGGTCCTGCTCATGGGTTTCTCACAGACATCTGACTGGTCACTGTCATAACAGGACCCTGGGCTTGGTGGGCCACTGGCCTCAGGGGTGGTTTTAGGGTGGTGCGGCCGATGTGGTCGCACTGAGTGCTGCGATGCGCTGCAGGGGGCACCACAACAATACTGTAGAACAGAGCGCGAAAGGGGGGGGGCACTGAATTTTAGCCTTGTCCAGGGTGCCTCTGAAATTTTAGAGCCCAAAGTCTCCTACTGCTGGCCTGATCCAGGAGGCTTTTCTTATGTTCTTGAGTTCTTAAGGCAGCCATACAGAAATCCCTTTGTTTCATCTGTGGCTAATGGCTGTATTCTGTTCCTTTATGTAGCTGTTTGTTATTATGGATATATCACTATTGGCTGTTATGAGAGAAGGGACAAAACCAAATTCCACTTCCTCTGTGCCTGGGACCCTCTGTAGGCTCCACCGTGTGGATCTGAACCATCATGGAGTTACCTTTGCGCAGATGCACCTTGAGAAAGGCTCTGTGTCATTGATTCCTAAATATTCCTTCTGTTTTTCCTGCGAGATGATCTTCCTCATGGGTCTTTCCAAGTGCCCGCTCTTTGTTCTTCTTCCTCCCTTTTTCTCTGAAGCAAAAAGTTAGGGGCCTAGGAGGCTGCCTTAAAAAGGTAAAGGACCCCTGACAGTTAAGTCCAGTCGTGAACAACTCTGGGGTTGCTGCGCTCATCTCGCTTTATTGGCCAAGGGAGACAACGTTTTTTCCGCAGACAGTTTTTCCAGTTCATGTGTCTAGCATGACTGAGCCGCTTCTGGCGAAACCAGAGCAGTGCATGGAAACACCGCTTACCGTACCTTCTCGCTGAAGCGGTACCTATTTATCTACTTGCACTTCGTGCTTTTGAACTGCTAGGTTGGCAGGAGCAGGGACCGAGCAACGGGAGCTCACCCTGTTGCGGGGATTCAAACTGCCGACCTTCCGATCGGCAAGCCCAAGGCTCAGTGGTTTACACCACAACACCAACCAAACCCTTGGCCTAGCTGGCTTAGTAATGGCTCTTTGGAATTCCAGACAGGGAATCTTTCCCAGCCCAACATGGAAGTTCCAGACGGAATGGAACCAGGGATCTTCTGCATGCAAGGCAGATGCTTTTCCCTTGAGCTTCGGCCCTGCTAGCGACAAGCAAGCACCAGGGTGAGCAAGAACCACCCACCCACCTCAGCACTGCTGCCTCCTCCTCCCAGAAAGCAGGCTGCTCATTAGGGCTGGCTCTGATTGTCAGCCGAGCGCCTCCACCCGCCTGGCTGTTGCCAGGGCCTTCCTCTGGAGCCTTCCCTGGGGGCTGCTGCTTGCGACAAAAGGGCTCATTACCTTTTCCTTGGCTGGCAAGTGCCAGGCGGGCGCGAGGGGCGGGCATGGATCAGTTGCTGGTCACCAGCCCAGAGACAGGCCTCTTTGGCAGACCAGACCCAGCGGAGCCAGTTCCCCTCCACTGAGCTAAGAGAGAGACCCCCACATGTCTTCACAGGCTCAGCAGCTCTTTCTGAAATTTTGGGTTGCTGTGATTTTACTGAGTTGCATTCACTGCTCAATAAACGAATGGTTCTGGTTTGCTTTATTTATATGTTTGATATTCCAGTGTTTACAGCACTTGTTTACCCTCCCCTATTGTGACTGTTGTGAGCCGCTTTGAGCTCAGTTTTTGTTGTTGGGGAAGTGGAATGAAAACGTTAAAATAGTAGGAATCTGTGCAAAGAATATAGATAACGTAAGCAGTATACTGAGAACTATTGGAAGTTACATATTTTAATTTGTCATGCAAGTGTAATATATTGTACTCTTTTATGTTTGTTCCTTTATCTTTTCTTCATTTATTGTTTCTGTTCATTTGTACCGTTTTATATGTTATGTATATTTGTCTATGTGAAAAATAATGAAGATTTTCTTAAAAAAACACACATTGAAATTGAATAAGAGTCAAATAACACGCATGAAAATGGAGTTGTGGGGAAGAGACTGTTAGTTGAACACAGCTGGGGAAAAGGGACTCAGTTTGTAAATAGTTTTTTGTGGTGGTGCTGCTGCTGCTGGGTTGATCTCAGATGCTGTCCCTCCATTGGTTTCTGTTACGTACTGAAGTTCTCACCCTGGGCCAGCAGAGGGATACTGTAGATAGTTTTCACTCAGGTCCACATATGCAAATAAGGAATTGAAAGTGACGTTCAGTGATTGGATAGTTACAGAAAGTTGTTACTGTTGCTTTGTAGTTGAACTCTATATAAGCAGGCTGGCTGAACCCTTCAGTTCAGTTCTGTTCTGGCCTGTGAATAAACAAGAGCTGTTTGAAGAATCTCTGTGTCGTCTGATATGTTCACCCACAACTTAACAGTGTCTTGCTGGGACAGCTCTGGGTCTTCTGATTCGTGCTCAGTTAGGAGGAACTTTCTGACGGTGAGAGCTAATTCAACAGAGGAACGGACTCTCTTGGGAAGTGGTAGACTCTCCTTCCTCGGAGGTTTTTGAACAGAGCTTGGCTGGCCATCTGCCAGGGGTTCTTTTGCTGTGATTCTTGCATTTCATGGGGGTTGGATTAGATGACCCTTGGGGTTCCCTTCCACCTTTACAGTTCTATGATTCTGTCTCCATGGATGGATTTGTGAAGATGGTGGCCCATCAAGCATTCCATCATTCTCAGCAGGTGAATGAATCAAGCACCTGGGCCTGCCCCAAATTTCCTCTTCTCCATGTGCTTCAGGCTCTGAGGCTGAAGGCACTTCTGAGACATGCCTACCCCCAGCTTACAAGCTGGGCAGCTTTGGAGCTGCTCACCCATTTGTGCTTTGTGCGTTTGTGTGTTTTTTAAAAAATAAATAATTTATTTAACATAATTGTTACAAAATATCAGCAAAATATTGCAAATACATACATACATATATATATATTTCAAATAAGCACATATATATGGGAAAAGGAACAAAAGAGAAAAGAAGAAGAAGAAATAAAGAGAGAAAAAGAAGTTGGAAGAATTTCTTCCAAATTTATTGTACAAATATCTCAGTATGAAAATAATAAAAAAAAATCATTGGTTGACTTCCATCGCTGACACTGCGCTTCCTATATAGATTTTAAGCAAGATTGTATCTGTCATTCTGTATTTTCCCCATACCATCTCACACAAATATTCTAATCAATAAGTTTTCTAAATCTTTCATAAATCTATCCTAAACACAACCGATAAAAAGGTAAAGGTAAAGGTACCCCTGCCCGTACGGGCCAGTCTTGCCAGACTCTAGGGTTGTGCGCTCATCTCACTCTATAGGCCGGGAGCCAGCGCTGTCCGCAGACACTTCCGGGTCACGTGGCCAGCGTGACAAGCTGCATCTGGCGAGCCAGCGCAGCACACGGAACGCCGTTTACCTTCCCGCTAGTAAGCGGTCCCTATTTATCTACTTGCACCCGGGGGTGCTTTCGAACTGCTAGGTTGGCAGGCGCTGGGACCGAGCGACGGGAGCGCACCCCGCCGCGGGGATTCGAACCGCCGATACCTTACATTTAATCCTTGTCTACATAAATAATCATTTATTTATTTTTCCAATTCTTTTTAATTAATTTTCAACATTTATCACAAACATATCATATATAACACACAAAAAGAAACATACATTACAATACTAAAGAAAAATAAAACAAAAATAATAGACCTATTACTTCTAAAACCCAATTTAACTTTCATTGTTAACTGACTTCCTCAAATCCCCATCCAACTGAATTTCATTGAATCGCTTTGTAACAGCTCTCCAAAATCATATTTCTCATGAAATTAACTCCTTCAGTTTACTATCCTCTTCTCTTTTCTTAATAATCTAGTCCATAATCTTTTAGAATTTATTCTTATTCTAGTCCTAGGCCTGTTTGGTACTTTCAAGTAACTTCTAACCTCTTATCTTACAATATTTACATAAATAATCATTTAGACATTTCCATTGTTTCTGGATTATATTTTTTGTTTTTTGTCTTATATTTTGTTGTTGTCTCTCCTTGCAGAAGGAGCCGCTCATCCAAGTCCCGGCCTGCCAGGAGGAATGGGAACAGCCAGGTGAGCAGGTAGGTGGCCCCCACACCTATTTCTCCATCTCTAACAGAGGCTGGCTTTTTGCGGCCTCCCTTCATGTGAATCTCCTTTTTTCCCCCCAAAAAAATTTTTTATTGGTTTTCCATATTTAAAAACAAACACAAATACGCAAACAAACAAACAAACAAACAAAAATCTTAAATATAATAATTCCACTTTGTTTACATTGTTGGATGACTTCCTTGACTCCCCCAAGCTGAGTTTCAATGTACCGTATTTTTTGCTCTATAAGACTCACTTTTTCCCTCCAAAAAGGAAAGGGAAATGTGTGTGCGTCTTATGAAGCGAATGCAGGCTGCACAGCTATCCCAGAAGCCAGAACAGCAAGAGGGATCGCTGCTTTTACTGCGCAGCGATCCCTCTTGCTGTTCTGGCTTCTGAGATTCAGAATATTTTTTTTTCTTGTTTTCCTCCTCCAAAAACTAGGTGCGTCTTGTGGTCTGGTGTGTCTTATAGAGCAAAAAATACGGTATATCATTGTAACAGTTTTCCAAAACTATTTTCACATAAAATATACTTAGGCAATTAACATCTTTCTTTCTTTTCATTTTCACTTTAGACATAGTATTCTACAACATCACATATTTAAATCCTAGGCCTATCTGATACTCGCAAGTAATTCTATTTAAGTTATCTTAACATATTTAGCTAAATTGACTTTGAATTTCTTCCATTCCTCTTGGTACGCCTCCTCCTTCTGGTCGCGGACTCTTCCGGTCAGGTCGGCTAGCTCCGAAAAGTCCACCATCTTCATCTGCCATTCCTCCACTGTTGGTACTTCTTGTAGTTTCCAATTTTTGGCCAACACAATTCTAGCTGCAGTTGTGGCATACAAAAACAGTACTTCTTGGGCAACCTCCATGTGAATCTCTTAGCTTCACCTCTGCAATCCTGAGATCATGCTGGCCTGAACCCTCCCCACCCCCACCATCCAATCAGTTTCCCAGCCCCCTGCCACCGAGCCATGAATCTTTCATGTGCCTGTCATCTGCCCCTCATGTTCCATTAGCTTCACTTCCCCTCACTCTGCTATCCCGCCCCCCTCCTCACCTGCCGCCCACAGTCCACGCTTGGCAACCTCAGCCCCCTAATAGGGTAGGAAGGCAAAGCCCATAGAGACCTGGACATGGCAGAACTGTGGCGGCAAAAAAGTCCTGTTGGGAGTTGCCTGGTTCCTTCCTTGGCCTTCCTGACTGACCCCTCATCCATACGCCTCTTTTCGGTAGCTGAATCATCTTCAAAGTGACTCACAACAGCAACGCTGCCTTCAACTGTGGAGGCAGAGCATAGCCATCCTGGCTAGTAGCCATCGATAGTCTTCTCCCCACTGCCTCCAGTGGGAGGGAGTTCCATAGTTTAACTTGGTGCTGTCACTGCTGTGTGAAGAAATGCTTTGTTTTTATCCCACCAGTTATAGCATTAGGAGAGAGGGAAGAAACCTCTTCCCTACCCACTTTCTCTGTGCCGTGAATCATTGCCTTTCCTCCAATTTGTCAAGGAGTCAAAGGGCCTGGAAAGATGAAGCTCATTTAGGGAGGGAGGGAGGGAACACGGCCACGAGAAATCTGGATGCGGCCAGAGTATCCAGCCAGCTTCGCTTTTTGCCCCATTGTCAAATGATCTGGAGGGATGCGGGTGGCACTGTGGGTTAAACCACAGAGCCTAGGACTTGCCGATCAGAAGGTCGGTGGTTCGAATCCCTGCGATGGGGTGAGCTCCCATCGCTTGGTCCCTGCTCCTGCCCACCTAGCAGTTCGAAAACACGTCAAAGTGCAAGTAGATAAATAGGTACTGCTCCGGCGGGGAAGGTAAACAGCGTTTCCGTGCGCTGCTCTGGTTCGCCAGAAGCGGCTTAGTCATGCTGGCCACATGACCCGGAAGCTGTACGCTGGCTCCCTCGGCCAGTAAAGCGAGATGAGCGCCGCAACCCCAGAGTCGGCCACGACTGGACCTAATGGTCAGGGGTCCCTTTACCTTTGCCTTTACAAATGATATGGAGCCTTCAGCTAGACAGCATCCCTTTAAATCCTCATGATGGTCGGTAATGCAAAATGTGCTATATGGCGACCCCTTTTTAGGATGCTTTAACAGAGAAAGAGAGAGAGGTGGTGCTGTATGTCATTCCTAGCTTTTGCATCGCCTTTAATCCACATGGAGCCTTTTATTCATTTGTTACTTATTTATTCCATTTCCATCCTGCCTTTTTCTCCACAAGGTCAAAGTGGTGGACTTGGTCCTCTTTTTATCCCGTTCATTTTCCCAGTATAATTCTGAATAACTCGGGAAAGTCACTACCATTCCATTTTACAGATGGGAAAATGAGGCCGAGAGATTTCAGCTGCTGCCTGCTTGGCTGTGATTTCCCAGGAGGTGTCCTGTCAGTCGGAGGGGGGTGGGATGGAGGCAGACTGCTCCCATTGGCTGTTCCAAAGTGATGACAAGAGGAACCTTATAGGGCAGGCTGTTTTGGACTTCAACTCCCAGCAGCCCCGTATGATGCTGTGGGGCTGATAGCATCAAGGCCCTGCTGTCTGGGGAAGATAAGAGTTGGTTCAAAACATCTAGAAGGCACCCAGTTGGGGAAGGCACTTCTGGAGAAACTGGCCCTGTGAGAATCTGCTCCTTCTAATGTAACCTGCCTCCTTCTCCTTGGACAGGACTTGGTGAATGAGTTGGACCCTCAAGCAGGAGACTGAATGGAGAAACTACAGAAGGTAACCGAGCTGGTCTGGTCTGGGCCTGCCCTGGGAAATGGGTTCCATGGGTTCTGTGGGGCTCTCATTATGGGGTGAGGAGGGGATCTGTCTCACCAGAGTGGTGCATGCTCTGGTTATCTCCCACTTGGACTACTGCAATGTGCTCTACGTGTGGTTACCTTTGAAGGTGACCCAGAAACTACAGCTAATCCAGAATGCTGCAGCTAGACTGGTGGCTGGGGGCGGCTGCAGAGACCACATAACACCGGTCCTGAGAGATCTGCATTGGCTCCCAGTACGTTTCCAATCACAATTCAAAGTGTTGGTGCTGACCTTTAAAGCCCTAAACGGCCCTGGCCCATTATACCTGAAGGAGCGTCTCCACCCCCATCGTTCTGCCCGGACATTGAGGTCCAGCACCAAGGGCCTTCTGGCAGTTCCCTCATTGCGAGAAGTGAGGCTACAGGGAACCAGACAGAGGGCCTTCTCGGTAGTGGCGCCCACCCTGTGGAACGCCCTCCTTTCAGATGTGAAGAAAATAAGCAGCTATCCTGTCTTTAAAAGACATCTGAAAGCAGCCCTGTTTAGGGAAGTTTTAAATATTTAATGCTGTATTGTTTTTAACACTCGATTGGGAGCTGCCCAGAGTGGCTGGGGAAACTCAGCCAGATGGGTGCGGTATAAATAATAAATTATTATTATTATTTATTTCCAGGAAACCAGGTTGTGGGCAGCAGCAGGCAAAACAGCTTTGGTGCGGAAATTGTGATGGCTTCCGATTCCATCGCATGGCAAGTCCTGGCAAACTGGGTCCCACTGCAGAGATTGTGGGCGGCCACCCTTTGCTTTTCCAAGGGCTCAGGCCAAAAGTTAGATCCAGCAGAATTAAAATGCATCTTCTTGAATTTGCGTGATTTTCACGCAAGTTTCCCTACTTCCCGCCCTCCTTCATATTAATTTACTATAATTATTCATTTTAAAATAAACAAATGGATTGTTATTTAAATTTTCCTCAGGGCAAAGAAAAAATACCTAAGAACAAACACAACATACCGTATTTTTTGCTCTATAAGACTCACTTTTTCCCTCCTAAAAAGTAAGGGGAAATGTGTGTGCGTCTTATGGAGCAAATGCAGGCTGTGCAGCTATCACAGAAGCCAGAACAGCAAGAGGGATTGCTGCTTTCACTGCGCAGTGATCCCTCTTGCTGTTCTGGCTTCTGAGATTCAGAATATTTTTTTTCTTGTTTTCCTCCTCCAAAAACTAGGTGCGTCTTGTGGTCTGGTGCGTCTTATAGAGCGAAAAAATACGGTACATAACAAAATTTCACTGTGATCTTAGTCCCAGTGCTGCTTTCTTGACAAATAGGAGGGTGTTGGCAGAACTGAAGTAACCAGAAGACACAAAAATAGATCAAATGTAAAAACAGCACAGGATGTAGAATTGCCAAAAGAGGTAATTCATACATTTTTAACCTAAAGGCCGAAAGTGTTTAGGAATAATACCAGTCCACAATGGATGATAAAAATCTGTGGGGGAGGCCTGCCCCCTGAGGTCTCCAAAACAAATTTGACAAACGGAAACCAAAAAACAGAGTGATGTTTTGGATTTTAAGCGTCTGAGTTGTCTGTTCTACTGCATCACTTTTTCTGCAGCTGCTAACTGCCATCCCTTTGGAGTGAAACGGGAGTGGGTCTCCGGTGCTGGGTCAATATATTTATTAAAGTATTTCTGGATAAAGCCGCAGTTGTCATATCAGCTTGGCATTTAGCACAGATGTTGTAAAAGTGTGGTGTTCTGTTTTGGGACAGCCCCAATGAAGAAGACAGCAGGGGTTATCCAGACCCCGATGATGGTTGCGAAGGGCCTCCAATGACAGTGCAAGCTTCAGTGCCCCCAAAATGTAGGTCCATCACTGTCTGGGTGTCAATGTTTTGAGTTTGGCAGGGCCAAACTGCCTCAGAAGTCTCCTAAAAGTGACCTGTTTCATCCCAGACACGATGCAACAACATCACTGTGCCATTGTTAATAAACAGGAGAAGATGGTCTGTGAAGTGGGGTGGAAGAGCTAAAAGGTGATGCAACATTAACAAGAATAGAATATAATTTATTATTTATACCCCGCCCATCTGGCTGGGTTTACCCAGCCACTTTGGGCAGCTTCCAACAAAGTATTAAAAAACAGTGGTCTGTTAAACATTAAAAGCTTCCCTAAAGAGGGCTGCCTTCAGATGTCTTCTAAAAGTCTGGTAGTTGTTGTTCTCTTTGACATCTGCTGGAAGGGCGTTCCACAGGGCGGGTGCCACTACCGAGAAGGCCCTCTGCCTGGTTCCCTGTAACTTGGCTTCTCGCAGTAAGGGAACCGCCAGAAGGCCCTCGGCGCTGGACCTCAGTGTCTGGGCAGAACGATGGAGGTGGAGACGCTCCTTCAGGTATACGGGGCCGAGACCGTTTAGGGCTTGAAAGGTCAGCACCAACACTTTGAATTGTGCTCAGAAACATACTGGGAGCCAATGTAGGTCTTTCAAGACTGGTGTTATGTGGTCTCGGCAGCCACTTCCAGTCACCAATCTAGCTGCCGCATTCTGGATTAGTTGTAACAAGTTTGTGTTTGGATTCTCAAGCAAGCCTAAGACAAGATTCTGCAAGCTATTTTTTATTTGATTTAAAATCTATGGCTAATCTAAGGAGAGGTTGAGCTCAGGCGCCTTCACTCTGACCATTAGGGTGGCCATTCATTTTGAGGCCTTCCAGACTGAGGAAGGACTGTTTTAGCAGATCTGCAACGGCAGGAGCAACTTTTGACTTCATGAGGGAAACATGTGGTTGCAAGGCTGACTGAGGGGAAAGGGGTTACTTGCTCTGTATTAATCTTCTCTTTAACTTCACTGAATGTAATAATCAGTCCACCCATCAGGTTCTTTCAGTACCTGCAAATGAGAAGCTGAGTTACAGCACTACAGGGAGGGCTGTGACGTGACCAGGGATCTAATTAAATGGTGCTAAATCTCCTTCTCTGTTTCCTGCGTTGAGCAGGGTGGTTGAATGGGGTGGCCTGCAAGGTCCCTTCGGACTGTGTGAAATTTGAAAACCCTGTTGGCAGGATTCATGTCCTTCAAAAGGTGGCTGTAGAATATTTGCAGAATGATCAGTGGGTTTCTGTTCTGCTCAGCAGATATATGCAAAATGGGGGAGCAGTTCTAGTAAAACAGATTCTAACACCCATTTGGAAATATTTTTGGAAAAAAGAACCAACACCCTCTGTTGATATTTTATCAAGTTGACGAAGGGTTTTTTTTTAAAAAAAAGTGGCATGTTAGTGACATCCCAGAAGTCTGTGATTCCACTTGATGAACTGAATTTGATCAGTGGCTCCAGTGGCTCTGCTGAGATCCCCCTCTTTCTTTTTTCTTTTTCCTTCTCCTCCTGTGATGAGGCTGCATTTTAATATTTTAATGTTTCAATATTTTAATGTTGTATTTTAATCTTGTTTTAAAGTTGTATTCATTCAACTTGTTTTTATTATTGCTTGTTAGCCGCCCTGAGCCCAGCCTTGGCTGGGGAGGGCGGGGTATAAATTATTATTATTATTATTATTATTATTATTATTATTATTATTATTAAAGCATGGAGCGTCCCAGTCTCCAGCCGCCCAACACCCCTTGAGGCTTAGCTTGCTCCATCCTTCCCCAACCTGGTGCCCTCCAGATGTTGTGAATGGCAGCTCCCATCAGCCCCAGCCAACATAGCTGGCAAAGACTGCTGTATGCTCTCTCGGTAAAGGTTAAGGTACCCCTGACCGTTAGGTCCAGTCACGGACGACTCTGGGGTTGTGCGCTCATCTCGCTCTATAGGTCGAGGGAGCTGGCGTACAGCTTCCAGGTCATGTGGCCAACATGATTAAGACACTTCTGGCGAACCAGAGCAGCACACGGAAACGCCGTTTACCTTCCCGACAAAGCGGTACCTATTTATCTACTTGCACTTTGAGGTGCTTTCGAACTGCTAGGTTGGCAGGAGCAGGGACCGAGCAACGGGAGCTCACCCCGTCGCGGGGATTCGAACCGCCGACATTCTGATCTGCAAGCCCTAGGCTCTGTGGTTAGCTTGGCTAAAAAGATGAAAACGTGAAGAAAAGGTCAGCTAAAATACCCCCAGATCAGGTTTCTGTGATCAAGAAGATAGGCTTATTGACAAACACAAAAGGCTGTAGAATTGCAGTGGAGTAAGGGAAAAGAGAAAAATAAACTTCTACCTTGAAATGTTTGCCATGGCTGAGATAATCAGCAAGTGAGTGGCAGAAAACAAAGCATGGAGTCAGGCTCGCTACTAACTCCAGTTTTGGCTGTATATTCATAGGAAGCTTAGCCAGGACATTTGGGTGGGGGCACCGGTTCACGATTTAAGGCGGTAGGACATACAGAGCCAGCACTGAAACACATTCCATGTCTGGTGTGAAGCAAAGGCAACTCTGTCCCTTTAGAAATGGGGTCAGGTTGGCTCATTCAGGCACAGGCTGACAGGATTACAATAGATGTCAACTTCATTCCTGCATCGCAGGGGTTTGGACTTGATCACTTTTGGGATCCCTTCCAGTTCCACCTTTCCATGATTCTGTGGACACTGAAAAGCTCAGTCCAGCAGGGACACTTGCCAAGCCCTCTTCCCACTTCTCTGTGACAGACTAGGGGGAAAAGGAAAAATTCTGAAGAATCTTGGAGGTGTTGAAGAGGTTGGTATCACTGCAGATATATTTTTATAAATCGGCCAGGCATTGCAAAAAAACCCCCCTCTATACTCCATGATTTTGTAGTGGTCCAGCAGGGGTTCTGTTAGGTTACATTGAGGATGCTGTAAGGAGAATGTGCACAGATCTTGGAGGAAGTTTGATAACTGCCGCAAGAATAATACTTGCAATGTTGATAATAATCACAAGCCCCTAGGGTAATAAAAGAACACCTGCTTAAGGGTTGGGAGGTGTGAGGTGTGGCTTATATTGTTAGGGAAAAGGCTCCAGCATCTGTGGGGACTTGCAATTGTGAAACAAGCTCTCTTCGGGGAAGAAAAAGCAATTATCTGTTTGTCATGTTGGAATAAAATCTGACTGCAGAATGATGTGAGGTAGCAGTACAGGGGCTGTGTGTCCTTTGGGACAGAGGACAGTCCTCTGTTTGGAGGACTGTCAGGTAAAAGCTCAGTTTGAAGATGACCCAAAGAAGGGAGAGAAGCTGTATGTGTTTGTGGAGGGGGTGGCAGCAGTGTGAAGTTCCTCATTCGTAGTAAGCAGCACTTGGACGGCAGATGGAATTATAAAATGACCAAGGTTCATTTATTCCAACTCTCTGCAATGCAGGAATCGCCACCAGGACCGGATTTAGGTTTGATGAAGCCCTAATGAAGTCCTTTGATGAAGTCCTTTGTCAACAACAAATTGTCACTGTTTTTTGTGTTGAATATATGCTATATGGTAATTTAGGGACCTAATAGGTATCTCAAGCCATTTGCCCATGTTGCCATGCAACCAGTCCATGCAGAATGTAGGCACCCTATATATAGAAAGGAGCAAACCAGTGATATTTTAGGGAGCAGGCTAGCAGCCGGGGCCCATGACTTATAGGAGCCTACACAACACAAAACACTGTTGCTGTATGTAGGTATTATTTTATTTCTTTTTAATCTTACATTTTGGAAATGTACATCCAGTTGTTGTTTCTCCTTTAATTTTTTTTGGGGGGGGCCCAAGAGAGAGGGGCCCTAAGCTATAGCTTGTTTAGCTTATATGTAAATTCGGCACCGATCACCACTAAATAATCTGTGACAGATGCCCTCCCCTCCCAACCTCTGTTTAGAAACCTCCAAGGGAGTCGATTCCACTGTCAAACGGCTCTTACAGTCAAAAAGTTATTCCTGATGTTTAGTTAAAAGAGGTCACAGTCTTTTCCACTACGGTGAGGCGATGCCCCTTCAGTTTTCTCTCAGCCATAGTACTTATTTATAGTTTTGCACTTACACTTACAAATTAGCCTACATAAATGGGTGTCCTCTTTTGGGGGGCGATGCATAGAATAGTTGGAAGGGACCCTGAGGGACATCTAGTCCAGCCCCCTGCTACCGCGGGCAGCGAGTCTTGGCCTTGCTGCTGAAAGAAGGAAATAAATGACCGAGGCTGCATTAAAATGGAAGTCACTGATCAAATGTCAGATGTGGAGGGTTTTACAGTGGTACCCCGGGTTAAGTACTTAATTCGTTCCGGAGGTCCGTTCTTAACCTGAAACACCACTTTAGCTAATGGGGTTCCCGCTGCCACCACACGATTTCTGTTCTCATCCTGAGGTAAAGTTCTTAACCTGAGGTACTATTTCTGGGTTAGCGGAGTCTGTAACCTGAAGCGTATGTAACCTGAAGCGTATGTGACCCGAGATACCACTGTATTCTGTTTTGTAATTTGACTGCTATGAAGCATTGCCAGATATCTTGGATCCAAAAAAAGCAATCTATTCCGCAATTCTTTTTGTAGGATTATATTGTAGGCCAGACGAGGCATTCACTTGAAACATTTTAAAAAGACTGCCCCATCTCGCAGACTGGCTTTCCAGTGTGTCCCTCCCCACCCTGCTTTTTAACATCCAGGCAGTGAAACTTGGCAGCCGGCTTGCTCGAGGCTTTGTGATGTGTAGCCGGTTCTAAGAAAGGTTTTCTGTTTCTGTCTCCGACTGGATAGCCAAGAATCTTATCAGTCAGTCTCCAGTCCCCTTTGGTGGCACATTTGCAAGGGGGCTGGAACAGTCAGCAGCTCTGCCCAGAACACAGCGCTTTGGGGACACACAGCAACCCATCTGATTGGCAGGAGGGAATACAAATGTATATTTGTGACAAAGCCAGAGTTTACTGTGCCTGCTGGAAGGAAATCCTTGCTGGAAACGACTCTTCAATACGCTGCCTGCATGGCCAATGCAAATTTCCGTTTGGCCTCATTGAGTGGCATTGACTTTCTTTCCTGCAGCTGCTGCTGTGCATGTACGGAAGACAAAAGCGGATTTTTTTTAATTAAAAAAAAATAATGCACTCATAGGGATACGGGTGGCGCTGTGGGTTAAACCACAGAGCCTAGGACCTGCCGATCAGAAGTCGGCGGTTCGAATCCCCGCAACGGGGTGAGCTCCTGTTGCTCGGTCCCTGCTCCTGCCAACCTAGCAGTTCGAAGCACGTCAAAGTGCTAGTAGATAAATAGGTACCGCTCCGGCGGGAAGGTGAACGGCGTTTCCGTGCGCTGCTCTGGTTCACCAGAAGCGGCTTAGTCATGTTGGCCACATGACCTGGAAGCTGTACGCCGGCTCCCTCGTCCAATAAAGCGAGATGAGCGCCGCAACCCCAGAGTCGGCCACGACTGGACCTAATGGTCAGGGGTCCCTTTACCTTTACCTAATGAACTCATATGCAAGCCTTTAATCTATTGGCAGCCATGCAGGAAGGTGGAGCTGCGATTGCATTCAGTCTTCTGCCATGTAATGTGCTGGGTCAGGCCAAGTTTAGTCCAGCATCCTGTTCTCATACTGGCTGACCAGACGCCATGCAAGCAAAAGAGTGTTGGCTTCTCTAGTAGTTTCAAGCCACTGGCCTTCAGAAGCAGTGGTGTAGCGTGGGGGTTGCAGGGGGGGCCAGCCGCACCAGGCGCAACATCTGAGGGGGGGAGCGCTAATCTAGTGGAAGAGTCTCGAGTGCTAAAATCCACGGGTTAGGGGGCGCAAATTACTTGCCTTGCCCCGGGTGCTGACAACCCACGCTACGCCACTGTTCAGAAGCATTACTGCCTCCAGCTGTGGATGCAGAGCAGTCATCCTGGCTAGTACCCATCGATAGCGCTCTCCTCCGTGAATTGGTCTAATCCTCTTTTAAAGCCCTCTAGACTGGTGACCATCACTGCCTCCAGTGGCAGGGAGTTCCATAGTTTAACCATGCACTGCATGAAGGACTTCCTTTTGTGTCACTGAAAAGAAACGTTTTACTACATATTTTTTATTATTATTAAAGATTTTCTTGATTTACAAAAGTGTTTGCAATGTCTCTCTCTCGTATTTCCCCCCCCCCCATGTAACATTTTTACAAATCAGTTTCATTTGTTGAGACATTAGGAAGAATAGGGGGAAAGAGGTGGAGGGGGGGAGATGGGGGGGTCGGGTGATGATATTTCTATTTTACTTACTATATGTAGGGTTTGGTGTCAGCGTTGCTTGTGCACGTTCTTTGCTGTTCACTTGTGTTCCTTTGGTGGTGAGAGAGGTTGGGGTTGGCCTAGGGTGTGGCTGTTCATTTGTGGTTGGCTGTGGTGGTCTTTGTTTTCGTGTGAGTGGGGTGGGTGGGTGTTTTGGATCAGGTTAGCCATATTGATTTGTATGCTGTTGGTGGATTTTTGTTGTTGTCTTGTTGGGCTGTGTATGTGATAAAGAAGGTGTCTTCTTCTGTTTGTCCCCCTGTCAGTTTCAGTTTATTGGTTAATTTTTCTAGTAGAGCTGTTTCCCATACTATTTGGTACCATTGGTCCATGCTTACTCCTGACAGGTCTCTCCAGTGTCTGGAACAGAAGCGTTTTATCAGAAGTTCCCTTTTAGCCTGACACCCGGCATTTTTTCCATAGAGTTCTGCACATTTGGCATGAATTTACACACACACACACAAACAAATTTTTAACCTTTCCTCCCCTTGCAAAATTCTCCTTTTGGCCTCTGATAGCAGACACCCCTTCCCTTCTTCCTCCTCTTTCCCCCTCATTATACATCACAGGAATTTCCTTTGCTGCCCCCACCCTGGTCTCTGTTGTTGGAAGTTGGAGGGAAGCCGAGCAGATTGCGCTTGGCCTGTTTCTTTGTGTGTTGTGATGATGTCCCCCTGTGCTGGTGCTTCTGCAGCCGAACTGACCTATTTTTAACACCCCATCAGTGAAATTAGCCCCCCACCTTGGAAGTTTAATGGGAGTCCAAAGTCTGAAACGGCAAAAAAAAAAAAAAAAGATCTTCGTTGAATATTTCAACCCCACAGCCTAGAGAAATGAAATGAAATAACAATAAAAATATGCAGGAAAACAATATACACTGGTACCTCGGGTTAAGTACTTAATTCGTTCTGGAGATCCGTTCTTAACCTGAAACTGTTCTTAACCTGAAGCACCACTTTAGCTAATGGGGCCTCCTGCTGCTGCCATGCAACCAGAGCATGATTTCTGTTCTCATCCTGAAGCAAAGTTCTTAACCCGAGGTACTATTTCTGGGTTAGCAGAGTCTGTAACCTGAAGTGTATGTAACCTGAAGTGTATGTAACCCGAGGTAACACTGTACTGTGCAAGCACAGATTAACAGTTCCATCAAAAACGGAACAAAACTCAACAGCAGTGAGGACAAAAATTAGAATTTCCAAGCATCTTATGGGGAGGTCAATACCTTCTGCCATTACCTGGGGAGGGAACATGAATCGTTGCCCACAAGCCTCCACAATAGAAACCTCCCACCCTGCGTTTCCATAAATACAGGTGGAAAAGAGGAAGAAGGCAACCCCTTCATGGAGTCCCCAAAGTAAAGAGCCCCCTCCCTTTTGGCATTGGGGCAGCAGCCGCCTTTAATCAGCAATATCTGGGGGGCTAAAAGGCACCCCATGAGCCACAACTGGGGTTTCCCTTCTCCTCTTCCTCCTCCCAGGCTTCAAGGCTGGCGATAGGGCCGCTAGGAAGGAGGCAGGCAGATGGATTTGCTTGTAGCCACAATTGCAATGGATTGCAGTGGAATTTCAGTGGAGACAAATACATGGCCAGAGGTGTTGTTCTCATGCACTAGCGCTCTGTCTGTCTGTCTGTCTGACTGTCTGTCTCTCTCTCTCTCTCTCTCTCTGTGTGTGTGTGTGTGTGTGTGTGTGTGTTGTGACATTTAAAGGGGAGGAAGAAGCTTCTCGAATGGCCATAAAGCTCTTGCAAATGCAGCTGTTCTAATTTTTGGCCACACATCCTGGCCTTTAGGGAAGCATCGCCACCTGGTGGCTATTGACGGCTGCTGCCCTGGATAAAGTGACTGCTGTCAATCTCCACCTGCCCGTCCACACCCAGTGCCCCTTCCTTAAAATGGCATCATTTTAAGAGTGTTTTGGAGCACTAATTTAGACTGTGCACCAAGGGCTCCACAAAGCAAAGAGGCAAGATGCCTGATTCTTTTTTTCCATCCCTCAACATAAAACACTTCCGCCCCCCGCCCCCCCAATCTCCTACATGGTATCAGGTTGATAACGCCTGCTCTAATATTGCCCCCTTTGTGGAAGAGCCTCCTCCCCATCTGAGTCGGGTCCCCGGTTTTTTTTTAAAAAATATTGATTTGCTAGCCAAGAAAACAACAACCCTACAAACATAACAAAGAGAAAGGAAAAACGAAAACAAAGAATCAAATATTTAAACCGTAAAGCACCACAGTCTGGAAGGACAGCTCCAAAGGAATAATAAAGTATTAACTCATACAAAGGTTCCCGTTAGAAATAGCAAAGATTTGTTAAAAACATATGCCTTCTCCACCTGTGAGTTCCACCATCCCTTAGAACAAAGGTCCTTTTTTGTCTTAAGTGAGCCAGATACTTGCATGTACTGATGCTGCTGTATAAGAAATAACATGTCATATATAGACTGAATATTTTAAAAGGTTATTTGAGCTTGGCCCTTTAGGTACATTTAGTTTAGGGCAGGCATGTCCAAAGTCCATTTCGGGGGCCTAATCCGGGCCGCTGGTAGGTTTAATCCGGCCCCTGGGGTAAAATCCAAAAAAAAACCCTCAACAGCCTCAATCCTAAAAAAAAACACCAACAAAATCGAAAAATCTCAACAACTTCAATCCTAAAAAAAAGGTCAACAACTTTGGTCGGCCTTCACTTCATTAAACCTGGCCCTCTTTGGAAAAAGTTTGGACACCACTGGTTTAGGGGATATCTTTTCAAGAAGGGCGGTTTGCCGAATAAACATACACAAACTTATTGTTGCTAATATAATAGATGGATAACTTGAGGATCTTTACATTTGTATAACATGCAGAGAATAATATGTGTTTAAAAATCAGAGAGAGGAGCTGAGGGAAGTCGTAGGGGGGAGGGAGGGAGGGTATGGGGGGAGGGGGGAAATGGGAAATTTAATGAAGATTATTTTCTGGAATCATTTGCTATGTGAAAACAGTTAATAATGTTTTATTTTTTTAAAAAAAAAGAAGGGTGGTTTGCCAAACCCTTGAACACCAGCAATCCAAATTATTAAGATCAAAGGCCTTCCAGGATTTGGCAATACAGCCCTGGGCTGCTGCTGTTAAGAGATGAGGAAGGAGTTCTTTGCTTTTCACACCCCATCTGACTCGTGTCTTTTCTCCTCTCTCCAGCACCAGCTGACGTCCCCAGGGAGCCTCTGCTCTTCCCGGGGCTCCAGCGTCCCTGGGTCACCCTCCAGCACTGTGGTGAGTAGTACCATGCAAATGGACTCTTCGCTTTTAAATGATACCTCACCTCCATGCACGGATCTCTCAGCTGAGTCAAGGTTTGAATGCCTCCTGAATCAAGACCTGGATCGCTGATGCTTCTGTCTTCCTTCCCAGGCAAAAATGGACAATGAAGTCTACAAGGATTTAGCAGCAATCCCCAAAGACAAGGCGATCCTGGACATAGAGCGCCCCGACTTGATGATATACGAGCCCCACTTTACCTACTCCCTCCTGGACCACGTGGAGAGGCCAAGGAGCCGAGAGGTGGGCCAGCCCAAACCCCCTTTTCGGGCCAGGGGGGTCCTTTGCTTTGCCCAGAGTACCATAGCAAAAGCTATTTTGAGGCTGTGATTCTGTAGAAGTTGTTAGGAAACAGTAAGCCCTGATGAAAGAAGAATGGAGGATGAAACTGATGGACTATGCCGAGTTAGATAAATTAACAGGAAGGATTCGAAACCTGCGGGACCAGAGATTCTTAGAAGACTAGAGTAAATATACGAACTATTTGAAAAGTAATTGTAATGAACAGATTACGGTAGGAGCATTGCAAGAAGTTTTCTAAGGAGGATTATTTGAAATATTGCAAGAAAGACTATGAGGAGAATTATTAAAGGTAAAGGTAAAGGGACCCCTGACCATTAGGTCCAGTCGTGACCGACTCTGGGGTTGCAGCGCTCATCTCGCTTTATTGGCCGAGGGAGCCAGCGTACAGCTTCCGGGTCATGTGGCCAGCATGACTAAGCTGCTTCTGGTGAACCAGAGCAGTGCACGGAAACACCGTTTACCTTCCCGCCGGAGTGGTACCTATTTATCTACTTGTGCTTTGAGGTGCTTTCGAACTGCTAGGTTGGCAGGAGCAGGGACCGAGCAACGGGAGCTCATCCCGTCGCAGGGATTCAAACCGCCGACCTTCTGATCGGCAAGTACTAGTCTCTGGTTTAACCCACAGCGCCACCTGCATCCCTGGAGAATTATTAGTTAATGATAATTAAGAGTAATAGAGAAATTAAGAAATGCAGAATAAGTGATAAAAACAGAAAAGCATCAGAGGAGTTGATGGAAGTCAAAAGTATTGTATAAGATAAGAAATTATGTTATATGAATGTTGGAAATGATATGTTAAAAAAACTAATAATTTTTTTTTTTTTTAAGGAAACAGTAAGGCCAGTTCTGTAATGGCTGGCTAATTAATACTGTGAGGTTTTTGTGTTCCACGAGCCCCACTGTGGCTTGCAGTATAGACATAGAACCATAGAAAACTAGGGTGGAAGGGACCCTAAGGCTCATCTAGTCCAACCCACCACAATGCTGGAATCTCAACTAGGTCATACATGACAGGTGGCCACTAAACCTCTGTTATAAACCTTCCTAGGGAGTCCCTTCCATTGTCAAACGGCTCTTACCGTCAGAAAGTTCTTCTGATGGTTTAGCCAGAATCTCCTTTCCTGGAATCTGAATCTATCGGTTCAGGTCCTCCTCTCCGGAGAGGCAGAAAACAAGCTTGCTCCAGGAAGCCTTTTGGACATAATAGATGACTCAGATGTGAGCGGCATCAAGTGAAGTTCTTTCTCTCTCTCTCTCTTGACTCCTTTCTGCAGCGCTCCCTCTCGCCCAAATCCCTCTCTCCACCTCCTTCTCCAGAAGTAAGTGTTTCTCAGGGTTGCCTTGGAGATGGGTTTCCAAGATGGGTTACCAAGAGCAGAGAAGAGGCCAGTGGGAGGGAAGGAGGGAGTGGAGAAGAGATGAGCAAGGCTGTCAGTGCGACAGGGTGGCGGGGAGAGGGATGTGTTCCGGCATCTGCACGGGCAGCAATTGAGCTCAGCGCACCGGGGCCTGTCAGCTCCAGAAGCCCTCTGGCCAAAAGGCAAGCCGGTTTGCAGGACTCCTTGCCAAACGACAGGCCGGCACAGCTCCTCGGCTGCTGACAGTCTCTTGGTGGAGGGCAGGGTGCAGGCTGCTCTTCTGCAACGGGAGGGAAAGGGCTGTGTGGCAATTCAGGTCGGGGCCAGCCCACCCGTTACTGCCGATGAGGCAGCTGCCTCAGGCTGCAGGCTGGAGACAGCTGGGGGGAGCTGCAGATCTGGGGACCCCAGGAGCCTGCTGCTGCTGCCCCCTGTGCTTGTAGCTCGCAGCTGCCACCAGGGAAGAGCAGAGCCACTGTTGCCACCTGCCTCCTATTTTCTCCCCTTTTGCCTCAGGTGGCAAAATGTCTTGGGCCGGCCCTGAAACCAGACTGCTGGCCTCCTCTCACCTCCTTTGCTCTGCCCACAGGTCACTCGCGACTGGATGGAGGAGAGCAAGTCTCCAGGCAATGCCTCCCAGCCGGGCAGCCGCCGAACCAGCAGCAGCAGCCGCAGCGGAGTCCACCATTTCCACCGCCCTGGTAGGGCCCCCCCCTTGCCAAAGGCGCCTTCAGGCTTTCCCTGACACCCCCACCAATGCCTTAGACTGCTCCCCCAGACCCTTCCCCGCCCTCCATCAGTTGCAGCCTCTCCGGGGGGTCTCAGTCATAGAACTGTAGAGAGTTGGAGGGGATCCCAAAGGTCATCTAGTCCAGCCCCCTGCAATGTAGCCGTCATACGCTACATGGGGCTGCCTTTGAAAAGGGCTCAGAAACGTCAGCTGGCTCAAAGAGCTTCAGCCAGACAGAATCATAGCTGTCAACTTTTCCCTTTTTTAAAGGGAAATTCCCTTATTCCAAATAGGATTCCTCGCAAGAAAAGGGAAAAAATGACAGCTGTGGGCAGAATATTGATCCCCTTGTTAGAACAGCTCCGCTAGCTGCCAATCTGTTCCTGAGCACAATTAAAAGTGCTGGTCGTGACCTGTAAAGCCCTATATGACTTAGGCCCAGGCTCTCTGAAGGACCATATTCGCTTATAAGAACCTGCCCAGGTTTTGAGATTTTGAGGGGAGGTCCTTCTCCTAGGTCCACCACCCTCACAGGCCTACTTGGTGGGGGGACGCAGGAGAGGGCCTTCTTGGTGGCTGCTCCCAGACTTTACAACTCCCTCTCTGGAGAAGCCAGGCGGGCCCCCTCCTTGCGGTCCTTCTGCCAGCAGGCGGAGACCTTCTTATTCCTACAGGCCTTTGGGAACAGACTGCTGTTTTTTAAGGAAAGGGCTTTTAATAAGTGCTGTGTTGTTTTATTATTTGTATTTTAATAGACGAGTTTTTAAAATTGCTTTAATTCTATTAGAGTTTAATTACTTTTTATATGTTTCTTAACTTATTTAATTGGTGGTGTTTTAATTTGTATAAGCCGCCTTCAGTCCCAGTCTGGGGAAAAGGCAGGATATAAAAGATGATGAAGATAATGATGATGATGATGATGATGATACTTGATTTAAGAACAGCTTAGTTTATGAACAACTTGGATTAAGAGCGCTGCAAACCCAGAAGTAGGTGTTTTGGTTTGTGAACTATTCCTTGGAATAAGAACATGTTTTGCTTCCTGTTGAGTGTGTTCCATTTGTAAATTGAGTCTCCCGCTGCTATGGGAAACATGCCTTGGTTGAAGAACGCTTTGGTTTAAGAACGGTCTTCCGGAACGGATTAAGTTCGTAAACCAAGGTAAAGGTAAAGTAAAGGGACCCCAGTGCTTTCGAACTGCTAGGTTGGCAGGAGCTGGGGCCGAGCAACGGGAGCTCAACCCGTCGCGGGGATTCAAACCACCGACCTTCTGATCAGCAAGTCCTAGGCTCTGTGGTTTAACTCATAGCGCCACCCGCGTCCCTTATATTTCTCCTTTTACGTGGCCCAAAATCTGCCCTGCTCCCCTCTACCTTGAACTCCCCTGGGTCAGGCCCTTCAACCCTGGAGCGTAGCAAGCTACCTTAAATGTACTGAGTCAGGCCATTGGCCTGTCCTGCTCACTGTTGCCTACAGTCCAGTGACTGGCAGCTGATCTCCCGGTTTCAGGCAGGGAATATTTAACCTGTGCCCTTCTGTCCTTCTCCAAAGCAGCTTCATGGAAACCCCCTCGGTGGTATTGTAACTCTTCTACGTTGGGGCAGCCTTTGCTACCCTGCGTATGATGAGAGTTGCTTATTATTATTACAGTGGTACCTTGGTTTACAGGGACGCAGCTGGCGCTGTGGGTTAAACCACAGAACCTAGGACTTGCCAATCAGAAGGTCGGCGGTTCGAATCCCCGCGACGGGATGAGCTCCCGTTGCTCGGTCCCTGCTCCTGCCAACCTAGCAGTTCGAAAGCACATCAAAGTGCAAGTAGATAAATAGGTACCTCTCCCACGGGAAGGTAAATGGCGTTTCCGTGCGCTGCTCTGGTTCGCCAGAAGCAGCTTAGTCATGCTGGCCACATGACCCAAAAGCTGTACGCCGGCTCCCTCGGCCAATAAAGCGAGATGAGCGCCGCAACCCCAGAGTCAGCCATGACTGGACCTAATGGTCAGGGGTCCCTTTACCTTTACCTTTAAAAGGAGAAATATGGGCAGCAGCACTCTGGAAAACCACCTCGGGGGTCTCCCTGAGAAGCAGCCCCAAACCAGTTGCTGCGTCCCCTGAGCGCCTCCCTGTTCCTTCCCCAGATACCAACACGGCAGAGATGAACATCTACAAGAAGCCCCCCATCTACAAGCAGAGAGGTAGGTGGTGCTCCCTGGTGCCCTCTGGGGCGGGTGAAGGTGGGGCTACACACAGCAGAGGCTCAGAGTCACCTTCCCCGCCCCCCTTGCACCTTGCAGAGCAGTCGGTGACACCAACCCCGCAGAGCAAGCACCTGATCGAGGACCTGATCATCGAATCCTCCAAGTTCCCAGCTGCCCAGCCGCCCGACCCCAACCAGCCGGCCAAGATTGAGACGGACTACTGGCCCTGCCCGCCCTCCTTGGCAGTTGTGGGTAAGTGGTCCTTGCTGTGTTTTTCTGTCAGCCAGTGGGGTAGTGGATGGGGGAATGCAGGGGAGCATAGCTGTGGGGCTTTTTTCCCAAAACTGGAGCAATGATGCCATCTGCCAAGGTGCCAGGTCTCCTTTTTCTGGCAAACGAATGAGGCGATAACAAGTCTTTCAAGTTTGCTTGTGAGAGATTAGCATAGAGGAAGTTGGATAATGAGGAAAAGAATCGAGCAGAGGCTGGATACTGCTTTCCTTTTCTTTGATGGGGTTGCTGCTTCGTACTGGCAGTTTTAAACGGTAGCGATTCCTTGCGAGATCTTTTGCATTTCCAAAACAGCTATTTACAACCTTCAAAATAAATAAATAAAAGCAGATTAAAACATACATCACCATTCTACATGCCTGGGCAGGCTTGTCTAAACAAGAATGTTTTCAGCAGGCACCCAAAAGAATACAGTGAAGGTGCCCGCCTGATCTCAATAGGCAAGGAGTTCCAAAGTGCAGGCGCTGCCACACTAAATGACCAGTTTCTTACAAGTGAAGAACAGGTATTATATAGCCCTGTAATAATGCCAGCTGCACAGAATGTGGCGGCTGAGCAGACATATATGGGGTGAGGTGATCTCGCAGGCAAACTGGTCCCGTGTCCTAGTTCCAGGTAGGTAGCCATGTTGGTCTGCCATAGTCGAAACAAAATAATAATAATAAAATCCTTCCAGTAGCACCTTGTTGTTGTTGTTTAGTTGTTTAGTCGTGTCCGACTCTTCGTGACCCCCTGGACCAGAGCACGCCAGGCACTCCTGTCTTCCACTGCCTCCTGCAGTTTGGTCAAACTCATGCTGGTAGCTTTAAGAACACTGTCCAACCAACTCGTCCTCTGCCGTCCCCTTCTCCTTGTGCCCTCCATCTTTCCCAGCATCAGGGTCTTTTCCAGGGAGTCTTCTCTTCTCATGAGGTGGCCAAAGTATTGGAGCCTCAGCTTTAGGATCTGTCCTTCCAGTGAGCACTCAGGGCTGATTTCCTTAAGAATGGATAGGTTTGATCTTCTTGCAGTCCATAGTAGCACCTTAGAGACCAACTAAGTTTGTTCTTGATATGAGCTTTCGTGTGCATGCACACTTGCACACGAAAGCTCATACCAAGAACAAACTTAGTTGGTCTCTAAGGTGCTACTGGAAGGATTTTATTTTTTTTAATTTTGGTCCCATGTTGTTAAGGGTGGTTGATATAAGAATAGCAACCCCTTGAACCTGGCCACCAGGGCAGATTTATCAGCGCAGGTGTTCTGTGCTGCCAAAGCCTGTCAGCAATTGTGCTGCAGCATTCTACACTCATTGCAACCTCCAGATCAGGTGCAAGGCAAGCCCCATACAGAGCGCATAGCAGTAATCTAGCAGTGAAGTAATCCATGTGAAGGCTCAGGTAAACTGGCCCCATGTTACTAAGGGCTTTATAGCTTCACCCTCTTTGGTCCCTTTCATCTTCCCCTCCTCAAATGGCTACTATAAGGTTTCGGCCCTAAGCACACTCACCTGGGGACAATGTCGTCTGAAATCGGGGGGGGGGGGCATCATTTTTGAAGGTGAGAAGACCCTCCGCCCAAGAAGCTGTCTGCCACGTGTGAGACACGCTCCTGCCTTGTGTTTCTGCAGAGACTGAGTGGCGGCGGCGGATGGCCTCCAAAAGAGGCGAGGACGAGGATGAGGACAGCACGGAAGAATTGGGGAGCCTGCGAGAGTTGCAGAAGCAAGAGCTGAGCAAGGTGGGCAGGGGGCTTGGGGGCAGGTGAAGCCGGGTGGGGGGCTCCTGGGTGCCGGTGGCTCCTTGTGTGGCTGAGCTCCCCGCCCCCATTCTCTCTCTCCGCCAGGTGGCCTCCAACCTTGGCAAACTCATCCTCAAGGAGGAGATGGAGAAGTCGCTCCCCATCCGGAGGAAAACCCGTTCCCTTCCAGACCGGACGCCCTTCCACTCCTGTGAGTAAGCAACCTCCCACCCCACCCCCTGCTAAAACCAGGGGCTGATTTCCCGTGCTTCTCATTCTTTTTGTCTTGAAACAGGAAGGGCACATCTTTCGTGCACCCGTTTGTTTGTTTGCATTTATAATCCACTTTTTCCTCCGAGGAGCTTAAGGTAGCACTCTGTTAGAATTCCTGCTCTATGATTGCAGTCATGGGATTGTTGCCTATCACATGATGGTGTATGTTTTCATTCCACAGAGTGGGAAGTGATGGAGACAGGATGTTTGTGTTACTGTGTTCCGTGAAGTGGGACTATTGTCCTTTGTTCTTTCTCTTTGCTGTCTGATGCTAGAGAGAGAGGGAGCCATGTTGAAGTGCTCCGTGTGTGTTTATATGTAAATAAAGTAGATTAGCCAAAATGCTGAGTTGCTGAGGTCTGTCACGCAAGGTGCACAAACTCTGCAGATCTCTAAGTGTGCCAATGTCTGTTGGCATCGGTCACTGTGATGTTCAGGCAGAAGAAAGCTTCTGAAGCTTCCGAACAATTGACCAAGGAGGGAACATGCCAGTCGGGCATGTGTCTCTACCAGGGTCCTACTCGAGTGTAGGCTGAACTCCTGACACAATCATGGTTCTCTTTCCCCAGCCACTCTGGGTGGCTCCCAACAGAATATTGAAAACACACAAAAAAATCAAGTGCCAGACAGGTAGCCATTCCAGAAATAACAAACCCAGATGAAGACAAAAGGGTGTGATTAACTTGGCTGGGAAACAGCCAATATCTCTTTTGTTACACTTGAGGGGTGTTTGGTGGAGGGCAAGGAGAACCATGGGGCAGGGTCCAGGATGCTCAGATTACTGCCACCAGACCTCCCCTTTCATGATGTAACCGTGATGTAGTTTGGGGGGGTGTCACATGGGGATTAGCCGCTAATAGAAGTTTGGGAGCTCTTTTGTTTGGGCCATATTAATCGCTGGTCTTCCTCTTTTTCCAGCTCTTCACGGTGGAAGCTCAAAATCTTCCTCCCTTCCTGCCTACGGGAGAAGCACCCTCGCCAGGGTAAGGTGCCAGTTAGGGGCCTCTGCCCTGAGCCTTCCAACCTTCAGCTTCTATGAGTTCTTATATATATATATATATATATATATATATATATATATATATATATATAATATTTTTATTAAGTTTTACATAAGAAATTTAAATTCAAGCTCATCATTCACCTCCTCATTTAGGATTCTTTGAATCCCTTGATTTCCCTCTGCCCATCCATGGTTACCATTATCAATCTTTTATTTTATTTTATCTGCTTATCTTATTTTCTCTAATTTGTTAAAAGAATCACAACCCATTTTCCCAGGGTTTTTCATACATTAGGAGCATTACTCAAATCCTGCCAAAGTTTTAAAAATTGTTTACAGTGTTCTCTTGAGCACATTATAAATTTTCCCCATCCCTCCTTAAAATTCCTCTTTTCCTGGCTTCTGATTTTCCCAGTCAGTTTCGCCATTTTGGCGTAGTCCACCATAGTCCTTCAGCTTCCACGAGTTCTAGTGTTGTGACAGAGACTTTTGTCTTTCCCCTTTCTTCTCTTGGGACTTTCCCCAACCCATGGTTGCATTCACCGCAAGTGCTTTCACGGTCTGGATTGGGCCCATGAAATGCTATAATGACCCTTGCCTGCCTGCCTGGAGATGGTCTTTGTTATTGACTTTTGTGCTGCTGGAATGTACCGTATTTTTCGCTCTATTGGACGCAGTTTTTCCCCTCCAAAAATTGAGGGGAAATGTGTGGGCCTCCTATGGAGCGAATGCAGGCTTGTGCCATAGCCGCGCGCAACCCCTCCGGCAGGGAGAGGCTGCACGGGGCTATGGCTTCTTTAGCCCTGCACAGCGTCTCCTGGCAAGGAGAGGCTGCACGGGGCTAAAGGGGAAGACAAAACAGCGAGCAGGATCCATCCCGCTCCTTGCCTTGCCTTCTTCCATAGCTGCGCGCAACCCCTCCGCAAGGAGAGGCTGCACGGGGCTATGGATTCTTTAGCCCTGCGCAGCGTCTCCCGGCAAGGAGAGGCTGCACGGGGCTAAAGGGGAAGACAAAGCAGCGAGCGGGATCCATCCCGCTCGCTGCTTTGCCTTCTTCCATAGCTGCGCGCAACGCCTCCGCAAGGAGAGGTTGTGCGCAGCCTGTACGCTGCTCTTTGGGGCTGGGGGGGAAAAAATATTTTTTTTCTTGATTTCCCCCCCTAAAAACTGGGTGCGCCCTATGGTCCGGTGCGCCCTATGGTGCGAAAAATACGGTATGTAGCCTGCTATGAAATGAGAGCAATGCATTTGCTGCTTTGACCTGTTTTGCCGCTCGCCCTGAGCTCTGTTGCACGCAGACCCTAGAAGATTATTCACAATTGGGTGCAGGTCTTGAGTTGAGACACACTGCCCATCTCTGCTCTATCCCTTGGATGGAAGTAGAAAAAGTGAAGGTGTTTGGAGGGAATGTGCATATTCCACACATCTCGAAGTCCTCCGGTTTCCTTTTTATGAAAGCAGTCTTGCTCTTGCTGGTGCAGAGAGGGCTCAAGAACAGTCTAATCTGAGGCGGTGGAAATCATCTCAATGATCAGAAGAAGGGCCGCCCTTCCAAACTGTGCCTGTTCCTCTGGCGCCTGCTTCCATTCTGAAACCATAGAATCTTAAAATTATAGAGTTGGGAAGGAACAGCAGGGAGTTGGAGCATCTTCTAGTCCATGGGTAAGCAAACTAAGGCCCGGGGCCCAGATCCGGCCCAATCGCCTTCTAAATCCAGCCGGCGGACGGTCTGGGAATCAGCGTGTTTTTACATGAGTAGGATGTGTCCCTTTATTTAAAATGCATCTCTAGGTTATTTGTGGGGCCTGCCTGGTGTTTTTACATGAGTAGAATGTGTGCTTTTATTTAAAATGCATCTCTGGGTTATTTGTGGGGCATAGGAATTTGTTCATTCCACCCCCCCCCAAATATAGTCCAGCCCCCCACAAGGCCTGAGGGACAGTGGACTGGCCCCCTGCTGAAAAGGTTTGCTGACCCCTGACTAGTCCAACTCCCTGCAGTGCAGGGAACCACAGTTGAAGAATTCCTGACAGGTGGCCATCCAAGGATCTCCAAGCAAGGAGGCTCCAACACTGTCTTCCGAAGGAGTCAGTTCCACTGTCAAACTGTTCTTACAATACAGAACAACCAACCCCTGTGTTGCAAACTAAACACAACAATACAAGGAACATGCAGACCAGTTTACTAGATAGCACTGTAATTCTTAATGCATAATATACATGATTTAGTAACAAAAACATGATTTGTAACTAAATCATGTATATTATGCAGTAAGAATTACAGTGCTATCTAGTAAACTGTTCTTACAGTCAGAAAGTTATTCCTAATATCTTGGATCCCAAACGCCCTGGAACTCAGACGTTTTGGCTCCCAGACGCCGCAAACCCGGAAGTGATTGTTCTGGTTTGCAAATGTTCTTTTGGAAGCTGAATGTCCAGCAGGGCTTCTGCAGCTTCCGATTGGCCGCAGGACCTTCCTGCGGCCAATCAGAAGCAGCGATTTGGCTTCCGAACGTTTTGGAAGTTGAACAGACTTACAGAACGGATTCTGTTTGACTTCCAAGGTACGACTGTATTTAATTGGAATCTCCTTTCTTTGCCCTTTGAATCCCTGTGATTTGGGTCATCCCCTCTGGAGCAGCTAGAAAACAAGCTTGCTCAGTCTTCCATGGGGCAGCTCTTCAGGTTTTTGAAGATGACTGTCAAATTCTGATCCACACCATCTTTGACCAAGAATCGCACAGCTGGCATTGGCCCTGCAGAGAGACCTGCTGGCCTGGGGCTGAGGTCCCACAAGTAGCCCACATCTCCTGCCATTATTGGGAGGTGGGGGGTGAGAATCCTTCTGTCCCAAGCAGAAAACCTGAGTAATAAAGGCACAATCACATCATGGACACGTGGAATCGGTTGCCTTTCTCCGACAAAGCTGTAGTTTCCAGGAGTCTTTGGGAAAAGTGATGTGTGCTTTAGATGTGTGGTCTGGATGTGACCTAGGAAAGATCGAAGCGCCCCCTCTCTTCATGCCACAAAGGCACCAAGGTTGGCATGTCTCTGTGAGTGACCCTGACTCTTCTCCTGCTTTTTTCCGCCTTCTACAGCTGCAGTCCACAGAGTTCAGTCCTGCCGGCAGTGAGAAAGGGAGCCCAGGTAAGCGGAGCTACGGGGTTGGGGTTGGGGTGGGGCAAAGGCAGACCTCTCATCTGCTGACATCAGTCACCTGCCCTAGCTTGGACCCTCTTCTGCTACTTCTGAGCTGCTTCTGACCTCCCTCCCGCTCACAGAATTGTAGAGTGGGAAGGGACCCCAAGGGCAGTGTTAGAAACTGGGACAGAAAAGCTAGGAGCCAAATGGCTCCTGGGACCTGGGTTGCAGGCGCCAAAACAGAATGTCTAGTCGCCATTTGGGGGGGGGGGGGGTTGGCAACACTTTTTATTATTTTGATAGGCATGAACTAATACTCAATTCACATAAGTGGCACATTGTCAATATCACATTTTAAGCAGAAACTGCTAATACATGTTTGATTTGGTGTTTGCAATAAAAAATATAGGTACCATACTTCAGTTTTCAAAACACTCTTTTTAATTAACATATTGCCTATCCTTAACATATAGAGTGGTACCTCAGGTTAAGTACTTAATTCTTTCCGGAGGTCCGTTCTTAACCTGAAACTGTTCTTAACCTGAAAGCACCACTTTAGCTAATGGGGCCTTCTGCTGCTGCCGCGCCGCCGGAGCACGATTTCTGTTCTCATCCTGAAGCAAAGTTCTTAACCCGAGGTACTATTTCTGGGTTAGCGGAGTCTGTAACCTGAAGCGTCTGTAACCTGAGGTACCACTGTACTTCGATGCTTCGAAGCACATACATTTCAGTAATCCTCGAGTGTCAGCCAGGCGTGAAAATAAAGCACCCAGACTTTTTGAGGTGCTCACAAACGGAGAATCTTTAGGTGCAAAATGCTCCTGGAGCCCTGCTAATTTCGAACCCTGCCAGAGGGTCATCTACTCCAACCCCCCACAATGCAGGAATCACACTAAGTGGTCTTGGCCACTTAGCAATGAACCAACTGAAGAAGATGGCAGGGGACTGTTCTCTGGTCACCTTCAGCCCCTTTCCTTCTGTCTTGCAGGTCTACAGGTGAGCACACATGCCCAGCCACAGGTGGTCCCCCCGAGAGGTGATGTATCAGGCCACTTCCCCCAAGGATACCTGGGAGAGTGACGGCGTCTCACCCAAACCCCAGAGGAAGGCTGAGGAGGGTTTGAGAGGGCCAGGAGGGTTTGAGAGGGCCAGGAGGCCAGGAGGGAATAAGGTGGTGCAACTGGCTGCCTCCTGTGAGTCCACAGCCATGCCAAGCACTATTTCTGTGGGAGAAGGCCCTGCAACTGTGTTGGGTTTATTTTCCCTCCGCAGAACGGCCAGAGAGGGCGGATGGACAGGGGAAACTCCCTCCCTAGTATGCTGGAGCAAAAGGTGAGAACTGCCCCTGGGGCCATGGGGGAATATCCACCGTCCTTTCGCATGGGGGTAATGTGTCCTGATGCGCCCACAAAGAAATGCAACCAAGTGGCCCCTTCGTTAACTTTGCTTTTCTTCCTCCCTGAAGATTTACCCTTACGAGATGCTGATGGTGACGAATCGGGGAAGAGTGAAACTGCCTCCAGGCGTGGACCGGACAAGGCTAGAGGTACAAAGAAATAGCACTGGTGCAGATCTACCTTTCTCAACCCTGGCACCCTGCAAATCACTTCCTTGCTATCATCATCATCATCCTTACAGTCGTACCTTGGCTCCTGAATGCCTTGCGACTCGAACATTTTGGCTCCCAAACGCCGCAAACCCGGAAGCGAGTGTTCCAGTTCCAGTTTGCGAACGTTCTTTGAAACCCGAACATCCAACGTGGATTATGCGGCTTCCGATTGTGTGCAGGAAGCCCCTGCAGCCAATCGGAAGCCGCACTTTGGTTGTCGAATTTTTAAGGAAGTCGAACAGAATTCTGGAACGGATTCTGTTCGACAACCATGGTATGACTGTATTATTATTGTTGTTGTTGTTTTAGAAAATGTATAAGCCACTCGATTGTCAGAAAAACTCAAAAGGGCTTACAGAAGAGAAAAAGCAATTAAATTGGCAGTAAGAAGAAATAACCAGACATTGGAAAAGTTAAGATAACCAGAGACTAAAAACATATTAAGACTCGCATCAACTTTCTAAACATCTGGACAGGCTGGTTTAAAGAAAAATGTTTTTAGCAGGTGCTGAAAAGAGTAAAGGTGTCAACAGGCACTGAGTTCCAAAGTTTGGGTGGTGCTGCACTAAAATATCAAGTTCTTACAAATGTGGAACGGGTATTATGGGGCACGTGTAACTGCGCCTGCCCTGCTGATTGAAGCAGCAGAGGGACCACATGTGGGGTAAGAAGGTCCAGATGTTGTTGGGCTTCAACTCCCAGCAGCCTCAACAGCCCGCATGGCCAGTGGGCAGGGACGATGGGAGCTGTAGTCCAGGTTCTGCAAGGCACCAGTTGGTGTGCATAATACTGAACTAGACAAACCACTTGTCTTGACTCAAGATAAGGCACCTCCCCATGTTCTTTGAATCTGACATGAGATACAACCCCTTTCAAGACAAGCACCTTGCCTTACCCCCCGACGTGCCCACTTGACCACTTCGCCATTGTTATAGGCTCCACATTTGTAAAAACTCTCTTATCTTTCAGCCTGGCATCACCTACCCTTTGGAACTCCCTGCCGATTGATTTCAAGCAGGCACATTCACTGTACCCTTTTGCAGCGCCTACCCAAATGTTTATGGGACGCGGGTGGCGCTGTGGGTTAAACCACAGAGCCTAGGACTTGCCGATCAGAAGGTCAGCGGTTTGAATCCCCGCGACGGGGTGAGCTCCCGTTGCTCAGTCCCTGCTCCTGCCAACCTAGCAGTTTGAAAGCACGTCAAAGTGCAAGTAAATAAATAGGTACTGCTCTGACGGGTTTCCGTGCGCTGCTCTGGTTCGCCAGAAGCAGCTTAGTCATGCTAGCCACATGACCCGGAAGCTGTACGCCGGCTCCCTCAGCCAGTAAAGCAAGATGAGCGCCGCAACCCCAGAGTCGGCCACGAGTGGACCTAATGGTCAGGGGTCCCTTTACCTTTACCCATATGTTTTAGAAAGTTGGTTCATTTGCTTCTAAAAAGTTATTTTAACTTTTCGTGTGCCTTGACTGCAAACCGCTCGAGTGGTTTCATGAATCTTATGAAATGAACAAATGAATGAATGAGCAAGCCTTCTTCCTTCTCTCCCCATCCCAGCGCCACCTGTCAGCCGAAGATTTCCTGCGTGCGTTCGAGATGTCGCCGGACGAATTTGGCAAGCTGGCCCTGTGGAAGCGGAACGAGCTGAAGAAGAAAGCCTTCCTCTTCTGATCCCGGCCCCCGCGCAGAGCCGACATGCCCGGCGTGACGCTCCGTGCGTGTGTGCCGACCCGTCTTTCATCACAGACGCTTTAGGGCTACTCTCGAGCTCGTTCGAAGGGACGATGCTCCTTTCTCCCCACCACCACCCAACCGCCCTCACTGCAGAGGTGGCTGCCATGCCTTGACTCTTGGGGCAGAGGAAAAGTGGGTCAGGAAAAGAGTGGTGAGCACCCTGTGCTGGATGTGGCGGCTGCGGGGGGGTGCCAAGTCCCTTCCCCACTCCCACCCCGGGGAAAATCAGCCATGTGTGGGGTGGGAAGAGGCCAGGGTGGAGATAAGGTGTTCTGTGCTGCCACCCTTAAGCTCATTCCGTTGCTGGCTTTACTCCCAGACCATGCATCCTCTCCCCACATTGGCACAAAGGCCCATCAGGTTTTCTAAACTTGGGCAAGAATGAGGCCCAGCGGGCAGATCTGAGCATCATGGCACCAGGCAGACTCCCACCCTGCAGCAGGACCAGATTGAAGAGGGTCTCTCTGCCCCAGCATCCTCTTCTCACAGGGGGCAGCCTTGCCACTCTCTCCCACTGATTTCCGCCCCCTTGTGACTGGTACTCAGCTGCCCACTGTACGTGCCTAGCCTCTGCTGGAGTGAACGTGACCTGGGGCTGCTTCTCATCTAAATGGCTACCAAGCAGCAGGGTGATGGCTCCCTCCCCAGCAAAAAGAAAAAAAAGCTTCCTTTGCTAGCTCCTGCCCCTGCTGCACTGGACAAATGGAAGTATTTTGTGGCCACTCTCTTAAGATGTGCCGTCTACAGGAGGAATGCAGTCACTACCACGGTGCCCGCAGGCATGGAGAAGGGCATAGAGGTGGGCTTCATTTGGAATCGAGGCATGTGTCCAGGCCCCCGTTCTGCAGGGGGTTGGACTAGGTCACTTGGAGTCACTTCCAACTCTATGGTTCTAGTTTCTTCCCCACTGCCAAAAGCTCCCTTTCCAGGCCAGCTTCCTCTACCCATTTCTGCCCCAGAATTCCCAACTCTTCCTGCAAGCTGGTCCTGGGCCAGCTGTATGTGGCACCTGTTTCCTGCTCCCCCTCTACCCTGCCATCCCAACCATCTAGGCTGTAACATTCTTCTGTGCTGCACCTGCTGCCTGCCCCCCACCCCAAAATCTGGGGGCCCCTGCAAGCTCTATTCAGCGAGACTTTGAGGATGTGCCTGAAGAGAGGAATGCATTTACCTGCTGCTGTCATGCCCGTAGTTCAGGCCCGCCTATGTGCCTCCCCCTCCACATACCCTGCACCTGTAGGTACACAGATCTACCTGCCCTGTCTCCACAGCTTCATGCTAGTCCTGTGGAAAGGACTGCAGAGAAGGTGGCTTGATGCAAAGCCTGGGTATGCCCCTGCTCCTGCCCAACCAGTGTGGTGTAGTGGTTAAGAGCGGTGGACTCGTAATCTGGTGAACCGGGTTCGCTTCCCCGCTCCTCCACATGCAGCTGCTGGGTGACCTTGGGCTAGTCACACTTCTCTGAAGTCTCTCAGCCCCACTCACCTCACAGAGTGTTTGTTGTAGGGGAGGAAGGGAAAGGAGATTGTTAGCCACTTTGAGACTCTTTAAAGGTAAAGGGACCCCTGACCATTAGGTCCAGTCGTGGCTGACTCTGGGGTTGCAGGGCTCATCTTGCTCAACAGGCCGAGGGAGCTGGTGTACAGCTTCCAGGTCATGTGGCCAGCATGACTAAGCTGCTTCTGGCGAACCAGAGCAGAACATGGAAACGCCGTTTACCTTCCCGCCGAAGCGGTACCTATTTATCTACTTGCACTTTGACGTGCTTTCGAACTGCAAGGTTGGCAGGAGCAGGGACTGAGCAACGGGAGCTGACCCTGTTGCGGGGATTCGAACCGCCGACCTTCTGATCAGCAAGTCCTAGGCTCTGTGGTTTAACCCACAGCACCACCCGAGACTCCTTAGGGTAGTGATAAATGGGATAGCAAATCCAAACTCTTCTTCTTCTTCAATCCTAAAAGCTGGAGGAGTGAGAGCTCTCTTCTGATTCAGCCACTGCAAGGCTCACAACTCTGTGCCACAGCCCCTGGTCTCTTGGAAGCTACTACAGCCAGTTTAGGTCATGCAAGGCAACTGCATTTATGCCAAGGGACAGGAGCCTACTAGCCGGCCCCTTCTGTCTTGCGCATAGAGGCCAGGCTCTGCAAAGGATCACTTTGGGAGTGCAGCTACTTCACAGGCAAGATCCAGGCTGCTCTGTCGCTTTCCTTACCAAGACAGGCTTTCTTTCTTTATGAGCCAAACAACCGTCAGTCTCAACTCAGACTGAGCAGCGAGAGCAGGGAGAGCCAGGACAGGAGGAGACTAGGCTGTCTCTACACTGCCACACATTTCTGCTCACCAAGAGATGAGAAGCACCTGCCCACCCCCATCTCCTCCTGGAGGCCAAGGCTCCTTTTTGCCCATCACAATCGCACTCCCCCTGCCCCAGGGAACACACAAATGGTTGCGTGCAATACACAAGCACCCGTGCCTGTTGAACTACCAGGGCCCACAAGTCAGCACAGTTGCACTAGGTGATCCTTTGGGGCCCTTCCAGATTGCATGATTCTAGGAACACAAACCAATGTTGCACAGGCTGCTAGAAATCAGCAGCGAGTTGCAGGGTTGGTTTCTGCTGGGGCAGAAAAGATCTCTCTCTCTCTCACACACACACACCCCTAAAGCAAGAGGGGGGCACTGTCCCAATGAGCACCTTCCTCCACAAAATCTACCAGCCCTTAAGTGGTGGCTTCTCACTGACTGGTAAAATTACTGCAGTCTAGTGGTACTTTTCATCAGGCTATTTAAAGAGGGGGAAGAGTTTGCCAAGGAGGAGAGGGGTGCTTCAAGTCACAGTTCCAAGGAACATTCCCCAATCCAGACCAGCACCAGGCCTACCTGTCTCACTTAAGGGGTCCTGCACTGCACCAGCAAAAACCTCCCACCCACAATGCTGTCCTGGCACTTTTCAGTCTAGTAAGGGTGCTGCCATTGCATTGTGGGAGGGAGAGCAGAAGAGCCTGGAAGGGTTCGCTGCCCTTGGTGGGGTGGATCAAAGCAGCAGCAGCAGCAGTAGCAGTCTAGGCCCAAGCAAGTCTAACTTTTGAGTCAGGAAGATGATGACAGAGGTGCTTTCCCTCCACCTGGCGCCTTCCAACTGCTTTTGATGGCAGCTCCCACCAACCCAGCGTGCTGGCTGGAGCTCAAGGGAGCCCCAAATATCTGGGAAGCAGCGGGACAGCACCCTGGCCCTGAAATCCAGCCACCAAGACTGCCCAATGAGCCATTCCCCAGGGCTGTGGGAGAAACTGCCTTTCCTGGCTCAGGAGCCCAGTGTTCAGCTCACACCTTTTCCCTCCACACAGCCCCTGCCATGCTGCCCCCCTTCCATTTCCTCCCTCCTGGCCACTCCACTTTGTGCAAATGTAAAGAATGTAATTTATTAGAAGTCACCGGCCTCTACTTGCTTTTCACTGCTATTCTGTGAGCATATCTATAAATAAGGACCTCCTAGTGCGAAGAGCGGCCTACCCCTATTCCACCACCCACTTTGGCTGATGTCAGAATCTGTGTGAAAATGATTTCCTCTCTAACCCCCACCCCCTTTTAATTAAATGTGAAGTGGCTTTATTCAAAAAAGGTCTTGTCCTTGCTTTGTTATTTGTTTGTCAGGACTGATGTATGAGCTGCACCACACTGTTAAATCCTTTCTAGCCTCTCCTCTATTATTTCATAAAATCTGTGCACCGTTTGATCATTAAAAACAAAACAAAACCTCAAAGCGATTTACAAACAGAATGAAACAATAAAATTACTAGTAAAAACCCTAAAGCAAAACAATAAATTGAAAACAGATTAAAACATATAGCAATATTCTACATGTCTGGGTAGCCTTGTCTAAATAAAAATCTTCTGTGCACAGAACCAGAAAGAGTACAGTGGAAGCACCTGCCTGATATCAAATGGCAGGGAATCCCAGAGTGTAGCCGCTGCCACACTAAAAAATAAATTTCTTACAAATACGAAATGAGTATTATATGGAACATGTAACAGTGCCAGTTCTGCCAATCGAAGCAATCGAGTGGGTGTCTATTTGGTAAGGTGATCTTGCAAGTAGTGCAAATCTCTGAGCAAAGGTGTTCTATGCTGACAAGGCCTCATTCTGTCAGCAATCGTGCTGCAGCATTCTGCACTAACTACAGCTTCCAGATCAAGCGCAAGGGAAGCCCCACACAGAGGGCATTGCAGCATTCCAGTTTGGAAGTAACCAATGCAGGAGAAAAGAGCTCTGGAGTTTGCTTTCACATTTGGATGAGGATAGAGGGAACTGGTCATTTTTCAAGCCCTCCCTGGCACGTTCCTCCTAAAAAAAAAAAAGACACTGCCCAGCCACTTCTAAGACAACAGACCACAGGCACTGGAAGAGAAATTTAGCAATCTACTCTGAGACTGCACATTATTCTTCCTCTGAGCCAGACTGGGCTTTTGGGTAACTGCACACACAACCTGCTGAAAGAACACAGAAGAAGCTGCTGGATCGGGCCAAGGAGCTATCTAGTCCAGCACCCTGTTCTCATAGTGGCCAACCAGATGCCCCTATTGGGAAACTTGCAAGCAGGATTCAAACACAATCACATTTCCCCCTCCTGTGGTTTCCACCAGCTGGAATTCAGAAGCACTGCTGCCTCCGACTGTGCAGGCATTGTGGCTGGCTGCCATCGATAGCCCTCTGCCCCGTGAATGTGTCTAATTCTCTTTTAAAGCCTTCCAAGTTGGCAGCCAACACCGCTTCCTGCGGGAGCGAGTTCCACTGTTTAACTGTGCGAAGAAAAATGCTCACTAAGAAAATAGCAAGAGTAAAGGGTTTTATTTCATCCAAATCCAGCCAAGCTCCTGGACCAGCCACCATTCTGATGATAAGACCACATTCCCAGGGCCATGCCTACCTGCCATGCCAATCACTTATCAGTCTTCCTAATGGGTTTCAGTTGAGAATTACTTTGCGTGGAAGGCGATTTAGACTTCGTTCTTTTCAAGGTCATTCGACAATGACCTGGTCGTGTCGGTCCAGCTTCAGGCATCACCCACAAAAGGCAGGCTGATAAACAGGAGCTCCACCAACCCATTATTTCAGCCAGATCCATTTGTCGCCAGCCTCAGCGTTGTAGCCTTGTTCGTATTTACGTCCAGGAAGCTGCAGTAGAAAGCACAGAAGATCCATGAGGATAAGGGCACAGCTTCACTCCTGTCATCACTCCCCTGAAAATATAAGAGCAGGCCTGCTGGATCAGGCCAAAGCATCCTGTTCCCACTGTGGCTAGCCAGATGGCTATGAGAAGGCAGACCTGAGTGCCACAGCAGTTTTCTCCCTAACTTTAGATTCCCGACAAGTGACATTCAGAGGCATAACGACTCCAGGAAAACAGGGAGACGAATATTGTCGCTGTGGCTCATAGCCATAAACAATTCCCTTTTCAAAGGCGGTGGCTGCCACGACATCTTATGAGAGCCAATTCCACGGCGGCAGCACAGCATAAAAAAGTCCTTCCTTCGGCTTCTCCAATGTTTAGCTTCACCGCATGACCCCATTAAGGTAAAGGGACCCCTGACCATTTAGGTCCAGTCGCGGCCGACTCTGTGGTTGCAGCGCTCATCTCGCTTTATTGGCCGAGGGAGCCGGCGTACAGCTTCCGGGTCATGTGGCCAACATGACTAAGCCGCTTCTGGCGAACCAGAGCAGTGCACGGAAATGCCGTTTACCTTCCCACCGGAGCGGTACCTATTTATCTAAATGCACTTTGATGTGCTTGCGAACTGCTAGGTGGGCAGGAGCAGGGACCGAGCAATGGGAGCTCACCCCGTCACGGGGATTCGAACCGCCGACCTTCTGATCGGCAAGTCTTAGGCTCTGGGGTTTAACCCACAGCGCCCCCCGCGTCCCTTATGACCCCATTAGGTTCTAGCATTATATGAGAAGCAGAGAAAGCTGCTCTCATTCCACTTTCTCTATACTATGCATGGTTTTATACACCTCTTGCCATGTTCTCATCACACACACACACACTTACACACACACACACACACACACACACACACACACTTCTTAAGTGTGTTGTCATAATAAAATGTTCCTTTCTCCTTGAAAAAAGCCTGACCACATGGGCATGAGGTGGTAGCCATCCTTCATAGGGAGCTGTTTCAGCTTCATGATATTTTGGTTGCCCTTTCTGAGCCCTCTGGGGGATGGCAACCAGAACTGAACACAGTTTTTCATCGTAAGGTTTTTTAGCAGGCTGTGGAAAACACTGACCCCACAAACTTATAATGGACTGATAGCCATTCCCTCTCCTCTCTGGTTCTCTCATAAGAACATTAGAAGAGCCTGGCTACTGGATCAAGCCAATGGCCCATCTAGTCCAGCTTCCTGTTTTCACAGTGGCCAGCCAGATGCATCCATGGGAAGCCTGCAAGCAGGATCTGAGAATGAAAGCCCTCTCTCCTCCTGTGGTTCCCAGCAACTGACATTCAGAAGCATTGTTGTCTCCGACTGCGGAGGCAGAGCATAGCTAGTAAGCCATCAACAGCCCTCTCCTTCAGGAAATTCTCTAATCCTCTTTTAAAGCCATCTAAGTTGGTGGCCATCACTGCCTCCTGCGGGAGAGCCAAAGTTTAAGTGCTGTATGAAGAACTGCAGCTGCAGATCTCCAGAGAATTCTTTTTTAAGAAAACTGCAAGTTTCAGAATTCTTGGGGGGGAATTGGGCACAAGTTATTGTTTTATAACAGTGTACATTTTTAAAAAATAATTTTTATATTTATTATTAAAATAATTCAATATTAATACATATTACAAACAAACAAACATACATTTCATACAATCCTTAAAAATATTCATACATACCCACAATCAATCCCACACATACTTTTCCCACCACCCCCCCTCACCCCACCCTCGTGTTAGACCTCCAATCTACTCAATTGCAATTTCTTTCCACTTCTATTACTTTCTTTCACACACTTTTAAACCAACTTTCTACTTCTTTTTCTGTTACACATTGTTATCCATCTTATTTAGTATTTCAGTATTTATAACGGAACTTGTTTATTCTAATAGGAGTTCTGATTTTTCAATACGATTTTGCAAATATCCTTTAAACACCTTCCAGTCCTTGTCTATCTTCTCTTTTGAGATCCTTCCGATTTCTCCCATTGCTTTGGATATATTGTAATACTCCAATAATTTGGCAAGCCACTCTGTTTTTGTCGGTATTATACCACTTTTCCACTTTTACATTTTTTTGTGTACAAAATACCACCTCTCTCAGACTACAGATCTAAAAGGTGAGCTGTTTGAGGATCAAATAACCTCATTTTAAAAATTGCTAAATTGAAAAAGGTGGGTGGTTATGTACAAGGCACCTGAAGTATCTGAGCATAAAACCAAAAGAACATTGACAAGATGAAGGTTCACAGCCCATCACCGTGAAAAAGTACCAGCATGCTGGACCTTAAACCTTAAATTTGCAGGATGTCTCTTGGGAGTTCCTCTTCTGCCACCTTCCAAAATTACATTTTACTGTACCACCACTGAAAGTTCTCCTCTTACCTCCTTGTATTCACTAAACGCTTTGTCAGCATCGAGGCCTCCCACTGTGATTTCAGGTATGTAGAAAGGCAGAGTAGTAGGAAGGATCACACTGTACTTGTCCTGTGCCCTAAGATGCAAAAAATAACAACAGCTACTTGGTTATGCTTACTGAAAAGGCAGCAGCTTTTGTGATTCACACTGGGGGGGGGGGGGAGCAAGAAAAAAATGACAGGTGCTCCTTTCAATCTATCAACATCAGAGTTTACCACCCACCCACCCAAAAGCAGGCCAGAGTTCCACAGAGGGGGATAGAGAGACATTTTTTCTTCTTCCTCGGCTTGAATTAAGTACCAGCTTCAAAGGGTGCTTGCTGCCTCTCTGCATGAGTCTCTACTCTGCTTTGCCTCTGCACAGGGTGGGCATCTCTACCTAGCAAATGAATGTCCCATTAACTCGGGCACAGAAATGCAGCTGTACTGTCCATAGGAGAGCCCACTGCACCTCTGTATGTCATTGCTCTTGGCTGCTAATCAGAGGGCATAAAAAACCAGGGTTAGCATCCCCCTGAGGGGAAGGCAATCCCCACTGTGAAGCACCTCCAACTTCAATCCTAGATAAAAAAATAAAAATATATCAAGAGTATGCCTTGATGGACTACTGCAATGCGCTCTACGTGGGGCTACCTTTGAAGGTGACTCGGAAACTACAACTAATCCAGAATGCGGCAGCTAGACTGGTGACTGGGGGCGGCCGCCGAGACCACATAACACCGGTCTTGAAAGACCTACATTGGCTCCCAGTACGTTTCCGAGCGCAATTCAAAGTGCTGGTGCTGACCTTTAAAGCCCTAAATGGCCTCGGCCCAGTATACCTGAAGGAGCGTCTCCACCCCCATCGTTCTGCCCGGATGCTGAGGGCCTTCTGGCGGTTCCCTCATTGCGAGAAGCAAAGCTACAGGGAACCAGGCAGAGGGCCTTCTCGGTAGTGGCGCCTGCCCTGTGGAATGCCCTCCCATCAGATGTCAAAGCGATAAATAACTACTTGACATTCAGAAGACATCTTAAGGCAGCCCTGTTCAGGGAAGTTTTTAATCTGTGATATTTTAGTGTATTTTTGGTTTCTATGGAAGCCACCCAGAGTGGCTGGGGAAACCCAGCCAGATGGGCAGGGTACAAATAATAAATTATTATTATTATTATTATTATTATTGATAATCCAATTGGCAAAAATTTATAAATCAAATACCTGTTGGAGATGCAAGAAAGAAATAGGAACAATGTTTCACATGTGGTGGGAATGCCGACCAATTAAACAATTTTGGAATGAACTATATGAAGAAATCAAAAAGATGTTTAAAATATCTTTTAGTAAAAAACTGGAGGCATTCCTTTTAGGTATAATTACAAAATAAATTCCTGGCAATCAAAGGAAAGTATTCCTCTATGCAACAACAGCTGCCAGGATGCTCATAGCAAAAAACTGGAAAGGGGGGGGGGGAATCCCATCAATAAAAGAATGGCAAATTAAACTTTGTGAATATATAAATTTGGCAAGATTCACAGCATTCTTAAGGGGACAATCAGATCAAAAATTAGCAAAAGAATGGGACTGTGTTAAAGAATATAAGAAAAAACATTGTTCTGGAGTAAGTATATCGGTATGTAACGAATGAAGCTTTGCAGGGTTAAAGAAATTGAAAAACGGTGTGAAAGGTATAAAGATAGAGGTAATTTACACTAGACACAACAATTCAGAAAGATTAAAAATGTTGAGGTCTCACAACAGAGGAAGTCAATATGTACGTAAAGATTATTATGATGGCATGGTTTTCTTTGTAGGTGTGGTTTTCTCCTTTGGATTTTATGTTTGTAATTTTTGTTGTAATTTTTCATGGGGGGGGGGGAGATAATCCAATATATAGGAAACACTGCTGTATGTATTCAATTCTGAAACATTAAAGCTGTGCCACACTCCGCAGCAGGAGGCGGCTCTGAGATGCTTCTGTAGAAAGAGATGCAACATGAAAGGAGACTAGTTAGAAAGTCCATCCTTACAGAACCCTCAAGTGATGAAAAGAGACGTCGTCCTGTTCGGGCCAAGGTCCCTTGTTGAACTTCAGGTACTCAATATCTTCTATCACCTGCCAAGAGAAAAGGATTCGCATCAATGCAACCAGTCAGCTTGCCACAAGGACACCTGAGCTTCTTTGCTACCACAAGGCTGCAAGGCCAAGAAGACCAAGGGGTATATGCTGAACCACAGACGTTAAAGTACAGAGTTCAGATGGGTTTTTAAAAATCAGCTTAACCTGGAGAATGAACTGGAATGAAATGTGGTGGAAAGTCTAAAACAGGCACACCCAACCTGCAGCCCTCCAGATGTTTTGGCCTACAACCCCCATGATCCCTAGCTAGCAGGACCAGCGGTCAGGGATGATGGGAATTGTAGTCCAAAACATCTGGAGGGCCGAAGGTTGGGGATGCCTGGTCTAAAATCTGCAACAAGGAACTCCATTAAGTGCAGAGTTCAGGCAAGGTGATTAGAAAGGAAATGAGAGACTGAGCAATTCCTGTTCCCAGCAAGCCAATATCCTGTAACTCACCCCCCCCCCAATATTTTGGTTTACAGTACAATCAAATCTCTGCCTTGCTTGGAAGGTAAGGATGGTCTGTGTAGGGGGCAGTTCCAAGGGAGCGGTTCAGATATACACGTTTTTGCGTCTATGTGCCATCCCTGGAGTGTAATGCCCCCACAAGACACGATCATACTGTGATTTGCCTACCTTCCCAGTGGGAACACAAAGTGGCTAACAGTTCAGCATCACACGCACAGAAAAATAATAAAGCACAATATTAATAACTTCATAGCAGAGACACCACTGCAGTATCACCAAGGAAGCCATCTGAGAACTTCAGCATGCAAAAGCGGTGTTCTTCCATTCAGCCATGAGCTCTCCCTTTGATCACTTGCAGGGGAAAGAACACTCTCCTCTGAACCTCACTGGAAGTTGAAGGGACAAATTCTTGCCACCTACTTCCCGCAGCTCCCCCAATACTCCAGGAGAAGAAGAGAAGAAGAAGAAGAGTTTGGATTTGATATCCCGCTTTCTCACTACCTGAAGGAGTCTCAAAGTGGCTAACAATCTCCTTTCCCTTCCTCCCCCACAACAAACACTCTGTGAGGTGAGTGAGGCTGAGAAACTTCAGAGAAGTGTGACTAGCCCAAGGTCACCCAGCAGCTGCATGTGGAGGAGCGGGGAAGCGAACCCGGTTCACCAGATTACGAGTCCACCGCTCTTAACCACTACACCACTTGCTCTCAAGAGGTGAAGGTGCATGTGTGATAAAACACACCAATAATTCAAGGCCTTTTGTAAGCTTAATGCAACCCTTGCCCCAGGGACAGCCATACTGCTTTTCTTAAAATCATAGAACTGTAGAGCTGGAAGGAACCCCAAGGGTCATCTAATCCAACCCCTGTAATGCACGAATCACAGCTAAAGAATCCCTGACAGATCGATAAAACAATAAGCACATCTCAAAACCAATTCTGATATAGATGCAGACTGGGAAATTCCCTACTTGAAAGGCTTGCTGCACAAAGACCTGTCAGCTTCCAGCTGATGCAGTTAGTTCACTCCCACTTCCACAGAAACCAAGAGGGAGGAAATACAATGGAATAAAGGAGAAATATCACAAACACACACCCGCACTGGCTAGAAGGAGCAGGCAGGGGGTGTTGGAAACAACATGCTCTGCAAGCTTGCAAAAAATTATCATTTGCCCGATAATAAATGTTGGAAATGTAAAGAAAATGAAGGTACATTCTTTCACCTTTGGTGGACGTGCCCTAGGATTAAGGCTTTCTGGGAAATGATTTATAATGAATTGAAAAAGGTATTTAAATATACCTTTGTGAAGAAACCAGAGGCCTTTCTTTTGGGCATGGTCGGCCAATTGGTGTTAAAAAAGGATAGAACTTTTTTTATGTATGCTACAACAGCAGCAAGAATACTTATCGCAAAGTATTGGAAGACGCAAGATCTACCCACTCTGGAAGAATGGCAGACGAAGTTGATTGACTTTATGGGATTGGCAGAAATGACTGGCAGAATCCGTGACCAGGGAGAAGAGTCGGCAGAAGAAGAATGGAAGAAATTTAAGGACTACTTACAAAAACATTACAATATTAATGAATGTTGAGTGATGTTGGATTGAAATCAAGTGGTTTCTAGCTGTAATGGTACACAAGAATATGAAAAAATGGTCCTTTTTTGTATATAAGTAAGAGTTTAAGCTACAATAATTTAAGAAGACAGATAGAAAATAATGGGGTTTAATTGTAATGCTACGAGATAAGGATTTGCTGGATAAACAATTTGAACTGGAATACAAGAAGGGGAGGCATGAGGTGGTCAGGGAAATATGTTATTGAAAAATAAGTTATGAACTTTATGTGTTTTTATTATTTTTTCTTTTTAATTTTTTTTGTTTGTATAAAATGGAAAATTCTAATAAATATCTTATTAAAAAAAAAAGGAAACAACATGCTCTGCTAGTCTCGTTGCACTTCTCTGAACATGCCCACTTTTTTTCATCGTTCCTGAACCTGACAAAGCAAAGCTGGAAAGATGGACAGTAAACACACAAGCATTTTCCACCGCCAGGAGAGCAATGGAAGGGATCCTGCAAAAGACTTACTTTTTCCACGTGTTCAGCCTCGCTTGTGGTATACTGCAAGACCTCAGAAGTCTCACTAGAAGGAAACAAGGTAACACTGAATCACTTTATTTGATATGGAGGAAAATAATAGTAATAGTAATAATAATTTATTATTTATACCCCACCCATCTGGCTGGGTTTCCCCAGGCACTCTGGACAGCTCCCAACTGAGTATTAAAAACAATACAGAATCAGACATTAAAAACTTCCCTAAACAGGGCCGCCTTCAGTTGTCTTTTAAAAGTAAAAGTTGTTTATTGCCTTGACATCTGCTGGGAGGGCGTTCCACAGGGCAGGCGCCACTGCCGAGAAGGCCCTCTGCCTGGTTCCCTGTAACCTCACTTCTCGCAACAAGGGAACCACCAGAAGGCCCTCGGCGCTGGACCTCAGCTGGATGATGGGGGTGGAGACACTCCTTCAGGTATATAGGACCAAGGCTGTTTAGGGCTTTAGAGGTCAGCACCATCACTTTTAATTGTGCTCAGAAACGTACTGGGAGCCAATGAAGATCTTTCAGGACCAGTGTTATATGGTCTCGGGAAACAAGAGGCAACCCCCAAATCACATACTGCATGTATGTCATGGGAGTTGCTACAGAATGTGCCATATCCCAGAGCTGCAGGAGAGATGAGAATCGATTCTGGAGGGGCAGCAGGACATATCTGGGGTAACACAACAACCTTTCAACGACAACATGCTTGGGACAGGGTAGGGTGGAGCGCGGCAGCGGCAGCGGCAGCGGCAGAGAGATACAGCTGTAATCGCAGATTTTGGTGAGGCTCGTTTGACAACAAGTGTCATTGGCCCAGTCCTGTGGAATGCCCTGCCACTAGAGATTCAGCAAGTACCTTCTGTGCCAACTTTTAAATGCCTGTTGAAAACTTTTCTATTCTGCCAGGCCTGTGCAGGCAATTAAGAACACATCCCTCCACAATGGTTAACTGATGTCTGTTTTTAACTTCTTTATGACTTTTATTGTATGGCTTTATGTTTAACTGCTGCGATATTTTTTTTTATGACGTAGCGGTACATAAACATTCTTATAATAAATAAATAAATAAATAAATAAATAAATAAGGGGAAAGCTACAAAATCATACGATACAATGCGATAATCTTTATTGTCATTGTCCCATACAGAACAACAAAATTGAAAAATCTACATAAGACATTCGAAACCCAACAAGCTTGCTATCCCACCTATCCCAACCTGGTTAGCCCCCTAAAAACACTGATGCCCCATTTTTAAATACACTTGTATTGTAAATAGAACTGTAGAGTTGGAAGGGACCCAGGGGTCATCTAGTCCAACCCCCTGCAATGCAGGAATCAAGAAGAACTAAATATGCCTTGAATGTTTTCGATAGCACAGAAAGGCGAGATATAAATTGTTTTATTAAATAAATTCCAAGTTGCAGAACGATAGCCTAAAAACATACAAGAAACAAAATATTAGCTAAAAGTAAGAAACCCCTTATCGAAATGGATTAAGTTAAGCAAGTACAGGAGTTAAGAGGATCCAGAGCAGAAACAGAGAGGTGCAGCAAAACAGAATTTTTTAAAAAGAAGTAATTAAGTTAATCTCTTCAAAAGTAATTTATATACTGTAAACTGGAAGTGTCTGAAATAATGTGGCAGAAGTAAAGGTAAAGGGACCCCTGACCATTAGGTCCAGTCATGGCCGACTCTGGGGTTGCGGCGCTCATCTCGCTTTATTGGCTGAGGGAGCTTCCGGGTCATGTGGCCAGTATGACTAAGCCGCTTCTGGCGAACCAGAGCAGGGCACAGAAATGTCCTTTATCTTCCCACCAGAGTGGTACCTATTTATCTACTTGCACTTTGACGTGCTTTCAAACTGCTAGGTTGGCAGGAGCAGGGACCAAGCAACAGGAGCTCACCCTGTTGCGGGGATTTGAACTGCCGACCTTCTGATCGGAAAGTCCTAGGCTCCGTGGTTTAACCCACAGTGCCAGCCGCGTCCCTAATGTGGCAGAAAAGAATGCGTAAATTGAGTTGTTTGGAGAGCAAAATTAACGAAGATGTAGTTTTGGACAGGACAAGAAGGGGGCAAAAAGAAATGCAGTGTGAAGATGAAGAACCAACTAGGACAGGCCACACCTGAAGATGTGGGAGTAGAAGTCCAGAAGCAACTTGAAATGGGGCAAAAAGAGTGCAGCCAGATGTGAACCTGGAAAGGGTGGCACAAGGCAGAGAAAGAAGACCAAAGAGGGTTAAGACAGATCAGCCTATGAATGGAAACACCCAAGAGGGAAGCACCGTCCAGTTCTTTTCTTTCAGTCCTTTGACAGAGAGCAAAGCTGAGGTTTGCACTGTAATTTCTAAGGCCAATCGTACATTAAAAACCAGAATACAAACAGTATGACACAAAGCTGCTGATGTACAAGCAGTTTCACTAAACAGTGCTTGTTTCGTGTTAACACGTACTAACCTTATCTGAGGCAGGAAAGATTTCTTGTAGCCATCTTCAATGCTCTGAAGATACGCAGGTGATATTTTCTTTTCATACGGCTTTAAAATAAAATAAAATCACACATTCAAACTCAATGTGACTGAAGCTACTGCTGCTGTATGCATTTGACCAGCTAAAGTCGTTTAACTATCGCCTTTATTATAACATCTAGAATTTCCAGAGAGGCTTCAGAATTATAAAGTTGAGTATTTGTACCAATGCAGTGCTGATCAAAGTCAGAAGATGCACTTGTCCAGGCAGGTCTTTCCCTCTTGCCCTTTAGTAATACCAGTAGGGGAGGGACGAAAAGTCACACCACAAGACACTTTTGTAACTTACTTACTTACTTACTTACTTACTTACTTACTTACTTACTTACTTGAGTGATTGCTTTCCTACCCCACTGTTTCCTCCAAGGCACTCAAGGTGGCATACATGGTTCTCCCCACTCTGCTAGAGCAGAAGGAGATGGAAGTGGAACAACTCATTCCTTCCACTCAGCTGAGATCAGCTCCTATCCCCAACCCTGAAATGTTCCCATTTCACCTGGCCATTGTAAGAAGAAACCATGCAACTTTAACAACCAGTGTCTGGGTTTGCTTGTTTTCCTCTTCCCTCCTCATCCCCTTTTCCTTTAGCCTTGTATGTTTTAATTATAAGGCATGGACTGCCTTGTTTTATCGCCTTCTGTAAACCACACTGCAAGCCTTTTCAGCTCAAGAGGTTGGCAAAAATGCGTTATATAAATAAGGAAGCAAGCCGACTCGCAGAGTTAAAATGTACTATATACCTGTGAGGACAGTCTTCCACACCCTAAAGTGATTTGTCAGTAGAAAAACAACCCCGGCACTACACTTCTGGAGAAGAAGCACTCTTTGTCAGACTAATACACTAAGCCCGCAACTCACGTGGGGATTACAACCCTGGGATCACACCTAAAGCCAAAATCACATGTAGTCAAAACACACTGGGTTCAATGGTCGGTGGGATGGCCAAAGTCTTTTCCCCCCATACACTCTCTTGCTTTCCACCTCCCTTATTTGTTATTTTGCCAAGGTGATAAAGCTGAATGTGCACAAGTTAAATGTGTATAAGTTGCAGACTTAATGAACACAATATTATTCGCCCGCCCAAACCAAGCATACCTTGCCTCTCTCTTCAATCCTTTTCATTACTTCTGAGACAGGTACGTCAATATAAATGGTCAGGTGAGGGGGCAAGAAATCAGAAAGACTAAGATCCTTCATTGTATCGTAGTGCTCCACGCCTAGAAAGAAAGCCAGCAAGAGAATGCTTTCGTCAGCTAAAGGCATATCTTGTTTCAGGCAGAGAAAATGGAAAGTTTTACACCAGCTATTCAAACCACTCTGGAGCAGATGCGTACTGAAATGTACCACTGTATCACATTGTGCCTGTGAGACCACCTTTGGAGAGTCAAAAAATTAAAAAACGCTTGCAGATGACCCAGCAAGTCCCCTTCCTCCTGCTGCAACTATCTCTGCTCCCTTATTCTCCTACCCAAGAGCCAGGAAGCTCTGTGGTTAGATCAGCACACACCAAGAACACAGCAACTCTTTGTACAAGGAGAAGCCAAGGAGCTCCCTCATTGCCTAGCTCAGAGGTCATAGTGTGTCTGCCTTGCAAGTAAAAAGTCCCAGATTGTGCTATATAATGTATGGATTAGGTACAAAGATCTCCTAGAAAGGAAAACACCCAGGTGGATATTCCCAATGGAAACAAAGGCCCAGAAAAAGTTAAATATGGAAAACAAATGGTTGAGATATTCGGATTTACTGTTGGAAGATAATGAAGGATTTAAATTAAAACCATTTGATCAAATTAAAGATAAAGTGGATTGGTTACAATATTATCAAATTAATGAATTGTATAAGCTTGATAAGAAAAGTGGTTTTGCAATGGAAAAAAACAAATTGGAAATGGAGTTGTTAGATACTAAAGTTAAGAATTTGTCTAAAATGCATAATTTGTTGCTGAAGTGGCATACAAAGGATGAACAAGTTAAATGGACAAACAGGCCAAACCTTACGCCAAAGAATAAACGGACATAAATCGGACATCAAGAATCACAAGACAGAGAAACCAGTAGGAGAACACTTCAATCTCCCAGGACATTCTATACAAGATCTCAAAGTAGCTGTATTACTACAAAGGAATTTCAGAAATAGACTGGAAAGAGAAGCTGCTGAATTGCAACTCATTACCAAACTTAAAACCATGGAGAGACCTGGTCTGAACAAAGACATTGGATTCTTATCTCATTATACATGACAAAGCCATTTTTCACCTTCTCACCCCTTGCTTTTTCCTGTAAGACCTATTGCAGTCGTTAAGAGTCGTCAACAGGCTCATCACAGCTATCTGCCAATCACCCATTCCCACCACCCTTCTGAGTAATACCCCTCCCCACCTTCTCACTATATAGAAGGATCTGGCAACTTCTGTTTCAGTGTATCTGAAGAAGTGTGCATGCACACGAAAGCTCATACCAAGAACTAACTTAGTTGGTCTTTAAGGTGCTACTGGAAAGAAAAAAATTTTTTTGTTTTGACTATGGCAGACCAACACGGCTACCTATCTGTAACTGGGCAAGAGATGTTGGACATAATATAATGTTGGAAGATTGGGAAAGGTTATGGAAGAAAGGGGTTAAGTTTACTGCATGTACTGTATTAAAAGAAAACATCATGAAAATGATGTATAGATGGTACCTAACCCCAGTAAAATTGGCAAAGATCTACCACATGAATGATAATACATGTTGGAAATGTAGAGAGAAAAAAGGTACTTTTTTCACGTGTGGTGGACGTGTCCCAAGGTGAAAGACTTCTGGGAAAAGATTTATAATGAATTGGAAAAAAATGGGGGGGGGGGGAATCCCAGATCAATTCCCTGAATCTCCAGGGAGGGTTGGGAGAGACTCCTACCCAACAGTAAATTCCTTCTGCTTATATAATGATGCTATATCACAACCCACCCCCCAAACACACACACAAATACCACAGTGGTCATAGGCAGAGCAGAGGGAGGTAAGTTTCAGATCTGGGAGAAGAGCGGAGAGAGAGACCTTAGAGTTGGGCTCCCCTGTTCCAGTTGTTCCAGTCCTACCTTTTCCCAACAGGATTCGGGCCTTTTTTGTTCGCCCCCCATAAGCCAAAGCAGTACCGACGATGGCTGGGTTATAAATCTTTTAAATAAATAAAAAATTCAAACGATGACTTACACCTCTTGTGGATGTAGCCCTGCTTATACATCGCCTCCAAGAACACAAAGTCACTGTAGGGGGAGCGCTCCAGAACCACTCCTTGCCCTGAAGTTAAACAGGGATCACAACTTCAAAATGAGACACACCATCACATATTATTCATACAAGTTATGGGGTTTGGGCTTAGAGCGAGGCTAAGTTTTTATTTAGGCAACTTTTATTTAAAGCTTGTGCTGCTTCTTATTATGATTTTCTCCCAGTTTGCAAAGCAGTATTATGCATGCAATAATTAATTTCTTGCCACCATATCCTAAAGCCCACATGTTCAAGGTCTGCTAATCACAGGAAGAACCTGCAGTTGTATCTTAAAGTTGGCAGGAAGTGCAGTGCTCTGCTTTGGCAAACCACTCAACCCTCCAGATCAGATTTGTTCAAAATACCTTTGAAGAAGTACAGTACAATTGGATCTTTTACAGGAATTATGTTCTGGGGGTGGCACATATTCGCAGAAATGTGCGTACTCAAACCACCCTATTTACTCTTCTGGAAACGTGTACCAAACAGGGCTTGCCCACCAAGCAAGGCAGAGAACTTTTAAGCAGGCAAGGCCAGCTCAATGTGTTAGCTCTGGGGTGCTTCTGCAGGGCCATCCGAGCTCTCATGAGATCGCACAGGGCTGTCCCCAGGCTTCCAAAGCCCGCACACCGAGAAAGCCTAGCCCAGCAAGGAAGGCAGAAAGTTTAAAAGCTCTTTTTCACCCCCCAAAAAACATGTGTGCATTTAATTTGCTAAATTTCAACCATCCTGTCTTCAATCATGCAAGTTGCAATTGCACAAGTACCGCTTCTCAAAACATTCTAGTCTTCATCAACCTGGTATCTGCAATGTCCAGGAAGCCTGCAGCCAATGAGACTTGTAATCCAAAACATCTGGAGGGCACCAGGTTGAAGAAGACTGAAGAACCAACTATGGCTGGCTGCTGCTCTGTGAATTCCCAGTTATGTTTTTATTTTGCCACATTTTCTCTAAACAGAATCCAAATTTCAATTAGTAAGTTTATTCAGGAACAAAAGGAACTACATTACCTGTGGTCAGCAGGTGTTCCAGGGCATCAGCATACTGTAGGAGGCGGTTACTGAATAACCAGGCTTGAAGCCGATAGGAGTTTCCATCTGGGTGTTTAGGACTGCTGTAAAATTTCTCCAGGCTACAATTACCGCTGAATTTTGAATCCAATATTGTTCTATCTCCTGTGACCCTGTCCACATAATGAATATCTGCTTCTGGAAAGTATCGCATACCTGGAAAGAGCAATCAAAGATTTGAAAGGGAAAGCTAGATATTGATGTTCATCTTAAGCCACTCCAGAATACAAGCTCAATTGCGTCTCTATACACATGCAAGAACTTTCTTTACATTATCTACGCAGCACTCTTCAACGACGTTCCACTGCAAACCCACTTTTCAGAAGCGAACCAATGCAAGACAACTGGAGGTCTCTGTCTTTAAAATAGTCTTCTCAAATCCCATCTTCTCCAGATGGCCACTGCTGTATATTTATTTATTTTATACACCTTATGTCCTGAGGGATCAGATTGGATCAAAGTGTAATATAACACTAAGACCCCATTATCTAGGCTATTAAAGGTAAAGGTAAAGGTAAAGGGACACCTGACCATTAGGTCCAGTCGTGACCAACTCTGGGGTTGTGGCCAGCATGACTAAGCCGCTTCTGGCGAACCAGAGCAGCACACGGAAACGCTGTTTACCTTCCTGCCGAAGCGGTACCTATTTGTCTACTTGCACTTTGATGTGCTTTCAAACTGCTAGGTTGGCAGGAGCAGGGACTGAGCAACGGGAGCTCACCCCATCGCAGGGATTCGAACGCCGACCTTCTGATCGGCAAGTCCTAGGCTCTGTGGTTTAACCCACAGCGCCACCCGCGTCCCTATCTAGGCTATTAGAAGTTGATTAAAAAATTTTTCTGTCAATTTAGAAAGTGTTTCTGATTAACAACAGATTCTTCAAGTTATTAATTATGCTTAAAATAAGCAACCAAAATCCCACAGGGCTGACAGATACTTTCTCATGCAAGACATTTCTCCTCCTCCATCACATATTGGGGAACATCTCTTCTGAGACAGCACTTGCCAAAACATAGACACACATTTATAAACAAAGATGGTTTGCTGTCTACAAAGACAGGCAGTATCGTACAATGGTTAGAGTATCAGACTAGGGCCTGGGAGAACAGGAGTCAAATACCCACTTGGCCATGAAGTTCACTAGGTGACCAAGGTCAGGTACTGCCTCACTGCCTCACAGGGTTGTTGTGGGAGTTAAATGAAGAGAGGAAGAACTATGCACCTGAAGCTCCTTGAGAAAAAGATGGAATATAAATGCAATGATGCAATAGTTCCACTTCGTCTCCAAACGTATGTAGATTTGACGCAGAAAATATAATTTGTAACTAGTTTGCTATGGTTTTGTTAATTGTGCAATAGGCCTATATGAAATGAACCCTCCAACCCAGAGCGAGCCATCAAAAGTCAACCAGAGTGAAGAGGGCTGTCATTGATACATAGATAGTCTATGCTGCTTCCCAAAGAAACAGCAACAGAAACTCACACCCAAAGCTCTGATACAAAAATTAAATAGAAACAGGGTGGGTGGGCAAAAAAATATCTCCCTCCTCCACTTGAATAGCCAAAGACCTAGTTTAAGAGGAACGCTTTTGTCTGCCACCTAAAGATATGCAACAATGGCACTAGGTGAGCCTCCCCCAAGGAGGGCATTCCACTACCCAAAAGGTTACAAATTATGTGTGGGTTCCAACAGCAATACAGAAGTACATGCCTAGCTTCTCTGCTACTTGCTGCGCAAGCTTGCCCTTGCCGCTTCGTAGATTGCCATCCACCGTGAAGACTTTGCTGTATTCATTCAACCTTGGAGTAGTTCTCTCTCCCAAAAAATATGCCAGCCAGTTATACCGTAGGCTGCACCGGGAACTCACATGAAGCCTTGCCTAGAAGGGAAAAATCAGATTGAATTAACTATATTCGGGATTTAATGTTCTGCCATATTAACATTATATGCAACAAAACTATACTGTGTATGTGGTGGTTGTTTTTTTTTTGGGGGGGGGGGGGGAAACCACAGTATTGACCTAACTCTGACAGAACTTTCTCAAAAAGAAACATTAGACGTCATTAGATAGCATTTCACCAGAAATGCAACAGAACACTATTATTTATTTATTGTTTATTAATTGCAATTACATCCCAACTTTTCCCCTCAAGGAGCTCCAGGTGGCATACTTGGCTCTGCTGCTTCTCATTTAATTCGTAAAACAACCCTATGGGGTAGGTTAGGTCCAGGGTCACACCCACTGAACTACGAGGCTGAGTGGGGATTTAATCCCTGGCCTCCCAGGTCCTAGTCCAATACTCTAACTACAATATCACACTGGCTCCCTACAATGAACAGAACCCTCCCCGATTTTAACTGAGCTTCCTTTCATTGGACTCAGCTATACAGCTGCAAACAAAACGTTTTAAGTGTGATATACAATGTGACACAAGATTGCAATGGTGAGCCTTATGGAAAATTCAATGTATTTCTAAAAACGCTTTTAAAAAAGCATTTTCAAAACGGTTTTTATATATGTATAGATTCCACCATTAATACCAGCATGTCACCAATCGTCATATTCACAAATTAAGATGGATGCAAACAATCATACAATGACTGAAATATTGCCAGCAACTACTTAATAGGCAAAATTTTCTATAGATTCTGGACACCCTAAAGGCCACCTTCTCCCCTATCTACTGTCTTATCTGTCTTCTTCAATAGCTGAAGTTCTGATACGTTCTGAACTAGCTGAAGTTCAACAGGAGCTACATAGGATCAGGGTCTTCTCAGCAGGAGAAAAGGAAACCTGCAGAGGCCCCAAACTGCCTTCAGACAACAGCAAACATTATTTATTTTGTCTCAAGATAAAGCAGGACATGAATATTTCAAACTAATACCATTGGTACCAACTAGAAATCTCAAGTTTCTGTCACACAAGAGATCGGTGTCACATTTCACATCAGTTACAAAGCTGACAGCTACTTTGCCCCCTCTCCATATCATAGTTAAAAAAGGACAATTATTAAAGAGCAAGGGTTTCTTGCAATATTAGCAACCTTCTCTGAGGCATCTTAATGACTTTTCTATGTAAACCTACAACTCTATAGTGTGTGTGTGTGTGTTTTTAAGCATGAGTCTTAATGAGTCTTAAGCTCATTAAGTGATTCCCCAAATCTGCACTTAGCTAAAAGTACTACTTCCCTGAAACGAAAAACATAATCCCCTCAACACCGAAACCCCCTCAGAAAATGCCTCTTGGGTGACCATGTTTGTGATCTACTGTTAACTCTCCAGATGGATGCTTACGTTTGGCAATGACCTTTACCTAAACCGCTTTGCGGCGGTATATAAATGCAGTAAGCAAAACAAGCAATCTGCAAAGCGCTGTTTTTAAAAGGTAAGAAAATTGAACATTGGGGGCGGGGCTGGGGCAGCTTTCAGTCCATTAATTCCTACAGCGGTTGCTGTCGACCAAAACGATGTGGCCCCAATTCCACCCCGAGGTGGGCCTGCTCGCCTTCCTTCCTCCCCGTCGACCTCGCAGGGTGGGAGCCTTGGGGGGCCAGACGCCGCCTCTCAGCCTAGCCTACCTCACAGGGTTGTTGTGGGAGAGGGAGAACCAAGGGCGGGCGACACCTTGAGCTCCTCTGAGGGAAAAAGGCGGGTCCACAAGGGAAGCCTTCCCCCCCCCCCCTTTCCTACTCACCACCCTGAGCGAGCTGAGTCCCGCGCGGGCCCTGCCAGCCCGCAGCACCGGCGCCAAGGACATGGCGGCCCTCAAGGGTAGCGGAGGCCGCTCGGCAGCCGCGCCAGACAGACAAGCGCAGCTCCCAGAGAGGCCGCCGCCTCCCGCGCCGCCAAATCCGTCGCGCCCCGATGACGTCCTGCGGAGGCCGCGCCCCTTTCCGCACGCCGCCCCGCCCCCGGGCGCTCTCGGATGGACCAATCAGGGCCTCCTGCCCTCCGTCTCCACGGTTGGGAAGGAGCGGCCGCGGGCGGGCGGAGGAGCGAAAGGGCGCAGACGGCGCCCTGGGCGGGGAGGCTCCTCCTCTCTCCTCCCGCGGAGAAGCCATGGCTCTCCTGGGCCGCCTGGGAGCCCTCCTGCAACGGGCCGTGGAGACGGTGAGCGGCGGGGCGAGGGAGCGGAGCTGGGCTAGCGGAGCTGGGCTGGCCGCTTGGCTCTCTGACTGGCTGGCCGGCTGGTCAATCAACTGACCAGGGAGCTGGCTGGCTACCTGATTGGTTATCTGGCTGGCTGGCCACCTGGCAAACGAATTGATTGGTTGGCTGGCTGGCTGGCTAAGAAGCTGGCTGCCTGGCTACCTGGCTGGCTGCCTGGCTACCTAATTGGTTGGCATGGGCATAGCCCCCCCATCAATACAAATCTGAGGTTCTGCCCCCCCCCAACAAAAATCCTGGCTATGCCCATGTTGGTTGGCTCACTGGCTACCTGGCTGGCAGGCGACCCACGCAGGTGGGGTCAGGGATGGAGCTCATTCCTTAGAAAGCCCTCTTTGTTCCCATCTGCCTGACCTTTCAGGCTGGGCTGAGGACCAGAACCGGATTTAGGTTAGATGAGGCCCTAAGCTACTGAAGGTAATGGGGCCCTTTATATGTCCAACTGTCCTTTGTCAACAACAAATTGTCGCTGTTTTTTTTGTGTTGAATACAGTGGTTCCTCCGGTTGTGGACGGGATCTGTTCCAGAGCTCCGGTCGGATCCTGAGGTTTCCACAACCAGAGGTGCCGCTTCTGCGCATGCGCGCAGCGTGATAGAGCTCTTCTGCACAGGCGTGAGTGGCGAAACCCGGAAATATACTTCTGAGTTTGCCTCTTTCACAACCCAAAGTTTACATTACCCGAGGGCAACGTAAGCCAAGGTTCTACTGTATACCGTAATTTATGGTATTTTATGGACCTAATAGGTATCTAAAGACATTTGCACATAACAAAATATGTATTTTATGAAAGTAATTGTTGAACTGAAATACAATTAAGAAGTAGTATTGGGGGGGAGCAAGAGAGTGGGGCCCTAAGCTATAGCTTGTTTAAAGGTAAAGGGACCCTTGACCATTAGGTCCAGTCGTGGCCGACTCTGGGGCTGTGGCGCTCATCTCGCTTTATTGGCTCAGGGAGCCGGCGTACAGCTTCCAGGTCATGTGGCCAGCATGACTAAGCCGCTTCTGGCGAACCAGAGCAGCGCATGGAAACGCCATTTACCTTCCTGCCGGAGCAGTACCTATTTATCTACTTACACTTTGACATGCTTTTGAACTGCTAGGTTGGCAGGAGCAGGGACCAAGCAACGGGAGCTCACCCCGTCGCGGGAATTCGAACCGCCAACCTTCTGATTGGCAAGTCCTAGGCTCTGTGGTTTAACCCACAGCACCACCCGCGTCCCGCTATAGCTTATTTAGCTTATATGTAAATCCAGCACTGCTGAGGAGGCATATGAGCAAGGGAGCAGTGTGGGCCTTTCTCCTCACAGCAGCTTTCTTCTCCTCTCCCCCTCCCCCCACCCTCACAGGAGGAGCCGCGCCTGGACCTCCCGGCCGCCTTCACGGACCACTGGAAGGGCATCACCCAGTTTTACCTGGAGACCACCGGTAGGAACCTCTGTGGCCACGAATGCCAGCACTCGCTCCCTTTTGTGTGCAGCCACACCTCGCTTTTCTTCTTGTTGAGCTGTTGCTAATTTCTTTACCGTTGCTCTTGCTGTTGATTGATGGAAACGCAAAGCTTATGGTACACAGTTATTTTATGGAGGTGGAGGAAGTTTCTTAGATTAAGTTAGCTGTGATTCCTGCAATGCAGGGGGTTGGGCCAGATGACACTTTGGGTCCCTTCCAGCTCCACAATTCTATGATTCTGTGAATGTTCTTTTCCGAAGGAAGGCAGGTGACATGCAGCCTGAAAGGGGAAATAATATCTTTGTGGCCCAAGTTGTCCTGACCTGTCAGACCGGTGTGGCACACATTCAAATAGGGCTATATATGGAGTTGAGATGCTTATCTCCCACCTTCCTGCCCAAAAAGTACCCTGGAGACACTCTTATCAAAATGATAATAAATCTTTCCCTTAAAAAACAAACAAACCATGAAATCAAGGTGAGGAAAGGGGAATCTATAGGGACAGAATTGGCTAGTTTTGTTTTCTGCCATTTCCCCCTTTTAAGGATACATGACAGCTTTTGGATCCAACTGACATTTCCGAAGAACTTTGAAAGGCAGGAGTATATGATGATAGTGTGAGAAAATGCCATAGAGTGGGCCAGTCCTTGTTTTCAAAGAGGGAACCACCCTGCTGTTTTGCGAAAGAGCAAGTAGAAATACTTGTATAAATAAAATTATGGATAAAAGCCAGTTAACACTGGCAAAAAACAAATCCTGGCCCATAAATCAGCCTCCACCTGTGTGGTGTCCTCCAGATGTTAATGAACTGCTAGAACTTCATCATCCTTGACCTCCGGTCTTGCTGTCTTGGAATCTGGAGGTTGGGGAAAGCTGCTACAGAGCTTCTGGGATCAGAGTGTGGTTGAGAAGCAGCACAGATCCTTTAGCCCTATTCAGAATTTGCCATGCAGTTGCAGAGAGATCTGCAGCTGCATTCTGCAGGTATCAGTTCTGGATATTTATTTTAATATCCCAAAGGAGCCCAGGGGAGCAAACAACAAGGAATAAATCAAAAACATATTAAAATGTTTTTTAAATGATGCTTTTCAACCATCTTTTCAGTGCTTGGATAAAGGAATGAATGAGATCCCTGTGTTTGATATAAAACGGGTGAGTGGATATGCTTGTGACAAGCTGATTATCTTTTCTCAAGATGAAAACAAACCAGCAAAAGAGACGGACATCCCCTGGCGCTTGAAACAGATGCTAGATATCCTAGCATACGAGGAGAAGAAGCAGCCATCAGGAGAGACAGGACCCTGTTTGGAGTACTTGCTTCAACACAAAATCCTGGAGACCCTCAGCACTCTGGCAAAAGCAGAGGTACCACAGCTTCCTTTCTGAGGCAGTCCTGTACTTTCTGCCGTCCCTCCCGCCCAAGCAGTGTCTGCTTTGCTGAAATGCAATAGGAGCAGGGCCTTTTTGGCAGTGGTGCCACTGGCTGCAGGCATGATTCTTACTTTGCATGGAGGAGTCAGGCAGTGGAAGAGAATTGCATGCCTAGTTTAAGGGGTTCCACAGAGGATGCCTGGTCTGAGAGCCCCCCCAAATCCTGTTGCTGGGTTTATCTTTTAAGCCAAGGACGGGGAACCTGTGGCATTCCAGGTACTGTTGGATTGTCTTCCCCAGCCAACAAGACCTGTGTACCTCCCATGTACTATATGTGACGCACAAGCAGAAGCAAGCTTTACACACCTCCTAAAGATCCATCTCTTTAAGCAGGCACTCTTGGTCTCTTAAGAGTCACCACGTGATCCTACCTGATAATTTATTGATGCTTAACTGAATGTTTTATTGATGGCTTCTCTGTTTTTGCTGATGTATTTCTTTTTATTTTTGGTTTTAAATGTTGTAGAGACATTTTTTTGCTTTAAATCATCTTACCGTGTTTTACGTTAACCGCTTAAAGATTTTACATACTAAATGGTATATTTTATTTTTTATTATTTTTTTTATTAAAGATTTTATTGTTTTACAGAAGTAAGTGTAATGTCTCTCGTATTTTTTCCATGTAACATTTTTACAAATCCGTTTCATTTGTTGAGACATTAGGGGGAGGGGGAAAAGGGGGGTTATAAACATTATTGATGAGGATGATCATGGAACTCTCCTGCAGAATAAATTCAACACACAGGCACCTTTTCTTTTTCCTTTTCTGTTCAAGTGGAGGCAGCAGCTAGGCATAACTCGAAGGGCTGTTGCTGGGCTGTTTTATGCTTTCTGGGTTGTTGTTTGCAATTTTAGGGTGCTTAACTGAACTCCTAATTTTTGGTGTTGTGTTTTATTTTGCTGTTCTCATTGACTTGTCTGAGTCAGGCTCAAGGCTCCTTGAGGCCTGGTGGCAGGAGGGGACAGGGCAGGATCTTCCGAAGGGACCCTCTGTAGCAGTACTCTTGTCTCTCTTCTGATCCCCAGTATCCCACGGGGATGAGGTCTCATGTGCTCCTCTTCTTCAGCCGCTTGCTGGGACAAATGCAGTGCCCTCTGCTGCATTACCTGAACGTGTACAGGCCTGTCCAGGTGAGTTCCTTTCTGCTGAGCCAGCCAGGGTTCGTCTGAGTTTCCCGTGCCAAAGAAGGCAATTTCTGACACTCCCCTCTTCGTCAAATCAGGTGAAGCTTCCAATTAGCATTGTACTCCGTGCTGACAAAGAAAAATCAAATTCTGTGCCGAGGCAACTCAAGTTCTGCTACAAGATCAGGATTCCATTTTTGAAAACAAAGCAGACTTGCATGTTTTCTCTTGGTTCACGTGATTCTGAGCCCTGGGCTCAAAACTCTTTTGGTTACAGTATGATTGCATCTTATGTGTGGGTTTGATGTATAAAAACTCTTTTTGCAGCGGGTTTTCCCTGCGCAAAAAAAGTTATTAATCTCTCCAACTTGCTTGCATTTAACTTGCAGGATTTCAGCCAGCGGCCTTCAACCACATATGGTTGAAATTGAGCATCTTAAATGTGTGTAAGATGCGATTGTGAAAGGTAAAGGTAAAGGGACCCCTGACCATTAGGTCCAGTTGTGGCCGACTCTGGGGTTGCGGTGCTCATCTCGCTTTATTGGCCAAGGGAGCTGGCATACAGCTTCCGGGTCATGTGGCCAGCATGACTAAGCCGCTTCTGGTGAACCAGAGCAGCGCACGGAAACACCGTTTACCTTCCCGCCGGAGTGGTACCTATTTATCTACTTGCACTTTGACGTGCTTTCGAACTGCTAGGTTGGCAGGAGCAGGGACCGAGCAACGGGAGCTCACCCCGTCACGGGGATTAGAACTGCCAACCTTCTAGGCTCTGTGGTTTAACCCACAGCGCCACCCACGTCCCACAAGATGCGATTGTACTGTATTCTTAAAGCATCTTTCTACCCATTTGCTCCTTGGAGCCACTGCTACCCTCACCCATCCACCCGCTGTCCTTCTACAGAAACTCCTCCACCTTGGGAACGACGCGCTGGGCTCTGAGCCTGAGAAGGAAATGATGCAGCTTGTTGCTGCCCTGTGTACCAAGATCAAACAGGATCCGGCCCTGCTGCCCTACGTCCTAGAGGTGAGGGACTCTTGGATCTGCTTGCCTCCAGGTGCCAGTACATCTTTTAACAGTCTGGGACAGACTGCAGAGTGCTTTGTTTTTGCAAGGTCTGTATGTGCATGGATGACCTTTAAAGCCCTAAACGGCCTCGGCCCAGTATGCCTGAAGGAGCGTCTCCACCTCCATCGTTCTACCCGGACACTGAGGTCCAGCGCTGAGGGCCTTCTGGCGGTTCCCTCACTGTGAGAAGCCAAGTTACAGAGAACCAGGCAGAGGGCCTTCTTGGTAGTGGCACCCGCCCTGTGGAACGCCCACCCAGCAGATGTCACAGAGAACAACAACTACCAGACTTTTAGAAGACATCTGAAGGCAGCCCTGTTTAGGGAAGCTTTTAATGTTTGATGTATTACGATATTTTAATATTTTTTTGGAAGCCGCCCTACCAGATGGGCGGGGAATAAATAATATATTATTATTATTATTATTATTATTATTATTGCAGAAATGCACATGATCTTTTATTGCTTTATTTTTCAAAAGTTATATAGCATTTACTCAACAGAAATTAGCTTAAGGCAGTGGTTCCCAAACTGTTCTCTCCTGGCCGGACCACTTAAAAATTGCTGAGAGTCTTGACAGACCACTTAATTCTTTTTCTGCCTGTTGCCACAGTTTTTCGGTGTGTGTGTGTGTGAGAGAGAGAGAGAATGAATCCCCAGTGCTCCCAAACCATGCACACCAAGCAGGCCTTTCATGCTTGGGTCTGCAAACCAAGCAGTGTATGAATTGCATGAAATAGCTAACTCATTTCATTTTAGGAATCAAGCGGTTTACTTATTATTTGAAGGGGTTCAGTGGGTGTTGCTTTCTGCAGTGGGTGCTCAGTTGCAAAGCTCAGGTTCATTCCAAGAGTGTTGATCAGGCATAGGCAAACTCGGCCCTCCAGATGTTTTGAGACTACAATTCCCATCATCCTTGACCACTGGTCCTGTTAGCTAGGGATGATGGGAGCTGTAGTCCCAAAACATCTGAACGGCTGAGTTTGCCTATGCCTGGTGTTGATTCTGGAGGAGCCACCTATGGGTTAGACCCCTCTGGGGCATTGTGCCTTTGCTTGAATTCCCACCTTAAGCCCAGCATGCCAAACAACGCCAATGTAGCCAGATTCTCCCCCCGTTTTCAAGGGCAAGAATGTGGCGAGTGGGCAGAAAGTGGATCAGGCCTTCCAACCTCAGGGAGCAACAGCAGAGCCTGCCTTGGACCCTGCCCGGACCTTGCCCACCCCTGTAGAGCAGGACAGAAGACTGTGCCCAGAGGAAACTCCCTGTGAGGTGCAGCTTGTGGAACCAGCCTCCTCTGCCCCAAACCTGGTGACCTCCCTCATCAGCTTGTGCAAGAGCAAGGTACAGGGCCGTGGGGTGGGGCGTACGCTGCCTCTTGCTAGGGCAGGTGGAGAAGGTGAGACTTCATATCAGGGAGGGGCTTCAGGAACGTTGTTTTCTCTCCCTTGCAGAAGAGGAAGGTTGCCCTCAAAGCTCAGGAGAACCTTCTGCTGCTAACCAGCATCGACCATCGAGCAGCTGCCCTGGCTCTGGCGCGAGACAGCAGGCTTTGCCCCCTGGTGGCTGACCACCTCTGCACGCTGTGCGAGGCCATCCCAGCCACTGTCAACCCTGCCGATGTCACCACGCTTCAGCCGGTCAGCTGGAGGTAAAGATACCCCCAGAGTTTGGTTTGTTTTTTTTTAAAAAAAATTATTGGTTTTCCAAAATTTTTAAACAAACAAACATAAATCTTAACTGTACTTAATCCATTCTTCATAACATTGTTAGGTGACTTCCTCTAATCCCTCTGGCTGAGTTTCAGTATACATCTTTGTAACAGTTTTTCAAAACCAAATTTCTCATAAGATTAACTTAATCACTTAACATCATTCTTTCTTTTCATTTTAACTTTAAACATTTTATTCTCTAACATCACATATTTAAATCCTAAGCCTATCTGATATTTGCAAATTTTTCCAATTAAGTTATCTTAACATATTTAACTAAATTTCATCCATTCATTCTGGTACTCCTCCTTCTGGTCGCGGACTCTTCCAGTCAGATCGGCTAGCTCTGAAAAGTCCATCATCTTCATCTGCCATTCAAGATACCCCCAGAGTTCTGGGGCCACAAGGAGGCCTAGACCTTGGTCCTCCACCAGCAAGTGAAGTGGCCTAGCTGGTTTTGCATGGCTTGTTCCCTGGGAACCAAGGAGCCCTCATTGGGGCTGTTTAGGAGGAAGTTGCTTCTGAAGACCAGTTGCTAGACACCCCAGGAGGGGAGGGTGCTCTTGTGCTCGGATCCTGCTTGCACAATTCCCCTTTGGGAGTCTGGTTGGCCACTGTGAGAAGAGGATGCTGGACTAGATGGGCCATTGGGCCCACTGCGCTCTTCTTAACATTCTTATGGATGCAGGTTTCTCCCTCCCAGCCCATAAGTCTCCATAAATCCATACACCATTTTGTAAAAAACCAACCAACCAACTTCCAAATGCAATGCTGCCAATTAAAAATTACCGTATTTTTCGCTCCATAAGACGCACCCGACCATAAGACGCACCTAGTTTTGAGAGGAGGAAAACAAGAAAAAAAATATTCTGAACGAAACAGTGGATCTATGATTTTTGTGTTTCATGCTGTGGCTGCAGACATGATATGTGATTTGATGGTGAGTTTGGGGTAGCCCAATGCAAAAATCCTGAGAATCCACGTGGATCCATGCTTTGTAACCACGTTTTTGCGCCATTGTGGCCCCACGAAACAGTGACTTTCAGCGAATGTCAGGCAAAGTACCCTCCCTATTCTGTGTCTGTATAACTCAAACCAGTCTGTGTTGAGGCTGTCAGACTTAGTTTTGCGTCTCACTCTCAATCTTCCTGACGAGATGTTCAGACAGAGCAGTGCTCCATACATTGCTGAACTGTACCTCTCGCCCTTCCAGGCTTCAGGGCAGCTGCGTTGAGGAGAACGCCTTCCCAGGCCAGGCCAGCCTGGAGGCTTTCTTTGCCTGGCTCGATCTCTGTGATTGCATAGCGAAAGAGGCCCACCCGGTAAGAGACCTCCTGCTAAGAACTCACTCTGAAACTCACTTACAGGTGGTACCTAACACCAAGGAAACTAAAGCCAATATGCCCAGGAACCTCACCAAAATGCTGGAGAGGGTGCACCTCCACAGGCACATACCTCCACATGTGGTGGGAGTGCCCCCAAATCCAACTATTCTGGACAATAGCCATACAAGAAATATGTAAAATAACTAAGCAAGTATTAGAAATCACCCCAGAACTGGCCCTACTAAACATATTCCAAGACAATAATGCCCACTCATATAACAAAGAACTCATAACCCACCTACTCTCAGCAACCAGAAATGTCATAGCCAGACACTGGAAAGACCTGTCAAGAGTAAGCATGGACCAATGGTACCTACTAGAAAAATTAACCAACAAACTGAAACTGACACAGGGACTAATAGAAGACGATACCTTCACCCCAATATGGCTCCCCTTCATCACATACACAGCCCAACAAGACAACGACAAGAATCCACCAACAGCATATGAATCAATATGGCTAACCTGCTTCAAAAACACCTACCCACCCCACTCACGAAAACAAAGACCACCACAGCCAATCACAAACAAGCAACCGCACCCTAGCCCAACCCCAACTTCTCTCACCACCAAAGGAACACAAGTGAATAGCAAAGAGAACCTGCACAAACAACACTGACAGAAAAACCCACACATACATTAAGCAAAACAGAAATATCGCCTCCCGACCCCACCCACCATGGCCCCCTCCACCTCTTCTCCCCTTTTTTCTTCCTAATGTAACCTTAATGTCTCAACAAATGAAACTGACCTATGGAAAATGTAACTTGAAAAAAGAGGCATTGTGCATACCTTTGTAAACCAAGAAAACTTTAATAAAATATTTAAAAAGGAAGAGACCTCCTGCTGAAATCTCCACCCACATCCACGTAGTTAAGTCTTTGGAAGCTGCCTCAGGCTCTTTGCCCCTTTCCAGGGGAGCTTTCTGCATTGTCACTTCTCCCTTGGCCTCCTAGCTGACTCAGGTTTCTGAATGAGGAGGAGCTGCGGAGATCATGATGCATCATTGTGGTGTTTCACCCCACCAGGTTGTGGCAGGTGCTGTAAGTGAGACGGTGGCTCAGAGGTTCTTCCAGGGAGTCCTGCGGTCCCAGCTGCTGCAAATGTGAGTCCAAGCTTAGCATGGAAAGAGGGGTGAGCACCAAGCCTTGTACTGGTTGGGGGAACTCAGAGACCTGCCCAATAAGCCCATGGCCAGAGTCAGCTCCCCTCATTCATCCCTGTCTTCCTTGGCAGGTCAGAACGCGGCATCCTTCTCTCGACAGCTGTCCTGACAGCCTTGGTAAGACACATCCGCTCTCCTGCGCTCCTCCAGGAATTGGTTGGGTTTGTGCTGGGAACCAAGGAAGAACCCGCAGTGGCCAAGGATGCAGGCCACCAGCCGCAACACCACCTCTGCTCCCAACTGATTGAGCGCTGCAACCACCTGTCTGACGAGGTGAGCTGAAATCCTGCTGGAAAAGTTCCACCTGAGCAGGATTCCTGCATGCACGCAGCAGTGGCTCAGTGCTTGGGTCAGACTGCCCTTTGTTGTTGTTGTTGCTTAGTTGTTTAGTCGTGTCCGACTCTTCGTGACCCCATGGACCAGAGCACGCCAGGCCCTCCTGTCTTCCACTGCCTCCTGCAGTTTGGTCAAACTCATGTTCGTAGCTTCGAGAACACTGTCCCACCATCTCGTCCTCTGTCGTCCCCTTCTCCTTGTGCCTTCAATCTTTCCCAACATCAGGTCTTTTCCAGGGAGTCTTCTCTTCTCATGAGGTGGCCAATGTACTGGAGCCTCAGCTTCACGATCTGTCCTTCCAGTGAGCACTCAGGGCTGATTTCCTTCAGAATGGATCGGTTTGATCTTCTTGCAGTCCATGGGACTCTCAAGAGTCTCCTCCAGCACCACAATTCAAAAGCATCAATTCTTCGGCGATCAGCCTTCTTTATGGTCCAGCTTTCACTTCCATACATCACTACTGGGAAAACCATAGCTAGCAACTTACTGGACCTCAGGCTGTTCAGGACTTCACCTTGATAAGACGGAAGTCTTCAAGCCTTTGAAGGCCAAGCATCAGCGCTTCCTTGTGGGAAGCAATCAAAAGCCTCAGAGCATGTGCAGAGGACTTTTTCTGAGTCATGAAGACTGCCAGGCTCCCAGGAGTTTGAGCGGGCTTGGGGATTATGGGTTTTGTTCGGCTTCAGGTCTTCTCCCCACTTGTTGGGAACTTACCCCTGGGGCGATAGTGATGACTGAAGACCACAGCAGGCCAAGGAGATCCCAGCATGGGGGATGCTTTTCCAGCCCTCCCCCTAACCCCGGAACCTTCCCTTGCAAAATGGAAACTCTCATGGTGCCTTTGAGGCCTAGTGAACCCCAGGGAAGGAATCAGGCTCAGCTCTTTAGGAGGAAATGAAGCCTTCAGCAGCAGCTGAGGCTTCCGCAGGATAGCAGTGACCTCTGTGGTTGGATCTCTACTCTGCGTGGGGCTGCCCTTGAGACTGACCCAGAAACTCCAGCAGGTGCAGAATGCCGCGGGATCACATTCACCCGGTACTATACCAGCTGCACTGGCTCCCAGTGGAGTACAGGATCAGGTTTAAGGTGCTGGTTTTAACCTTTAAAGCCCTATACAGCCTAGGACCCTCGTACCTACAGGACCGCCTCTCCTGGTATGTCCCACAGAGGACCTTACAGTCTTCAAACAAAAACATTTTGGAGGTCCCGGGCCACAGGGAGGTTAGGCTGGCCTCAACCAGAGCCAGGGCTTTTTAGGCCGTGGCCCCAATCTGGTGGAACGCTCTGTCACAAGAGACTAGGGCCCTGCGGGACTTGACATCTTTCCGCAGGGCCTGCAAGACAGAGCTGTTCCACCAGGCCTTTGGCCAGGGCACAGTCTGATGCCCTCCTTTGGTAATTCTTCACAGAACTCTAGCCCAATGGTTGCCATTAATTTGATTCTGAATTGATTTTAAAATGAATTGATTTTAGAATGCTGTGTTACTTTTATTGTTGTTAGCCGCTCTGAGCCTGGGGAAGGCGGGATACAAATAAAATTTTTATTTTTATTTATTTTTTTATTTTTATTTTTATTTTTATTTTCTGCCAGGCCCCTTAGTAAGGTTCAGAAAAGGAACACCAAAATGATCAAGGGGAAGGAGCGACTCCCTGATGTAGAGAGTTGCTCTTCTGCTTGGATCCTGTTTGCAGGCTTCTCTTCCAGAAGGGAGGCTTCCCATGGCTGAGCCCTGACTTCCATCTCCCTACACCTTTTTCCAGGTGGAAGGAGGTGGTGGAACTCAGCAGCTTCCCTGCGGGCTTTCCTGACTCCTTGCCCTTCTTCCTTCCTCCCCTCCAGATCAGTATGGCCACCTTGAGGCTGTTTGAGGAGCTGCTGTGGCTTCCGGATCGCTGGGTCATGCAGCGCCTGGTCCTGGACCACCTGGAGGAGCGCAGCTACCTCCTGAGAAGCCCACCTGGGCAGGAGGAATCCCTTGCTCGTGAGCAAGAGCCCTGCGAGGATGGGCTGTAAGTGAGAGCGGGAGAGGAAGGTTGGGGGACGGGGCCCTCGTCCAGGCCAGCCACTCAGTGCTTCTGTTCTCTGTCCCTGTAGAGAACTGGAGGAGGATCCCTACTTCATAGACGGGTTCCCAGGCACCAGCTTCCAGGTCTCTACCAAGCCGGGCGTCCCTGCCCCAAAGCAGCAAGCCCAGCCGGAGGACGTGAAGGAGGTGGTCAGCAGGTACGAAGTCAGGGCAGGGAGACCGGCTCACAATACGTGAACAGCTTAACCGAACTCACAAGGCAGGCCTTCGCCAGCCGCCTCCACCCCAGCCCAGCCAGGCCCAAGCATTTCAGATGTGCTAGATAACTCTGTGGGTCCCTCCCCCCAACTCTACAGTTCTATGGTTCTTGCTTCCATGAGGGCCAGCCACATGTGGCTGTCCTGACCACTGCTGACGGGAATTGTAGTAGGCACAAGGTAGACAGGGGCTGCCATCAAAGGAGCCATGTGGCTTGGCCATTTTGCAGGATTTTTTTAAATGGCTGAGCATTTTGGTTGGAGCTTGTATGATATATTAGGCAAACAACTTGGCTTTCTGCATCCAGCTCGGTTTTTAACCCTGCCTGGATTATATCTCTGCAATGTATATACAGTGGTACCTCGGGTTAAGTACTTAATTCGTTCCAGAGGTCCGTTCTTAACCTGAAACTGTTCTTAACCTGAAGCACCACTTTAGTTAATGGGGCCTCCTGCTGCTGCCACGTGATTTCTGTTCGCATCCTGAAGCAAAGTTCCTAACCCAAGATACTGTTTATGAGTGAGTGGAGTCTGTAACCTGAAGCGTATGTAACCCGAGGTACCACTGTATATATATGGGTTATCTGGTCCAAACCCCTGCAGGAATCACAGCTAAAGAATCTCTGACACCTGGCCATCCAACCTCTGCTTAAAATCCCCAAGAGAAGGAGAGGCCACTGCCTTCCGAGGGTTAAGGTTCCATGTTAAGGGTCCTCCTAATGCTGCTCTCTTCCTAATGCTGACCCTCACACCTGCGTCCTGGGTCTCAGAGGCTCCTTTGCCCCCCATCATTGCCATCCTGCTTCCTTCTTTCTCAGCTTCCTCTGCCTGGTTCCCAGTGAAGCAAAGACCTCTGCCTACCTGGAAGAGGCCGGGTATGACACCTATGTCCACGATGCCAGTGTGCTGGTGAGTCACTTGTCTCCCTGCCTACCTGATCTCTGCTGATGTGTGATACCTGGCGTCGTTCCCTGCTCCTGCGATTCACAGCATTTGAGTTCATTCTGCTTTATTGTCTCAGCTGGGCCCTGCAAGAGCCTCTCCTTAGCCCCTTCCCCTGCCCACCTGCGACCCATCCCCTCCTCTTCTGTCAGTTCCAGGAATGCTGTACCAAGGCGTCTTGCTGGCACTGGCCAAAGGCCCCTCGGCCCCTGGAGACCTGCTCTGCCAGCACCGGCTTCTACGAGGGCCGTTTCTTGGAAGTGCTCTTTGAACGGCTGATGCGCATCCTGGACCAGGTAAGGATGGGAAAGGGGTCCTTGCTGGGAGTGGCCAGCATTGCTAAGACCCTGGAGCCTGTGGCCTAGAAGCAGCAGGGAGAGACAAGTTTCAGGGCCTGCTTCCTTATCTAGGATGGAGCGCTAAGATTCTCTACCAGACTGCCTCAGCGGGGGAGCTGGAAAGCTGGGCTCTGCTGTGAGAGGCCAGCTCCATTTGGCCTCCTCTCCCCTCACCTGTCGCCTGGGGGCAGCCATTCCATCAGGCGGTCTCAGGGGAAGAGAAAGTGGGAGCAGCAGGGCTCATTGCATCAGCTGTGCTGGAGGCCCAGCTCCTTCAGCCGCCTCATACCCCTGAACTGGGCCACCTGGTCAACTATTTAGAAATCTCTGCCTGAGTTTTTGTTTTCCTCATCCCTCCCTTTCCTTTTCCCCTTGTGTGTTGTGTCTTGTCTTGTAAGCCACTCCGGGAGCCTCTGGCTGATGAGGAGGGTACCCAGATGCTCTAAATAAATACATAAGAGGGAAGGGGAAGTGAAGTGAAGGCACGAGTCAGGTGTTGATCATCAGGTGAGCTGTGCATAAGCAAGCTGCCGGCTAGCTCTGTGGAGGCTCCTTTTATTGGCACAATATGCAAAACCAGTCAGATACATTTTGGATTGTGACCTTTACACATCTTCCAATCCTGAGATCGTGGGGTGGTACAAAGTTATTTTGGCACCTGTTTCCACCGCATCATTTTCCCCTTGCACAGTGTATGACGAAGGAGACAAAGATCACAGACAGGGCACGGCAAACCACTAAGAGAGCAAAGGTTAGATAGGGGGCATGATGTTCAGACAGCTGTGGCTTTGTCTGGTTGCAGAGAGCAAGTGCAGAATGTCGTGGGTGGGGGGAATCACTTCTCTTCTGCTCTCTTCCCTCCCCCTCCGGTGACCCTCTATGCCTGGCTGTTTGTGCAGGCTGTCAATGACGCCCCACAGTTGAGCCCTCTGGCCCTCTTCTTATTCCTCCCTTGCAGCCCTACGCAGTGAACCTGCAGGTGACGTCAGTGCTGTCCCGCCTGGCTCTCTTTCCCCACCCGCACCTCCATGAGTACCTCCTGGATCCCTACTTGCCTCTGGCCCCCGGCTGCAGGACCCTCTTTTCCGTCCTGATCAGGGTAATGTCTAGTCTTGGCAAGTCAGGTGGGGTGGGTGGGGAGAAATGGGGAATGCTGCCTAGGGAAGAAGGTGCCTTTTGGGGTGTCCTGTGCCCCTAAGCTAAGGGGAGCCCTGTCGTCCCTCCCCCCAGCTCCTCCTCTCCACCTGACTTGGAGGCCTGACTCACAAGCCGCCCCGCTGGTCTCTCCTCCTTCCAGGTGATTGGAGACCTCATGCAAAGGATCCACCGGATACCAAACTTCCCCACCAACTTGCTGCTGGTCCGGAGGGGGCTGATGAGGCTGGTCCCTGCTGAAGAACAACAGTGAGTGTTGGGGGGACACGGCACACAGGTTGAAAGGGCTGGTGCCAACCTCCAGTTTGGAGAAAAGGAAAGGTAAAGAAGAGGCTGCATGAGATGAGAGAACCCTAAAATGATAGACAGCATGCAGCAAGTGAATAGAAAAAAATGAAGCTGAATGATAAAAGAAAGGACTTCTTCATGCAGCACAGAGTTAAACTATGGAACTCCCTTCCACAGGAGGCAGTGGTAGCCACCAACTTGGGTGGACTTAGAAGAGGATTAGAGAAAGTCAAGAAGGAGGAGAGGGCTGTTGATGGCTGCTAGCCAGGATGGCTCTGCTCTGCCTCCACAGTCGGAGGCAGCAATGCATGTGAACATCAGTTGCTGGAAGCCACAGGAGGGGACAGGGCTCTCGTGCTTGAATCTTGGATTGCGGGTTTCCCACAATGGGCATCTCGTTGGCCACTGTGAGAACAGGATGCTGAACTAGATGGGCCCCCTTTGGCCTGATCCAGCAGGACCATTTTATATTCAGGCACATCCCAAACTCTAAGGCATGGTGTGGGGGGACAACCAGACCTGTCATTTTCATATTCATCTATTCTTTTCACAGTCTGATATTATTATTATTATTATTATTATTATTATTATTATTATTATTATTATTATTATTATTTTAGACCCTGCCCACCTGGCTGGGTTTCCCCAGCCACTCTGGGCAGCTTCCAACAAAATATTAAAACACAGTAGTCCGTCAGACATTAAAAGCTTCCCTAAACAGGGCTTCAGATGTCTTCTAAAAGTCTGGTAGTTGTTGTTCTCTTTGACATCTGGTGGGAGGGCGTTCCACAGGGCAGGTGCCACTACCAAGAAGGCCCTCTGCCTAGTTCCCTGTAACCTCACTTCTCGCAGCGAGGGAACCGCCAGAAGGCCCTCGGCGCTGGATCAGACGGAGCTGCGCAGACCATAGAATCATAGACTTGTAGAATTGGAAGGGACCCCAAGAGTCATCTAGTCCTTCCCTTTGGGATGCAGGAATCACAGCTAAAGACTCCCTGACAAATGACTATCTGCATGGAGGAAAAGAGGCTGACCTATAAAGGAGGCAGTCTTTGGTTTAAGTCTCAGAAGCAGAAGTGGGGAGGTGAGCAATAGGAAATGAGGGCAAGGCCGCTTCCTCAGCCTCACATGCTGCTTCCTTACAGGGTCGGCCATCGTACCCTCCTGGAGGGGGTGGTTGTCCTCGAAGAGTTCTGCAAGGAGCTGGCGGCCATCGTCTTTGTCAAGTCCATGCGCGAGGTCCCTGCCTGACGTGCTGCCCCTTTTGGATCCCACACTTCTCAAGGGATGGCTGCACAGCTGGGGTCTGGAGAGGGCATTTGTGGCAACCCTAGAGGCCCTTTGCAGCCTCGTAAGAACCAGGCCGCGGCCGTCGCTGGTTGCCTTCATGCGGGGAGAGCAGAGGCAGGCCCCCTGTGCTTGAAGGGCTGCCCAGGAGCCCCACGCCCAGTCCCTAGAGCAAAAGTCTCAGATGTCAGGCTGTGACCAGGCGAGACCTAGCTATCCCTGAGGTCGAGCGTGTGGTTCCTCACAAAGCCAGAAGTCCTCTGCCTTCTCCCTCAGAAGTCTCTCGCCGTGGCAGATCCAGTTGTGATTTCGGAGCATCATGGCTCCCTTCCTCCCTGCAGGAGCCTGGAGCCTGCATGTGGCACCTCAGGGCAGTCTGGTACAGAAGACACTAAAGGCTCCTCCTGGACTTTCTGGGTCTTTAATCTCTGGCTTGTTTTATTTAATGGTGTTTGCCCAATAGGAAAGTGGGGCAGGCAGGGTGACCGAAAGCTGCTTTGTGAAAAGAAGAATCTTCCTACTATCCATGGCTGGGTGTTAGGGGTTGTGGGGCCTCCTGCCTCGATTCTGACCTTCTCTGCAGGCCTCAAAGGCCAGGCCAAAGAGGGGGAGACACTATTTCCTCCTAACCACAGCAGACGTTGTTTTCTTCTGATCCTTTCCGGATTGATCTGTCCAGTCTCAACTCCTCAGGAAAAGAGCCCTTTCCCTTTCGTTTTTACTTTCTATTCCAACAGAGTTTCTGCTAGCCTTCCTCTCATCAGCTGCAACTTAACCCCTTCCCAAAGAGCCTCTCTCAACGTTGATTCGCCAGATGGCGTTGGACTACAGCTCTCCTCATCCTTAGCTTGCAGGACCAGTTGTCAGGGATGATGGGAGTTGTAGTCCAATAGCTCCTGGAGACCCAAGGTTGAGAGGGGCTGGGTCACAGGGTGGAATAGGACCTGGGAGGCCAGGGTTTGAATCCCCACTCAGCCATCATGAAGCTCACTGGGTGTGATCTTAAGCCAGTCACTGCCTCTCAGGCTTGTTGGGGTTGGGATTAAATGAGGAGGGACAGAAGAGCCACATGTGCTGCCTTGAGCTCCTTGGAGGAAGAGGTGAGCTATTTGTTTCAATACACAATATGTAAATAAATAAATGCCACCAGGAGCAGCCCTGGCTGGGGCAGGGCTCCACCCACCATGGCCAGGCACAGCGTCCAGTCCGTTGTGGGTCTAAAGACTCTTTTCAAGTGCAATACATGGGAGGGAATCGCCCCCCCCCTGTAAGCTGGGGTGCATTTTGGTGTCTCCACACTGCAGCTACAGGTTCTCTGCTTCTACCCTGATGGGTTTCTTACTCGTGCCTTGAAATAAATAATCTGTGGTAAACGTCCTGGCTTTGCTCACGCTCGTGTTTAGGACCTGCGGGAAGTCGCTGAGCCCCCTTTTCTCATTTACAAACAAGAAGAACACGCAGAAACAAACAGTAGAACACGGGGGAAAACTGGCCTTTTTATTTTATTTTTACCAAGCCTGGCTGGATTCTACAAGGCTGCAGATCATCCAGAAGGCAGAGATAGGGGTGGCAAGAGGACTAAGCTCCTCGTGTCAAGGTCCTTTTTCTTGCAGCTGTGGGGAGAACCCAGAAGCTGGGCATTGGGGGGCGGCATGCACAGGCAATGCCATGCTCCTGGTACAGAAAGGTGGAAGAATCACAGCTGTGAGCTGGCACTCTGGAGCAAGAAAAGGTTCTCCTGGCCGGTTCCAGAGTTCAGGCGCCATCAAGCCCTCAGTTGTTTTGTCGTTTCCTGCAAAGGCACCAATGCAAGGTGCCCTCTGTGGCACCACAGACTCCCAACGTCCGTCATTCCAGCAAACAGTGAGCCTTTTTGGCCCAGCTGAGGCTCCTCCAGGGATCCTTGCCTGGCCCAAGTCACCCAAGTACACACCTGGGGCCATCCCGTATCTCAACAGGGGGGTGGTTCAGCTGTGAATGGGGACAAAGGACGCCTCATCAAGCCTCTGCAGGATCCGGCTCCGCAGGGCCTCGTCCTCCACCTTCCGCCAGAGGAATGCTCCACTCTGCAATGCCGGGGGCGCTTCATCCAGCCACAGTCCCTTGTCGCCTACAGCCGCCATGATGTTGAAGCAGATCCCATCGCTCTGCCCGGGCTCTTTCCCGAGATGCTGGACCCCAAGCAGGCCTTGGATGCGGACGGGCACCTGGGGGTGTGGCAGGGAGTCCTGGAGTAGGCGCTGGATGGCCCCCAGGAGCCTGTGGCCCAGCTGTGAGGGAGCCAGGCCACTTGTGGCCAGAGGAAGGCCCGGAGCCCCCGCTGGCCCCTGAAGCACCCACAAGTCGCCCCTGCTGCCAACGCAGACAAGTAGCAGCCGCTGGCAGATGAAGGCGCAAGGCAGCTCCACAGGCAGCGTTCGCGGGTGGGCCGGGCTGGCTTGGTACTGCAGAGCCAGCTCTATTAAGGGCAAGATGTCCCGGGAACGCAGAGGCAGGGAAGGTGTCTCCCTGTTCCACCACTGGGCCTGCAGGGATTCTGCGTCAGCTTCCTGAAGGGTCTTCAAGGCACCACCTGGAAGGAAGAGGGAAGATGCCTGGGGTTAGGTGGGAGTCGAGACAATTGTGCCATGTGTGCACCCACAAGGATGGATTTTCTCGGCTATATGCCAGCCTGATCCAGGGTTCACTTTCCTTGGAATGCTCAGTGGAGACGGGTGTTTTGGGGGTACATGTGGAGGCCATTACTTTGTAGAGAAACTTGTTTAGCAACCTCCGCTAATTAGATTGTAGCCCTCACTGGGTCCAAGACCCCAAGAATCAGAAGGGACTCATCCAGTCTGACCCCCCACCCCAAACACACTCCAGATGTTCAGAAGTGGCCTTGGAACACAGCCACACTGGGACACCCTACTTCTTGCCCAGTTTAATGCTTTGTCCTTCACTGGGGAAAGGAAAAACATGGAGCCCCCACGTGGAGAAGAGATTCATGCTTTACAAAGGCACTGTTAGGGCCCGGCACTTTTGCCCTGGGTCCCAGATCTCCTGCCCCTCTCCTGGGTCCCTTCTTAATAAGACTTACAGGGCTGGTGAAAATGCTGAAAGGCCCAAGGCCAGCGAGAACTCAGGCCAGTGGGTGGGGTGGTAATTCCCCCTTGGGGGGGAGGCGACAGGATTACCTGGGAGGATGCTAAGAGGCAGCGAGGGGGGACTGGAGGTGGGCCCCTCTGAGGGCATTGATGGCTTATTTAGGATTGACCAGGCTGGCACCTCAAGTGAAACACCTTCCTTACTTCGTATTTACTGCTCTTATTGCTTTCAAACCTATTTTGTTTGGTCACATTTGCTTGTCACCAATTATTGCTAACAGCTATTAATTTTCTTATAAATTAGTTACTGTCCATCTGTGAAGCTTTGTGTATGTTTGGGAAGTACATAAATGCAGACATTTCGTGCTATACATTTCCTTCATCTGTATGTTTTTGTTAGTAAGAATGTATAAAAATACTTTTCATGCAAAATTCTTTGTTGTATATATATTTTAAGCTGCAAGATTGGCTCAGAGCATGTGTTTATTTTTTTTAAATAAATGTGCAACTAATTCTTACTGTTTTGAATTTTTTTGTGTTATTATCTTACTCAGTGGGTGGTGCAAACTGCTGTTCTGGATAATGCTTTCTATGGGATAGCACTGAAGAAGTTTTGGAAGCACCAGATGAGAATCTCTGCATGCAAATCAACTTTTGCAAATGCATGCCTTGGGTCTAGGGAAGCCCAGCAAGCTTCCTGCATTCCTCTGCTGCTGTTGCAGCCCCAGGTGGCTCTGCCCAGGTGCATCGTCCTTGCATGCATCGAAGCAGGGCACCTCTTGTCAAGGGGATAACCCCGACCTCCCAACCCGCGCAGCTCCAAGCCCCCCTGAGATGCGCCCGGGCCAGCACCGGTGGGTCGGGCGAGGAAGACGAAGCGGATCCAGGCGGGGCCCCTCTCCTCCACGGCCAGCAGGGTGAGGGGCTGGCACTGCAAGCCCGTCTCCTCTTGGACCTCCCTCCGCATGGCCTCCACGATGGTCTCCCGGGGCTCCATCCGCCCCGCCGGCAGGTACCACCGCCCGTGGCACTCGCGCTTGGCCTCCTGCATCATCAGCACTTCTCCCTGTTGGAGAAGGGGGCGAGGAAAGATATATAGACATATATATTGTGGGAGGGGGGCTGTCGGGAAGGGGCAAGGAAGAGGACGGAGCCCCGCCTCCGTGCGCGCGGGCTTGTGGATGCTGCAAAGCAATCTGGCTGCGGGGAAGGATGCTTTGCAGCGTTGCTTTGCCTGGCGCGCCGTCGAGGGGCCAAGGCAAGCCAGCCGCGTCCAGCCTGGGGGGTCCTGGTCAAGCAGGCAACGCTGGGCAAAGAAAGGGAGAGAGGGGAGCGCCTCCCCCCACCCCCGAGAACAGCCGCAGCGTCCGTTTCTCCTCCCGTTCCGCAGCCGCACCTCCTCGTTGAGCAGGACGGCCAGGACGATGTAGCAGGTGTTTCTCCGCAGGCGCGCCGGCTCCAGATCGCGGCCCTGCGGCGGCGGCGCCACCACCGGCCAGCCCCCGCCGCCCAGCACCGCCGCCACCTCCTCGTCCTCCGCCGCCGCCCCAAGCCCAGCCGCCAGCGAGGACATCCTCGCCAGGGGCGCGGAAGACGCGGGGACGGGGCGGGCGCGCGGAACTCTGCACGCGCTCAGGGGCTCGCTCGCTCGCGCCTGCTCCCGGGGCATGGGAGGCGGGGTGGAAGGAAGGCAGGAAGGAAGGAAGGAGAGCGGCTGCTCGGGCCGTTGAGGGGCGAGGCGATGGGGAAGGAGCCGCCTCTCCAGCGCCAGCTGGCTGCTGCGCTCGCTTCCTGTTGGACAGGGACAGCGTCAATCGCCTGATGACATTATGACGTGCCTGGTAGTCAGACTTTAAAAAAAAAAAAAAAAAAGACACCGCTTCGCTCAGCTGGTCATCTCAGAGGAATCCAACATTAGCACCCTCTTCTCACAGTGGCCAAACCTGCAAGCAGGAATGGAGCGCAAGAGCCCTCTTCCCTCCTGCAGTTTCCAGCAATTGACATGCAGAAGCATTTGCTGCCCATGATCGTGGAGGCAGAGGGTAGCCTTCACGGCTAGCAAGCCCTCGAGAGCCCTCTCTTCCTCAAGGAATTTGTCTAATCTGCTGCTATTCATTTTATCTGTCACGAATCTTACAACATTCAGCTTCACTGGATGCCCAAAAGTTCCTAGTTTTCCTCCCTTACGAGAAAGGGAGAAAACATTTTCTCTACCAACTTTCTCCATGTCGTGCATTATTTTGTCACATCTCACTTGCCTTTTCTCTAAACACTCAAGTCCCAAGTGCCACTACCATTATGCACAGGGGAGTCTCTCAAGCCCCTGGATCATTTTGGTTGCCCTTTTCTGAACCTTTCCCAACTCTAGTGTCCTCTTTGAGGTGAGGCAACCAGAGCTGTACACATTATTGCAAGTACAGTCACACCTTAGATTTAGTCAACAGCATTATATCAGCAGCTTTGTTTTCATTTCCTTCGCTGATGATCCCTAGCGCAGAACTTGTTTGTTTTTTTAGCCGCTTCACCCTGCACCAACATCTGACTCATGCCGTCTACTATGACCCAAAGGTCTCATTCCTCGTCAGTCACGGCCAGTTCAGATCCCATGGTAGATATGTGAAATTCAGATTTTTGGCCCCAACATGCATCACTTTACACTTGCTTGCATTACATTGCTTTTGCCAGTGTAGCATCCATTATGTTGGGCAAGGTCTTTTTGAAGCTCTTCATCATCTCTTTTAATGACCTTGAATGACTTATTATCATCAGCAAACTTGCCCACCTCACTGCTCATTCCTAACACTAGATCATTTATGATTATGTTAAAAAGCACAGTTCCCAATGCTGACCCTTGGGGGACTCTACTTCCTGCATCTCTCCATTCAGAGAACTATCAATTTATTCCTTCTTTGCTTCCTGCAAGCTAACCAATTCCTCAACCACAAGAGGTCCTCTCCTCTTACCCCACGACTGCTAAACTTACTCTGGAGTAGGTATTTAGTAAGGGACTTTGTCCAAGCACAGTATCTCAACCATCTTGACCTCTGTCTAGATGGCCTGTTGACACTCCCTAAGAGCTCTAATAGGTTTGTGAAACTGGTCTTGGCCCTGAAGAAGCCTTGCTGGTTCTGTAGGGCTTGTTCTTCTATATGCTTGGTTATATTATGCTTAACAATACTTCCCACCAGTTTTCACAAGGACAGACGCTAAGCTAATTGACCTTTAATTTGCAGGATGGTCCCTGGATCCTTTTTTAAAAATGAACATTACATTGGCTACTTTCCAGTCCTCAGACATGGAGGCTGATCTGATGGTGAAGTTACAAATTTATGTTAGATCAGTAATTCCACAACTGACTTCTTTGAGAACTCCCTTGGGCATCAGCCACTAGGTGCAAAGGAAAAACTCCAGTTGCATCAAAACACAGCCAGTTCAAAGGAAGGAAGGGCTGCTGGGGGTCTTTTGTGGGAAATGACACCTTGGGAGGATTGACAGTGCCTAAATTCAGGACCTGGCTGAGCTTGGACATTAACCCTTTCTCCCACAAAGGGCTAGCTCAGAGCAATAGCAGTTCCTCAGCCCAAATACCCTAGACACTAAAAGCACCTGCCTTAGATTTCTGAGTTTATGGAATGGCCACCCCAGCCCACTGTATACTGTCATATTTTAGGCTCTATAAAATGGCAACCTCCCCTGTAGGGGAGGGGCAGCTGATAGGTCTATGCAGCGGGGATAAAACAGTTAAGAGGAGAACGTGGAAGGTGAGTAGCATTAGACAGCCATTAAATGGCTCTTAGAAACTGCACGGCAACTGAGCAGGGTCTGACAACCCCATTTCGCGAACTCACCACCACAGGAGCCACTGATGTGAGCACACTCCTCCCTTCAACATTTCACTACTCCTAGTCCATCAAGACGGGCAGGTAGGGAGCTGAACTAGCACATTAGCAGCCTCCCCACCCTCCACCCCTATTTAAAAGGTCAATACTGGCATGGAATGCTTCTTTCATTAGCTCTTAAGCTAATGTTCCCCTTAACACACACATTCTGCTTTTTAAGATGAGCAATATAAGGTCTAATAAAAATGCATTTATTTAATATACAAAACTTACAAATGCACTTAGGTCAAGGTCCTAGCTAGTGATAGTGTTCAAGTAGACATGCCAGTGTTTTCACCGGTGGTGGAGAGGGGGAACTTCAGCGGATGAAGAAACCTGAGATGTAAGCAGCTACAAGGAAAGTGGGGGGAGAGAGGCTGCTTTCGTCTTTGGTATCTCACCACAGCACCCCAATCCGAAGTGCAAGTGCTGTAGAAGTGCACTAAGCTCACTCTGGGGCACCCATCTTCAAAGCAGCCAAGCGTCCGGACAAGAAAAATGGTACCCAGATTCTTGGAGTCTAATACTCCCCCAACAAACAGCTCTTCCACCCCTGGCATTTAAAAAGGCAAGTCTGCTTATGGCACAGTATTCTTGTGTCAAAAAAGGCATGTGTAGTGAAAGGGAAAGACAGAGATACCTCCCCTTCCTGTAGGCACATCATGTGGGCAGGATATTTGACAGGCAGCAAGTACAGAGAGGAAGGTGGCCACCAGTCACAATCAAGGCACGACTTTGAGACAAGGAGGGGAGGGTGCCCTGAGAGCCAGCTTGCAGTGTGGGTGGTAGCCGTGGGGTACACAAGGCTTCACATTGCCAGGACGTGGTATGTTTCAAACCCATCTCCCTCCACAACCAAGCTGTGAAGCACTGCAGTCATCGCTGTCCCAAGCTGTTCCAAGTGCCAGCATTCGCAACCAAGGCTTCCCTGCAGACAAGCCTAACAGATCGGATCAGCCACCTTCTTCCTGGGGCGACTTCGCGGGACCCGAGCCGAGCCCTGCAGAGGAGGACAAAGTGTGAGTGTTCTGGCATGCAGACCCCAGCCTCGGATACAAGAGCTGAAGTTCTGGAGGAAAGGGTGGGGGCTGGGGTTGCACCCTCTCCCTTTGCCAGCCCAAGCCAGGGCACTTCCCAGGCTGTGCCCACCACCCAAGGGTCTCACCTCTTTGACAGGCGACTTCTTCTTCACCATGCGGAGGCTCTGGGTCCTGGCCAGCGGCTTGGAAAGCAAAGGTTTTCTGCTGTGGCCCCTTACGCCAGCAGAGAGCTCAGAGTCTGACCAGCAGTCCTCTTCGTTGCTGTCAGAGCCCAGCTCTTGAGGAGATGCCCTGTGTCCTATGAAACAACCAAGAGTGGTAGGCAAGGAAGGCTGGAGTTTTACTCATGCCTGTCTTAACACCAAACAACATGCACTTTTAAATGTAGATACAGCTGCAACAGGAGCCCAGGAAGTTAGAGGGCGGGTGTGGTCTTCTTTCCCCCTTGCAATTGCTGATGATGCAGGGGGAGGGAACATAGCTGTCAACTTTTCCCTTTTCTTGCTTGGAATCCTATTTGGAATAAGGGAATTTCCCTTAAAAAAAGGGAAAAGTTGCAAGCTATGGGAGGGAAAGGAGCAAACTGGTACGCCAGTTATTGTTGGATTGTCATCTGCCCCAGTCAACACAGCCAGTGGTCAAACACCCTTCCCATGTGTTGTTCATGAGACAGAAACACTGGCAAGCTCTCTGTCCACTCACCTCCCTGTCATGCATAATTCTATGCACGTCTTCCATGTCACTTTTTGCTCGCCTTTTCTCCAAACTAAAAAGTCACAAACATGGCAAGCTTTCCTTAGAGGGGAGTTGCTCCTCCACCCCCTGGATCATTGTGGATGCCAGCAGTTCCAAGCATTTTCTGGGCTTGCTCACCTATTGGCCTCCGGCGGAGCTCCTGTTCCTCCAGGTACAGGGGATCAGAGTAATGCACAGGAGCCGTGTCTGGGATGGAACGCAGGTCCTGCATGCTGAAGCTACGCAAATGCCCGGCCAGGGCCCCCTGACTCTGAACAAAGGGAGACAAAGGGAGGAATGAAGCAGAGAGCTGTATGCAAACAAAAGACAACCTTCAAGGGCAGCTCATTCCCCAATGACAAGAAAAGCTTTGCTTCCAAAAATATTTCCTGGAGGTAATTTTTTCCCCACTATGGAGAAGAAACCAGCATGATACGGACACTACTCCCAATTGTGTTTTGGGATGATGAAAGGAATACATAGGGTTAAACAGAGCTGACAGGAGAGGACTGAGCAGGGAGAACTGCCACTGTTAGTGATGTCACATGAGACAAGCTAACCCAGATATTTAGAATGCTGATGTGTTTCTAGTTTATTGCTGGTTTTAATTTTTGGATGTTTTAATTGCTTTTACTGTTTTATTCTTTTTGTAAACCGCTTTGAGGTTTTCTGAAATTAAGCAGTATATACATTTTATGAAATAAATTTAATAAATAAGGAGGAATGAGACAAAGAGGGGTATCCTGTGCCAAGGGAGGGGGACACAACTGATAAATGAATCCCAAAAGCAGAAATCCCACAAATCCCCTTTGGTAGGACCTTCTTAAAGAGTGTGCAGAATGCAAGGCAATCCAGAGCTGCAGCCATACAGGGATAATTCTAAACATCGCCACCTTCACAAGCAGAGGTCTGTTTCAGAGGCATCCAGAGAAGGAACCAGCCCAAGGTGGGAAGCGTACTCCTGCTCAAAGGCCTAAGCATCTGCCTCGGGGCCACACTCCCAGTAAGAGCTGGGAGTAAGCCCAATGTTGTTCTACATTCATGTGGATTATTAAAATGAGGTCACCCTACCAGCTCCTTCCCACAGGTGGCAAAGCTTATTGCAGGCAGTATCTGGTCAACTGGGAAGGGCAACTGAGTCCAGAGAACTACCCAGATTCTGGCTGGTTACATCTCAGTCAGCTGGGGTGAGAGGTTTGCATAGCATGCTTCAACCACCCTCCATGGCCTGGCAATGCTGAGCTGGGAACTGTCAAGGCCACAGGGGGCTTTAGTGCAACAGACAAGGCTACTACATTACACCGCCTAGGAATGGGACAGCAGCCCTTCTCTTCCTTCCCCAAAGCCTCCAGGGCTGCTGCTTGTTGCCCAAGCTAGCCCACCACCCCATCCCCTTCTTAGCCCATATGCAGAGGAAACGTGGTTACTTTTGCTGCAGCTTGGGCAGCAGCTGTGGCTGCGACATTGAGGCTCTTCTTCCCAAAGCTCAGCAGTGTCTCGTAGCCACGCTCCTGGGCCTGAAGGATGAGCTGATCAATTTCCTGCAGGGAAAGAGGAAGAGAAAGATTGTATGAAATGCACATGCCTCTGGCAGAACTAAATAAGCAGTAGGCAAAGCACATTGAAGGCTGGAACTTTTGGTGACCAAAACCTCCATGTATGTAGTAACTCCCACACAGAAGCTTCCAGAAATCCTTTGCTCATCCAGAACTGGACGGAAAAATTAAGGAGTGGCTCACCTGGTGCCAGACCCCTGAATGCCTCCCCCCTTCCCTGAAGCGGACGGTCTGTTCCAGGATTACTCTCACCTTTTCTTTGTGGGATAATGTGGGATGTACAAATTTGCGGTACAGCCAGCTAGCACCCCTTGTGTATGGAGACAACAGCCATATGACAAATCCCATTTTGATCTCATAGTAGAAGGGGAACCTGTTCAGAAGAAAACACAGTTGTGAGACCAGGGAGCGGGTGGGCTTTGGGATCTTTTCTGTTCAACAGCTGACATGTCTATGTAGTTCACTGAAACAAGGGGGTGGGGAGAGAGGGAGAGGGAGAACGGCAACTCACCAGGAAATGAAAGTATCTGCGAGGATTTCTGTGGCCATGAAGAGGGCAAACACGATCCAGTACATCATCCAGCGGACCTGCCAAGTCACCAGGAAGCATTAGGTCCCTCCTAGTCAATGAGATGCAAATGCCTGGGGAAACCCTGCCCTGCTACGAAGAAACTGGTCTCAGGTGGCACTCAAATCTTCAGCTCTCGATGTGGAATTGCACCATGGAGACACAGTACGTCAACAAAGGTAAAGAGACACCAGTCACAATATGACTGTCCCCCATCTAACTTTGGTTTATTAATCATCATGCCAAGTGTGTCCTCCAAGCCACAAGTGTCTTTAATTTGCAACACAGCCTGGAAATGGCGAGCCACAATCCTGGTCCCTGGGCTGAGAAGAACATAGGAGCATATAAGAAGAGCCTGCTGGATCAGGCCAATGGCCCATCTAGTCCAGTGGCTGACCAGATGTCCCAGTGGAAAACCCCCAAGCAGGATTCGAGTGCAAGAGCCCTTTCCCCTCCTGCAGTTTCCAGCAACTGGTATTCAGAAGCACTGTGGCCTCCAACTGCAGAGGCAGAGCGTAGCCATCATGGCTAGTAGCCATTAATAGCCCACTTCTCAATGAATTTGTCTAATCCAGTTTTGAAGACATCTAGGTTGGTGGCCATCATTGCCTCCTGTGGGAGGGAGTTCCATAGTCTAACTTTGTGCTTGCATTAAGAAGTCCTTCCTTTTGTCTGTCCTGAATCTTTCAACATTCAGCTTCATTGGATGTCCACCAATTCTAGAAGGCCCTGCCCCAGACACCCACTGCACCCTCAGGCAAGAAGAGGGACAGACAGCAGGACCCCTGACGAGCAGCATCATGTGGGAGAAGACAACCCAAAGGGAAGCCATTCAGTGCCACTTGTAGTTCCCAAATGTCCAAATGTAGTCCTCAAGGCAGCCCCACAAAAAGTGCATGGTGCTCAATGCCACAGCTGAGCACAAATGCCCCTGGCTCTGGAAAGCAGAGCACCTGGCTGCTTTAGCTAGGCACTGTGGGAAATACATTTGTTTTATTTTAGCCCTGGGCACTGTGGCTACAGAAGAATCTGCCCACTCTTGAAGCCACTCACAGTACTGAGATGGAATCAACCCACAGCTTGACTCAACTACAGTGCACCCTTGAGTTACGTACCGCTCTGGATACGTAACTTTCAGGTTGCGAAGGCGGCAAACCCGGAAGTGTATACTTCCGGGTTTCACCATGCACGCATGTGCAGAAGCACTCTGCGCACCACACGCATACGCAGAAGCGCTCTATCGTGCCACGTGTGTGCGCAGAAGCGGTGCCTCCAATTACGGACTTTTCAGGTTAAGTATGGACCCCCAGAATGAATTTAATGCGTATCTGGAGAGTCCATTGTACTGTATTCAGAATCTGAGGGTTACTTCATTCTTCCTCCCCCCTGCCCGACACCACTTACATATTCCCGGATATTTTTCGTTTTCACAGCCTTGTAGGAAGCATAGGCAGGGTAGAGCATCCCAAGCACCAGCCTGTAACGGAAAGGGGGCGTCAAGAAGGCGGGCCAGCACCGGTACAATCCAGCTAGGATCCACAGGCACCACTGCTTCGCATAGCGCTGCACCTTGGCCTTCGCGGCCTCCATGGCCGCCCCAGAGAATATGCTATTCTGACCCTGGGGCATGGCAAGAAGGGTGCAAGAGGCCTCCAAGCACCAGGCAGGCAGCTGACTGCACTGAGCAGCTCAGGAACTCTCAAGGATTATTTCTGGGGCCTTCTCCCTCCTACACACATGCCTTGGGTTGCTCAATGAGAGGTGGGACCGGCTCAACAAGCTCCTCAGCCAGGCCTTCCTTGGCTGCTGGGTGTAAACAAAAGGGCAGCTGGAGACATAAGACTCAAGCCCCTCCAGGAGCCTCCAAAACCGGAAGTCCAGCTCAGTCCCCCATGAAATCTAAGAATCTCCCCAGCCCCTCACTCAAAACTGCAGGAATGTTGTGTAGAGCATTCCACCATCTTGTTGGCACCATAACATATATGGAAACAGAGAATATTTGATCAGGGTTACCATAGCACAGTGGAAATGTACCTGGTTGTGCACAGAAGGGCCTAGGTTCATTCTCCAGCATTTGCAGGGAAGTTTGGGAAAGATCTTTCTCTAAGATGCTGAAATCCCCTGCCAGTCAATTCTGAACAAGATGGACCAATGGTCCAACTCAGTATAAGGCAACAGCATTTCTGAGGAAGGAGCTCTATACAACCAATCAACCATTGTAGAGGGTTGGGTTAGATGACCCTGTCGGTCCCTTCCAACTCTACAATACTATGATTCTGAATCGATGGGATGCTTCTGGAACTATTGATGGTATGCCTGAAACGATTCAGTTCCCCAATCTGGGGTCCTTGAAATGTTCTGGATCACAGCTCTCATCGGCTCCCCCTGCTGTGCTCCCACTCTATGGGCCACGCTGGCTGAATCTGATGAAAAGACACCTGGAAGGCACCAGGTTCAAGAAGCATACAATAGCAAAGACTGAAAGAAACAGAGGCCCATTAGTCTGCAGTTAAGCAAAACTGAGGCAGGTTATATTTAAGAAAAACAGCGGCAGGGAGGCTCAACAATTGTTTACTGAGAAAGATGAGCAAGCAATATCTTGAAACTACAAGGGTGAAGATTTATAACTCTATTTAAAAAAAAAAATGTCCAGTAGCACCTTAGAGACCAACTAAGTTTGGTCTTGGTATGAGCTTTTGTGTGCATGCCAACAATTATTATTATTATTATTATTATTATTATTATTATTATTATACAACATTTCTACTGCGCCAGACCAACACAGCTACCTACCAGGATTTAGAACTTGCAAGATTTAAGCTGTAGTGTTTATGGTGCGTCTGAGTTTCTCTGCATCAGAGAAGCCCAGCATTATGTGGCTCCTTCCACATTAGCATGACTCCTCTCTTAAGAATGCAAAGCTGGGAATCATAGACTTACAGGAATTGGGTCATCTAATCCAGCCAATAGTCATCTAATTCAGCCTCCTGGTGCTGACTCAATTCAGAACCACTATGTGCTGCTTGTGAGACACCAGAAGAAAACCCGACTACCACAGGAGTCAAGTGCAAAACGGCCCTTAGCATTTTGCCAGTTGTGCAACCAGGGAGGAGAGGGCATGTCTTGTCATGCCTTGCATTCAGGACTCGAAGAGCATAATGTGGCTTGTCATGTCTTGCATTCAGGACTCAAAGAGCATAATATGGCTTGTTGTGTCTTGCATTCAGGACTCAAAGAGCATAATAGAACCTTTGGCTCCTTTGAAAAAAGACCAAGTTTATCGGTGGAGCTGAAGGAACATTGCAAGTTTCAAGTTTTAGGTGCCCAGAGGGCCCCCAACCACTCTGTCAAACCGGAGGATTATAAAGGAAATAAAAATTAAAGGGAAAAAGGTCTCTATTGCTAAAGAAAGGGAAAATGCTCCATTGTCTCTGTTCTTTCCACAGATCTGCAACTGAATGGCATCCATGCCCCTGGCACAGCACCCGACTCCTACAACCCTGACTCAATTCCATGAGAGTTATTCATGCCAAGCCTCCAGAACACACTTCCTCAATGGGCACCCTTGTTGCACATACACTTGGCCTGGCGCTAAAGGCATCCCACAAGCATCCAAGTTACACTCCATCATGGAACCAGAATGCATCTAAAACAGCAGTCTTCCACAAGTGGAAGTGCACGAACTTTTCTTATTTTTTATTAATCTTATGGGTTTTTTTGCAATGCGTTTTACTGTCTTTTACAGCGTTGTTACCTGCCCTGGGACCTTAGGAGGAAGGGCAGGCAATAAACTGAAATAGATAATAATAATAATAATAATAATAATAATAATAATAATAATAATAATAATATACTATTATAAGAAGTGTGTGTTTTGGGGGGTGCTCCATGGCGTCTGGGAGCCAGGGTGCCACTCAAAGGGCTCATCGTTTTCTCTCTGGAGACGAACCCCACCCGCCAAGCTGGAGAGAACAACGGGGCGAGGCGCCTCCATTTACCAGCCCAAGTTTCTAGTCCTCTGGATGGGCATGAAGATATCTAAAAAGGAGGCGCAATTCCAGCCAAAGGCTCGGAGGGCGGGTCCCCTTAGCTGCCATCCCACCCACCCACCTCAGGCTCCTACACTGGACTGGCTCCTTCTGCTGTCAGACGAAAGGACCCCCCCCTCCCCACCGAGACTCCTTCGCCCTGGGCTGAACCCTGGGAGCGCCGCGGGTCCCCCAGAGGCCATCCAGTCGACCCACCACAGCTCCCGAATGCAGCCCAACTCACACCACGACGCGGTACAGGACCCAGGAGATCATGGCCGGGGCCCCGGAGGCGCCTCTGCTTCCTCCGCCTGGGCCGCCTCAGCCAAAGACGCTCCGCTGCCGAAGCCCCGACCCCGCAGCGGCAGCAACAGGTGCGGAGACCTCCCCTCGCCAGCCGTTTGAATGTTGGTGCCAGAGCGCACGCGCGGCCTCCCTCGCGCACCAACGGCTCTGCCTGCCTCAGCGATAGGCTGCCTTGGGCCCCGCTCCTTGCGGGTGGGCGAATGAGGAGGCAGAGAGAAGACGGCGGTTGCCGCCCCTTAGCGGTGCTGGCGGCTGTTCCCCTTCCGCCCTCTCTGACTGGCTTGAGGAGATCTAAGTAGCAGGAGGGAGAGTCGCTTCCGGCCTCTTCCGCCAGCTTGGTGCCCTCTCTAGGCGTTTTGGGAACTACCACTCCCGTCAGCCCCAGGAGGCGATCCTTCCGGTCTATGTGTTGCCTAACCGCCGAAGAGGCTGATGGGAGTGGTAGTCCAAAACATCCCTGCTTCTTTTATTTTCTTGTGTTAGCGTTTGTACTACAGTTTGAATTCTATGGAGTTCTGAGAATTCACATATAAGAACGCATACCAAAAAATGCAGCATCTAGCAAAGTACATTACAATTGGTACAAAAGATAGAAAAATCATTAATTGATCAGCCAGAACCACCAGCAATTTTCAAGGGATCCGTGTTCAGCAGGGACTGCCAACTTGAATAAAATATTGGAAGGTTGGTTCCTATGTTGTTGAGGGAGGGAAATCTGGGGATCCGTGTTGTAGGTCAAGGCTGTCATCACTCAGATAATAATAATAATAATAATAATAATAATAATAATAATAATAATAATAATAATTTATTTATACCCCGCCCATCTGGCTGGGTTTCCCCAGCCACTCTGGGCGGCTTCCAACAAAACACTAAAATACAATAACCTATTAAACATTAAAAGCTTCCCTAAACAGGGCTGCCTTCAGATGTCTTCTAAAAGTTTGGTAGTTATTTTTCTCTTAATAATAGGAGATCTCGAACTCTGAGAGTTCAATAGGCCAATATTAAGAAAGGAGGGTTTATGTTTCCGTAATTCCATCTCTCTCATTTGGCAACAGATAGGATCAGAATGTCAATAAGTCATAGAGTTGTAGAGTTGGAAGGGATCTCGTGGATCATGTTACAGAAAATAGGGCTCCACCCTACATAATCTCTAAGACATTATTCCTTGTTTAAAAGGACCACATTTCCCCTTTAAACCAGAACTTTACTGTCAGTGTTTTCACATGCACAACAGTTCCCCCTGCTGGAGTGTTTTGCTGCCTGGAAAGAATCAATTTATAACTCTCATATTTGTAAATAAGATATTTTATGAATGAATAACGTATTTTATGAATGATACTCCTGCCTTTTCTTCTCCTGGAGATATCCCACAAGGCAGCTTCTCCTAGATGGCAACCTTCCCAGGCTGAAAAGTCCCACCTGCCCCTCACCTCCCTGTAGAGCATGTGCAGAAACCACCTTCTTGACCGTTGAGCCCACTATTGGTCTTGTCCACTCAATCTGCCAGAGCCTGTTTTTGCATGCAGGGGAAGTCTCTAAATCATTAAGGGTTTGAGACCTATCGGCTACCCCCACCTGGTTTAGCTGGCTAATCAGCCAAAACATCACAATGAGCATAAAAGGGGAAGAGGGGCGCCATGTTTGGTTCACATCTGACCCTGGCAGTCACCTCTGCAGTCAGGAACTCCTAAATGGGCTGCAGATTGGTCATTAATTGGTAGGTTGGATACTTGTCAACAAAATGGTGAGTGAGACCTGTCAAACTGAGGTCTTTTGTGCATCAGTAGAACTGTATAACCCACAACGCGGGTGGCGCTGTGGGTTAAACCACAGAGCCTAGGACTTGCCGATCAGAAGGCCAGCGGTTTGAATCCCCGTGACGGGGTGAGCTCCCGTTGCTCGGTCCCTGCCAACCTAGCAGTTCGAAAGCACGTCAAAGTGTAAGTAGATAAATAGGTACTGCTCCGGCGGGAAGCTAAACGGCGTTTCCGTGCGCTGCTCTGGTTCGCCAGAAGCAGCTTAGTCATGCTGGCCACATGACCCGGAAGCTGTACGCTGGCTCCCTTGGCCAATAAAGTGAGATGAGCGCCGCAACCCCAGAGTTGGTCACGACTTGACCTAGTGGTCAGGGGTCCCTTTACCTTTAGGAGTGTGAGAAAAACGAACCCAGATAAATACAATATCTAAAGAAGTGGATACAATATGTCAGGAATATGAATGGCAGACCTGGATGGGCTATTTACAACATATCATGATGGACAAGTTGGAAAAACATGTAACCTATGCATGCTCCAGTCCAGTTTTTGCTGGACACTTTATGAAGTTTTAAAAGTTGCTCCCCACTTTGTTTAGGGCTCTTCTTCTTCCTTTTGTTGGAGAAGAGAGACACTGCTGCAAGAGATCAATAAAGACCAGGTTTAAAGAGCCTGCCTTGCTTTCTTTTACCTGATTGTCATCTCTGTTTTGTTTCTCTGACCAAGAGTGGACCTTGGGAGATCCCACATCCCTCGAGAGGGGGTTAGGTTGTAAAAGCAAACCCCATTTTCCATAACACCCTGCAGTACAGGAATCACAGCAAAAGAATATCTAATGGAGAGGCCTCCCAAATAGAAATGGCAACACCTTTTACCTAATGCTGACCCCCAAAAGAAGGCAGGGGGGAGGGGGGAGAGGTGTTTTTCTCCCATGTGAACGCAACATTACTTGACATGACAGTTCAAGGCAAAATCAATACCAGCTTCCAGACAGTTAATGAAGAAAGCATGAAGAAATAGGGAATAAATAACTTTATTACAATGAATTAAATTTCCCAAGTCAAATTAAAAGGTGTAGAGGTGCCACTATTTTTCACAGTGCACATTCCCAAGTGCATTTCGTATGTGGTTAAGCAAAAGTGTCTGTCGTGAGAAGTGTCCTGTCCATATAGAGTCTCCCCTACCTGCTTAATATCATGCCTTCCCTAGAAAGGTCCAAGCGTCCTGATAGAAGCTTCACTTCACTTTTTAACTTATTTAATGGATAGCACTGGGCAGGTGAGGCGAAGGAAAAGTCAACAGCCCCCCCCCCGGAAATTATCCCCCCAATATTTTTCCTCAAGTTCTTCCCAGCAGAGATGTTGAAGGCCATCCTCCCTGCAAATTCAAAATGCTGTTGTTATTTCCTAATTTTGAGCAGCCTCCCCAACTACCTGCCAAAGGCTATCTTGGGTGAAGACAAGAGAAACTCAAGTTCCAGAATGGTGAGACACAGATTCTCTGTGTAGGCCCAGAGGCACCCTGCTCTCCATCCAAAAAGAAGAAAGGCTGCAGTCTTCACCATAACCACTCAGAGGTAAGCCCCACTTAATTCGATAGGGCTTACTTCAAAGTTAGAGGGTTAGGATTGCAACATAGCTCACACCACAGGGCTGAGGCCATCACACTTGTGTCCTTCATATCCCTCGGCCTTACATTCCTGAACCCAGACAGGATGGTGTGTGTGTGTGTGTGTGTGTGTGTGTGTGTGCATGCTACATTTTACACCACAAGAAATGCAGAGCCGAGGGGAGTTGAATTGTCCTTTTCCCCACCCTGCTGCTGCTGTTGCTGTGCATGGCTATTCTCCATGGCTTGAGACGCTTTTCTCCATCGCCTTGGGAAAAAGTGGCTGTGGAGAGTGAGGGCGAGGTCTAGAGAGGAAAGGTATAAGGACAGAAGAAGAATCCTGGTGGATCAGGCCAATGGCCCATCAAGTTTGGCATTCAGTGGCCAACCAGATGCCTCTGGGAAACGCACAAGCAGGGCCAGAACACGACGTGATGAAGGAAAACTGGAGAGAAGGCAGGGAGAGTCAGTTGAGTTTCAGCCTGGAGTCTTTCCCAGCCCTACCAATGGATGCTAGGGGTTGGATGTAGGACGTTCTGCATGCCTTATAAGAGAACAAGGGTGGCGTTCATGGTGAGTTCCAGCACCTCTTTTTCTAGAAAAATAGCATTGACTACACTCTGCCTTTACAAGCGTTAGGTGTAAAGGGTCTCAATTGCACCGAAGGCTTTCATAAATACTGCAAATTAAAAGAGGAGACCATGTTTGGGTACCCTGCTCCTTCCACTAAAGGAAGGCAGTGCATGGATTTCCACCTATAGAACTGTAGAGTTGGAAGGGACCCAAAGGGCCAACCACCAGCAATGCAAGAATCACATGACCCTCTTGAACCCAGATATCCATGGTGCACCACTTTCTGTTTTATATAACCCCACATTCCTAAGCCTGAGCCATAGATTACCAGGCTTCTCCCTGCCCTGGCTCCTGTTCTTGCCCCAAGTTTAGCTTGTTTTGCTGTTCTCCTTCTGTTTGCACCCTTGGATGTTCTGCTTGCCCTATGGATTCCATAGCCTCCTTCTACCACCCTTTCCAGAAGCCCTTGGCCTGGCTCTGGGAGGCCAAGAGTCTGATTGAGGTTTCTCCATGCTTCAAATGGTTCTGAGGATCTGGCCCGTTGAATGATGCTAGCAAGAGATGTCACCAGTAGATCAAAATCCCATTCACTTTATTCTGGGACTGGACAACAGCAAGTCCCGCCTTCTGCTGCTCCTCATTTCTCCTGAGCCAGTCCCAAGAGGTTCAAAGCTAGCCTTGATTTGGAAGAGGGAGCTATGTCAAGTTGCAGCCACCCTGACCTGGCAAAGCGAGCTACATGCACTGCTGACCCACCCAACTGGGCAAGAGTTTGCCCCATGCACCACCTGGAGTCACAGAGACCCATCTGCCACCTCTGGCCCACATTGAAAGCAGGCTTTGCTCTTTTCTTAATACACTTTTTGCCTAACGAGAAGCAATAAGCAGGACTGAGTACTCTTTGGGGAATATGTAAAAATATAGAGAGACGTCTGCTGCCAAAGTCACATATTTTAGTTGCATAATAAAATAGCTGCATATAGTACCTGTCTTCATATAATCATAAACCGTATGTATCAGTTGCACTATCCAGATGGATGTCTGGTCTCGATCCTGTGATATCTTCCAGCATATTCCTCTTAATATGTGGAATAATGTTTTATGGACCCTCAGAAATCTGCAAAGGAGCTTAGAAATCATGGGATTTCTGGTAGGGGTTGTGTAATTAATATTTATGTCTCTTCACTTGCTACCTGATTCCCAATCCAATCACCATTATGTTTTCTAGCTCTCTGTCCACAACAGCTAGAAAGAGGCTTTCATAGGGTGAGAGTTGCTGTAGGTTTAGAGGTTAATAAGAGCTAATGGACCAGTCAGAAAAAACTGGGATGTTAGAGGCACAGCTGGAAGTCAGCTGGGAGCTGCTGGTGCAGAGCCATAAAAAGTGTGTGTGTGTGTGTGCAGAATCAGGGTTTATTTGTTGCAAAGCAGGAAGTATGGAGCAAATGATGTTGGTTTGTGTTGAGCTCCCTGTTTAATGGATTGGTATGGATTGGCAGGGGCCAGCTGAGACATCATTTCTACTGCACTTTCATCATGGTTTGCAATCAGGATGCTATTCCATTCCTTTAAAAAACGAAACAAAATTAAGCTTTTGGGAGATCTCAAAAGAAATGAAAGAAACCCGGGAGGAAAGGCAGGAGAACAGCGATTTGATCATGATGATGTTGTCGTGTGGGTATACTTTAAAAAACCAAAAGTGGCAACCCCAGAGGAAACCCCAAGTGTGGAACCATAGCATTTCAACACTTACACGCTCAAGGGATCACCTTGAAGGAATGGGTTTCCCAAATCTAAAACCTGACTGTGCAGTCAGTCTGAAACGGGCCCCAAAATCCCCATTTTCCTTCTCCATTAGCTAAAATCCATTAACTTGAGCACTTGAGCCAGTGTGTGGCAAGGACCCAGCTGTATAAACAAAGCCCTCTCCTTTATCAGTACGTGACGCTTAATGGATGGCCTTGTCAGTTCCGAAGTGGAGACGGGACGGCAGAGCTGGGGCTTATATAACCTCAAGTGTCATTTCCAAGTGTGGTCATTATTCCAGGGAGCTTCATGTGTCTGTTGTGTGTGTATGTGTGGAGAGAGTTCGGTGCTGAAATTTGGCAACAAGATTTGCGTTTCAACCGGCATGCTTGGCCAGCGTTGCATGGAGTTAATGACGTGAGGTCTAGGGGTATGTTATTATTATTGCATATACATCCAGGTCGACGTAGGAGTGTGTGAGCGTATGTTAGGTCCCATTTGTGTTCTGGAGGAGCCTCTGCATTGAGGAGGCCCTGAGCTTATATCCTTACCGTGGAAAGAAGAAGGGTGGGGGATGAGTAATCAGCCTTGCTCCAAGTGACTACAGTGCTCAGGTGCCCACCTCCAGCAGAAGTGTGTGTGTGTGTGTGTGTGTGTGTGTGTGTGTGTGCAGGTAGGGGATGGCGGTGACCTACCTCTGCCCTACAAGCTGAGATCTACCACGATATGCTTGTAAACCAGTGTGTTCCCCTTGAAGCTGGGCGCCAGAAGGATATCCATGTCCTCCAAAGGGATGGGGCGGAAGGCGCGGGGAGCCTGCACAGAGAGTTCCTGGAACTTTGCAAACTTCTGCTTCTCTTCATCCCACAGGTAGATGTGGGTGAAGGAGAAGTCACTCCCCAGGGCCATATATTGATGCTGGGACACACGGAACGGCTCCATCACCATGGAGCCTCGGGAGGGCAAGGTCTGCAGCTCCGTGAACCGCAGGCCCTCCCACTTGACCACCTTGGAGTCGCCAATGTAGCGGCTCAGGCACAGGAAGTTGTCCCTCTTGACCCGGAAGTGCTTGACCATCTGGACGTCCATCACGTCTGCCACATCGCCCAGGTGGAGGAACTGCTTCTGCGAGCGGTTCCACTGGTAGATGATGGGGGCCTGGGAGCTGCTGGAGATGATCAGCCGGGGCTTGCCATCAATCTCCAGGTACTCCACGTCGGTGTCACGGTGCCACGAGTGAAGGTCCTGGTGGGAGTAGAAGCCGTTCTGGTTCCAGCGGTAGAGGCTGGTGGAGCCAGCTTTGGAGCTGTCGGCAATGACAAAGAACCACTCGCCCTCGATCTGGAAGGCCTCAATATCGTTGGGCTTGCGGATCTTCTGGCTGTCGATGTCCTGGATCTTGATGAACTTGTCGATGTTGGTGTCCCAGCGGTAGATGTAGGAGCCGCCGAAGAGCTGGGCCACCACGACATACAGCTGCGACTCGGCCACGATGGGCTTGCAGTAAACAGCCGAGTGAGCTGCAGGAGAACATTATGAGGCATCAACACAGGAATAGGTCTGTTATAGGAATTCTAAGGTCATATATGCTTTTGAATTATGGTGCTGGAGGAGACTCTTGAGAGTCCCATGGACTGCAAGAAGATCAAACCTATCCATTCTGAAGGAAATCAGCCCTGAGTGCTCACTGGAAGGACAGATCCTGAAGCTGAGGCTCCAATACTTTGGCCACCTCATGAGAAGAGATGACTCCCTGGAAAAGACCCTGATGTTGGCAAAGATGGAGGGCACAAGGAGAAGGGGACGACAGAGGACGAGATGGTTGGACAGTGTTCTCAAAGCTACCAGCATGAGTTTGACCAAACTGCGGGAGGCAGTGGAAGACAGGAGTGCCTGGCGTGCTCTGGTCCATGGGGTCACGAAGAGTCGGACACGACTCAACAACTAAACAACAAGAAAGGTCTTATGCTGTATATATATAAAATAAATGTTCATAAATGTACAAGGCAAACACATACATAAGTATATAAACCATGTGTCTGAAATAGTACAGGAGAACAATCCTGAAGCCATTTTGACTCTCCCAAATTGACCTCAAATATTTCTCTGCAAGGAGGAAGGAAATGCGGAAAGCTTTCAAACTGTCTTTGGACTGTAGGGGCTTATACCTCCCTGTCTGGCAAGTATCTGTTAAGCTGAGCACATTATCAATATGCATAAGAGATTCAGGAACTAAGTATTTACCATCTCAAAGGAATGGCCAGGCTACCCAGAAAACGCAATCCTGGCAGACAGGAGAGAAGCAGCACACTCAAATTTCTGCTGAGGACCACCTCTTTCTGTGATGTATGTATGATGTTCAGTCAATGAAGCAGAAGCAGAGTTCCAGAAAGACATCTACTTCTGCTTCATTGACTATACAAAAGCCTTTGACTGTGTCGACCACAGCAAACTATGGCAAGTTCTTAAAGAAATGGGAGTGCCTGTTCACCTCATCTGTCTCCTGAGAAATCTCTATGTGGGACAAGAAGCTACAGTTAGAACTGGATATGGAACAACTGATTGGTTCAAAATTGGGAAAGGTGTATGGCAAGGCTGTATATTGTCTCCCTGGTTATTTAACTTATATGCAGAATTCATCATGCAAAAGCTGGACTGGATGAATCCGAAGCCGGAATTAAGATCGCCGGAAGAAACATCAACAACCTCAGATATTTAGATGACACAACCTTGATGGCAGAAAGTGAGGAGGAATTAAAGAACCTTTTAATGAGGGTGAAAGAGGAGAGCGCAAAATATGGTCTGAAGCTCAACATCAAAAAAATGAAGATCATGGCCACTGGGCCCATCACCTCCTGGCAAATAGAAGGGGAAGAAATGGAGGCAGTGAGAGATTTTACTTTCTTGGGCTCCATGATCACTGCAGATGGTGACAGCAGTCACGAAATTAAAAGACGCCTGCTCCTTGGGAGAAAGGCGATGGCAAACCTAGACAACATCTTAAAAAGCAGAGACATCACCTTGCCAACAAAGGTCCATATAGTAAAAGCCATGGTTTTCCCAGTAGTGATGTATGGAAGTGAGAGCTGGACCATAAAGAAGGCTGATCGCTGAAGAATTGATGCTTTTGAACTGTGGTGCTGGAGGAGACTCTTGAGAGTCCCATGGACTGCAAGAAGATCAAACGTATCCATTCTTAAGGAAATCAGCCCTGAGTGCTCACTGGAAGGACAGATCGTGAAGCTGAGGCTCCAATACTTTGGCCACCTCATGAGAAGAGAAGACTCCCTGGAAAAGACCCTGATGTTGGGAAAGATTGAGGGCACAAGAAGAAGGGGAAGACAGAGGACAAGATGGTTAGACAGCGTTCTCGAAGCTACAAACACGAGTCTGACCAAACTGCGGGAGGCAGTCGAAGATAGGAGTGCCTGGCGTGCTCTGGTCCATGGGGTCACGAAGAGTCGGACACGACTAAACAACTAAACAACAACATGTATGATGTTTTGGGGGGTGGTCTTGAGCTACAGGGTGGGCAATTTAAAAAGTCTATATAAGAGCTTGCACACCAGTTTTCTGGGTTCCTCTCCTCCCTCCCTGCGTGGGGTAAGCGGGGGACCCTGTTGCAACAGTTTATTAAATATCAGGCTTACTAGCCGCTTTGCTTCTCAGTATTCTCTGGTTGGCCTCTGTTATTTTCTCCTACCAATAGAGAACTTCATAAGGACTCTATATGGGCTCTTGGGTACCCCATAAGGGGAAAAGGAGCAGTTTTTTTTTATTACTTATATCAGTTGGAAGGAGACCCAAAGGGTAATCTCTTTCGATCCCTGCCCTGCAGTGCAGGAATCACAGCTAATTGTTGCAGGCAACAGACTACAAGGAGGGAGGCACCATAGAGAGAGGACTGGGAAATGCAGCGACAGCCCCTTCAAACAGGTTGTGATGAGGAATGGGGCATGCACCTTAGTCACCCCTGCTCTCTGGCATTTTAAAACGCATGACAAAAGACATGCATCTGTTGCACACGTGCATGACAGTTTTAGGTGGACATTCTGCAAAGGCCACCCCCAGGTACAGCATACATACATCACAGAAAAGGTGGTCTACAACAGAAATCTGAGTGCGTTGTTTATCTCCTGTCTGGCAAGTTACCTGATTGCATTATCTGGGTTTTGGCCACTCTTTTTTTTTTTTTAAAAAAAATATTTTATTAAGGGTTTTCTTGTTTTACAGTGTAAGTGTAATGCCTCGTATTTTTTTCTTCCATGTAACATTTTTACAAATCCGTTTCATTTGTTGAGGCATTAGGGGGAGAAGAAAAAAAAAGAAAAAAAAGAAAGGGGGTGGAGGGAGGGGAGATGGATGGGGGTGGGGTCGGGTAGCGGTGTTTCTATTATGCTTAATGTACGTAGAGTTTGGTGTCAGCGTGCTTGTGTTGTTCACTTGTGTTCCTTTGGTGGTGAGAGAGGTTGGGGTTGGCCTAGGGTGTGGTTGTTTGTTTGTGATTGGCTGTGGTGATCTTTGTTTTCGTGTGTGAGTGGGGTGGGTGGGTGTTTTGGATCAGGTTAGCCATATTGATTTGTATGCTGTTGGTGGATTATTGTCGTTGTCCTGTTGGGCTGTGTATGTGATAAAGGGGAGCCATACCGGGGTGAAGGTGTCTTCTTCTGTTTGTCCCCGTGTCAGTTTCAGTTTATTAGTTAATTTTTCTAGTAGGGCTGTTTCCCATACTATTTGGTACCATTGGTCCATGCTTACTCCTGACAGGTCTCTCCAGTGTCTGGTTATGGTGTTTCTGGCTTCTGAAAGTAGGTGGGTTATGAGTTCTTTGTGGTGTAAATGGGCATTGTTGTCTTGGAAGATGTTTAGTAGGGCCAATTCTGGGGTGAACTCTAATACTTGCTTAGTTGTTTTACATATTTCTTGTATGGCTGTTGTCCAGAATAGTTGGATTTTGGGACACTCCCACCACATGTGGAGGTATGTGCCTGTGGAGGTGCACCCTCTCCAGCATTTTGGTGAGGTTCCTGGGTGTATTAGCGCTAGTTTCCTTGGTCTTAGGTACCACCTGTAGGTGAGTTTCAGTGTGAGTTCTTTTCTTTTCATTGATATGGATTTAAAGGGGGGTTTAGACCACATTCTGGTCCATTGAGTGGGGTTAATCTCATAGCCTATGTCATTCTCCCATTGTTTTTTGATTGCGTCTAGGGGATTTGCGGGGGTTTGGAGTAGTATTTTGTATATTGCGGATACCGCCCCTTTACCGTTTCCCTTTGTTGTTAGGAGGAGGTTTTCAAAGGTTGTCAGGGGCCTAGTTGCTGCTGATTTTACTGTTGGGTTGTTTAAGAGGGCATGTAGTTGGTGTTGTGTTAACCAGGGCATTTGGGTGTCTTCTAGTTTGTCTTGTATTTCTTGTGTTGACAAGGGTTTGTTATTTTTATAAAAGTCTATTAGGCGATATAAGCCTTTGGTTCGCCAGGTTTTTATCTGGAGGTTTTGTGCTGCATGGTGGAATAATGGGTGGTACGCCAGGGGGATTAGTGGGGATGGGGTTGGGGATAGTTTGCCTATTTGTGTTTTCCATGCTTTGAGCATGGTCTGTGTGTACCTGTTAAGTGTTGTGGGAATTTTCTTTAGTTTGTTTGGGAGGAGTGGGTATGTTGTGGTGCAGGTATTTTCAATTGTGTCCCTCTCTAGGTGTACCCATTGTTTTGTCTCATCTTCTAGTATATATGGGATTATATGGCGTATTTGGTTGGCAATGTAATATGCTTCTATGTTGGGGATTCCCCACCCTCCTTCTGAGGTGGGGAGGTGCAGGTATTTGGGGCTTATTCTTGGTTTTTTATGTGAGAAGATGAAAGAGTGTAGTTTTCTCTGCCAACTGCGGAGTTGGGTTGAGGGGATCCAGATTGGGAGGGTTTGGAATAGGTAGGTTAGTTTTGGGAGTGTGATCATTTTGATCATGGCTATTTTGTCTGAGAGAGTGAAATTCATGTTTTTCCATCTCTTTAGGTCTTTGTTAATTTGTCGCCACAGGGGCTTGTAGTTGTGGAGGTACAATTTATTGAGGTTTCTGGTTATTTGTACCCCTAGGTATCTGAACTTGGTGTGGCAGAGTTTTATTTTGGTGACCTTCGTGAGTTCTTTTTGGGTGTGAGGAGGGGTGTTGAAGCACATAGCTTCTGACTTTGTAAAATTTACCTGTAGGCCCGACACCATTGCAAATGTGTTGAGTTCTCTGATTAGGGAGGTTGCTGTGCTTATGGGGTCTGGTGTTGTGACCATTAGGTCATCTGCAAAGAGCCCTAATTTATAGGTTCTGCCTTTTATTTCCACTCCCTTGATGTCTGTGGCTGCTCGGATGCGGATTGCTAAGGGTTCCAGAGCCAGGATAAATAAGAAGGGAGACAGTGGGCATCCTTGTTTCGTGCCTCTTTGGATAGCTATAGTATTAGAATCCATATTGTTAGTTCTGCATTTTGCTGAGGCTTGGGAGTATATTTGTTTGAGGATTTGTAGGAAGTTGGGGCCAAATTTCATGTTAGTTAGTACTGCTAATATGTATTTCCACTCTAAGCAATCTGGCCACTCTTTTGTTACTATAACTACTTAATTCCTGAATCTAGGTCACAGGTCAAAGGCTCACACCCTGTTCATATCTTGAATGTGCCCTTAAGACAGGATTTGTGAGGACAGGAGTTGTGAGGAAAGAGACAACGGGGAGGTTTCCCACTTGGACCTTGCAGAGAAATATTTGAGGTCAATTTGTTCAGGACCTTTTCTGTGGGGTTTCAGACATGTGGTTTATATATACAGCTATGAACATTTATATTATGACCTTAAAATTCGTATAACACAACTCTACAAATTCTGTGGCTCCATCCACTGCTTACCAGGGATGCGGTCAAAGTCCCGCAGCTTCCGTTCAACATAGTCCCACTTGAGGATGCTGCAGCTGCTGGAACTGGGCTGGGCCAGGGCCACGTAGAGGTCGCTGGAGTACAGGAATGGCTCTGCGGACACAGACTGGAAAGGCAGGACCTGGTGCACCACGAAATCTGATGGAGGAAAGAAACAAAGAGACCTTGTCTGTATCCCAAACAATTCCTGCTGATTGCCTTAAAAAAAGCCATTAAATGGCTTGGGACCCTGGATTCCTGAAGAGCCACATTCTACCACACCAGCCTGCCTGAACTCCATGGGTTCTCATTCCCACATGACATTAGACACTGGTCAGGAAAAACCTTATTGATTAGGATGTCCTATTTACATAGCATCCTCACCTCCAGTGCCAGGGTTACCTTCCCTACCCACCCATATTTTGCCACATGAAGTGTAGGTCGTTTATAGCCATGGTTTCATCCGTTCTGTTAGATTTCATTGTTCTGTAGTGTGGACATAAGAATGTAAGAAGAACCTGCTGGGTCAGGCCAATGGCCCAGAGCTATCCTGGCTAGTAGCCATCGACAGCCCTCTCCTCCTCCATGAATCTGTCTAATCTTTAAAAGCCATCTAACTTGGTGACCACCACTGCCTCATGTGGGAGCAAGTGTCACAGTTGAACTATGCACTGCATGAGGAAGGACTTTCTTTGACCTGTCCCGAATCTTCTGACATTCAGCTTCACTGGATGTGCATGAGTTCCAGTGTTAGGAAAGAGGGAGAAAAACGTTTCTGTTATGTACTGAGTTGAATAGGATCTAAATTGCAGCAGTCTGATTGGTCCTAGAACAATAGGATCCAGAATGCAGCAGTCTGATTGGTCCTAGAACAATAGGATCCAGAATGCAGCAGTCTGATTGGTCCTAGAACAATAGGATCCAAATTGCAGCAGTCTGATTGGTCCTAGAACAATAGGATTCAGAATGCAGCAGTCTGATTGGTGCCATTCTATTTCCCAGAAGGCCATGCAAACACCACCTGTTCCTACCTGTGGTGACGCAGTCAAAGTCCTTGAGGGGCAGGTCCCGGATCTTCTGGCCTTGGTATTGAGCGGGGCTCCCACAGAAAACAGCGGGGATGCTTGTGTTGGTGCTCTCCATCCACTCTACTAGCCACTTGATGTTGCAGTCACAGGTCAACGAGTTGCCCCGGAGGTCTCTGTCAAAGAGAGAGGCAATTCAGGAGCAATCACCTCCACCCACAAATTGGCTGCCGTATTTTTCGCTCTATAGGACGCACTTTTCCCCCTCCAAAAATTAAGGGGAAATGTGTGTGCGAATGCAGGCTCCTTGGCTTCAGCAATAGCAACGCGAAGCCTCTGAAACGTGGAGAGAGCGCTCCCTCCGAGCTCCGGAGGCTTCAGCGAAAGCAACGCAAAGCCTCCAGAGTGCAGCGAGTTCCTTTTGCTGAAGCCGGGAGAGCAAGACTCTCCTGGCTTCAGCAGAGACGGAGAGCTGCGCAGCGCCCCTTCAGTGAAGCGGGAGGAGAAATGGAAGGGGCTCCGTTTCTCCTGCCGCTTCGCTGAAGGGGCGCTGAGCAGAGAGGGGGAGAATTTTTTCCCCCCGTTCTCCCCCTCCTATTGTCCGGTGTGTCCTATAGAGCGAAAAATACGGTAATTTAATAGCACTCACCCAATCCAAAGGCAAGATTGTAAATCTGATCCAGCATTCTCCAACTACCGCTGTCCCCCCCCCCTCCCTAAGTACAGAGATTCCCTGTGCTTTGAAAATCTGAATAACATTTGTTTGCTGTCCATCTTCACCAATGATAATGCTGATCTTATAATTCATTTGCTTGTCATCCTGCTTAACTAGTTTTTTCTGTGGTCTTCTCTAATGCTACCACATAATAAACAAATAATTATTATTGATGTCTGGAATGGCTCTAAGTGCAAGAAAAGCAAGAGGGAAAAAACAACAATGCTAGAATATTTGCTTTATGAAAATTACAGGATTTCAGCTGGAGGTTACAGGTTATGCCCTGATTGGAAATGAAGCAGTGTGACTGCCCCAAAACTTTTTCATATATTGAAATTAGTGTTGACAGTACGATAGCGTTTGATCACCCCAACAGCATCATAGACACAAATAATAATAATAAATGCACAGTGCAAAGAATGTCTGCTTCATTTCCAGTCAATGCCCACCCTGCTGAAATTTGATAACCACAAATGTTCTGGGGTTTTTTCCACTTTTACTGCGCTGTGGTCTCTCTGGACAGCAATATTATGGTAGCCCAAATCCGCTACTATTGTGTAAAGAACATGTTGCTTTAAAGTGAAGTTGGTGCTTTTAAGTCTCACTGATCTTGAAAAGGAGAATTGTACATATGCTTAATGCTCTCCTATTCCCCACAAATGAAATAAAGTCATTTAACCGGGTGCATCTTGCTGCTCCAGTTTAAATTGGCCCATTCTGCTTGGCTCACCCATTTTCAGCAATACCTTCCCAGTCATTGCTTGGGCTGTGGTTAATTTAATTACAATGGTGGGTCTTTCATATATGGTGAAATTCTTGCAGCTTGCCATGAACTTGTGGGCCACAAATATGGGAGGACATTGCAATATTTGCAATTGCAAAAGGTACAGGGAGCAGAATTACTTGCACCGAAGTGAGAAGGAACCTTACAGGTCGCTCAAGATGTCTAGCGGTTTCAGGAGGCCTCTGGGCAGCGTCTGCAGATTGTTGTAGGCCAAAGACCTGGAAAAAAGGAAGACGTGAATGTTGGGTTGTTCCAGGGGTTCCCCTCTTTGCTGCTCTTGAGGAACATAAGGATGTAAGAAGAGCCTGCAGAATCAGGCCAGAGGTCCATCTGGTCCAGATTCCCATTCCCACAGTGGCCAACCAGATGCCCCAGTGAGGAGCCCACAAGTAGGACCTGAGCACAAGAGCCCTATCTGTGGGATGTGAAACACAGAGCAGTCAAGTACAACATCCCTAGAGTGGACATAGAAAGGGGATGTCTGGACAAGCCAGTCGGAACTTCCTGTTTCCTCCTAGGCTGGGACAGACTTCCTCTACATGTGACGAGAGGTGGGCGTGACCTCACCTATGCAGGTAATATAATACCTCAGCGGAGGCCGCCATCTCTTTCTCTCTGACTACATTCATTGAAGAAGCAACATCTGCTTAGCCTAAGATGCTCTCTTGGCTTCCAACCAAGAGACGACAAAGGAGCTGTCTCCTTATGGGATAGTTTCCAGGTGTATATTACTTTTGTAACTTAAGTCTGCCTTCTGGGATCCATCTGTGAACAGAATGTGAGTGAGTAAACTCTTTTATACTTTTATAGAAGACTGTGTCGTGTCTATTTCTTTTATGAGGGACTAAAGGGGAAATTACCAGGTAACATTTTAGAGGCTTTAGTGAGCCTGAGCAAACGCATCCGCTGTGCAAGTTTAAAAAGAGGGATGTTACTCTGCTAAATTGTGGAACTTGTTAACACAAGTTGGAAAGGATATAATCAAACAATATATCCTCTCCTGCATCCCTGAACATTCCCACACTCTCCCCTCCTGCCATTTCCAGCAACTGGTATTCAGAAGCATAGCCATTGTGGCTAGGAGCAATTGATAGCCTTTTCTTTCAGGAATTTGTCTAATCCTTTTTAAAACCATCCAGGTTGGTGGCTGCTACTGCTGCTGTGGCAAAGGCAGACCCTCCCAGTGTCCTAATTTTCCAGGCAAGGTCCTGGAATGTCAGAAACCATCCCGGTTTCTGATTTGATCCCAGAAGCTACTGCTTTTGGATGTCCCTATTTCCACTGGAGAAATGTTGGAGGGTATGCAAAGGCAAACTCTGTCGCCCCTATGGACACCATGTGACCCAGCCAACCCTCATGGACAAGAATCCTGCAGGAAGGCATTGCAATATCTCTGTGGACATAATGCATCTTGCCCTTTGCAATGCAGAAGCTCTCCCCCACCCCCTGGACAGATCTAGTATACCTGAAGGAGCGTCTCCACTCCCATTGTTCAGCCTGGACACTGAGGTCCAGCTCCAAGGGCCTTCTGGCGGTTCCCTCCCTGCGAGAAGCGAAGATACAGGGAACCAACCAGGCAGAGGTCCTTCTTGGTAGTAGCAACTGCCCTGTGGAACACCCTCCCATCAGATGTAAAGGAAATAAACAACTACCTGACTTTTAGAAGACATCTGAAGGCAACCCTGTATCGGGAAGTTTTTAATGTCTTATGCTTTACCATTTTTTATGTGCTGTAAGCCACCCAGAGTGGCTGGGGAAACCCAGCCAGATGGGAGGGGTATAAATAATAAAATTATTATTATTATTATTATTATCCCTGACCATTTGATCCATGTCTTCATGATCATCATAATTCATTAGTATGCTGCCTCCCCATAGTTAAAAACCATGCTCAAGGCGCGCACAGTGTGAACAGAATTGCATAATTACAAAAATACAACAAAAGTAAAAAGGTAAAGGGACCCCTGACCATTAGGTCCAGTCGTGACCTACTCTGGGGTTGCGGCCCTCACCTTGCTTTATTGGCCGAGGGAGCCGGCGTACAGCTTCCGGGTCATGTGGCCAGCATGACTAAGCCGCTTCTGGTGAACCAGAGCAGCGCATGGAAACGCCATTTACCTTCCCACCGGAGCGGTACCTATTTATCTACTTGCACTTTGACGTGCTTTCGAACTGCTAGGTTGGCAGGAGCAGGGTCCGAGCAACGGAAGCTCACCCCGTTGCGGGGATTCGAACCGCCGACCTTCTGATCGGCAATTCCTAGGCCCTGTGGTTTAGACCACAGCGCCACAAAAGTAGTCGTAGGCAATAAAAATAAATAAATATCAAAACACAAGGAACATAATTTAACAACCCCCCAGAAAGTCACAATAAGATCCACAAATAGAGATACAAAAAATTAACATCAATAATAATGTGATTCCTGCATTACAGAGGGTTGGACTAAATGCCTCTTGGGGGATTTCTAGCTCTACATGTCTATGATTCTATAACATCAAAATTAACATCTCCAAAATTATATCCTGACCCCAACAAAAAAAACCCCTAAGCTTCATTATTATTCTAGCAGGCATGCCCCACACTGCCAGGAGTGAACCAGTTACTCTTAGGTTGTCAGCAGCATGCAAGGCCAAGTCTGCAGATGCTTCTGCCCAAGTGGCAACTCACAGGTGTGTCAAGGACTTGAGCCCACGAAAGGCGTTTTTCGACAGAGCCTGGATGTCGTTGTTCTCGATGAACCTGAAGGCAAAGAGAAAGACATATTCTCACCCAGGGACTCCAGTGCTTTTTGTAGGCCACAGCCCTGCCTTGGTTCCATAAACTCATCCCTAATACCCACTACCCTATCCTTAAAAAAAACATCATTCAGAACAGCAATTTGCACAACCTACCAAGGAAGATAATAAAATCTTGAATAAAATTCAAACCATTAGCAGTTAATTGCACATTTATTCAAACCCCCCATTAATTGTAGATTTAGTTTAATGAATTCAACAAAAACCAAAAACTATGAGCTTGACTGACACCAGTGAAATAAAAAAATTAAGGTCATATATATATATATATATATATATATATATATATATAATGTTCATAAATGTACCAACCAAGCGCATACATAGATGTGTGGACCACATGTCTGGAGTAGCACAGGAGGACCACCCTGAAACCATTTTCACTCCCAGACTGTTTTCTCTCCCCAAATGTTTTCTCTGCAAGGAGGGAGGAGGTGGGGGAGCCTCCCCATTGCCTTTTTGCTCACAAATCCTGTCTTAAGGGTATATCTGTGTATGAATAGGGTGAGCCTGTGACCTGGCTCAGGAACTAAGTATTTGTCATTACAGAAGACTGGCCAGGCTCCCCAGGGTATCCAATCAAGTAAGCATTAACAGGTAATTTGCCAGACAGGAGGTAAACAACGCACTCAGATTTCTGTTGTAGACCACCCTTTCTGTGATGTATGTATTATGTTTCTGGGGGTGGTCTTGGACTTTAAAATGTCTATATAAGGGCGGACACACCTTTGTTCTGGGTCCTCCTCCTTTCCTGCATGAGAGGGGAGCACCCTGTTGCAACAGTTCAATAAAGATCAGGCTTACAAGCTGCTTTGCTTCTCAGTATTCTCTGGTTGGCCTCTGTTATTTACTCCGATCTATGGAGAACCTACAAAGGACTCTATAAGGGCTCTTGTGTCTCCCATAAGGGAACAAGGGCAGATTTACACCAGCTTTTGAAAGTCTGATGGTCACTGACACCCCCTCCCCATCCCCTGCCAGCCCTCCACTGACTGTGTGAGGATGGGCATGGCTGGAACTGGAATAAGATGTGTGACCTTTGTCGTGTATTTTGTTGTTCCTAGGGCTTATAAACATCATCTCTCCCCTTTCCCCCTGTTCCTGGCACTTCTTCGTACTACAAGTGTTGTCCCAGTGTGTCCCCTTGTAGAGGGTAGAGAAAAGTGGCCCGTACAGGTACTGCAGGTGGGAGAGTCCGGTGAACGCATTGTCCCCAATCAAGGAAAACTTGTTGGAATTCAGTAAGCTGCAAAGAGAAAAGACACGGTGTTAAGGCGGTGAGATGGGACAGTAAACCCTAGCAATGCTTGGCTTAACATTTCATGTCAAATTCTGTGTGATTGCCATAAAACTTAGGGAACAAGCTGTACTACCAAAATGATTAATGTTTTAAATGACAATTTTAGGTTATATTTTAGTGATCAAGATTTGATGTATATTTTTAACTGCTGTTATATCTGAATTGTCTCTGTTTAACCCAGTTGCAATTCAATGTATCCCTGTTGTGTTTTATGATTTTTCTGATATTGTAAGTGAGCCGGAACTGGTCTGTGACCGTAATAATAAAATTCATTCATTCAACATTTCATGTTGCATTTCGGGGGTTGGACTAGATGACCCTTGGGCCCCTTCCAACTCTACAATTCTAGGATTTTGCTTTGAGTATCACAAGGAGATGGCTTCAGAAGAGGGGGAGATGGGAGCTCAGCGCCTCTTAGTTGAGAGACCAGCAGCTTTAAGCTTTCCTCCTCCTTTAAAAGGTAAAGGTAAAGGGACCCCTGACCATTAGGTCCAGTCGCGGACGACTCTGGGGTTGCGGCGCTCATCTCGCTCTATAGGCGGAGGGAGCCGGCGTTTGTCTGCAGACAGCTTCTGGGTCATGTGGCCAGCATGACTAAGCCGCTTCTGGAGAACCAGAGCAGCGCATGGAAACACCGTTTACCTTCCCGCCGGAGCGGTACCTATTTATCTACTTGCACTTTGACGTGCTTTTGAACTGCTAGGTTGGCAGGAGCAGGGAACAAGCAACGGGAGCTCACCCCGTCACGGGGATTTGAACCGCCAACCTTCTGATCAGCAAGTCCTAGGCTCTGTGGTTTAACCCACAGCGCCACCAGCATCCCTCCTCCTCCTTTATTCCATCCCAGTTGCTCATCACATGAATTCTGCAAATTCATCACATGAATTCTGCGAGTATTTAGAACTTGCTAAAACGACAGAGTTAATAAGAAATCAATCGATAGATAAGGTTAAGAAAGAATGGGAATGTTTTAAAAATTACTTGAACAAACATGGTTTCAACAATAACACTTGGCTGTATTTAGACAGAGGTATCCCAAGATGAAGACCAATAATTAAATACAGATCAAAGATTGGAATGGCTGAATTGAAACCAGAGAGCAGACAGAAGTCAACAAACCAACAAATTAAAAAATGGGATTCAATCTAGTAGGAGGGACTTTGTGAACAGTATACCCTGGTACTGGTTTGAATTAACAAAATAATGCTTTTGTTTGATAGGTATTTTTAGTCTTGTAAATTTTTCGGTTTCATTGCCGTTCATGTTTCTTTTTCTTTTTTTCTCTCTCTCTCTTTATTTCTTTTATATAATACACATTTATTCTAGATGTTTGATAATTTGATAATGTATACTGTAATAACTATCTTCAAGCTAGAAATATCCAATGTAAGTTGTGTTTTTTTCTTTGTTTTGTTTTTTGTATGTAATGTTTGTTTAATAAAAGTGAATAAAAATTAAATAAAATAAATAAATGTGTAACTAAAAAATAAATAAATTCTGTAAATTGGAACTAGTGCCTGGGTTTGTCCCCCACCCCCAATCCTTTTCCTTTTTGTGTTGTGACTTTTAGAATGTAAGGTGTAAGGAGTGTTCTTAATATTGATATTTATAAGCCTCTCTGGGAGGGTTTTTCTCCTTACTTTTTCTGAAAAGCTGGGTAAAAATACTTTTAAAAAATCAGTAAATGCTTCCCCCCCCACCTCGTTCAAGGTCTGATTGACAGATTTAAGGTTAGGGTAGGAGGGGATTTTTCTTTCTAAACTGATTTTCCAGTGACCCCACAGGTGGTGTGCCTTCAGGACTGATGTCCTGCTCTGCACATTGCAGACTATTTATTTATTCATTTAATAAAATGTATATACTACTTGATCACAAAAAACCCCCGCACTCAAAGAGGTTTAGGGAAAAAAGATAAAACAATAAAACTATCAGTAAGAAAAATGAACAACTTTAAGACTTTCAAAAAGTGAAAATAACAATAGAATAAAAACAGATTTAAACTTGCACCACCTTTCTAAACATCTGGGTAGGCTTATCTAAAGAAAAAAATGTTTTAGCAGGTGCCAAAAAGTACAGCAACGGCACCTGCATGGTCTCAATAGGCAGGGAGTTCCAAAGTGTGATGGTGCCAATTCTGTCAACTGAAGCAGCCGAGAAGGCGTGTAGAGGATGAGGCTCTATTCTAGAGAAGAAAGGTGCCAACTGGCACCTTGGGTTACGCAGAGTTCCTCTCAACTTGTAAAGGAGCTAAGAACTTGCAAGGAATTCCAGTTCCACAAGAGCTATGCTCTGCTTTGACCTAGGAAACTTATCTCATGGGAAGTTATCTTGACTGTGAAAGGAACTCCAGCCAGTTTAGTTGGAATGGACAGAAGAAAAACAAAGGCTCGTGAAAACCAGATGTTTCCCACTCCAGTTGGGCACAATTCTATTAGTGCCTTGCCCTGTGGCATTAACTGTACAGTGGTACCTCGGGTTAAGTACTTAATTCGTTCCGGAGGTCCGTTCTTAACCTGAAACTCTTCTTAACCTGAAGCACCACTTTAGCTAATGGGGCTTCCCGCTGCCGCTGCACGATTTCTGTTCTCATCCTGAAGCAAAGTTCTTAACCCGAGGTACTATTTCTGGGTTAGCGGAGTCTGTAACCTGAAGCGTATGTAACCTGAAGCGCATGTAACCCGAGGTACCACTGTATTGCAGAGTCCACATTCCAACCACTGCCGTTTCTAAGCTGAAAAAGTTAATGTGTCAAGGCAGAAAGGATGTCCTCTCTCATCTGCTGCCATGGAAAACTCCTGCCCTTTGCCCAATTACAGTGGTACCTCGGGTTACAAACACATCAGGTTACAAACTCCGCTAACCAGGAAGTAGTACCTCAGGTTGAGAACTTTGCCCCAGGATGAGAATGGAAATCGCACAGTGGCAGCACGGGGGCAGCTGCGGGAGGCCCCATTAGCGAAAGCGTGCCTCGGATTAAGAATTTAACTCGGGTTAAATTCGTAATCCAAGGTACCACTGTACTAGCCTAGGCAGTCACTCTAATGGTAAAGTTCTTTGGCTGGCTAAGCAGTGCTGTGACAGGGTAACAAGAACCGTCCTGCCCAAAGACAAAACCAGGGGAAACAGACAGGCAGAGAGACATACAGGAACTGCAGGAACGGGAGGTGAGCGAAGGCGGCTTCTTTGATTTCGCTGAAGTCTGCATTTATCAGGGTCCTGCAGGAGAGGAAAGAGAGAGAAATGCTAAAATGTCTGCTGAAACAGAAGGACGCAACTGAATCTCACAAAAGGATCTGAGCAGCAGTAAAAAGGTAGCTTGTCCACACTTCCACTTGTCCTGGGCCTGGAAAGCACAGGAGTGAGTGGCGTTTCCCTTGCCCCACTCCTTTCCCTAGGAAAACCCATGCTTTTAACTCTAAATGGGAGCGAAAGTCAATCTGGAGAATTGCCCTTTGCTCTGATTGAGCACTAAAGAGCAGTTTCCCCTGGGGAAGCTCACAAAACACTGGGATAAGAGAAAAGTTTTTCTCTATCTCAGCACTAGAACTTGTGGACACACAATGAAGCTGAATGTTGGAGGACTCAGGAAAAATAAAAGGAAGTCCTTTGTGTAAAGGATCCCTGGATAGTTAAGTCTAGTCAAAGGCAACTATGGGGCTGCGGTGCTCATCTCACTTTCTGGGCGAGGGAGCCGGCATTTGTCTGCAGACAGCTTCCGGGTCATGTGGCCAGCATGACTAAAACCCTTCTGGTGCAACAGAAACACTGTTTACTTTCCTGCCACCTATTTATCTACTTGCACTGGTGTGCTTTTAAACTGCTAGGTTGGCAGGAGCTGGGACAGAACAACGGGAGGTCACCCTCTTGCGGGGATTTGAACTGCCAACCTTCTGATCAGCAAGCCCAAGAGGCTCAGTGGTTTAGACCACAGCGCCACCCACGTCCTTCGTGCAGTGCATAGTGAAAGCATGGAACTCCCGTAGGAAGTAGTGATGACCAGCAACACTGATGGCTTTAGAGGACCAGACAAAGTCAAGAAGGAGGAGAGGGCTATTGATGGCTACCAGCCATAATGGCAGTCCTTTGCGACTACAGTTGGAATCAGCAGTGCTTCTGAATACCAGTTGCTGGAAACCAGTATGGTATGGACTGCATGCCCTCTGCATGGCGACGTCTGGTCAGCCACTGTGAGAACAAGAAGCTGGACTTGATGGACCTCTGGCCTGATCCAGCAGACACTTCTTAACTTCTTATGTTCTTATGATACACAGAGAGTTTGTGTACCATTGCACTAGAAACATACGTGGATTCCACACCTATGTAATTGGTCTGTACTTTGATGAGAGAGTGCAGGATTCTGTGGTTCCAGAGAGTGAACAATCTTGAGACAGGGAATAATAATAATAATAATAATAATAATAATAATAATAATAATAATACTTTATTTATATCCCGCCCTTCCCAGCTGTAGCCGGGCTCAGAGCGGCTAATAACAATAAAAGTAACACAGTTTACATAAAATCACAATCAATTAATTGAAAAGCATTCTAAAATCAATTCATTTTAAAATCAATTCAGAATCAAATTAATGGCAACCATTGGGCTAGAGTTCTGTGAGGATTACCAAAGGAAGGGGTCAGGCTGTGCCTTGGCCAAAGGCCTGGTGGAGCAGCTCTGTCTTGCAGGCCCTGCGGAAAGATGTCAAGTCCCGCAGGGCTCTAGTCTCTTGTGACAGAGCGTTCCACCAGATCGGGGCCACGGCTGAAAAGGCCCTGGCTCTGGTTGAGGCCAGCCTAACCTCCCTGTGGCCCGGGATCTCCAAGACGTTTTTATTTGAAGACTGTAAGGTCCTCTGTGGGACATACCAGGAGAGGCGGTCCCGTAGGTACGAGGGTCCTAGGCCGAATAATTGTGGCTAAACCAGTTTCCAATCTGCAAAGTAGATGGCTTCTCCATCAGTGGCTCAAAGCATGACCTACAAATTGGCTGTTTCCAGTCACACTCCCACCCACAAACTCACTCACGCCTGCTTCCAGATGTGTGTACGGTTTATCTTTTTATTTGTTGCATTTATGTTCTATCTTTTTCTCTGAGGATCTCAAGGGGGCTTCCATTGTTCTCCTCCTCCCCATTTTATCCTCACAACAACCCGGTGAGGTCGGTCAGGCTGAGAGGCAGGGAGTGGTCCCCGGTTCACACCCAGTGAGCTTTTTTTATTTGAGGTGCCCAGATAATGCCATTGTCACCAGAACACCAACCTATCTCCATCCCCAACCCCATTTTGTTTCCCCATACTGGTAACAAACTGTGAAACCCCACCGATGCTTATAATCCTTTCTGGGCAAATCTAACAAATTATTTTAAAATAAATAAAAATCCGCTGTTGTTAACTGCTGCCTACAACCTAAAGTTTGCTATGAAATAAAAAAAATTAAGGCCTGTGTGTGTGTGTGTGTGTGTGTGTGTGTGTGTGTAAATATAATATTATATATATATATATATATATATATATATATATATATATATAATATATATATATATAATATATATAAATGTTCATAAATGTACCAACCAAGCACATACATTCTCAGCAAGGAGGGAGGAGGTGGAGGAGCCTCCCCATTGCCTTTTTGCTCACAAATCCAGTCTTAAGGGTATGTCTGTGTATGAATCGAGTGAGCCTGTGACCTGGCTCAGGAACTAAGTATTTGTCATTACAAAAGACTGGCCAGGCTCCCCAGGGTATCCAATCAAGTAACCATTAACAGGTAACCTGCCAGAGAGGAGGTAAACAACGCACTCAGATTTCTGTTGTAGACCGCCCTTTCTGTGATGTAGGTATGATGTATCTGGGGGTGGTCTTGGACTCCAAGGCGGGCAATTTAAAATGTCTATATAAGGGCGGACACACCTTTGTTCTGGGTCCTCCTCCTTTCCTGCATGTGAGGGGAGCACCCTGTTGCAACAGTTCAATAAAGATCAGTCTTATGACCTGCTTTGCTTCTCAGTATTCTCTGGTTGGCCTCTGTTATTTTCTCCGACCAATGGAGAACCTACAAAGGACTCTATAAGGGCTCTTGTGTCCCCCATAAGGGAATAAGGGCAGACTTACGTTTATTACAGCTAATTAAGACCCTGAAAAGCATCCTAAGGGTCTGTCTGCGCTACTGACTTTATTTGCTTTTAATGCCACTCTCTTACCCTAGGAATTCTGGGAATCATAGATCTGTGGTAGGAGACCCCTCACCAGCAGGAATCCTTTGTGGAAAGCTAGGACAGCAAACGTTAAGATAAAACTGATTTGCTTGCAGTGTATGGCTGGGCATCCGATGTCATCCTCCTCACTTACTGTCAGGCTGTCCTACATTCACAGATTTCACGTCGTCTCACTCACTGGCTACAGGCCAAATGCTAAACTGCACATTTTTCTAGCTGGTAGGCGCCAGCCATCAGAATCCTGATAGCAAGTGACTGGACCGTACGGACTTGTTTAGCCTTTACTGTAGTTGTTATCTGCATATTTTGAAAATCTTTGAATTATTGTTATTTTTAAAAAAGGTTGTCTCCTGACTTTAGCTCTCAGTAGGCAGAGCCTGGGGCCCCCAATCTTGCTCCATTCCACACTCACCCCTCAGATTGATCTCTTCTCTCTGTGTCCTTCTCCTCCTCTTCTTGCAGTTTCCCTTGCAATCTCTTTTATACATAAACTGAGCACAGCCAAAGAAATATAGTCCCTTGCCAGAGAGGATGCATTTAAAGATCTCTCCATTTGCTGTGATTAATGAAGGGTGGTTGGAGAGAGGCTGGAAAAAACACTTAAACAAATCAATGCGGGCATCAGCCTTGGCACAAAGACAGAGCCAGACGCAGCAGTCTGGGAGAAGAGTGTTAGGAAATGCCAGAAATTCCCAGTGGGAATAGGATGGGGTTGCGGGGCTGCTGAATCAACACGCAGTCCTAAGGCTTGGTTTCCAGACCCTTGGTCATCTTGGTCACCCTCCTCTGTTCCTTCTGAGACCTTGGTGCCCAAAATAGTCACACTATTGCTTCCCTTGATCTTGACGCTGGACTTCTGTTGATTCAAAACCATCTCTCTCTCACACACACACGCTTGCAGTTTGAAGTGGAATTCTGCCATCTCAGTTGATCACACCTTCATTCTGCATAAATTGGAAGTATCTCATCTTATTATGCAGTCTGAATCCCTCACTTCAGGCTGTAGGTGATGGTGAGAGAGTCACACACAGAAAGCCCTGTCCAGAAGCAAGAAACTGGCATTATCAACAAGAGGAGTTTGCCAAAGCTCTCTCTCTCCTTCTGATGTGCCCCATGCAAGTTTGTTTTTTAACATGGGGGAAGCAACAATTAAATGCCCCCTACCTGTCCACAGTCTGAAGAGGCATAGTCCAGAATAAGGGTGCCAACCTGAATAAGATATGGGGGGCTGGCCCCCTCAAATATTTTACTGAGGGGCTGAAGACCCCTCAGCCCCTAGGAGTTGGCTCCTATGGCCCAAAATACTGCCACCTCACTGTGCCTGATGTGCACCAAAGTCTCTGATATTTATATATTTAACTTCACCGAAGTTTACGAAAATGATAGAACAATTAAGAATTAAGAAAAATTAACAATAATCTATACAGTGTGGTGTAGTGGTTAAGAGTGGTAGACTCATAATCTGCGCCCCCTAACCCGTGGATTTGCGCCCCCTAACCCTAACCCCCAGATGTTGCGCCCGGGGCGGCCGGCCCCCCCTGCACCCCCCACGCTACGCCACTGGGTAGACTCGTAATCTGGTGAACCGGGTTCGCTTCCCCGCTCCTCCACATGCAGCTGCTGGGTGACCTTGGGCCAGTCACACTTCTTTGAAGTCTCTCAGCCCCACTCACCTCACAGAGTGTTTGTTGTGGGGGAGGAAGGGAAAGGAGAATGTTAGCCGCTTTGGAGCCCTAAGGAGTCTCAACCTGGGTTAAACCACAGAGCCTAGGACTTGCCTATCAGAAGGTCGGGGGTTCGAATCCCCACGATGGGGTGAGCTCCCGTTGTTCGGTCCCAGCTCCTGCCAAGCTAGCAGTTCGAAAGCACGTCAAAGTGCAAGTAGATAAATAGGTACTGCTCTGGCAGGAAGGTAAACAGTGTTTCCGTGTGCTGTTATGGTTCGCCAGAAGCGGCTTAGTCATGCTGGCCACATGCTGTACGCTGGCTCCCTTGGCCAGTAAAGCGAGATGAGCGCCACAACCCCAGAGTCGGTCATGACTGGACCTAATGGTCAGGGGTCCCTTTACCTTTACCTTTTAAGGAGTCTCAAAGCGGCAAACATTCTCCTTTCCCTTTCTCCCCCACAACAAACACTCTGTGAGGTGAGTGAGGCTGAGAGACTTCAGAAAAGTGTGACTAGCCCAAGGTCACCCAGCAGCTGCAGGTGGAGGAGCAGGGAATCAAACCCGGTTCATCAGATTACGAGTCCACCACTCTTAACCACTACACCACACTGGCATTTGACAATAAAAGAGATCCTGGCTCCACATTAGGAATACCATATTTTTCGCTCTATAAGACGCACCAGACCATAAGATGCACCTAGTTTTTGGAGAAGGAAAACAAGAAAAAAGATATTCTGAATCCCAGAAGCCAGAACAGCAAGAGGGATCGCTGCGCAGCAAAAGCAGTGATCCCTCTTGCTGTTCTGGCTTCTGGGATAGCTGTGCAGCCTGCATTCGCTCCATAAGACGCACACAAATTTCCCCTTACTTTTTAGGAGGAAAAAAGTGAGTCTTACAGAGCAAAAAATACGGTAATTTTCTGACGGTAAAAGCCACTTAGACAGTGGGACAGACTCCCTCTGAAGGTGGTGGACACTTCTTCACGAGAGGTTTATAAAACAGAAGTTGGATGGCTACCTGTCTGGGATTCTTTAGCTGTGATTTCTGCCTTGGAGTAGAGGGCCCTATGAGTCCTGGTTCTGTCTCTTATATCAGCCTTCCCTTGCCTGGTGCTTTCCAGATGTTTTGGACTACAGTACACATCAGCCTCAACCAGCACAGCTGCATGATGCTGACACCAATAGGAGCTGGCTCATGGCTGATGGGAGTTGTGGTGCAAAACTTCTGGTGGGAAACCAGGCTGAAGAAGGCAGCCTTGCACACTTTCACATACTTGAATGGCTTCTCCATTCAACCCCACAAGCCCCATTTGGTCCACACATGTGCACAGATCCACACCACCAGTTTTACACACCTGAGTGTGCTCACCACGTGAAACAGGCAGGCTCTAGGGCGGCACGTTTATATCGTGCTTCTGAGGTTTCTTCCAGACAGCTGGCTGCTTCCAGTGTAATAAATTATTGCTCTCCTGTTGCAAGCTGTAAGTGGAATTTCAATTGACTTTCCACACCTTCGGGGATTTTGCACTTCCACACCAGTAGATAGGAGAGGAAGATGCAACTGGGTTAGTAGGGTGGGGGTGGGGAGCTTTAAGTGATCCTCACATAAATAAGTAAATCAAAACCTCTATTATTTATTTAGCGCTAAGCATTCTAGTGTGGTTGCCTATTGCTACCCATGAAATGTTAAAACACAATGCAGATTAAAAAGTATTTAATTAGCACAAAACCAAATCAAACCAGAAAATCATGTCTAAAACAGTGCTGATGGAAAGAGTTTAATGTTTAAAATCAGCGCTGTAGTTTTATAGTGCTATATCAGTGGTACTATAGGCAGAAAAGAATTTTAGCACTAATGAAAAGATTAATTTAAAGCAATTAACGGGCTTTGAAATGGTGTCCAGGAAGGTGTTTTGTCTATGAAGACAACATAGAGTTCCTTTCACTCTTTTACCTGGGTTTTAAAAATGTATTGGTGGCTTTTAGCTCATGCTGTAAACAGAAAAGCTTCTCTCAACACCCTACTCCAAGACTAAAATAATGATTTTTGGAAAACGCAGCCCTCAATATAAATGGAGTTTGGATCAACATGATTTACAGCAAACTCGCTCCTTCAGATATCTCGGAGTCCTTTTTAGTGAATCATTGTCTTTGAAGTGGCATATATAAAGCACAGAAAGCTATAGGGACACCGATGAAGTTTTATTTTACAGAGTATGGACAGTCGTTTCATCCAGCATTGAAACTTTTTGGTAAGCAAAGTGATCCCACAAATGCTGTATGAAGCTGAAATTTGGGGCGACGATGTGAACTCTATTAAAGGGTTAGAAACAGTTCAAAATAAATTTCTTAGGAGATAATTCTCCTTTCCCAGCGGAACAACAGCCTCACTTCTACGTACGGAAGCCAGATGGACAATGATCAGAGCAAGACTGCATCCCATTCAACTATCTGAAAAGATTTACTTCCTGACCCTGCAAGGTTTTCCAGACCTGTGCTGTATGGGGAACAGCTCTGGTGGAAATCAAACCTTCAATGTATCCTGGATTACTATTGTGTCCATGAATTGAACAAGTTTTTGAATATGGGAAAGAGCCCACTAAGGCTCTACTGGACAGAATCTGGACGGGACCTACAAGAGATTAAATCTTCCAAATGTTCTCTGTGGTTCCCACTCTTAAATCAGGGCATTTTAGAGCCAGTTATTTGTCTAAAAAACTCTTACCTGGTCCATTAAGACCTGCCTTTATTGCGCTGTGTTTCTAAGCAATGCCCTCAGCTGTGCTGGAAGGGCGTTATAAGATTTCATACGTAGACTCTGTATTTGTGGGCAACCACATACTTCATTGTTTGTTATATTGCACAGAACCTAGGAGATCTTTTCTAAATCCCGTTTGTTCAAGAAAGCAATCTCTAACCCCTAGTAAACTGGCGAAAATGTATAATTCGAAGTCAGACAGATGCTGGAAAAGTAAAGGAAAAAAAGGGTACATTCTATCACATGGGTAGGCAAACTAAGGCCCGGGGGCCGGATCCAGCCCAATTGCCTTCTAAATCCGGCCTGCAGGCAGTCCTGGAATCAGCGTGTTTTTACATGAGTAGAATGTGTCCTTTTATTTAAAATGCATCTCTAGGTTATTTGTGAGGCATAGGAATTCGTTCATTATTTTTTTTCAAAATATAGTCTGGCCCCCCACAAGCAGAGGCATAGCAAGCCCAGGTGGTACCCAGTGTGGGAATTTTTTTGTCACTCCCTCCCCCCACATCAACAGCTAGGGGTAGGCTTGGGAGTCAAGGGCGGGCGCCGAATGTCTGCACCCATCCTACGCCTCTGCACCCCCACCCCTGCGACTCCCAAGTACCCCGAGCCATTGGGGGAAGGGGGGAGCTATGCCGCTTTACTGGGGTGCTGGCAATTTTTATTTTTATTTTATTTTTTTGTATCTATGACATGTGGGGATTGTTCGATTCTGTTGCATACATTTTAGCATGTTTTCATTTATTGCTTGCAACTACCTCGGTTTGATTTTTGTAATAATGGGAATATTTTGATGTTGTAAACCGCCTGGAGCAAGGTTTTAACTATGGGAAGGTGATGAAGATGCCCCTCCTATGTCCCTAATCAATCTGGTTTTCCGAATTTTTGCTTTAAGGTACGGAGCAATGCAGTGATGCGCATTAATGCTTGAATTGTCCCTGTGCAACAAAGGAGCGATGTAAGAGCAAGCGCTGCACCAGTTCCACCCAGCTGACATTTAATATGGATATTCAGTTGTATTTATGGCATGCAAGCATCCCACATGCTCAGATTGCACCATGGAGTGGCTGTGCACAGTCCCCCCCCCCCCCCGAGCTTCCCACATACACAATCATGTTGGCTGGAAACTTGCTTTATTTTAAAAAGGAAAGGAAAATCAAGATTTGTGGGATGCTGAATTTCGTTTATTTATACCAGTGCTTAATAAGCATGTTGCAAGCTCACATGGCTCCAACTTTTCACTGCACATGAATTATGTTATTGCACATTGCTAAGAAATTATAAAATAGGGGGGGGGGGAGAGAAGACCTTGGTACATATTACAATTTGTGGTGGAATTGTAAGCCAGTGCAAGATTTTTAGAATTTAATTTTGACAGAAATGATAAATATTACTAAAGAAGCTCTTGTTTGCTGTCCAAAATGAATGTTACTGGATATTTTTGACGATACCAGTGTAAATATGTTGTCAAAAGAATTGGTCTTTTGCATGATCTTGGCAGCTCAGACAGTAATTGCAACTCAGGGGCAAACAGCCTAAAATCTTACACTTACCACTCACTCTGGAATATGGCTATGATGGAGAAAATTATTCATAATCCCCACTCGATCACTGCAATGAAAAGCCTGGTTGAGCTTTCACAGATCTCACACCACAGAGAGAACTTCTATATCACCTCAAGGTTTATGATATAACCAGTTCAGCTTCACGTCATTAAAGGCAGACGAGCCAAGCAAGTGTCAAGAAGCAACCAAGAGTTTTGTCTCTCTAAACCAATGCAGCCACTGCCTTGCATTTGCATGTAGAGCTGCCGTTAAGGACCATTTTGGTCTTGTCACCTGCAAGAAGCCATCTATAGGCAGTGCGGCATAGTGGTTAGAGTGTTGGACTAGGACCTGGGAGACCAGGATTTGAATTACTTGGACACGAAGCCCTCGGGCCACTCACTCACTCTCAGCCTAGCCTACCTTACAGGGTAGTTGTGAGGATAAAATGAGGACGATGAGATTTATGTATGCCACCTTCAGCTCCTTTAGCAGAAATGGGACGTGCATGTAATTAATCATCATCATCTATAGAACCCCCCTCTTTCTCGAGGAGCAAAGGAGCCATTCCCCAGCTGGGATGCAACATCTGGAAATGGACTTTCACAGGAGACCAGTCTGAAGATGCAGACCTTTGCTCCCAGTGCTGTCTGTGCTCACCCCGGCAATCTAACCCCTCACTTCTGACACCTCATCCCTGTCATCTGTCTCTTGGACACCAGCCGGCCCTGTTCCACCCGGGGACACCATCTCCACATGTTCCTGAACCCCTACTGCATAGCAGCCCGTCACCCACCCACCAAGAGACAGATGTGCGCCCTCCCCAGTCCCCATCCACTTACAGCGAAATGACATCCCGCGGCAGGCTCTTGGGGATGGCCTTGGAGTCGACGCAGAAGGCTGTGTCTCTGGTGCAGGAGCAGCTGGGCGGGCAGGGGGGAGGCCTGGGGGCTTTCCGGCAGGTGGCGGGCAGCCAGAGGCAGGCCAGGCCTAGGAGGAAGAGAAGGAGAAGTTGCCCCAGCCTCTGCAGCTCTGCCATGGCCTTTTCCTGGGGGAGAACCAGCCTTCCCAGGCTGGGGAAGGTCTCCCCAGGGAGAAGCGGGCGTTTGCAGCAGCAGCAGCTGAGGACGATGATGCAGGAGCAAGCCGAACTCTCCGCTCGCCCCCTCTACAGCTTCTGGTTCCTCTTCTCTGTGTTTGCAGGCTGCTGCAAGCTGCTGGGAGCTATCTCATCCCTGCAGAAAGCTGCGCTCCTCCGCCAGGCGTGATGGAGAGACGCGCGCAGCACGAAAGCACCAAGTTCTGGACTGATCACTGATGGGGAGGGTGGATGAATGAGCGCATCGCTGACTGGATGCAGCCTCAGCCTGGGGGTTGTCGCGGCGCCCGCGGGGGGCGGGTCGTGGAACAAAAGGTCGGCTGCACGTGGGAATAGAGCGCAGCAGCAACAGCAGCAGCTGCTGGAAGGAGCTGTCCATCAGCCGAGGAAGCCTCCCCAGTCCAGGAGAGAGAGGGAGAAAGAGGCTGAAGAAAGGTGGCCAGCGTCTCGGCACGCCTGGCCGTGCAAGCTGTTAAGCCGGCACTTGGTTGGGGTGCTTTTCGGGGTGAAGCAGAGTGGGGTTGGAGGTGCGGACCTCAGGATCCTCTGGGGTTGCTGGCAGAGAGCTCAGGAACTTTGTTTTTATTGATTGCATTTCATAGAATCAATGCTTTTTTTCCTTGGGGGAAAAAAAAGTTTAGGGGTACTCTCGTTTTCCTACTCATATTGAAATACTGCCCCTCAATGAGGCCAAACTTAGATTCACAAAATGTTTAGGGGCATGCACACCCCTGCGTCCCCCCAGAAAAAAGCACTGCATAGAATTATAGAACTGTAGAGTTGGAAGGGACCCCAAAGGTTCGCTAGTCCACCCCATGCAATGCAGCGTGATAAGAATTTTAATGTTAAATGTTCATAAATGTACCAACCAAGCACGTACATAGATCAGCACAGGAAGTCCGACCTGAAACCGTTTTTGATTCCCAAACTGACCAAATGTTTTCTCTGCAAGGTCAAAGGGAAATGGAAAAGCCTCCCCATTGTCTTTTCCTTCACAAATCCTGTCTTAAGGGTATGTCTGTCTGTGTTTGAATAGGGTGAGCCTGTGACCTGGCTCAGCAACTAAGTATTTTGTTGTTGTTTAGTCGTTTAGTCGTGTCCGACTCTTCGTGACCCCCTGGACCAGAGCACGCCAGGGACTTCTGTCTTCCACTGCCTCCCACAGTTTGGTCAAACTCATGCTGGTAACTTCGAGAACACTGTCCAACCATCTCATCCTCTGTCGTCCCCTTCTCCTTGTGCCCTCAATCTTTCCCAACATCAGAGTCTGTTCCAGGGAGTCTTCTTATCTCATGAGGTGGCCAAAGTACTGGAGCCTCAGCTTCAGGATCTGTCCTTCCAGTGAGCATTCAGGGCAGATTTCCTTCAGAATGGATAGGTCTGATCTTCTTGCAGTCCATGGGCCTCTCAAGAGTCTCCTCCAGCACCATAATTCAAAAGCATCAATTCTTCGGCGATCAGCCTTCTTTATGGTCCAGCTCTCATTTCCATACATATTGAAATACTGCCCCTCAATGAGGCCAAACTTAGATTCACAAAATGTTTAGGGGTATGTGCACCCCTGCGTCCCCCCCAGAAAAAAAGCACTGCATAGAATCATAGAACCGTAGAGTTGGAAGGGACCCCAAAGGTTCTCTAGTCCAACCCCCTGGAATGCAGGATTCTCAACTAAAGCATCCCTGGCTAACAGACAGTCATCCCGCCTCTGCTTAAATACCACCATGGAAGAGAATCCACATCCTCTAAAGCAACCTTTCTCAACCTGTGGGTCCCCAGATGTTGTTGAACTACAACTCCCATCACCCCTAGCTAGCAAGGCCAGAGCTCAGGGATGATGGGAGCTGTAGTCCAACATCTGGGGAGAGTCTAAAGGGAGTCCATTCCACTGCTGAACAGCTCTTACTGTCAAAGTTGTTCCTGATGTTTATATTTATATCCTCCCTTTTTTCTCCCAGAACTCAAGATGGTGTGTATGGTCCTCCCTTCTTCCTCGTTTAATCCCCACAACAACCATGTGAAGTGGGTAAGGCTGAGAGACAGTGCCTGACCCCCAAGGTCACCCAATGGTCTTCATGGTCAGCTGGGGAGATTTGATCTCTGGGTTCCCAGATCCTAGTCCAACGCTCTAACCACTATGCCACACTGCCTATAGTTGAGCAGTGGGATTTTGGGTCCCATTGCAAGGAGGGGAGCCTGAGCTGCATCTCTTTGAATTGTGGTTTAGTGCAACCCTGTCAATCACTGATGCTGAATTTGAACTCAAGACAGAAGGCAGTTGCCTGAGTACTACTGAGCCACTTTTAAAAAAATTGAGATATTTGGTCTTTCTGGATAGCTCAAATAGAACACATTCATTGAGCAAGAACTACATATTCACATAACTTGTTTTCTCACTCTTTCACACTTGATGCCCTCTTTACTTCAGTACACAAAACTCTCGCTATAGAAATCAGCAGATGTGTTGTCATTTCACAATGGGTCACGGGTAGGTTTTTCTATAAATACAAATTTACTTGAGAGTCAGTAGAACTTACTTCCAAGCTGACATGCATACGATTTCACTTCTAGTAAAACTATGTCTAAGAATAAGAGATAAACAATTTGTCTACATAGTTCAGCTGAACACCAGAATGCACTTGCTACTGGACATGTCCACTGCCGTATATATGAAAAGGCTCCTATTTCGTATTTGCATTTCCAACAGTCTGGGCTGTACTTACTGCTGCAAGTGAGCTCAAAACATTCAGGGCAAAGAGATAAGGAAACCTCTGGCCCTCTTTGTATTGCTGGACCCCTCAGTCCTCATCCCTGACCATCGGTCATGCAGGCTGGAGCTTATGAGAGTCTGAGTATCATGTAGTGTGTGTATACTTTCGATTGCACACATACAAAAATAACATACTAACCTATTATTATTACAGTATTATTATTATGCCGCCCTATACCTGGGGGTCTCAGGGTGGTTCACAGATGTTGGCTATTAATGTTTACTATATTTACAATGCAATCTAAGTTACAGGTGCCACATAAAACCTGTAATAACACAATCTTTTAGTGTGGCCACTATCAGGCAGTCACCTTCACTGCACTCTTTTCAGAACCTGCTAAAAACATTTTTGTTTAGACCAGCCTGCCCGGGTATTTAGAAGGTTGATGCGAGTTTAAATCTGTTTTTAGTCTATTGCTATTTTAACTGTTCGAAAGTCTTAAATTATTGCTGCCAGTTCTTCTTATGGATGATTTTTAAATCTTTTTTTCTTCTAATCGATGATGTTTTACCTTTTCTGTAGACTGCTTTGAGGATGTACAAATTTTACGACATAAAAAGATATGCAAATTTGTTGCCTGTTCTGTCCTCTTTTTGGTGATGGCATTTTTATTACAGTCATAAGGGACCCCTGACCATTAGGTCCAGTCGTGACCGACTCTGGGGTTGCAGTGTTCATCTCGCTTTATTGGCCGAGGGAGCCAGCATACAGCTTCCGGGTCATGTGGCCAGCATGACTAAGCCACTTCTGGTGAACCAGAGCAGCGCACGGAAACGCCATTTACCTTCCCGCTGGAGCGGTACCTATTTATCTACTTGCACTTTGACGTGCTTTCGAACTGCTAGGTTGGCAGGAGCAACCTAGCTAACCCCGTCGCGGTGATTCGAACTGCCGACCTTCTGATCAGCAAGTCCTAGGCTTTATCGTTTAACCCACAGCGCCACCCGCGTCCCTATTACAGTCATACCTCGGGTTAAAGACGCTTCGGGTTAAATCTTTCCAGGTTGCGTCCTGTGGCGACCCAGAAGTACCGGAAAGGGTTACTTTTGGGTTTCGCTGCTCATGCATGCGCAGACGCTCAAAATGACGTCACGCACATGAGCAGAAGTAGCAAATTGCAACCCGCGCACGCGCAGACGCAGGTTGCGAACGGGCTCCGGAACTGATCCCGTTCGCAACCAGAGGTACCACTGTATTACCATTGAATGACAAATAAATAATAATAATAATAATAATAATAATAATAATAATAATTAATAATAATAATAATAATAATAATAATAATAATAATAAAGCCTTGGCAGGCATCAACACCACAAGGGATATTTGTCCACTCTGCATCTCTCTGAACTGCCCCCTCCCTCGCCATAGCAACCCTGAGTGCTGCCTCATCTCTTTCATCCCCCCCTCCATCCTGCCGGTCATTAAAGTTGCTGTCAGCTCATTGATGGCACACGAGCTGCCCGTGTGCAGCTGGAGGTTCACAAACATCTCCTGTTCCAGGCACAGCTCTGCCCCAGACAACAAAGGGCAAAGTGTGAGTGCAGAAGATGGCCTGATGTTTGCGAGGCCTTCTGAGCAGCTGGGAGCAGGGTCGAGACATCCACGGGTCTCCCCCCACCTGGGGGGGTGCAAGGCCCACACAGAAGAAAAGTGACCGCCTGGAGCATCCTCTTTGGCAGAGAGGCTCAGCACGCGTCAGGCCTCAAGTTGGATGGGGCAGGGAGCTCACCAGTCTGTCCGGACCAGACAATAGTTTCACAGTCATCGCCTCTGCATGTACAGGCCCTTTGGCCAGAGAGACCTGCAAGTAGCAAAAACATTGGTGTGGTATATATGTAACAGAGGAGGGGGGCTTTGTTGAGTATGTGGGAAGGGGAAGGCCTACTATGATCTTCCTACCCAGCAGATGAAAGGAGAGGTGCTCATCCTGCAAACAGGAGTAGTAATAATAATAATAATAATTTATTATTTATACCCTGCCCATCTGGCTGGGTTTCCCCAGCCACTCTGGGCGGCTTCCAACAAAATATTAAAATACAGTAGTCTGTTAAACATTAAAAGCTTCCCTAAGCAGGGCTGCCTTCAGATGTCTTCTAAAAGTCTGGTAACCGTTCTTCTCTTTGACATCTGGTGGGAGGGCGTTCCACAGGGCGGGTGCCACTACCGAGAAGGCTCTCTGCCTGGTTCTCTGTAACTTTGCTTCTCGCAGTGAAGGAACCGCCAGAAGGCCCTCGGCGCTGGACCTCAGTGTCTAGGCAGAACGATGGGGGTGGAGACGCTCCTTCAGGTATACTGGACCGAGGCCATTTAGGGCTTTAAAGGTCTGCACCAACACTTTGAATTGTGCTCAGAAACGTACTGGGAGCCAATGTAGGTCTTTCAAGACCGGTGTTATGTGGTCTCGGGAGCCACTCCCAGTCACCAGTCTAGCTGCCGCATTCTGGATTATACGGTAGCTATCTGGAGATGTCACCATCCTCACTCTGAGACAGCACAGCTAAGCATGGGCAAAGCATTCCTATGAAGACAGGTGGAAGGAGCTGAGCACATTTCACTCAAAGAAGAGACAGTCAAAAACACATGCAGCCCCGCTTCTTCCAATACATTAAGGCATTAAGAACATAAGAGGATCCTGCTGGATCAAACCAAGGACCATAGTCCTTTTCCCTCCTGTGGTTTCCAGCAACTGGCATTCAGAAGCATCGTTGACTCCAACTGCAGAGACCATATAACACTGGCTCCCAGTACGTTTCTGAGCAGAATTCAGTGTTGGTGCTGACCTTTAAAGCCCTAAACTCCCTTGGCCCTGTATACCTGGAGGAGCGTCTCCACCCCCATCATTCAGCCCGGACACTGAGGTCCAGCTCCAAGGGCCTTCTGGCGGTTCCCTCAATGCAAGAAGTGAAGTTACAGGGAACCAGGTAGAAGGCCTTCTTGATGGTGGCGCCCGCCCTGTAGATCACTCTCCCATCAGATGTCAAGGAAATAAACAACTATCTGACTTTTAGAAGACATCTAAAGGTAGCCCTGTATAGAGACGTTTTTTAATGTTTGATGTTTTATCGTGTTTTAAATATTTTGTTGGGAGCTGCCCAGAGTGGTTGGGGAAACCCAGCCAGATGGGCCAGGTATAAATTTTTTGTAATTATTATTATTATTATTATTATTATTATTATTATTATTATTATATCCTGGCTAGTAGCCATGTCTGCATGGATTTGCTTAATCCTCTTCTAAAGCAATATTGGTTGGTGGACATCACTGCCTCCTGTGGGGCAAGTTCCACAGCTGAACTACTGCACATGCTGCATGGGTGACTTTCTTACATCTGTCCTGAATAGAGTCCAATCCCTTCCAACTCTATGATTCTGTGAAGACTGAAAAGTTGCAAATGCTGCAATCTTTTTGCCTAGGGTAGTTGCAGAGGACACCACAGGGAGCACCACAAGAATGACTTAGAACAGAAGGCGAGGGCAGGGGATGGATGGAGAAATTACGTCCTAGCACAGGGCACCACTGAAATTTGAAAGCCCCAAGTCCTCCACTGGGAGTCTCTGCCCCCACTCAATCATTTTGGTTGCCCTTTTCTGAACCTTCCCCAGCTCTACAATACCCTCTTTGAGGTGAGGTGGTCAGAATGGTACACAATATTCCCAAATTCAGTCGCACCATCAAAGAATGAAGAAAGTGGCCGCCTTCTTGCTTTGAAAGTCCCAATAACCTTCTGACCCAACTGTTGGAGAGGCAAAGAGGGTCCTTAATGAGCCACACTTTGACGCTCCTGGCGTCAGAACAAGCTGGCTTTCTGAAGGACAAGAGGCTGCTAAGAGGCCTCTGTGCCTGTGGACAAATCTCCAGAGAGGGTCTCTTGACTGACAAGTGATGCCAAGGGCCACTTAGCTGTACTTTATTTCTTTTGAAATAACTTGGTGGGAACAGGTAGAGGACACACAGCAAATCACCTTCAGAGCTTTGGTGCCAGGAACCCTATATAAACGGAGCCCTCCTCTCTCGTGCCTAGAAACAACCAGGATCAGTGGGGACAGCTGAAAGCTAGCCAGAAGACTCGAGATGGAGAATAACAGCAAAAGTAGCAAGGATGTCCTGATGATAGAGGCACCCCCGGTGAGTCGTTCTCCACTTGGGACTGAGTTCCTGCTCCTGCAGGTATGGTGTGGAGTCCTGCCTGGGCAAGGAGGGCTGAACTGGAGAGAGAGGGATGCCCAGGGATGGCCATAGCATTTGGAACTGGGGCAAGGTGGTCCTCTGGGATGTTCTCCTCCCTGCTCTCCACTCCAAGGGGCTTGTGATGGAGAACGTCCCACTGGACTCTGCCCTATAGATTCTGCTCTGCCGGGGGTTGGACTCAAAGGCACTTGGGGTCCTTTTCATCTCTACAGTTATATGATTCAGTGGGCCAGACTGGGCTGCCTGTCTCCCACTCTGCTGCCATTCATGGTGCCCAAAATCTGCCCCACGAGATGGCAGGCCTAACACTAAAACAACCCACACAGTGGATTATGAATGGATGGATGGAGGAATAGAAGCTGTGGTTGCATCAAATGGCTTTGTCCTTCTGTGCTTCCCTCTAACTATACAGTATATACATTTTGGTTCCTATTTCCTCAGTGCCTCAGTTCTTACTAAGGTGGTAAACCCGTGTCTGCGTGCCCCACTTTCATGTTAGATCATTTTTATTAATTTTCCAATAAAACATCCAATTAATATATCAAATCATAATCCAATAAAAATATAAAAACTATGGGAAGCTGTAAAATTAATAATTAAAATTTGGAAGATAATTTGACCTTTTTTTATTGCATGCCCCACTTTAAGCTGCATGGTGCAGGGTGTCACATGAAGGAACCTTCCTCTATACAGGAACTCCTGCACATAGAAAGCTAGCCTGCAAGGGTCAAAGTCTATCCTTTTCTCTAACAGGCTGGGTTTTTTATGCACAGGGATTTTTGCTGTATGGAGTAATACTCCGTCATATGAGCCCCTACCTGTAGTCTAAAGTGGTGCAGTTCAGAGGCAGTGCAGAATTAAACTATGGAACTCACTCCCACAGGAAGCAGTGATGGTGACTGTGATGTAACATATGAGAGTGCTGGAGGTGAACTAGTTAAACAGGTTACTCAATCAGAACCCAGGGGGTGGAGTCAGAGGGACTATAAAACCAGCTCTGGGAAGGGCAAAGGGAGGAGTTCGTTGGGTAGTTGGTTGGAGTGGGAGTGAATTGGGATAGAGTCTGGGGGTAGGTTGAGTTAGTGTAGAGAAATAAGCGGAGTCAGGAAAAGTTAGGGGCTAGGAAGACAAGTAAATATCTGAGAGGTGGTTTAGTGAGGGAGAGCAGGTAGCGGAAGTTATAGGTCTGGATAGACACCCCATGTTTGTAATTGACCGATACCGTTTATGAAACCACACGCTTGTTAAACTGCAATAAATAAACAGAAGTTTATGTTCCAATTTAACCCTGACTGGACTCAGTAGGGCCTGGGTGGTGGCAGCGAGAAATAAAGTGGTGGCACAGGGATCAATAGACGGTGAAATGTCCTGTGTGACCCTTTGTGATCACCACAGAAAACAACATGGATGGCTTTGAAAGAGGATGAGACAAATTCATGGAAGAGGAAAAGGCTATCCATGGCTACTTGCCATGATGGCTGTGCTCTGCCTTCACAGTCAGAGGCAGCAGTGCTTCTGAATACCAGTGACTCGAAACCACAGGAAGGGAGAGTGTTGGTCTTCTGCTGGAATCCTGCTTGCTGCTTTCCCACGCGCATCTGATTGTCCACTGTGAGAAGAGTTTGCTGGATTAGATGTACCATTGGCCTGATCCAGTTGGTTCTTTTTATGTGCTTACGTTTGCTCCTTCCATGAGAACTTGTATGTGCCTCTGTCCAATCATTCTGTCTGGGTCAAAATGCACCACAATGTTCTCATGAGCATCTTTTCTGGTTCTGCAGGGTTACACGGCCTCCCCCCGGCTCCCTGGACTACCTTGCAAGAAGCTCTTGATCGTGGTGGTGGTGGTAGTGGTGATCGTTTTGGTTGTCCTGGCTTTTGGGCTGATGGGGCTGCGTATCACGGAGAAGCACACAGAGACAGTAAGTACAGCATGATGAATCACAGAATTGTAGAGTTGGATGGGACCTCACGGGTCATCTAGTCCAACCCCCTGCAATGCAGGAATCACAGCTACAGCATCCAAGACAGATGGCCACCCAACTTCTGCTTAAAAACCTCAAGTGAATGAGGTCTGCTGTGGGTCACCTCAAGAAGTGCCACAGCTAGTAATTCCTCAAATGCCTGTTGGGGCTAAAGGTGGGTCCTTCACCTGCGAAGACTGAAGACAAGTGGCTTAAACACCTGTGCACTGAACCTTGTTGAGTACTGCAGTTTCCCTAAGCAGAAGCAAATTCCAAGGGGTGGGGGGAACTCTGCTAAACAGCAGGCTAACCTTTAGCACTCCAGATCTTGCTGGACTCCCACTTCCACCATACTTGGCTACTTGTTCCCAGTCCTGCTGGGTGAGCAGTCCCACCATACCTGGAGGGTAAAAGGTTCCCACTCCTCTGTCTTCTTCCCAAAATGATGGTAGTTGTTTGTTTTCATAGTACTGGGGACTCTCAAGGCCCGTACACACTTAAGAGCGGTGGACTCGTGGTTAAGAGCAGTGGACTCGTAATCTGGTGAACCGGGTTCGCGTCCCCGCTCCTCCACATGCAGCTTCTGGGTGACTTTGGGCTAGTCACACTTCTCTGAAGTCTCTCAGCCCCACTCACCTCACAGAGTGTTTGTTGTGGAGGAGGAAGGGAAAGAAGAATGTTAGCCACTTTGAGACTCCTTCGGGTAGTGATAAAGCGGGATATCAAATCCAAACTCTTCTTCTCTTCTTCCACTTGCATTGTGCCTGGAAAGCTTGGGTCTGAGTGGTTTCCCACTTGACCCACACTTTCTAGGTAGGGGTCCAAGCAGTCCTCCCCTTGCTCCACTCCTTTCCCAGGGAAAACCCACACTTTAGCTCTAAACTGGACCAAACGTTAATCCGGGAAAAGACGGAATTCCTGTTTGCTCCGACTAAGTGCTAAGAAGCAGTTCTAGGGAAAGTGCATAAAGCCAAAACCAGGTGGAATTGCCCATGTCTTTTTTCCTGGACTCCCATCCCCTTTCCACCTCCTTTATTTATTCATTTATATTTATGTTATATTATATTTATATTATATTCATTTATATTTGCAAAGCATGTAAAGCTGAATGCACCCAAGTTAAATGCTCCAGTTCATACGTCTCGTTCCCTTTGCTCTTCATCACTCAACATGGTCTCCTTTTCAATGTCTAGGTCCTGCAAATGACCATCCAAGGCCTGGATGGGGAGGGCTCCCCACAGCATCTTTCCATGAGCAGGAAGGAGAGACTGGCTACCTTCCACGTCAGCAGGGTCAACTCTTCGGCCACCGTGGTGTATGACTACAGCAACGTAAGATTTGCTGAAACTGGTTCCTAGTTTCCAAAGGAGTCATGCAGCTTTGCCCAAGGCCTGCTTGTCCACCTAGCAGGCTCCTTTTAGAACTCATAACATCCATCCTGACAAGGGAGCAAGTCAGTGGCGAGTTCTGGTGGGGCTGGCTAGATCTGTTGGTTTCTTTAAGCACAAAGGACAGCAAATATTGTGTCACCTTAAAAGCTAACTTGATGGGACGCGGGTGGCGCTGTGGGTTAAACCACAGAGCCTAGGGCTTGCCGATCAGAAGGTCGGCGGTTCGAATCCCTGTGACAGAGTGAGCTCCCGTTGCTCAGTCCCTAACCTAGCAGTCTGAAAGCACGTCAAAGTGCAAGTAGATAAATAGGTACCACTCCTGCGGGAAGGTAAACGGTGTTTCCGTGCGCTGCTCTGGTTTGCCAGAAGTGGCTTAGTCATGCTGGCCACATGACCCGGAAGCTGTATGCTGGCTCCCTCGGCCAATAAAGCGAGATGAGCGCCGCAACCCCAGAGTCGGCCACGACTGGACCTAATGGTCAGGGGTCCCTTTACCCTTTATCTTTTAAAAGCTAACTTGAGACTATGAAAGTTTATGTCCCGAACTTCCCCCTGCTTAACTGCGGGGATTTTCATCCTTGAAAAGTCCAAATCAGAAAGAAAAACCCTGCGTTTAAAGTGGGAAAGGTCTGGGACAACATTGGGATGGGCTGGACATTTTCTTCTGGTTTGGACGTGCCCTTGGGGCTTATCCACGCTTCCTCTTGTGTCGCTGCTTCCCCTGTGGAAAACTGCTCTTCAGCGCAAATGGCAATTCAGATTTTCTCTGGATTGCCATTTCTTCTGATCGATCGCAGGTTTTCCTTTGGAAAGGAGCAGGGCAAGGGTTAGGGATACATGCCTAGAACGTGCAAATCAAGCAGAAATCTGCTCAGATTCATGCTGTCTAGGCATGGCACAAGGGGAAGTGTAGCTGAGCCCAGTAGTGGAAAGGTGGATTAGGACCAGAAGAGAATTGAGAGCAGGACAGGGCAGGTTAATCCCAAGAGAAAAGCCCTCCCTCTCCCTTCAAAAAGTCTGAAGTATCGTATCAAAGCCACACATGCTTCTTATGGACAGGATAGACATTTATAAAATTTTGCCTGGCATGGAAAAAGCAGATGGAGAAAATTTCCCCTCCCTCTCTCCTAACGCTAAAACTCCTGGGCATCGACAGAAGCTCAGCATTTGAAGCATCAGGACAGAGAAAAGAAAGCACTGCTTCACGCAGCACATAGTTAAACTGTGGAACTCACTGCCACAAGAGGCAATGAGGGCCACCAACTTGGATGAACTTTTAAAAGAGGATTAGACAAATGCATGGAGGAGAGGTGGCTACTAGTCTTGGTGACTATGCTCTGCATCCTTCTGAATAGTGTTCTTGTGCTCAGATCCTGCTTCTGGTTTTCCCATTAGGGACATCTGGTCGGCCGCCATGAGAACAGGGTGCTGGACTAGATGGGTCATTGGCCTGATCCAGCAGCCTCTTCTGATGTTTTTATATGTTCTTATTTATTTGGTGGATGGGGGAAGAATAAAATGTGTTGTCAAAAGGGCCCATTCTGCTCTGAAAACCAAAAGCCTTGGCATTTGAGTCAACCCTAGTCTTTGCTTACCTAGTGTGTGTGAACAGGAGATGCAACAGAGGAAGACACAGGGAGAGAATCTTTGGGGCGTGTGTGGAGGCAGTGACAGGGTCTGGGATATGAGGTAGAGCCCTGAAAAGGTGGTGTTGCCATTGCACATATACCTTGTTGAGATCCAAAATATATACCGTATACCCATAATAAAATACCCCCTGCAATAAATTGACAGCCTTTGCCTTTGAACAGCTCCTGATTGGCTACAGATCTTGGCCGGGACAGTCCTGCTACATCACCAGAATGAAGAAGGAAAACATCCAGAGCCTGGATGCCGCTGTCAAGGTGTTCCAGAACATCCAGGTTAGAATAATTGCCCTAACTCAGAGTTTCCAAGGCATGAAAAGAGCAAATCATGTGGGAAGATTGCTTCTGGACTATACCACTTCACACAGTGCAGCTGGCTGAATGTCCCACCATCTTCCAAAACAACCACAAACCCAGTCCCGGGACACATAACACCCCGGCCTGCAGTAATCCAAGAACATTGTGATTTGCTGTTTGGGCTGTTTGGGGTAGCAGTTGTCTTTTGAGAGTGGCTAGACGGGGATCCTTGTCCTTAAGGCTGGCTGCCACTGGTTTGCAGGCAGGACATGAAGGCAGAATGAAAACAGACCAGAGATTTCTCACGTCCCATTTCTCCATTCGGGGAAACTGCTCTTTAGTGCTCAATCAGAGCAAATGGCAATTCCGTTTTTCCATAGGTTGCCATTTGTTCTGCTCTATCGCAGGCTTTCCCTCGGAAAGGAGTGGGGCAAGGGGAAAACCACTTGGACCCGTGCTTTCTAGGCACACAGGACAAGTGGATGTGTGAACAAATCCCAAGAGCTGAAGGGAATCCATCCACACCCACCTGCTGATTGTCGGGACAGCTTTAAAGCTGCTTAGAAAACTATGCAGAACCTTTCCCAGAGGGATTTGGAGGGACTGTGCGAAGCAGTCAGGCTGTGTCAAAGTTTGCAGGGCAATTTTATATTTCAGAGAAACATAATAATAATAATAATAATAATAATAATAATAATTTTTATTTATACCCCGCCCTCCCCAGCCAAGGCTGGGCTCAGGGCGGCTTACAAGCAATAATAAAAAACAAGTTGAATGATTACAACTTAAAAACAACATTAAAATACAACATTAAAATATTAAAAAGTAGCCTCATCGCAGGAGGAGAAGGAAAGGAAAAAAGAAAGAGAGGGAGGGAATCAAATTGGCTCCAAGCCAAAGGCCAGGCGGAACAACTCTGTCTTACAGGCCCTGCGGAAAGAAATCAGATCCTGCAGGGCCCTGGTCTCATGAGACAAAGCGTTCCACCAGGCTGGAGCCAGAGTTGAAAAGGCCCTGGCTCTGGTTGAAGCCAATCTAACTTCCTTGGGGCCCGGGACCTCTAGGGTGTTGCTATTTATGGACCTTAAGGTCCTCCATGGGACATACCGGGAGAGGCAGTCCCGTAGGTACAAGGGTCCAAGGCCGTGAAGGGCTTTAAAGGTCAAAACCAGCACCTTCAATCTGACCCTGTACTCCACCAGGAGCCAGTGCAGCTGGAAAAGCACTGGGTGAATATGCTCCCATGGCAGAGACCCCGTGAGGAGCCTCACTGCAGCATTCTGCACCCGTTGGAGTTTCTGGGACAGCTTCAAGGGCAGCCCTGCGTAGAGCAAATTACAGTAGTCAAGCCTGGAGGTGACCGTCACATGGATCACTGTATTGTAAACATACAATTATAGAATTGGATGGGGTTCCTCAGGGTCGTACCATTAACAAAGAGATCTGTTTTTGCAGCCCAGGCCTCCGGCGTCATCCCTCAAAGAGAATGAGGAGGGAACAGACGTGCCACTGGCTGACCGTTCTATCCTGGGTACCACCATCAACATCCTTTGTAGCAGCGTCCCCATCTACTGGGCTTAGAGGAGGAGAGATGGGTGAGAGAAGACCAAAGACCCAACAGAACATGCACACCAGCAACGAAAGTCAAACTTCCTGCAACAGGGATGCTGTGCAAGAGAGATCCCTGAAATGGCCCTGTGGGAACCCTCAGCCTTTTTGTAGACATCATAGAATTGTAGAATTGGAAGGGACCCCAAATTTCATGGAGTCCAACCCTCTGCAATGCAGGAATCACAACAGATAGATAGATAGATAGATCTGCAAACAACACCCCTTTGCTAATGTCTTGGCCTCAGGGGATAAAGTCCATTCTCCAGTCAATTGCCACGACTTCATCAGAATAGAGAGCCACATGCAGCAAACACATGGATTGAAGCATTGCTAGACTAAGCCCTTTCATGGGAAGGGGAGCCATTGCTCAAAGGCACAGCCCATGCTTTGCATGCAGAAAGTCCCAAGTTCAAGCCTTGGTATCTCAAGGTGAAAGGCTCATGCCTGAAATCTTGGAGTCGAGGAATCAGGTGGTAGAGAACATGCTGAGCTAGCTGGACCCATCTGGGCTCAGGCTACAGACAGAAGCTGGAGTGCATGTTCTCCTAACTGCACATACTTCTGGCATGGTATTTCATAATTATTTTATTTCACAAAATTTGTACTCAGCTTGATCGTAAAAAAAAAGCAACAACCTCAAAGCAGTTTACAAAAAAAGATAAAACCAAAAAATTACCAATTAGACACATTAACAACAATAATTTAAGACCTACAAAAGTAGGGTTGCCATACATCCGGACTTTCGCAGACATACATGGAATACCACAGTCAGAAGCAGTGTCCGGGTGGAAATTGGGCAAAAAAAAAGTCTGCGAAAATCCGGACGTATGGCAACCATATCAGCAGTGTCATTTTTGCCTATTTTCCTTAAAAATTGCTGGAAAACGTCCTTTTGGGCAAGAACTTTGGGCAAAAACCCCCAAAACAAAACAAGCCATCTCAACAACATTGCCAAGGAGAAAAAAAACTCAACAACTTTTGTGTCCAGATTTTCACTTTTGGAAATATGGCAACCCCACGAAAAGTTAAAATAACAACAGGCTAAAAAGCAGATTAAAACTCATATCAACCCTCTAAATATCTGGGTTAGGCTGGCCTAAAACTTAAATATTTTTAGCAGGTACTGAAAAGAGTACAGTGAATATGTGCGCCTGGTATCAATAGGCAGGGAGTTCCAAAGTACTAAAAGACTGAGTTCATACAAATATGGAACAGGTATTATGTGGCACTTGTAGCAGTGCCAGTACTGCCAATCAAAGAGGTCCAGTGGGCAAGGCAATCTTTCAGGTAATAACTCTCTCCATGCCAGTTTAGTATGTGCAGGATGTTAGTCCAACATGTACAGAAAGAGAGAGTTTGCTTTCAGATGGGGGGGACGGGACATCCAGACATTTAATCCACCAGCTGCAATTTGAGGGAAGGCACTTAGCCCAACCATGTTATCATCATGTATCCTGGCCCTAAGCAGATGGGAATTCAAGACAAGGAAACAGATTTTATGTACTAAACCGTTTTTTTTTTTTAAATCTATTGTTATAAGAATAATTCTGCTTGAACATCTCTAGCTGCTGATATCAACCATGCACATCTTTTTACTGTATACTTTGTACTGGTCGTCTGCTGGTTATGTTCCCTTTTTCTTAACGCTGCTTGTCAAATCTATAATCATCAATAAAGTGCAGGAAGGCAAAATCTGAGCTGGTTGGGAGTGGGGATGTCTTAATAATACCAGAAAAGTTCTGGCCTTGAGTTTGCTGTGAGTTTGCTGGAAGATCCAGTACATATAAAAATAAGTATTTCTTTATGCAGCATATAGTTGAACTATGGCAGGGGGAAGTGATAGCCACTAATTTGACTGGACAAATTCATGGAGGAAAGGGCTATTGGTGGCTACTAGTGTTGTAGACAAAAAACCTGCCCTTTTCCCCTTATGGGGTATCCAAGAGCCCATACAGAGTCCTTATGTAGGTTCCCTATTGGTAGGAGAAAATAACAGAGGCCAACCAGAGAATATTGAGAAGCAAAGCAGCTAGTAAGCCTGATCTTTATTGATCTGTTGCAACAGGGTCCTCGCTCATCACACGCAGGAGGGAGGAGGAACCCAGAACAATGGTGTGCAAGGTCTTATATAGACATTTTAAATTCCCTGCCTTGGAGCTCAAGACCACCCCTCCGTATATCATCCATACATCACAGAAGGGGTGTAACCTAAGACCACCCCCCTGGTACATCATACCTACATCACAGAAAAGGTGGTCTACAACAGAAATCTGAGTGACTTGTTTATCATGTCTGACAGGTTACCTGTTTAATGGTCACTTGACTGGATTGATAAAAGATTACAGTCTTTTGTAATGATAAATTCTTAGTTCCTGGGCCAGGTCACAAGCTCACACCCTATTCATATCTTAAATGTGCCCTTAAGACAGGATTTGTGAAGGAAAAAGACAATGGGGAGGTTTCCCACTTTGACCTTGCAGAGAAATGCAGTGGTACCTCAGGTTACATATGCTTCAGGTTACATATGCTTCAGGTTACAGACTCCGCTAACCCAGAATTAGTGCTTCAGGTTAAGAACTTTGCTTCAGGATAAGAATAGAAATCGTGCTCCGGTGGCTGGCGGCAGCGGGAGGCCCCATTAGCTAAAGTGGTGCTTCAGGTTAAGAACGGACCTCCGGAACGAATTAAATACGTAACCAGAGGTACCACTGTAATTGAGGTCAATTTGTTAAGGACTTGTTTTCTGTGGGGTTTTCAGACATGTGGTTGATATTTTTATGTATGTGTTTGCTTGGTACATTTATGAACATTTATTGCATATCTAAGACCTTAAAATTATTATCACACTATGACAGGGGGCAGTGATAGCCATCAATTTGACTGGACAAATTCATGGAGGAAAGGGCTATTGGTGGCTCCTAGCCACCCAAGTTTGTGGCTATCGCTGCTTCCTGTGGGAGCGAGTTCCATAGATTAACAATCTTAGCGCAAGAGTCCCTTGCTAACATGGACAGCCTGTGGCCCACAGCCGCTAGATTGGCTTCTCCTCTCCACGATTTAGGAAACTGCTCAGATAAGAGGGAACAGTCTTTCAAAGCATCCAGGTTCCACCTACAATTCTGGCCTAAAACAGAACAGCTGCCGTTTGGAAGATCGCGTGAGATCTTTCCTATGAACACATACTAAATGGTTTAGCAGTGCATCTCTGCTGCTGTCATAACAGCAGAGCTCTGCCAATACACAGGGAAGGTTCACTTAGCGCTGCGGACAAAGGAGAAAGGTAGGGCAAAGGCATTATTGATGACACGGAATGCTTATTCTTGCTTCAGCTCACCCACAGTTAACCTCATACAAAGTGGTGATGGAATAGAGGACTATCCCACTGTTATAGGAATTCTAAGGTCTTATATATGTATATGTCAGGGAACTGCCATCGGCTCAGGGGTGAGAGGGGAAAAGCCGGATGGATTACAGAGAGCCCCCAAAGATCGTGGGAAGCAGCACCTCCTCAGCGGAGGAGAGTAACCACACCTCCAGTGGAGAGGAGCTTCAGGGCTCGGAGGAGGCAAGGCGGTGCCAGGTTACCTTGCCTGGGCAAAGGGGGAGGAGAGAGGTACTCCGTTGCCCACGCCCTCCCTGCGCAGTAGGCTTCCGCGCCAAGAGGGGAGGCGCAGATTGGGCATCAAGAAACTACTCTGCTGGGGAAGGTTTAAGGACCGCCCACTCACAGATTCTGCCAGTGAATGAGCGAGCCACGGAATAGTGGCGCTCTGCATGGTGAAGGGTTTTTGGCACCAATAACGAGGCTTTTACAGCCGACCAGGGAGGCAATTGCCTGATTGCTCTCGAGTAACCCCCTGATATCCTTACAATATATATAAATAAATGTTCATAAATGTACAAGGCAACACACATGCATAAGTATTGTGTCTGAAACGGTACAGGAGAGCAATCCTGAAGCCATTTTGTCTCTCCCAAATTGACCTCAAATATTTCTCTGCAAGGAGGAAGGAAATGGGGAAAGCTTTCCAATTGTCTTTGGACTGTAGGGGCTTACACCACTCTTTAAATACAGTCTGGCAAGTATCTGATAAGCTGAGGACACTATCAATATGCGTAAGAGCATGGGTAGGCAACCTAAGGCCACATGTGGGCCACATGTGGCTCAATCGCCTTCTCAATCAGGCCCACGGACGGTCCGGGAATGAGCGTGTTCTTACACGAGTAGAATGTGTCCTTTTATTTAAAATGCATCTCTGGATTATTTGTGGGGCATAGGAATTCGTTCATTTTCTTTTGCAAAATATAGTCTGGCCACCCCACCCCCACCCATCTTCCCTGTAACCTGAAGCGTATGTAACCCGAGGTACCACTGTATCCCCACAGTGAGCTTCATTCCAAAGGACCAGCACACTCTGTATAGCCCGAAGCATCTCACTGTTCGAGAGTTTGGGCTGCATGAAACAATATGGCTCCTTTTGTCAGTGCTAGCGCCATGACTGCAGGAAGCTGAAACACGGTGTCTGAAGAAGGAATATTTCAGAACAAGCTTGCGAGGAGTCCTCTGCACAGACAAACAGACAGAGCGACTGAATAATACATTTCCACAGCAGTTTGGGGACGGGCGGCTGAGCACAAGGCTTCCTTTGAAAGTGGTGGCTCAGAGAAGGCACTCTCTGCTATGAATAAGTGAAAGCTCCTGTTTCTGAGGGAGGTTGATGGGGGGTGGGGTTATCCAAAGATGTTGGGGAAAAGCCTTAGGAGTGCATCGTCATTCACACTAGGCAATAGATATCGGTCATAATATAGACAGGGAAGCATGGGAACGATTGTGGAATACAGATATAAAATTTACAGCATGTTATGGTTTAAGATGGTGACAGCAGTCACGAAATTAAAAGACGCCTGCTTCTTGGGAGAAAAGCAATGACAAACCTAGACAGCATTCTAAAAAGCAGAGACATCACCTTGCCAACAAAGGTCCGTATAGTTAAAGCTATGGTTTTCCCAGTAGTGATGTATGGAAGTGAGAGCTGGACCATAAAGAAGGCTGATCGCCAAAGAATTGATGCTTTTGAATTCTGGTGCTGGAGGAGACTCTGGAGAGTCCCATGGACTGCAAGAAGATCAAATGCATCCATTCTTAAGGAAATCAGCCCTGAGTGCTCATTGGAAGGACAGATCCTGAAGCTGAGACTCCAATACTTTGGCCACCTCCTGAGAAGAGAAGACTCCCTGGAAAAGACCCTTATGTTGGGAAAGATTGAGGGCACATGCCCAGCTCCCTTAGCCGTTCCTCATAAGGCATCGTTTCCAGGCCTTTGACCATTTTGGTTGCCCTCCTCTGGACACGTTCCAGTTTGTCAGTGTCCTTCTTGAACTGTGGTGCCCAGAACTGGACACAGTACTCCAGGTGAGGTCTGACCAGAGCAGAATACAGTGGCACTATTACTTCCCTTGATCTAGATGCTATACTCCTATTGATGCAGCCCAGAATTGCATTGGCTTTTTTAGCTGCCGCGTCACACTGTTGGCTCATGTCAAGTTTGTGGTCAACCAAGACTCCTAGATCCTTTTCACATGTACTGCTCTCAAGCCAGGTGTCACCCATCTTGTATTTGTGCCTCTCATTTTTTTTCCCAAGTGCAATACTTTACATTTCTCCCTGTTAAAATTCATCTTGTTTGTTTTGGCCCAGTTCTCTAATCTGTCAAGGTCGTTTTGAAGTGTGATCCTGTCCTCTGGGGTGTTAGCCACCCCTCCCAGTTTGGTGTCATCTGCAAATTTGATCAGGATGCCCTTGAGTCCATCATCCAAGTCGTTGATAAAGATGTTGAATAAGACCGGGCCCAAGACCGAACCCTGTGGCACCCCACTAGTCACTCTTCTCCAGGATGAAGAGGAACCATTGATGAGCACCCTTTGGGTTCGGTCAGTCAGCCAGTTACAAATCCACTGAGTGGTAGCATAGTCAAGACCGCATTTTACCAGCTTCTTTACAAGAATATCATGGGGCACCTTGTCAAATGCCTTGCTGAAATCAAGACATTAAAAAATAAATTTAAGGCACCACAGAAGGACGGGGAAGGAAGTCAAACTTTGAAATGTTAAGATGATTGTAAAATTAATGAAATATATAAATTTGATAAGTGTAAATAAAAACATTTTAAAAGGAGTGCATCGTCACCAGAAGGCAGGGCTCTGCAAATAGAATGAAAGAACTGCAGAATTGGAAGGGAACCAAAGGTCATCAATCCATCAACCATGACCTCCTTCTGGACCATCTAGAGGGGCTGGGAGCTGGGGGGCACTGTTATGCAGTGGTTCTACTCCTTCCTCCTGGGCCACGTTCAGAAAGTGGTGATGGGGGATGAGTGTTCAGACCCCTGGGCCCTCACTTGTGAGGTGCTTCAGGGTTCCGTCCTCTCCCCCATGCTTTTTAACATCTATATGAAGCTGCTGGGAGAGATTTGAACTGCGCCTCCATGGATAGCTGTGAGTCCAAAATGACTCCCAGGCTGCGCACCTGGTTCTTCAGGGGCACAGTAGCCCCAGCCAGGACCAGGGAGTCCCCCACATCCACCCCCAAAAACAGTCCTTCTGTCTTGTCAGGATTCAACCTCAAACCATTAGCCACCATCCATCCTCCAACTGCCTCCAGGCACTCACACAGGACCTTCACTGCCTTCACTGGTTCCGATCTGAAAGAGAGGTAGAGCTGGGTATCATCCACATACTGATGAACACCCAGCCCAGCGACACAACTATGATGTAGAAAGGAAGGTGAGAGGCAGGGAATGCTGAATTTTGGCATTGCACAGGGCACCGCTGAAATCTGAGACCCCAAAATCCCCCCACTGCAAGCTCCAATGAGCGAGAGTCCACCACTTTCTGAGATGGTTTGTTCCACAGCTGAGCAGCTCTTGCCATCTCAAAGCTATTCCTAATGTTCAAACAGAATCTCCTTTCTCATCCTTTGGGTCCATTGGTTCCGGTCCTCTCCTCTGGAGCAGCAGAAAACAGCTCTTCAGATATTTGAAGATGGCTTTCATATCACCTCTCAGCCTTCTCTTCTCCAGGCTAAACGTCTCCAACTCCACCACGGTTCCTCATAAGTAAGAGGCAACATGATGAGTGTTGATGAAATGATGCCTGGCGTGGGGAAATTGGAGAGAGAAACATTTTTCTCCCTCTCTCATAACACTAAACACTAGAACACCTGGACAGCCAAGGAAGCTGAAGGTTGCAAGACTCAGGACAGACAAAAAAAAAGGACTTCTTCATACTGCACAGTTAAACCACAGAACTCACTGCCACAAGAGGCACTGAGGACCACCAAACGAGATGGCTTCAAAAGGGGATTAGGCAAATTCATGGAGGAGACGGCTATCAATAGCTCCTAGCCAGGATGGCTATGCTCTACCTCCACAATCAGGGGCAGTGACGCCTCTTGTGGCGTTTGCCCTCCTATGTGTGTGACATCATACTGGGTTCATAGGGAAAGGGTTAACTAATTGTAAAATGACTAACCAATGGGAACCCAGGGGGCAGTTAACTGTGTATAAGGTTAAGCACAGAGGTTGTTTTTTTAAATTTTTTTTTATTATTTTCAATGCAAAATCATGACAAAAATTACAGACATTGAATCCAAAATAATACTATACAAACAAAAAAGAACAGAACATACAAAAAAACAACAAAGGAAACAAAACAAACAAACAAGCAAAAGACAAAAAGCATACATCTACAGAAAAAAAACCATATCATCATTCTAATCTAGTCATACATAAACACATATTGACTTACTTCCTTTGTTCTAAGACCTCAAAAAGTTTACTCTTACTGTAATGTTGTGTCTAACGTAGATTACTTCCATCTTTGTACTTTTTTTTTAACACCATTTTTCTTTTTCTTTAACCCTGCTCACTCCAGAGCAATGTTTTTTTCTTTAGCACATCCCCATTCTTTTAATAATTTCTGGTCCGATTGTCCCCTTATGAATGCTGTAAGTCTTGCCAGATTTATATATTCACAAAATTTAATTTGCCATTCTTTCATTGATGGAATTTTACTCCCTTTCCAGTTTTTTGCTATAAGCATCCTGGCAGCTGTCATTGCATAAAGGAATACTTTCCTTTGATTGTCGGGAATATCGTTTGTAATTAAACCTAAAAGGAATGCCTCCGGTTTTTTACTGAAAGATATTTTAAACATCTTTTTGATTTCTTAATAAATTTCATTCCGGAATTGTTTAATAGGTCGGCATTTCCACCACATGTGCAACATTGTTCCTGTTTCTTTTTTACATCTCCAACAGGTATTTGATTTTAATTTGTAAATTTTAGCCAATTTTACCGGAGTTAAGTACCATTGGTACACCATTTTCATGAAATTTTCTCTGATTGTGTAACATGCCGTGAATTTAATATCATATTTCCATAATTTCTCCCATTGGTCCAGCCGAATTACATATCCTATATCACATGCCCATTTAGTCATAACTTATTTTACTTCTTCATCCTTTAATTCCCATTCTAATAATAAATTATACATTTTGGATATATTCTTTTTTGAGTTTTGTAATAATACTTTTTGTAATATTGATTCTTCTTTTTCAAATCCTATTGCTTTATCCTGATTGAATATTTGGGCAATTTGGTGATATTGTAACCATGTGGTACAATATGGGGTCACCTCTTTATATGGTCTTAGTTTTAATTGGCCCTGTTCCTCCTTTAGGAGCTGCTGGTATGTTGCCATTCTTCCTATCATATTTTTCTTTTTAACCGATATTACTTCTAATGGTGAGACCCACCATGGGGTTTTCGGTTCGAACAACCTTCTATGTCTCACCCAGACCTTGTATAATGCATTTCTAATTACATGACTGAGAAATTCTTTATGTACTGCCACTTTGTTGTAAATTAGATAGGCATGCCAACCATATCTGTTGTTCCATCCCTCCAAGTCTAAAATGGCACTATTATCTAACTTAATCCAGTCTCTGATCCAACTAAAGCATGCTGCATCGTAATATAGTCTCAGGTCTGGGAGTCCAAAGCCTCCCTGCTCTTTTATGTCGGTTAATAATTTATGTTTGATCCGTGGCTTTTTGCCTTGCCATATAAACTTTGTTAGGTCCATTTTCCATTTTTTAAAAGAATCATCTTTACCTATTATGGGAATCATTTGAAAAAGGAACAAGAGTTTTGGTAAAATATTCATTTTAATAGCCGAAATTCTACCCCAGAGTGTTAAATTCAATCTTGTCCAAATTTCCATTTCTCTTTTTGTTTCTTCCCATTTTTTTTATAATTATCTTCAAACAAATTTATATTTTTCATTGTTACTTGGATTCCTAAATATTTCTCTTTTTTTTACAATTTGTAATCCAAATTTTTCTACCAGTTCCTTTTTCTCTTGGTCTCCCATGTTCTTTACCATTAGTTTCGTTTTTTCTTTATTCAAAGCAAAACCTGAGACCCTTCCAAAGTTTTCCATTTTTTCTAGAGCCTTTGCTATGCTTTCCTTTGGATTTTCCACCATTAACACTAAATCATCTGCAAATGCCCTTATTTTGTATATTTTCTCCCCTAGGGATATTCCATTTATTTCTTGATCCAGTCTGATTTCTTGATTTGGTATTTCCAAAACCAGAATGAATAATAATGGTGAAAGTGGGTACCCTTGTCTGGTGCCCTTCTGTATTTTAAAATAATCAGTCATGTCATTATTTATTATTATATTTGATTCTTGTTGTTCATAAATTGCTTTTAACCCTCTTGTAATTTGGTCTCCCAGGTCCATCTGGTCTAATAATATTTTTAGAAATTTCCTTTTTTTAAAAAAAAATAAATTTTTATTAAATTTTCTTTTACAAATTAATCAACACAATCCTGTCCTCAAATTTCCAGTTTTTGTACTTCCACCAGCTCCTCCACCAATCATCCCTATTTTCTATTCATTACGCATTTCCCATGTCTTATATTGCCAGTTAATACTAACTTATCATCTCAGTTTTTTTACAATACATCTTTAACAGTCACAAAGCCTCTAATAATATTTTTAGAAATTTCCTTTTTTTTTAAAGAAATATTTATTAAGATTTCACAAAAACAAACATACAAAAACACATAGTAACAAAAGAGAAAAAATAAAAAGATGAATAAAACATACAGAAACAACAAAAAAAATTAAAAACAATTGTTTTTCATAACATAAAACTCGTTTGCTTGTTTCTTTGACTTCCTCACACCTCCCCTTCTTGTATTCCCATTTAACTAATCAAATCAGCAAATCCTTACCCTCTTTCATTTATCTTATCTCTATAACTTAACATTTTATAACTCAGTATTTTCATACATTATCAATCCATTTTTGCATATTCTTATTAACTTTGTTGCCAATACCACTTATTTCCAATCCAACACCATTTTAGTTTTTTTTTTTTACCTAATTAACCCTTCTTCCATATTCTTAAAGCATTACAGCTGGAAACCACTCAATTTCTATCCAACATCATTCTAACATTCATTAATTTTGCAATATTTCTGTAAATAGTCTTTAAATTTCTTCCAATCTTCTTCCGCCGCCTCTTCTCCCTGGTCCCGGATTCTGCCAGTCATTTCTGCCAGTCCCATATAGTCCATCATCTTCATCTGCCATTCTTCCAAAGTGGGTAAATCTTGTGTCTTCCAATATTTTGCAATAAGTATTCTTGCTGCTGTTGTAGCGTACATAAAAAAAGTTCTGTCCTTCTTTGACACCAATTGGCCGACAATGCCCAGAAGAAAGGCCTCTGGTTTCTTCGGGAAGGTATATTTAAATACCTTTTTCATTTCATTATAAATCATTTCCCAGAAAGCCTTAATCCTTGGGCACGTCCACCAAAGGTGAAAGAATGTACCTTCAGTTTCTTTACATTTCCAACATTTATTATCGGGCAGGTGATATATTTTTGCAAGCTTGACTGGGGTCATGTACCACCTGTATATCATTTTCATAATATTCTCTCTTAAGGCATTACATGCCGTAAATTTCATACCGGTGGTCCACAACTGTTCCCAGTCCGCAAACATAATGTTATGTCCAACATCTTGTGCCCATTTAATCATAACAGATTTCACCGTTTCATCCTGAGTGTTCCATTTCAACAGCAAGTTATACATCCTTGACAAAATCTTAGTTTTGGGTTCTAACAGTTCTGTTTCTAATTTTGATTTTTCCACCTGGAAGCCAATTTTCTTGTCCAAATTATATGCCTCCATTATCTGATAGTAATGAAGCCAATCTCGCACTTTGTTTTTTAGTTTCTCAAAACTCTGCAATTTTAGTCTATCTCCCTCTTGTTCCAAGATTTCCCAATATTTCGGCCATTTGGCCTCCATATTGAGCTTTTTCTGAGCTTTTGCTTCCATTGGTGACAGCCACCTTGGTGTTTTATTTTCCAATAAATCCTTATATCTTGTCCAAACATTGAACAAAGCTTTCCTGACAGTATGGTTCTTAAATGCTTTATGTGCTTTAACCTTGTCGTACCACAAATATGCATGCCACCCAAAAACATTGTTAAAACCTTCTAAATCCAAAATGTCTGTGTTCTCAAGAAGTAGCCAGTCTTTCAGCCAGCAAAATGCTGCTGATTCATAGTAAAGTTTAAAGTCTGGCAGGGCAAATCCACCCCTTTCCTTTGCATCAGTCAATATCTTAAATTTTATTCTGGGCTTCTTGCCCTGCCAGACAAATTTAGAGATATCTTTCTGCCACTTCTTGAAACAATCCATCTTGTCCACAATTTGCAGTGTTTGAAACAAAAACAACATTCTAGGCAATACATTCATCTTTATAGCTGCAATTCGACCCAACAAGGAAAGCTTCAAATTTGACCAAATTTCTAAGTCTTTTTTCACTTCCGTCCAACATTTTTCATAATTATCTTTAAATAAGTTCCCATTTTTTGCTGTCATATTAATCCCCAAGTATTTCACTTTCTTAACCACAGTCAAACCTGTCTCATTCTGAAACCTCTCTCTTTCAGTCAGTGTTAAATTTTTCTCTAAAACCTTAGTTTTTGACTTGTTCAATTTAAATCCTGCCACTTGACCAAATTCTTGAATTAGTTCTAAAACCCTTTTAGTACTAGATTCTGGCTCCTGTAACGTTAATACTAAATCATCTGCAAATGCTCTCAATTTGTACTGTTTGGCTCCGACCTGTATACCTTTAACCAACCGGTCCCTTCTAATCATATTCAGCAGAACCTCCAGGACCGATATAAAAAGCAATATTTTTAGAAATTTCCATGAAACTTTGTCGAAGGTCTGAGGGTATTGGCGGCAAGCTTTGCTCCAGTGGCGGTTAGGCATTGGTATGGGTATTGTTATGTAGATGTCTGGGGGGGGAGCGCCATCACCTCCCCGGATATTGACGGGTAGTCCGGTAAAGGATTCTGGGGGCCTTGGCCCCGTCCGAAGCCTATGGAGGCCAGGGCCCAAGGCACGCCCCCGAGCGGTGACCCCGGGGGAGTGCCTAGTTGATGGCATCAGCAGGGCTCCCCCTGCTGGTGTTAACCCTTCCGGGTCTTCAAGGAAGCAGGCTGAAGCCGGATAGTTGGATAGGAACAATGTCTAAGCCAATACCGCTCATCACCTGTAACCAATAAAGTTGCGGGCAATTTTAGCCCAGTAACCTTAAAATAATGCGTTCTCAAAGTCTCTGGGGTCAGTTTGACACCATAGTCCCGTGAGAAAGCCCTTTTGAAATTTGCTATCATACAGCCCAGTGGAGTGCTTGAATTACAAGCCGTTGAACCCCCCCCCCCCCGCATCGCTATGTCCCTTGTGAAGCGCTACTTACCAGATTCTCAGAGATTCGCTTCCCTCTGTTCCCAATCAAAATGCAGTTGCCTGATTTGGAAATGCGGTACTGAAAGGCCCAAATTCAGTGCCCCGGCACCCTGTTACCATCAATTCTGTTGGAACCGGTTCAGACCAGTTTGAACCAGCTGAAACCAGTTGGGAAAAGTCCATGTGGGTTCCAACTTGCCCAGACGAGTTTGAACGGGTCTAGACTGGTTGGAACTGGCTCAGACTGCTTGGAACAGGTCTAGGCTGGTTTGAACCGGTTGGAACAGGTGGATGTCATTTGAAACTGGCCCAAGCTGGTTAGATTGGGTCCAGGTCAGTTGGAACAGGTCTATGTCGCTTGGAACCAGCACAAACCAGTTGGAAAAGTTCCCGGTGGGTACCAACTTGCCCAGACCGGAACCTGTTCAGACTGGTTTGCTTTAGCCCAGACGGCTTGAAACTGGCTCAGACTGGTTTGAACATGTCTAGGCCGGTTTGAACCGGTGTAGGCCAGTTTGTGCTGGTCCAAGCTGGTTTGAACAGGTCTAGGCTAGTTTGAAGAAGACGAAGAAGAAGAGTTTGGATTTGATATCCCGCCTTTCACTCCCTTTAAGGAGTCTCAAAGCGGCTAACAATCTCCTTTCCCTTCCTCCCCCACAACGAACACTCTGTGAGGTGAGAGACTTCAAAGAAGTGTGACTGGCCCAAGGTCACCCAGCAGCTGCATGTGCAGGAGCGGGGAAGCGAACCCGGTTCACCAGATTACGAGACTACCGCTCTTAACCACTACACCACACTGGCTCTTAGTTTGTCCCGGACCAAGCCTGTTTGAACAGTTCCAGACAGCTTCGAGCAGGTCCAGGCCAGTTGGAGCAGGTGCAGTTTCATTTGAAACTGGCCCAAGATTTTTAGAACAGTCCCAGGCTGGTTGGAACCGGTCCAAGCCGGTTCAAACCTGTTGAGACCAGCTTGAACCAGTCCAAACTGGTTTGAACCAGTCTTGGCCAGTTTCAACCGCTTTAGGCCGGTTTGAAATGGCCCAAGCCAGTTTGAGCAGTTCCAAGTGTATTGGAAATGGCCCAGACAGGTTGGATCAGGTCCAGGCCAGTTGGAGCAGGTGCAGGTCATTTGAATCTGGCCCAAGCTGGTAAGAAAAGGTCCAGGACGGTTTGAAGAGGACTATGTCGCTTGGAACCAGTCCAGACCAGTCGGAACCAGTTCATACAAGTTGGGTCCCGCCCAAGCCGGTTGGAACCAGCCCAAACCAGTTGGAAAAGGTCCAGGCTGGTTCCAACTTGCCCAGACCAGTTTAAACTGGCCTAGACTGGTTGGAATAGCTCATACTGGTTGCAACAGGTCTAGACTGGTTTGAACCGGTCGAAACCGTATGAACCGGTCAAGGCTGGTTTGTGCCAGTCGAAGCTGGTTTGAACCGGTCTAGGCGTCTTTCAACCGATCTAGAGCGGTTTGTGCTGCCTTAAGCCAGTTTGGCAGGTCCAAACCGGTTTGAACCAGTCTAGGCCGGTTTGAGCATGTCTAGGCCACTTTGAACTGGTCTAGGCCGCTTTGTGCTTGTCCAAGGGGTTTGAACCGGCCGAGGCTGGTTTGAACTGGTCGAGGTTGGTTTGTACCAGTCCAAACCAGTTTGAACCGGTCTAGGCCAGTTTGTGCAGGTCCAAGCCGGTTTGTGCTGGTTCAAGCTGGTTTGAACCGGTCTAGGCCAGTTTGTGCAGGTCCAAGCCGGTTTGTGCTGGTCCAAGCCGGTTTGAACCGGTCTATGCCGGTCCAAGCCGCTTTGAACAGGTCTAGGCTGGTTTGAGCCAGCCCAAACCAGTTTGAACAGTTCCAGACAGCTTCAAGCAGCTCCAGGCCAGTTGGAGCAGGTGCAGGTCATTTGAAACTGGCCCTAGCTGGTTAGAATTTGGAAGTAGCTCAGACTGGTTGCAACAGGTCTAGGCTGATTTGAATGGGTCAATGCCGATTTGTGCCGGTCCAAGCTGGTTCGAATTGGTCTAGGCTGGTTTTTGCTGGTCTCAGCCAGTTTGTGCTGGTCCAAGCACGTTTGAACTGGTCGAGGCCAGTTTGAACCGGTCGTGATGGTTTGTGCTGGCCCAAACCTGCACCTGCTCCAACATGCCTGGACCTTCTCCAACATGTCTGGGCCAGTTCCAAGCCACTTGGAACTGTTCAAACTGGCTTGGAACGGTTCAAACTGGCCAAGACCCGCTCAAACCAGCTTGGACTGACACAAACTGGCCTAGACCGGTTCAAACAGGCATAGACCAGTTGAAAGCAGCTTGGACTGGCACAAATTGATTTGGACCAGTTCATACCAGCCTAGACCTGTTGCAGAAGTCTCAGCTAATTCCGACCATTCTGGGCCAGTTCAAACTGGTCTGGGCAAGTTAGAACCTGCCTGGACTTTTTCCAAGTGGTTTGAGCTGGTTGAAACCGGCTTGAGCTGGCTCAAACTGGCCTATACCTGACGTGGTTGTGCGCGTTTGGATCATAAGCCATAGTAACGTCCACTGGGCCAGAAACCGTGCTGTCAGCCGTGGCCAGGGGTGAGGGTTAGATCTGCCGAAACATGTTGAAATCTCCTGGATCACTCACCGTGGAATGCGTTGGGCGGAATTTCTGCCAGCAGTAAAAGCTAGAGCCGCCATGAAAGGCCCACCCGATGCCCTTGTCATTCAGCTGGATGGAAATGATTTGGCCTACTGGAAGAGCGTGGACTTAACGTGGAACATTTTCGATGGTTTTGATGATCTGAGGATTTCTTTCCCAAATTTAGTCATAATTTGGTCATCACTGTTGGAAAGGCGCACTTGGAGGGACTGCCGATGCCCTATTGCTATGAACAAATCCAGAAAGATCCTGGAACGCTCAGTGGTGCGTAGAGTGGCAGCGCTGGGGGGGGGGGCTCATTGATCACCGCAACATCCAGTTCAGCAAGGTGACCCTCTACTGCGAGGATGGCGTGCATCTTTCCAATGCAGGAAACGATGTTTGGTTGGCTGACATATCTGCGGGGATTAGGGATTGGTTGCAGGTCTGAGGGTATTGGCGGCGAGCTTTGCTCAAGTGGCGGTTAGGCATTGGTATGGGTATTGTTATGTAGATGTCTGGGGAGAGGAGCGCCATCACCTCCCCCGGATATTGAAGGCTAGTGCAGTAAAGGATTCTGTGGGGTGTGGCCCCAACCAAAGCCTATGGAGGCCAGGGCCCAAGGCACGCCCCTGAGCTGTGTCCCCGGGGGAGTGCCTAGTTGATGTGCATCAGCAGGGCTCCCCCTGCTGGTGTTAACCCTTCCGGGTCTTCAAGCAAGCAGGCCGAAGCCGGATAGTCAGATAGGACCAATGCCTAAGCCAATACCGCTCTTCACCTGCAACCAATAAAGTTGTGGGCAGAGGACTTCCGGAGCAGCGCACTCGGAGGACGGGTGAAGGATTGCGCTCTTGGCAACTTGAGGCAGTCCAGACGCCAGAGAAAACTGAGGGAGAACAGGAAGCGTGAGTTTTCCCGAGCTCAGGTGGGAATCCTGAGTTCAGAGTTGATGGCAGCACATTTATGGGGTTTCCCCAAAACCAAACCATTTAAAAACGTCTGGCCGAAGAGCTAGCAAGGGGAGAACCTCAGCGCTAAGGGGCAGAGCCATTCTCTGGCGTTAACGTCTCCAAACCCGGCGAGGAAGCGCTGAACTCTCCATTAAGTTTAAAACTGGAGATAAAGAGACCCCCGCCCCCCTCCTTATAAAGAAATGGAAACTGGAAAACTGCTGGTTATCGGCAGAGCACAGAGGTGGAGGCAGCAGAAATAAAGAATATGTAAAATACAGAGTGAGATTTTAAGAGTGAAAGAGGACCAATCCCCACAGCACCAACAGTAACTGTTATTAAACTTCACAAAGGTGCCTTGTAAGAGTGAATATAACCCAACAGAGAGTTTTAAAACAGCAAAGACAGAGACTGCTGAGAATGCTGAGACAGAGACTGCTTAAATAGCAGAGAAAGGGGGAAAACCAGCAGCTTCTACTTACATAAAGTTGCAGCTTTTAACCAGAGCCTTCAATTAAAAAGAAATAAGGACAAAACACTCTGGGTCGGCTGTGTGGGACGAAGGGGCTGTGAGGGGAAGGAGAAGGGTGAATGAGTCCCTCCATAACAGACACAAAGTCAGGCATGAACAAAGGCAAACAGGAAGAGAAAGGGGAAAACATAAATTATGAAAAAGAATTGTTTTTAATTTTTTGTATTTTTTGTGTGTGTGTGTTTACTCTTATTTTTTTGCTTTTTTATTATGTGTTTTTGTATATCTGTTTTTGAAAAATAAATAAATATTTCTAAAAAAAAAGAGAGAAAAAAAAGAGAGAAAGGGGAAAACAAAAGAGAGAAAACAGAGTGTAAAAAAACTAGAGGGACGCCTAGTGGCAAAAGAAGTGAAAGACGCGAGTAAAATCAACAGAAGACAATTAAATATAGTGGTAGCACCACTTACTGGGCAAACTGGAAATAACAAGAATAAACTGATATAATAAAGAAATGAAAGCAGTTTGTATATATTAGCTAAATTTGAAAGAACGTGTGACCTAAAAAATCCAAATAACCCAAACAAAAGAAGATTCCTGGTCTTACTCAATATAAGAGCAATTCAAAAAGGAATTTATTTATTTTTTTATTATTATTTTAAAGCGGAAATGGCAGTATAAAAAGTGAAGCAAGGGAAACTCCCAGAAATAAAAGAAGCGCAGAGATCACATGAAACTGTTCTTTTAAAAGAGGTATTGCTAGGTAGGCATCTCAATGGGATCGAAGAAGATTCAGACAACAATTGGCCTAGCCTCAGCTTCTAACCAAGCAAGGAGAACATCAGTGGTGGAGAATGAGAGCAACATGGACCTTAAAGAGATATTATTGGCAATGGAAAGAATGGAGAAGAACCTAGGAGATAAGATAAGCACCCTAGATGGAAATATTAAATTCTTAGATGGAAAAGTGGATAGTATGGGCACTAAGATTGAGAAAAATTCCACATTAATAATGGACCTTTCTAATCAAGTGAACCAACTGACAACAAAGAACAAAGAGCTAGACAAGATGGTGCAGGAGATAAAGAATAAGTCATTAAAATAAGAGGAAGCCATGAAAAAAATTCAGGCGGATCAAAGAGATTCAAGGAAAGTCTAAGAGAAAAACAAAGAGGAAACTGAGGAGCTGAGGAAGGTTCAGGAAGAGACCCTGGATGCAATTGCTGTCCTTGAGATGAAGGAAAAGGAGATGTTGTTGCACTTCCGAGGAGTTAAAGAGAACCAGGAGGAAGAAATTTCAACAAAACTATTGAAAGAACTGGCGGATTGGTTAGGGGTCGAGGAAGATGAATTACTTTTGGACATTGAAAAAATATTTAGGATTAAGGTGAACAAGTCAAGAAACAAAAAGGGACCGGGAGATTGTTTAGTATTTCTGAACTCGAGGCTACTCAGGGAAAAAATCCTATTAAAGAATAGAACTGATCCCTTGTGTATAGAGGGCAAAGTAATCGAGATTATGAAGGAGATCCCAACCAGGTTGCTGAAGAGGAGAGATAATTCTAGATTCTTAACATCAGCGCTGAAGAAGAATAAAATTTTGTTCAGGTGGGAATTTCCCGAAGGACTTACCTTTACATATAAAGAGAGAAGAAGAACCCTTAGATCGGTGGAGGAGACCAGAATTTTTTGGAGGAAGTACTGGGAGGAGCTGGGAGGAGAAAGGCTCCAAGAGTGAGAAGAAACAAGATAAAGCTAGAATTATTATAACGACTTCTACCTTTTGTGCCCTTATATTATAATTATTATTATCATTTCTTTTTCTTTTTCTTTACCAACTACCCCCGATTTTAAAGTAGTTCATATAAATTTAATAAAACTGTATGGCCTTTAAGTGTATTTCCTGGAATATTAATGGTTTGAACAGTAAATTGAAAAAGAACAAAGTAGAATGTACCTTAAAGAAAGGAAAATGGGATATAATATGTCTACAAGGGACCCATGTATCTAAAAATCATATACGGGTACTAAAAAACAAGAACTTGGGTCTGGAGAAAAAAGATTGCCCAACAGTAAAGAAATTTGAAGAATTAAAAGAGAGGGGGTGAATTGGTTAGAATATTTCCAATTAAAAACAATATTTGAGAAGGATGATAAGCTTAAGGGGTTTGATTAAAAAAATCTCGGTATGGGAAAAAGAAATTTTATATAACAACCAACAAAACCCATACCGAGAGTGCCTAGGGAGTGCCTAGTTGATGTGCATCAGCAAGGCTCCCCCTGCTGGTGTTAACCCTTCCGGGTCTTCAAGTAAGCAGGCCGAAGCCGGATAATCGGATAGGACCAATAAAGTTGTGGCCAATTTTAGCCCATTAACCTTAAAACAACGGTGTCATGTGTCTTTATTCTTACTGGTGGGAGGTGGGAACTCGCCACGCAACCTGACTTGGCCAATTCAGCTCACAATGCGTTCTCAAAGTCTATGGGGTCAGTTTGAGACCCCTTTTGAAAGCCCTTTTGAAATTTGCTATCATACAGCCCAGTGGAGTGCTTGAACTACAAGCTGTTGAACACTCCCCCCGCATCGCTATGTCCCTTGTGAAGTGCTACTCACCAGATTCTCAGAGATTCGCTTCCCTTTGTTCCCGATCAAAATGCAGTCGCGTGATTTGGAAATGTGGTAGTGAAAGGTCCACATTCAGTGCCCCGGTGCCCTGTTACCATCAATTCTGTTGGAACCGGTTCAGACTGGTTGGAAACCAGTTGGGAAAAGTCCATGCAGGTTCCAACTTGCCCAGACCAGTTTGAACTGGCCCAGACTGCTTGGAACTGGCTCAGACTGCTTGGAATAGGTCTAGGCTGGTTTGAACTGGTCCAAGTCGGTTGAAATAGGTCCAAGCCGGTTGGAACCAGTCTAGGCCAGTATAAAACAGTCTAGGCAGGTTTGTGCCAGTCCAAGCTGGTTTGGACTAGCTTGGACTAGGCTGGTTTGAACCGGTCCAAGCCGGTTGGAACCGGTCTAGACCAGTTTGAACCAGACTAGGCCAGTTGGTGCCGGTCCAAGCCGGTTTGAGCTGGTCTAGGCCGGTTTGAACTGGTCCAGGCTGGTTGGAACAGCTCTGTGTCACTTGGAAGCAGCCCAGACCTGCTAGGACCCCTTAGGCTGGTTGGATCCAGCCCAAGCCAATAGGAACCAGCCCAAAGCAGTTTGAAAAAGTCCAGGCGGATTCTAAGTTCCCAAGGCTGGTTTGAATTGGCCCAGACTGCTTGGAACTGGCTCAGACTGGTTTGAACAGGTCTAGGCTGGTTTGAACCGGTCCAAGCCAGGTGGAACAGGTCTAAGCCGGTTGGAACCGGTTCAGACCAGTTGGAACTGGTCCAAGCCGGTTTGAACCAGCTGAACCCAATTGGGAAATGTCCAGGCGGGATCCAACTTGCCCACACCAGTTTAAACTGGCTCAGACTGTTGGAAGTGGCTCAGACTGCTTAGAACTGGTCTAGGCTGGTTTGAACCGGTCCAAGTCGGTTGAAACAGGTCCAAGCCAGTTGGAACCAGTCTAGGTCAGTTTGAAATGGTCTAGGCCTGTTTGAAATGGCCCAAGCCAGTCTGAGCAGTTCCAAGTGGGTTGGAACTGGCCCAGACAGGTTGGAGAAGGTCCAGGCCAGTTGGAGCAGGTGCAGGTCATTTGAAACTGAATTTGACCGGTTCAAACCAGCCCAGACCTGTTGAAACCGGCTTCGACCGGTACAAATCAGCTTGGACTGGTTCAAACCAGCCCAGACCTGTTCCAACCAGTCTGGGCCAGTTCTAACTGGTCTGGTCAAGTTGGAGCCCACCTGGACCTTTTCCAACTGGTTTCGGCTGCTTCCAACTGGCTTGGGCTGGATCCAACTGGTATGAAATGATTCCAACTGGTCTGGGCTGCTTCCAAGAAACATAGACCTGTTCCAACCAGCCTGGACCTGTTGTAACCAGCTTGGGCCAGTTTCAAATGACCTGCACCTGCTCCAACTGGCCTGGACCTGCTCCAACCTGTCTGGGCCAGTTCCAACCCACTTGGAACTGTTCAAACCGGCCTAGACCGGTACAAAACTGCTTCAACCAGTTCAAACCGGCTTGGACCGGCAGAAACCGGCCTGGACTGGTTCCAACTGGCCTAGACTGGTTCCAACCGGCTTGGACCTGTTTCAGCCGACTTGGACTGGTTCAAACCAGCCTAGACCTGTTCCAACCAGTCTGGGCCAGTTCCAAGTGGTCTGTGCAAGTTGGAACCCGCCTGGACATTTTCCAACTGCTTTGGGATGGTTCCAACCGGCGTGGACCGGACCCAACAGGTATGAACTGGTTCCAGTTGATGTGCATCAGCAGGGCTCCCCCTGCTGGTGTTAACCCTTCCGGGTTTTCAAGCAAGCAGTTGGAAAATGTCCAGGTGGGTTCCAACCTGCCCAGACCAGTTGGAACAGGCCCAGACTGGTTGGAACAGGTCTGGGCTGGTTTGAACCAGTCCAAGTCGGTTGAAACAGGTCCAAGCCGCTTGGAACCAGTCTAGGTCAGTATGAACCGGTCTAGGCCGGTTTGTGCCGGTCCAAGCCGGTTTGAACCGGTCAAGTCAGGTTTGTCTAGGCCGGTTTGAACAGTTACAAGTGGGTTGGAACTGGCCCAGACAGGTTGGAGCAGGTCCAGGCCAGTTGGAGCAGGTGCAGGTCATTTGAAACTGGCCCAAGCTGGTTACAACAGGTCCAGGCTGGTTGGAACAGGTCTATGTCGCTTGGAACCAACCCAGACCTGTTGGAATCATTTCATACCAGTTGGATCCAGCCCAAGCCAGTTGGAAGCAGCCGAAACCAGTTGGAAAAGGTCCAGGTGGGCTCCAACTTGCCCAGACCAGTTTGAACTGGCCCAGACTGGTTGGAACAGGTCTAGACTGGTTTGAACCAGTCCAAGCCGATTTGTGCTTGTCAAAGCCGGTTTGAACTGGTCTAGGCTGGTTTGAACTGTTCAAATTCAGTTTCAAATGACCTGCACCTGCTCCAACTGGTCTGGACCTTCTCCAACCTGTCTGGGCCAGTTCCAACCCACTTGGAACTGCTCAAACTGGCTTGGGCCTTTTAAAACCGGCCTAGACCTGTTCAAACTGGCTTGTACCGGCAATAACCTACCTAGACCAGTTCAAACTGGCCTAGACCGGTTCCAACCCGCTTGGACCTGTTTCAACCGACTTGGACCGGTTCAAACCAGCCTAGAACTGTTCCAACCAGTCTGAGCCAGTTCCAACCAGTCTGGGCCAGTTCAAACTGGTGTGGGCAAGTTGGAACCCGCATGGACAACTGGTTTCAGCTGGTTCAAACTGGATTGGACTGGTTCCAACCCGTCTAAACCAGTTCCAACTGGTTTGGACCTGTACCACCCGGCTTGGACTGGTTCAAACCAGCCTAGACCTGTTCAAACCAGTCTGAGCCAGCAAAAAAACCCTTTCTGCAACCCCAAGAGTGCCAGATTGGAGGGAGGTCCCTCACTCATCAGTTTCTTTATGTACCAGAATGTCCCATTTCCCTTTTGGGACGTGATTTCCTATCTAAAATTCAAGCTCAAATAGCCTTCACACCTAAAGGGGCAGAATTGAAATTACCACCAATTGTAGTAGCTCTAAAGCCAGGTGCAAGCAGAACTGCGCATGCGTCGGCGTGTGTAGATGCACACCCGTTTCGCTCTTGGGACTTTACTAATTAAAAGCCTGAGAAACAAATAACTCTCTGCAAACTGATAGCTGACATACCTGATCGAAAACTGGGCTTAGGTCCAAGTCCTGGATTGGAGTAAGTTAGTGTTTAAAACGGTGGTTTATCTATTTATTTGGGAAAGACTTGAGAAGGACTTAGCAAGATGGCCAAGTCTTTGAAGGAGCTGGGTGAAATGATTCAGCGTTCGGAAGCAAATGTTCGCGCTGATATGCAAGACTTGAAAGGAGAGATGAGAAGAAGGACTGCTACAGTAGAAAAAGTTATGAAAATAGCAGAGTATGCAAAAGAGGTAGCTGATGCAAACGTAAACAAAATAGAATCTCTGACAAAAAGAATTTCACAAATGAACGATAGACAGTGCAGAAGGAATTTAAAATTCTCTGGTATTTCTGAAGATATTGGGAATAAGGACCTGGAAAAGGAGATGTTACAAGGGCTCAAAGAACAAGGAATTGAAATTGAGCAGAATGAAATTGAGAGAGTGCACCGGGTGTTCACATCACAAGGAGGCTCTGGACTTCCCAGGGTTGTAATTATGGCACTCGCAAGAGAGAAGGTAAGAGATCAAATTCATAAATCACTCCAGCACAAAGCAGACCTGCAGTTTAAACAGTGAAAGGTCATAGTGAGACAAGACTTTTCTCAGGAAATGCTTCAAGACAGGAAACGTATGCAGCGGTTTGCACAAGCTCTCTACAATAATAAAATTCTCTTTACCTGGGCCTACCCTGCTACACTGTTGGCTTTTAAAGACAGCAGGAAATATTCTGCTAAGAACCCTGGTGAAGCAAAAAAAATGCTAGCTGATTTAGGAGTTGACTACAAGGACAGACTGAGCAAGAACTCTCATGTTCAGAAGAATTACAGGTAGACCAACAGGGAGAGTCGAGTGAAGAATCTCCAGAATCTCCAGTGCAGAGACAAGAGAATAAAAGAAGACGGAAGTCGAGAGGGGAAGGAAACAGCAAGAAATAATATATACTAGAGACATCTAAAATGGTCTTTTGTGTATATATATATATATATATATATATATATATATATATATATATGTTGCTTTTTCTGATATAAACTTTCCAAGAGCAAAGGGAGAGGAGTGTGGTTCTCCAAGATACCATGAGACAGGGATCATGGAGATCCCTAACTGAGTCTCAGGGGAGAGTTGAATGGGCCAGAATTGGAAATATAATATATGTACACAGAGGGATTCAAAAAATAAACAGTAGCTGGGATAATGGATAGATCTTTAAAGGTTTTATCTTTAAATGTTAACGGGCTGGCCTCAAACACCAAACGCTACTGGGTTCTGACACTGGCTAAGAAAATGAAAGTGGATATACTATGCCTTCAGGAGACTCATAGAGCCCAAGCAAACAATAGACCTTTGTTATGCTCTCAGCAATGGGGCCTAATAGCAGAATCAAAAGCGACGAACAAGGCTAGAGGGGTCGCTATACTATGTAATGCAAATCTTAGGCCGGAGGTTCTGAGCCGAAAAAAGATAATGATGGTAGATTTATATTCTTAAAAATTAAACTGTCACAAAAAATCTTTACAATAGCTAATATATACAGGCCTAACACAAGACAGAAAAAAATTATAAAGAAAACCTTCAATAGACTGCAGCTTTACGCTGAAGGGGAAGTCATCGTTACAGCAGACTTTAATTGGAATATAAAGAATAGTACTTTCAGATTATCTAAATGGGGATTAAAGGATGTTTTTGAGAGGGGAAACCCCAATACCAAACCTACCTTCTTTTCCAACAGACATAAGACTTTCTCTTATATTGACTATGTGCTAATTAAAGAAGGGAATGAAATCAGTGTTAGAACAGCAAAGACCATGGGAATATGGATTTCAGACCATGCTCCACTATTTGTGGAGCTGGGACTGGAAGAGGATGGAAAAAGTAGGAGATGGCAGTACAATAACCTAATGATGGCAAAAGAGATTGACAGGGAATATATTAGAAAACCAATTGGTTGGTATTTTAAAGAAAACAATAGTTCAGCCGAGATCCTGATAGTATGGGACGCTTTCAAAGCTGTTATAAGAGGACATTGTATACTGAAAGAGATTGTGATTAAGAAGGATTGGTACTCGGGGAGACAGGAAAAAATTAAAGAGATTGAAATCTTGCAACAACAGCAACAAGTTACATTTCTACGGAGGAGACAGGAGCAGTTAAGAAAGTTAAAACAGGAATTGGATGAGCTGGATATAGTTGGAAGAGAGATAATATGATCAAAAATGATTTTCAGAGAACCTCAATAGGATCATATAAGAGACTGGCAAACAATTTAAAGAAAAGAAGGGATCAACAGAGGGTGGAGGCCATTAAGACCAGAAGGAAAATACATACACAAAGCTCTAGAGAAATAAGGAAAGGATTTGCAGGATTCTATCAATCTTTATATAAAGAAGAAAACAAAAATATAAGTAGGGAAAGTTTAGGGTTTAAAATCGAAGAAATTGATAGATTAAGACTGAAGAAGGAAATTTCTCTGGAAGAAATAGAGAATGTAGTTAAATCATTTAAAAGTAAGAAATCCCCAGGATTAGATGGAATTACGCCAGACTTTTATAAAGAAACAATTGATATCCTGGGCTCAGAACTGAAAAAAGTATTTAATAATATCTTAGAAGGGGGGGAAGCCCCAGACACTTGGAAACTAGCGGAAATAGTAGTGATAGAAAAACCACAAAAGGACCCTACAGAGGTGGGGTCATACAGACCAATTAGCCTAGTAAATCAAGACTATAAGATATTTACAAAGATCTTGGCAAGGCAACTGGAAAAGGTGTTACCTAAAATAATTAAGGAAGATCAGTATGGATTTGTTAAGGGAAGATACATAGGCCATCCTATAAGAAATGTGTTTTAATAAATACATTTTTTATTTTTTATTTTTTTATTGTTTTTTATTTTTATTGTTTTAATAAATACATTTATTAACAAGCAGGGTAAAAGGAAAATTGGTGGTCTTAAAATTGGATGTGTATAAGGCCTTCGACACAATTAGACATAAATTTTTATGGACTATTATGCAAGAGGTGGGATTAGGAGAGAACTCTGTCGAAACAATCCGGGAATTGTATAGAGAAGGGAAGGCTGTGGTCAGAGTGAACGAGGGGGTTTCAGATCAATTCAATATACAAAGAGGAGTTAAACAAGGATGTTCACTCTCACCACTACTATTTGCATTGGGTATGGAGTACTTGGCAGACAGAATACGAAACTCAGTAAGGATAAAAGGATATAAGGAAGGAAAGGAAGAAATTAAGTTAAACATGTATGCAGCTGCTATCCTATTATTATTTACAAACCCCTTAGAGGGTGTAAGAGAATTTATGATAATCCTGAAGAACTTTAAAGAAGAGTCGGGATTGGGAGTAAATTTGGAGAAGTCTGAAATTTTATTCGGGGATGTAAATAAAGAGGAGAAGAAGGAAATTGCAAAAATGACAAAAATGGATATCAATAGGAAAAGAATTGAATACTTGGGGTAAATATTATTAAAAATAGTGCTAGGATTCCAGATGTAAATTACAAAGAAGCGTGGAGAAAGATCAAGACAGATATAAAATCATGGAAAAATAAGAATTTATCTATTCTAGGTAGGGTTAGAGCAGTTAAAATATTTTATTTTTATTTTTATTTTTATTATATTTATTTCAAGTAATTACACTACCCATTAGGAAAATATGGTTCAAAACATGGAATAAGGTATTTAAAAATTGGATTTTTGGAAGTAAAAGAGTTAGAACCCCAGACATAGTAAATTATTCATCTCAAGAAGAGATGGGATGGGGAATACCGAACTTAGAATTTTACTATGAAATGTTCCAGTTGAAAAATCTAATAGATATTGGATATATGGAAGGGAATAAATAATAAGGCTGGAGAATGAAATAAATGAAGGAATAGGAAGAGAAGGGCTATTTAATAGAGATATTAACATGGCTTTTAAGAAGATAATAGGACCAAGGAAAACTGCGTTAGGAATCTGGAAGAACTGGAATACAAAATGGATGCCAACATACTCAAGGTGGATGCCGTTAAAATATATGCAGGAGGGTCAAAGGGAGCCTGCTTGGTGGAAGAAATTAGAAGATCAGGGATTTTATAAATTAAAAGATATGTTTGATGAAGAGGGGAATTTAATTACAAAAAAAGTTTTTAAAGAAAAAATAGGAAAACAATATTGGGTGAAAGTGCAAGGACTTTATGATTTAATAAAAATGGAAAGAGCAGATGAAACGATGAGGACACAAATGAAAATAGATATGGTGCTGAACAAAAGACAAATGACGAAGAAAGGGATAGTAGGGATGTTATATAAAGTGATGATAAGCAACAAAGAAAGAATGATAAGGATTATTCAGATTAAATGGGAGCAGGAAGGTATGATCCATCCAAACACGGCCCAAGAAATTGTGGCACTCACTAGGGCCCTACAGCTATCAACAGGCTGCTGTGCCAATATCTATACTGATTCAAAGTTTGCCTTCTTAACCCTGCATGCCCGTGAAGCCCTATGGAAGGAGAAGGGACTCATTGGTACAAAGGGCAAAGCTCTCAAATACGGCCCAGAATTAGAAAATCTCTTGGAAGCTGTATGGGCACCCGAGAAAACTGTTGTAATGCACTGCCGGGGCCACAGCCGGGAGTCCACCAAAACGGCAAAGGGCAATCATTTGGCAGACAAGGCAGCAAGGAAATCAGCCCTGGAGGAACCTCCACCAGACTCTATGATAGCCTCCCTTTTGCCAACAGTTATTAATATGCAGGAAATGAAGCCCATTTATACTGAGAGAGAAGCAAAATGGGCCCTCCAGGAAGGAAGAACCAGTTTACCTCCCCATAAAGGATCGTTCATATTGCCAGATCAGCGGGCTTTTGTCCCAGAAACCCTAGGCAGAGAGGTGGTGAAGCGGTACCAGGAGTCCACTCATTATGGAGCCACAGCGTTGGGAGAAGGCCTAGGCAGGCAATTCTATATCGCCAGGCTATCTCAGCTGGCTGAGGCCGTGTCAAGAACGTGTCTCCTATGTGCCAAAAACAACCCCAAGCAGGGCCCAGTACTTCCTCCAGGAGTACAGCAGACAGGCTTCATGCCAATGGAGAACATGATTGTGGAATTCACGGAAATGCCTGGGGCAAGAGGCTATCATTATCTGCTCGTCTTTGTAGATACTCCAGTGGGGTGGGTTGAGGCGTATCTCACAAGGACTGAGAAAGCCCGGGAAGTTGTTAAGCACCTCTTAACTGATATCATCCCGAGATTTGGGCTACCAAGCAGTATAGGCAGTGATAATGGACCAGCCATTATCGCTTTGTTAGTGGCAGGTGTATGCAAAGCCCTGCAGATACAATGGAAACTGCACGCTGCCTACCGACCACAGAGTTCCGGCAAGACAGAAAGAATGAACTGGACTCTTAAATCACAGCTGGCCAAATTGTGCCAGGAAACTCATGGCAATTGGGTGGACTTTCTACCCGTAGCCTTGCTCAGGATCAGATGTGCACCCACCAAGAGGCTAAAGCTCTCTCCCTTTGAGCTTTTGTATGGAAGACCTCCTCCACTTACCACAAAAATAAGAGCAGACTTAGTACAAACGGGAGGACAGATTACATCAGAACAAATCCAGTCTCTCTCTCGTGTTTTGATTTCTCTTAACAGGTGGGCCCTTGAATGTACGCCAATCAGCCTGGCTGAACCCATACAGCCCTTCCAGCCTGGAGATGAGGTGTGGATGAAGGAGTGGAAGAACAACCCATTGGCTCTTAAGTGGCATGGTCTTGCTTGCCACGCCATCTTGCTTGCAACGCCTACCACGGTGAAAGTGGCCGAGGTGACCCCCTGGATTGATCACTCTTGTCTGAAGTGGTCTGAGGGTCACTGGAACTGTGAGCAGAATCCTTCGGACCCCCTGAAGTTGAAGATCACCAGGAACCCCTGCCCCTAGCCCCACCGGGAGTGGGTTAGGGCACGAGCCCCAGACACCCGGTCTGTTCTCACTGCACCGGAAGCCAGTGAGTCTACGCACACCCAAAGATTGAGGAACTGCACCGGCAGATGGGAGGATCTTTACCAGTTGAATTATCAGCCAGTCCTCAATTTGTGCCAGATTTAAATACAGACCAGCTGTACAGATAGTAGTAAGGAATGTGGATGGGCTAGGGAACATAATTGATAAATGGGTAGAGTTGTTGGAGGATTACGGATGTCATATCCCCTTGTATTTTCATGATTGGTACATACCCGTTTGGGTACAAGCATTACCAAGGCAGCTGTGCCATATACCCATATACCCTTAGAAGGGTTTTGGCCGAGACCAACCTATCATAGGAGGTAAATGCCCGGAGAACCTAAAAGAACCGTTGTCGGGTTCTCTCACCCACCACCCCAAGGTGTACTTCCTCCCACCATACTGGTCACAGTAGCCTTCTTTCCTCCCCCCCCCCAAACCCTTTTTGAGTAGCAATAGCAGAGTGTATATAGTGTGAATTGACCACTCCAGTTCGACCAGAACCCGGGAACCACTAAGAGGCTCTACTGGGTGCAGCTGAACGGAGGGTTGGCTCACTCTCCAGGTATGCTCTGGTCTTGGTTACCTCCAGTTCTTCTTACAGTAATAATAACTGTTCTCCTTATCTTCTTTTACGTATATAGGAAGTATTTCTTCGGAAAGACTACCCACGAGGAATTGTTGATATCCTTGGGCTCCTTGAACCCCTGGAGTTCCTTGATCATGATGAAGTTGATGTTAACCCTGATGTGCATCTTGACCTTGAGGAGACCAATGACAAAAGAAAATGTTTTTGTAAAGCATGCTAAGCAGATGTTTAAATATATGGCGAAAATGTCACCCTTTATTATGAACACCCTAGAAAGGTAGCTGACATATCCCAGGACTAATCAGGGACCTTGACGTTGTCTTGGCAGGCCTAGTGTATAATCATAGTGGCCTTTTCGCAACACCTCCTTCTGAAATGAATGATACCTCCTACCGATATTTCCGGTTCTCCAGAACCACCCAGGGCTTGTGCTTTTGTTGTTATGCCTCTGGATCATGGAACACCAAATGGAAAGATTGGCCGAATGTCCAGCACCACCAACATAAAGGTTGGCTGGGAAATTACACACAGTGCACTGCTAAGTTTTGGTTGTGGGGTTCCTTCAACGCCTCTTACCAAAGCAACACCACCTCCTCAGATCTGTACCCATACTTTCCCAGTCAACTTCACTGGACAGGGATCCATCTGCATACATCCGGGAGTTGTGGCTGAACAAAACCGTGAAGCACTATTTGCCCTAACATGCAGGTTGGAGAAAACCATCAATGCCGCTACACATATCCTCCGACAGTTGCAGTCTGAGATTGAGGATTTGAACCAGATAGCAGCAGCTAATAGACTTGCTCTTGACTATCTTCTCGCCAAATCAGGAGGTTTTTGTAAAATAATCCCGGAAGGCAAATGCAGAGTGAAGTTTCATGACCTCAACAACACTATTGAGGATGAGTTGCCAAAATTACAGGCCCTTATAAATGATAACCAACCCAGTCAGAATCCTTGGGAATGGATGTGGTCTTGGGTCCCAGGAGTAGGATGGTTACATAGCCTTTTGACCGCCATTGCAGTAGGAGGATTCGTCTTCCTAATACTTCTTTGCATCACCCCTTGCTGCATATCTCTAGTCAGAGGAATGGTGGCCCGAAGCATTAAGAATCTCACTGAAACCCACATCATGGCCATATACCGAGCCCTGCCCCCTCTGCCAGAAGAAGAGCATGAGTACGCTCAACTAATTCGTGAAATACCCCCTGAAGAGATCCCCTTGAGAGACACAGTTGTCTGTACCGGGGTTCAACATGAGAGTCAAGCTGGAGAAACAACTGTGACTTGTTTCTAAGCTTGAAAGAGGGGAATGTGGCAAGGCCACCTGGAAGAGTTTTATGTATAACCATGTATCCTAATAATGCTTAAATTGTTAAGGCTAGAAGTGCCTAAAAATCTTAAGAATCAAGATTATATGCTTGCAACATACGCTTCTGGTTTCTTGTTGAATGATTTTTTAAAAATCTTAATGATTTCTTCATGAACTTGTTCCAAAAGCTTTTTATCTCCTTACACCCCACCATATATGGTACATTGTTCCTATCTCGGTGTTGCATCTCCAACACACATTGTTTTTTTGCTTATAGATTTTTGCCGATTCCTCGGGGCAGGGGTTAGGTACCATCGGTAGATCATTTTCATTAGATTCTCCCTTATTGTATAACATGCTGTGAACTTGATGTCAAATTTCCACAGCTAACATTATGTTGTGGCCAAAATCCTCTGCCCACTTTATCATAACGTCCTTTAGCATCTCATCCTTGAGTTCCCATTCCAAAAGTAGATCATACATCCTAGATAGGGTCTTTTTATTAATTTGTACTAATTCCTTTTGTAAGAATGACTTCTTTTCTCCAAAACCAATCTTCTTTTCTCCAAAAGCACTTTTCTTATCCTGATTAAATATATGCACTATTAGGTGATAGTGAATCCAGCCGTTACAATACTGTTTAATTTCTTCATACAATTTGATTTTTAATTGGCCCTGTTCTACCTTTATTAATTGTTGCTAAGTTGCCCAATTTGTGTCCATGTTTGTCTTTTTTACCGTTATCATCTCCACTGGGGATACCCACCAGGGTATTTTGGGCTCTAATTGTCTGTAGTACTTATCCCAGACCTTGTATAATGAAATTCTGACTATATGATTTAAAAAGTCCTTATGCACTGCCACTTTGTTGTATGTTAGGTAGGCGTGCCATCCAAACCTCGTATTCCAACCTTCTAAATCTAATATATCAGCCTTCTTCAAGAAGGTGGGGTTGTTTAAAATGATTGTTAAATGTGTTGTGCTGATTTAGATTTTGTATTTGTGGGCTGGAGTGCTGTTTCAGGGCTCTTGTATTGTTTATTAGTGTGCTAACATTAGTCTTGTGGCTATTTTTAGTATGTTTTTATTATTTTAATTTATATTATGTTCTGATATTTTTATTATGAATTTTGTGCAGTGATTATTCTTATTATGTATTTTGTGCTTCGTATACTTGGTGTTGTGAACCACCCTGAGATTCAAAATCAATAAAATCAACAATCCAAAACAGCATCAACAAGAAACACAACAACAACAAAAAGGTTTCCTACCGCTGTGTACGGAGGGTCGTGAGGCCAGCACCACTCCTCTTGGTCCATCCTGATGGCGTTGATGTTCCTGGCGCTGGTCCAGACTGGATCCCGCGGAGAGCAGAAGATGGTATCTCTGCAGCACAACTCTGATGTTATGTTGCCTTGGCCTGCCACTGCTGTGGATGTTCTGTCAGGAGGAGAAAGGGGCTCCTTGAGAAACGTCACCTCCAAACAGCCCACCAGATGTCCCAATAGCCCACCAGATGCCTCACTCACCTGGCATGCAGCTCAGGAAGTCCTGCGGGTAAGGTTCCCTGTGAATGCAGTGGAGCAGCCTCCTCAAAAAGCGCTGGACCCTGCCTTTCTTCCGATGTTTATAGGCCCGCTGCATGATGTTCAGGCAGCTCCTCCCTGTCTGCCTGAGCCCTTCTTCCTCGTGCTGCTGCATCTCTTCCAGCCCTGAGTGGCAAGGGAGAAAGGTTGAGCAAGGCGGAGATACACAGGAAAAGAGCCATCCATCAACAATATGAAAACAGCCATCAGGTGTGTTTGTGTGTGAGAGAAGAAGAAGAAGAAGAAGAAGAAGAAGAGTTTGGATTTGATATCCCGCCTTTCACTCCCCTTCAGGAGTCTCAAAGCGGCTAACAATCTCCTTTCCCTTCCTCCCCCACAACAAATACTCTGTGAGGTAAGTGGGGCTGAGAGACTTCAAAGAAGTGTGACTGGCCCAAGGTCACCCAGCAGCTGCATGTGGAGGAGCGGAGACGCGAACCCGGTTCCCCAGATTACATGACTACCGCTCTTAACCACTACACCACACTGGCTCTCAAGAGAGCAGTGAAGTCACATTCCAATTCTCTTTGCATGTTCATCTTGTGGCACCTCTGTCTGAACATACATCTGGGAATTTGCCTTCCCCTGAAGACCTTTCTCAGCAGAAGCATCCCTCCCTGCCCTCCGTACGTCTCACTCACATGTTCCGTAGGATGCCATGTCTTGATCGTGGATGAAACTGGCATCCCGGAAAGCCAGATGACCTAGAGAGAGAGGGGGGGCAAGAAAAGGGACATCATCTCAGTGCAAAGCAAGCGGAGACAGAGGCAGCTCGGCAGGAGGACAGGTATGCTCCGAGGCCTCCACCCTCGCGGAGCACTGAGAGCAAGATCTGGGCGCAGATGGAGGCCTACCTAGCAGGTGGCCTGGGGACATGCCCATCCTCCCTGGCATCGTTACCAAGACGTTTCTGTCCATCCCTACCAGGGAAGAACGTTGCTTGACTTACCCAGAAACAGAGCTGCCACCCTGGAGACTGATGGCAGCCTGTTGGCGGACGGCTTCGTACATGTTAAGGCAGCACTCCGAAGGGTGTCCTTGCTGAAGGTCTTGCTCTGTGGGCAAAGACAAAGGAGAAGTGGCATCAGAGAGGGTTGAGAGCACGGCAGAAGAGCCTTGCACTGCCAAAGACATGCCTGGGCAAAGGTGCCAGCGAAGCAGAGGGACCTTACCAGATGCTTGGCAGCCTGGTGGAGAGCAAAGTGGAGGCTAAATTTGTTGGGATGAGCCCACCACTTCACTTGTGGGGCTAGATGGGAAAGAGCCCTCCTTGCAGCCTGCAACACAAGAAGAGAAGAGGGTTACAAATTGCGGCACATAGTCTCGTAAGCTCCTGAGAACAATCCCTCCCTCCTACTGTGTAAGTCCACCTCTTTGGCCCTCACCTTGGCCACCTCGTCCTCGTCTTCGAGGTGGATGAGGACCACAACCAGTTCGTGAATGGCTTCTTCTTCTGTTGTTGTTGTTATTATGGGAAGCCTTTGGTCTCTCACCCAGCCCCGAAGCAGCCCCAGATGTTGGATGGCTGATGTCCGGACGGAGGCTTCCTCCTGTAGGCAGAAAATATCAGAGGTTGTGTTTCTCATCAGATCAGTTTCCTTTCTCCTGCCCACTGGGGTGTTTTGAGGCTGCTCAGCCCCCTATCCTCCTCCTGGGGGAGACGGGGGGCAGGGGTGACTCTCTCCCTGCGTTTTCCAGGCAGGCTTCCAAGAGAAGGTGTTCCAGAGGAACACCCTCCTGAAGCCAGAACATCTCCGCTGCATGCCAGTCTAAACCCCACCCTTCCTCTTCCAAAGCATTCCTCCTCCACCGGGTGTGGTGTCATGTTTCCCCTCATACTCACATGGGCAGCCAGACCGCAGTAGGTTGCCGCCAGCATCTTCAGGTCTTCCTCTCCCAGCTCCCTGGAATGGTAGGCTTGGTCTACTAGCTCTATCAACTCTGGGAGGACATCAGCTTCTGCAGAAGGGAGGGAATCCAGCAGCAACAGCCGCAGAAGCGAAGGGTCCTACACAAAAGAGAGAATCTTTTCAAAGGTCTGAAAGGCCTTTTAGCACAGGCCCTTCAGTATTGTGCCAGCAAAAGAGTGCTGGACCATGATTAGAATCAAGATCTATACCCCCCCCTCCCTCCCTCTGAGCATCACTTGCCATGTCAGAGTCCAGAAGCAGGGATATTCCTCTGATGCTGAGCTTCCGGACTTGCAGGTGGTCGTGTGCCAGCCAGCTGAGGAGCTGCTCCAGTGTATCTTCACAGGGATAGACCTCCAGACGGCAGCTGAGCAGCTAAAGAGGCCCAAAGAGAAAGAAACTCTTCAGGGATGAGCGGCTGAGGCAGGTTCTCCTTTTACCCACCATTTGCAATTCTGCACAGAGCAAACCCACTGAAGTGGATGGACCAAAGTTTGTCATGTACATCAAATCCAGTGGGTCTACTCTGAGGAGCACTAAAACAGGCAACAGAACGTAGGCTCAAAGCAGCCCAACACTCGGCAGAAACCAAGCCAGGGCCTCCTTGCTGCACCCATTTCCTCCCGCGTCAGTCCCCCTCACCTCGATGTAGATAGCTGCCGCGACTTGTGGCATTCCGGCAAAATCCTGGTCCTTGAGAGCAGCGATGATGCTTTCCACCATGGGAGGGATCCACCAGTGTCGCTTTCCGACAGCTCTGAAATGGAGAAGGAGATCTCAGTAAGGAAGGGAAAGACACCGCAGGAAGCAAACAGGGGCACAGTCCGATCCCGTGCCTTCAGCTCCATTTGCCAGACCACTGGGGAAGGTCACCGCGTTCTTCCTCTTACCTCACCATGGCAGACAACCCCTGGCTGAAAGTCTCCCGGCAGAAAAGTTGGTCAACGATGGCCGCCTCCACTTGCTCTCCAGTGGTGCCAAGAAGGAGGTGCAGAACTTCCTTAGCCCCTCTGCAACAAAAACAAGGCCAGTTTTACCAGAAGGGTCATTGCCACACACTCAAATTCCTTCCCCATCTTTCCCTCCCTAGCAGCCGCCTGAAGGAGAGCCTCCCTTGCAAAACCAAGCTGGACTGGAAACCCCCCAAGGCTGAAGGGGAAAAGACTCCATTGGTCCCTTTGCAACACACTACTCACCCGAGGAATTCCTGGTCGTAGTGGAAGTTCATAACCATCCCCAGGAGAGCGATGAGCAGCTGTGGGAAGTTCTGGCGCACAGCTGCCTTGTAGTCCTCCATCCTGAGGATGGCGTGCAACAGGCTGGTGAGATGTTGCTGGAAGAGAGAGAGGTGCAAGTCACTTTCCCTGCTTTTCTGCAGAATACAGGAATCCCTAGATATTACCCTGGGAAGAAGGAAGCCAGAAAGCAGGTGGTAGGTCCTTACCACTTCGGTGGCAGATTCTGCCAAGGGGCTTTCGTAAAGCTGCTCGGCCGTGAGATGGATCAGTTGTTCTGGGTCGGCCGATGCTAAAACCTCCTTCCACACTCTCTCGCAGTCTCTGTGAATGCAAAAACAAGAGCAATGGTCAGATTCAAGTCTTCTGCTTGCTGCCATGCTCCAGAGAGAGGAAATGGCAGCAAGGGCTTTCTGAGCAAGCCCTGCAGCTTGCCAACCTCCCCCTTAGCCCAGTAGAACCTGGAGGGCTCCATACCTGAAAGGAAACTGGAGGAGATATTCAACCACTGTCGCCAGGTGGTGGTGCGACAAGATGGACAAAGCGAAGACGGCCATGCTTCTGCCTTGCACTGCAGGCCCCTGGCTGATCTTATAGAAGCCCTCCAGCAGCACCTTCACCTGTCAGAGAAAAGGAGAGGGTTGCTTGGAAAGTACAAGGAAGCGGGGCTGTCTGCAGGCGGATCCCTCCATCCCTCATTGAAAGAGGAACCTTTGACCTGTGCCACCACAGCCATCTTCCTTCCAAGGTACCACTCATGGTCCTTGGAAGTACTGAACCCAGGCAGCTCCAGGGCGCCAGTTCCCCTATCCATTGTGGACCAAGAGAAGAAGCTTGCCAGTCTGCTCCCAGAAGGAGGAGGATTCCCCATCCCTGAACCCATGTTTCTCAGGTCCCTTGGCTGAGGTTCTTCTCCTGACATTGCCAGGCCCCTCTCAACTAACATGTGTCCTGGCCACCCAATGGCATGAGGTGGCCTCCCCTACACCAAAGCAGAGAATCTTCTTCTCTCCTACCTTTGCAGATGCCTTACCTTCACTTTTGTGCCGCCAAACTGCTTGAGGAATTCTTGCAGTAAGTGGGAGATATCCAGTGGGTTGAAGCTGCTCTCGACAACCAGGTCTCTGGCCAGGAAGCACATGGCCTCCAAGAGCTGCTCCGCAGGGAGAAAGGCACCAAAGACCTGAAGCAAGAGAGGAAGGTCAGAGATGCCCGCAGGGCAGGGCTGGGGAGCAGAAAGCCTCTGCGGAACCCAGAACATGTGGCTTGAGAGACAGCGACTTACCCTGGCAAGATGGTAACAATTATTCACGAACAATTCAGGAACCGGTCCTCCGGTGGATTTGAGGACCTTCTCAGCTCTGGTGATAAGTGTTTGGTTCCATGACGTTCGTGCCAGCATCTCTGCAAAGGAAAGCCAAAGGGTTAGTTTGGGTCTTGCTCACCCCCACCCCATGCTGGGATGCATTCTTCCAGTCTTACCTTCGTTGCGCCGCAGGATGGGCAGAAGATGGCAGAGAGCCTCTGCTGCCCGCTGCCTGCTCTCCGGGTCCGGATCCAATGCACAAAGGCAGGAAATCGCCACCAGTTGGCCAAAGGAGCATGCAGGAACCGCTACCGATGGCTGAGAAGAAACCCAGAGAAGGGACTGATAAGAGAAGCAACCCATCACCAGCGCTATTTAGGGCCGGCGCGCCTGAGGATTTCCCTTTTTCTTCCAGCGCCCCAGCAGCTCCGGTTTTCCCACCCTCCCACCCTTTAGGTTTGGCTCTTTGACATTGATATGGACTTCAGTTGGTCGCCGTCAAGGGGCCTGGTAGGAATTTTTCCCACTTGGCAAATTGGCACCAGCCATTTGGTTTTTTGCCTACCTCGTAGCAAATCATCACAACTTCCTCGGCATTGGCGGTTAGGCATTGCTATTGTTCTGCAGTTGGAAGAGGGGAGGAAGTGCCATCGCCTGCCCCCCATATCGAAGGGTAGTCCGGTAAAGGATTCCGGGGGGCGTGGCCCCGTCCGAAGCCTATGGAGGGCAGGGCCCAAGGCACGCCCCCGAGTGGTGACCCCGGGGGAGCTCCTAGTTGATGTACATCAGCAAGACTCCCCCTACTGGTGGTTAATCCTTGCCGGTCTTCTAGCAATCAGGCTGAAGCCGGTTAGTCGATAGGACCAATGCCTAAGCCAATACCGCTCAATTCCTGTAATCAATAAAGTTGTGGCCTAATTTTGCCCATTAACCTAAAATACTGGTGTCCTGTGTCTTTATTTCCGTGGGGGAGGCGGGAACTCGCCACGCAACTCACAGATTCCTGGATCTTCTGCAGGAGGGCGGAAAGATCTCGGAGCGCCTTCCTTCGGATCTTCCCACTCTTCATCGTTGCGACGACTTCCGTAAGTCTGTTCTTCAGCTGGTCCCTGCTGTCGCTTTCAGGAAGAAGATCAGCCGCATCCAGAGAAGCTGTGGTTCGGATGCTGAGGGGAGAGAGGAGTAGCACTTTTGTCAAAAGGGTTTATTGCCTCCCATCCTTCACAGACCCCAAGCGCCACCACCATAGAAATGGACCGGGTTGTTTTTTAAAAGCAGTTGATTATGGGGGAGGGGATTAGCACAGGATTACCTTGGAGAAAGATCCTCCTCATCTTCCAGGCTGATTTCTGGTATTTGATCTTCATCAAAATCAATTCCCTGTCCACAAGAAAAGAGAAAAGAGAAACAGGAACGTCAGAATGTGAAGAATGGATCAGACCCATTCATGTTTTTGTGTTGATCAGGAAAGCACAGACGAGGTAGGTTGGGAAACAAACTGAAAATCTCTGGCCTCCATTTCCTTAGAGACCTTATTCATCCTTCTATTCATTTAAGCCTTCCGTTAAGAGTTTGGGTGTAATCCTTGACACCTCCCTTTCCATGGAGGCGCAGGTTACAACAGCCAAGGCGACATTTTTCCACCTTCGCCTCATCAAGCAGTTGGTCCCTTACCTTTCCCGCCCCAACCTGGCCACAGTGATCCATGCGATGGTCATCTCCAGGCTTGACTACTGTAATTTGTTCTACGTGGGGCTGCCCTTGAAGCTGTCCCAGAAACTCCAGCGGGTGCAGAATGCTGCAGCGAGGCTCCTCACGGGGTCTCTGCCATGGGAGCATATTCACCCAGTGCTTTTCCAGTGGCACTGGCTCCCGGTGGAGTACAGGGTCAGATTGAAGGTGCTGGTTTTGACCTTTAAAGCCCTTCACAGCCTCATACCCTCGTACCTACGGGACCGCCTCTCCCGGTATGCCCCACGGAGGACCTTAAGGTCCATATATAGCAACACCCTAGAGGTCCCGGGCCCTAAGGAAGTTAGATTAGCCTCAACCAGAGCCAGGGCCTTCTCAACACTGGCTCTGGCCTGGTGGAACGCTCTGCCTCATGAGACCAGGGCCCTGCAGGATCTGATCTCTTTCCGCAGGGCCTGTAAGACAGAGTTGTTCCACCTGACCTTTGGCTTAGAATCAGTTTGATTCCCTCCCCCTCTTTCTTTTTCCTTTCTCCTCCTGTGAAGAGGCTGCATCCTAATGTTTTAATGTTGTATCTTAATCTTTTAAATTGTATTTTAATCAACTTTTTTATTATTGGTTGTTAGCCACCCTGAGCCCGGTCTTGGCTGGGGAGGGCTGGGTATAAATCTATTATTATTATTATTATTATTATTATTATTATTATTATTATTATTATTATTTTGAGCATTTGTACCCCTCTCTTAAGCCAAAAAGGCTCCAAGAGAGCCTTCCATGAAATCAAATGCAAGAAACTCCCTAATGGCAGACTTCTATTGTAAGAAACAATCTGACCGACAGAACACACAAGGAAAGGGGGCAAGGAGGGCAGAGGAAAAGACAACTCACAAGCTCAGGCCCCAGTGTCTAGAATGCTGTTGTCATCTCTCCCACTGAGGCAGCCTGCTGAAATGGCTGCTGCCAGATGACAGTTGGGGGAGAGGAGACCTGAGGGAGATGGCCTGTCTCAGCAGAGCCCACGGCGCTGTTTCTCATCCGTCCTTCCTCCAGGAGCAGAGCTCCGCCAGGGCCCCTGTCTCTCCCTCGCCTGCACCTGGGAGCAGCCCTTTCCTGGGATGGACTCTGTGGACAGGTGGGCAGCAGGGCTCCCTGCCTCAGCTCTGCAGAAAAACCAGCTCCACCCGGTACCCCCTTCCCCTGAACTGGGCCAGCCACTCACACTTCCTTTTCTTCCTCTGTTTTCCCCTTCCAAACTATAGTACAAAGATAACATCCAGCATGTATAAATAGAAATGAAGTCTCTTCCAGATTCACATGCACATAAATCAGAAGGAATCCTCTGTTCAAAATAATATTCAATCGACTTCAATATAGGACACTGAATTTCCCTTTTTGGCATTCCTTCTCCCCTTCCAAAAACTTGGGCAAAGCTCAACCCTTTCTTTGACTTTGGATAGCTCTTTGCCTAACTTGGTGATACCATTAATCTAGGTTCCAGATGCCGATGATGCGGTAATTCTATCTAGAACCCCCATTGGACTCAAAAGAGCACTAAGAAAGCTCGCAGCATACTGTGAATCTGAATGTCTCAAAATCAACTATCAAAAGACCAAGATACTCGCTTTTGGGGGGAAACCAAAGCTTAGAAGCTGGGAACTCCAAGGCCATAAATTAGAACAAGTCACAAACTACAAGTATCTAGGAATGGTGGTACAGGCCTCAGGAACCAACAAACTACACATAAACTCCATCGGGAGTTCAGCGGGGGAAACTGCAAATTGTATCCTTAAATTCTTCAGAGCACAAGGGGGCTTCTTCGTCCCCGCAGCTCTAAAATGATACAAGGCCAAAACTTTGGCGCAACTCCTGCATGGTTCCTTTTTGGGTCCGCCTTCCTCTGCTTTCTCCCCCCTTGAGAGAGTTCGATCTAGACTTCTTAGAGCTCTCCTCCAAGTCCCCAGATGCATGGATTAGATTGGAAACGGGGATGATGAGAGTGGAGGCTAGCATCTGCCTAACATCAATCTACAAATGGCTGACATTGAATCTGCTCCCCCGAGGGATAGCCCCTTTGATCCTCTGTGACCAATTCCAGTCGGGCTGGCAGACTGAAGTCCTGAACACCCTCCGGAAACTGGATTTTACCCCTCAAGCCCTTCTAAGTCTGGGCTTGGGCCAGGCAAAAGCTACGGTCAGGCAAAGAATATTACACACCGAGAGACAGCAGGACTGTGCAAGGTGCCCCGACTATAGAATTGGAGAAATCGAGAAATATATAGCCGCACCGGCAGCATATCTCTCCTTTCTTGTATCTAGGGATGCAAGAAGGGCCTTTACACTCGCCAGAAGCACGGCTTTTCCCTCGCCGGTCCTGGATGGAGCCTTTAGAAGGGTATGCTCAGAGACTTTGCACCTGTCCATTGGGAGAGATAGGAAGCCCAGAACACTAGTTCTTTGTTGTTGTTGTTTAGTTGTTTAGTCGTGTCCGACTCTTCGTGGCCCCATGGACCAGAGCACGCCAGGCACTCCTATCTTCCACTGCCTCCCGCAGTTTGGTCAGACTCATGTTTGTAGCTTCAAGAACACTGTCCAACCATTTCGTCCTCTGTCGTCCCCTTCGCCTTGTGCCCTCAATCTTTCCCAACATCAGGGTCTTTTCCAGGGAGTCTTCTCTTCTCATGAGGTGGCCAAAGTATTGGAGCCTCAGCTTCACGATCTTTCCTTCCAACGAGCACTCAGGGCTGATTTCCTTAAGAATGGATGCATTTGATCTTCTTGCAGTCCATGGGACTCTCAAGAGTCTCCTCCAGCACCATAATTCAAAAGCATCAATTCTTCGGCGATCAGCCTTCTTTATGGTCCAGCTCTCACTTCCATACATCACTACTGGGAAAACCATGGCTTTAACTATACGGACCTTTGTTGGCAAGGTGATGTCTCTGCTTTTTAAGATGCTGTCTAGGTTTACCATCGCCTATCTCCCAAGGAGCAGACGTCTTTTAATTTCGTGACTGCTGTGACCATCTGCAGTGATCATGGAGCCCAAGAAAGTAAAATCTCTCACTGCCTCCATTTCTTCCCCTTCTATTTGACAGGAGGTGATGGGCCCAGTGGCCATGATCTTTGTTTTTTTGATGTTGAGCTTCAGACCATATTTTGCGCTCTCCTCTTTCACCCTCATTAAAAGGTTCTTTAATTCCTCTTCACTTTCTGCCATCAAGGTTGTGTCATCTGCATATCTGAGGTTGTTGATATTTCTTCCAGCGATCTTAATTCCGGCTTGGGATTCATCCAGCGCAGCCTTTCGCATGATGAATTCTGCATATAAGTTAAATAAGCAGGGAGACAATATACAGCCTTGCCGTACTCCTTTCCCAATTTTGAACCAATCAGTTGTTCCATATCCAGTTCTAACTGTAGCTTCTTGTCCCACATAGAGATTTCTCAGGAGACAGATGAGGTTGATCAGGCACTCCTATTTCTTTAAGAACTTGCCATAGTTTGCTGTGATCGACACAGTCAAAGGCTTTTGCATAGTCAATGAAGCAGAAGTAGATGTCTTTCTGGAACTCTCTAGCTTTCTCCATAATCCAGCGCATGTTTGCAATTTGGTCTCTGGTTCCTCTGCCCCTTTGAAATCCAGCTTGCACTTCTGGGAGTTCTCGGTCCACATACTGCTTAAGCCTGCCTTGTAGAATTTTAGATAATTATGAAAAATGTTGGACGGAAGTGAAAAAAGACTTAGAAATTTGGTCAAATTTGAAGCTTTCCTTGTCGGGTCGAATTGCAGCTATAAAGATGAATGTATTGCCTAGAATGTTGTTTTTGTTTCAAACACTGCAAATTGTGGACAAGATGGATTGCTTCAAGAAGTGGCAGAAAGATATCTCTAAATTTGTCTGGCAGGGCAAGAAGCCCAGAATAAAATTCAAGATATTAACTGATGCAAAGGAAAGGGGTGGATTTGCCCTGCCAGACTTTAAACTTTACTATGAATCAGCAGCATTCTGCTGGTTGAAAGACTGGCTGCTTCTTGAGAACACAGACATTTTGGATTTAGAAGGTTTTAACAATGTCTTCGGGTGGCATGCATATTTGTGGTACGACAAGGTTAAAGCACATAAAGCATTTAAGAACCATATTGTCAGGAAAGCTTTGTTCAATGTTTGGATAAGATATAAGGATTTATTGGAAAATAAAACCCCAAGGTGGCTGTCACCAATGGAAGCAAAAGCCCAGAAAAAGCTCAATATGGAGGCCAAATGGCCGAAATATTGGGAAATTTTGGAACAAGAGGGAGATAGACTAAAACTGCAGAGTTTTGAGAAACTAAAAAACAAAGTGCGAGATTGGCTTCATTATTATCAGATAATGGAGGCATATAATTTGGACAAGAAAATTGGCTTCCAGGTGGAAAAATCAAAATTAGAAACAGAACTGTTAGAACCCAAAACTAAAATTTTATCAAGGATGTATAACTTGCTGTTGAAATGGAATACACAGGATGAAACGGTGAAATCTGCTATGATTAAATGGGCACAAGATGTTGGACATAACATTATGTTTGCTGACTAGTAACAGTTGTGGACCACAGGTATGAAATTTACGGCATGTAATGCCTTAAGAGAGAATATTATGAAAATGATATACAGGTGGTACATGACCCCAGTCAAGCTTGCAAAAATATATCATTTGCCCGATAATAAATGTTGGAAATGTAAAGAGACTGAAGGTACATTCTTTCACCTTTGGTGGACGTGCCCAAGAATCAAGGCTTTCTGGGAGATGATATATAATGAAATGAAAAAGGTATTTAAATATACTTTCCTGAAGAAACCAGAGGCCTTCCTTCTGGGCATTGTCGGCCAATTGGTGCCAAAGAAGGACAGAACTTTTTTTATGTACGCTACAACAGCAGCAAGAATACTTATTGCAAAGTATTGGAAGACACAAGATTTACCCACTTTGGAAGAATGGCAGATGAAGGTGATGGACTATATGGGATTGGCAGAAATGACTGGCAGAATCCGAGACCAGGGAGAAGAGTCGGTGGAAGAAGATTGGAAGAAATTTAAAGACTATCTACAGAAATATTGTAAAATTAATGAATGTTAGAATGATGTTGGATAGAAATTAAGTGGTTTCCAGCTGTAATGCTTTAAGAGATTATGAAAAAAGGGTTATAAATAGGTAAAAACATAATGGTAAGGATTTGCTGAACCAACAATTTGAGGTGGAATACAAAAAAGGGAGGCATGAGGAGGTCTGGGAAACAAGCTAAAGGAAAATAAGCAATGGAAAATTTGTGTGTTTTTAATTATTTTTATTTTGTATTTTTGTTATTTTTATTTTATTTTATTGTAATACTTTAAAAAATCTCAATAAACATCTTATAAAAAAATAGAATTTTAAGCATAACCTTGCTAGCGTGTGAAATGAGTGCAATTGTGCAGTACTTGGAGCATTCTTTGGCATTGCCCTTCTTTGGGATTGGGATGTAGACTGATCTTCTCCAATCCTCTGGCCACTGCTGAGTTTTCCAAATTTGCTGGCATATTGAGTGTAGCACCTTTACAGCATCATCTTTTAAAATTTTAAATAGTGTTGTTGGAAAAGAGTGTTTGTGATGACCAGCTTGTTCTCTTGACAGAACTCTATTAGCCTTTGCCCTGCTTCATTTTGAACTCCAAGGCCAAACTTGCCAGTTGTTCCTTTTATCTCTTGACTCCCTACTTTAGCATTCCAATCCCCTATAATGAGAAGAACATCCTTCTTTGGTGTCATTTCTATAAGGTGTTGTAAGTCTTCATAGAACTGGTCAATTTCAGTTTCTTCAGCACCAGTGGTTGGTGCATAAACTTGGATTACTGTGATGTTAAAAGGTCTGCCTTGGATTCGTATCGAGATCATTCTATCATTTTTGAGATTGCATCCCAGTACAGCTTTTGCCACTCTTTTGTTGACTATGAGGGCCACTCCATTTCTTTTATGGGATTCTTGCCCACAGTAGTAGATATGATGGTCATCCGAACTGAATTCGCCCATTCCTGTCCATTTTAGTTCACTGATGCCCAGGATGTCAATATTTATTCTTGCCATCTCATTTTTGACCACATCCAACTTACCAAGGTTCATATCCGCAACTGAGCGTCCTTTCGGCTTTGGCCCAGCCGCTTCATCAGCTCTGAATCTCCTTGTACTTGTCCTCCGCTCTTCCTCAGTAGCATGTTGGACGCCTTCCGACATGAGGGGCTCATCTTCCAGCGTCATAACTTTTATATGCCTGTTGTCTTTGTCCATGGCGTTTTCTTGGCAGGAATACTGGAGTGGCTTGCCGGTTCCTGCTCCAGGTGGATCACGTTTGGTCAAAGCTCTCCACTATGACCTGTCCATCTTGGGTGGCCCTGCACGGCATAGCTCATAGCTTCTCTGAGTTATTCAAGCCCCTTCGCCACGGCAAGGCAGTGATCCATGAAGGGGACTTGTTATTTAGATGTCCCTTTTATGAAGAGGCACGTAGTAAGATCATGGATCCCCTACTGGTGAGGTTCACCGACCTCCCGCAAAAGCAAAAATTTGAAATTTGCTGTTAGGCAAAGAGCAGAAGATGACCTGGATGGTCGCCACATTCTGTGTACAGATCTGTAGGCGCAGACCATCGCCCAACTCAAAATAGTCCGGCATGAAAAGCCCTGACTCTGAGTCGACTCCCTGGGATAGTTTATTGTTGTACATTTGTAGTGAAGTTAAGGATTTAAAACTTTGGTCAAGAAAGGAGCAGAGTATGGTGGGTAATCAAAAAGCCACAAGAGTTATGGGAAAGAGGTCTGTTGCTTTAACCCTGCAGACCGACAGTCTCCAAATGTGTAAATTGTTATCTTAGGAAGGAAGTTCTCTATTTTGATTTGGGGACTTGACACCTGGGGCTCCAGCTATTCACACCCAGCTAGTGTTGTTATCAGTCTTCTAATTACCTGGGAATGTGCATCTGTGAAACATCCGAGGAAAGGGGTGAGCCCTTTGATCCAGGTTCTGGGAACTTAATGAGCTCAGCTGTCACAAGTTAAAATTCTTAGCCCATAAGCTGGTCATTGGTGAATTTGAACGTAATCAAGAATTGTGATTGGGTCTGGGTTCTGGTTCCACGTGAGATTTGTGAATAAAGATCCTAAGAATGACTGAGAAAGCACGCTCTGCAACCTGCGATTCACAATTCACTGTTAGCGTACCACCTTGCTGGCAGCAGTCCTGTGTCTCTTTGTAATGGAGATTCCTGCTGACTTTGTAATGCGGATCTACTGAAGGACTTTGAAACTATCCTATCTCTGCCTTTGTTCTTAGAAGTGAGTATCTTAGTTAGCTATACTAAACAATGTCTTTATTTTATCTGCCTGCAAGATACAAAAGATGTGCCTGCTTTTTAAGCATGTTAACTTTGTGGGTTTTTTTTAATAAATTTAAAAAAAGAAACTTTCTTTTGTCTTATGTGCCAATCTGAGGGAAAATCTAAGTCCAACGCCAACTACCGTATTTTTCGCACCATAGGGCGCACCGGACCATAGGGCGCACCTAGTTTTGGGAGGCGGAAAACAAGAAAAATTTATTCTGAACCCCAGAAGCCAGAACAGCAAGAGGGATCTGGCTTCTGGGATACCGTGCGGCTGTTCTGGCTTCTGGGATAACCGCGCCAAGCCTCTTCAGGGCAGCGGGATGAAGGCTCCCCCTGCCCGAAGAGGCTGCGCAGGGCTAAGGCAGAAGCCAGGACAGGTGCGTCGCTGAAGGGGCGCTGCGCCTTCTCCCTCTCTGCGCAACGCCTCTCACAGGAGAGGCGTTGCGCAGAGAGGGAGAAGGCGCAGCACCCTTCAGTGAAGCTGGAGAAAGAATAGAAGGAGACCCTTCTGTTCCTCCTTGGGCTTCGCTGGACAGGCGCGTCGCTGCGAAGCGGGAGGAGGAACAGAAGGAGTCCCTTCTGTTCCTCCTCCGGCTTCCAGGACAGGCACGTCGCTCAAGGGGTGCTGCGCCTTCTCTCTCTCTGCGCAGCGCCTCTCCTTCACAGGAGAGGCGCTGCGCAGAGGGAGAAGGCACAGCGCCCCTTTAGCAAAGCTGGAGGCCTCCGGCTTCCAGGTCAGGCACGCCGCCGCGAAGCCAAGGAGCCTACATTCGCTCCATAGGACGCACACACATTTCCCCTTCATTTTTGGAGGGGAAAAAGTGCTTCCTATAGAGCGAAAAATACGGTACTTGGTTACGCTATACCTGATGAATTTCTGCCTGCAAGTTTGTGGAAGCAACTTGCAGAGTGGGGCAACCGGTAACAAAGGAGCATAGTCTTCTCCCTTGGACTGTGCCTCCCAGTGCCCTGAGACGGAGTGGTGGCTGCATTACCATTTCTGTTGCGTTGTGTTTTGTCAAAAAGTAAATGGCTGCCGGCCTCCGTTCCAGAAACCTGACCCAGCTGGAGGGTAAGGGCAGGTGAGGGAGGGGCGAGTGGCCGGAGCCCCTTTACTACAACAAATTATTTCTAAATTTATTGTTGTACATTGTTTCAATTGTCTGTTTTAACCATATTTGCGCAGCAGTTTCTAATGTTGTGAGTGTCCTCTATTTCAGAGGCTTCTACTCTGCAGCCTCTTACAGTTGTTTTAACTGCGTGTCTTTCTTTTTTAGTTCTTATCTGTTTTAATTATCAGTATTTATCCATCCATTATCCGTGTTTAATCTTGTATTTTATTCAGATGTTTTATCCTATGCCTGTTTATTTGTCCTCATTTTCTCTAACAATTATCGGTTTAAAAAAAAAAACCCTAACTGCTACTTTATTTATATGCTCTTTCTTTTTTTTATCCTGGTCTGTGACAATAATAATAATAATAATAATAATAATAATAATAATAATAAATTTCATTTATATCCTGCCCTCCCCAGCCGAAGCCGGGCTCAGGGCGGCTAACAACAATTAAACAGTACAACACAACACAACACTCTAAAATCATTCATTATAAAATTAATTCGAATCAAACCACTGGCAACCATTGGGCCAGAGCTCATAGAGCGAATAAAGTTCATACAAGTAGGTTCCAGAGTTAAGTCCTCTGGCCATGGCAACCTACACTTACCTCCAGGAGTCTTTGGGATGCCATCCTCTCCTGTAGTGACAGAGCGAAGGTCACTACAGGCGACCTCTGCCAATGCCAACCTCGGGATGCTGAGGAACTTCAAACGGTCACAAGCTCCGTTGCTAGGCAACGGCAGTTGAGAACATGGAATTCCCGGCCTCAGTGCCAAGGCTCTAGGAGAGTCCGTGTGGCCTAGTGGTTAGAACTATGTTAATGCCATGCAACGCTAGGGTGATATATATATATATATTCTTTGAAATGTACAATTTAATACTTTTTCTATTATTTGTATCCTGCTTTGCAGGCTCTTGTTGTCTCCTAAAGAAGCTGACAGGATTGCTCCCCTGTACTTATGTCTTTGCCGTGTACATTTATGAACGTTTATTTTATATTTGGGGCCTTTGGTTTTTTTTATAAATATTTATTAGAGTTTTCAATTTTATACAAAACAAATCAATTTCAATATCAATTTTCAATAACATATTTCCTTGACTTCCTCATACCTCCCCTTCTTGTTTTCTAGTTCAAATTGTTTATCCAGAAAATCCTAATCTCTTAACATTCCATTTAACTAACACCTTATTTTCCAATCAACTTCTTAAATTTTGTAACTTAAACAATATTTATACCAATTCTTTTTGCCATAACAGCTAGAGACCACATAAATTCAATCCAGCATCTTTCAAAGTTCATTAATTTTTATATTTGGGGCCTTTGAATTCTTAACTCTAAACTCTGGATTAATAACATTTTAGGAATCTTCCAGAACGGCTAATTCTATGGCTGGGAAGGACTCGGTGACCCCGGTCTATTTTAGGCGAGAGGGTGGTATGGGGTTGGGGGCAGGTGAGATGGAGCTGCTTGGCAGTGGGTGTGTTGTATGCAGAAAGCGTACGCTTCAATTCCCATGACCCACCTCCTTTCAGTTACCGTAATTTTCGCTCCAAAACACGCACTTTTTTGCTCCTAGAAAGTAAGGGAAAATGCCTGTGCGTGTTACAGAGCGAATGCACTTGACCGGAGCCATGGCTGCCGTCAGTCAAGCAAAGCGGGAGCCACTTGCAGGGCTTTGCACGGCTCTAGCTTTGCTTGCTTTACAGCCAGGAGGAGGGGGGGAGCCAAGGAGGAGAGAGGGAAGGAGAGCCATGGCAGCAAAGCGGGCAGAAGCCGCTTACACGTGAGGAGGGACAGACGGGAGCCATAGCGAGCTGGAAAAAGCGCCCCGTAGCCAGCAACAGCTGCTGCAGCCTCAGCTAGCAAAGGTCCGTGTGCTCTCTAAATGGAGCAATGAGGCTGCAGAGGGACGGCAGGGCACAGGAGGGCTCTGAGCCACGAGCGCAGTGAAAACCAGTAAAAAACTTTTTAAAAAGGCTGCTGGGGACAGGAGGGCACGGGATGAGGGAGAGGGGGAAATTACGATTCTCCCAGCGTCTCAGCTGATCTGCTGAGCAGGACTTGGGTTGCAGGGGCTTCGCCATTAGCTGCGTAAAGCAGCAAAGAGGGAGAGAAGGAGCAAAGCGGGAGAGGAAAGGAGCTGCTTACACTGCTGTAAGTGGCTGCTGTCCGGTTGGCTCCTTTAAAGCAACAGTGCTCTTTCCCTCCCCCCTCCCCGCTCAGCTCGCCGAAAAGCTCCTTTTCCACACACCCCACTCGAGCTCTTTCTCCCCTTAAACCCCTCTCCTGCATCATTAGCAGCATCCTTCTCCACCCACCCCACGCGTGTTCCTTCTCCCCTTAAACCCCTCTCCTGCATCATTAGCAGCATCCTTCTTTACACACCCCATGCGTGTTCCTTCTCCCCTTAAACCCCTCTCCTGCATTATTAGCAGCATCGTTCTCTACACACCCCATTCGTGTTCCTTCTCCCCTTAGACCCCTCGCCTGCATTATTAGCCGCATCCTTCTCCACACACCCCACGCGTGTTCCTTCTCCCCTTAAACCCCTCTTCTGCATCATTAGCAGCATCCTTCTCCACACACCCCACACGTGTTCCTTCTCCCCTTAAACCCCTCTCCTGCATTATTAGCAGCATCGTTCTCTACACACCCCATTCGTGTTCCTTCTCCCCTTAGACCCCTCGCCTGCATTATTAGCCGCATCCTTCTCCACACACCCCACGCGTGTTCCTTCTCCCCTTAAACCCCTCTTCTGCATCATTAGCAGCATCCTTCTCCACACACCCCACGCGTGTTCCTTCTTCCCTTAAACCCCTCTTCTGCATTATTAGCAGCATCCTTCTCCACACATCCCACACGTGCTCCTTGTCCCTTGAATGCTTTTCCTTCCCTCCCCACTTAAAGTGTGGTTACAAAGCACGGATCCAGATGGATCCTCAGGATTTTTGCACTGGGTCACCCCAAGTTCACCATCAGATCACATAGCATATCCATGGCTACAGCCTGCACCAAAAAACACACACGCACCCACTGTTTCATGCGGCTGCAATGGCGCAAAAACGTGGTTACAAAGCATGGATCCACATGGATCCTCAGGATTTTTGCATTGGGCTACCCCAAACTCACCGTCAGATCACGTCTGTGGCCACAGCATGAACCACAAAAATCATACATCCACTGTTTTGTTTAGAATATTTTTTTCTTGTTTTCTTCCTCTAAAAACTACGTGCGTGTTATGGTCAGGTGCGTGTTATAGAGCGAAAAATACGGTACTAGTTTCTTGGGGTTGGGGCTAAATCCATGATGGGTCAGAGAAGAATGAGCGGTGGCAGGAACCAGTCAAAGCAAGGCAGATCTTAATTTTACTGTTGTGACAGAGTTTCTCACCTTACATGTTGCATGGAGGTGAGGAGCCAAGACAAGTGTGTGTAACAACTTTTAAAGACTTGATAATAATAATAATTTATTTTTTATACCCCCCCCCCTTCAATCTGGCTGGGTTTCCCTTAGCCCAGAGGTTTTGGACTTTTTTGAGTCCACGGCTCCCTTGACCAACTACATTCTTTCTGTGAGGCTCAGGAGCCCAGCTATGTCACCCCTTGCCAGCAGAGCTGGCAGCCTCTCGTCCTTTTTCTGACTCCTTCCTTTGTGGAGTGTTCCTTCTTCTCCTCTCCCCTCTCCTTAGGAGTCCTCTGGACAGCCACAGCTGCCGCCCCTTCCCTGAAGAGAGGTGCCTCCTCACGCTGCCCCACAGGGGCCTGGGGAGCACCCCCTGGCCAGCTCCAGAGGCACCGTTCGCCTGGGGAGCTTGTAGCCAGGGGTGCTGCAACAAACAGCTGTGCAAGCCTTTGGGAGGCAGAGATGCAAGAAGGCATGGAGGGAGAAAGAGGGACAGAGGCCAGTGTTGCTCCCAGCATCCTTGACCATCATTCAAGGCACCAAAGGGTGCCACAGCACCCTGGTTGAAAACCACTGCCCACCCAACAAGCATCAGACATGCATCACAGAAAGAGGCAGTCTTGTCTCCTGGCTTGTCTCTTGTCGTGATACCTGACAATGTTTGCTAATTGCCCTTTCCTGACCAGTCTGAGCCTTTCCCTTGAAATGGTAAATACCTCAGTTCTTGAATCCATTGTCACAGATCTACCCCTATTTATGTGAGATGTTTATAGCTTTTGAAGGATTTGTAAGTGAAAAGAACTATTGGGAAAGGTTTTTCCTTCAACTGCAGAGTAAATATCTGGGGTCATTAAGAGGGCTTCAGGATTGCTCTGTGAACTCAAAGAAAGTGTCTTTTTTTTCAGGGAATATTTTATCATTTTTGAATGGTGAAGGGTTGTTTTTTCTCTAGGGTGCGTGTCTGCTATGTGTGCACCTTAAGATTTGTGTAACACTCATGCCAACTTCTGTTGCCCAGTGCCTGCAAGCCCCCTACTGTGACATCATAGAATGCTTGCAGTTGTGTGTTTTTTAAACCACACCAGCCACTGCTCATCAGGAGCAGAACTGAGCAGCTTCTGTGAGTGAAGTGAAGAGCTGTTTCTCAGAAGGGGAAGCCCTGGGAGAGACTAGGGTTCAAATACCTCCTTACTCGGCTATGCAGCTCACTGGGTGACCTGGGGCCAGGTTGTCATCTTGAGCTCCTTGGAGAAAAAGATGGGATATCAATGCAGACGCCCTCAGAAGGTGGTGGACTCTTCTTCTTTGGAGGTTTTTTATACACAGAGGTTGGGTGGCCATTTGCAAGGGATTCTTGAATTGGATTCCTGTTTTGCAGGCAGTTGGACTAGATGCACCTTGGGGTTCTTTCCAAATCTACAATTCTATGATTTTGTTTAAGTGTCATTTTATTGATTAGATAGGAAACCCCTTCGAGACTGCTCTGAGGTGCCAGGTTGGATATAAGCACCATAAATGAGAAAAGAGAGAGACACGTCAGCCTGTGAATGACCCCAGGCAGCTGGCAGAAGGACTCGGACACAGAGGCAGAGGGAACCTGGAGGCTTCAGGACAACGTTGCTGTTAAGCACTGGACGCAGTGCTGACTGGAAAAGGTGAGTGGCCATCTGCAAGATCTTTTTTTATATATATATAGATAATATTTATTCAGAATTTTGAAGATTACAAAGAGAAAAAAGAAAAAAGTAAAAAAGACAGAAAAAGTACAATCATTTTAAAAAAAGAGAAAAAAACAAAAAAAAAAAAAAAACAGATTAAACCTTTACATAACTTTCTTCCTTTACTTATTTCCTTGACCTCCTCACACCTCCCATTTTTGTATTCTAATTCAAATTGTTATTTCAGCAAATCCTTCCAACCTTGTTTTTATCTTAATAATTTGATTTAATATATTGTAGTTTTACGTTCACTCTTTCGTCAATTCATTTTTACTTAATCCTTTATATCGTTTCTACCAAAGCCATATAATTTTCTTTTTCCAACATCTTTCTAACAATCCTTAATTTTACAATATTTTTGAAGATATACTTTAAATTTTTTCCACTCTTCTTCCACCGACTCTTCTCCTTGGTCCCGGATTCTGCCAGTCATCTCAGCCAATTCCATGTATTCCATCACTTTCGTCTGCCATTCTTCCCGGGTGGGTAGATCTTGTGTCTTCCAATACTTTGCTATGAGTATTCTTGCTGCTGCTGTGGCGTACATAAAAAAAGTTCAAGATCTTACAGAGCTCATGAGATTTTTTTTTTTTGAATTTTTTTTTATTTTCAATGCAGAATCATAACAAAAATTACAAACATTGAATCCAAAATAATACTATACAAACAAAAATCCCCGGAACATATAGGAAAAAAAACAGAAAACGAAAGAAAAAAAAGCAAAGGAGACAAGACTAAACTAAACAAAAACGAAAAAGCACACATCTACAGGAAAAAAAACCATATCATTACGTACATAAACACAAATTGACTTCCTTTCTTTGTTCTAAGACCTCAAAAAATTTACTCTTACTGTGTTGTTGTGTCTAATTAGATTACTTCCACCTTGGTACTTTTTTTTTTTTACACCATTTTTCTTTTCCTTTAACCCTGTAAAGCATCATTCATTACATACCAATATACTAACTCCAGAACAATGTTTTTTCATATACTCTTTAGCACAACCCCATTCTTTTAATAATTTCTGGTCCGATTGTCCCCTTATGTAAGCTGTGAGTCTTGCCAGATTTATGTATTCACAAAATTTAATTTGCCAATCTTTCACTGATGGAATTTTTCTGCCTTTCCAGTTTTTAGCTATAAGCATCCTGGCAGCTGTTGTTGCATAAAGGAATACTTTCCTTTGATTTTCGGGGATATCATTTGTAATTAAACCTAAAAGGAATGCCTCCGGTTTTTTTCTGAAAGATATTTTAAACATCTTTTTGAGTTCTTCATAGATTTCATTCCAGAATTGTCTAATAGGTCGGCATTCCCACCACATGTGAAACATTGTTCCTATTTCTTTTTTACATCTCCAACAGGTATTCGATTTTAATTTGTAAATTTTAGCCAATTTTACCGGAGTTAAGTACCATTGGTACACCATTTTCATGAAATTTTCTCTGATTGTGTAACATGCCGTGAATTTAATATCATATTTCCATAATTTCTCCCATTGGTCCAGCCGAATTACATATCCTTATCACATGCCCATTTAGTCATAACTTATTTTACTTCTTCATCCTTTAATTCCCATTCTAATAATAAATTATACATTTTGGATATATTCTTTTTTGAGTTTTGTAATAATACTTTTTGTAATTTTGATTCTTCTTTTTCAAATCCTATTGCTTTATCCTGATTGAATATTTGGGCAATTTGGTGATATTGTAACCATGTGGTATAATATGGGGTCACCTCTTTATATGGTCTTAGTTTTAATTGGCCCTGTTCCTCCTTTAGGAGCTGCTGGTATGTTGCCATTCTTCCTATCATATTTTTCTTTTTAACCGATATGACTTCTAATGGTGAGACCCACCATGGGGTTTTCGGTTCGAACAACCTTCTATGTCTCACCCAGACCTTGTATAATGCATTTCTAATTACATGACTGAGAAATTCTTTATGTACTGCCACTTTGTTGTAAATTAGATAGGCATGCCAACCATATCTGTTGTTCCATCCCTCCAAGTCTAAAATGGCACTATTATCTAACTTAATCCAGTCTCTGATCCAACTAAAGCATGCTGCATCGTAATATAGTCTCAGGTCTGGGAGTCCAAAGCCTCCCCACTCTTTTATGTCAGTTAATAATTTATGTTTGATCCGTGGCTTTTTGCCTTGCCATATAAACTTTGTTAGGTCCATTTTCCATTTTTTAAAACAATCATCTTTACCTATTATGGGAATCATTTGAAAAAGGAACAAGAGTTTTGGTAAAATATTCATTTTAATAGCCGAAATTCTACCCCAGAGTGTTAAATTCAATCTTGTCCAAATTTCCATTTCTCTTTTTGTTTCTTCCCATTTTTTTTTATAATTATCTTCAAACAAATTTATATTTTTCATTGTTACTTGGATTCCTAAATATTTCTTTTTTTTTTTTACAATTTGTAATCCAAATTTTTCTACCAGTTCCTTTTTCTCTTGGTCTCCCATGTTCTTTACCATTAGTTCCGTTTTTTCTTTATTCAAAGCAAAACCTGAGACCCTTCGAAGGTTTTCCATTTTTTCTAGAGCCTTTGCTATGCTTTCCTTTGGATTTTCCACCATTAACACTAAATCATCTGCAAATGCCCTTATTTTGTATATTTTCTCCCCTAGGGATATTCCATTTATTTCTTGATCCAGTCTGATTTCTTGATTTGGTATTTCCAAAACCAGAATGAATAATAATGGTGAAAGTGGGTACCCTTGTCTGGTGCCCTTCTGTATTTTAAAATAATCAGTCATGTCATTATTTATTATTATATTTGATTCTTGTTGTTCATAAATTGCTTTTAACCCTCTTGTAATTTGGTCTCCCAGGTCCATCTGGTCTAATAATATTTTTAGAAATTTCCTTTTTTTAAAATAAATTTTTATTAAATTTTCTTTTACAAATTAATCAACACAATCCTGTCCTCAAATTTCCAGTTTTTGTACTTCCACCAGCTCCTCCACCAATCATCCCTATTTTCTATTCATTACGCATTTCCCATGTCTTATATTGCCAGTTAATACTAACTTATCATCTCAGTTTTTTTACAATACATCTTTAACAGTCACAAAGCCTCTAATAATATTTTTAGAAATTTCCTTTTTTTTAAAGAAATATTTATTAAGATTTCACAAAAACAAACATACAAAAACACATAGTAACAAAAGAGAAAAAATAAAAAGATGAATAAAACACACAGAAACAACAAAAAAATTAAAAACAATTGTTTTTCATAACATAAAACTCGTTTGCTTGTTTCTTTGACTTCCTCACACCTCCCCTTCTTGTATTCCCATTTAAATAATCAAATCAGCAAATCCTTACCCTCTTTCATTTATCTTATCTCTATAACTTAACATTTTATAACTCAGTATTTTCATACATTATCAATCCATTTTTGCATATTCTTATTAACTTTGTTGCCAATACCACTTATTTCCAATAACCATTTTAGTTATTTTTTTTTTTTACCTAATTAACCCTTCTTCCATATTCTTAAAGCATTACAGCTGGAAACCACTCAATTTCTATCCAACATCATTCTAACATTCATTAATTTTGCAATATTTCTGTAAATAGTCTTTAAATTTCTTCCAATCTTCTTCCGCCGCCTCTTCTCCCTGGTCCCGGATTCTGCCAGTCATTTCTGCCAGTCCCATATAGTCCATCATCTTCATCTGCCATTCTTCCAAAGTGGGTAAATCTTGTGTCTTCCAATATTTTGCAATAAGTATTCTTGCTGCTGTTGTAGCGTACATAAAAAAAGTTCTGTCCTTCTTTGGCACCAATTGGCCGACAATGCCCAGAAGAAAGAACTCTGGTTTCTTCGGGAAGGTATATTTAAATACCTTTTTCATTTCATTATAAATCATTTCCCAGAAAGCCTTAATCCTTGGGCACGTCCACCAAAGGTGAAAGAATGTACCTTCAGTTTCTTTACCTTTCCAACATTTATTATCGGGCAGGTGATATATTTTTGCAAGCTTGACTGGGGTCATGTACCACCTGTATATCATTTTCATAATATTCTCTCTTAAGGCATTACATGCCGTAAATTTCATACCGGTGGTCCACAACTGTTCCCAGTCCGCAAACATAATGTTATGTCCAACATCTTGTGCCCATTTAATCATAACAGATTTCACCGTTTCATCCTGAGTGTTCCATTTCAACAGCAAGTTATACATCCTTGACAAAATCTTAGTTTTGGGTTCTAACAGTTCGGTTTCTAATTTTGATTTTTCCACCTGGAAGCCAATTTTCTTGTCCAAATTATATGCCTCCATTATCTGATAGTAATGAAGCCAATCTCGCACTTTGTTTTTTAGTTTCTCAAAACTCTGCAATTTTAGTCTATCTCCCTCTTGTTCCAAGATTTCCCAATATTTCGGCCATTTGGCCTCCATATTGAGCTTTTTCTGAGCTTTTGCTTCCATTGGTGACAGCCACCTTGGTGTTTTATTTTCCAATAAATCCTTATATCTTGTCCAAACATTGAACAAAGCTTTCCTGACAGTATGGTTCTTAAATGCTTTATGTGCTTTAACCTTGTCGTACCACAAATATGCATGCCACCCAAAAACACTGTTAAAACCTTCTAAATCCAAAATGTCTGTGTTCTCAAGAAGTAGCCAGTCTTTCAGCCAGCAAAATGCTGCTGATTCATAGTAAAGTTTAAAGTCTGGCAGGGCAAATCCACCCCTTTCCTTTGCATCAGTCAATATCTTAAATTTTATTCTGGGCTTCTTGCCCTGCCAGACAAATTTAGAGATATCTTTCTGCCACTTCTTGAAACAATCCATCTTGTCCACAATTTGCAGTGTTTGAAACAAAAACAACATTCTAGGCAATACATTCATCTTTATAGCTGCAATTCGACCAACAAGGAAAGCTTCAAATTTGACCAAATTTCTAAGTCTTTTTTCACTTCCGTCCAACATTTTTCATAATTATCTTTAAATAAGTTCCCATTTTTTGCTGTCATATTAATCCCCAAGTATTTCACTTTCTTAACCACAGTCAAACCTGTCTCATTCTGAAACCTCTCTCTTTCAGTCAGTGTTAAATTTTTCTCTAAAACCTTAGTTTTTGACTTGTTCAATTTAAATCCTGCCACTTGACCAAATTCTTGAATTAGTTCTAAAACCCTTTTGGTACTAGATTCTGGCTCCTGTAACGTTAATACTAAATCATCTGCAAATGCTCTCAATTTGTACTGTTTGGCTCCGACCTGTATACCTTTAACCAACCAGTCCCTTCTAATCATATTCAGCAGAACCTCCAGGACCGATATAAAAAGCAATATTTTTCGAAATTTCCATGAAACTTTGTCGAAGGTCTGAGGGTATTGGCGGTGAGCTTTCCTCGAGTGGCGGTTAGGCATTGGTATGGGTATTGTTATGTAGATGTCTGGGGGGGGGAGCGCCATCACCTCCCCGGATATTGAAGGGTAGTCCGGTAAAAGATTCCGGGGGGCTTGGCCCCGTCGGAAGCCTATGGAGGCCAGGGCCCAAGACACGCCCCCGAGCGGTGACCCCGGGGGAGTGCCTAGTTGATGTACATCAGCAGGGCTCCCCCTGCTGGTGTTAACCCTTCCGGGTCTTCAAGGAAGCAGGCTGAAGCCGGATAGTTGGATAGGAACAATGTCTAAGCCAATACCGCTCATCACCTGTAACCAATAAAGTTGCGGGCAATTTTAGCCCAGTAACCTTAAAATAATGCGTTCTCAAAGTCTCTGGGGTCAGTTTGACACCACAGTCCCGTGAGAAAGCCCTTTTGAAATTTGCTATCATACAGCCTAGTGGAGTGCTTGAATTACAAGCCGTTGAACACTCCCCCCGCATCGCTATGTCCCTTGTGAAGTGCTACTCACCAGATTCTCAGAGATTCGCTTCCCTTTGTTCCCGATCAAAATGCAGTTGCCTGATTTGGAAATGCAGCACTGAAAGGTCCAAATTCAGTGCCCCGGCGCCCTGTTACCATAAATTCTGTTGGAACCGGTTCAGACCAGTTTGAACCAGCTGAAACCAGTTGGGAAAAGTCCATGTGGGTTCCAACTTGCCCAGACAAGTTTGAACGGGTCTAGACTGGTTGGAACTGGCTCAGACTGCTTGGAACAGGTCTAGGCTGGTTTGAACCGGTTGGAACAGGTGGATGTCATTTGAAACTGGCCCAAGCTGGTTAGATTGGGTCCAGGTCGGTTGGAACAGGTCTATGTTGCTTGGAACCAGCCCAGCCCAGTTGGAACAAGTTCATACCAGTTGGATCCAGTCCAAGCCGGTTGGATCCAGCACAAACCAGTTGGAAAAGTTCCCGGTGGGTACCAACTTGCCCAGACCGGAACCTGTTCAGACTGGTTTGCTTTGGCCCAGACTGCTTGAAACTGGCTCAGACTGGTTTGAACATGTCTAGGCCGGTTTGAACCAGTGTAGGCGAGTTTGTGCTGGTCCAAGCTGGTTTGAACAGGTCTAGGCTAGTTTGAAGAAGAAGAAGAAGAAGAAGAAGAAGAAGAAGAAGAAGAGGAGGATTTTGGATTTGATATCCCGCCTTTCACTCCCTTTAAGGAGTCTCAAAGCGGCTAAGAATCTCCTTTCCCTTCCTCCCCCACAACAAACACTCTGTGAGGTGAGAGACTTCATAGAAGTGTGACTGGCCCAAGGTCACCCAGCAGCTGCATGTGGAGGAGCGGAGCCGCGAACCTGGTTCCCCAGATTACGAGACTACCGCTCTTAACCACTACACCACACTGGCTCTTAGTTTGTCCCGGACCAAGCCTGTTTGAACAGTTCCAGACAGCTTTGAGCAGGTCCAGGCCAGTTGGAGCAGGTGCAGTTTCATTTGAAACTGGCCCAAGATTTTTAGAACAGTCCCAGGCTGGTTGGAACCGGTCCAAGCTGGTTCGAACCTGTTGAGACCAGCTTGAACCAGTCCAAACTGGTTTGAACCAGTCTTGGCCAGTTTCAACCGCTTTGGGCCGGTTTGAAATGGCCCAAGCCAGTTTGAGCAGTTCCAAGTGTATTGGAAATGGCCCAGACAGGTTGGATCAGGTCCAGGCCAGTTGGAGCAGGTGCAGGTCATTTGAATCTGGCCCAAGCTGGTAAGAAAAGGTCCAGGACGGTTTGAAGAGGACTATGTCGCTTGGAACCAGTCCAGACCAGTCGGAACCAGTTCATACAAGTTGGGTCCCGCCCAAGCCGGTTGGAACCAGCCCAAACCAGTTGGAAAAGGTCCAGGCTGGTTCCAACTTGCCCAGACCACTTTAAACTGGCCTAGACTGGTTGGAAATAGCTCATACTGGTTGCAACAGGTCTAGGATGGTTTGAACCGGTTGAAGCCGTATGAACTGGTCAAGGCTGGTTTGTGCCAGTCGAAGTTGGTTTGAACCGGTCTAGGCCTCTTTCAACCGATCTAGAGCGGTTTGTGCTGGCTTAAGCCAGTTTGTGCTGGTCCAAGCTGGTTTGAACCGGTCTAGGCCAGTTTGTGCAGGTCCAAGGCGGTTTGTGCTGGTCCAAGCCAGTTTGAACCGGTCTATGCCGGTCCAAGCCGCTTTTAACAGGTCTAGGCTGGTTTGAGCCAGCCCAAACCAGTTTGAACAGTTCCAGACAGCTTCAAGCAGCTCCAGGCCAGTTGGAGCAGGTGCAGGTCATTTGAAACTGGCCCTAGCTGGTTAGAATTTGGAAGTAGCTCAGACTGGTTGCAACAGGTCTAGGCTGATTTGAACGGGTCAATGCCGATTTGTGCCCGTCCAAGCTGGTTCGAATCGGTCTAGGCTGGTTTTTGCTGGTCTTAGCCAGTTTGTGCTGGTCCAAGCACGTTTGAACTGGTTGAGGCCAGTTTGAACCGGTCGTGATGGTTTGTGCTGGTCCAAACTTGCACCTGCTCCAACATGCCTGGACCTTCTCCAACATGTCTGGGCCAGTTCCAAGCCACTTGGAACTGTTCCAACTGGCTTGGGACGGTTCAAACTGGCCAAGACCTGCTCAAACCAGCTTGGACTGACACAAACTGGCCTAGACCGGTTCAAACAGGCATAGACCAGTTAAAAGCAGCTTGGACCGGCACAAATTGATTTGGACCAATTCATACCAGCCTAGACCTGTTGCAGAAGTCTCAGCTAATTCCGACCATTCTGGGCCAGTTCAAACTGGTCTGGGCAAGTTAGAACCTGCCTGGACTTTTTCCAAGTGGTTTGAGCTGGTTGAAACCGGCTTGAACTGGCTCAAACTGGCCTATACCTGACGTGGTTGTGCGCGTTTGGATCATAAGCCATAGTAATGTCCACTGGGCCAGAAACCGTGCTGTCAGCCGTGACCAGGGGTGCGGGTTAGATCTGCCAAAACATGTTGAAATCTCCTGGATCACTCACCGTGGAATGCGTTGGGCGGAATTTCTGCCAACAGTAAAAGCTAGAGCCGCCATGAAAGGCCCACCCGATGCCCTTGTCATTCAGCAGGATGGAAATGATTTGGCCTACTGGAAGAGCGTGGACTTAATGTGGAACATTTTCGATGGTTTTGATGATCTGAGGATTTCTTTCCCAAATTTAGTCATAATTTGGTCATCACTGTTGGAAAGGCGCACTTGGAGGGACTGCCGATGCCCTATTGCTATGAACAAATCCAGAAAGATCCTGGAATGCTCAGTGGCGTGTAGAGTGGCAGCGCTGGGGGGGGGGCTCATTGATCACCGCAACATCCAGTTCAGCAAGGTGACCCTCTACTGCGAGGATGGCGTGCATCTTTCCAATGCTGGAAACGATGTTTGGTTGGCTGACATATCTGCGGGGATTAGGGATTGGTTGCAGGTCTGAGGGTATTGGCGGCGAGCTTTGCTCGAGTGGCGGTTAGGCATTGGTATGGGTATTGTTATGTAGATGTCTGGGGAGAGGAGCGCCATCACCTCCCCCGGATATTGAAGGCTAGTCCGGTAAAGGATTCTGTGGGTTGTGGCCCCAACCGAAGCCTATGGAGGCCAGGGCCCAAGGCATGCCCCTGAGCTGTGTCCCCGGGGGAGTGCCTAGTTGATGTGCATCAGCAGGGCTCCCCCTGCTGGTGTTAACCCTTCCGGGTCTTCAAGCAAGCAGGCCGAAGCCGGATAGTCAGATAGGACCAATGCCTAAGCCAATACCGCTCTTCACCTGCAACCAATAAAGTTGTGGGCAGAGGACTTCCGGAGCAGCGCACTCAGAGGACGGGTGAAGGATTGCGCTCTTGGCAACTTGAGGCGGTCCAGATGCCAGAGAAAACTGAGGGAGAACAGGAGGCGTGAGTTTTCCCGAGCTCAGGTGGGGATCCTGAGTTCAGAGCTGATGGCAGCACATTTATGGGGTTTCCCCAAAACCAAACCATTTAAAAACGTCTGGCCGAAGAGCTAGCAAGGGGAGAACCTCAGCGCTAAGGGGCAGAGCCATTCTCTGGCGTTAACGTCTCCAAACCCGGCGAGGAAGCGCTGAACTCTCCATTAAGTTTAAAACTGGAGATAAAGAGACCCCCGCCCCCCTCCTTATAAAGAAATGGGAACTGGAAAACTGCTGGTTATCGGCAGAGCACAGAGGTGGAGGCAGCAGAAATAAAGAATATGTAAAATACAGAGTGAGCTTTTAAGAGTGAAAGGGGACCAATCCCCACAGCACCAACAGTAACTGTTATTAAACTTCACAAAGGTGCCTTGTAAGAGTGAATATAACCCAGCAGAGAGTTTTAAAACAGCAAAGACAGAGACTGCTGAGAATGCTGAGACAGAGACTGCTTAAATAGCAGAGAAAGGGGGAAAACCAGCAGCTTCTACTTACATAAAGTTGCAGCTTTTAACCAGAGCCTTCAATTAAAAATAAGGACAAAACACTCTGGGTCGGCTGTGTGGGACAAAGGGGCTGTGAGGGGAAGGAGAAGGGTGAATGAGTCCCGCCATAACAGACACAAAGGCAGGCACGAACAAAGGCAAGCAGGAAGAGAAAGGGGGAAACATAAATTATGAAAAAGAATTGTTTTTAATTTTTTGTATTTTTGTGTGTGTGTGTGTTTACTCTTATTTTTTTGCTTTTTTATTATGTGTTTTTGTATATCTGTTTTTGAAAAATCTTAATAAATATTTCTAAAAAAAAAGAGAGAAAGGGGAAAACAAAAGAGAGAAAACAGAGTGTAAAAAAACTAGAGGGACGCCTAGTGGCAAAAGAAGTGAAAGACGCGAGTAAAATCAACAGAAGACAATTAAAAGAAGATTCCTGGTCTTACTCAATATAAGAGCAATTCAAAAAGGAATTTATTTTTTATTTTTATTTTTTTAAAGCGGAAATGGCAGTATAAAAAGCGAAGCAAGGGAAACTCCCAGAAATAAAAGAAGCGCAGAGATCACATGAAACTGTTATTTTAAAAGAGGTATTGCTAGGTAGGCATCTCAATGGGATCGAAGAAGATTCAGACAACAATTGGCCTAGCCTCAGCTTCTAACCAAGCAAGGAGAACATCAGTGGTGGAGAATGAGAGCAACATGGACCTTAAAGAGATATTATTGGCAATGGAAAGAATGGAGAAGAACCTAGGAGATAAGATAAGCACCCTAGATGGAAATATTAAATTCTTAGATGGAAAAGTGGATAGTATGGGCACTAAGATTGAGAAAAATTCCACATTAATAATGGACCTTTCTAATCAAGTGAACCAACTGACAACAAAGAACAAAGAGCTAGACAAGATGGTGCAGGAGATAAAGAATAAGTCATTAAAATAAGAGGAAGCCATGAAAAAAATTCAGGCGGATCAAAGAGATTCAAGGAAAGTCTAAGAGAAAAACAAAGAGGAAACTGAGGAGCTGAGGAAGGTTCAGGAAGAGACCCTGGATGCAATTGCTGTCCTTGAGATGAAGGAAAAGGAGATGTTGTTGCGCTTCCGAGGAGTTAAAGAGAACCAGGAGGATGAAATTTCAACAAAACTATTGAAAGAACTGGCGGATTGGTTAGGGGTCGAGGAAGATGAATTACTTTTGGACATTGAAAAAATATTTAGGATTAAGGTGAACAAGTCAAGAAACAAAAAGGGACCGGGAGATTGTTTAGTATTTCTGAACTCGAGGCTACTCAGGGAAAAAATCCTATTAAAGAATAGAACTGATCCCTTGTGTATAGAGGGCAAAGTAATCGAGATTATGAAGGAGATCCCAACCAGGTTGTTGAAGAGGAGAGATAATTCTAGATTCTTAACATCAGCGCTGAAGAAGAATAAAATTTTGTTCAGGTGGGAATTTCCCGAAGGACTTACCTTTACATATAAAGAGAGAAGAAGAACCCTTAGATCGGTGGAGGAGACCAGAATTTTTTGGAGGAAGTACTGGGAGGAGCTGGGAGGAGAAAGGCTCCAAGAGTGAGAAGAAACAAGATAAAGCTAGAATTATTATAACGACTTCTACCTTTTGTGCCCTTATATTATTATTATTATTATTATCATTTCTTTTTCTTTTTCTTTACCAACTACCTCCGATTTTAAAGTAGTTCATATAAATTTAATAAAACTGTATGGCCTTTAAGTGTATTTCCTGGAATATTAATGGTTTGAACAGTAAATTGAAAAAGAACAAAGTAGAATGTACCTTAAAGAAAGGAAAATGGGATATAATATGTCTACAAGGGACCCGTGTATCTAAAAATCATATACGGGTACTAAAAAACAAGAACTTGGGTCTGGAGAAAAAAGATTGCCCAACAGTAAAGAAATTTGAAGAATTAAAAGAGAGGGGGTGAATTGGTTAGAATATTTCCAATTAAAAACAATATTTGAGAAGGATGATAAGCTTAAGGGGTTTGATTAAAAAAATCTCGGTATGGGAAAAAGAAATTTTATATAACAACCAACAAAACCCATACCGAGAGTGCCTAGGGAGTGCCTAGTTGATGTGCATCAGCAAGGCTCCCCCTGCTGGTGTTAACCCTTCCGGGTCTTCAAGTAAGCAGGCCGAAGCTGGATAATCGGATAGGACCAATAAAGTTGTGGCCAATTTTAGCCCATTAACCTTAAAACAACGGTGTCATGTGTCTTTATTCTTACTGGTGGGAGGTGGGAACTCGCCACGCAACCTGACTTGGCCAATTCAGCTCACAATGCGTTCTCAAAGTCTATGGGGTCAGTTTGAGACCCCTTTTGAAAGCCCTTTTGAAATCTGCTATCATACAGCCCAGTGAAGTGCTTGAATTACAAGCTGTTGAACACTCCCCCCGCATCGCTATGTCCCTTGTGAAGTGCTACTCACCAGATTCTCAGAGATTCGCTTCCCTTTGTTCCCGATCAAAATGCAGTCGCCTGATTTGGAAATGTGGTAGTGAAAGGTCCACATTCAGTGCCCCGGCGCCCTGTTACCATCAATTCTGTTGGAACCGGTTCAGACTGGTTGGAAACCAGTTGGGAAAAGTCCATGCGGGTTCCAACTTGCCCAGACCAGTTTGAACTGGCCCAGACTGCTTGGAACTGGCTCAGACTGCTTGGAACAGGTCTAGGCTGGTTTGAACTGGTCCAAGTCGGTTGAAATAGGTCCAAGCCGGTTGGAACCAGTCTAGGCCAGTATAAAACGGTCTAGGCAGGTTTGTGCCAGTCCAAGCTGGTTTGGACTAGCTTGGACTAGGCTGGTTTGAACCGGTCCAAGCTGGTTGGAACCGGTCTAGACCAGTTTGAACCAGACTAGGCCAGTTGGTGCCGGTCCAAGCCGGTTTGAGCTGGTCTAGGCCAGTTTGAACTGGTCCAGGCTGGTTTCTGCCGGTTTGAGCCGGTTTGAAGAGGTCTAGGCCAGTTGGAACAGCTCTGTGTCACTTGGAAGCAGCCCAGACCTGCTAGGACCCCTTCATACTGGTTGGATCCAGCCCAAGCCAGTAGGAACCAGCCCAAAGCAGTTTGAAAAAGTCCAGGCGGATTCTAAGTTCCCAAGGCCGGTTTGAATTGGCCCAGACTGCTTGGAACTGGCTCAGACTGGTTTGAACAGGTCTAGGCTGGTTTGAACCGGTCCAAGCCAGGTGGAACAGGTCTAAGCCGGTTGGAACCCGTTCAGACCGGTTGGAACTGGTCCAAGCTGGTTTGAACCAGCTGAACCCAATTGGGAAATGTCCAGGCGGGATCCAACTTGCCCACACCAGTTTGAACTGGCACAGACTGTTGGAAGTGGCTCAGACTGCTTAGAACTGGTCTAGGCTGGTTTGAACCGGTCCAAGTCGGTTGAAACAGGTCCAAGCCGGTTGGAACCAGTCTAGGCCAGTTTGAAATGGTCTAGGCCTGTTTGAAATGGCCCAAGCCAGTTTGAGCAGATCCAAGTGGGTTGGAACTGGCCCAGACAGGTTTGAGCAGGTCCAGGCCAGTTGGAGCAGGTGCAGGTCATTTGAAACTGAATTTGACCGGTTCAAACCAGCCCAGACCTGTTCAAACCGGCTTCGACCGGCACAAATCGGCTTGGACTGGTTCAAACCAGTCTAGACCTGTTCCAACCAGTCTGGGCCAGTTCAAACTGGTCTGGTCAAGTTGGAGCCCACCTGGACCTTTTCCAACTGGTTTTGGCTGCTTCCAACTGGCTTGGGCTGGATCCAACTGGTATGAAATGATTCCAACAGGTCTGGGCTGCTTCCAAGCGACATAGACCTGTTCCAACCAGCCTGGACCTGTTGTAACCATCTTGGGCCAGTTTCAAATGACCTGCACCTGCTCCAACTGGCCTGGACCTGCTCCAACCTGTCTGGGCCAGTTCCAACCCACTTGGAACTGTTCAAACCGGCCTAGACCGGTACAAAACTGCTTCAACCAGTTCAAACCGGCTTGGACCGGCAGAAACCGGTCTAGACTGGTTCCAACTGGCCTAGACTGGTTCCAACCGGCTTGGACCTGTTTCAGCCAACTTGGACCGGTTCAAACCAGCCTAGACCTGTTCCAACCAGTGTGGGCCAGTTCCAAGTGGTCTGTGCAAGTTGGAACCCGCCTGGACATTTTCCAACTGCTTTGGGATGGTTCCAACCGGCGTGGACTGGACCCAACAGGTATGAACTGGTTCCAGTTGATGTGCATCAGCAGGGCTCCCCCTGCTGGTGTTAACCCTTCCGGGTTTTCAAGCAAGCAGTTGGAAAATGTCCAGGTGGGTTCCAAATTGCCCAGACTAGTTGGAACAGGCCCAGACTGGTTGGAACAGGTCTGGGCTGGTTTGAACCGGTCCAAGTCGGTTGAAACAGGTCCAAGCCGCTTGGAACTAGTCTAGGTCAGTATGAACCGGTCTAGGCCGGTTTGTCTAGGCCGGTTTGAACAGTTACAAGTGGGTTGGAACTGGCCCAGACAGGTTGGAGCAGGTGCAGATCATTTGAAACTGGCCCAAGCTGGTTACAACAGGTCCAGGCTGGTTGGAACAGGTCTATGTCACTTGGAACCAGCCCAGACCTGTTGGAATCATTTCATACCAGTTGGATCCAGCCCAAGCCAGTTGGAAGCAGCCGAAACCAGTTGGAAAAGGTCCAGGTGGGCTCCAACTTGCCCAGACCAGTTTGAACTGGCCCAGACTGGTTGGAACAGGTCTAGACTGGTTTGAACCAGTCCAAGCCGATTTGTGCTGGTCGAAGCCGGTTTGAACTGGTCTAGGCTGGTTTGAACTGTTCAAATTCAGTTTCAAATGACCTGCACCTGCTCCAACTGGTCTGGACCTTCTCCAACCTGTCTGGGCCAGTTCCAACCCACTTGGAACTGCTCAAACTGGCTTGGGCCTTTTAAAACCGGCCTAGACCTGTTCAAACTGGTTTGTACCGGCAATAACCTACCTAGACCGGTTCAAACTGGCCTAGACCGGTTCCAACCCACTTAGACATGTTTCAACCGACTTGGACCGGTTCAAACCAGCCTAGAACTGTTCCAACTAGTCTGAGCCAGTTCCAACCAGTCTGGGCCAGTTCAAACTGGTGTGGGCAAGTTGGAACCCGCATGGACTTTTCCCAACTGGTTTCAGCTGGTTCAAACTGGATTGGACTGGTTCCAACCCGTCTAAACCAGTTCCAACTGGTTTGGACCTGTACCACCCGGCTTGGACTGGTTCAAACCAGCCTAGACCTGTTCAAACCAGTCTGAGCCAGCAAAAAAACCCTTTCTGCAACCCCAAGAGTGCCAGATTGGAGGGAGGTCCCTCACTCATCAGTTTCTTTATGTACCAGAATGTCCCATTTCCCTTTTGGGACGTGATTTCCTATCTAAAATTCAAGCTCAAATAGCCTTCACGCCTAAAGGGGCAGAATTGAAATTACCACCAATTGTAGTAGCTCTAAAGCCAGGTGCAAGCACAACTGCGCATGCGTCGGTGTGGGTAGATGCACACCCGTCTCGCTCTTGGGACTTTACTAATTAAAAGCCTGAGAAACAAATAACTCTCTGCAAACTGATAGCTGAGATACCTGATCGAAAACTGGGCTTAGGTCCAAGTCCTGGATTGGAGTAAGTTAGTGTTTAAAACGGTGGTTTATCTATTTATTTGGGAAAGACTTGAGAAGGACTTAGCAAGATGGCCAAGTCTTTGAAGGAGCTGGGTGAAATGATTCAGCGTTCGGAAGCAAATGTTCGCGCTGATATGCAAGACTTGAAAGGAGAGATGAGAAGAATGACTGCTACAGTAGAAAAAGTTATGAAAATAGCAGAGTATGCAAAAGAGGTAGCTGATGCAAACGTAAACAAAATAGAATCTCTGACAAAAAGGATTTCACAAATGAACGATAGACAGCGCAGAAGGAATTTAAAATTCTCTGGTATTTCTGAAGATATTGGGAATAAGGACCTGGAAAAGGAGATGTTACAAGGGCTCAAAGAACAAGGAATTGAAATTGAGCAGAATGAAATTGAGAGAGTGCACCGGGTGTTCACATCACAAGGAGGCTCTGGACTTCCCAGGGTCGTAATTATGGCACTCGCAAGAGAGAAGTTAAGAGATCAAATTTATAAATCACTCCGGCAGAAAGCAGACCTGCAGTTTAAACAGCGAAAGGTCATAGTGAGACAAGACCTTTCTCAGGAAATGCTTCAAGACAGGAAACGTATGCAGCGGTTTGCACAAGCTCTCTACAATAACAAAATTCTCTTTACCTGGGCCTACCCTGCTACACCGTTGGTTTTTAGAGACAGCAGGAAATATTCTGCTAAGAACCCTGGTGAAGCAAAAAAAATGCTAGCTGATTTAGGAGTTGGACTAGAAGGACAGACTGAGCAAGAACTCTCATGTTCGGAAGAATTACAGGTAGACCAACAGGGAGAGTCGAGTGAAGAATCTCCAGAATCTCCAGTGCAGAGACAAGAGAATAAAAGAAGACGGAAGTCAAGAGGGGAAGGAAACAGCAAGAAATAATATATACTAGAGACATCTAAAATGGTCTTTTGTGTATATATATATATATATATGTGTGTGTGTGTGTGTGTGTGTGTTGCTTTTTCTGATATAAACTTTCCAAGAGCAAAGGGAGAGGAGTGTGGTTCTCCAAGATACCATGAGACAGGGATCATGGAGATCCCTAACTGAGTCTCAGGGGAGAGTTGAATGGGCCAGAATTGAAAATATAATATATGTACACAGAGGGATTCAAAAAATAAACAGTAGCTGGGATAATGGATAGATCTTTAAAGGTTTTATCTTTAAATGTTAACGGGCTGGCCTCAAACACCAAACGCTACTGGGTTCTGACACTGGCTAAGAAAATGAAAGTGGATATGCTATGCCTTCAGGAGACTCATAGAGCCCAAGCAAACAATAGACCTTTGTTATGCTCTCAGCAATGGGGCCTAATAGCAGAATCAAAAGCGACGAACAAGGCTAGAGGGGTCACTATACTATGTAATGCAAATCTTAGGCCGGAGGTTCTGAGCCGAAAAAAGATAATGATGGTAGATTTATATTCTTAAAAATTAAACTGTCACAAAAAATCTTTACAATAGCTAATATATACAAGCCTAACACAAGACAGAAAAAAATTATAAAGAAAACCTTCAATAGACTGCAGCTTTACGCTAAGGGGAAGTCATCGTTACAGCAGACTTTAATTGGAATATAAAGAATAGTACTTTCAGGTTATCTAAATGGGGATTAAAGGATGTTTTTGAGAGGGGAAACCCCAATACCAAACCTACCTTCTTTTCCAACAGACATAAGACTTTCTCTTATATTGACTATGTGCTAATTAAAGAAGGGAATGAAATCAGTGTTAGAACAGCAAAGACTATGGGAATATGGATTTCAGACCATGCTCCACTATTTGTGGAGCTGGGACTGGAAGAGGATGGAAAAAGTAGGAGATGGCAGTACAATAACCTAATGATGGCAAAAGAGATTGACAGGGAATATATTAGAAAACCAATTGGTTGGTATTTTAAAGAAAACAATAGTTCAGCCGAGATCCTGATAGTATGGGACGCTTTCAAAGCTGTTATAAGAGGACATTGTATACTGAAAGAGATTGTGATTAAGAAGGATTGGTACTCGGGGAGACAGGAAAAAATTAAAGAGATTGAAATCTTGCAACAACAGCAACAAGTTACATTTCTACGGAGGAGACAGGAGCAGTTAAGAAAGTTAAAACAGGAATTGGATGAGCTGGATATAGTTGGAAGAGAGATAATATGATCAAAAATGATTTTCAGAGAACCTCAATAGGATCATATAAGAGACTGGCAAACAATTTAAAGAAAAGAAGGGATCAACAGAGGGTGGAGGCCATTAAGACCAGAAGGAAAATACATACACAAAGCTCTAGAGAAATAAGGAAAGAATTTGCAGGATTCTATCAATCTTTATATAAAGAAGAAAATAAAAATATAACTAGGGAAAGTTTAGGGTTTAAAATCGAAGAAAGTGATAGATTAAGACTGAAGAAGGAAATTTCTCTGGAAGAAATAGAGAATGTAGTTAAATCATTTAAAAGTAAGAAATCCCCAGGATTAGATGGAATTACGCCAGACTTTTATAAAGAAACAATTGATATCCTGGGCTCAGAACTGAAAAAAGTATTTAATAATATCTTAGAAGGGGGGGGAGCCCCAGACACTTGGAAACTAGCGGAAATAGTAGTGATAGAAAAACCACAAAAGGACCCTACAGAGGTGGGGTCATACAGACCAATTAGCCTATTAAATCAAGACTATAAGATATTTACAAAGATCCTGGCAAGGCGACTGGAAAAGGTGTTACCTAAAATAATTAAGGAAGATCAATATGGATTTGTTAAGGGAAGATACATAGGCCATCCTATAAGAAATGTGTTTTAATAAATACATTTAATAAATACATTTTTTATTTTTTTATTTTTATTGTTTTTTATTTTTATTGTTTTAATAAATACATTTATTAACAAGCAGGGTAAAAGGAAAATTGGTGGTCTTAAAATTGGATGTGTATAAGGCCTTCGACACAATTTGACATAAATTTTTTATGGAAGAGGTAAAATTTTATGCAAGAGGTAGGATTAGGAGAGAACTCTGTCGAAACAATCCGGGAATTGTATAGAGAAGGGAAGGCTGTGGTCAGAGTGAACGAGGGGGTTTCAGATCAATTCAATATACAAAGAGGAGTTAAACAAGGATGTTCACTCTCACCACTACTATTTGCATTGGGTATGGAGTACTTGGCAGACAGAATACGAAACTCAGTAAGGATAAAAGGATATAAGGAAGGAAAGGAAGAAATTAAGTTAAAGATTTATGCAGATGCTATCCTATTATTATTTACAAACCCCTTAGAGGGTGTAAGAGAATTTATGATAATCCTGAAGAACTTTAAAGAAGAGTCGGGATTTGGAGAAGTCTGAAATTTTATTTGGGGATGTAAATAGAGAGGAGAAGAAGGAAATTGCAAAAATGACAAAAATGGATATCAATAGGAAAAGAATTGAATACTTGGTGTAAATATTATTAAAAATAGTGCTAGGATTCCAGATGTAAATTACAAAGAAGCGTGGAGAAAGATCAAGACAGATATAAAATCATGGAAAAATAAGAATTTATCTATTCTAGGTAGGGTTAGAGCAGTTAAAATATTTTATTTTTATTTTTATTATATTTATTTCAAGTAATTACACTACCCATTAGGAAAATATGGTTCAAAACATGGAATAAGGTATTTAAAAATTGGATTTTTGGAAGTAAAAGAGTTAGAACCCCAGACATAGTAAATTATTCATCTCAAGAAGAGATGGAATGGGGAATACCAAACTTAGAATTTTACTATGAAACGTTCCAGTTGAAAAATCTAATAGATATTGGATACATGGAAGGGAATAAATGATAAGGCTGGAGAATGAAATAAATGAAGGAATAGGAAGAGAAGGGCTATTTAATAGAGATATTAACATGGCTTTTAAGAAGATAATAGGACCAAGGAAAACTGCGTTAGGAATCTGGAAGAACTGGAATACAAAATGGATGCCAACATACTCAAGGTGGATGCCGTTAAAATATATGCAGGAGGGTCAAAGGGAGCCTGGTTGGTGGAAGAAATTAGAAGATCAGGGATTTTATAAATTAAAAGATATGTTTGATGAAGAGGGGAATTTAATTACAAAAAAAGTTTTTAAAGAAAAAATAGGAAAACAATATTGGGTGAAAGTGCAAGGACTTTATGATTTAATAAAAATGGAAAGAGCAGATGAAACGATGAGGACACAAATGAAAATAGATATGGTGCTGAACAAAAGACAAATGACGAAGAAAGGGATAGTAGGGATGTTATATAAAGTGATGATAAGCAACAAAGAAAGAATGATAAGGATAATTCAGATTAAATGGGAGCAGGAAGGTATGATCCATCCAAACACGGCCCAAGAAATTGTGGCACTCACTAGGGCCCTACAGCTGTCAACAGGCTGCTGTGCCAATATCTATACTGATTCAAAGTTTGCCTTCTTAACCCTGCATGCCCATGAAGCCCTATGGAAGGAGAACGGACTCATTGGTACAAAGGGCAAAGCTCTCAAATACGGCCCACAATTAGAAAATCTCTTGGAAGCTGTATGGGCACCCGAGAAAATTGTTGTAATGCACTGCCGGGGCCACAGCCGGGAGTCCACCAAAACGGCAAAGGGCAATCATTTGGCAGACAAGGCAGGAAGGAAATCAGCCCTGGAGGAACCTCCACCAGACTCTATGATAGCCTCCCTTTTGCCGACAGTTATTAATATGCAGGAAATGAAGCCCATTTATACAGAGAGAGAAGCAAAATGGGCCCATCAGGAAGGAAGAACCAGTTTACCTCCCCATAAAGGATGGTTAATATTGCCACATCAGCGAGTTTTCGTCCCAGAAACCCTAGGCAGAGAAGTGGTGAAGCGTTACCACGAGTCCACTCATTGTGGAGCCACAGCGTTGCAAGAAGGCCTAGGCAGGCAATTCTATATCGCCAGGCTATCTCAGCTGGCTGAGGCCGTGTCAAGAACGTGTCTCCTATGTGCCAAAAACAACCCCAAGCAGGGCCCAGTACTTCCTCCAGGAGTACAGCAGACAGGCTTAATGCCAATGGAGAACATGATTGTGGAATTCACGGAAATGCCTGGGGCAAGAGGCTATCATTATCTGCTCGTCTTTGTAGATACTCCAATGGGGTGGGTTGAGGCGTATCTCACAAGGACTGAGAAAGCCCGGGAAGTTGTTAAGCACCTCTTAACCGAGATCATCCTGAGATTTGGGCTACCAAGCAGTATAGGCAGTGATAATGGACCAGCCATTATCGCTTTGTTAGTGGCAGGTGTATGCAAAGCCCTGCAGATACAATGGAAACTGCACGCTGCCTACCGACCACAGAGTTCCGGCAAGACAGAAAGAATGAACTGGACTCTTAAATCACAGCTGGCCAAATTGTGCCAGGAAACTCATGGCAATTGGGTGGACTTTCTACCCGTAGCCTTGCTCAGGATCAGATGTGCACCCACCAAGAGGCTAAAGCTCTCTCCCTTTGAGCTTTTGTATGGAAGACCTCCTCCACTTACCACAGAAATAAAAGCAGACTTGGTGCAAACGGGAGGACAGATTACATCAGAACAAATCCAGTCTCTCTCTCGTGTTTTGATTTCTCTTAACAGGTGGGCCCTTGAATGTACGCCAATCAACCTGGCTGAACCCATACAGCCCTTCCAGCCTAGAGATGAGGTGTGGATGAAGGAGTGGAAGAACAACCCATTGGCTCTTAAGTGGCATGGTCTTGCTTGCCACGCCATCTTGCTTGCAACGCCTACCACGGTGAAAGTGGCCGAGGTGACCCCCTGGATTGATCACTCTTGTCTGAAGTGGTCTGAGGGTCACTGGAACTGTGAGCAGAATCCTTCGGACCCCCTGAAGTTGAAGATCACCAGGAACCCCTGCCCCTAGCCCCACCGGGAGTGGGTTAGGGCACGAGCCCCAGACACCTGGTCTGTTCTCACTGCACCGGAAGCCAGTGAGTCTACGCACACCCGAAGATTGAGGAACTGCACCAGCAGATGGGAGGATCTTTACCAGTTGAATTATCAGCCAGTCCTCAATTTGTGCCAGATTTAAATACAGACCAGCTGTACAGATAGTAGTAAGGAATGTGGATGGGCTAGGGAACATAATTGATAAGTGGGTAGAGTTGTTGGAGGATTACGGATGTCATATCCCCTTGTATTTTCATGATTGGTACATACCCGTTTGGGTACAAGCATTACCAAGGCAGCTGTGCCATATACCCATATACCCTTAGAAGGGTTTTGGCCGAGACCAACCTATCATAGGAGGTAAATGCCCGGAGAACCTAAAAGAACCGTTGTCGGGTTCTCTCACCCACCACCCCAAGGTGTACTTCCTCCCACCATACTGGTCACAGTAGCCTTCTTTCCTCCCCCCCGCCAAACCCTTTTTGAGTAGCAATAGCAGAGTGTATATAGTGTGAATTGACCACTCCAGTTCGACCAGAACGCGGGAACCACTAAGAGGCTCTACTGGGTGCAGCTGAACGGAGGGTTGGCTCACTCTCCAGGTATGCTCTGGTCTTGGTTACCTCCAGTTCTTCTTACAGTAATAATAACTGTTCTCCTTATCTTCTTTTACGTATATAGGAAGTATTGCTTCGGAAAGACTACCCACGAGGAATTGTTGATATCCTTGGGCTCCTTGAACCCCTGGAGTTCCTTGATCATGATGAAGTTGATGTTAACCCTGATGTGCATCTTGACCTTGAGGAGACCAATGACAAAAGAAAATGTTTTTGTAAAGCATGCTAAGCAGATGTTTAAATATATGGCGAAAATGTCACCCTTTATTATGAACACCCTAGAAAGGTAGCTGACATATCCCAGGACTAATCAGGGACCTTGACGTTGTCTTGGCAGGCCTAGTGTATAATCATAGTGGCCTTTTCGTGACACCTCCTTCTGAAATGAATGATACCTCCTACCGATATTTCCGGTTCTCCAGAACCACCCAGGGCTTGTGCTTTTGTTGTTATGCCTCTGGATCATGGAACACCAAATGGAAAGATTGGCCGAATGTCCAGCACCACCAACATAAAGGTTGGCTGGGAAATTACACACAGTGCACTGCTAAGTTTTGGTTGTGGGGTTCCTTCAACGCCTCTTACCAAAGCAACACCACCTCCTCAGATCTGTACCCATACTTTCCCAGTCAACTTCACTGGACAGGGATCCATCTGCTCTGGCTGGCTGATCAAGGACCCCAATCTTTGGTTCTTGTATAATGGACTAGCCACTAATTACCACCCCGGTGATTATCAGTGTGTGGGAATAGGTGCCTTTACTTTCCCTGTGACTGTGGAGGCTTTTCCTCCTCTACCCTCTCTTAGAAACAGAAAGAGGAGAGAAGTCCAAGGGGAACAGTGCAATGATGAGATTTTCCCGGCCCGCTCTGTGGGTGCTGTTGGTGGAGGCTCCGTTAGCATCCTCACCATCGGCATACATCCCGGAGTTGTGGCTGAACAAAACCATGAAGCACTATTTGCCCTAACATGCAGGTTGGAGAAAACCATCAATGCCGCTACACATATCCTCTGACAGTTGCAGTCTGAGATTGAGGATTTGAACCAGATAGCAGCAGCTAATAGACTTGCTCTTGACTATCTTCTCGCCAAATCAGGAGGTTTTTGTAAAATAGTCCCGGAAGGCAAATGCAGAGTGAAGTTTCATGACCTCAACAACACTATTGAGGACGAGTTGCCAAAATTACAGGCCCTTATAAATGATAACCAACCCAGTCAGAATCCTTGGGAATGGATGTGGTCTTGGGTCCCAGGAGCAGGATGGTTACATAGCCTTTTGACCGCCATTGCAGTAGGAGGATTCGTCTTCCTAATACTTCTTTGCATCACCCCTTGCTGCATATCTCTAGTCAGAGGAATGGTGGCCCGAAGCATTAAGAATCTCACTGAAACCCACATCATGGCCATATACCGAGCCCTGCCCCCTCTGCCAGAAGAAGAGCATGAGTACGCTCAACTAATTCGTGAAATACCCCCTGAAGAGATCCCCTTGAGAGACACAGTTGTCTATACCGGGGTTCAACATGAGAGTCAAGCTGGAGAAACAACTGTGACTTGTTTCTAAGCTTGAAAGAGGGGAATGTGGCAAGGCCACCTGGAAGAGTTTTATGTATAACCATGTATCCTAATAATGCTTAAATTGTTAAGGCTAGAAGTGCCTAAAAATCTTAAGAATCAAGATTATATGCTTGCATCTTGTTGAATGATTTTTTAAAAATCTTAATGATTTCTTCATGAACTTGTTCCAAAAGCTTTTTATCTCCTTACACCCCACCATATATGGTACACTGTTCCTATCTCGGTGTTACATCTCCAACACACATTTTTTTTTGCTTATAGATTTTTGCCGATTCCTCGGGGCAGGGGTTAGGTACCATCGGTAGATCATTTTCATTAGATTCTCCCTTATTGTATAACATGCTGTGATCCTGATGTCAAATTCCACAGCTAACATTATGTTGTGGCCAAAATCCTGCGCCCACTTTATCATAACGTCCTTTAGCATCTCATCCTTGAGTTCCCATTCCAAAAGTAGATCATACATCCTAGATAGGGTCTTTTTATTAATTTGTACTAATTCCTTTTGTAAGAATGACTTCTTTTCTCCAAAACCAATCTTCTTTTCTCCAAAAGCACTTTTCTTATCCTGATTATATGCACTATTAGGTGATAGTGAATCCAGCCGTTACAATACTGTTTAATTTCTTCATACAATTTGATTTTTAATTGGCCCTGTTCTACCTTTATTAATTGTTGCTAAGTTGCCCAATTTGTGTCCATGTTTGTCTTTTTTACCGTTATCATCTCCACTGGGGAGACCCACCAGGGTATTTTGGGCTCTAATTGTCTGTAGTACTTATCCCAGACCTTGTATAATGAAATTCTGACTATATGATTTAAAAAGTCCTTATGCACTGCCACTTTGTTGTATGTTAGGTAGGCGTGCCATCCAAACCTCGTATTCCAACCTTCTAAATCTAATATATCAGCCTTCTTTAAGAAGGTGGGGTTGTTTAAAATGATTGTTAAATGTGTTGTGCTGATTTAGATTTTGTATTTGTGGGCTGGAGTGCTGTTTCAGGGCTCTTGTATTGTTTATTAGTGTGCAAACATTAGTCTTGTGGCTATTTTTAGTATGTTTTTATTATTTTAATTTATATTATGTTCTGATATTTTTATTATGAATTTTGTGCAGTGATTATTCTTATTATGTATTTTGTGCTTCGTATACTTGGTGTTGTGAACCACCCTGAGATTCAACATCAATAAAATCAACAATCAAAAACAGCATCAACAAGAAACACAACAACAACAAAAAGGTTTCCTACCGCTGTGTACGGAGGGTCGTGAGGCCAGCACCACTCCTCTTGGTCCATCCTGATGGCGTTGATGTTCCTGGCGCTGGTCCAGACTGGATCCCGCGGAGAGCAGAAGATGGTATCTCTGCAGCACAACTCTGATGTTATGTTGCCTTGGCCTGCCGCTGCTGCGGATGTTCTGTCAGGAGGAGAAAGGGGCTCCTTGAGAAACGTCACCTCCAAACAGCCCACCAGATGTCCCAATAGCCCACCAGATGCCTCACTCACCTGGCATGCAGCTCAGGAAGTCCTGCGGGTAAGGTTCCCTGTGAATGCAGTGGAGCAGCCTCCTCAAAAAGCGCTGGACCCTGCCTTTCTTCCGATGTTTATAGGCCCGCTGCATGATGTTCAGGCAGCTCCTCCCTGTCTGCCTGAGCCCTTCTTCCTCGTGCTGCTGCATCTCTTCCAGCCCTGAGTGGCAAGGGAGAAAGGTTGAGCAAGGCGGAGATACACAGGAAAAGAGCCATCCATCAACAATATGAAAACAGCCATCAGGTGTGTTTGTGTGTGAGAGAAGAAGAAGAAGAAGAAGAGTTTGGATTTGATATCCCGCCTTTCACTCCCCTTCAGGAGTCTCAAAGCGGCTAACAATCTCCTTTCCCTTCCTCCACCACAACAAACACTCTGTGAGGTGAGTGGGGCTGAGAGACTTCAAAGAAGTGTGACTGGCCCAAGGTCACCCAGCAGCTGCATGTGGAGGAGCGGAGACACGAACCCGGTTCCCCAGATTACATGACTACCGCTCTTAACCACTACACCACACTGGCTCTCAAGAGAGCAGTGAAGTCACATTCCAATTCTCTTTGCATGTTCATCTTGTGGCACCTCTGTCTGAACATACATCTGGGAATTTGCCTTCCCCTGAAGACCTTTCTCAGCAGAAGCATCCCTCCCTGCCCTCCGTACGTCTCACTCACATGTTCTGTAGGATGCCATGTCTTGATCGTGGATGAAACTGGCATCCCGGAAAGCCAGATGACCTAGAGAGAGGGGGGGGCAAGAAAAGGGACATCATCTCAGTGCAAAGCAAGTGGAGACAGAGGCAGCTCGGTAGGAGGACAGGTATGCTCTAGAGGTCTCCACCCTCGCGGAGCACTCAGAGCAAGATCTGGGCGCAGATGGAGGCCTACCTAGCAGGTGGCCTGGGGACATGCCCATCCTCCCTGGCATCGTTACCAAGACGTTTCTGTCCATCCCTACCAGGGAAGAACGTTGCTTGACTTACCCAGAAACAGAGCTGCCACCCTGGAGACTGATGGCAGCCTGTTGGCGGACGGCTTCGTACATGTTAAGGCAGCACTCCGAAGGGTGTCCTTGCTGAAGGTCTTGCTCTGTGGGCAAGGACAAAGGAGAAGTGGCATCAGAGAGGCTTGAGAGCACGGCAGAAGAGCCTTGCACTGCCAAAGACATGCCTGGGCAAAGGTGCCAACGAAGCAGAGGGACCTTACCAGATGCTTGGCAGCCTGGTGGAGAGCAAAGTGGAGGCTAAATTTGTTGGGATGAGCCCACCACTTCACTTGTGGGGCTAGATGGGAAAGAGCCCTCCTTGCAGCCTGCAACACAAGAAGAGAAGAGGGTTACAAATTGCAGCACATAGTCTCGTAAGCTCCTGAGAACAATCCCTCCCTCCTACTGTTTAAGTCCACCTCTTTGGCCCTCACCTTGGCCACCTCGTCCTCGTCTTCGAGGTGGATGAGGACCACAACCAGTTCGTGAATGGCTTCTTCTTCTGTTGTTGTTGTTATTATGGGAAGCCTTTGGTCTCTCACCCAGCCCCGAAGCAGCCCCAGATGTTGGATGGCTGATGTCCGGACGGAGGCTTCCTCCTGTAGGCAGAAAATATCAGAGGTTGTGTTTCTCATCAGATCAGTTTCCTTTCTCCTGCCCACTGGGGTGTTTTGAGGCTGCTCAGCCCCCTATCCTCCTCCTGGGGGAGACTGGGGGCAGGGGTGACTCTCTCCCTGCGTTTTCCAGGCAGGCTTCCAAGAGAAGGTGTTCCAGAGGAACACCCTCCTGAAGCCAGAACATCTCCGCTGCATGCCAGTCTAAACCCCACCCTTCCTCTTCCAAAGCATTCCTCCTCCACCGGGTGTGGTGTCATGTTTCCCCTCATACTCACATGGGCAGCCAGACCGCAGTAGGTTGCCGCCAGCATCTTCAGGTCTTCCTCTCCCAGCTCCCTGGAATGGTAGGCTTGGTCTACCAGCTCTATCAACTCTGGGAGGACATCAGCTTCTGCAGAAGGGAGGGAATCCAGCAGCAACAGCCGCAGAAGCGAAGGGTCCTACACAAAAGAGAGAATCTTTTCAAAGGTCTGAAAGGCCTCACGCCTTTTAGCACAGGCCCTTCAGTATTGTGCCAGCAAAAGAGTGCTGGACCATGATTAGAATCAAGATCTGTACCCCCCTCCCTCCCTCCCTCTGAGCATCACTTGCCATGTCAGAGTCCAGAAGCAGGGATATTCCTCTGACGCTGAGCTTCCGGACTTGCAGGTGGTCGTGTGCCAGCCAGTTGAGGAGCTGCTCCAGTGTATCTTCACAGGGATAGACCTCCAGACGGCAGCTGAGCAGCTAAAGAGGCCCAAAGAGAAAGAAACTCTTCAGTGATGAGAGGCTGAGGCAGGTTCTCCTTTTACCCACCATTTGCAATTCTGCACAGAGCAAACCCACTGAAGTGAATGTACCAAAGTTTCTCATGTACATCAAATCCAGTGGGTCTACTCTGAGGAGCACTAAAACAGGCAACAGTCTGTAGGCTCAAAGCAGCCCAACACTCGGCAGAAACCAAGCCAGGGCCTCCTTGCTGCACCCATTTCCTCCCGCGTCAGTCCCCCTCACCTCGATGTAGATAGCTGCCGCGACTTGTGGCATTCCGGCAAAATCCTGGTCCTTGAGAGCAGCGATGATGCTTTCCACCATGGGAGGGATCCACCAGTGTCGCTTTCCGACAGCTCTGAAATGGAGAAGGAGATCTCAGTAAGGAAGGGAAAGACACCGCAGGAAGCAAACAGGGGCACAGTCCGATCCCGTGCCTTCAGCTCCATTTGCCAGACCACTGGGGAAGGTCACCGCGTTCTTCCTCTTACCTCACCATGGCAGACAACCCCTGGCTGAAAGTCTCCCGGCAGAAAAGTTGGTCAACGATGGCCGCCTCCACTTGCTCTCCAGTGGTGCCAAGAAGGAGGTGCAGAACTTCCTTAGCCCCTCTGCAACAAAAACAAGGCCAGTTTTACCAGAAGGGTCATTGCCACACACTCAAATTCCTTCCCCATCTTTCCCTCCCTAGCAGCCGCCTGAAGGAGAGCCTCCCTTGCAAAACCAAGCTGGACTGGAAACCCCCCAAGGCTGAAGGGGAAAAGACTCCATTGGTCCCTTTGCAACACACTACTCACCCGAGGAATTCCTGGTCGTAGTGGAAGTTCATAACCATCCCCAGGAGAGCGATGAGCAGCTGTGGGAAGTTCTGGCGCACAGCTGCCTTGTAGTCCTCCATCCTGAGGATGGCGTGCAACAGGCTGATGAGATGTTGCTGGAAGAGAGAGAGGTGCAAGTCACTTTCCCTGCTTTTCTGCAGAATACAGGAATCCCTAGATATTACCCTGGGAAGAAGGAAGCCAGAAAGCAGGTGGTAGGTCCTTACCACTTCGGTGGCAGATTCTGCCAAGGGGCTTTCGTAAAGCTGCTCGGCCGTGAGATGGATCAGTTGTTCTGGGTCGGCCGATGCTAAAACCTCCTTCCACACTCTCTCGCAGTCTCTGTGAATGCAAAAACAAGAGCAATGGTCAGATTCAAGTCTTCTGCTTGCTGCCATGCTCCAGAGAGAGGAAATGGCAGCAAGGGCTTTCTGAGCAAGCCCTGCAGCTTGCCAACCTCCCCCTTAGCCCAGTAGAACCTGGAGGGCTCCATACCTGAAAGGAAACTGGAGGAGATATTCAACCACTGTCGCCAGGTGGTGGTGCGACAAGATGGACAAAGCGAAGACGGCCATGCTTCTGCCTTGCACTGCAGGCCCCTGGCTGATCTTATAGAAGCCCTCCAGCAGCACCTTCACCTGTCAGAGAAAAGGAGAGGGTTGCTTGGAAAGTACAAGGAAGCGGGGCTGTCTGCAGGCGGATCCCTCCATCCCTCATTGAAAGAGGAACCTTTGACCTGTGCCACCACAGCCATCTTCCTTCCAAGGTACCACTCATGGTCCTTGGAAGTACTGAACCCAGGCAGCTCCAGGGCGCCAGTTCCCCTATCCATTGTGGACCAAGAGAAGAAGCTTGCCAGTCTGCTCCCAGAAGGAGGAGGATTCCCCATCCCTGAACCCATGTTTCTCAGGTCCCTTGGCTGAGGTTCTTCTCCTGACATTGCCAGGCCCCTCTCAACTAACATGTGTCCTGGCCACCCAATGGCATGAGGTGGCCTCCCCTACACCAAAGCAGAGAATCTTCTTCTCTCCTACCTTTGCAGACGCCTTACCTTCACTTTTGTGCCGCCAAACTGCTTGAGGAATTCTTGCAGTAAGTGGGAGATATCCAGTGGGTTGAAGCTGCTCTCGACAACCAGGTCTCTGGCCAGGAAGCACATGGCCTCCAAGAGCTGCTCCGCAGGGAGAAAGGCACCAAAGACCTGAAGCAAGAGAGGAAGGTCAGAGATGCCCGCAGGGCAGGGCTGGGGAGCAGAAAGCCTCTGCGGAACCCAGAACATGTGGCTTGAGAGACAGCGACTTACCCTGGCAAGATGGTAACAATTATTCACGAACAATTCAGGAACCGGTCCTCCGGTGGATTTGAGGACCTTCTCAGCTCTGGTGATAAGTGTTTGGTTCCATGACGTTCGTGCCAGCATCTCTGCAAAGGAAAGCCAAAGGGTTAGTTTGGGTCTTGCTCACCCCCACCCCATGCTGGGATGCATTCTTCCAGTCTTACCTTCGTTGCGCCGCAGGATGGGCAGAAGATGGCAGAGAGCCTCTGCTGCCCGCTGCCTGCTCTCCGGGTCCGGATCCAATGCACAAAGGCAGGAAATCGCCACCAGTTGGCCAAAGGAGCATGCAGGAACCGCTACCGATGGCTGAGAAGAAACCCAGAGAAGGGACTGATAAGAGAAGCAACCCATCACCAGCGCTATTTAGGGCCGGCACGCCTGAGGATTTCCCTTTTTCTCCCAGCGCCCCAGCAGCTCCGGTTTTCCCACCCTCCCACCCTTTAGGTTTGGCTCTTTGACATGGCTATGGACTTCGGTTGGTCGCCGTCAAGGGGCCTGGTAGGAATTTTTCCCACTTGGCAAATTGGCACCAGCCATTTGGTTTTTTGCCTACCTCGTAGCAAATCATCACAACTTCCTCGGCATTGGCGGTTAGGCATTGGTGTTGTTCTGCAGTTGGAAGAGGGGAGGAAGTGCCATCGCCTGCCCCACATATCGAAGGGTAGTCCGGTAAAGGATTCCGGGGGGCGTGGCCCCGTCCGAAGCCTATGGAGGCCAGGGCCCAAGGCACACCCCCAAGTGGTGACCCCGGGGGAGCTCCTAGTTGATGTACATCAGCAAGACTCCCCCTCCTGGTGGTTAATCCTTGCCGGTCTTCTAGCAATCAGGCTGAAGCCGGTTAGTCGATAGGACCAATGCCTAAGCCAACACCGCTCAATTCCTGTAATCAATAAAGTTGTGGCCTAATTTTGCCCATTAACCTAAAATACTGGTGTCCTGTGTCTTTATTTCCGTGGGGGAGGCGGGAACTCGCCACGCAACTCACAGATTCCTGGATCTTCTGCAGGAGGGCGGAAAGATCTCGGAGCGCCTTCCTTCGGATCTTCCCACTCTTCATCGTTGCGACGACTTCCGTAAGTCTGTTCTTCAGCTGGTCCCTGCTGTCGCTTTCAGGAAGAAGATCAGCCGCATCCAGAGAAGCTGTGGTTCGGATGCTGAGGGGAGAGAGGAGTAGCACTTTTGTCAAAAGGGTTTATTGCCTCCCATCCTTCACAGACCCCAAGCGCCACCACCATTGAAATGGACCGGGTTGTTTTTTAAAAGCAGTTGATTATGGGGGAGGGGATTAGCACAGGATTACCTTGGAGAAAGATCCTCCCCATCTTCCAGGCTGATTTCTGGTATTTGATCTTCATCAAAATCAATTCCCTGTCCACAAGAAAAGAGAAAAGAGAAACAGGAACGTCAGAATGTGAAGAATGGATCAGACCCATTCATGTTTTTGTGTTGATCAGGAAAGCACAGACGAGGTAGGTTGGGAAACAAACTGAAAATCTCTGGCCTCCATTTCCTTAGAGACCTTATTCATCCTTCTATTCATTTAAGCCTTCCGTTAAGAGTTTGGGTGTAATCCTTGACACCTCCCTTTCCATGGAGGCGCAGGTTACAACAGCCAAGGCGACATTTTTCCACCTTCGCCTCATCAAGCAGTTGGTCCCTTACCTTTCCCGCCCCAACCTGGCCACAGTGATCCATGCGATGGTCATCTCCAGGCTTGACTACTGTAATTTGCTCTACGTGGGGCTGCCCTTGAAGCTGTCCCAGAAACTCCAGCGGGTGCAGAATGCTGCAGCGAGGCTCCTCACAGGGTCTCTGCCATGGGAGCATATTCACCCAGTGCTTTTCCAGTGGCACTGGCTCCCAGTGGAGTACAGGGTCAGATTGAAGGTGCTGGTTTTGACCTTTAAACCCCTTCACAGCCTCATACCCTCGTACCTATGGGACCGCCTCTCCCGGTATGCCCCACGGAGGACCTTAAGGTCCATATATAGCAACACCCTAGAGGTCCCGGGCTCTAAGGAAGTTAGATTAGCCTCAACCAGAGCCAGGGCCTTCTCAACTCTGGCTCCAGCCTGGTGGAACGCTCTGCCTCATGAGACCAGGGCCCTGCAGGATCTGATCTCTTTCCGCAGGGCCTGTAAGACAGAGTTGTTCCACCTGACCTTTGGCTTAGAATCAGTTTGATTCCCTCCCCCTCTTTCTTTTTCCTTTCTCCTCCTGTGAAGAGGCTGCATCCTAATGTTTTAATGTTGTATCTTAATCTTTTAAATTGTATTTTAATCAACTTTTTTATTATTGGTTGTTAGCCACCCTGAGCCCGGTCTTGGCTGGGGAGGGCGGGGTATAAATCTATTATTATTATTATTATTATTATTATTATTATTATTATTACTAATATTATTATTATTATTATTATTATTATTATTATTATTATTATTATTTTGAGCATTTGTACCCCTCTCTTAAGCCAAAAAGGCTCCAAGAGAGCCTTCCATGAAATCAAATGCAAGAAACTCCCTAATGCAGACTTCTATTGTAAGAAACAATCTGACCAACAGAACACACAAGGAAAGGGGGCAAGGAGGGCAGAGGAAAAGACAACTCACAAGCTCAGGCCCCAGTGTCTAGAATGCTGTTGTCATCTCTCCCACTGAGGCAGCCTGCTGAAATGGCTGCCGCCAGATGACAGTTGGGGGAGAGGAGACCTGAGGGAGATGGCCTGTCTCAGCAGAGCCCATGGCGCTGTTTCTCATCCGTCCTTCCTCCAGGAGCAGGGCCCCTGTCTCTCCCTCGCCTGCACCTGGGAGCAGCCCTTTCCTGTGATGGACTCTGTGGACAGGTGGGCAGCAGGGCTCCCTGCCTCAGCTCTGCAGAAAAACCAGCTCCACCCGGTACCCCCTTCCCCTGAACTGGGCCAGCCACTCACACTTTCTTTTCTTCTTCTGTTTTTCCCTTCCAAACTATAGTACAAAGATAACATCCAGCATGTATAAATAGAAATGAAGTCTCTTCCAGATTCACATGTACATAAATCAGAAGGAATCCTCTGTTCAAAATAATATTCAATCGACTTCAATATAGGACACTGAATTTCCCTTTCTGGCATTCCTTCTCCCCTTCCAAAAACTTGGGCAAAGCTCAACCCTTTCTTTGACGTTGGATAGCTCTTTGCCTAACTTGGTGATACCATTAATCTAGGTTCCAGATGCCGATGATGCAGTAATTCTATCTAGAACCCCCATTGGACTCAAAAGAGCACTAAGAAAGCTCGCAGCATACTGTGAATCTGAATGTCTCAAAATCAACTATCAAAAGACCAAGATACTCGCTTTTGGGGGAAAACCAAAGCTTAGAAGCTGGGAACTCCAAGGCCATAAATTAGAACAAGTCGCAAACTACAAGTATCTAGGAATGGTGGTACAGGCCTCAGGAACCAACAAACTACACATAAACTCCATCGGGAGTTCAGCGGGGGAAACTGCAAATTCTATCCTTAAATTCTTCAGAGCACAAGGGGGCTTCTTCGTCCCCGCAGCTCTAAAATGATACAAGGCCAAAACTTTGGCGCAACTCCTGCATGGTTCCTTTTTGGGTCCGCCTTCCTCTGCTTTCTCCCCCCTTGAGAGAGTTCGATCTAGACTTCTTAGAGCTCTCCTCCAAGTCCCCAGATGCATGGATTAGATTGGAAACGGGGATGATGAGAGTGGAGGCTAGCATCTGCCTAACATCAAACTACAAATGGCTGACATTGAATCTGCTCCCCCGAGGGATAGCCCCTTTGATCCTCTGTGACCAATTCCAGTCGGGCTGGCAGACTGCAGTCCTGAACACCCTCCGGAAACTGGATTTTACCCCTCAAGCCCTTCTAAGTCTGGGCTTGGGCCAGGCAAAAGCTACGGTCAGGCAAAGAATATTAGACACCGAGAGACAGCAGGACTGTGCAAGGTGCCCGGACTATAGAATTGGAGAAATTGAGAAATATATAGCCGCACCGGCAGCATATCTCTCCTTTCTTGTATCTAGGGATGCAAGAAGGGCCTTTACACTCGCCAGAAGCACGGCTTTTCCCTCGCCGGTCCTGGATGGAGCCTTTAGAAGGGTATGCTCAGAGACTTTGCACCAGTCCATTGGGAGAGATAGGAAGCCCAGAACACTAGTTCTTTGTTGTTGTTGTTTAGTTGTTTAGTCGTGTCCGACTCTTCGTGACCCCCTGGACCAGAGCACGCCAGGCACTCCTATCTTCCACTGCCTCCCGCAGTTTGGTCAGACTCATGTTTGTAGCTTCAAGAACACTGTCCAACCATTTCGTCCTCTGTCGTCCCCTTCGCCTTGTGCCCTCAATCTTCCCCAACATCAGGTCTTTTCCAGGGAGTCTTCTCTTCTCTTCTCATGAGGTGGCCAAAGTATTGGAGCCTCAGCTTCACGATCTGTCCTTCCAATGAGCACTCAGGGCTGATTTCCTTAAGAATGGATGCATTTGATCTTCTTGCAGTCCATGGGACTCTCAAGAGTCTCCTCCGGCACCATAATTCAAAAGCATCAATTCTTCGGCGATCAGCCTTCTTTATGGTCCAGCTCTCACTTCCATACATCACTACTGGGAAAACCATGGCTTTAACTATACGGACCTTTGTTGGCAAGGTGATGTCTCTGCTTTTTAAGATGCTCTCTAGGTTTACCATCGCCTTTCTCCCAAGGAGCAGACGTCTTTTAATTTCGTGGCTGCTGTCACCATCTGCAGTGATCATGGAGCCCAAGAAAGTAAAATCTCTCACTGCCTCCATTTCTTCCCCTTCTATTTGCCAGGAGGTGATGGGCCCAGTGGCCATGATCTTTGTTTTTTTGATGTTGAGCTTCAGACCATATTTTGCGCTCTCCTCTTTCACCCTCATTAAAAGGTTCTTTAATTCCTCTTCACTTTCTGCCATCAAGGTTGTGTCATCTGCATATCTGAGGTTGTTGATATTTCTTCCGGCGATCTTAATTCCGGCTTGGGATTCATCCAGCCCAGCCTTTCGCATGATGAATTCTGCATATAAGTTAAATAAGCAGGGAGACAATATACAGCCTTGCCATACTCCTTTCCCAATTTTGAACCAATCAGTTGTTCCATATCCAGTTCTAACTGTAGCTTCTTGTCCCACATAGAGATTTCTCAGGAGACAGATGAGGTTGATCAGGCACTCCCATTTCTTTAAGAACTTGCCATAGTTTGCTGTGATCGACACAGTCAAAGGCTTTTGCATAGTCAATGAAGCAGAAGTCGATGTCTTTCTGGAACTCTCTAGCTTTCTCCATAATCCAGCACATGTTTGCAATTTGGTCTCTGGTTCCTCTGCCCCTTTGAAATCCAGCTTGCACTTCTGGGAGTTCTCGGTCCACATACTGCTTAAGCCTGCCTTGTAGAATTTTAAGTATAACCTTGCTAGCGTGTGAAATGAGTGCAATTGTGCGGTAGTTGGAGCATTCTTTGGCATTGCCCTTCTTTGGGATTGGGATGTAGACTGATCTTCTCCAATCCTCTGGCCACTGCTGAGTTTTCCAAATTTGCTGGCATATTGAGTGTAGCACCTTAACAGCATCATCTTTTAAAATTTTAAATAGTTCAGCTGGGATATCATCACTTCCACTGGCCTTGTTATTAGCAGTGCTTTCTAAGGCCCATTTGACTTCACTCTCCAGGATATCTGGCTCAAGGTCAGCAACCACACTACCTGAGGTATACGAGACATCCATTCCTTTCTGGTATAGTTCCTCTGTGTATTCTTGCCACCTCTTCTTGATGTCTTCTGCTTCTGTTAGGTCCTTTCCACTTTTGTCTTTTATTATGGTAATCTTTGTACAAAATGTTCCTTTCATATCTCCAATTTTCTTGAACAGATCTCTGGTTTTTCCCATTCTATTGTTTTCCTCTATTTCTTTACATGGCTCGTTTAAGAAGGCCTTCTTGTCTCTCCTTGCTATTTTTTGGAAATCTGCATTCAATTTCCTGTATCTTTCACTATCTCCCTCGCATTTTGCTTGCCTTGTCTCCCCTGCTATTTGTAAGGCCTCGTTGGGCAGCCACTTTGCTTTCTTGCATTTCCTTTTCATTGGGATGGTTTTAGTTGCTGCCTCCTGTATAATGTTACGAGCCTCCATCCATAGTTCTTCAGGCACTCTGTCCAGCAAATCTAAATCCTTAAACCTGTTCCTCACTTCCACTGTGTATTCATAAGGGATTTGACTTAGATTGTATCTTACCGGCCCAGTGGTTTTTCCTACTTTCTTCAGTTTAAGCTTGAATTTTGCTATAAGAAGCTAATGATCTGAGCCACAGTCAGCTCCAGGTCTTGTTTTTGCTGACTGTATAGAGCTTCTCCATCTTTGGCTGCAGAGAATATAATCAATCTGATTTCGATGCTGCCCATCTGGTGATGCCCATGTGTAGAGTCGTCTCTTGTGTTGTTGGAAAAGAGTGTTTGTGATGACCAGCTTGTTCTCTTGACAGAACTCTATTAGCCTTTGCCCTGCTTCGTTTTGAACTCCAAGGCTAAACTTGCCAGTTGTTCCTTTTATCTCTTGACTCCCTACTTTAGCATTCCAATCCCCTATAATGAGAAGAACATCCTTCTTTGGTGTCATTTCTATAAGGTGTTGTAAGTCTTCATAGAATTGGTCAATTTCAGTTTCTTCAGCACCAGTGGTTGGTGCATAAACTTGGATTACTGTGATGTTAAAAGGTCTGCCTTGGATTCGTATCAAGATCATGCTATCATTTTTGAGATTGCATCCCAGTACAGCTTTTGCCACTCTTTTGTTGACTATGAGGGCCACTCCATTTCTTTTATGGGATTCTTGCCCACAGTAGTAGATATGATGGTCATCCGAACTGAATTCGCCCATTCCTGTCCATTTTAGTTCACTGATGCCCAGGATGTCAATATTTATTCTTGCCATCTCATTTTTGACCACATCCAACTTACCAAGGTTCATATCCGCAACTGAGCGTCCTTTCGGCTTTGGCCCAGCCGCTTCATCAGCTCTGAATCTCCTTGTACTTGTCCTCTGCTCTTCCTCAGTAGCATGTTGGACGCCTTCCGACATGAGGGGCTCATCTTCCAGCATCATAACTTTTATATGCCTGTTGTCTTTGTCCATGGAGTTTTCTTGGCAGGAATACTGGAGTGGCTTGCCGGTTCCTGCTCCAGGTGGATCACGTTTGGTCAAAGGTCTCCACTATGACCTGTCCATCTTGGGTGGCCCTGCACGGCATAGCTCATGGCTTCTCTGAGTTATTCAAGCCCCTTCGCCACGGCAAGGCAGTGATCCATGAAGGGGACTTGTTCTTTAGATCATGGATCCGCTACTGGTGAGGTTCACCGACCTCCCGCAAAAGCAAAAATTTGAAATTTGCTGTTAGGCAAAGAGCAGAAGATGACCTGGATGGTCGCCAGATTCTGTGTACAGATCTGTAGGCGCAGACCATCGCCCAACTCAAAATAGCCTGGCATGAAAAGCCCTGACTCTGAGTCAACTCCCTGGGATAGTTTATTGTTGTACATTTGTAGTGAAGTTAAGGATTTAAAACTTTGGTCAAGAAAGGAGCAGAGTATGGTGGGTAATCAAAAAGCCACAAGAGTTATGGGAAAGAGGTCTGTTGCTTTAACCCTGCAGACCGACAGTCTCCAAATGTGTAAATTGTTATTTTAGAAAGGAAGTTCTCTATTTTGATTTGGGGGCTTGACACCTGGGGCTCCAGCTATTCACACCCACCTAATGTTGTTTTCAGTCTTTTAATTACCTGGGAATGTGCATCTGTGAAACATCCGAGGAAAGGGGTGAGCCCTTTGATCCAGGTTCTGGGAACTTAATGAGCTCAGCTGTCACAAGTTAAAATTCTTAGCCCATAAGCTGGTCTTTGGTGAATTTGAATGTAATCAATAATTGTGAATGGGTCTGGGTTCTGGTTCCACGTGAGATTTGTGAATAAAGATCCTAAGAATGGCTGAGAAAGCACGCTCTGCAACCTGCGATTCACAATTCACTGTTCGCATACCACCTTGCTGGCAGCAGTCCTGTGTCTCTTTGTAATGGAGATTCCTGCTGACTTTGTAATGCGGATCTACTGAAGGACTTTGAAACTATCCTATCTCTGCCTTTGTTCTTAGAAGTGAGTATCTTAGTTAGCTATACTAAACAATGTCTTTATTTTATCTGCCTGCAAGATACAAAAGATGTGCCTGCTTTTTAAGCATGTTAACTTTGTGGTTTTTTTTTTAATAAATTTTAAAAGAAGAAACTTTCTTTTGTCTTATGTGCCAATCTGAGGGAAAATCTAAGTCCAACGCCAACTACCGTATTTTTCGCACCATAGGGCGCACCGGACCATAGGGCGCACCTAGTTTTGGGAGGCGGAAAACAAGAAAAATTTATTCTGAACCCCAGAAGCCAGAACAGCAAGAGGGATCTGGCTTCTGGGATACCGTGCGGCTGTTCTGGCTTCTGGGATAACCGCGCCAAGCCTCTTCAGGGCAGCGGGATGAAGGCTCCCCCTGCCCGAAGAGGCTGCGCAGGGCTAAGGCAGAAGCCAGGACAGGATCGTCTCTGAAGGGGTGCTGCGCCTTCTCCCTCTCTGCGCAACGCCTCTCCTTCACAGGAGAGGCGTTGCGCAGAGAGGGAGAAGGCGCAGCGCCCTTCAGCGAAGCTGGAGAAAGAATAGAAGGAGACCCTTCTGTTCCTCCTTGGGCTTCGCTGGACAGGCGCGTCGCTCAAGGGGTGCTGCACCTTCTCTCTCTCTGCGCAGTGCCTTTCCTTCACAGGAGAGGCGCTGCGCAGAGGGAGAAGGCACAGCGCCCCTTTAGCAAAGCTGGAGGCCTCCGGCTTCCAGGTCAGGCACGCCGCCGCGAAGCCAAGGAGCCTACATTCGCTCCATAGGACGCACACACATTTCCCCTTCATTTTTGGAGGGGGAAAAGTGCTTCCTATAGAGCGAAAAATACGGTACTTGGTTACGCTATACCTGATGAATTTCTGCCTGCAAGTTTGTGGAAGCAGCTTGCAGAGTGGGGCATCCGGTAACAAAGGAGCATAGTCTTCTCCCTTGGACTGTGCCCCCCAGTGCCCTGAGACGGAGTGGTGGCTGCATTACCATTTCTGTTGCGTTTTGTTTTGTCAAAAAGTAAATGGATCCCCTTCATGGATCACTGCCTTGCCGTGGCGAAGGGGCTTGAAGAACTCAGAGAAGCTATGAACTATGCCGAGCAGGGCACCCAAGATGAACAGGTCATAGTGGAGAGTTTTGACCAAACGTGATCCACCTGGAGGAGGAACCGGCAAGCCACTCCAGTATCCCTGCCAAGAAAACTCCATGGACAAAGACAACAGGCATATAACAGTTATGACGCTGGAAGATGAGCCCCTCAGGTCGGAAGGCGTCCAACATGCTACTGGGGAAGAGCGGAGGACAAGTACAAGTAGATCCAGAGCTGATGAAGCGGCTGGGCTAAAGCCGAAAGGACGTTCAGTTGCGGATATGCCTGGAAGTGAAAGGAAAGTCCAATGCTGTAAAGAAAAATATTGCATAGGAACCTGGAATGTAAGAACCATGAACCTGGGTAAGTTGGATGTGGTCAAAAATGAGATGGCAAGAATAAATATTGACATCCTGGGCATCAGTGAACTAAAATGGACAGGAATGGGCGAATTCAGTTCGGATGACCATCATATCTACTACTGTGGGCAAGAAACCCGGAAAAGAAATGGAGTGGCCCTCATAGTCAACAAAAGAGTGGCGAAAGCTGTACTGGGATGCAATCTCAAAAATGATAGAATGATCTCGATACGAATCCAAGGCAGACCTTTTAACATAACAGTAATCCAAGTTTATGCACCAACTACTGGTGCTGAAGAAACTGAAATTGACCAATTCTATGAAGACTTACAACACCTTATAGAAGCGACACCAAAGAAGGATGTTCTTCTCATTATAGGGGATTGGAATGCTAAAGTAGGGAATCAAGAGATAAAAGGAACAACGGGCAAGTTTGGCCTTGGAGAGCAAAATGAAGCAGGGCAAAGGCTAATAGAGTTCTGTCAAGAGAACAAGCTGGTCATCACAAACACGCTTTTCCAACAACACAAGAGACGACTCTACACGTGGACATCACCAGATGGGCAGCATCGAAATCAGATTGATTATATTCTCTGCAGCCAAAGATGGAGAAGCTCAATACACTCAGCTAAAACAAGACCTGGAGCTGACTGTGGCTCGGATCATCAGCTTCTTATAGCAAAATTCAAGCTTAAACTGAAGAAAGTAGGAAAAACCACTGGGCCGGTAAGATACAATCTAAGCCAAATCCCTTATGAATACACAGTGGAAGTGAGGAACAGGTTTAAGGATTTAGATTTGCTAGACAGAGTGCCTGAAGAACTATGGATGGAGGCTCGCAACATTATACAGGAGGCAGCAATGAAAACCATCCCAATGAAAAGGAAATGCAAGAAAGCAAAGTGGCTGTCCAATGAGGCCTTACAAATAGCGGGGGAGAGAAGGCAAGCAAAATGCGAGGGAGATAGAGAAAGATACAGGAAATTGAATGCAGATTTCCAAAAAATAGCAAGGAGAGACAAGAAGGCCTTCTTAAACGAGCAATGCAAAGAAATAGAGGAAAACAACAGAATGGGAAGAACCAGAGATCTGTTCAAGAAAATTGGAGATATGAAAGGAACATTTCGTTCAAAGATTGCCATAATAAAGGACAAAAGTGGTAAGGACCTAACAGAAGCAGAAGACATCAAGAAGAGGTGGCAAGAATACACAGAGGAATTATACCAGAAAGAAATGGATGCCTCGTACACCCCAGGTAGTGGGGTTGCTGACCTTGAGCCAGACATCCTGGAGAGTGAAGTCAAATGGGCCTTAGAAAGCACTGCAAATAACAAGGCCAGTGGAAGTGATGGTATTCCAGCTGAACTATTTAAAATTTTAAAAGATGATGCTGTTAAGGTGCTACACTCAATATGCCAGCAAGTTTGGAAAACTCAGCAGTGGCCAGAGGATTGGAGAAGATCAGTATACATCCCAATCCCAAAGAAGGGCAGTGCTAAAGAATGCTCCAACTACCGCACAATTGCACTCATTTCACACGCTAGCAAGGTTATGCTTAAAATTCTACAAGGAAGGCTCAAGCAGTATGTGGACCGAGAACTCCCAGAAGTGCAAGCTGGATTTAGAAGAGGCAGAGGAACCAGAGACCAAATTGCAAACATGCGCTGGATTATGGAGAAAGCTAGAGAGTTCCAGAAAGACATCTACTTCTGCTTCATTGACTATGCAAAAGCCTTTGACTGTGTTGACCACAGCAAACTATGGCAAGTTCTTAAAGAAATGGGAGTGCCTGATCACCTCATCTGTCTCCTGAGAAATCTCTATGTGGGACAAGAAGCTACAGTTAGAACTGGATATGGAACAACTGATTGGTTCAAAATTGGGAAAGGAGTACGACAAGGCTGTATATTGTCTCCCTGGTTATTTAACTTATATGCAGAATTCATCATGCGAAAGGCTGGGCTGGATGAATCCCTAGCCGGAATTAAGATTGCTGGAAGAAATATCAACAACCTCAGATATGCAGATGACACAACCTTGATGGCAGAAAGTGAGGAGGAATTAAAGAACCTTTTATTGAGGGTGAAAGAGGAGAGCGCAAAATATGGTCTGAAGCTCAACATCAAAAAAACGAAGATCATGGCCACTGGTCCCATCACCTCCTGGCAAATAGAAGGAGAAGAAATGGAGGCAGTGAGAGATTTTACTTTCTTGGGTTCCATGATCACTGCAGATGGTGACAGCAGCCACGAAATTAAGAGACGCCTGCTTCTTGGGAGGAAAGCAATGACCAACCTAGACAGCATCTTAAAAAGTAGAGACATCACCTTGCCAACAAAGGTCCGTATAGTAAAAGCTATGGTTTTCCCAGTAGTGATGTATGGAAGTGAGAGCTGGACCATAAAGAAGGCTGATCGTCGAAGAATTGATGCTTTTGAATTATGGTGCTGGAGGAGACTCTTGAGAGTCCCATGGACTGCAAGAAGATCAAACCTATCCATTCTTAAGGAAATCAGCCCTGAGTGCTCACTGGAAGGACAGATCGTGAAGCTGAGGCTCCAATACTTTGGCCACCTCATGAGAAGAGAAGACTCCCTGGAAAAGACCCTGATGTTGGGAAAGATGGAGGGCACAAGGAGAAGGGGACGACAGAGGACGAGATGGTTGGATAGTGTCTTCGAAGCTACAAACATGAGTCTGACTAAACTGCGGGAGGCAGTGGAAGACAGAAGTGCCTGGCGTGCTCTGGTCCATGGGGTCACGAAGAGTCGGACACGACTAAACGACTAAACAACAACAACAAATGGCTGCCGGCCTCCGTTCCAGAAACCTGACCCAGCTGGAGGGTAAGGGCAGGTGAGGGAGGGGCGAGTGGCCGGAGCCCCTTTACTACAATAAATTATTTCTAAATTTATTGTTGTACATTGTTTCAATTGTCTGTTTTAACCATATTTGCGCAGCAGTTTCTAATGTTGTGAGTGTCCTCTATTTCAGAGGCTTCTACTCTGCAGCCTCTTAGATTTGTTTTAACTGCGTGTCTTTGTTTTTTAGTTCTTATCTGTTTTAATTATCAGTATTTATCCATCCATTATCCGTGTTTAATCTTGTATTTTATTCAGATGTTTTATCCTATGCCTGTTTATTTGTCCTCATTTTCTCTAACAATTATCGGTTTAAAAAAAAACCCCTAGAATCATAGAATCATAGAATCATAGAATCATAGAGTTGGAAGAGACCACAAGGGTCATCGAGTCCAACCCCCTGCCAAGCAGGAAACACCATCAGAGCACTCCTGACATATGGTTGTCAAGCCTCTGCTTAAAGACCTCCAAAGAAGGAGACTCCACCACACTCCTTGGCAGCAAATTCCACTGTCGAACAGCTCTTACTGTCAGGAAGTTCTTCCTAATGCTTAGGTGGAATCTTCTTTCTTGTAGTTTGGATCCATTGCTCCGTGTCCGCTTCTCTGGAGCAGCAGAAAACAACCTTTCTCCCTCCTCTATGTGACATCCTTTTATATATTTGAACATGGCTATCATATCACCCCTTAACCTCCTCTTCTCCAGGCTAAACATGCCCAGCTCCCTTAGCCGTTCCTCATAAGGCATCGTTTCCAGGCCTTTGACCATTTTGGTTGCCCTCCTCTGGACACGTTCCAGTTTGTCAGTGTCCTTCTTGAACTGTGGTGCCCAGAACTGGACACAGTACTCCAGGTGAGGTCTGACCAGAACAGAATACAGTGGCACTATTACTTCCCTTGATCTAGATGCTATACTCCTATTGATGCAGCCCAGAATTGCATTAGCTTTTTTAGCTGCCGCGTCACACTGTTGGCTCATGTCAAGTTTGTGGTCAACCAAGACTCCTAGATCCTTTTCACATGTACTGCTCTCAAGCCAGGTGTCACCCATCTTGTATTTGTGCCTCTCATTTTTTTTGCCCAAGTGCAATACTTTACATTTCTCCCTGTTAAAATTCATCTTGTTTGTTTTGGCCCAGTTCTCTAATCTGTCAAGGTCGTTTTGAAGTGTGATCCTGTCCTCTGGGGTGTTAGCCACCCCTCCCAGTTTGGTGTCATCTGCAAATTTGATCAGGATGCCCTTGAGTCCATCATCCAAGTCGTTGATAAAGATGTTGAATAAGACCGGGCCCAAGACAGAACCCTGTGGCACCCCACTAGTCACTCTTCTCCAGGATGAAGAGGAACCATTGATGAGCACCCTTTGGGTTCGGTCAGTCAGCCAGTTACAAATCCACTGAGTGGTAGCATAGTCAAGACCGCATTTTACCAGCTTCTTTACAAGAATATCATGGGGCACCTTGTCAAATGCCTTGCTGAAATCAAGGTAGGCTACATCCACTGCGTTCCCTTCATCTACCAGGCTTGTAATTCTGTCAAAAAACGAGATCAGGTTCGTCTGACATGACTTATTTTTCAGAAATCCATGCTGAGTATTGGTGATCACAGCATTCCTTTCTAGGTGCTCACAGACTGTTTGCTTAATGATCTGCTCCAGAATCTTCCCTGGTATTGATGTCAGACTGACTGGGCGGTAATTATTTGGGTCCTCTCTTTTCCCCTTTTTGAAAATAGGGACAACATTTGCCCTCCTCCAGTCTGCCGGGACTTCGCCTGTTCTCCAGGAATTCTCAAAGATGACTGCCAGTGGTTCTGAAATCACATCTGCCAGTTCTTTTAATACTCTTGGATGCAGTTCATCTGGCCCTGCTACCCTAACTGCTACTTTATTTATATGCTCTTTCTTTTTTTTATCCTGGTCTGTGACAATAATAATAATAATAATAATAATAATAATAATAATAATAATAAATAAAAATTTCATTTATATCCCGCCCTCCCCAGCCGAAGCCGGGCTCAGGGCGGCTAACAACAATAAAACAGTACAACAGTACGACACAACACAACACTCTAAAATCATTCATTATAAAATTAATTCGAATCAAACCACTGGCAACCATTGGGCCAGAGCTCACAGAGCTAATAAAGTTCATACAAGTAGGTTCCAGAGTTAAGTCCTCTGGCCATGGCAACCTACACTTACCTCCAGGAGTCTTCGGGATGCCATCCTCTCCTGTAGTGACAGAGCGAAGGTCACTACAGGTGACCTCTGCCAATGCCAACCTCGGGATGCGGAGGAACTTCAAACGGTCACAAGCTCCGTTGCTAGGCAACGGCAGTTGAGAACATGGAATTCCCGGCCTCAGTGCCAAGGCTCTAGGAGAGTCCGTGTGGCCTAGTGATTAGAACTATGTTAATGCCATGCAACGCTAGGGTGATATATATATATTCTTTGAAATGTACAATTTAATACTTTTTCTATTATTTGTATCCTGCTTTGCAGGCTCTTGTTGTCTCCTAAAGAAGCTGACAGGATTGCTCCCCTGTACTTATGTCTTTGCCGTGTACATTTATGAACGTTTATTTTATATTTGGGGACTTTGAATTCTTAACTCTAAACTCTGGATTAATAACATTTTAGGAATCTTCCAGAACGGCTAATTCTATTGCCGGGAAGGACTCGGTGACCCCGGTCTATTTTAGGCGAGAGGGTGGTATGGGGTTGGGGGCAGGTGAGATGGAGCTGCTTGGCAGTGGGTGTGTTGTATGCAGAAAGCGTACGCTTCAATTCCCGTGACCCACCTCCTTTCAGTTACTAGTTTCTTGGGGTTGGGGCTAAATCCATGATGGGTCAGAGAAAAATGAGCGGTGGCAGGAACCAGTCAAAGCAAGGCAGATCTTGCAGCAAGAATACTTTTAGCTAAATATTGGAAGATACAGGATCTACCCACCGTGGAGGAATGGCAGACGCAAGTGATAGACTACATGGAGATGGCTGAAATGACTGGCAGAATCCGTGACCAGGGAGAAGAATCGATGGAACAGGACTGGAAAAAGTTTAAGGACTATCTACAAAAATACTGTAAAATCTTTGAGTGTCAATAGGATGTGGGAAGTAAAAGTAACAGGGTTTGTGTGACCTTGGCCAAAGGTGTGTGAAAAGAAGAATCTAATAAAAAAAAAGGATAAGGGGTTATGAATAGAACAATATTATGTCATATTTTATAAGATGAGGTACGGATTAAAAAAATGGAAAATGGGGACATAATAATTAGAATATAACATTAAGTATGGTTGAAACAAGGTTTTGAATTTGCTGAATCTGATTGGAGTAAAGTGGAACACAAAAAAGGGGGATGTGAGGAGGTCAAGACAGAGGGGCATGGAACTTTACAAATTTAAGAAAGAGTGTTTTTCTTTTTTCTGTTTTTTTATTTTTCTTCTTTCATTTTTTTCCTTTTTCTGTCATATATTGTTGTTTTTCTTGAGCTTTATGTATGGAAATGATACATTTTGAAATGATGAATTCTTTGTTTTCTAAAACTTTAATAAATATGTATTTAAAAAAAAACAAAGCAAGGCAGATCTTAATTTTACTGTTGTGACAGAGTTTCTCACCTTACATGTTGCATGGAGGTGAGGAGCCAAGACAAGTGTGTGTAACAACTTTTAAAGACTTGATAATAATAATAATTTATTTTTTATACCCCCCCCCCTTCAATCTGGCTGGGTTTCCCTTAGCCCAGAGGTTTTGGACTTTTTTGAGTCCACGGCTCCCTTGACCAACTACATTCTTTCTGTGAGGCTCAGGAGCCCAGCTATGTCACCCCTTGCCAGCAGAGCTGGCAGCCTCTCGTCCTTTTTCTGACTCCTTCCTTTGTGGAGTGTTCCTTCTTCTCCTCTCCCCTCTCCTTAGGAGTCCTCTGGACAGCCACAGCTGCCGCCCCTTCCCTAAAGAGAGGTGCCTCCTCACGCTGCCCCACAGGGGCCTGGGGAGCACCCCCTGGCCAGCTCCAGAGGCACCGTTCGCCTGGGGAGCTTGTACCCAGGGGTGCTGCAACAAACAGCTGTGCAAGCCTTTGGGAGGCAGAGATGCAAGAAGGCATGGAGGGAGAAAGAGGGACAGAGGCCAGTGTTGCTCCCAGCACCCTTGACCATCATTCAAGGCACCAAAGGGTGCCACAGCACCCTGGTTGAAAACCACTGCCCACCCAACAAGCATCATACATGCATCACAGAAAGAGGCAGTCTTCTCTCCTGGCTTGTCTCTTGTCATGATACCTGACAATGTTTGCTGGTTGCCCTTTCCTGACCAGTCTGAGCCTTTCCCTTGAAATGGTAAATACCTCAGTTCTTGAATCCATTGTCACAGATCTACCCCTATTTATGTGAGATGTTTATAGCTTTTGAAGGATTTGTAAGTGAAAAGAACTATTGGGAAAGGTTTTTCCTTCAACTGCAGAGTAAATATCTGGGGTCATTAAGAGGGCTTCAGGATTGCTCTGTGAACTCAAAGAAAGTGTCTTTTTTTTCAGGGAATATTTTATCATTTTTGAATGGTGAAGGGTTGTTTTTTCTCTAGGGTGCGTGTCTGCTATGTGTGCACCTTAAGATTTGTGTAACACTCATGCCAACTTCTGTTGCCCAGTGCCTGCAAGCCCCCTGCTGTGACATCATAGAATGCTTGCAGTTGTGTGTTTTTTAAACCACACCAGCCACTGCTCATCAGGAGCAGAACTGAGCAGCTTCTGTGAGTGAAGTGAAGAGCTGTTTCTCAGAAGGGGAAGCCCTGGGAGAGACTAGGGTTCAAATACCTCCTTACTCGGCTATGCAGCTCACTGGGTGACCTGGGGCCAGGTTGTCATCTTGAGCTCCTTGGAGAAAAAGATGGGATATCAATGCAGACGCCCTCAGAAGGTGGTGGACTCTTCTTCTTTGGAGGTTTTTTATACACAGAGGTTGGGTGGCCATTTGCAAGGGATTCTTGAATTGGATTCCTGTTTTGCAGGCAGTTGGACTAGATGCACCTTGGGGTTCTTTCCAAATCTACAATTCTATTATTTTGTTTAAGTGTCATTTTATTGATTAGATAGGAAACCCCTTTGAGACTGCTCTGAGGTGCCAGGTTGGATATAAGCACCATAAATGAGAAAAGAGAGAGACACGTCAGCCTGTGAATGACCCCAGGCAGCTGGCAGAAGGACTCGGACATAGAGGCAGAGGGAACCTGGAGGCTTCAGGACAACGTTGCTGTTAAGCACTGGACGCAGTGCTGACTGGAAAAGGTGAGTGGCCATCTGCAAGATCTTTATATATATATATATATATAGATAATATTTATTCAGAATTTTGAAGATTACAAAGAGAAAAAAGAAAAAAGTAAAAAAGACAGAAAAAGTACAATCATTTTTAAAAAAGAGAAAAAAACAAAAAAACAAAAAAAAAACAGATTAAACCTTTACATAACTTTCTTCCTTTACTTATTTCCTTGACCTCCTCACACCTCCCATTTTTGTATTCTAATTCAAATTGTTATTTCAGCAAATCCTTCCAACCTTGTTTTTATCTTAATAATTTGATTTAATATATTGTAGTTTTACGTTCACTCTTTCGTCAATTCATTTTTACTTAATCCTTTATATCGTTTCTACCAAAGCCATATAATTTTCTTTTTCCAACATCTTTCTAACAATCCTTAATTTTACAATATTTTTGAAGATATACTTTAAATTTTTTCCACTCTTCTTCCACCGACTCTTCTCCTTGGTCCCGGATTCTGCCAGTCATCTCAGCCAATTCCATGTATTCCATCACTTTCATCTGCCATTCTTCCCGGGTGGGTAGATCTTGTGTCTTCCAATACTTTGCTATGAGTATTCTTGCTGCTGTTGTGGCGTACATAAAAAAAGTTCAAGATCTTACAGAGCTCATGAGATCTTTTTTTTTTTTGAATTTTTTTTATTTTCAATGCAGAATCATAACAAAAATTACAAACATTGAATCCAAAATAATACTATACAAACAAAAATCCCCGGAACATATAGGGAAAAAAACAGAAAACGAAAGAAAAAAAAGCAAAGGAAACAAGACTAAACTAAACAAAAACGAAAAAGCACACATCTACAGAAAAAAACCATATCATTACGTACATAAACACAAATTGACTTCCTTTCTTTGTTCTAAGACCTCAAAAAATTTACTCTTACTGTGTTGTTGTGTCTAATTAGATTACTTCCACCTTGGTACTTTTTTTTTTTTACACCATTTTTCTTTTCCTTTAACCCTGTAAAGCATCATTCATTACATACCAATATACTAACTCCAGAACAATGTTTTTTCATATACTCTTTAGCACAACCCCATTCTTTTAATAATTCCTGGTCCGATTGTCCCCTTATGTAAGCTGTGAGTCTTGCCAGATTTATGTATTCACAAAATTTAATTTGCCAATCTTTCACTGATGGAATTTTTCTGCCTTTCCAGTTTTTAGCTATAAGCATCCTGGCAGCTGTTGTTGCATAAAGGAATACTTTCCTTTGATTTTCGGGGATATCATTTGTAATTAAACCTAAAAGGAATTCCTCCGGGTTTTTTCTGAAAGATATTTTAAACATCTTTTTGAGTTCTTAATAGATTTCATTCCAGAATTGTCTAATAGGTCGGCATTCTCACCACATGTGAAACATTGTTCCTATTTCTTTTTTACATCTCCAACAGGTATTCGATTTTAATTTGTAAATTTTAGCCAATTTTACCGGAGTTAAGTACCATTGGTACACCATTTTCATGAAATTTTCTCTGATTGTGTAACATGCCGTGAATTTAATATCATATTTCCATAATTTCTCCCATTGGTCCAGGCGAATTACATATCCTTATCACATGCCCATTTAGTCATAACTTATTTTACTTCTTCATCCTTTAATTCCCATTCTAATAATAAATTATACATTTTGGATATATTCTTTTTTGAGTTTTGTAATAATACTTTTTGTAATTTTGATTCTTCTTTTTCAAATCCTATTGCTTTATCCTGATTGAATATTTGGGCAATTTGGTGATATTGTAACCATGTGGTACAATATGGGGTCACCTCTTTACATGGTCTTAGTTTTAATTGGCCCTGTTCCTCCTTTAGGAGCTGCTGGTATGTTGCCATTCTTCCTATCATATTTTTCTTTTTAACCGATATTACTTCTAATGGTGAGACCCACCATGGGGTTTTCGGTTCGAACAACCTTCTATGTCTCACCCAGACCTTGTATAATGCATTTCTAATTACATGACTGAGAAATTCTTTACGTACTGCCACTTTGTTGTAAATTAGATAGGCATGCCAACCATATCTGTTGTTCCATCCCTCCAAGTCTAAAATGGCACTATTATCTAACTTAATCCAGTCTCTGATCCAACTAAAGCATGCTGCATCGTAATATAGTCTCAGGTCTGGGAGTCCAAAGGCTCCCTGCTCTTTTATGTCGGTTAATAATTTATGTTTGATCCGTGGCTTTTTGCCTTGCCATATAAACTTTGTTAGGTCCATTTTCCATTTTTTAAAACAATCATCTTTACCTATTATGGGAATCATTTGAAAAAGGAACAAGAGTTTTGGTAAAATATTCATTTTAATAGCCGAAATTCTACCCCAGAGTGTTAAATTCAATCTTGTCCAAATTTCCATTTCTCTTTTTGTTTCTTCCCATTTTTTTTATAATTATCTTCAAACAAATTTATATTTTTCATTCTTACTTGGATTCCTAAATATTTCATTTTTTTTACAATTTGTAATCCAAATTTTTCTACCAGTTCCTTTTTCTCTTGGTCTCCCATGTTCTTTACCATTAGTTTCATTTTTTCTTTATTCAAAGCAAAACCTGAGACCCTTCCAAAGTTTTCCATTTTTTCTAGAGCCTTTGCTATGCTTTCCTTTGGATTTTCCACCATTAACACTAAATCATCTGCAAATGCCCTTATTTTGTATATTTTCTCCCCTAGGGATATTCCATTTATTTCTTGATCCAGTCTGATTTCTTGATTTGGTATTTCCAAAACCAGAATGAATAATAATGGTGAAAGTGGGTACCCTTGTCTGGTGCCCTTCTGTATTTTAAAATAATCAGTCATGTCATTATTTATTATTATATTTGATTCTTGTTGTTCATAAATTGCTTTTAACCCTCTTGTAATTTGGTCTCCCAGGTCCATCTGGTCTAATAATATTTTGAGAAATTTCCTTTTTTTAAAAAAAATAAATTTTTATTAAATTTTCTTTTACAAATTAATCAACACAATCCTGTCCTCAAATTTCCAGTTTTTGTACTTCCACCAGCTCCTCCACCAATCATCCCTATTTTCTATTCATTACGCATTTCCCATGTCTTATATTGCCAGTTAATACTAACTTATCATCTCAGTTTTTTTACAATACATCTTTAACAGTCACAAAGCCTCTAATAATATTTTTAGAAATTTCCTTTTTTTTAAAGAAATATTTATTAAGATTTCACAAAAACAAACATACAAAAACACATAGTAACAAAAGAGAAAAAATAAAAAGATGAATAAAACATACAGAAACAACAAAAAATTAAAAACAATTGTTTTTCATAACATAAAACTCGTTTGCTTGTTTCTTTGACTTCCTCACACCTCCCCTTCTTGTATTCCCATTTAAATAATCAAATCAGCAAATCCTTACCCTCTTTCATTTATCTTATCTCTATAACTTAACATTTTATAACTCAGTATTTTCATACATTATCAATCCATTTTTGCATATTCTTATTAACTTTGTTGCCAATACCACTTATTTCCAATCCAACACCATTTTAGTTATTATTATTTTTTACCTAATTAACCCTTCTTCCATATTCTTAAAGCATTACAGCTGGAAACCACTCAATTTCTATCCAACATCATTCTAACATTCATTAATTTTGCAATATTTCTGTAAATAGTCTTTAAATTTCTTCCAATCTTCTTCCGCCGCCTCTTCTCCCTGGTCCCGGATTCTGCCAGTCATTTCTGCCAGTCCCATATAGTCCATCATCTTCATCTGCCATTCTTCCAAAGTGGGTAAATCTTGTGTCTTCCAATATTTTGCAATAAGTATTCTTGCTGCTGTTGTAGCGTACATAAAAAAAGTTCTGTCCTTCTTTGGCACCAATTGGCCGACAATGCCCAGAAGAAAGAACTCTGGTTTCTTCGGGAAGGTATATTTAAATACCTTTTTCATTTCATTATAAATCATTTCCCAGAAAGCCTTAATCCTTGGGCACGTCCACCAAAGGTGAAAGAATGTACCTTCAGTTTCTTTACATTTCCAACATTTATTATCGGGCAGGTGATATATTTTTGCAAGCTTGACTGGGGTCATGTACCACCTGTATATTGTTTTCATAATATTCTCTCTTAAGGCATTACATGCCGTAAATTTCATACCGGTGGTCCACAACTGTTCCCAGTCCGCAAACATAATGTTATGTCCAACATCTTGTGCCCATTTAATCATAACAGATTTCACCGTTTCATCCTGAGTGTTCCATTTCAACAGCGTTATACATCCTTGACAAAATCTTAGTTTTGGGTTCTAACAGTTCTGTTTCTAATTTTGATTTTTCCACCTGGAAGCCAATTTTCTTGTCCAAATTATATGCTTCCATTATCTCATAGTAATGAAGCCAATCTCGCACTTTGTTTTTAGTTTCTCAAAACTCTGCAATTTTAGTCTATCTCCCTCTTGTTCCAAGATTTCCCAATATTTCGGCCATTTGGCCTCCATATTGAGCTTTTTCTGAGCTTTTGCTTCCATTGGTGACAGCCACCTTGGTGTTTTATTTTCCAATAAATCCTTATATCTTGTCCAAACATTGAACAAAGCTTTCCTGACAGTATGGTTCTTAAATGCTTTATGTGCTTTAACCTTGTCGTACCACAAATATGCATGCCACCCAAAAACATTGTTAAAACCTTCTAAATCCAAAATGTCTGTGTTCTCAAGAAGTAGCCAGTCTTTCAGCCAGCAAAATGCTGCTGATTCATAGTAAAGTTTAAAGTCTGGCAGGGCAAATCCACCCCTTTCCTTTGCATCAGTCAATATCTTAAATTTTATTCTGGGCTTCTTGCCCTGCCAGACAAATTTAGAGATATCTTTCTGCCACTTCTTGAAACAATCCATCTTGTCCACAATTTGCAGTGTTTGAAACAAAAACAACATTCTACATTCATCTTTATAGCTGCAATTCGACCCAACAAGGAAAGCTTCAAATTTGACCAAATTTCTAAGTCTTTTTTCACTTCCGTCCAACATTTTTCATAATTATCTTTAAATAAGTTCCCATTTTTTGCTGTCATATTAATCCCCAAGTATTTCACTTTCTTAACCACAGTCAAACCTGTCTCATTCTGAAACCTCTCTCTTTCAGTCAGTGTTAAATTTTTCTCTAAAACCTTAGTTTTTGACTTGTTCAGTTTAAATCCTGCCACTTGAGCAAATTCTTGAATTAGTTCTAAAACCCTTTTAGTACCAGATTCTGGCTCCTGTAACGTTAATACTAAATCATCTGCAAATGCTCTCAATTTGTACTGTTTGGCTCCGACCTGTATACCTTTAACCAACCGGTCCCTTCTAATCATATTCAGCAGAACCTCCAGGACCGATATAAAAAGCAATATTTTTAGAAATTTCCATGAAACTTTGTCGAAGGTCTGAGGGTATTGGCGGCAAGCTTTGCTCCAGTGGCGGTTAGGCATTGGTATGGGTATTGTTATGTAGATGTCTGGGGGGGGAGCGCCATCACCTCCCCGGATATTGAAGGGTAGTCTGGTAAAGGATTCTGGGGGGCTTGGCCCCGTCCGAAGCCTATGGAGGCCAGGGCCCAAGACACGCCCCCGAGCGGTGACCCCGGGGGAGTGCCTAGTTGATGGCATCAGCAGGGCTCCCCCTGCTGGTGTTAACCCTTCCGGGTCTTCAAGGAAGCAGGCCGAAGCCGGATAGTTGGATAGGAACAATGTCTAAGCCAATAGCGCTCATCACCTGTAGCCAATAAAGTTGCGGGCAATTTTAGCCCAGTAACCTTAAAATAATGCGTTCTCAAAGTCTCTGGGGTCAGTTTGACACCATAGTCCCGTGAGAAAGTCCTTTTGAAATTTGCTGTCATACAGCCTAGTGGAGTGCTTGAATTACAAGCCGTTGAACACGCCCCCCGCATCGCTTTGTCCCCTGTGAAGCGCTACTTACCAGATTCTCAGAGATTCGCTTCCCTCTGTTCCCGATCAAAATGCAGTTGCCTGATTTGGAAATGCGGTACTGAAAGGTCCAAATTCAGTGCCCCGGCACCCTGTTACCATAAATTCTGTTGGAACCGGTTCAGACCAGTTTGAACCAGCTGAAACCAGTTGGGAAAAGTCCATGTGGGTTCCAACTTGCCCAGACGAGTTTGAACGGGTCTAGACTGGTTGGAACTGGCTCAGACTGCTTGGAACAGGTCTAGGCTGGTTTGAACCGGTTGGAACAGGTGGATGTCATTTGAAACTGGCCCAAGGTGGTTAGATTGGGTCCAGGTCGGTTGGAACAGGTCTATGTCGCTTGGAACCAGCCCAGCCCAGTTGGAACAAGTTCATACCAGTTGGATCCAGTCCAAGCCGGTTGGAACCAGCACAAACCAGTTGGAAAAGTTGCCGGTGGGTACCAACTTGCCCAGACCAGAACCTGTTCAGACTGGTTTGCTTTGGCCCAGACTGCTTGAAACTGGCTCAGACTGGTTTGAACATGTCTAGGCCGGTTTGAATCGGTGTAGGCCAGTTTGTGCTGGTCCAAGCTGGTTTGAACAGGTCTAGGCTAGTTTGAAGAAGAAGAAGAAGAAGAAGAAGAAGAAGAAGAAGAAGAGGAAGAAGAGTTTGGATTTGATATCCCGCCTTTCACTCCCTTTAAGGAGTCTCAAAGCGGCTAACAATCTCCTTTCCCTTCCTCCCCTCAACAAACACTCTGTGAGGTGAGAGACTTCAAAGAAGTGTGACTGGCCCAAGGTCACCCAGCAGCTGCATGTGGAGGAGCGGAGACATGAACCCGGTTCCCCAGAATACGAGACTACCGCTCTTAACCACTACACCACACTGGCTCTTAGTTTGTCCCGGACCAAGCCTGTTTGAACAGTTCCAGACAGCTTCGAGCAGGTCCAGGCCAGTTGGAGCAGGTGCAGTTTCATTTGAAACTGGCCCAAGATTTTTAGAACAGTCCCAGGCTGGTTGGAACCAGTCCAAGCCGGTTCGAACCTGTTGAGACCAGCTTGGACCAGTCCAAACTGGTTTGAACTAGTCTTGGCAAGTTTCAACCGCTTTAGGCCGGTTTAAAATGGCCCAAGCCAGTTTGAGCAGTTCCAAGTGTATTGGAAATGGCCCAGACAGGTTGGATCAGGTCCAGGCCAGTTGGAGCAGGTGCAGGTCATTTGAATCTGGCCCAAGCTGGTAAGAAAAGGTCCAGGACAGTTTGAAGAGGACTATGTCGCTTGGAACCAGTCCAGACCAGTCGGAACCAGTTCATACAAGTTGGGTCCCGCCCAAGCCGGTTGGAACCAGCCCAAACCAGTTGGAAAAGGTCCAGGCTGGTTCCAACTTGCCCAGACCAGTTTAAACTGGCCTAGACTGGTTGGAAATAGCTCATACTGGTTGCAACAGGTCTAGGCTGGTTTGAACCGGTCGAAGCCGTATGAACAGGTCAAGGCTGGTTTGTGCCAGTCGAAGCTGGTTTGAACCGGTCTAGGCCTCTTTCAACCGATCTAGAGCGGTTTGTGCTGGCTTAAGCCAGTTTGGCAGGTCCAAACCGGTTTGAACCAGTCTAGGCCGGTTTGAGCATGTCTAGGCCACTTTGAACTGGTCTAGGCCGCTTTGTGCTTGTCCAAGGGGTTTGAACCGGCCGAGGCTGGTTTGAACTGGTCGAGGTTGGTTTGTGCCAGTCCAAACCGGTTTGAACCGGTCTAGGCCAGTTTGTGCAGGTCCAAGCCGGTTTGTGCTGGTCCAAGCTGGTTTGAACCGGTCTAGGCCAGTTTGTGCAGGTCCAAGGCGGTTTGTGCTGGTCCAAGCCGGTTTGAACCGGTCTATGCCGGTCCAAGCCGCTTTGAACAGGTCTAGGCTGGTTTGAGCCAGCCCAAACCAGTTTGAACAGTTCCAGACAGCTTCAAGCAGCTCCAGGCCAGTTGGAGCAGGTGCAGGTCATTTGAAACTGGCCCTAGCTGGTTAGAATTTGGAAGTAGCTCAGACTGGATGCAACAGGTCTAGGCTGATTTGAACGGGTCAATGCCGATTTGTGCCAGTCCAAGCTGGTTCGAATCGGACTAGGCTGGTTTTTGCTGGTCTCAGCCAGTTTGTGCTGGTCCAAGCACGTTTGAACTGGTCGAGGCCAGTTTGAACCGGTCGTGATGGTTTGTGCTGGTCCAAACCTGCACCTGCTCCAACATGCCTGGACCTTCTCCAACATGTCTGGGCCAGTTCCAAGCCACTTGGAACTGTTCAAACTGGCTTGGGACGGTTCAAACTGGCCAAGACCCGCTCAAACCAGCTTGGACTGACACAAACTGGCCTAGACCGGTTCAAACAGGCATAGACCACTTGAAAGCAGCTTGGACCGGCACAAATTGATTTGGACCAGTTCATACCAGCCTAGACCTGTTGCAGAAGTCTCAGCTAATTCCGACCATTCTGGGCCAGTTCAAACTGGTCTGGGCAAGTTAGAACCTGTCTGGACTTTTTCCAAGTGGTTTGAGCTGGTTGAAACCGGCTTGAACTGGCTCAAACTGGCCTATACCTGAAGTGGTTGTGCGCGTTTGGATCATAAGCCATAGTAACGTCCACTGGGCCAGAAACCGTGCTGTCAGCCGTGGCCAGGGGTGAGGGTTAGATCTGCCAAAACATGTTGAAATCTCCTGGATCACTCACCGTGGAATGCGTTGGGCGGAATTTCTGCCAACAGTAAAAGCTAGAGCCGCCATGAAAGGCCCACCCGATGCCCTTGTCATTCAGCAGGATGGAAATGATTTGGCCTACTGGAAGAGCGTGGACTTAATGTGGAACATTTTCGATGGTTTTGATGATCTGAGGATTTCTTTCCCAAATTTAGTCATAATTTGGTCATCACTGTTGGAAAGGCGCACTTGGAGGGACTGCCGATGCCCTATTGCTATGAACAAATCCAGAAAATCCTGGAACGCTCAGTGGCGCGTAGAGTGGGAGCGCTGGGGGGGGGGGCTCATTGATCACCGCAACATCCAGTTCAGCAAGGTGACCCTCTACTGCGAGGATGGCGTGCATCTTTCCAATGCTGGAAACGATGTTTGGTTGGCTGACATATCTGCGGGGATTAGGGATTGGTTGCAGGTCTGAGGGTATTGGCGGCGAGCTTTGCTCGAGTGGCGGTTAGGCATTGGTATGGGTATTGTTATGTAGATGTCTGGGGAGAGGAGCGCCATCACCTCCCCCGGATATTGAAGGCTAGTCCAGTAAAGGATTCTGTGGGGTGTGGCCCCAACCGAAGCCTATGGAGGCCAGGGCCCAAGGCACGCCCCTGAGCTGTGTCCCCGGGGGAGTGCCTAGTTGATGTGCATCAGCAGGGCTCCCCCTGCTGGTGTTAACCCTTCCGGGTCTTCAAGCAAGCAGGCCGAAGCCGGATAGTCAGATAGGACCAATGCCTAAGCCAATACCGCTCTTCACCTGCAACCAATAAAGTTGTGGGCAGAGGACTTCCGGAGCAGCGCACTCGGAGGACGGGTGAAGGATTGCGCTCTTGGCAACTTGAGGCAGTCCAGACGCCAGAGAAAACTGAGGGAGAACAGGAGGCGTGAGTTTTCCCGAGCTCAGGTGGGGATCCTGACTTCAGAGCTGATGGCAGCACATTTATGGGGTTTCCCCAAAACCAAACCATTTAAAAACGTCTGGCCGAAGAGCTAGCAAGGGGAGAACCTCAGCGCTAAGGGGCAGAGCCATTCTCTGGCGTTAACGTCTCCCAACCCGGCGAGGAAGCGCTGAACTCTCCATTAAGTTTAAAACTGGAGATAAAGAGACCCCCGCCCCCCTCCTTATAAAGAAATGGAAACTGAGAAACTGCTGGTTATCGGCAGAGGACAGAGGTGGAGGCAGCAGAAATAAAGAATATGTAAAATACAGAGTGAGCTTTTAAGAGTGAAAGGGGACCAATTCCCACAGCACCAACAGTAACTGTTATTAAACTTCACAAAGGTGCCTTATAAGAGTGAATATAACCCAACAGAGAGTTTTAAAACAGCAAAGACAGAGACTGCTGAGAATGCTGAGACAGAGACTGCTTAAATAGCAGAGAAAGCGGGAAACCCAGCAGCTTCTACTTACATAAAGTTGCAGCTTTTAACCAGAGCCTTCAATTAAAAAGAAATAAGGACAAAACACTCTGGGTCGGCTGTGTGGGACAAAGGGGCTGTGAGGGGAAGGAGAAGGGTGAATGAGTCCCTCCATAACAGACACAAAGGCAGGCACGAACAAAGGCAAGCAGGAAGAGAAAGGGGAAAACATAGTTTATGAAAAAGAATTGTTTTTTTTATTTTTTGTATTTTTTTGTGTGTGTGTTTACTCTTATTTTTTTGCTTTTTTATTATGTGTTTTTGTATATCTGTTTTTGAAAAATAAATAAATATTTCTAAAAAAAAGAGAGAAAAAAAAGAGAGAAAGGGGAAAACAAAAGAGAGAAAACAGAGTGTAAAAAAACTAGAGGGACGCCTAGTGGCAATAGAAGTGAAAGACGCGAGTAAAATCAACAGAAGACAATTAAATATAGTGGTAGCACCACTTACTGGGCAAACTGGAAATAACAAGAATAAACTGATATAATAAAGAAATGAAAGCAGTTTGTATATATTAGCTAAATTTGAAGGAACGTGCGACCTAAAAAATCCAAATAACCCAAACAAAAGAAGATTCCTGGTCTTACTCAATATAAGAGCAATTCAAAAAGGAATTTATTTATTTTTTTATTATTTTTTTAAAGCGGAAATGGCAGTATAAAAAGTGAAGCAAGGGAAACTCCCAGAAATAAAAGAAGCGCAGAGATCACATGAAACCTCAGCTTCTAACCAAGCAAGGAGAACATCAGTGGTGGAGAATGAGAGCAACATGGACCTTAAAGAGATATTATTGGCAATGGAAAGAATGGAGAAGAACCTAGGAGATAAGATAAGCACCCTAGATGGAAATATTAAATTCTTAGATGGAAAAGTGGATAGTATGGGCACTAAGATTGAGAAAAATTCCACATTAATAATGGACCTTTCTAATCAAGTGAACCAACTGACAACAAAGAACAAAGAGCTAGACAAGATGGTGCAGAGATAAAGAATAAGTCATTAAAATAAGAGGAAGCCATGAAAAAAATTCAGGCGGATCAAAGAGATTCAAGGAAAGTCTAAGAGAAAAACAAAGAGGAAACTGAGGAGCTGAGGAAGGTTCAGGAAGAGACCCTGGATGCAATTGCTGTCCTTGAGATGAAGGAAAAGGAGATGATGTTGCGCTTCCGAGGAGTTAAAGAGAACCAGGAGGAAGAAATTTCAACAAAACTATTGAAAGAACTGGCGGATTGGTTAGGGGTCGAGGAAGATGAATTACTTTTGGACATTGAAAAAATATTTAGGATTAAGGTGAACAAGTCAAGAAACAAAAAGGGACCGGGAGATTGTTTAGTATTTCTGAACTCGAGGCTACTCAGGGAAAAAATCCTATTAAAGAATAGAACTGATCCCTTGTGTATAGAGGGCAAAGTAATCGAGATTATGAAGGAGATCCCAACCAGGTTGTTGAAGAGGAGAGATAATTCTAGATTCTTAACATCAGCGCTGAAGAAGAATAAAATTTTGTTCAGGTGGGAATTTCCCGAAGGACTTACCTTTACATATAAAGAGAGAAGAAGAACCCTTAGATCGGTGGAGGAGACCAGAATTTTTTGGAGGAAGTACTGGGAGGAGCTGGGAGGAGAAAGGCTCCAAGAGTGAGAAGAAACAAGATAAAGCTAGAATTATTATAACGACTTCTACCTTTTGTGCCCTTATATTATTATTATTATTATCATTTCTTTTTTCTTTTTCTTTACCAACTACCCCCGATTTTAAAGTAGTTCATATAAATTTAATAAAACTGTATGGCCTTTAAGTGTATTTCCTGGAATATTAATGGTTTGAACAGTAAATTGAAAAAGAAGAAAGTAGAATGTACCTTAAAGAAAGGAAAATGGGATATAATATGTCTACAAGGGACCCATGTATCTAAAAATCATATACGGGTACTAAAAAACAAGAACTTGGGTCTGGAGAAAAAAGATTGCCCAACAGTAAAGAAATTTGAAGAATTAAAAGAGAGGGGGTGAATTGGTTAGAATATTTCCAATTAAAAACAATATTTGAGAAGGATGATAAGCTTAAGGGGTTTGATTAAAAAAATCTCGGTATGGGAAAAAGAAATTTTATATAACAACCAACAAAACCCATACCGAGAGTGCCTAGGGAGTGCCTAGTTGATGTGCATCAGCAAGGCTCCCCCTGCTGGTGTTAACCCTTCCGGGTCTTCAAGTAAGCAGGCCGAAGCCGGATAATCGGATAGGACCAATAAAGTTGTGGCCAATTTTAGCCCATTAACCTTAAAACAACGGTGTCATGTGTCTTTATTCTTACTGGTGGGAGGTGGGAACTCGCCACGCAACCTGACTTGGCCAATTCAGCTCACAATGCGTTCTCAAAGTCTATGGGGTCAGTTTGAGACCCCTTTTGAAAGCCCTTTTGAAATTTGCTATCATACAGCCCAGTGGAGTGCTTGAATTACAAGCTGTTGAACACTCCCCCCGCATCGCTATGTCCCTTGTGAAGTGCTACTCACCAGATTCTCAGAGATTCGCTTCCCTTTGTTCCCGATCAAAATGCAGTCGCCTGATTTGGAAATGTGGTAGTGAAAGGTCCACATTCAGTGCCCCGGCGCCCTGTTACCATCAATTCTGTTGGAACCGGTTCAGACTGGTTGGAAACCAGTTGGGAAAAAGTCCATGCGGGTTCCAACTTGCCCAGACCAGTTTGAACTGGCCCAGACTGCTTGGAACTGGCTCAGACTGCTTGGAATAGGTCTAGGCTGGTTTGAACTGGTCCAAGTCGGTTGAAATAGGTCCAAGCCGGTTGGAACCAGTCTAGGCCAGTATAAAACGGTCTAGGCAGGTTTGTGCCAGTCCAAGCTGGTTTGGGCTAGCTTGGACTAGGCTGGTTTGAACCGGTCCAAGCCGGTTGGAACCGGTCTAGACCAGTTTGAACCAGACTAGGCCAGTTGGTGCCGGTCCAAGCCGGTTTGAGCTGGTCTAGGCCGGTTTGAACTGGTCCAGGCTGGTTTCTGCCGGTCTGAGCCGGTTTGAAGAGGTCTAGGCCGGTTGGAACAGCTCTGTGTCACTTGGAAGCAGCCCAGACCTGCTAGGACCCCTTAGGCTGGTTGGATCCAGCCCAAGCCAATAGGAACCAGCCCAAAGCAGTTTGAAAAAGTCCAGGCGGATTCTAAGTTCCCAAGGCCGGTTTGAATTGGCCCAGACTGCTTGGAACTGGCTCAGACTGGTTTGAACAGGTCTAGGCTGGTTTGAACCGGTCCAAGCCAGGTGGAATAGGTCTAAGCCGGTTGGAACCGGTTCAGACCGGTTGGAACTGGTCCAAGCCGGTTTGAACCAGCTGAACCCAATTGGGAAATGTCCAGGCGGGATCCAACTTGCCCACACCAGTTTGAACTGGCTCAGACTGTTGGAAGTGGCTCAGACTGCTTAGAACTGGTCTAGGCTGGTTTGAACCGGTCCAAGTCGGTTGAAACAGGTCCAAGCCAGTTGGAACCAGTCTAGGTCAGTTTGAAATGGTCTAGGCCTGTTTGAAATGGCCCAAGCCAGTTTGAGCAGTTCCAAGTGGGTTGGAACTGGCCCAGACAGGTTGGAGAAGGTCCAGGCCAGTTGGAGCAGGTGCAGGTCATTTGAAACTGAATTTGACCGGTTCAAACCAGCCCAGACCTGTTCAAACCGGCTTCGACCGGCACAAATCAGCTTGGACTGGTTCAAACCAGTCTAGACCTGTTCCAACCAGTCTGGGCCAGTTCAAACTGGTCTGGTCAAGTTGGAGCCCACCTGGACCTTTTCCAACTGGTTTCGGCTGCTTCCAACTGGCTTGGGCTGGATCCAACTGGTATGAAATGATTCCAACTGGTCTGGGCTGGTTCCAAGCGACATAGACCTGTTCCAACCAGCCTGGACCTGTTGTAACCAGCTTGGGCCAGTTTCAAATGACCTGCACCTGCTCCAACTGGCCTGGACCTGCTCCAACCTGTCTGGGCCAGTTCCAACCCACTTGGAGCTGTTCAAACCGGCCTAGACCGGTACAAAACTGCTTCAACCAGTTCAAATCGGCTTGGACCGGCAGAAACCGGCCTAGACTGCTTCCAACTGGCCTAGACTGGTTCCAACCGGCTTGGACCTGTTTCAGCCGACTTGGACTGGTTCAAACCAGCCTAGACCTGTTCCAACCAGTCTGGGCCAGTTCCAAGTGGTCTGTGCAAGTTGGAACCCGCCTGGACATTTTCCAACTGCTTTGGGATGGTTCCAACCGGCGTGGACCGGACCCAACAGGTATGAACTGGTTCCAGTTGATGTGCATCAGCAGGGCTCCCCCTGCTGGTGTAAACCCTTCCGGGTTTTCAAGCAAGCAGTTGGAAAATGCCCGGGTGGGTTCCAACTTGCCCAGACCAGTTAGAACAGGCCCAGACTGGTTGGAACAGGTCTGGGCTGGTTTGAACCAGTCCAAGTCGGTTGAAACAGGTCCAAGCCACTTGGAACCAGTCTAGGTCAGTATGAACCGGTCTAGGCCGGTTTGTGCCGGTCCAAGCCGGTTTGAACCGGTCAAGTCAGGTTTGTCTAGGCCAGTTTGAACAGTTACAAGTGGGTTGGAACTGGCCCAGACAGGTTGGAGCAGGTCCAGGCCAGTTGGAGCAGGTGCAGATCATTTGAAACTGGCCCAAGATGGTTACAACAGGTCCAGTCTGGTTGGAACAGGTCTATGTCGCTTGGAACCAGCCCAGACCTGTTGGAATCATTTCATACCAGTTGGATCCAGCCCAAGCCAGTTGGAACCAGCCAAAACCAGTTGGAAAAGGTCCAAGTGGGCTCCAACTTGCCCAGACCAGTTTGAACTAGCCCAGACTGGTTGGAACAGGTCTAGACTGGTTTGAACCAGTCCAAGCCGATTTGTGCTGGTCAAAGCCGGTTTGAACTGGTCTAGGCTGGTTTGAACTGTTCAAATTCAGTTTCAAATGACCTGCACCTGCTCCAACTGGTCTGGACCTTCTCCAACCTGTCTGGGCCAGTTCCAACCCACTTGGAACTGCTCAAACTGGCTTGGGCCTTTTAAAACCGGCCAGGACCTGTTCAAACTGGCTTGTACCGGCAATAACCTACCTAGACCGGTTCAAACTGGCCTAGACCGGTTCCAACCCGCTTGGACCTGTTTCAACCGACTTGGACCGGTTCAAACCAGCCTAGAACTGTTCCAACCAGTCTGAGCCAGTTCCAACCAGTCTGGGCCAGTTCCAACTGGTGTGGGCAAGTTGGAACCCGCATGGACTTTTCCCAACTGGTTTCAGCTGGTTCAAACTGGATTGGACTGGTTCCAACCCGTCTAAACCAGTTCCAACTGGTTTGGACTGTACCACCCGGCTTGGACTGGTTCAAACCAGCCTAGACCTGTTCAAACCAGTCTGAGCCAGCAAAAAAACCCTTTCTGCAACCCCAAGAGTGCCAGATTGGAGGGAGGTCCTCACTCATCTGTTTCTTTATGTACCAGAATGTCCCATTTCCCTTTTGGGACGTGATTTCCTATCTAAAATTCAATCTCAAATAGCCTTCACGCCTAAAGGGGCAGAATTGAAATTACCACCAATTGTAGTAGCTCTAAAGCCAGGTGCAAGCAGAACTGCGCATGCGTCGGTGTGGGTAGATGCACATCCGTCTCGCTCTTCGGACTTTACAAATTAAAAGCCTGAGAAACAAATAACTCTCTGCAAACTGATAGCTGAGATACCTGATCGAAAACTGGGCTTAGGTCCAAGTCCTGGATTGGAGTGAGTTAGTGTTTAAAACGGTGGTTTATCTATTTATTTGGGAAAGACTTGAGAAGGACTTAGCAAGATGGCCAAGTCTTTGAAGGAGCTGGGTGAAATGATTCAGCGTTCGGAAGCAAATGTTCGCGCTGATATGCAAGACTTGAAAGGAGAGATGAGAAGAAGGACTGCTACAGTAGAAAAAGTTATGAAAATAGCAGAGTATGCAAAAGAGGTAGCTGATGCAAACGTAAACAAAATAGAATCTCTGACAAAAAGGATTTCACAAATGAACGATAGACAGCGCAGAAGGAATTTAAAATTCTCTGGTATTTCTGAAGATATTGGGAATAAGGACCTGGAAAAGGAGATGTTACAAGGGCTCAAAGAACAAGGAATTGAAATTGAGCAGAATGAAATTGAGAGAGTGCACCGGGTGTTCACATCACAAGGAGGCTCTGGACTTCCCAGGGTTGTAATTATGGCACTCGCAAGAGAGAAGGTAAGAGATCAAATTTATAAATCACTCCGGCAGAAAGCAGACCTGCAGTTTAAACAGCGAAAGGTCATAGTGAGACAAGACTTTTCTCAGGAAATGCTTCAAGACAGGAAACGTATGCAGCGGTTTGCACAAGCTCTCTACAATCATAAAATCCTCTTTACCTGGGCCTACCCTGCTACACTGTTGGCTTTTAAAGACAGCAGGAAATATTCTGCTAAGAACCCTGGTGAAGCAAAAAAAAATGCTAGCTGATTTAGGAGTTGGACTAGAAGGACAGACTGAGCAAGAACTCTCATGTTGGGAAGAATTACAGGTAGACCAACAGGGAGAGTCGAGTGAAGAATCTCCAGAATCTCCAGTGCAGAGACAAGAGAATAAAAGAAGACGGAAGTCGAGAGGGGAAGGAAACAGCAAGAAATAATATATACTAGAGACATCTAAAATGGTATTTTGTGTGTATATATATATATATATATATATATATATATATATATATATGTTGCTTTTTCTGATATAAACTTTCCAAGAGCAAAGGGAGAGGAGTGTGGTTCTCCAAGATACCATGAGACAGGGATCATGGAGATCCCTAACTGAGTCTCAGGGGAGAGTTGAATGGGCCAGAATTGAAAATATAATATATGTACACAGAGGGATTCAAAAAATAAACAGTAGCTGGGATAATGGATAGATCTTTAAAGGTTTTATCTTTAAATGTTAACGGGCTGGCCTCAAACACCAAACGCTACTGGGTTCTGACACTGGCTAAGAAAATGAAAGTGGATATACGATGCCTTCAGGAGACTCATAGAGCCGAAGCAAACAATAGACCTTTGTTATGCTCTCAGCAATGGGGCCTAATAGCAGAATCAAAAGCGACGAACAAGGCTAGAGGGGTCACTATACTATGTAATGCAAATCTTAGGCCGGAGGTTCTGAGCCGAAAAAAGATAATGATGGTAGATTTATATTCTTAAAAATTAAACTGTCACAAAAAATCTTTACAATAGCTAATATATACAGGCCTAACACAAGACAGAAAAAAATTATAAAGAAAACCTTCAATAGACTGCAGCTTTACGCTGAAGGGGAAGTCATCGTTACAGCAGACTTTAATTGGAATATAAAGAATAGTACTTTCAGGTTATCTAAATGGGGATTAAAGGATGTTTTTGAGAGGGGAAACCCCAATACCAAACCTACCTTCTTTTCCAACAGACATAAGACTTTCTCTTATATTGACTATGTGCTAATTAAAGAAGGGAATGAAATCAGTGTTAGAACAGCAAAGACTATGGGAATATGGATTTCAGACCATGCACCACTATTTGTGGAGCTGGGACTGGAAGAGGATGGAAAAAGCAGGAGATGGCAGTACAATAACCTAATGATGGCAAAAGAGATTGACAGGGAATATATTAGAAAACCAATTGGTTGGTATTTTAAAGAAAACAATAGTTCAGCCGAGATCCTGATAGTATGGGACGCTTTCAAAGCTGTTATAAGAGGACATTGTATACTGAAAGAGATTGTGATTAAGAAGGATTGGTACTCGGGGAGACAGGAAAAAATTAAAGAGATTGAAATCTTGCAACAACAGCAACAAGTTACATTTCTACGGAGGAGACAGGAGCAGTTAAGAAAGTTAAAACAGGAATTGGATGAGCTGGATATAGTTGGAAGAGAGATAATATGATCAAAAATGATTTTCAGAGAACCTCAATAGGATCATATAAGAGACTGGCAAACAATTTAAAGAAAAGAAGGGATCAACAGAGGGTGGAGGCCATTAAGACCAGAAGGAAAATACATACAAAAAGCTCTAGAGAAATAAGGAAAGAATTTGCAGGATTCTATCAATCTTTATATAAAGAAGAAAATAAAAATATAAGTAGGGAAAGTTTAGGGTTTAAAATCGAAGAAAGTGATAGATTAAGACTGAAGAAGGAAATTTCTCTGGAAGAAATAGAGAATGTAGTTAAATCATTTAAAAGTAAGAAATCCCCAGGATTAGATGGAATTACGCCAGACTTTTATAAAGAAACAATTGATATCCTGGGCTCAGAACTGAAAAAAGTATTTAATAATATATTAGAAGGGGGGGGTAAGCCCCAGACACTTGGAAACTAGCGGAAATAGTAGTGATAGAAAAACCGCAAAAGGACCCTACAGAGGTGGGGTCATACAGACCAATTAGCCTAGTAAATCAAGACTATAAGATATTTACAAAGATCCTGGCAAGGCGACTGGAAAAGGTGTTACCTAAAATAATTAAGGAAGATCAATATGGATTTGTTAAGGGAAGATACATAGGCCATCCTATAAGAAATGTGTTTTAATAAATACATTTAATAAATACATTTTTTATTTTTTATTTTTTATTGTTTTTTTTATTTTTATTGTTTTAATAAATACATTTATTAACAAGCAGGGTAAAAGGAAAATTGGTGGTCTTAAAATTGGATGTGTATAAGGCCTTCGACACAATTAGACATAAATTTTTATGGACTATTATGCAAGAGGTGGGATTAGGAGAGAACTCTGTCGAAACAATCCGGGAATTGTATAGAGAAGGGAAGACTGTGGTCAGAGTGAACGAGGGGGTTTCAGATCAATTCAATATACAAAGAGGTGTTAAACAAGGATGTTCACTCTCACCACTACTATTTGCATTGGGTAAGGAGTACTTGGCAGACAGAATACGAAACTCAGTAAGGATAAAAGGATATAAGGAAGGAAAGGAAGAAATTAAGTTAAAGATTTATGCAGATGCTATCCTATTATTATTTACAAACCCCTTAGAGGGTGTAAGAGAATTTATGATAATCCTGAAGAACTTTAAAGAAGAGTTGGGATTGGGAGTAAATTTGGAGAAGTCTGAAATTTTATTTGGGGATGTAAATAAAGAGGAGAAGAAGGAAATTGCAAAAATGACAAAAATGGATATCAATAGCAAAAGAATTGAATACTTGGGGTAAATATTATTAAAAATAGTGCTAGGATTCCAGATGTAAATTACAAAGAAGCGTGGAGAAAGATCAAGACAGATATAAAATCATGGAAAAATAAGAATTTATCTATTCTAGGTAGGGTTAGAGCAGTTAAAATATTTTATTTTTATTTTTATTTTTATTTTTTTATTTTTATTTTTTTTATTTAGTTTTTTATTATATTTATTTCAAGTAATTACACTACCCATTAGGAAAATATGGTTCAAAACATGGAATAAGGTATTTAAAAATTGGATTTTTGGAAGTAAAAGAGTTAGAACCCCAGACATAGTAAATTATTCATCTCAAGAAGAGATGGGATGGGGAATACCGAACTTAGAATTTTACTATGAAACATTCCAGTTGAAAAATCTAATAGATATTGGATATATGGAAGGGAATAAATGATAAGGCTGGAGAATGAAATAAATGAAGGAATAGGAAGAGAAGGGCTATTTAATAGAGATATTAACATGGCTTTTAAGAAGATAATAGGACCAAGGAAAACTGCGTTAGGAATCTGGAAGAACTGGAATACAAAATGGATGCCAACATACTCAAGGTGGATGCCGTTAAAATATATGCAGGAGGGTCAAAGGGAGCCTGCTTGGTGGAAGAAATTAGAAGATCAGGGATTTTATAAATTAAAAGATATGTTTGATGAAGAGGGGAATTTAATTACAAAAAAAGTTTTTAAAGAAAAAATAGGAAAACAATATTGGGTGAAAGTGCAAGGACTTTATGATTTAATAAAAATGGAAAGAGCAGATGAAACGATGAGGACACAAATGAAAATAGATATGGTGCTGAACAAAAGACAAATGACGAAGAAAGGGATATTAGGGATGTTATATAAAGTGATGATAAGCAACAAAGAAAGAATGATAAGGATAATTCAGATTAACTGGGAGCAGGAAGGTATGATCCATTCAAACACGGCCCAAGAAATTGTGGCACTCACTAGGGCCCTACAGCTATCAACAGGCTGCTGTGCCAATATCTATACTGATTCAAAGTTTGCCTTCTTAACCCTGCATGCCCATGAAGCCCTATGGAAGGAGAACGGACTCATTGGTACAAAGGGCAAAGCTCTCAAATACGGCCCAGAATTAGAAAATCTCTTGGAAGCTGTATGGGCACCCAAGAAAATTGTTGTAATGCACTGCCGGGGCCACAGCCGGGAGTCCACCAAAACGGCAAAGGGCAATCATTTGGCAGACAAGGCAGCAAGGAAATCAGCCCTGGAGGAACCTCCACCAGACTCTATGACTCTATGATAGCCTCCCTTTTGCAGACAGTTATTAATATGCAGGAAATGAAGCCCATTTATACAGAGAGAGAAGCAAAATGGGCCCACCAGGAGGAAGAACCAGTTTACCTCCCCATAAAGGGTGGTTCATATTGCCAGATCAGCGGGTTTTTGTCCCAGAAACCCTAGGCAGAGAAGTGGTGAAGCGGTACCACGAGTCCACTCATTATGGAGCCACAGCGTTGGGAGAAGGCCTAGGCAGGCAATTCTATATCGCCAGGCTATCTCAGCTGGCTGAGGCCGTGTCAAGAACGTGTCTCCTATGTGCCAAAAACAACCCCAAGCAGGGCCCAGTACTTCCTCCAGGAGTACAGCAGACAGGCTTAATGCCAATGGAGAACATGATTGTGGAATTCACGGAAATGCCTGGGGCAAGAGGCTATCATTATCTGCTCGTCTTTGTAGATACTCCAGTGGGGTGGGTTGAGGCGTATCTCACAAGGACTGAGAAAGCCCGGGAAGTTGTTAAGCACCTCTTAACTGATATCATCCCGAGATTTGGGCTACCAAGCAGTATAGGCAGTGATAATGGACCAGCCATTATCGCTTTGTTAGTGGCAGGTGTATGCAAAGCCCTGCAGATACAATGGAAACTGCACGCTGCCTACCGACCACAGAGTTCCGGCAAGACAGAAAGAATGAACTGGACTCTTAAATCACAGCTGGCCAAATTGTGCCAGGAAACTCATGGCAATTGGGTGGACTTTCTACCCGTAGCCTTGCTCAGGATCAGATGTGCACTCACCAAGAGGCTAAAGCTCTCTCCCTTTGAGCTTTTGTATGGAAGACCTCCTCCACTTACCACAAAAATAAGAGCAGACTTAGTACAAACGGGAGGACAGATTACATCAGAACAAATCCAGTCTCTCTCTCGTGTTTTGATTTCTCTTAACAGGTGGGCCCTTGAATGTACGCCAATCAGCCTGGCTGAACCCATACAGCCCTTCCAGCCTGGAGATGAGGTGTGGATGAAGGAGTGGAAGAACAACCCATTGGCTCTTAAGTGGCATGGTCTTGCTTGCCACGCCATCTTGCTTGCAACGCCTACCACGGTGAAAGTGGCCGAGGTGACCCCCTGGATTGATCACTCTTGTCTGAAGTGGTCTGAGGGTCACTGGAACTGTGAGCAGAATCCTTCGGACCCCCTGAAGTTGAAGATCACCAGGAACCCCTGCCCCTAGCCCCACCGGGAGTGGGTTAGGGCACGAGCCCCAGACACCCGGTCTGTTCTCACTGCACCGGAAGCCAGTGAGTCTACGCACACCTGAAGATTGAGGAACTGCACCAGCAGATGGGAGGATCTTTACCAGTTGAATTATCAGCCAGTCCTCAATTTGTGCCAGATTTAAATACAGACCAGCTGTACAGATAGTAGTAAGGAATGTGGATGGGCTAGGGAACATAATTGATAAGTGGGTAGAGTTGTTGGAGGATTACGGATGTCATATCCCCTTGTATTTTCATGATTGGTACATACCCGTTTGGGTACAAGCATTACCAAGGCAGCTGTGCCATATACCCATATACCCTTAGAAGGGTTTTGGCCGAGACCAACCTATCATAGGAGGTAAATGCCCGGAGAACCTAAAAGAACTGTTGTCGGGTTCTCTCACCCACCACCCCAAGGTGTACTTCCTCCCACCATACTGGTCACAGTAGCCTTCTTTCCTCCCCCCACCCAAACCCTTTTTGAGTAGCAATAGGAGAGTGTATACAGTGTGAATTGACCACTCCAGTTCGACCAGAACCCGGGAACCACTAAGAGGCTCTACTGGGTGCAGCTGAACGGAGGGTTGGCTCACTCTCCAGGTATGCTCTGGTCTTGGTTACCTCCAGTTCTTCTTACAGTAATAATAACTGTTCTCCTTATCTTCTTTTACGTATATAGGAAGTATTGCTTCGGAAAGACTACCCACGAGGAATTGTTGATATCCTTGGGCTCCTTGAACCCCTGGAGTTCCTTGATCATGATGAAGTTGATGTTAACCCTGATGTGCATCTTGACCTTGAGGAGACCAATGACAAAAGAAAATGTTTTTGTAAAGCATGCTAAGCAGATGTTTAAATATATGGCGAAAATGTCACCCTTTATTATGAACACCCTAGAAAGGTAGCTGACATATCCCAGGACTAATCAGGGACCTTGACGTTGTCTTGGCAGGCCTAGTGTATAATCATAGTGGCCTTTTCGCGACACCTCCTTCTGAAATGAATGATACCTCCTACCGATATTTCCGGTTCTCCAGAACCACCCAGGGCTTGTGCTTTTGTTGTTATGCCTCTGGATCATGGAACACCAAATGGAAAGATTGGCCAAATGTCCAGCACCACCAACATAAAGGTTGGCTGGGAAATTACACACAGTGCACTGCTAAGTTTTGGTTGTGGGGTTCCTTCAACGCCTCTTACCAAAGCAACACCACATCCTCAGATCTGTACCCATACTTTCCCAGTCAACTTCACTGGACAGGGATCCATCTGCTCTGGCTGGCTGATCAAGGACCCCAATCTTTGGTTCTTGTATAATGGACTAGCCACTAATTACCCCCCTGGTGATTATCAGTGTGTGGGAATAGGTGCCTTTACTTTCCCTGTGACTGTGGAGGCTTTTCCTCCTCTACCCTCTCTTAGAAACAGAAAGAGGAGAGAAGTCCAAGGGGAACAGTGCAGGGATGAGATTTTCCCGGCCCGGTCTGTGGGTGCTGTTGGTGGAGGCTTCTTTAGCATCCTCACCATCGGCAAACATCCGGGAGTTGTGGCTGAACAAAACCGTGAAGCACTATTTGCCCTAACATGCAGGTTGGAGAAAACCATCAATGCCGCTACACATATCCTCCGACAGTTGCAGTCTGAGATTGAGGATTTGAACCAGATAGCAGCAGCTAATAGACTTGTTCTTGACTATCTTCTCGCCAAATCAGGAGGTTTTTGTAAAATAGTCCCGGAAGGCAAATGCAGAGTGAAGTTTCATGACCTCAACAACACTATTGAGGACGAGTTGCCAAAATTACAGGCCCTTATAAATGATAACCAACCCAGTCAGAATCCTTGGGAATGGATGTGGTCTTGGGTCCCAGGAGCAGGATGGTTACATAGCCTTTTGACCGCCATTGCAGTAGGAGGATTCGTCTTCCTAATACTTCTTTGCATCACCCCTTGCTGCATATCTCTAGTCAGAGGAATGGTGGCCCGAAGCATTAAGAATCTCACTGAAACCCACATCATGGCCATATACCGAGCCCTGCCCCCTCTGCCAGAAGAAGAGCATGAGTACGCTCAACTAATTCGTGAAATACCCCCTGAAGAGATCCCCTTGAGAGACACAGTTGTCTATACCGGGGTTCAACATGAGAGTCAAGCTGGAGAAACAACTGTGACTTGTTTCTAAGCTTGAAAGAGGGGAATGTGGCAAGGCCACCTGGAAGAGTTTTATGTATAACCATGTATCCTAATAATGCTTAAATTGTTAAGGCTAGAAGTGCCTAAAAATCTTAAGAATCAAGATTATATGCTTGCAACATACGCTTCTGGTTTCTTGTTGAATGATTTTTTAAAAATCTTAATGATTTCTTCATGAACTTGTTCCAAAAGCTTTTTATCTCCTTACACCTCACCATATATGGTACATTGTTCCTAGCTCGGTGTTACATCTCCAACACACATTGTTTTTTTGCTTATAGATTTTTGCAGATTCCTCGGGGCAGGGGTTAGGTACCATCGGTAGATCATTTTCAGTAGATTCTCCCTTATTGTATAACATGCTGTGAACTTGATGTCAAATTTCCACAGCTAACATTATGTTGTGGCCAAAATCCTGCGCCCACTTTATCATAACGTCCTTTAGCATCTCATCCTTGAGTTCCCATTCCAAAAGTAGATCATACATCCTAGATAGGGTCTTTTTATTAATTTGTACTAATTCCTTTTGTAAGAATGACTTCTTTTCTCCAAAACCAATCTTCTTTTCTCCAAAAGCACTTTTCTTATCCTGATTAAATATATGCACTATTAGGTGATAGTGAATCCAGCCGTTACAATACTGTTTAATTTCTTCATACAATTTGATTTTTAATTGGCCCTGTTCTACCTTTATTAATTGTTGCTAAGTTGCCCAATTTGTGTCCATGTTTGTCTTTTTTACCGTTATCATCTCCACTGGGGATACCCACCAGGGTATTTTGGGCTCTAATTGTCTGTAGTACTTATCCCAGACCTTGTATAATGAAATTCTGACTATATGATTTAAAAAGTCCTTATGCACTGCCACTTTGTTGTATGTTAGGTAGGCGTGCCATCCAAACCTCGTATTCCAACCTTCTAAATCTAATATATCAGCCTTCTTCAAGAAGGTGGGGTTGTTTAAAATGATTGTTAAATGTGTTGTGCTGATTTAGATTTTGTATTGGTGGGCTGGAGTGCTGTTTCAGGGCTCTTGTATTGTTTATTAGTGTGCAAACATTAGTCTTGTGGCTATTTTTAGTATGTTTTTATTATTTTAATTTATATTATGTTCTGATATTTTTATTATGAATTTTGTGCAGTGATTATTCTTATTATGTATTTTGTGCTTCGTATACTTGGTGTTGTGAACCACCCTGAGATTCAAAATCAATAAAATCAACAATCAAAAACAGCATCAACAAGGAACACAACAACAACAAAAAGGTTTCCTACCGCTGTGTACGGAGGGTCGTGAGGCCAGCACCACTCCTCTTGGTCCATCCTGATGGCGTTGATGTTCCTGGCGCTGGTCCAGACTGGATCCCGCGGAGAGCAGAAGATGGTATCTCTGCAGCACAACTCTGATGTTATGTTGCCTTGGCCTGCCGCTGCTGCGGATGTTCTGTCAGGAGGAGAAAGGGGCTCCTTGAGAAACGTCACCTCCAAACAGCCCACCAGATGTCCCAATAGCCCACCAGATGCCTCACTCACCTGGCATGCAGCTCAGGAAGTCCTGCGGGTAAGGTTCCCTGTGAATGCAGTGGAGCAGCCTCCTCAAAAAGCGCTGGACCCTGCCTTTCTTCCGATGTTTATAGGCCCGCTGCATAATGTTCAGGCAGCTCCTCCCTGTCTGCCTGAGCCCTTCTTCCTCGTGCTGCTGCATCTCTTCCAGCCCTGAGTGGCAAGGGAGAAAGGTTGAGCAAGGCGGAGATACACAGGAAAAGAGCCATCCATCAACAATATGAAAACAGCCATCAGGTGTGTTTGTGTGTGAGAGAAGAAGAAGAAGAAGAAGAAGAAGAAGAAGAAGAGTTTGGATTTGATATCCCGCCTTTCACTACCCTAAGGAGTCTCAAAGCGGCTAACATTCTCCTTTCCCTTCCTCCCCCACAACAAACACTCTGTGAGGTAAGTGGGGCTGAGAGACTTCAAAGAAGTGTGACTGGCCCAAGGTCACCCAGCAGCTGCATGTGGAGGAGCGGAGACGCGAACCCGGTTCCCCAGATTACATGACTACCGCTCTTAACCACTACACCACACTGGCTCTCAAGAGAGCAGTGAAGTCACATTCCAATTCTCTTTGCATGTTCATCTTGTGGCACCTCTGTCTGAACATACATCTGGGAATTTGCCTTCCCCTGAAGACCTTTCTCAGCAGAAGCATCCCTCCCTGCCCTCCGTACGTCTCACTCACATGTTCCGTAGGATGCCATGTCTTGATCGTGGATGAAACTGGCATCCCGGAAAGCCAGATGACCTAGAGAGGGGGGGGGCAAGAAAAGGGACATCATCTCAGTGCAAAGCAAGCGGAGACAGAGGCAGCTCGGCAGGAGGACAGGTATGCTCTGAGGCCTCCACCCTCGCGGAGCACTCAGAGCAAGATCTGGGCGCAGATGGAGGCCTACCTAGCAGGTGGCCTGGGGACATGCCCATCCTCCCTGCCATCGTTACCAAGACGTTTCTGTCCATCCCTACCAGGGAAGAACGTTGCTTGACTTACCCAGAAACAGAGCTGCCACCCTGGAGACTGATGGCAGCCTGTTGGCGGACGGCTTCGTACATGTTAAGGCAGCACTCCGAAGGGTGTCCTTGCTGAAGGTCTTGCTCTGTGGGCAAAGACAAAGGAGAAGTGGCATCAGAGAGGCTTGAGAGCACGGCAGAAGAGCCTTGCACTGCCAAAGACATGCCTGGGCAAAGGTGCCAACGAAGCAGAGGGACCTTACCAGATGCTTGGCAGCCTGGTGGAGAGCAAAGTGGAGGCTAAATTTGTTGGGATGAGCCCACCACTTCACTTGTGGGGCTAGATGGGAAAGAGCCCTCCTTGCAGCCTGCAACACAAGAAGAGAAGAGGGTTACAAATTGCAGCACATAGTCTCGTAAGCTCCTGAGAACAATCCCTCCCTCCTATTGTGTAAGTCCACCTCTTTGGCCCTCACCTTGGCCACCTCGTCCTCGTCTTCGAGGTGGATGAGGACCACAACCAGTTCGTGAATGGCTTCTTCTTCTGTTGTTGTTGTTATTATGGGAAGCCTTTGGTCTCTCACCCAGCCCCGAAGCAGCCCCAGATGTTGGATGGCTGATGTCCGGACGGAGGCTTCCTCCTGTAGGCAGAAAATATCAGAGGTTGTGTTTCTCATCAGATCAGTTTCCTTTCTCCTGCCCACTGGGGTGTTTTGAGGCTGCTCAGCCCCCTATCCTCCTCCTGGGGGAGACGGGGGGCAGGGGTGACTCTCTCCCTGCGTTTTCCAGGCAGGCTTCCAAGAGAAGGTGTTCCAGAGGAACACCCTCCTGAAGCCAGAACATCTCCGCTGCATGCCAGTCTAAACCCCACCCTTCCTCTTCCAAAGCATTCCTCCTCCACCGGGTGTGGTGTCATGTTTCCCCTCATACTCACATGGGCAGCCAGACCGCAGTAGGTTGCCGCCAGCATCTTCAGGTCTTCCTCTCCCAGCTCCCTGGAATGGTAGGCTTGGTCTACCAGCTCTATCAACTCTGGGAGGACATCAGCTTCTGCAGAAGGGAGGGAATCCAGCAGCAACAGCCGCAGAAGCGAAGGGTCCTACACAAAAGAGAGAATCTTTTCAAAGGTCTGAAAGGCCTCACGCCTTTTAGCACAGGCCCTTCAGTATTGTGCCAGCAAAAGAGTGCTGGACCATGATTAGAATCAAGATCTGTACCCCCCTCCCTCCCTCCCTCTGAGCATCACTTGCCATGTCAGAGTCCAGAAGCAGGGATATTCCTCTGACGCTGAGCTTCCGGACTTGCAGGTGGTCGTGTGCCAGCCAGTTGAGGAGCTGCTCCAGTGTATCTTCACAGGGATAGACCTCCAGACGGCAGCTGAGCAGCTAAAGAGGCCCAAAGAGAAAGAAACTCTTCAGTGATGAGAGGCTGAGGCAGGTTCTCCTTTTACCCACCATTTGCAATTCTGCACAGAGCAAACCCACTGAAGTGAATGTACCAAAGTTTGTCATGTACATCAAATCCAGTGGGTCTACTCTGAGGAGCACTAAAACAGGCAACAGTCCGTAGGCTCAAAGCAGCCCAACACTCGGCAGAAACCAAGCCAGGGCCTCCTTGCTGCACCCATTTCCTCCCGCGTCAGTCCCCCTCACCTCGATGTAGATAGCTGCCGCGACTTGTGGCATTCCGGCAAAATCCTGGTCCTTGAGAGCAGCGATGATGCTTTCCACCATGGGAGGGATCCACCAGTGTCGCTTTCCGACAGCTCTGAAATGGAGAAGGAGATCTCAGTAAGGAAGGGAAAGACACCGCAGGAAGCAAACAGGGGCACAGTCCGATCCCGTGCCTTCAGCTCCATTTGCCAGACCACTGGGGAAGGTCACCGCGTTCTTCCTCTTACCTCACCATGGCAGACAACCCCTGGCTGAAAGTCTCCCGGCAGAAAAGTTGGTCAACGATGGCCGCCTCCACTTGCTCTCCAGTGGTGCCAAGAAGGAGGTGCAGAACTTCCTTAGCCCCTCTGCAACAAAAACAAGGCCAGTTTTACCAGAAGGGTCATTGCCACACACTCAAATTCCTTCCCCATCTTTCCCTCCCTAGCAGCCGCCTGAAGGAGAGCCTCCCTTGCAAAACCAAGCTGGACTGGAAACCCCCCAAGGCTGAAGGGGAAAAGACTCCATTGGTCCCTTTGCAACACACTACTCACCCGAGGAATTCCTGGTCGTAGTGGAAGTTCATAACCATCCCCAGGAGAGCGATGAGCAGCTGTGGGAAGTTCTGGCGCACAGCTGCCTTGTAGTCCTCCATCCTGAGGATGGCGTGCAACAGGCTGGTGAGATGTTGCTGGAAGAGAGAGAGGTGCAAGTCACTTTCCCTGCTTTTCTGCAGAATACAGGAATCCCTAGATATTACCCTGGGAAGAAGGAAGCCAGAAAGCAGGTGGTAGGTCCTTACCACTTCGGTGGCAGATTCTGCCAAGGGGCTTTCGTAAAGCTGCTCGGCCGTGAGATGGATCAGTTGTTCTGGGTCGGCCGATGCTAAAACCTCCTTCCACACTCTCTCGCAGTCTCTGTGAATGCAAAAACAAGAGCAATGGTCAGATTCAAGTCTTCTGCTTGCTGCCATGCTCCAGAGAGAGGAAATGGCAGCAAGGGCTTTCTGAGCAAGCCCTGCAGCTTGCCAACCTCCCCCTTAGCCCAGTAGAACCTGGAGGGCTCCATACCTGAAAGGAAACTGGAGGAGATATTCAACCACTGTCGCCAGGTGGTGGTGCGACAAGATGGACAAAGCGAAGACGGCCATGCTTCTGCCTTGCACTGCAGGCCCCTGGCTGATCTTATAGAAGCCCTCCAGCAGCACCTTCACCTGTCAGAGAAAAGGAGAGGGTTGCTTGGAAAGTACAAGGAAGCGGGGCTGTCTGCAGGCGAATCCCTCCATCCCTCATTGAAAGAGGAACCTTTGACCTGTGCCACCACAGCCATCTTCCTTCCAAGGTACCACTCATGGTCCTTGGAAGTACTGAACCCAGGCAGCTCCAGGGCGCCAGTTCCCCTATGCATTGTGGACCAAGAGAAGAAGCTTGCCAGTCTGCTCCCAGAAGGAGGAGGATTCCCCATTCCTGAATCCATGTTTCTCAGGACCCTTGGCTGAGGTTCTTCTCCTGACATTGCCAGACCCCTCTCAACTAACATGTGTCCTGGCCACCCAATGGCATGAGGTGGCCTCCCCTACACCAAAGCAGAGAATCTTCTTCTCTCCTACCTTTGCAGACGCCTTACCTTCACTTTTGTGCCGCCAAACTGCTTGAGGAATTCTTGCAGTAAGTGGGAGATATCCAGTGGGTTGAAGCTGCTCTCGACAACCAGGTCTCTGGCCAGGAAGCACATGGCCTCCAAGAGCTGCTCCGCAGGGAGAAAGGCACCAAAGACCTGAAGCAAGAGAGGAAGGTCAGAGATGCCCGCAGGGCAGGGCTGGGGAGCAGAAAGCCTCTGCAGAACCCAGAACATGTGGCTTGAGAGACAGCGACTTACCCTGGCAAGATGGTAACAATTATTCACGAACAATTCAGGAACCGGTCCTCCGGTGGATTTGAGGACCTTCTCAGCTCTGGTGATAAGTGTTTGGTTCCATGACGTTCGTGGCAGCATCTCTGCAAAGGAAAGCCAAAGGGTTAGTTTGGGTCTTGCTCACCCCCACCCCATGCTGGGATGCATTCTTCCAGTCTTACCTTCGTTGCGCCGCAGGATGGGCAGAAGATGGCAGAGAGCCTCTGCTGCCCGCTGCCTGCTCTCCGGGTCCGGATCCAATGCACAAAGGCAGGAAATCGCCACCAGTTGGCCAAAGGAGCATGCAGGAACCGCTACCGATGGCTGAGAAGAAACCCAGAGAAGGGACTGATAAGAGAAGCAACCCATCACCATTTTTCCTATAACATTTTAATTAAATCTTCCAAACATTCCAAAATGTTTAGCATCCTCTACAGAAAAAAATCCATTTCTTTTTGACTTCCCACCCCTCTTTTCCTAAGGTTTGCTTTTTTCTTCTTTTCTCAGCCATTTTACTCACTGTGGCCCAGCTCTGTTCTCCAAATTGAGTATGTGCTGGGATGCCTGATTGTCCCTTGGTCACTTTGCAGGGTGGGCCTAGAAGCAGCAGCCTGAAGGCCTTGACAGCCCTGCATGGTTGCAATGCTTCCCTTCAGTAAAGCCACTTCTGAGCTGGAGAGGAGGTGGGGTTGTGGGCTTCATGCCCTCCCCCCACGTACTCGGGGGCTGGCTTGCAGCCCCCGCGAGAGCAGGGAATCCTCAGGCGCGTCATCTCCCTTGCCAGCCAATCGGCTGGCCCGGGAGGCGTGGCCAGCGCTATTTAGGGCCGGCGCGCCTGAGGATTTCCCTTTTTCTCCCAGCGCCCCAGCAGCTCCGGTTTTCCCACCCTCCCACCCTTTAGGTTTGGCTCTTTGACATTGCTATGGATTTCGGTTGGTCACCGTCAAGGGGCCTGGTAGGAATTTTTCCCACTTGGCAAATTGGCACCAGCCATTTGGTTTTTTGCCTACCTCGTAGCAAATCATCACAACTTCCTCGGCATTGGCAGTTAGGCATTGGTATTGTTGTGCAGTTGGAAGAGGGGAGGAAGTGCCATCGCCTGCCCCACATATTGAAGGGTAGTCCGGTAAATGATTCCGGGGGGCGTGGCCCCGTCCGAAGCCTATGGAGGCCAGGGCCCAAGGCACGCCCCCAAGTGGTGACCCCGGGGGAGCTCCTAGTTGATGTACATCAGCAAGACTCCCCCTACTGGTGGTTAATCCTTGCTGGTCTTCTAGCAATCAGGCTGAAGCCGGTTAGTCGATAGGACCAATGCCTAAGCCAATACCGCTCAATTCCTGTAATCAATAAAGTTGTGGCCTAATTTTGCCCATTAACCTAAAATACTGGTGTCCTGTGTCTTTATTTCCGTGGGGGAGGCGGGAACTCGCCACGCAACTCACAGATTCCTGGATCTTCTGCAGGAGGGCGGAAAGATCTCGGAGCGCCTTCCTTCGGATCTTCCCACTCTTCATCGTTGCGACGACTTCCGTAAGTCTGTTCTTCAGCTGGTCCCTGCTGTCGCTTTCAGGAAGAAGATCAGCCGCATCCAGAGAAGCTGTGGTTCGGATGCTGAGGGGAGAGAGGAGTAGCACTTTTGTCAAAAGGGTTTATTGCCTCCCATCCTTCACAGACCCCAAGCGCCACCACCATAGAAATGGACCGGGTTGTTTTTTAAAAGCAGTTGATTATGGGGGAGGGGATTAGCACAGGATTACCTTGGAGAAAGATCCTCCCCATCTTCCAGGCTGATTTCTGGTATTTGATCTTCATCAAAATCAATTCCCTGTCCACAAGAAAAGAGAAAAGAGAAACAGGAACGTCAGAATGTGAAGAATGGATCAGACCCATTCATGTTTTTGTGTTGATCAGGAAAGCACAGACAAGGTAGGTTGGGAAACAAACTGAAAATCTCTGGCCTCCATTTCCTTAGAGACCTTATTCATCCTTCTATTCTTTTAAGCCTTCCATTAAGAGTTTGGGTGTAATCCTTGACACCTCCCTTTCCATGGAGGCGCAGGTTACAACAGCCAAGGCGACATTTTTCCACCTTCGCCTCATCAAGCAGTTGGTCGCTTACCTTTCCCGCCCCAACCTGGCCACAGTGATCCATGCGATGGTCATCTCCAGGCTTGACTACTATAATTTGCTCTACGTGGGGCTGCCCTTGAAGCTGTCCCAGAAACTCCAGCGGGTGCAGAATGCTGCAGCGAGGCTCCTCACAGGGTCTCTGCCATGGGAGCATATTCACCCAGTGCTTTTCCAGTGGCACTGGCTCCCAGTGGAGTACAGGGTCAGATTGAAGGTGCTGGTTTTGACCTTTAAACCCCTTCACAGCCTCATACCCTCGTACCTATGGGACCGCCTCTCCCGGTATGCCCCACGGAGGACCTTAAGGTCCATATATAGCAACACCCTAGAGGTCCCGGGCTCTAAGGAAGTTAGATTAGCCTCAACCAGAGCCAGGGCCTTCTCAACTCTGGCTCCAGCCTGGTGGAACGCTCTGTGTCATGAGACCAGGGCCCTGCAGGATCTGATCTCTTTCCGCAGGGCCTGTAAGACAGAGTTGTTCCACCTGACCTTTGGCTTAGAATCAGTTTGATTCCCTCCCCCTCTTTCTTTTTCCTTTCTCCTCCTGTGAAGAGGCTGCATCCTAATGTTTTAATGTTGTATCTTAATCTTTTAAATTGTATTTTAATCAACTTTTTTATTATTGGTTGTTAGCCACCCTGAGCCCGGTCTTGGCTGGGGAGGGCGGGGTATAAATCTATTATTATTATTATTATTATTATTATTATTATTATTATTATTATTATTATTTTGAGCATTTGTACCCCTCTCTTAAGCCAAAAAGGCTCCAAGAGAGCCTTCCATGAAATCAAATGCAAGAAACTCCCTAATGGCAGACTTCTATTGTAAGAAACAATCCGACCAAAAGAACACACAAGGAAAGGGGGCAAGGAGGGCAGAGGAAAAGACAACTCACAAGCTCAGGCCCCAGTGTCTAGAATGCTGTTGTCATCTCTCCCACTGAGGCAGCCTGCTGAAATGGCTGCCGCCAGATGACAGTTGGGGGAGAGGAGACCTGAGGGAGATGGCCTGTCTCAGCAGAGCCCATGGCGTTGTTTCTCATCCGTCCTTCCTCCAGGAGCAGAGCTCCGCCAGGGCCCCTGTCTCTCCCTCGCCTGCACCTGGGAGCAGCCCTTTCCTGTGATGGACTCTGTGGACAGGTGGGCAGCAGGGCTCCCTGCCTCAGCTCTGCAGAAAAACCAGCTCCACCCAGTACCCCCTTCCCCTGAACTGGGCCAGCCACTCACACTTTCTTTTCTTCTTCTGTTTTTCCCTTCCAAACTATAGTACAAAGATAACATCCAGCATGTATAAATAGAAATGAAGTCTCTTCCAGATTCACATGTACATAAATCAGAAGGAATCCTCTGTTCAAAATAATATTCAACCGACTTCACTATAGGACACTGAATTTCCCTTTTTGGCATTCCTTCTCCCCTTCCAAAAACTTGGGCAAAGCTCAACCCTTTCTTTGACTTTGGATAGCTCTTTGCCTAACTTGGTGATACCATTAATCTAGGTTCCAGATGCCGATGATGCGGTAATTCTATCTAGAACCCCCATTAGACTCAAAAGAGCACTAAGAAAGCTCGCAGCATACTGTGAATCTGAATGTCTCAAAATCAACTATCAAAAGACCAAGATACTCGCTTTTGGGGGAAAACCAAAGCTTAGAAGCTGGGAACTCCAAGGCCATAAATTAGAACAAGTCACAAACTACAAGTATCTAAGAATGGTGGTACAGGCCTCAGGAACCAACAAACTACACATAAACTCCATCGGGAGTTCAGCGGGGGAAACTGCAAATTGTATCCTTAAATTCTTCAGAGCACAAGGGGGCTTCTTCGTCCCCGCAGCTCTAAAATGATACAAGGCCAAAACTTTGGCGCAACTCCTGCATGGTTCCTTTTTGGGTCCGCCTTCCTCTGCTTTCTCCCCCCTTGAGAGAGTTCGATCTAGACTTCTTAGAGCTCTCCTCCAAGTCCCCAGATGCATGGATTAGATTGGAAACAGGGATGATGAGAGTGGAGGCTAGCATCTGCCTAACATCAATCTACAAATGGCTGACATTGAATCTGCTCCCCCGAGGGATAGCCCCTTTGATCCTCTGTGACCAATTCCAGTCGGGCTGGCAGACTGCAGTCCTGAACACCCTCCGGAAACTGGATTTTACCCCTCAAGCCCTTCTAAGTCTGGGCTTGGGCCAGGCAAAAGCTATGGTCAGGCAAAGTATATTAGACACCAAGAGACAGCAGGACTGTGCAAGGTGCCCCGACTATAGAATTGGAGAAATCGAGAAATATATAGCCGCACCGGCAGCATATCTCTCCTTTCTTGTATCTAGGGATGCAAGAAGGGCCTTTACACTCGCCAGAAGCACGGCTTTTCCCTCGCCGGTCCTGGATGGAGCCTTTAGAAGGGTATGCTCAGAGACTTTGCACCTGTCCATTGGGAGAGATAGGAAGCCCAGAACACTAGTTCTTTGTTGTTGTTGTTTAGTTGTTTAGTCGTGTCCGACTCTTTGTGACCCCATGGACCAGAGCACGCCAGGCACTCCTATCTTCCACTGCCTCCCGCAGTTTGGTCAGACTCATGTTTGTAGCTTCAAGAACACTGTCCAGCCATTTCGTCCTCTGTCATCCCCTTCGCCTTGTGCCCTCCATCTTTCCCATCATCAGGGTCTTTTCCAGGGAGTCTTCTCTTCTCATGAGGTGGCCAAAGTATTGGAGGCTCAGCTTCACGATCTGTCCTTCCAATGAGCACTCAGGGCTGATTTCCTTAAGAATGGATGCATTTGATCTTCTTGCAGTCCATGGGACTCTCAAGAGTCTCCTCCAGCACCATAATTCAAAAGCATCAATTCTTCGGCGATCAGCCTTCTTTATGGTCCAGCTCTCACTTCCATACATCACTACTGGGAAAACCATGGCTTTAACTATACGGACCTTTGTTGGCAAGGTGATGTCTCTGCTTTTTAAGATGCTGTCTAGGTTTACCATCGCCTTTCTCCCAAGGAGCAGACGTCTTTTAATTTCGTGACTGCTGTGACCATCTGCAGTGATCATGGAGCCCAAGAAAGTAAAATCTCTCACTGCCTCCATTTCTTCCCCTTCTATTTGCCAGGAGGTGATGGGCCCAGTGGCCATGATCTTCGTTTTTTTTGATGTTGAGCTTCAGACCATATTTTGCGCTCTCCTCTTTCACCCTCATTAAAAGGTTCTTTAATTCCTCTTCACTTTCTGCCATCAAGGTTGTGTCATCTGCATATCTGAGGTTGTTTATATTTCTTCCGGCGATCTTAATTCTGGCTTGGGATTCATCCAGCCCAGCCTTTCGCATGATGCATTCTGCATATAAGTTAAATAAGCAGGGAGACAATATACAGCCTTGCCGTACTCCTTTCCCAATTTTGAACCAATCAGTTGTTCCATATCCAGTTCTAACTGTAGCTTCTTGTCCCACATAGAGATTTCTCAGGAGACAGATGAGGTTGATCAGGCACTCCCATTTCTTTAAGAACTTGCCATAGTTTGCTGTGATCGACACAGTCAAAGGCTTTGCAATATATAGGTGCAATATATTCTGAACAAAAGGCTAAATTAATTGTAAATAATGTGGTGACGGAAGAATTTAAGATAGAAAAAGGGACACGACAGGGGTGCCCAATCTCCCCACTGCTTTTTATATCGGTCCTGGAGGTTCTGCTGAATATGATTAGAAGGGACCGGTTGGTTAAAGGTATACAGGTCGGAGCCAAACAGTACAAATTGAGAGCATTTGCAGATGATTTAGTACTGACGTTACAGGAGCCAGAATCTGGTACTAAAAGGGTTTTAGAACTAATTCAAGAATTTGGTCAAGTGGCAGGATTTAAACTGAACAAGTCAAAAACTAAGGTTTTAGAGAAAAAAATTTTTTTTTTTTAATAATTTTTATTAACTGGCCAATCACATCAAATTAAATCACATCACATAAATTCCAAATTACAAAGCCAAATTTTTAAATTTTGTTGGGGGAACCCATACTGCAAGATCCAAAGGGGGATTCAAATCATCTTCTTATTACTGCGTTAGTGTCCAAATCAGTCCCAATCAGTCCAGACAAAGCTCATAATTCTATCCAGTCTTATCTTGGTGTTTCCACATCATATCTTGTTCATATAATTTCTCTTTTTCTTTTACGATCTCTTCTGTTAGTCTCCTTAAGCCGATAAGCAAATATAAATCCTGTGTGAATTTCCCGTTCTTCCAATCTAAGTCCAGATGGTTTCCATATATCTCCTTCGTAGATAACATCACTCTTTCCATCATAAATCAGGCATTTTTCACTCTTAAGTCCCACAGAGAAGTTAATCCACGATATGTAAACAGCTCTATTTCTCTCTTTCTCCTCCCAGACCCAAGAGCTCCAACAATGCCTCCCAAGATGGCGACGGCATTTTTAACTGCGTCATTCCAAAACTCTTAACTTTCCAGCTTCGTCTTGAAACATTGCTTTGGTTCGAAAGTTTATCTCCACACAGCCTTAAATCACAGATTAAGTCCTTAAAGTTCTAACTCATTAGGGGAGGGGATTCTTGTTAATCACATGAAGAGGAAAGAAAAGTTTTTTTTCCCCTCCCCCCTCAGTCATTTGCAATACCGTATCTTGACGTATCTTCTCATATTTTGTTCTTGCCTTGTTATCAGAGATCTCTTCTGTCAGCAGTCTTTACTCCCCCTTTTTCCTTGAAGAATGTGCAATTTATCTCGTCCAAATTGTTTCTTTTGAAGATTCTTGCAAACTAGAGGCGCGGATCAGGGACGGCGTCCAGGAGTGCCGGAGTCCCACAGGAGGGCTTTGTGCCTAGTGCCCCCACCCCCACAAATTCGGGGGTGGTATAGGGCACAGCAGGCAAGGGCCGTCCCCCCCATAATCCTGGGGGGGTTAAGGAGGCTAATTACCCCCATCATAGCCTCCAAATTACCTTGTGTGGGTCGGAGAGATGTTATTGTCAGCCATCTTCTGATGCGCCACCTAGTGGCCCCCTGGTTTTAGAGAAAAATTTAACACCGATTGAAAGAGAGAGGTTTCAGAATGAGACAGGTCTGAATGTGGTCAAGAAAGTGAAATACTTGGGGATTAACATGACAGCAAAAAATGGGAACTTATTTAAAGATAATTATGAAAAATGTTGGACGGAAGTGAAAAAAGACTTAGAAATTTGGTCAAATTTGAAGCTTTCCTTGTTGGGTCGAATTGCAGCTATAAAAATGAATGTATTGCCTAGAATGCTGTTTTTGTTTCAAACACTGCAAATTGTGGACAAGATGGATTGTTTCAAGAAGTGGCAGAAAGATATATCTAGATTTGTCTGGCAGGGCAAGAAGCCCAGAATAAAATTCAAGATATTAACTGATGCAAAGGAAAGGGGTGGATTTGCCCTGCCAGACTTTAAACTTTACTATGAATCAGCAGCATTCTGCTGGTTGAAAGACTGGCTGCTTCTTGAGAACACAGACATTTTGGATTTAGAAGGTTTTAACAATGTCTTCGGGTGGCATGCATATTTGTGGTACGACAAGGTTAAAGCACATAAAGCATTTAAGAACCATATTGTCAGGAAAGCTTTGTTCAATGTTTGGATAAGATATAAGGATTTATTGGAAAATAAAACCCCAAGGTGGCTGTCACCATTGGAAGCAAAAGCCCAGAAAAAGCTCAATATGGAGGCCAAAAGGCCGAAATATTGGGAAATTTTGGAACAAGAGGGAGATAGACTAAAACTGCAGAGTTTTGAGAAACTAAATAACAAAGTGCGAGATTGGCTTCATTATTATCAGATAATGGAGGCATATAATTTGGACAAGAAAATTGGCTTCCAGGTGGAAAATTAAAATTAGAAACAGAACTGTTAGAACCCAAAACTAAGATTTTGTCAAGGATGTATAACTTGCTGTTGAAATGGAATACACAAGATGAAACGGTGAAATCTGCTATGATTAAATGGACACAAGATGTTGGACATAACATTATGTTTGCTGACTGGGAACATTTGTGGACCACAGGTATGAAATTTACGGCATGTAATGCCTTAAGAGAGAATATTATGAAAATGATATACAGGTGGTACATGACCCCAGTCAAGCTTGCAAAAATATATCATTTGCCCGATAATAAATGTTGGAAATGTAAAGAGACTGAAGGTACATTCTTTCACCTTTGGTGGACGTGCCCAAGAATCAAGGCTTTCTGGGAGATGATATATAATGAAATGAAAAAGGTATTTAAATATACCTTCCTGAAGAAACCAGAGGCCTTCCTTCTGGGCATTGTCGGCCAATTGGTGCCAAAGAAGGACAGAACTTTTTTTATGTACGCTACAACAGCAGCAAGAATACTTATTGCAAAGTATTGGAAGACACAAGATTTACCCACTTTGGAAGAATGGCAGATGAAGGTGATGGACTATATGGGATTGGCAGAAATGACTGGCAGAATCTGAGACCAGGGAGAAGAGTCGGTGGAAGAAGATTGGAAGAAATTTAAAGACTATCTACAGAAATATTGTAAAATTAATGAATGTTAGAATGATGTTGGATAGAAATTAAGTGGTTTCCAGCTGTAATGCTTTAAGAGAATATGAAAAAAAGGGTTATAAATAGGTAAAAACATAATGGTAAGGATTTGCTGAACCAACAATTTGAGGTGGAATACAAAAAAGGGAGGCATGAGGAGGTCTGGGAAACAAGCTAAAGGAAAATAAGCAATGGAAAATTTGTGTGTTTTTAATTATTTTTATTTTGTATTTTTGTTATTTTTTTATTTTATTGTAATACTTTAAAAAATCTCAATAAATATCTTATAAAAAAATAGAATTTTAGCATAACCTTGCTAGCGTGTGAAATGAGTGCAGTTGTGCGGTAGTTGGAGCATTCTTTGGCATTGCCCTTCTTTGGGATTGGGATGTAGACTGATCTCCAATCTTCTGGCCACTGCTGAGTTTTCCAAATTTGCTGGCATATTCAGTGTAGCACCTTAACAGCATCATCTTTTAAAATTTTAAATAGTTCAGCTGGAATATCATCACTTCCACTGGCCTTGTTATTAGCAGTGCTTTCTAAGACCCATTTGACTTCACTCTCCAGGATATCTGGCTCAAGGTCAGCAACCACACTACCTGGGGTATACGAGACATCCATTTCTTTCTGGTATAGTTCCTCTGTGTATTCTTGCAACCTCTTCTTGATGTCTTCTGCTTCTGTTAGGTCCTTTCCACTTTTGTCTTTTATTATGGTAATCTTTGTACAAAATGTTCCTTTCATATCTCCAATTTTCTTGAACAGATCTCTGGTTTTTCCCATTCTATTGTTTTCCTCTATTTCTTTACATGGCTCGTTTAAGAAGGCCTTCTTGTCTCTCCTTGCTATTTTTTGGAAATCTGCATTCAATTTCCTGTATCTTTCACTATCTCCCTCGCATTTTGCTTGCCTTCTCTCCCCCGCTATTTGTAAGGCCTCGTTGGGCAGCCATTTTGCTTTCTTGCATTTCCTTTTCATTGGGATGGTTTTAGTTGCTGCCTCCTGTATAATGTTACGAGCCTCCATCCATAGTTCTTCAGGCACTCTGTCCAGCAAATCTAAATCCTTAAACCTGTTCCTCACTTCCACTGTGTATTCATATGGGATTTGACTTAGATTGTATCTTACCGGCCCAGTGGTTTTTCCTACTTTCTTCAGTTTAAGCTTGAATTTTGCTACAAGAAGCTAATGATCTGAGCCACAGTCAGCTCCAGGTCTTGTTTTTGCTGACTGTATAGAGCTTCTCCATCTTTGGCTGCAGAGAATATAATCAATCTGATTTTGATGCTGCCCATCTGGTGATGCCCATGTGTAGAGTCGTCTCTTGTGTTGTTGGAAAAGAGTGTTTGTGATGACCAGCTTGTTCTCTTGACAGAACTCTATTAGCCTTTGCCCTGCTTCGTTTTGAACTCCAAGGCCAAACTTGCCAGTTGTTCCTTTTATCTCTTGACTCCCTACTTTAGCATTCCAATCCCCTATAATGAGAAGAACATCCTTCTTTGGTGTCATTTCTATAAGGTGTTGTAAGTCTTCATAGAATTGGTCAATTTCAGTTTCTTCAGCACCAGTGGTTGGTGCATAAACTTGGATTACTGTGATGTTAAAAGGTCTGCCTTGGATTCGTATCGAGATCATTCTATCATTTTTGAGATTGCATCCCAGTACAGCTTTTGCCACTCTTTTGTTGACTATGAGGGCCACTCCATTTCTTTTATGGGATTCTTGCCCACAGTAGTAGATATGATGGTCATCCGAACTGAATTCGCCCATTCCTGTCCATTTTAGTTCACTGATGCCCAGGATGTCAATATTTATTCTTGCCATCTCATTTTTGACCACATCCAACTTACCAAGGTTCATATCCGCAACTGAGCGTCCTTTCGGCTTTGGCCCAGCCGCTTCATCAGCTCTGAATCTCCTTGTACTTGTCCTCCGCTCTTCCTCAGTAGCATGTTGGACGCCTTCCGACATGAGGGGCTCATCTTCCAGCGTCATAACTTTTATATGCCTGTTGTCTTTGTCCATGGAGTTTTCTTGGCAGGAATACTGGAGTGGCTTGCCGGTTCCTGCTCCAGGTGGATCACGTTTGGTCAAAGCTCTCCACTATGACCTGTCCATCTTGGGTGGCCCTGCACGGCATAGCTCATAGCTTCTCTGAGTTATTCAAGCCCCTTCGCCACAGCAAGGCAGTGATCCATGAAGGGGACTTGTTCGTTAGATGTCCCTTTTATGAAGAGGCACGTAGTAAGATCATGGATCCCCTACTGGTGAGGTTCACCGACCTCCCGCAAAAGCAAAAATTTGAAATTTGCTGTTAGGCAAAGAGCAGAAGATGACCTGGATGGTCGCCAGATTCTGTGTACAGATCTGTAGGCGCAGACCATCGCCCAACTCAAAATAGTCTGGCATGAAAAGTCCTGACTCTGAGTCAACTCGCTGAGATAGTTTATTGTTGTACATTTGTAGTGAAGTTAAGGATTTAAAACTTTGGTCAAGAAAGGAGCAGAGTATGGTGGGTAATCAAAAAGCCGCAAGAGTTATGGGAAAGAGGTCTGTTGCTTTAACCCTGCAGACCGACAGTCTCCAAATGTGTAAATTGTTATCTTAGGAAGGAAGTTCTCTATTTTGATTTGGGGGCTTGACACCTGGGGCTCCAGCTACTCACACCCACCTAGTGTTGTTTTCAGTCTTTTAATTACCTGGGAATGTGCATCTGTGAAACATCCGAGGAAAGGGGTGAGCCCTTTGATCCAGGTTCTGGGAACTTAATGAGCTCAGCTGTCACAAGTTAAAATTATTAGCCCATAAGCTGGTCATTGGTGAATTTGAATGTAATCAAGAATTGTGATTGGGTCTGGGTTCTGGTTCCACGTGAGATTTGTGAATAAAGATCCTAAGAATGGCTGAGAAAGCACGCTCTGCAACCTGCGATTCACGATTCACTGTTAGCGTACCACCTTGCTGGCAGCAGTCCTGTGTCTCTTTGTAATGGAGATTCCTGCTGACTTTGTAATGTGGATCTACTGAAGGACTTTGAAACTATCCTATCTCTGCCTTTGTTCTTAGAAGTGAGTATCTTAATTAGCTATACTAAACAATGTCTTTATTTTATCTGCCTGCAAGATACAAAAGATGTGCCTGCTTTTAAGCATGTTAACTTTGTGGGGTTTTTTTAATAAATTAAAAAAAAGAAACTTTCTTTTGTCTTATGTGCCAATCTGAGGGAAGATCTAAGTCCAACGCCAACTACCGTATTTTTCGCACCATAGGGCGCACCGGACCATAGGGCGCACCTAGTTTTGGGAGGCGGAAAACAAGAAAAATTTATTCTGAACCCCAGAAGCCAGAACAGCAAGAGGGATCTGGCTTCTGGGATACCGTGCGGCTGTTCTGGCTTCTGGGATAACCGCGCCAAGCCTCTTCAGGGCAGCGGGATGAAGGCTCCCCCTGCCCGAAGAGGCTGCGCAGGGCTAAGGCAGAAGCCAGGACAGGCGCGTCGCTGAAGGGGTGCTGCGCCTTCTCCCTCTCTGCGCAACGCCTCTCACAGGAGAGGCATTGCACAGAGAGGGAGAAGGCGCAGCGCCCTTCAGCGAAGCTGGAGAAAGAATAGAAGGAGACCCTTCTGTTCCTCCTTGGGCTTCGCTGGACAGGCGCGTCGCTGCGAAGCGGGAGGAGGAACAGAAGGAGTCCCTTCTGTTCCTCCTCCGGCTTCCAGGACAGGCGCGTCGCTCAAGGGGTGCTGCGCCTTCTCTCTCTCTGCGCAGTGCCTTTCCTTCACAGGAGAGGCGCTGCGCAGAGGGAGAAGGCACAGCGCCCCTTTAGCAAAGCTGGAGGCCTCCGGCTTCCAGGTCAGGCACGCCGCCGCGAAGCCAAGGAGCCTACATTCGCTCCATAGGACGCACACACATTTCCCCTTCATTTTTGGAGGGGGAAAAGTGCTTCCTATAGAGCGAAAAATACGGTACTTGGTTACGCTATACCTGATGAATTTCTGCCTGCAAGTTTGTGGAAGCAGCTTGCAGAGTGGGGCAACCGGTAACAAAGGAGCATAGTCTTCTCCCTTGGACTGTGCCTCCCAGTGCCCTGAGATGGAGTGGTGGCTGCATTACCATTTCTGTTGCGTTGTGTTTTGTCAAAAAGTAAATGGCTGCCGGCCTCCGTTCCAGAAACCTGACCCAGCTGGAGGGTAAGGGCAGGTGAGGGAGGGGCGAGTGGCCGGAGCCCCTTTACTACAACAAATTATTTCTAAATTTATTGTTGTACATTGTTTCAATTGTCTGTTTTAACCATATTTGCGCAGCAGTTTCTAATGTTGTGAGTGTCCTCTATTTCAGAGGCTTCTACTCTGCAGCCTCTTACAGTTGTTTTAACTGCGTGTCTTTGTTTTTTAGTTCTTATCTGTTTTAATTATCAGTATTTATCCATCCATTATCCGTGTTTAATCTTGTATTTTATTCAGATGTTTTATCCTATGCCTGTTTATTTGTCCTCATTTTCTCTAACAATTATCGGTTAAAAAAAAAAAATCCTAACTGCTACTTTATTTATATGCTCTTTCTTTTTTTTATCCTGGTCTGTGACAATAATAATAATAATAATAATAATAATAATAATAATAATAATAATAATAATAAATTCATTTATATCCCGCCCTCCCCAGCCGAAGCCGGGCTCAGGGCGGCTAACAACAATAAAACAGTACACCAGTACAACACAACACAACACTCTAAAATCATTCATTATAAAATTAATTCGAATCAAACCACTGGCAACCATTGGGCCAGAGCTCATAGAGCGAATAAAGTTCATACAAGTAGTTTCCAGAGTTAAGTCCTCTGGCCATGGCAACCTACACTTACCTCCAGGAGTCTTCGGGATGCCATCCTCTCCTGTAGTGACAGAGCGAAGGTCACTACAGGCGACCTCTGCCAGTGCCAACCTCGGGATGCTGAGGAACTTCAAACGGTCACAAGCTCCGTTGCTAGGCAACGGCAGTTGAGAACATGGAATTCCCGGCCTCAGTGCCAAGGCTCTAGGAGAGTCCGTGTGGCCTAGTGGTTAGAACTATGTTAATGCCATGCAACGCTAGGGTGATATATATATATTCTTTGAAATGTACAATTTAATACTTTTTCTATTATTTGTATCCTGCTTTGCAGGCTCTTGTTGTCTCCTAAAGAAGCTGACAGGATTGCTCCCCTGTACTTATGTCTTTGCCGTGTACATTTATGAACGTTTATTTTATATTTGGGGCCTTTGAATTCTTAACTCTGAACTCTGGATTAATAACATTTTAGGAATCTTCCAGAACGGCTAATTCTATTGCCGGGAAGGACTCAGTGACCCCGGTCTATTTTAGGCGAGAGGGTGGCATGGGGTTCGGGGCAGGTGAGATGGAGCTGCTTGGCAGTGGGTGTGTTGTATGCAGAAAGCATACGCTTCAATTCCCATGACCCACCTCCTTTCAGTTACTAGTTTCTTGGGGTTGGGGCTAAATCCATGATGGGTCAGAGAAAAATGAGCGGTGGCAGGAACCAGTCAAAGCAAGGCAGATCTTAATTTTACTGTTGTGACAGAGTTTCTCGCCTTACATGTTGCATGGAGGTGAGGAGCCAAGACAAGTGTGTGTAACAACTTTTAAAGACTTGATAATGATAATAAATTTTTTTTTATACCCCCCCCCCTTTCAATCTGGCTGGGTTTCCCTTAGCCCAGAGGTTTTGGACTTTTTTGAGTCCACGGCTCCCTTGACCAACTACATTCTTTCTGTGAGGCTCAGGAGCCCAGCTATGTCACCCCTTGCCAGCAGAGCTGGCAGCCTCTCGTCCTTTTTCTGACTCCTTCCTTTGTGGAGTGTTCCTTCTTCTCCTCTCCCCTCTCCTTAGGAGTCCTCTGGACAGCCACAGCTGCCGCCCCTTCCCTGAAGAGAGGTGCCTCCTCACGCTGCCCCACAGGGGCCTGGGGAGCACCCCCTGGCCAGCTCCAGAGGCACCGTTCGCCTGGGGAGCTAGTAGCCAGGGGTGCTGCAACAAACAGCTGTGCAAGCCTTTGGGAGGCAGAGATGCAAGAAGGCATGGAGGGAGAAAGAGGGACAGAGGCCAGTGTTGCTCCCAGCATCCTTGACCATCATTCAAGGCACCAAAGGGTGCCACAGCACCCTGGTTGAAAACCACTGCCCACCCAACAAGCATCATACATGCATCACAGAAAGAGGCAGTCTTGTCTCCTGGCTTGTCTCTTGTCGTGATACCTGACAATGTTTGCTGGTTGCCCTTTCCTGACCAGTCTGAGCCTTTCCCTTGAAATGGTAAATACCTCAGTTCTTGAATCCATTGTCACAGATCTACCCCTATTTATGTGAGATGTTTATAGCTTTTGAAGGATTTGTAAGTGAAAAGAACTATTGGGAAAGGTTTTTCCTTCAACTGCAGAGTAAATATCTGGGGTCATTAAGAGGGCTTCAGGATTGCTCTGTGAACTCAAAGAAAGTGTCTTTTTTTTCAGGGAATATTTTATCATTTTTGAATGGTGAAGGATTGTTTTTTCTCTAGGGTGCGTGTCTGCTATGTGTGCACCTTAAGATTTGTGTAACACTCGTGCCAACTTCTGTTGCCCAGTGCCTGCAAGCCCCCTGCTGTGACATCATAGAATGCTTGCAGTTGTGTGTTTTTTAAACCACACCAGCCACTGCTCATCAGGAGCAGAACTGAGCAGCTTCTGTGAGTGAAGTGAAGAGCTGTTTCTCAGAAGGGGAAGCCCTGGGAGAGACTAGGGTTCAAATACCTCCTTACTCGGCTATGCAGCTCACTGGGTGACCTGGGGCCAGGTTGTCATCTTGAGCTCCTTGGAGAAAAAGATGGGATATCAATGCAGACGCCCTCAGAAGGTGGTGGACTCTTCTTCTTTGGAGGTTTTTTATACACAGAGGTTGGGTGGCCATTTGCAAGGGATTCTTGAATTGGATTCCTGTTTTGCAGGCAATTGGACTAGATGCACCTTGGGGTTCTTTCCAAATCTACAATTCTATGATTTTGTTTAAGTGTCATTTTATTGATTAGATAGGAAACCCCTTCGAGACTGCTCTGAGGTGCCAGGTTGGATATAAGCACCATAAATGAGAAAAGAGAGAGACACGTCAGCCTGTGAATGACCCCAGGCAGCTGGCAGAAGGACTCGGACACAGAGGCAGAGGCAACCTGGAGGCTTCAGGACGACGTTGCTGTTAAGCACTGGACGCAGTGCTGACTGGAAAAGGTGAGTGGCCGTCTGCAAGATCTTTTTATATATATAATAGATAATATTTATTCAGAATTTTGAAGATTACAAAGAGAAAAAAGAAAAAAGTAAAAAAGACAGAAAAAGTACAATCATTTTAAAAAAAGAGAAAAAAACAAAAAAAACAAAAAAAACAGATTAAACCTTTACATAACTTTCTTCCTTTACTTATTTCCTTGACCTCCTCACACCTCCCATTTTTGTATTCTAATTCAAATTGTTATTTCAGCAAATCCTTCCAACCTTGTTTTTATCTTAATAATTTGATTTAATATATTGTAGTTTTACGTTCACTCTTTCGTCAATTCATTTTTACTTAATCCTTTATATCGTTTCTACCAAAGCCATATAATTTTCTTTTTCCAACATCTTTCTAACAATCCTTAATTTTACAATATTTTTGAAGGTATACTTTAAATTTTTTCCAGTCTTCTTCCACCGACTCTTCTCCTTGGTCCCGGATTCTGCCAGTCATCTCAGCCAATTCCATGTATTCCATCACTTTCGTCTGCCATTCTTCCCGGGTGGGTAGATCTTGTGTCTTCCAATACTTTGCTATGAGTATTCTTGCTGCTGTTGTGGCGTACATAAAAAAAGTTCAAGATCTTACAGAGCTCATGAAATCTTTTTTTTTATTTTTTTTTATTTTCAATGCAGAATCATAACAAAAATTACAAACATTGAATCCAAAATAATACTATACAAACAAAAATCCCCGGAACATATAGGAAAAAAAACAGAAAACGAAAGAAAAAAAAGCAAAGGAAACAAGACTAAACTAAACAAAAACGAAAAAGCACACATCTACAGGAAAAAAAACCATATCATTACGTACATAAACACAAATTGACTTCCTTTCTTTGTTCTAAGACCTCAAAAAATTTACTCTTACTGTGTTGTTGTGTCTAATTAGATTACTTCCACCTTGGTACTTTTTTTTTTTTACACCATTTTTCTTTTCCTTTAACCCTGTAAAGCATCATTCATTACATACCAATATACTAACTCCAGAACAATGTTTTTTCATATACTCTTTAGCACAACCCCATTCTTTTAATAATTTCTGGTCCGATTGTCCCCTTATGTAAGCTGTGAGTCTTGCCAGATTTATGTATTCACAAAATTTAATTTGCCAATCTTTCACTGATGGAATTTTTCTGCCTTTCCAGTTTTTAGCTATAAGCATCCTGGCAGCTGTTGTTGCATAAAGGAATACTTTCCTTTGATTTTCGGGGATATCATTTGTAATTAAACCTAAAAGGAATGCCTCCGGTTTTTTTCTGAAAGATATTTTAAACATCTTTTTGAGTTCTTCATAGATTTCATTCCAGAATTGTCTAATAGGTCGGCATTCCCACCACATGTGAAACATTGTTCCTATTTCTTTTTTACATCTCCAACAGGTATTCGATTTTAATTTGTAAATTTTAGCCAATTTTACCGGAGTTAAGTACCATTGGTACACCATTTTCATGAAATTTTCTCTGATTGTGTAACATGCCGTGAATTTAATATCATATTTCCATAATTTCTCCCATTGGTCCAGCCGAATTACATATCCTTATCACATGCCCATTTAGTCATAACTTATTTTACTTCTTCATCCTTTAATTCCCATTCTAATAATAAATTATACATTTTGGATATATTCTTTTTTGAGTTTTGTAATAATACTTTTTTTTTTAATTTTGATTCTTCTTTTCCAAATCCTATTGCTTTATCCTGATTGAATATTTGGGCAATTTGGTGATATTGTAACCATGTGGTACAATATGGGGTCACCTCTTTATATGGTCTTAGTTTTAATTGGCCCTGTTCCTCCTTTAGGAGCTGCTGGTATGTTGCCATTCTTCCTATCATATTTATCTTTTTAACCGATATGACTTCTAATGGTGAGACCCACCATGGGGTTTTCGGTTCGAACAACCTTCTATGTCTCACCCAGACCTTGTATAATGCATTTCTAATTACATGACTGAGAAATTCTTTATGTACTGCCACTTTGTTGTAAATTAGATAGGCATGCCAACCATATCTGTTGTTCCATCCCTCCAAGTCTAAAATGGCACTATTATCTAACTTAATCCAGTCTCTGATCCAACTAAAGCATGCTGCATCGTAATATAGTCTCAGGTCTGGGAGTCCAAAGCCTCCCCGCTCTTTTATGTCGGTTAATAATTTATGTTTGATCCGTGGCTTTTTGCCTTGCCATATAAACTTTGTTAGGTCCATTTTCCATTTTTTAAAACAATCATCTTTACCTATTATGGGAATCATTTGAAAAAGGAACAAGAGTTTTGGTAAAATATTCATTTTAATAGCCGAAATTCTACCCCAGAGTGTTAAATTCAATCTTGTCCAAATTTCCATTTCTCTTTTTGTTTCTTCCCATTTTTTTTTATAATTATCTTCAAACAAATTTATATTTTTCATTGTTACTTGGATTCCTAAATATTTCTTTTTTTTTTTACAATTTGTAATCCAAATTTTTCTACCAGTTCCTTTTTCTCTTGGTCTCCCATGTTCTTTACCATTAGTTTCGTTTTTTCTTTATTCAAAGCAAAACCTGAGACCCTTCCAAAGTTTTCCATTTTTTCTAGAGCCTTTGCTATGCTTTCCTTTGGATTTTCCACCATTAACACTAAATCATCTGCAAATGCCCTTATTTTGTATATTTTCTCCCCTAGGGATATTCCATTTATTTCTTGATCCAGTCTGATTTCTTGATTTGGTATTTCCAAAACCAGAATGAATAATAATGGTGAAAGTGGGTACCCTTGTCTGGTGCCCTTCTGTATTTTAAAATAATCAGTCATGTCATTATTTATTATTATATTTGATTCTTGTTGTTCATAAATTGCTTTTAACCCTCTTGTAATTTGGTCTCCCAGGTCCATCTGGTCTAATAATATTTTTAGAAATTTCCTTTTTTCTTAAAATAAATTTTTATTAAATGTTCTTTTACAAATTAATCAACACAATCCTGTCCTCAAATTTCCAGTTTTTGTACTTCCACCAGCTCCTCCACCAATCATCCCTATTTTCTATTCATTACGCATTTCCCATGTCTTATATTGCCAGTTAATACTAACTTATCATCTCAGTTTTTTTACAATACATCTTTAACAGTCACAAAGCCTCTAATAATATTTTTAGAAATTTCCTTTTTTTTAAAAGAAATATTTATTAAGATTTCACAAAAACAAACATACAAAAACACATAGTAACAAAAGAGAAAAAATAAAAAGATGAATAAAACATACAGAAACAACAAAAAAAAATTAAAAACAATTCTTTTTCATAACATAAAACTCGTTTGCTTGTTTCTTTGACTTCCTCACACCTCCCCTTCTTGTATTCCCATTTAAATAATCAAATCAGCAAATCCTTACCCTCTTTCATTTATCTTATCTCTATAACTTAACATTTTATAACTCAGTATTTTCATACATTATCAATCCATTTTTGCATATTCTTATTAACTTTGTTGCCAATACCACTTATTTCCAATCCAACACCATTTTAGTTATTTTTTTTTAACCTTATTAACCCTTCTTCCATATTCTTAAAGCATTACAGCTGGAAACCACTCAATTTCTATCCAACATCATTCTAACATTCATTAATTTTGCAATATTTCTGTAAATAGTCTTTAAATTTCTTCCAATCTTCTTCCGCCGCCTCTTCTCCCTGGTCCCGGATTCTGCCAGTCATTTCTGCCAGTCCCATATAGTCCATCATCTTCATCTGCCATTCTTCCAAAGTGGGTAAATCTTGTGTCTTCCAATATTTTGCAATAAGTATTCTTGCTGCTGTTGTAGCGTACATAAAAAAAGTTCTGTCCTCTTTGGCACCAATTGGCCGACAATGCCCAGAAGAAAGAATTCTGGTTTCTTCGGGAAGGTATATTTAAATACCTTTTTCATTTCATTATAAATCATTTCCCAGAAAGCCTTAATCCTTGGGCACGTCCACCAAAGGTGAAAGAATGTACCTTCAGTTTCTTTACCTTTCCAACATTTATTATCGGGCAGGTGATATATTTTTGCAAGCTTGACTGGGGTCATGTACCACCTGTATATCATTTTCATAATATTCTCTCTTAAGGCATTACATGCCGTAAATTTCATACCTGTGGTCCACAACTGTTCCCAGTCCGCAAACATAATGTTATGTCCAACATCTTGTGCCCATTTAATCATAACAGATTTCACCGTTTCATCCTGAGTGTTCCATTTCAACAGCAAGTTATACATCCTTGACAAAATCTTAGTTTTGGGTTCTAACAGTTCTGTTTCTAATTTTGATTTTTCCACCTGGAAGCCAATTTTCTTGTCCAAATTATATGCCTCCATTATCTGATAGTAATGAAGCCAATCTCGCACTTTGTTTTTTAGTTTCTCAAAACTCTGCAATTTTAGTCTATCTCCCTCTTGTTCCAAGATTTCCCAATATTTCGGCCATTTGGCCTCCATACTGATCTTTTTCTGAGCTTTTGCTTCCATTGGTGACAGCCACCTTGGTGTTTTATTTTCCAATAAATCCTTATATCTTGTCCAAACATTGAACAAAGCTTTCCTGACAGTATGGTTCTTAAATGCTTTATGTGCTTTAACCTTGTCGTACCACAAATATGCATGCCACCCAAAAACACTGTTAAAACCTTCTAAATCCAAAATGTCTGTGTTCTCAAGAAGAAGCCAGTCTTTCAGCCAGCAAAATGCTGCTGATTCATAGTAAAGTTTAAAGTCTGGCAGGGCAAATCCACCCCTTTCCTTTGCATCAGTCAATATCTTAAATTTTATTCTGGGCTTCTTGCCCTGCCAGACAAATCTAGATATATCTTTCTGCCACTTCTTGAAACAATCCATCTTGTCCACAATTTGCAGTGTTTGAAACAAAAACAACATTCTAGGCAATACATTCATCTTTATAGCTGCAATTCGACCCAACAAGGAAAGCTTCAAATTTGACCAAATTTCTAAGTCTTTTTTCACTTCCGTTCAACATTTTTCATAATTATCTTTAAATAAGTTCCCATTTTTTGCTGTCATATTAATCCCCAAGTATTTCACTTTCTTAACCACAGTCAAACCTGTCTCATTCTGAAACCTCTCTCTTTCAGTCAGTGTTAAATTTTTCTCTAAAACCTTAGTTTTTGACTTGTTCAATTTAAATCCTGCCACTTGACCAAATTCTTGAATTAGTTCTAAAATCCTTTTAGTACTAGATTCTGGCTCCTGTAACGTTAATACTAAATCATCTGCAAATGCTCTCAATTTGTACTGTTTGGCTCCGACCTGTATACCTTTAACCAACCGGTCCCTTCTAATCATATTCAGCAGAACCTCCAGGACCGATATAAAAAGCAATATTTTTAGAAATTTCCATGAAACTTTGTCGAAGGTCTGAGGGTATTGGCGGCGAGCTTTGCTCCAGTGGCGGTTAGGCATTGGTATGGGTATTGTTATGTAGATGTCTGGGGGGGGGAGCGCCATCACCTCCCTGGATATTGAAGGGTAGTCCGGTAAAGGATTCCGGGGGGCTTGGCCCCGTCCGAAGCCTATGGAGGCCAGGGCCCAAGACACGCCCCGAGCGGTGACCCCGGGGGAGTGCCTAGTTGATGTGCATCAGCAGGGCTCCCCCTGCTGGTGTTAACCCTTCCGGGTCTTCAAGGAAGCAGGCCGAAGCCGGATAGTTGGATAGGAACAATGTCTAAGCCAATAGCGCTCATCACCTGTAACCAATAAAGTTGCGGGCAATTTTAGCCCAGTAACCTTAAAATAATGCATTCTCAAAGTCTCTGGGGTCAGTTTGACACCATAGTCCCGTGAGAAAAGCCCTTTTGAAATTTGCTATCATACAGCCCAGTGGAGTGCTTGAATTACAAGCCGTTGAACACTCCCCCCGCATCGCTATGTCCCTTGTGAAGCGCTACTTACCAGATTCTCAGAGATTCGCTTCCCTTTGTTCCCGATCAAAATGCAGTCGCCTGATTTGGAAATGCGATACTGAAAGGTCCACATTCAGTGCCCCGCCACCCTGTTACCATAAATTCTGTTGGAACCGGTTCAGACCAGTTTGAACCAGCTGAAACCAGTTGGGAAAAGTCCATGTGGGTTCCAACTTGCCCAGACGAGTTTGAATGGGTCTAGACTGGTTGGAACTGGCTCAGACTGCTTGGAACAGGTCTAGGCTGGTTTGAACCGGTTGGAACAGGTGGATGTTATTTGAAACTGGCCCAAGCTGGTTAGATTGGGTCCA